>NC_092459.1:104735173-106013923 GCF_047495875.1 Pithys albifrons albifrons
GTGCTGCCAGTGACAGGAGACACCACACACAGCATTCCAGCTCCTCCAGTATGTTGAGCTTACATCACTTTCTTTTACTCGTTCCAAAACCTCTATGTAGATGTTACCTCCAGTCACAGTTCAGTCAACCAAAACCCTAAATACCACAACCAGGAACCTGTTACCAAGGCTGAGCAAAGAACAGCTCCTCTGTTCTGAAAAATGTCTGTGGACTCTGTCATGTCAGAGGGTACTCTGAAGGCAAACTGAGCCCCTTCCAACCACTCTGCAAAACAGGGGAGTGACAAAGAAATCTGCAGAATCTACAGTCAATGACAACACAATTGTGGAATGTGTGAAGAATAGCTCAAATCTTCATTCTGCCTCAAGTTTATCATCCCAAACAATACAGTCAAGAATTCAAAGGTTCTCCCACTCTAGGTTCACACTCTGGAATGCACTGCTCTTCCCTTGGGAAAGAAATAGCAAGGAATTCTATTATCTGTGAAATAACCTAATTGCCCCTCAGTCAATTTCTGTAACTTAGCTCAAATATATTTCTGCTAAACCTTCGTCACTTTTTAAAGCAACATTTTGCTAAAATTCATTTCTATAATTTTCCTTTTATCTCAAGAACCTCATTTAGCCTGAGCTGGAGAGAAAATTGCAATATCTTTGTATTCTAGCACTTCAATGAGCAGAGTGATCTGCAGAACAACAAATGACTACATTCTAGTAAATGATGTTCACAATTAATATAGTATTGACATAACTGCTCTAAAATATTTAAATGTTTATTGGCATAAATAGATACTATGAAATCAGTTTTACAGATGTTAGAGCTAAAAGAACTGAATTTCGTAAAGGTCACATAAGTCCCTTGTCAAAAAGGAGGAGATATATATATTTACAACAAATGATCTAACAGAAGAACATGACAAGCCCAAAACACCCACTTACAGATAACTTAAGAAAGGCAGAGTGTTAATCAGAAGACAACTCTTCCTAGGAGTTACTTGGGTCAGGGTAAACCTTTTCATTGACTCAGACATTGCTATAGGTGCCAGGCAAATTATTTAATCTGTATCCCAAAAGCAAAAGAGTACTTGTCCATTATTCACTGAAATTATTCTTCTGACTTGTAAATTATATGCTACAAGGACTAAACTGATATTGTATACTATAATGTGTATATTTTGTTGTGACCTGAGATAGATCATTCAGTGATGAGATAATTCAGTGTTAAGAATAAGGAGCAATCATACACTGCAGGCTAAGGTAGCTATAAAATGCCACCCTTTTCATTTTATTATTTCATTTAATCTGATTTAAAATATGGTACCTTTTCATATTGCTTTGCACTTTTTCCATCCAATTCCAGAACATATGTAATCATAAAGTATGCAGGATACACTGAACACATATTGGGGTTGTAAGTGCACTTGTTGCTCCAATTATCAGGTCATTTCATATTTCTTTTTACACTGAATACAGTGAAAAGCTAGAATATCAGACAGTTTATTTGATATACTTTTGTTAGGGTTTGGCACAATTACAACCATTCCAGTTACTGCAGACTCTACAGAGATATTGGCTCTCCTTATTATGTAATAACAAATGACTAGACGTACAGACCTCTACTCTCTACAAACAGACATAGTAGACATGTACAGATACACCAGAGTTAGGATTGCATCCAGATAATCTGAAAATGAGGCACACAATCCTTTTCTTCCCCAAAGGAGTAGAACTTAGCAATGAAAATCCTTACCAGTTTAGCATACAGGTCTCTCAAAATTTCCTGAATATCCCTGTCTGCTTTTGACCCATAAATACTTAATAAACAGCCTTTAAATTGAACTTTGACTGATGACTTTGGGGTTGGTTTGGTTTTGATTTTTTTATGCTTTGACAGTTCTACTTTCCTTATTATTAAGATGCAATACTTAAAAGCTTCTGAAGAAGAATGAGAGTTTGAAATTTCTCACTCAAATAATGGTACAAATACAAACAGTTCTGCTTGATTTCTCAGTAACCTATCTTCCAAACTGCAATAATTATATTAAGGTACTAGAATCAGTTGTAAACCAACCAGCATCTTGAAAATCATGTAGAAATCATGCTTCTTGCTGCTTCTGGTACCCAAGCTAACTTGAGGAGATTTAATTAAGTTATCTGTGCTTGCTCTCATATGTAATCTAGGACCTAACAAATTCCATTCAAACTGGGCTACTAGGTGGTCTGGTGTATTAGTGATCTTTGACATCATCCAGCTCTGAGAATTTGAAATACATAATCCAGTTTGTAGTATTACTTCCTAAAGCTGTGAAGAGGGTGTGCACTAGTAGACCCTATTCCTTTAAAGCTTCAGCCTGTTCATTATCTTCAACCAGTTCAAAAAACAGTTCTTAAGTTCATTGGCCTATTGATAAAAATGTCATAAATTCTATAACTGTGAAGCAAGGTCCCCATTTCTGGGTAACCTCACTAATATTATCAAATAGTTCACAACTCCTTTGCTGATTTTGTTTTTTAATTTCACAATTGATTGTGATGTTGTGACATTTTTGATAAGATGAAGGCGGAGTTAAAAACACTTCTTGCAAATAAAGATAACAAGAAAGTAACAAAAAGGATGCACATAAAAAGAAGAAATATCTTAATTACATGGAAGAACAGGACATTTATGAAACATGAATGGAATATTCGTTCATCTAGGGTACATACAGTTATAGGATTATTATCACTGTTTCCTTCATATCTGATTTTTCTTTTTTTGAAGAGGTGTTTCCAGAGGGACCTAGAGATCTAAATGCTGCACCAGAAATATTAATATATGGTTGTTCCTGCTTGTCTTAGTTTGATGGAAACCGAAATGTTTACCAAAACCAGAGGAGAGGATTCCTCCTCAATAACTACATCACACCTTATTAATTTTTTTAAAAAACCCTTTTAATTAGAAAATGTATATATGAAGGATAACTGTTCTTAACTAATATTTATATATATAAATATATATATAACTATAAACAGACCAGAGCCAACTACTTCCCCAGCATAAAAAAAAACCCAACCCCCAAAAACTGTAGGTTCCTCCTAGTGCAATTATATTTGCAGACAGTGGCAGTGTTGCAACTCATCTGGCTGCAAGGTGAATTCTCAGTCTTCTCCCAGCAAGACAGAGACAAGGGGAGTGTATGACTCACATGGCGCAGGATGGAGCCTTTTCTGTGGGGGAAGAGCAGACTTGCTCTCTCTGTCCTTTGTTCAAAAGAAGGAAACACTGGGAGTTGAGGAGTGGTGATAGTTCCCAGAAATCTCCTTGCAGTCGAAGTCTGTCCCCAGGAAATAAAAGGTCTACAGTGTGTCCCAAAGCAGCTGTGACCCTCCTCTCTCTCCTCTCTCTCTCTCTGAACCTCAGGGTGCCCAGAGATGGAGGGGGGAAGGCAAAGAGCAGAGCCAGAAGGCACTCTCACCAGCTCAGCAAACAGTGTCTCTTTCCCAGCAGCTGCCATAAAAAAAAGTGAAGTCAGCACCCAGGAAAAAGCCTGTCCCCCTCCCAGGTGCTGGTAGACTATTTCTCACTGCTGCCTCTCCATTAAGTTGAAATCTAGAGTTGTTAACCATTCCTTTGTTCTCAGTCTTGGCACTTCAAAGCCCAAAACCTTTGTGTTGGTGGGGTGGGAAAAATTCCCTTAAGGACTCCACCCAACACCATCTTCCGTTGTTTGAACCTTTAACACTTCTTGGACATGTTTCTGATTGGAAACACTTGGGCCTACACAGCAAAAATGCTCTTACTGTTTCCCTGATTAAGTACTGTTAAAGCATTAACTTTGAGACTAAAACCAAGACAGGAAGAAAACCTCTCCCACTCAGTAATTCAAAAAATGTGCAAGTCTGTTCACTGCTAAGAAGATGCTAGGTCATTCAGGAGAAGCTCTTTAAAGAAAAAGATGAAAAACATTCATACTCTAAATGTACAGCCCTCTACTTTTGTCTCTATAGCTCTAAAATAACAATCTACGAAGCTTCTATTGAGATAAACCCATTTATTATTTCTGCTCTGGGAGTCATATGGTTTATTGTCTCTTACAAATACAACTGCAACTGAGTTCTCACCATCAACTGGCTAAGACAACAACTTTCCTTTAATGTCTCTTAATGTGGTTGGGGTTTTTACTCCTAAATTTTACATAATTTTTCTGACCTTGGTTGTTTCAAAAATTGTTCACATATACTTTTCTCCACTAGCTGTGGATGTAAATCAAAACCTGGGGGTAAGGAATAAAGGTGTAAATTAAACATAAAAGGAAAGGAAAAAATGGTCCCAAAAGACGCAGATAGAGAAATATTTCTCACCTGCCTCTTCTGCAATGTCCATGTAGGGAATATTTACTTCTTTTTAATATTTCATCAGATGTTTTTTCAAGTTCATCTGAAGGCAAATTATGCCTTCAAGATTAAGGCTATTTTGAAAATTCTGTAGCAAAATCAGACCATTAAAATTGTTTGGACAAATTTTGTAATAGACCTTCCTAAAAAGGAAAGTAAAGAATGACATATATGTCACAAATTTTGGAGAATGTTGTTGTACTGTTTTAGGCAGAAGATTTCTATACCCCTTTTCATGAAAAGGAAGGTGTACTTGGTATTATTGTTACAGATACTCATGAAACCAAAGATCTTAATAAGTACATCTAATGCCAAGGATGATGATTATTATACAAGAATACTGCTCTATAATTATTGCTTTTACCTATTATTGTTCTGTTAATAATACTACATATATACACAAAACTACCTCACAGTGCTTATCAGAAAGATAGGCACATATTGCAATAATTAGAAAATATTCTGTACAACTTCTATTGAGCATTTTATCTTCACCTTCTCCGTATTTTTGTCTATCTCAAGCTCTTAATTTAATTTTGTTTAATTTTACTACAACTAGTTTGTTTTGCTTTATTGTAATGACTTCCATCTGTCTGTAAGGCAATTTCAAGCATTTTCTTTAAAAAAGCTAATATCCAAGTGTTAGACTGCAAATCATGGCATGGTGTCATGACACAAAGGCATTAGAGTCATGTCATTTAGCATTTTGACAGTCAAATTAACCAAATCCATTACTTAACATATCAGCTTACACTGGTAAAGTTGCATGCATAAAAGACAAATTATACTTATCCCAGGCATTCCTTATACAGCCTGTTCTGTGTGTATAGCATTTCACAACAAGGCACTGAGAGCCAGCTTCAAAACTTCTTCAGTGCTGCCAGTTCTCCTTGAGCAGCTGGGGGAAGATTTTTGTCTTTTCAGGGGAAACACATTCACAATTAATCCTGCCCATTTATAAAATGGATGAGGATTTCAGCATGAGTCCTCTGTAGTCCACTTTTTCATCTTTAATCTGCAGTGGTAATGAGATGAAAGTTGAGAAGCAGAGTGAGAATATGTGTTGCACAACATCAAAATATGTGGCTTATTATAATTACATGCATTATAATGAACTAGGCCTTAATAGGGTGGACTTTTTTCCCTTCCAATTAAATTTTTTTTTATCTTGAAAGCCATTGTATGTTTAAGGAATGCTACATTAGCCCTGTTTTTAATGGTGATTGTTAAAATGCCTTTCTCAACCTCTTAATGTTCTTTAACCAACTAGGCCATAATAAAAAATTACCTTGGGCTAATAATGTGTTATCAATAAGTCTGTACAGTTAAATTTCAAAACCCTATTAAATGTCTTTTTTAGTACAAGCACTATTCCTTACCCTCGGTACTCACTTTAACAATCACTAGTTTAGCTGTAGTATGTACATTTTTTCCTTTATGCTGCCTTGTCCCAAGGCCAGATCTTTAGGCAACGTCAACTGGCCTATCTCCATTTGCTTTTTTCCTTCAAGCACAGAACCTAGCTCAAATGTATTTTTCTGATTTCATAAGGTCATGTGGCAAGTTCTATTCATTTCACAGAAGCAATAAATATTTATATGCTAACACATATGCAGTGATTTTCTATTACTTGCCTGTTTTTAATTCCACATATTGTTCTGACCAGCAGAAATGAAATGAGTGCATCATCAGTGATTAGACTGGACACAATAATCTCTTTCAGGGAATAGCATTTATGTATGTCTAGTGTAAAGCAGAAAATAAGAGTTCTCATGCTCCAAATAAAAACCCTGACACCCTATCTCAGAGCCTCTCCCACTATTAGGATCCATGCTTTTCCCAGCCAGATTGGGAAGGAAAGGAAATTCAGTTTAATGTTCCCTGAGACAGAAGCTCTAAAAGCCTTCTGCAATGCTCAGAAGCCTCAAGGAACAGGATTCAGGACTCAACAGTGTGATGCTGGTTTATGCACAGATTTCACACCATTCTTACAGTATCACAGTTAGAATGCTGGTGAACCTTAATGCAGGTATTTTTAAACAATACTTCAATAGCCTTTTCCCTTTCTGTTCCTGAGAACAAAGTCTCTTGTGTTCTTCATAAATCAGTTTCAGTCACAGAAACTAGAGTTTTAAAGCAGTGGGTGGATATTACAAGCCTCTTTCTCCAGATTCTTGCATTTCTCTCCACATAGCAATAGCCAGAACTTTTGACAGATATGTGTTGTGTTGTAGCGGCCAAAAAATAAAAAGAGACAGATTCTATTTGCAGAAAAAAGAGCTCCTTTATTTTTACACAGCCTTCTTTTATCCTTATCTTGACCCATGTGTCTATATCTCATCGGATAACTACTCTGTCCAAGCGCTGTTCCAAATCTCTTGATTGGTGAGCAGCTGACATCCTCATGTTCAGTCTCATATCTGACTGCTGACTCACACCTTGCAACACTCCACGTTTACATTCTATTTTCTTATGGTTCTATTTCCTTTTATCTTGTTGCTTTCTCCTTAAGGGTACAGCTCCTCAAGGTCAAAGCCACCTGTGGCTAAGTCCAATCCCACAATTCCCATTTTTGTTTTTCTACATGACAGGCCATGTTTATCATCCACTGCAGGGCCCTTTGCAGACAAGAAAACAAACACAATACAAGAAGTAAAACGACACAAATCACAAAGAAACCTAACAATCCCATCTTTACCAACCCCTTAACCCACTCACTCAACCTTAAGCCATTCAACCATCCTTCAAACCCAAAGATCCTGTGGTTCTGCTTAATTTTCTTGGTAGCTTCCTGATGATCCTTGACGGATTGCTTGAGATTGATCTTTTAAATCCATACAACACATTTCATCGAATTTATCACATCCATGACCATGTGCTAATAGCAAACAATCAATGGCAGCTGCATTTTGCAGTGTAGCATGTTGAACACTGTCAACATCATTGGGAAGAGCCTCTTTATTTTTACACAGGCTTGATGGACAGAAATCCATTTATTGTTAATGATACAGGGTTTTTATACTTTCAACTGGGAGTGGTTAAGCAAATCAAGGCAGAACACAGCTGCAGACACACAGACACACACACACTGGTCAGCATACACACTATTTGCACCCCTACGTATAGCTGAGCTCTGTTCCTGGACAGAAAATCATAGACTTTAGATGCAACAATACAAGGTCATTTTGACAATTCCCAGGCCTCCTTGTTTTTCCTCTTTCTTGTTCTCATGGTGCCTCACTGCAATTTCCCCCTTTTTTTGTTTAGCACAGTGAAGGGACACAGCTATCGCTTGAGGCAGGGGATGTTGTCATGCCTCAGGAGGTAGGGGCTGCAGTAACTCACTGAGGCCACCAGCGGAAGCTGTCGGGCCTCGGCAAGGCACAGACATCGTGCCCACCTGAGAATGGCGGCCACAGGGATGGGCTGAAACCTTTCCAGTGGGCAGTGCAATGACCCCCAAAAGTGCTGGCGTGGGGTGGTTAGAAACTCTTTTGCAGGTGACACTGGCCCCTCAATGAGTCAGTAGCAAATCCAGGCAGTGGTGATTGTTCTCTCAGGAGAACAGCACAGGATGTACAGAGTCAGGGGGCGAGCAAGGACCCCCCTCCCTGTGCTTCCAGTAAGTGTCAGCCGGCCACCCAAGCAGATGGAGAACAAAGGTGTAACAGCAAAAATGAACACCAAGAGACCTCTCTCTGAGCACTTTCCAAGCCAGGGAGAGAGTGAAGTCCTCCCTCCAGAAAAAGAAAACAGCTCCCCCAATCCTCTTCCCAGCCATCACATTGGCGTTGGAATGCAGAGCTATTAGCTATAAGCTTAAGGCTTTAGACAGTTAACTGGCTTCAGAAGCAGGTAGTGAGAGAGCTGTGCTTTAACAAGCCATCTCGTTCTGGCTTCCAACGCCCAAACCACTGTGTTGGCAAGGGACAAAAACCAATTCCATGAAAGATTTTGAAACTATAACAGAGGTCACCACATAAGTCTTGGCAAGGACTGTATGTATGACCAAACTTCGCAAACGAAGATTGGGAAGGGCTTTCCCCACGTTGCGGGTGTGCCCTTCGAGCCTGCACAGTGGATTTTTTAGGTGAGGCACAGCGCGCACAGAACTGGCCTCACTGTTTAAATCCCAAGGTCCATCTGCCACGGCTGAGCGAGCTTGGACGGTGACAGTGAAGTCCTCAGGACAGTCTACAGCACCCAGTACTAACCGGGGCTGACCCTGCTTAGCATCCGAGATCTGACGGGATCGGATGGCAGGGAGGTATTTAACTGCCCGGCACGGTCTCCACTGAGACTCGAACTCACGACCTTATCAGAGTCCGGAGTGCTCACCATTACACCACGGGAGGACTACTTTTATTGCAAGTGCATAACAACTCCTGGAAAGCCATCATTTTGGCACAGTAATATATGAGATGGCATTGTATGGCACTCACATGTAAAAGGGGATATAACTCCTTCCATCTTCAAAAAGTATGCATGTTATAACATTGTATTAAATGTATATATGATATTGTACAAAATACATACAATTGCACATTTTTATCTGATCTCCAGTGACTAAAATAATTTCCCAAATCTTTGTCCTCATTTTCATTACTGCCACATTTGACAGTGCTAAAAGTGAGCTAAATTTCAAGATCTTTAAATTCAACCAAACTAAAACTTTTTTTCAGAAAGCTTCATTTTACTTAAAAACATGCAAGGTGCATCAGACAGACAGCTATTTTTCAAGGATCACCACGTAATTTGGATCACCAAACTGGAGGACATGATTCAACAGAAATTAAAAATAAATTTTTAATTTACTAAAATCTTCTCAGTTTCAACATGTGCTTTTATAAATGTGAATCATTAAATAAAAATTATTCTGTGTGATTTGGCAGTTCAGGCACTTTCAACCTTCAACCAAAAATCCTAAGTATAGGAGACTTGAAAGATAAAGATACAATCTTAGGCTTAATCTAGAAAACAGAGGAGGAGATTTCTCTCAAGACTATGGAAAGAGATAGTAAAAATGGAATATACTCTTCTGACTACTTCAACAGAAAAGTGTTCACTAAAATAGTTGCAGAATTTACTAGGATAATAACATAGTAAAATCAGGAAATCAAAAAAGAACTTCATTTAAGCAGTTATTGAAAATAAAATGTAAGAGCAGTAGAACATTGATAAGGGATGAAAGGAAAGAAACCAATTGCATTAAAATCGAGAGATAAAACACCAGAAAAATTACTAAGGAGTTCTGTATTTCTAGGTCTAGTGCAAGCTGTTTTCATTCCATATCATATTCAATGAGAAATAAAGAGCAAGAAAAAATTTGGGGTAGTAGCGAAATGCAAGCCAGCTACAATAAATTGAGCAGAAAGTGATGAAGACCGAAGGTTCAATGATTATATTCATATTGTAAAAATTCCTCAAGGTATACACAGAGAAAAAGCAGCATAAAGAAAAGGGTCTCTGAAGAAAACACTCATTGATGAATCACACCTTTTCAGCAAACAGTTTGACAAGGAGCAAGTTTTACTCATTTCAGCAAATCTTAATATTAGTGGGATTCAGTACAAGAGAGACAAGATCCCACTCTACATGAACTGACACCCTCTGAGAAGCTGACCTAGTACCTTGCAATTTAAATTCCTCATCTTGCTGTTAGTGACTGCTCCATGACAATTTCTGCTATATTTACACTGGAAAGAGAAAACCCCATACAGGGTTTTCTACATATGAAGGCTGGTTCCTGAAACACCTCTCCCAAGGTATTAGAAAACACATTTTATTTCAAGGAACAGTGCAATGAATTTCCTGAATTGTTTCCTCTCTCCTGCCACGCCATACTGACTTGTATGGCAAGTACTCTACTGCTTGTAGGGCCTGTGACAGAGAGAGGTGTAAAAATGCTGAAATCTGTATTTCAGGGAAGAATTGTCACATTGTTTTTTTCTTTCCCCATTCTAAAAGGTAATTGATAATACTTCCCCAAATCAATGTTCCTTCTAGACTACATATAAGGTACTGTGATTTGACGGAAATGTTTAATTACTCTCTTCTAAATCTCAGGCTTGAGTTATATTATCAGCTTTCTGCTGGATTTGTGGCATAGCCCTACATACCCTCACTGACTCAAGCACAAACAGTTCTTTCGAAAACAACAGTAAGGATACTATAAGGAGACTATCAATACTATACGTGAAGTCCTCTGAGACCAATGGATGGCAATTGTTAATTACTTTTGCTAAATATTATACTAAACAATTTACTAATTATTCTAATCAAGTGTTCAATATCCTTAATTCTGTTTTCAAAGTATGGTTTGAAGCTCCCTTTCACTACTTGTTCAATGGCACATCCCCTACCTCATCAATGGACTTGTCAGAAGTGGCTTTACTTTCCAGAAGTAGACAAGAGTAATAATATTTCTGTCATTGCCTCAGAGAAAAACAAAAGAAAAAAATAAACAAATGAAACATTTCTATTTAATGACAATAGGACATTAGTTAAGAGCAGAACTGAACTCAAAGAACTCTAGACAAGAATCCACCAAGCCCCACGGTGAGACTGTCACTTAATGTACTGACTGCTTTAGCTTCTTTCAGGCTACTCTCTTCAAGTCTTTTTAATTCATAGTCTCAAAGTGAAAAGCACCTTCCCATAACAAATTTGTGTATGAATGTTGCTCATATCCCTTTATTATTATATCCTCTGATGGGCAGGAAATATATGTACTTTGCTTCTAATGTGTCTCCTTTTTGATATTTTCTTTTAATATACCCTGAACATTTGCTGACTCACGGTATTTCTTTATAGGGAAATAGTAAGCAGAGCTTCTTTATCATTAGTGTCCTTTGATCCTACTTTCTGTCTTGCCTGTTTTCCCCTCATCTGTTCTGTATAATCTGTGAGTGCTCTTTGGTCTCATGCCGCTTGTCTCCCTGATTTATTCTTGTAATAGGAAAGAAACTGCCTACTCCAAATTTACAGGTGGACCTCTCCTTTTGAAATACCCCCTACATCTACTATGACTTTCAATGGTTTGACCTAATTTGTTTTGTCTCTGCAAGCTTTAGGTTTTATACTGGCAAACCGTATAACTTCTCATATTTTCTTTCAGCTGTAACATTATTTCCTTTGTGAGGGTGGGTTTAATTTTCCTTTACATATATTTTCTAATCTACGACTTGCGTTTTCCTTACATGTTACCTCGCACTGAAATGTATCTGGAAAGATTGCTAACACTGCTTTTACCTCTATACATTAATTTTGGAAGGCAGTTGGGGCATTTACTTTGGAACCTGGCATCTCTCAGCTGGATCACAGCTGCTGCATATGCACGTCTCATCTAAATACCAGCTGAAAGAACAGGCAGGAGTGACAGACATCTGTGTTAACTGAGTGTTTTTACTGTGAGTGAAGAACTTGCATCATCTTCTTGAAATGCTGCTACTGAACTAGCATTTACCAAATCATTTTCATTTCATTGCCTGGAGTCTACCAGTGTCACCAAATTTCCTGATTTCATTTTATTTTATGTACAGAGAGAGCAAAGAGATAGGGCAACTCTTTCTCTAGGAAACTATGAAGGGTAGGTTTGCCTCCTGCATACCTGCATGACACCTTAACCCTCTCCCCGCAGAGCCTCACAAATCCAAGTCAGTGTTCCCACAGAAACCAATCAAAGAGAGCCCTAACTGCAGGGAGAACATGAGGAAGGAGAGAGGATTTTCTGTGATTTTCAAAGAGGAACTGCATCACTGTAAAAACAGAGCAAGCTGCACTGTCTGGAGCCTGCTGCAACCTGCTAGACAGACTTCTGATGGCAAGAGCTGTCAACACTGCAACCTCTAGCTCCCAGAGTTCTTGGAATGAAGTATCTCCCAATCTGCTTCTCCTTGGATAAAATATCTTATTCTTCCAGTATTTCCTACTGAATTTTATATGTCATAACTCAGCTTTGGAATACCACACAACTAGAGTAGCTGACTTGCTAAAATCTTGATAAATCAATGCAAACTGGCTGTAAACACCCCAGCACTTGAGAGCTCAGCTTTCTCTTCAGTGATTAATCATGTCCCACTAACGTACTCCAGTCCCATGAGGATTGTGGTGGACAGTCCTACGAAGGAGACCACTGCCACCAATAATGCTCAGACAATATTTCCCTGTAGCAGTTCTTCAGTGCATCTGGGAAACCAAGTAACTTCTAATGTGCCCAGGCAGCATCAGCTCAAGGCCTTATGACTGTACAAGAGAAGGAACCTGCCATATAACAGGGTACTACTCTCACAGTATAGAGAGGCACAGGGGGAAAGACAGAGATGGATGAAGACCTAGACAGCCAGGGATGTACAGAAAAAGGATACCAAGTGGCATCTCTCCTACAGGCCAACCACCCACCCACAGCCCATCTCTCCCACCCTTGGGTAAGGCAGCCAAACCTCTAATTTGCTATACTGGGAACAGCTGTCTGCCTAAGCAATAAGATCACAGTCCTTTTGCCACTTCTGGTCACTGGCTGCCTGTTTTTCCTACATCAAGAACTGGAACCATAGAAATAAATGTCCCATGGACCCCAAACAGAAGAGACATTCAGAGTACAGAAAGCCCCATGGCTATCCCTGGCAAAACATATACACACCCTATTTCTCCCATGGATTTTAAGATGTTGCCCTTTGCTTTTAGATATTTTATATTTCAAGTTCCTCTTTTGTATCTCAAGTCTCTCCACATATTTTCCTAGTTCTTCTGACTTAATTTTCATCTGTTTTCCCTTAAGGATGTATAGGTTCTTAGTACAGGTTGGTAGAAAAGCCAGGGGTACTGCTTGCCTTAGAAAACATCCAACTGCCTTGCCTTCAGTGCTACCCTGACCCAACTAGAGACAAGGTGGTTTCTTCCTCAGTTGGGCAGCGGTGGGGGTGTTTTATAAGCAATATATTGTATGCTAAATTCAAGCAATGGAGCTGCAATTCAAGCCTCTTCACAAGCAAGCATCTCCCTTTCCCCACTTTTCTTTACTCATTCTTTTTTACTTTAAAACAGATGAATTCTTTTGTCCATTTCATATTCTTTCCGAAGCCTTTTATATCAGATGCAAGTGTTAAATTCAAATTTTTCAGTGTCAGTAAGCATGACATCTCCAACTGAGTCATTCAAAAAGCTTTTTCAAACAGCAATATGAGGAGACGGCTTTCAAACTTTTGCATGCGTCCTACTGTAATGTCTGACAGAGAAAAATGTATGTTGGCAATGCTGCTTATTCCACATTGAAAAAAGAAAATTGAAGTCATACTTCTAGCAAGATTAGTTAATGATCAATAGTGACAGGTAGCTATAAACACATAATGGAGATCCTCTCACAGTCTCTTTTTTCTGGTGCATCCCTCCAAGAACTATATTTCAGGAAAATTAATTTGTTTCAACTCCCTCTCTGGGTAAGTTACCACAAAAATAACATAAGTCAGAAAAAAAATCAAAGAAATGTCCCATAAGGAGAAATATCAACAGCTGCAATGCTAGACAAAAACACACTAACCAATCTATAAAGAAGAAGGGTGGAAGGAGGAAAGACAAGGGGACTGTGAAGTCCACAGAGTAAAATAAGAAACTGCTCCAAATGGAGCAGCTCTATTGGAAATGAGTAACTGTTGAATAAGAGATTTCAAGAGATAGGAAGACCAGAGAGAGGAGACAGGAAAAAGGTTTTATACAGGCTAGAAAGCACTTCTAGCAAATGCCTACAGGTTTGGGCATTAAGAAGAGTTTAGGTTCTGGGGTTTTTTTTCTGACATATTCCTCACTTAGTAATGTTGTGTTCCCAAAAGCATTCCTTAGAAAAGCAAATCACAATTTCCACTTAAAAATTTCACATTTCTTGACTTCTTAAATAAACCTTTTCTACATAAGAAGTCAAATTTTAAGCTATTCTGTACAAAGGCAAGCACAGAACAATTCAGTCATTTCCTAACCAACAGCACACCAAGCAGGAGACAGCAAGTCCTGAATTGCTCGATCAGACACATTCAGCAGGGCTTGCAGGTTCTATCTCCTTCATAGTCCAGGAGGACCCTAACAGGAATGCAGCAGGTCAAAGCAGTTTCTTGTCTAAAGCCAGAAGCCTGGTAACTTCTTACTGAACACAGCCTGTGGGTTCACTTGAACGAGTAAAGCATCTTGAAAGACTTTGTTCTCTCACTGGGAGGTTTCAATGAAAATTCTAGCTTTAGCCACGCAATGCAGCAGAGTATTTCACCACTCCTTTTCACCTGTCAAACTCAGGAACTGCTCCTCCTGAACTCACCATATAGCTGAAAGAAAGAGATGACTTTTTCCAAACAGGAATTTCAGACCACTTGCATTTAGTTCCTGCTCTCACTTGCTCCCTGTAGGTCCTTTCCCTGACTGCACTGTCTGTGTGCCTAAAACAAGAAAGTAAGACTATCATCTACTCCTTTAAAATTCAAAAGAGCTTCCCTCAATAAATTATGCCTCAAACCCTGCAGGGAGTGATGCACCATTTAAGTCTAACTGATGTCCTAGCTGGGCATAGTGGTACTATGCCTGTGCCTGGACACAATGTCGTCAGTATACAGTGGGAACAGTCAGCTTTTGTACAGCTCTTCTGCTTGTGACTGTATTAAGAGTCTTGCCTGCTCCATATTCTTAAACTACAATGGAAAAGGCTCTTATTCATTGTATTGGACTAATGATCATGATTTCATTTAGCATTAGTAAGGATGTCACTTCTATTTCAGTGAAAGTCTTAATAATTCAGAATAATCTGTATAGGATTTTAAGTTTTTAAGTGGCTTCCTACAATGAGAGTAATTTCTGTAATTTCTAGAGAGATTATGTATGTTATACATATGATCATTATTACTTTGTGTATTCTTTGGTGTGTACAAAGACCCCATTCCTCAAAAAAACCATACTTGAAGGTATGGATTTTAAATTTAGGAATATTAAGCATTTAATGCACAGATGACTGCAGAATCACTGCATAAATATCAATTCTGTCTTTGAGGGGAAATTCCAAACTACTGTTCTGAGCACTTGTAGGTATAACTTAAAACACAAAAGAACATGTCAGAAAGTAAATTGTCATTTACAGTTAATGTTTCTCAGTAAAAGAACATACCTGTAAGTTTATAGAAAGCAAATAAACATTAGTAAATAACAAATCTGCATATCTTAAATGACCTACAAAACATTAAATCAAAATGTACTCATTAAAGTGAAAGTTTATCAGCTAATTATGATCAGAATATAAGGGTAATAGCACAACAAAAAAAAAGAAAAATGTAGCTTATATGTGTGAACAATATATACATATTTGGATCTTGGTAGAACTGACAATGCAGCACTATCAACTCAAAACAAATTAAATTTCAACACTCAGTTTGAAACAGATAAGGCCCAATTCTGTATTTCTTGGGACCTAAATATAATCAAGTCAAGACATGTATGGACAGACAAAATCAACATCAGCCTCTAAAAATAAAGGACCACAGCGCTTAATGTCACCTTGAAATCTTAGACATAAAAGAACTACAACATTTTCTCTGTCATTCCACCCAGAGTAGGCTGAATCTGTCATTTATGCCCCAGAACTTCAGAATAAAGCTGAAAGTTTGCCAGGCAACCCTTCAAAATTTTCAAAACTTTCATTCTGTATAGGAAATGCTGTGCCCATTTGAAAAGCCTATCAGTCAAGACTTCCTCTGCCTTTTCTGGTAGCTGGGCATACAGAAAAATGGGGAATAAACTACATATGCAGTTCTACTCAGTAGGTGAGGTAAGCAAATTTGGTTTACTCTGGCAGTGATTTTTCTTCTGGATTTGTCCTAATTTTCATCCTGTAAAATCTGATAACCTAGAAGAGAGGTGCCATGCTGCTACAACATTTCACTAATAACCTAGGTTCTGGCTTTAATCCCTGACAAAGACACTTCCTTTACTCACACTTCCTCATCCACTTTTAAGGAAACATTACCAAGCAAAAAATTCTTTGTTAAACAGCCCAGAGCTGCACTACCTTGGTTTTGTAGACTCCATTTCAACCTGTACTGTGAGTTTCCATGGAGATTTGCAAAGAAAGATGTATCCCTACTATGTCAGATCTGAAGATCACAAGCATTTCCTTCCAATATTTAAGGAAACAAATCCAGAAGGAGCATCTTGCTCTTAAGGTCGTTTCCTTGATTCACAGTTTCAGCCTTCTGTCTGATCTTGAAAAAAAGTTAACACCTTTAAGCTCCAGTTTCCCTTAAATTAGTCATAACAGTTCTTTACCTCCGCCATACTTTGTCTTGTGTATTTTAAAGATATCGTGTTCAGAACAAAGAATCTCTGGCTAAAATTTTGCACATCACTTACAGAAGGGGGAGGGGGTGGGAGTGGGGGTGGGAGAAAAAAAGAAGAAAAAGAAACGTTCTTAGTTTGAGAGTTACCTAAAGGAAGTACATGCTGGTTTTCACACCATTTAATGCCAGAGTGATAGTTTTCTACAAGCATGGTAAAAACTCCCCCTCCTAGGCTTCAAAGTTCTGTAAGGTATTCATGCATCTCTTTCACTTGGTGCAGCTAGTGCGTACAACTAGCAGGGATTAGACATCAGCATCCAGCTGATACATGTCAAGTTCAAAGCAGAACTGGCTTAATTATGGTGATATGTCTACATGAGTAATCAGGTAATGCTAAATAAACAATTTAAAAAATTAACTGCATTTTGTAAGACACTGGATACATACACAGCAACACTAAATTGCTTGCAAACATTGCATGTGAATTAATTTCTTATACTTTGGGGAAAGCTGTATATATTGACAATAAACTGGTCTAAAATTTTTGTCTAACAACATGTAGAAACTTTGAATATCAGAGGCTGAGGCAAATAGAAGCAACTAAAGAAAAATTACATACCAACCATTCTGTTTTCCAATGTGATTCCTTCTTCTGTCTTGAATTATCTCAAGAGCTTTGTCAACATCTTACATTTTGCACCCATATGAAAGAGAAGACTGCTTTATTTAAGCTTGAAATACAATTTCTATAAGGTTGGTTCTCAGTACATTTTTATCATTTGATTTCTTCTTACATAACTTCATCAAAGTAGGATTCAGTAATTTGAGCCTAAAGAGCAGTGCAAGATGAAATACTGCAGAACACTAATACTCTCATTTTCCCTTAACCTTGAAATATATACACTAAAGATGAATCAGAAGAAATATAATTTTATTTACCATGCCTAGCCTTGTTCCCACACTTGGCTTAATGGAGGTTGGGGTGGAAGGGCAGTTAAAAGAATAGGCTTCACTATTTTATAACATTGTAATTTACCAACCTTTCATGGTATATATGTAAAAATTTGATATTTACTAGTCAAAAATTACAAATTCATCTGTTTCCCTTCCTCTTTGAAGTTCTTTAGAAATAAGAATTCTTTCCTCCCTTTCCTGTTATCTTCTCACTGTATCTTTCTACCCTTTCAATCTCATTAGCATATTGTCACACTATTACCTTATTAAGTATGTAGTGCTGAGTGTAAAAGTCCTGCATGGGAAACACTGGAGAAATATTGGAAGACACAGAGTGCTAGGAATTCTTTGAGAGCATTTCTCACAAAAGTTCACTAATAAACTCGTCACTTCAGGGCTGTGCATCTTCAAAAAGGAACAACAGATAAGAATGTTAAAAAGTTACATGTGTATTTTAAACTGTAGTACAGTACATTTATTCTGGCATTTAAATTCCTCATTTCCCCAAGGACACATCTCAAGTAATGATGCCCAGATGGCTCTATGGCTCTATGGCTTAGTAGTCAAGTTTTTTGCTGGTGTAAACTGGCAGTTTCACTGAACTCCCATATGTGTTGTTAAAAACTCAGAAGCTGTTCCATCTACAGAACAGCACACTAGTTTCAGTAGGTCCAACAGTGTGCCTAAGCTAGTTTGACAGCAATAATATTTCCCATTTTGATTTTGAAATTTACTTTCCAGAAATCTGCAGTATTTATTGAAAATACATTGCTTTGCAACCATTCCTGCCATTAAAACCTGCTAGTCAAAGAAAATCTCCTAAAAAAAAGAAGGGACCTTACCTGACTTCCTAAAACTATTATGAAAGAGACTGAAAGTGAACAATCAGCGCATGGCATTTCCAAACAGTTAGACAAGTTTAGCAGAAAGAGCTACTCCATTAGTTCAATTAATAGAACATTCTGTTATTCCCAGTTTCTTCTTACACTGGGCAGAAGAAAAGAGGAATATATTATCTTCCTTTAAATAGAATAAAAGCCCAACAAGGGAAGAATATACAAAATAATTACATTATTGTGAGACTAAATTTGTTGCCAGAATTGCTAGGACTTGAACTTTATTTTAGACACAGTTGCACTATCAAAATAAGGCCATAATTACCATATATCTATATTCAAACCTAGGGCAGCTCATATGGAAAATGTACACTTCTTGGTTTCCAAAGTAAGGAAAGGGATTTAATGTGCATTTAATTTGTAAACACCATTGAAAATCTACAGGCAGATGAAATCCATCTGTTTAGTTTAGTCACCACAAAATTCAAGTTATGAAGATACCCTCTCTTTTCTTCACATTGAGCCCATAGCAACCAAAATATATCTACCTCTTTAATAACATAATAAAAAGGAAGGAGAGTTGGATGGGGAGAAACAGGAAAAGGAAGGCAAGAAAGTCAGAAGAGAAAGGGAGAAGAAGAATAAATGAAAAAAACATTATTTGCAATAAAGCTTAAAAACAAAAAGCCCTCCTTAAATGAAGAAGCAACCTATTAAACTAAGTAATAATTTTATTTTCTCATAGGAAAAATATAGTTATTCACACAATGCAAACTACCAAAATCATTAAAGTTGCTGTATCTTCTGTGATTTAAACAAGAGATTTCATGATATAAGGGTGCTTATTTCTTCATTTCAAAGCAGAATCTTGAGCACCTAACAATAGAGTGAAAGAGCAGAGCACTACAGGGTGAGATTATCTTCCCTTGTATTTTGCTGCTATCAATTTGCTCAAATTTGATTTCCATTCAATTTTTTAATGAAATTATGATAAATTCTTGACCTTCATCTCACATGCAGTCTAATCTGGCATTTGGTAATATTCCATAATAGGTAGGACATTTTACCTGTGGAGTCCTCATATATTGTATATTAACCTTCTAAACTGAACTCATTAGAAGAATGTAAATTACTCTTGCTGTACTTTTACCTTTTAATGCACTATTGATGAAATTTCTGGGGCAAATCAGGAGTTGGAAGCTTTCTTTTTCAGGTGTAGAGCATTTTTAGTGTTTTCTGATATGCTACAGATTACTTTGCCTACTGGAAGACTCACAAAGGTGTGTTTCAACCCCAACTCTCTTGTTGTATGAATCAATACAACTGTAGAATGTTTTTCTGGTAGAAGAATATTTGAATAGCATAGGCCATGGCATGTTGCTTGAGGCCTACTTGCACAACCCTGCCTGTACAGATTCCAGCGAGCCCGCTGAGTCCTTGAATTTGTGTCAAAAATAAACAAAACTTGCGGCAAACAATAGCAGCAGACAGAGAGCAAAACGCAGGTGGCCGAAAAAACAGGCATGAACAGTGACATAAAGGCTCGTGGCTCGGTGGGAAACACCATGTCTCATTTGAGGGGCAAAAACCAAAATGTTTACCCACAAGCGGAGGAGGAGATTTTCTCCACAATAATCTTGCCACTCTTTATCAAAGTTAAGAAAAGGAACTTTAATCAGACAATGGATACAAGAAGGATAACTGTTCTTAACTGCTATATAG
This sequence comes from Pithys albifrons albifrons, assembly GCF_047495875.1. Classification (NCBI taxonomy): domain Eukaryota; kingdom Metazoa; phylum Chordata; class Aves; order Passeriformes; family Thamnophilidae; genus Pithys; species Pithys albifrons. The sequence continues at coordinate 104,755,365 of NC_092459.1, forward strand.
ATATATATGTAGGTATAGGTATAACTATAAACAGACCAGAGCAAAACCGCTTCCCCAACGCCACAGAAAAAAAACCAACAACAACCACAACAACAACCTCCACACCAGCAAGTTTCCTCCTGGAGAAGAGTTATATTTATGAGGCAGTATCAGTGTCACAGCCCGGCTGGCTGGAGGGTGAGTTCCCAGTTGAATTCTCTCTCTCTCTCTGTCTCCTGCATTCCAAATGAAGAAGGAAACTAGAAACGATGAACCTCTGCGTCTCCTGAAAAACAGCTGCAATTTCTCTCTCCCAGGTCACTGCCCCAGCCGGGGTGGGCAGGCCATGATGCTGCAAGTAGTGGTGAGACTGGAGCAGAGGCCAGGACCCCAGATGCAGGAACAAGGAGAACAGCCAGGGCGAGGAGAAAAGAAGCGGCTGAGCAAGGAGCTACAGCAGTAGCCAGCAGCAGGAGCAGGAGAAAAAAACCCAACAAACCAGCTTCCCTCCTCGGCAGCACAACCCCGCTCCTGCGTTCCGTCGAGCTAAGAATGGAAAAAATGTCCCCAAAACCAAAAGAGACAACCTGCCCCCACCTAAGCGATCAGCAGTTAACTACTTCTTTTTGTTAACTACTGGTATGGGCAGTTAGTGGCAGGGGAGAGAATTTACGTAATAATTCCAAACTACAACATTATCCACCCCTAAATTCTCTTCCATGCCAATACTCTATGTCAAAGTTAAATTTTTCATATATTTAAGTGTTTACAGATACAGTAATATGAGTAGTTTACCCAGAGATAAGCTCCCCTTGAGGTATACATCGTGGCTCTCCATCTTCCTGCATCACCCGTCAGGTGGAACCAGATCCTTGAGCAAAGACAATCCCAATAATGGGTTTGCCTTTGCTTGAGGCAGGGTTAATCCAGACTGTTTTCCCTAGCATACCTCTCAGGTGTATTACAGGGACTTTGTCTCCATCTACAGTGTGAAGGGGTTTTGATTGGGGAGGACCAGCTCGATTGACAGAGCCTCTACTGTTGACTAGCCATGTAGCCTTTGCTAAGTGTTGATCCCAGTGTTTGAAAGTCCCTCCATCCAATGCCTTCAAAGTGGTTTTTAACAGTCCATTACACCGTTAAACTTTCCCGGCAGCTGGTGCATGGTAGGGGGTGTGATACACCCACTCAATGCCGTGCTCTCTTGCTCAGGTAGCAACTAAGCTGTTTTTGAAATGAGTTCCATTATCTGACTCAATTCGCTCTGGGGTGCCATGTCGCCACAGGACTTGTTTTTCCAGGCCTAGGATGGTGTTCCGGGCAGTGGCGTGAGGCACTGTGTGTGTCTCCAGCCACCCTGTGGTTGCTTCCACCACGGTGAGCACTTAGCACTTGCCTTGGCGGGTCTGTGGCAGTGTGATGTAGTCAACCTGCCAGGCCTCCCCGTACTTATACTTATCCCAGCGTCCACCATACCACAGGGACTTCACTCTCTTAGCCTGCTTAATGGCAGCACATGTCTCGCAGTCATGGATAACCTGAGAGATAATGTCCATGGTTAAATCCACCCCTCGGTCTCGTGCCCATTTATAAGTGGCATCTCTGCCCTGATGGCCAGAGGCATCATGGGCCCATCGAGCCAGGAACAGCTTTCCCTTGTACTGCCAGTCCAGATCTATCTGTGATAATTTCACTTGTGTAGCTCAGTCTGCCTGTTGGTTGTTGCGATGTTCCTCATTGCCTTGATTTTTGGGCACGTGTGCGTCTACGTGGCAGATTCTCACGATCAGCTTCTCTCCTTGGGTGGCGATGTCTTGCCATATATCGGCAGCCCCGATGGGTTTCCCTCTGAGTTTCCAATTGGCTTCCTTCCATCGGTCTAACCATCCCCAGAGAGCATTGGCCACCATCCATGAGTCAGTGTAGAGGTAAAGCTTTGGCCATTTCTCTTATTCAGCAATGTCCAGGGCCAACTGGACGGCTTTGAGCTCTGCAAACTGGCTCAACTAACCTTTTCCTTCAGTAGCTTCTGCAACTTGTGTGGTGGGACTCCATACAGCTGCTTTTCATTTGCGATTAGTCCCTACAGTGTGACAGGAGCCATCAGTGAAGAGGGTATTTCCTCTTTTGGCAATTGATTGTATGGTGGAGCTTCTTCCACACGTGTCACCTGCTCTTCCTCTGCTAGACCAAAATTTTAACCTTCGGGGCAGTTCGTGATGATTTCCAGGATCCCAGGGCAATTTGGTTTTCCCATATGGTCGCGCTGCGTAATCAGTGCAATCCACTTGCTCCAGGTAGCATCAGTGGCGTGATGTGTATAGGCAGCCTGTCCTGCCAACATCCCCTTCAGCACTGGTAGTCGAGGTACCAGAGAGAGCTGTGCTTGCGTGCCAATCACCTCTGAGGCTGCCTGAACTCCTTCATAGGCAGCTAGGATCTCTTTCTCTGTTGGGGTATAGTTGGCTTCGGATCCTCTGTAACCTCGGCTCCAGATTCCAAGTGGTCGGCCTGGAGTCTCACCAGGCACCTTCTGCCAAAGGCTCCAAGACAGGCCATTATTCCCGGCAGCGGAGTAGAGCATGTTCTGTATGTCTGTTCCTGTCCTGACTGGTCCAAGGGCTACAGCCTGAGCAATCTCATGCTTGATCTGGTCAAAGGCTTGTTGCTGCTCAGGGCCCCAGTGGAAATCATTCTTCTTACGAGTTACCAAGTAGAGAGGGCTTACGATCTGACTGTATGCTGGGATATGCATCCTCCAGAACCCTATGGCACCCAGGAAGGCTTGTGTTTCCTTTTTGCTGGTAAGTGGAGATATTGCTGTGATCTTATTGATGACTTCTATTGGAATCTGATGGCGTCCATCCTGCCACTTCACTCCCAGGAACTGGATCTCTTGGGCTGGTCCCTTAACCTTACTGCGTTTGATGGCAAAGCCAGCTCCCAGAAGGATCTGGATGATTTTCTTTCCTTTCTGAAAAACCTCTTCTGCTGTGTCCCCACACACAATGATGTCATCAATGTATTGCAGGTGTTCTGGAGCCTCACCTTTTTCCAGTGTAGTCTGGATCAGTCCATGACAGATGGTGAGACTGTGTTTCCACCACTGGGGTAGTCAGCTCCAAGTGTACTGCATGACCCTCCATGTAAAAGCAAACTGTGGCCTGCACTCTGGTGCCAGAGGAATGGAGAAGAACGCATTAGCAATGTCAATAGTGGCATACCACTTCGCTGCCTTGGACTCCAGCTCATACTGGAGCTCCAGCATGTCCGGCACAGCGGCACTCAGCGGTGGGGTAACTTCATTCAAGCCACGATAGTCCACAGTCAATCTCCATTCTCCATCAGACTTACGCACAGGCCACATGGGGCTGTTGAAGGGTGAGTGGGTTTTGCTGACCACCCCTTGGCTCTCCAGTTCACAAATAATCTTATGGATGGGAATCACATCATCACCGTTCGTTCGGTATTGCCGACGGTGCACTGTTGTGGTGGCAATTGGCACCTGCTGTTCCTCAACTTTCAACAGTCTGACAGCCTCTTCTTTCCTCACACCCCAAATGACATTTTTCCCAATCTAAACAGTCTAAGTTCAGAAACTCAACCAGTGATTATCATTCATGATGGTGGTTCTCTTTCATCTCTCTGTGTAAACTAAAGGATTCAGACCATGCCACTTCAGTTTAATCCAGATTATCAAATTTAGTCCAACCCATATTGGTTGCAGCTGATAAGTACCAGGTTTCTCTTTGAGTGCAGAAAAGTTCAGCTTTGAATGGTCACTTCCCACCCACAGAAAAGTTATGCTATTTTTCACCCACAACACTCCCCAGTCAAAGAATGTTTCTATCATTTTCTTCCCTGCTAAAACACAGAAGTCCTCCAAATCTGAATTACTACAAAAATTGACAACCTAGTAAGAAAAATTGAAACAATGTAAACATTGGTTTAATGTACCAGCATGGTACATTACCTTCTCTCATGCCTTTTTAACTATTAAAGTCTTTTGACTGAGTCTTCATATAAGGAAATGAAGTCATCAGTTTGACTTCTACTGTGCTTCATTATATTCACATACTCTTTTTAAATACCAGCAGTTTTTGTTTTAGTGTGTGTGGCTATGATGTATTTTAACCCACACTTTTGGGGTTTTTTGCAGTCCACAAAGTCTATTATGGTGGTCGGTAATGAATCAGGAATATCAGATCAATATAAAATGCCACAAAACCAGTTTGACCAGCCAGAGCATGACTTCAGTTCATTAACTGTCCCCTTCAAATGGACTGCCTGCAAGCAGAGACTAGAATTGTAAAAAGAGATGATCATTTACTGTTGAGCTGCAGTGGTCCAATAGATTTAATGTAAAGTGAGGAACATTTAGAAATATACAGTTTATCACTTTGTTAAATTTATGAGGGGAAAAACCCACTGTAAATCTCAAGAGTGTATCTAAGAATCCCACATTACTCAAATTCTTTTAAGCCTTTCCTGTAGGTCCTTGGACCCAAAAGTAATTTTCAGATCCCTCATTATTTCTACTCACAACTCGAAGTAAATCCATTGTAAATAGCAGTGCAGATCCCATTTAAATGTGGTCCTGGGGTCAGACCAGGAACAAAACCAAAACTGCCCATTTGAACTCAAGGGAGAGGCTAAGCAACAGGTACTATATAGGGCAGAAGAGATGCTGGTTTTTATTGATGGGAATGGCACAAGGTATTGCAGAAGACCTGAGTACAAGAGAAGAACTGAGAGATTTCTCTCTAGGTGTTCTGCTCTGACAGCTCTCTGAAAGTGGCACTAAATGCCAAAGCCAAATAAGAATAACAGCAGAAAAGGTGTGCACAATAGACCTTAAAATTGAAAAAAAAATTTATTCAGTCTCCAAGTGTTCATTTCACTCTCAGTAAGCAGTAAATCCAGCTGACCTAATCTTGGGAGTGGGTATAACTGTAGCTACAAAGGAGTATTAAAACGTAGTGCTCGGAGTGCTTTCTGTGGTGGGTGGAAGTGGACTGACCTGGCTTATTGAACCTCTAGTTGAAAACAGACTGCTGTAATTTGAATCCAACATGCTAAATAATAGTCTCCTCTCCTAATGCATGCTGTTCCAACACAGCTTTTCAGGTGGCTCTTCATAAGGTCCTTCTAGTCTCCCCAAACTAGGTGGGCCTTCTCTTTGTTAGCTGCCAGTTCTTCCCCCAGGTGTTTTTGACACCAATAATGCTCAGGCATGCCTGTGTAAACACATGTTGAACAGAGGCATATCATCCACCTTGGTCTAGCTTTTTTTCCAAAATCGATTTCACTACTGCTGAAATGAATCCCACCAGCTGCTTGCCCCCCCTGAAAAGACAGATGATAGAAAATAACAATACTGTAGAAGATAACAAGTAAACATGGCTGCAGACTTGTGAGGTCTTGTAGTACAATACAGGTATTTGGCAGCAGATGGCCAACACTCTACAAACATTTCAGCTTTACCCAATACTGCTCTTCTTACCTGATTAGCATCAAAGTTCTTATCAATCATCTCTCCCTTACAGAGCCCTCCTTCCACCTCACATCACATACACATACCATAGAAGGCCTGCTTGGCTTCTCTGTTAATACTTGCTGCTCAAGCACTTTCCTCTTTTTTTTCCTTCCCTGAACAGGACAGATTTTCTCTCTGCTGCATTGTACTGTTCTACCACACACACACCACTCCCAGAAACTCTTGGTGCCTGCAGCTCTCACATTTGAGACCCACACAACACACAGCTGAACAATTCCTCATCTCACTAGTTAAGTACTTCCACTCTGCTAACTGCAGCATGACAAGACATGCTGATCATGCTTCCTGTCATCTCTTTTCATAGAATTTCCTGAGTTGGAAGGGATCCACAAAGATCATCCAAGTCCATGTCTTTTGCAGCAGTGGTTCCTCACTCCGATATCTCTGCCTACCCTTCACCTAGGCTCCCTCACCATCAATGGCACTAATTCCTGTGCACCAGCAATGCCAACTTCTCCAACATGATGACTATTCCTTCTTTAGTCTCTGTGGTGGTTTTAAAAACTGGCCTTTTTCTCTTTCACCGCAGGGAAAAGTTAAGACTGCTTGAGCTGGTCTCTTATGATAACAGAGAGGGAAAACAAAGAAAACAAGACTGTAAAAGGTTAAAAACATTAGAGACAATTTTACTGAGGTAAAACTTGCAAATAAAACAACAATACAAAGAAAAATGGTTTACCCACAAAACTAACATAAGCAAAACCAAAATGGCTCCTGTTCCCATGCTGTGTGCCAAGTGGCCTGGGACAACAAAGGCAAACAAGTTTCTGCAGTTTAATGCCCCCCCTGGCCAGACAAAAACAATGGGGAACAGGGACAAAGGAAAAACCTAGAAGACTATCTTGTCTGAAAGGATTTATGTTGCTGAGATGCTGACATGAGTCCTGGCATAGCAGCAGTAGGGGTGCAGGGGGCTCTTGGTTCCCTGCTGCATGGCTGCCTCAAGCACTGGCAGTGCTCCACTCAGCTCCACTGGAGTTTTGGGGTTTTTGCAGCTTGTCCAGGCTGTGAAATGGTGGCTGTAAGCCGTGGTGGCAACTTTGGCAGCTGCAGTTGTGGCAGCTCTGACAGTGGCAGCTGGATTTGTGACAGTGGTGCAAATACAGGCTCACTCTCCCAGTGCCAAGTGGCCATGCAGCTCTGACTGTGGTCCTGCACCCCCTCTTGTGTAAGCACGGCAGTAAAAATGGCCCACTTTCCATTTCTAACTGCAGGTCATTCTAGAGGAAAGGTTAATTTGGTAAAGGGACTGCTGGACATCAGTGTCACGGTTGGAGGCAGAAGGAGAATGCGGAGACCATGTTCCTGAAAAAGAAGTGAAACTGCTGCAGAAGAAGTCACCAACCAGGCATGCTCCCTGGATGGACCTGAGACTGATTGGTGGGTAATAGTGCACAATGTATGTTACTGTAACTGTCTCTGGGGAGAGGTATAAATACTCATGTGCAGCCATTAATAGATTGATTCTTTGTTGCAGCCCAACTGTGAAGGGTCCATGCAATCATCTGCAACAGGTCATAAAGAGATAGTTCACCAAAGATGATGTAGAGGGTGTAGAATACACAGTTTGGCAGTTTGGTCACACCCACATAGTGCTAAACTCCACCTCTTATCCCTGTAACTAGGACAGTCTCAACTAGCTATATTGGCCTATCACTTGTCTCCTTTTTTCCTTCACTTGCTAATCTGACAATCCCAGCTAATCCACAATTCCCTTCCTAACTCTTTAAAACTTCTGAAGGAAAAAAGATCAGGTGTCTACTACAGATTTATCCTCACAGCATTTGATTCATTAAGAAAATATTTTTTTTCACTTGAACTAAATCCCATGTTGTCATGGGTGAGAACTTCTTTGTTGTCGTTCCATGTAAATATTTATGTTTAATCAAAGCATAAAGGGATGCGGTTAACATTTTGGGATGGAGCATGCAGTCTGGTGAGAACAAAGCATCCAGCCTGCTTGGGTGGAGAAGTCTGAGAGGTGCAAGAGCAGTGCAGAGTGTCATTTTTGTTTATAAGCATTTTATCTGTCTCAGCTGAAGTTTTCTCTATTTTCAAAGTTTTTCTTCTAGTTTACATTATAATACAACTTAGCTATTTAATTTACAAGCCATTTTGGTCTTTTCCAAGGTGGTCACTGTTACTCTGGGATCCTGTTGCACATTCTACAATCTTTGCAAACTTCTCACTGCTGCTGGCTCCTCAGACCGACTCACCTTCCCACTCCAACTCCTGCTTCTGCACAAAAGCTGGGTGAGGTAGCAGTGACACAATGTGTTATTATCTCTCCCTTCCTTATTTGCTTCCTTTCCTCTTCTCCTCCTCTTTCTCCAACAGACGCATAATTTTGCAGATCCTTTTCTAATCCCTCCATACGTCCCAGTGATTAAGACTTGTTTCTTCTCCCTTTTTAACATCTCTATGTCTACTTTCCCCCTCAAATTGCAAGCATGTTTGCTGGTCCCATACCCATGACCTCACAACTCTTTTCTGTCACATTCCTTTGTCACATTGACCATTTACTCCTGAGATGCTTAAATGCGCAGTTGATAATAACTATCAAGAATCCCTTTTTTACCTAGTTGCTGTTTTTCTTGCCCACATTATCTCTTCAGGATTTACCAATCTCTAATTGCTGCTTCATAATTTTGATGTTTTTACTGAGAACTCAATTTTCACAGAATAGTAGAAAGGCTTGGGTTGTAAGGGACCTTAAAGATCACTGAGTGTTAACCTCCGCCATGAACAGGGACATCTCCCACTAAACCAGGTTGCTCAAAGCTCCATCCAACCTGGCCTTGAACACTTCCAGGGGTGGGGCATCCACAACTTCTCTGAGCAATCTGTTTCAGTGCCTCAAATGGCTTCACAGCTGAGGTATAAAACCATTCCCCCTTGTCCTATCACTATCTGTGTGTATAAAAAGTCACTCTCCCACTTTCACATTTTATCATATCAGCTTTTCTGGTTTCTTTGATTTTATTTTTTAGTTCTCTTTACTCATATTGTCCATAAGCAAATCCATCTAACTCCTTTTATTTTAGCAAGGAGTCAGTTCTCCATCTGTAGCAGAGCCCACAGTAACATGAGATCAGAAATGCAGATATCTTCACCTTACCATCTCGTCAAGGTCCTGTGTGTACCTCATATTTGTCCCCCAGGAAATTCATGTATTGGCCAGTTCATCAGAGATTCTTGGCCATGAACTGAAGTACAAGTAAACCTAAAAAGAGTTCCTGGTCCCTGCTTTCCACAGGTCCTTTCTCTTTTTTTGATCATTATAGCTCATCATTTTCCTCATTGGTCAGAATGATAAAGGCCTGTCTCATCTTCAATTTTGAGACCACATCCAAGTTCTGTAGAGCTACCTTGTGTATCATTTTTTAGTGATAAACATTCCTGTCTAGCTACTCTCAGGCTACTAAAACGTACTTCCACATTCTCACTTCCATCTTTCTTGCAGTAAAATCATTTATTCTGTCTTTAAAAAGAAGCCTCTACCTGTTGATAGCCATCCCAAACACCGTAGGAGGGATCATATTCCTAGCTAACACTACAACTACACTGGATTTTTCAATTTATATGCCTCTATGGACTCCTATATCTATCACAAAAGTCATAAACTAATTTTCCTCCTTCACTTTTAAGGTATTTCACTACCTCTTCCCCAAAATCTTCCATTACCTATTGAAAGACTAGCTCCTTATTGAGCTTATGACCTTTCCTGCCATCATTTATTCGCTGTGTTTTTATGAATTAATATCTTTCCACTTGTCTTCCTTCTGGCGTCTTTCCTCTAAACTGTATGGTCTCCTCTGCATCAATATAACCAAATAAAGTCATCCACTAAGATAACAAAATACCAATTTTCTCTTTTCTTACAGTCTTTGTAAGGTAGCTGCATATGCTCACCAGTAGCCCCTAGCAGTAGCAACATCATCACAAGTAGTCACTGAAGTCCATTCTTAGCTAGTTCATTTTGCCAATATCTGGGTGAAAAAACATCAGCAGAGATCAGCATTAGGACCAGTATGAATGTGCAAGTACAATCATTTATGCTGACAGGAACACTCAGACGACAAATGCATTGCATGCTTAAAAATATTTGATAATTCACAAAATTCAGAGGAATAAAAGTGAAATTATTCCACTGTGCCTTGCCTCAATCCCCTCTCTTTACAAATCAGCAACTCTTATGATAGTTTAACATGATCTACCTATGTGTCATTTTTACCTAGGAAATGGCATAACACTCTACACATGAACCAGGACTCCAAAGCTGCAGGGCTATTCCCACAGAGAACCAGATGGGGAGTGTATTCTCAGCTATGTCTAGGGTATCCTGAGCAGCAGTACAAGCCATGCTTTCAAAACTGACTCTCAATAATAGTCTAAAAGAAAAAAAAAGAGAGAGAGAGAGAGAAAGAATTTCTGTACTAAGTGTAAATCATTTTGCAAAGTGCTGATTAAAAACACTGTTGTAATTTGCCAGTATAAGATCTTTCTGAATGATACCTGTAAGACATCTGCCAGCTATCTCACTCTTACTCATTACATCACCAGAAGATTCATTATACTTTTTTTCTCTTAGGTAAGAATCTGTAATATGCAAAAGCAGTTAAATGAGAATGACTTTCTAAAAATGGCTTCTTAACCTATAACTGAAGTCTAGTGAACTCCAAAAGAATTCTTTTTATTTGTTTAAAAATGTCACATTTTAAGTCATATTTTTGATATTGCATTCAGGTGTTAGGTAAGAATTTCAATAGGTGCTTTGTGCTATTACAAAATGCAAACAATTTGTTTTATGTTCCCTTAGTCCCAGTCTATTTTGTACTTGCTTAATATGGAAAAGTTTTGTTGGTTTTGGGTTTTGTTTTGTTTTGGAGGGTTTTTTTGGTTGGTTGGGAGTTTTTTATGCCATTGCAAAAAAATCATTCCTTTTTGAGAAAACAGTTGTTTTGTAAAATTTTTCTTCCTTTCTTATTTAACTGCTGCTCTAAAATGTATAATCTTACTGCACTATTATTAGTTACATTTTCAATACAGAAAACAACACTGAAAGGGGAGAAAGAATTAAGAAAGATCATTACCAAATAAACAGTGAGCATCAACTAAAAATACTTTTATTCAAACAAATACATAAGTCCTGTGGTGTAACGGACAGCACTCCGGACTCTGAATCCCCAGGACCTGAGTTCGAGTCTCAGGAGGGGCTGTCCCTTGGCAGTTAAATGCCTCCCTGCCATCCGATCCCATCAGATCTTGGATGCTAAGCAGGGTCAGCCCCCAGTTAGCACCAGGTGCTGTAGACAGTTCCAAGGACTTCACTGTCACTGTCCAAGCTTGCTCACCCATGGCAAATGGACCCTTAGGACTTAAACAAGGGGGCCAGTTCTGTGCATGCTGGACCTCACCTAAATAATCCACTGTGCAGGCTCGAAGGGCACACCCACGTGGGGAGAGCTGTTCCCAAATCTTCATTTGCGAAATCTGGCCATACACATACGTAAGACTTGAAGATCTGCACTCAGTTCCTCACTGTGTAACAGATTACTCAAATCACCTTTTACAATTATTTCAAGATGGAATAAAATAACAAACCCCTAAAATGATAAAGAAATTCCATCTTAAAGGCACACATACAGTTCTTAATCTCAGCCTTTGTTTGCCTGCAAACATAACCTCCACCCAGTCTTACTTAAGATGTATGCAGCTCTCATGCCATCAGTGCCTCAGGTTTACCATGAGTCACTGCTGCTATTGTAAAATTCACACAGAACAAGACAATCATGATCTATCCTGCTGCTGTTAAATTTACTAAGCATCATGAGACCTATGATCACACTTGCTTATAGCTACTGAATTTAAAGCATGAGCTTAAAAAAAAACACTGAGAAGTTGATCCAAGAAAGAATGGTACCACATGCTAAAGAGTTACAAGGTTCAGCCAAATAGACATTTCCTTCTGTTCAGCATCCTCTAAGATGGGAAAATTTAGAAGAATTGTTTATTCTCCTTATGGATCATTCTTATATTTATAAACATTAGGACTACTGCTACAGTATTTTACTGTTCTAACCAGAGATCAGCAGGTTGCAGTAGTAGGTATTGTACAGATGCAAAACAAAAAAAGGAATTTCTTCCAGAAAGAGGGTAAATTTATGTATAAGAAACTTATGCAGACACAGAGGAGAGTGTTTTGGACCCTTTTCAGGAGATAAAGATGTCAGGCAAATGTCTACTAAAGAATTTTTGGTATGTAACTTCTCAAGAATCATAAACCAAATCATCCAGGTAGGTTCTGTTCTCATGCATAACAACTGTCAGGATATCCCAACAAATAAATACGTAAATAGAAATTGCAAGAAAACATTCATGAAACCAGAATCAGCTCCAATGAAGAGAAAGAGAATGAAAGAGATAAAAAAAGAGGGAAAAAAGGAAATAAAAACCTCACAAAACCCATCCATCCTTCAACATACAAATAAATGGGACACTTTCTACTCACTTCTTAAGAACACAAGTACCTTCACCACTCTCACTCCATCTGATGGAGTTCTTCCACTGTCAGTGCACTGAGTTTATATTTTCATTGCCAGAGGAAAAGTTGGCTATTTGACAGCATGACAACTAACCTGATTTAGCTAGAATATATTGTAAGAAAAACAGCTATGTAGATATCACCTTAACATAGCTAGCTGAGGCCAATTGCAGTTGAGAAGATGATATATTAATTTCACCTAGCTATATTAAGGTAAGGACGACCTGACTCCAGCCAGGATTTTGTCACAAAAGAGCTGTCTGGTGTAGCCTATCACACTATAAAAGCACACCATTGTGGAGAAATGTATAAACATTTTCATTGCACAGAGTGTAGAAATTAAACTAGAGGTACTCTCTTGTACATCTGTTGTAGTTTTGGGATATTAAAGAAATTCTCTCCCTGCAACTACAGAATTTGAAGACTGAATGCCCAACTTCCTGTGCCATTAGTTAACAAAAGAAGTGGCCAACTGCTCTGAATTCCTGCTTGATGGTTTTGGGTGGAGACGGACTAGGGGAAGGTGTGTCAGGGGAACAGGGTTGCCATGGTTCTTTTGTTTTTTGGGGACTTCCACAGCTCTCGCTGAACTCTGTGGCTGTGTGCTGTTCATTGGAGAGAGGCCACTCTCCTGCTCATCACTGCTGCTGGTGGTGAGCTGGTTTTTCTTGCCATTGCTGTCCTTCTGGTTCATCATTGTGGGCCCAGACGCCATTCCAGCTCCACCACCACCCACAGCGTCATCGCCAGCCCACCCCACCGCAGCAGCCCACCCCGCCGCAGCAGCAACCCAAGAGAGGAGAGACTTCCATTTGCAAGTGAGCCTGGCTGAGTCACTTTCGATGCCTGCTGAGATGCAGCAGGGACCCAAGAGAAGAGGAGAGTTTTTTCTATCTGCAAGAGAGATTTGGTGTCACCTGCTAGACAGCTTCACCCTATCCTCCCCTTCAGCCTACATCTCGCCGCGTGAGTGATTCAAAGAAATAGGTGATCCACTTTTTTTTCATCTTGCCTTGCTGGAGAAAAAAACGGTCACTTCGCTGACAGCTGAAGTGTGGCACTACCCCCTGCTCTCTACAAATATAGTTGCACCAGTGAAAGAGCAGAGACAAATTCTTTTCATCCAAAGCTTTTTGTTTTGTCTTGTTTTGTTCTGATTTGTATTCTCATTACAGGTATGCGATAGTTGTTTTTTTGTCCTACATATACATACATACATACATACATATATATATATATATATATATTAGTTAAGAACACTTACCCTTCTCAGATCCATTTTCTAATTAAAGTTTCTTTTCTTACATTTAATAAGGACTGACGTAGTTATTGAGGAGGAATCCTCTCCTCTGGTCTTGATAAACAGTTTGATTTCCCTCAAATTAAAACAACATCTCATCAAAAGGGCAAGAAACTATACATGAGAGGAGAGGACTGCTCCTATTCTAGAGTAGAAATGCTAGTGGGAGAGTAAAAAGGACTAAGAAAATATGGTTTGCTCTGTTGCCATAGCCATACACATGTGGGGTCAAGCAAAAATTAACAAGTATTTGTAAGGTTCCATGGATGTGAATCAAGACTTAATGAAATGAAAAAACATCAGCAGAAGCTCATCAGTTTGACATGACTTCTTTCCACACAGAGAGTTTTAGGACTGATGTCTTTCTAGAAATACTACTGACTATTTCCGAGCCCATTATCACAAACCTGTAACCTGTACCAAATCACACAAAACACACAAAGACAACTGGAATATCATATTGTGTTGCTTCCATTTCAGATTTTTAGTTTTTTTCTAAAACATCCCACAAACATTTGTCTGAATTTCCACTAATTCATGTTATACCCCCATCCCAGGTTGCCTCTCATTGTTGAGTATAATGAGTCTAACAGCAACAGGGCTGAGTGAGAAACATCTTGTTAACATTTAGGGGTGCATACACCAAATCAAATGGCTAACACAAAAACATAGCCGGATAAGCAAGGCCTTTCTTACACAGTAAACAACCATATAGTTATTGTGCAAATGGTGTCATGCAGATTCAGTATTCCCCAAGAATTTCTCAATTGCACCAGTTACACAATACACTCTGCTTCTTTCCTTGCAAATTCATTTATTTTATTTTAAAATAAATACTCTTAGTCCACAAAATTGTACTTGTCAGTTATGCTTTAGTTTTCATGTGTATCACAAGCACTGCCTCAGTGAGCTTACTGGCAGATTTCCAAAGAGATGCAGTTAGTGCAAAGAAAGAAGGCAAGAAAGCACCACAAGATTGAAAGAAATCATTTGCCTTCTGCTCTCAAATAAGCATATGGAGGTTCAAACAAAATAAGGACTTCATTTGTAAAGGTTGACCTCTTATAGGTTTTATGGAAGTGGTAAGTGGTAAGATGGAAGATTAATGACAAAATCACAGTGGTTTATCAAGATCAGTCTGAAAAGTAAACTATTACAGATGAGAGCAAAAAACTAGCATAAAGACAGAATACTAAGTTTCAGGCTGGAGTTTGGCCAAACATGGGCTTTCACACCAAGGAAAGAAGAATAAGGTCTGAAACTCTAGATTATGGTAACAGAAGGTGAAGAAAAACTTCAGTTTCCATATTGTCAGTGGACTTATAAAGAATAGGCAAAGATAAAGGAAGTCAAAAGATAAAAGTTTGCAGCAGTTAAAAGAGACTGAGAGGCATTACTTGGGGTCCAGTTTCTGGCTGATAACTTTTCAATAATGTGTCTAGTGTGTTTAGAGGAAAACCAAGACGTCTATTTGGATTAAGAGGGGGTTCGCTTCCCAAAAATTGCCACAACCTTTGAAATTAAGAGACTTAAATCAGAAAAATGTATGGGAAAGAATAGCTGTTCTTAACTACAAATATACATATATATGTATCTCCAAAGAAAACAGAACAGAACAAGCAGCAAACTGTAACCGGAACTTTCAAACACTTAGTCCTCTCTCTCCCCCTTTCAGTGCAGTTCTATTTAAAGACAGCAGGGGATGATGCTGCACCTCAGGAGGCCTCGGCCACAAAAGTCACACCTGAGGTCCAGAGAGACCAGTTCTGAAAACTCATGTGTAAAATGGCGGTCACAGGGGATGAGATGGAACCTTACCTGTGGGCAGTGTAGAGACTCTTTCCTTGTCCTTTGTTCAAAGAGAAAAAACACTGGGGGAGTGGGGGTGGGGGTGGGGGTGGGGATGGTTTTTAGCAACTCCTCTGCAGCTGAAGTCAGCCCTCAGGAAGTCTGTAGCAAATCCAAGGTAGTGATGACCCTGTCTCTCTCTGAAGCACAGGATGCCCACAGTTGTAAGGGAGGTCTGAGCCAAAGAAGAAGTGAAGTAAAAAACCTGAAAAAGACATTCTCCCCACCCCCTGCACCACCTCACCTTGCCCAAATCCTCCCCAGTGATCAAACTGGAATTCAGAGCCATTAACAATCCTTTGTTAGTTGGTTCCAAGTGTAAGTAGTGGGAGTAGGGCCCGAGCTCCCAAACCTTTTCCTTGGTAAGGGAGATAAAAAAGTCCATGAAAACTTTCAAAACTACAACATATTGTCAGCTTGGCTGTCACCAACACTGGAACCTGACACAGGTGAGAAGAATAAAAAGCAAGTATTAGTACCACTGTGTTGCCATTGTGGATGACAGCCATTTTGTAATGTAGGGGAGGGAAATCAGCTGTTCTGTTTGTGCAAGATTTGGTAGATGTCCCTCAGCAAGGGAGAGCTTCAGGCCTGAGATGTAATGGAGAGAGAGAACCCAGGTGCCTGTTTGCAGTGATTCTTCCACTGACATCTGAATGTGTTGGTGCAATAATACCCAGGAAAGCCAAGACAAATTTAAGTATATATCATATATTAAATAAATAGAACAAGGTACTCTTTGAGCAGTTTACAGAACCTTGATATTGTTACCTTATTATTGCAAGCATGTATTTCACCATGAATTCTCTAGCTTTCATTAAATTTAAGGAGAAAAACAAGCCCCATTTTAACTGTCTGTCTCTCGGAAAGAGAAACTGAAGAAGATAATAAATGAAGAAACCTTTAAGATTTGTATGTACCTTTAAGAAAATGCATGTACCACCATAAATCTTCTGCTGCCTCCTCTCTTGTATATGTGCCTTATTTCTTCATTTACAATGGTCACTTCTTTTAGAAACTAAAACATCAAAACAAAGGTAATAGCTGGCTTCAACAGAACAGATACTTTGTAAATCCCACTTTGACTTGGATTGTTCCCCACACTGCAGAGTTGAAAGCTTTTAAGAAAATCTTCCTACCAAAAGAGCAATCACCAATGGCGTCCAAAGAGAGACCTTTTTTCCAACTCAAAAGGAACGTAACTGGAGAAACTTATACACGAAACACTTCTACAAGCTTGTAATTTTTGTATGGTACAAAAACTGAGTAAATAATTGTTACACCCTGGTCCAGAAGCTCCAAGGTATACCAGGTGTACACCAGGTGTACCCTGTAATTTCAGACTTCAAGAGATTTTGCCCACACAAACTCTTGCAAGGCCTTTGATTCTTTGATACCTTGAGTTCACATCCGGAAAAAAACCTACACAAATTTCTCAAGAGGTTTCTTTTAATTTGATGAGAAAATATGAGTTTTGGCAAAAAAGGGCTTACAGGAGCAACATCCAACTAAGGAAAATATTTCACAGAAGCATTCATTGCACTTCATAGGAAACTACTAGGCAAACACCAACTCACAACTTAAGTGAAAGACCCACAAAATTAAGTTAAATTACACACAAGAGGAAGAAAAAATAAAAGGGAGAGAGATTAAGAGAAGCAAGAATAAAGAGAGAAAAACAGTTACCACAAAAAGCAAATTCCAGGAGGCCAGGTGTGGCAGGTGCACCTTGGCTGAATGCCAGGTGCTCACTCAGCCAATCCATCATTCCCCTTCCCAGTCAGACAGGGGAGAGATTAAGGTGGAAAAAAAAAAACACCACAAATTTTGGGTTGCAATAAGGCAGTGTATCAGGAACTAAAACTGTTGACATTTTGGTCTGTGTTTTTGCCAATGCCACCTGTGAAAAGATTTATCCTTTTCCTGCCAAGTTCCAGGGAACAAAAGCTGATACAGTGAATCCTTTGTCCTTGAAGATAGATTTTGCATAAACTAAAGTTACTTGAGTCTGTCCTATTGTTTTGACAGCCTGGGCAGGAGAGCTGAGGGGGGCAGGGAGAGAAAGGAGGAAGAATGAGAGAGTGAGCAGCAGTGTCTGCAACCTCTTCCTGGGGGGCGGGGGGGGGGGGGGGAACTGGCCTCATCCCCCCAGGCAGACATCTCCAGCAGGCTCAAAATAAAAGGTGAGAGGGCTCGTGCTCTTGGCGTTGGTGGTTCTTTCTCCAAAAAGACAGCAGGGATGCCTTCTGTCTGCCAATGCTTAGAAGATGTAGCCCCTGCCTTTGGGGGAGTGTTCTGAGTTGGTATGACAACCTTACGTGAGTAACTCTGGTGACTGGAGTGCTTACACATTTGGGCTTAGTGCTTTAGTCTCCATCCTTCTCTCTCTCCCTTCTCTTTGGGTTCCTGCTATTCAGTCACTCCTGTTAATAAAGATACTCTTTTTCTGAACTCTCCATGGTGCTCAGCCTCACTTTTCCAGCAACTATAGAACTCACCCTATTACAGGCAGTTTATATTTATGCAAAACAGAAAAAAAGCAAAAGCAGCGTGCGCACACTCAAAGCAGAAGCTAGCAATTGATCTCTACTTCCCATAAGCAGTAATGGTCAGCCACTCCTCTGAGAAGCAGTGCTCCAGCACATGTAACGGTTGTCAGCAGGCAGCCATTGCAGACAATGAATGCCTCCGTTCCTGCTCCTTGCCTCAGCTTTTATATCTGGGTTGATGTCATATGGTGTGGATTATCCTCTTGGTCAGTGTGGGTCAGCTGGGCCCACTTGTGTCCCCTCCCAGGATCTCACCCTCAAATGAAGAAGGAATGTTACAGTGATGTGCTCAGCAGTAGCCAAAGCATTGGTGTATTATCAACACTCCTTTAGCTACCAATGCAGAGCACAGTACTGTGAGGACTACTATGGGAAAATAAATTCTGACTCAGCCAGATGAAGGCCAAGGCAAGATGGAGACTTCACGTGTGCCTCTTTACCTACTGTGACCCCTTCCCCAAGGCAGGATATCTGGTTCACTGACCACTCGCTGTCCCCCTGGCTGAAGCAATGGGTGCTGCAGCAGATCAGAGGCTCCAGGAGTTTTAATGTGGGTGGGCTACCTGGTGGGCCTTATTGATTGACAGGTACCTCATGTGGCCTTCCATGCCACGTGTCTGCTGACCCCAGTGGCCCTCTTGGCTGCAAGTCTTACCATGTGGACACTGACACTGTCCCCTCCACACACACACCATACACCCACACCCAGAAAAAATGGTTCATTCAACCCATCAATCAGTGAGATATAAATCCAGTCTCTGACAATTATCTGTGGAGAAAATCGTTGTGGTTTAACCCCAGCTGACAACTAAGCACCATGCAGTTGCTCACACACCTCTGCTGAGTTGGAATGAGGGAGAAAATCAGAAGGGTAAAAGTAAGAAAACCTGTGGGTTAACATAAAGACAGTTTAATAGGCAAAGCAAAAGCCACATATGCAAACATAGCAAAGCAAGGAATTCATTCACTGCTTCCCAGGGGCAAGAAGTGTTCAGACACCCCCAAGGCAGCAGGGCTCCATCATTCATAACAGTGACCTAGAATGACAACATGCCCCCCCCCCCCCCTTCTTTCCCCAGGTTTATATGTTGGGGATACCCCTCTGATCAGTTGGGGTCAGCTGTCTTGGCTGTGTGCCCTACCAATGACTTGGGCACTCCCAGCCTGCTCTCTGGTTGGACCGTATTGAAGCAGAAAAGATCCTGACAGACCTTGACACTATGCAAGTTCTTCTCAGCAAGAATGACAACATCCCTGTATTGTCAGCACTGTTTCCATCACAAATCCAAAACACAGACTCATGCTGGCTATTGTGAAGAAAATTAACTGTATCCCAGCCAAAGTCAGCACAACAATTTAGATGTTTTTCTTCCTCACTGTCTAAACTAACTGACTGCTGCTCATTTAGTAGTGAGACTGTGTTTTGATTGCTTTCTCAAAGCAAGATGGCATTAGCAATCCTTGCAAATTGTTTAATTGATTTTCTCTAACTAATCAAACTCCGCTGTGGTTTTTCGCTTCATTGTCTATATCATGGTTATCTTACATGGTGGCCTTGTTCTCTTTCTTTACGGCTTAACTGTTGTACAGTACATATATTGTGCTGCTATCATTTATACACTTATAACCTAACAGTCCTCATGCTTTCTCACAGAAATCTGTTCCCTGCATCATGGTTCACATAGGCTTAGTCATATTGAAACAAGACTAAACCTATGTCCTATAGCTTTACCAGCAATTTCACAAGGCACTTAATAGGTTCTTTACCCTCTATCACATCAGGGTCAAAAGACCATTCTTTCAACTTCTGTCTTTGACCAATG
Organism: Pithys albifrons albifrons; assembly: GCF_047495875.1. NCBI lineage: Eukaryota > Metazoa > Chordata > Aves > Passeriformes > Thamnophilidae > Pithys > Pithys albifrons. The sequence goes on from NC_092459.1 coordinate 104,774,965, forward strand.
TGAATCTAGACTATGAGGCTGAGATTTGTCAGAATAAGCACCTCCAGAAACAGATTTGTTTTCAGGTGTATCTACCACGAGTTAAGTAAACCAGTTCTTTACATCACTTTATGTAATGGGTTTGATCCATGGCTTCCTCAGTAACTAGGTGTAACTAAGGAAGTGGACATTACAAAGTACTCCAAATGCATTTTCCACGTAAGACTAGGAGGAGAGGAGATAGGAAGGGGTGGTAGTTTCCCTTCTTCCGGGCGGGGGGAGCAGGAGAAGCCTGGACGGTCTGTTCTGTTTCTGTTGGTTTTCCTATCCTGGGACGTGGTGAGATTATTTCTTGCTTGTTCTCCTTTCCTGAGATCTTTAATTGTATTTATCTGTTTCATTTGTTTTGGTTTGGTTTTGGGTTCTTTTTCCCTATTTCTGGTTGACCAGTCCTCTTTTTTCCCTTTTCCCTTTTCCCCCTGAGGTGGGGATCCATGTAGTGTGTACAAATTGCATATGTACTTGCAAATGTTAGAAAATATAATTTCTTTTTATTTCAGTTCAGTTTCTTCTAAGTTCTTTTCATTTCAGTTTTTTTTCCCTTGCCGGGAAGACTCTGAGGGGAGGGAGGAGGCAGTCCAGGGCTGGTAAAAACTAGGCCAACCTGAGACATTATCTTTGGTGGCAGCGATGGGATGTGACCTTCAGATGTTTTGGTTCATTCTGTAAACAATCTCTTGTTTACAAAACAGAGTCCAGGAGAACTGCCACTGAGGTTGTATTTACAAAACAATTACCAGGAAGGCAGCCAAGAGTACTTTGTTGATATAAACAAGGGGTTTTGTTTGGGAACAGAGGGCTCAGAATAAGGTAAACAATAGAAAGAATGGTTTTCACCTTTTTTAGCAACCACCTGAGGGGTACCAGAGGAGGTCGCTCTAACCATGGCCCCGAAGTTGCCATGTCCCCACGGCCTCTTATGGTGAAAGACCTCTTGTTAAAAGTCATTCTACTCTTTTACATATTGATGTTGGTAACACTTGTTCCCGTTTTGGGAAGTCCCATAGTGAAGAGGCCAGGTCTGGATGATGAATGTAACCCGGGCGAGTCTGTCTTCAATGGTGACATTAAAGGCCTGTTACAATGTGGCATTGGTGGCCTGTTGAAATGTGACATTAACGGCCTCTTAAAAGAGATTCCTATTGTTACAATTGGTTCCAGTTATTACCTAAATTGTATTGTGACAGCACTAGTGTTTATGAGGGTAAGGGAACTGTTGTTTAAGATTGGAAGAATGCTGGCACTTTGTTGCTTCCCCTGTTTTAGATCTAAGAAAGGCCATGCCTCTAGGGGACTCACTGGAACTTTGGAAGGGGCTTCAGAGAGACCAGTCCCTGGGTGGGATGGAGCTTGATTGGATCTCGGTAAAGTACTAGGGCGTTTGGCACCTCCCATGAATTGGGAGTTCACATCAGAACAAGTGTGTGATTCTGGTGAGCTGGCCCGCCATTTATCAGAAGGGAGTTTTTCCTATGAGGGTCCGTATATGCAATTCTCGGCTTCGTGTTGGGGCCTGGCTAGTGCTCATCAATTTGCCATGGACCACTGTCAAAGGGTTGAAGACAGGATAGGAAATGAAAATATGCCGTCCGAGACCTGTGTAGTTCCCGTTCAGCCTACCGAAAGAGGAGTCCAAACACAGCATGAGGCCAATGCTGTTTCTGAGACCCAGACTCAAGCCAAGGTCAACAAAGCCCCTGTTCACTCTGTGGAAACCCAAACTTAAGCTGCAGATCCGGACATGGCTTTCTCCGCTGTCCCTGCTAAAACCACGGTTTAAACTCAGACTCAAGCTGAAGCTAACACAGTCCCTGTCCACTCTGTAGAAACTCAAACTCAAGCTCCAGATCCGGAAGTTGCCATCTCTACTAAGCCCACTAAGACCACAGCTGATGCTCAGACTCAAGCTGATGCTAATACAGCTCCTATTCGCTCTGTGGGAACTCAAACTCAAGCCACAAAATCGAAGATTACCATTGCCCCCATAAAGAAGACGGTGAGGATGAAGGAGACTACAAAACCCATAGAGCCACCCCCGCAATTGGAACGTGAAGAAGAAGAAGGAGAAGGAGAAGGAGAAGGAGAAGGAGAAGGAGAAGGAGAAGGAGAAGGAGAAGGAGAAGGAGAAGGAGAAGGAGAAGGAGAAGGAGAAGGGGAAGGGGAAGGAGAAAAGAAGATGGTGCAAGCGACCCGGGATAGAATAACACTCAATGATTGGTGCTCTAACTATATACACCAGTTCCCAGTAGAGGAAAGGAGGAGGTCAACACATTTCCGTCAGCCTGAGGAAGAACTACTTCTACCCCTCCAAATGCAACCCTCCCTTGGAGGTGTGATTCCACCTTCCTGTACTAAACCTACATTTGAGAGAATAGATGACTGGGGAAGGCCCTTACTCCAGCCTTCCATGGACTATGTGCTACCTTCAGGCATCAGATCTGATGAACAACGCAGGAGTCCCCTTCCACGGGGTGGACGAGCTAGGAGTCTTTCCCCATGGCTTGAACGAGGTAGAAGTCTCTCTCCACGGCATGGGTGACATAGGAGCCCATCCCCCCAGAGTGAACACCATAGAAGCTTGTCTTCATGGCGCAAACAGTCCCCACCTTCACGTGAGAGGGTCAGAAAGGAGATGAGAGAGGTTCCACAAAAGAGCGGAAGAGTGAAAACACAGGTGGAGAGAATAGTACGTGGGAGAGATGGAGGGGAAATAATGAGGGAAAGTGAAATTACACAATCACTGACCCCAAAAGAGATTCAGGATATACGAAGGGATTACAGTCGGTTGCCTGATGAACGAATCCTCACCTGGCTGGTGCGATGTTGGGACAATGGGGCTAGTAGTCATGTGCTGGAGGGTCACGAAGCACAACAATTGGGATCTCTGGACTGAGACCATGAAATAGTACAGGAAATAGGACAGGGGGGGATGGCATCCAGTCTCTGGATACGAATCTTCCATGCCGTGAAGGCAAGATACCCATTTAAAGAGTATCTGATGAGTGCTCCGAGAGAGTGGAATACCACAGAAGAAGGCATCCAGTATCTGCAGGAATTGGCCATGCTGGAGATTATATACTTCGATCCAGAATACTATGACATCATGGTCTCAGAGAAGATTGCATGCACATGGCCAATGTGGGATAAGGTAATGGAAGGTGCCCCTACGCTTTACATGCCTTGTCTGATATCCGCATACCCTCTCAGTATGGACAAGATAGACGTGGACAGAATGTGTCACTGGATACGGAGAATATCGGAAACCATGAAGGTCCACTCCAAACTCTGGCATTCTTTCATCTACAGTGGGGAAGGGATAGAGAGAAATACTAAACGCTCTGCGTATGAAGAAGAACCTAAAGGCAAGGACTCTAATGGTCGCAAAGAAGGATCTCGTTCTCATTCTCATTCTAGTTCTCGTTCTCATTCCCGTTCTCATTCTCAGTCACCTCATGCAGCATGAGGGAAAACTGAAAGCCCCAGGAGTAAGACACAGAGTGAGCGTGGTTTGCTCTGGGCCCTTCTGCGCAAACTAGGGGAAAACATGAAAAATGGCACAGTGAACCCACCTCTAAACTTGAAGCCCAATTGCAAGAATTAAAACAGAAATTAGCTGGCAAGAAAGCTGTCCACATAGTTGATTTCCTGCCAGGCTTTGCTTGCTGCTCCTTCAGCTATCAGCAGGCAACTCAGAGGGGAGTTGGAGGTGAGTCTTGCTCGTTAGCAGGAGAGTGAGAAGGCTGTAAAAAAATCTCTAGGCAGCGCAAGCGACCTGGAGCGCGGTGAACAGGAGCGGGCAAACAGGGGCATGGCACGTCAGTGAGGGCATGGCACAGCAGTTTGCACAGCAGTTCACACAGGCAGGGCGAACAGGCAGGGCATAAGCCTAGGTGTTTCTGTGGCCTTTTTTTTTCCCCGTTTGTTTGTTTGTTTCTCTTTTCTACCTTTCCCCACAGCTCAAGGCAGTCATGCCTCCCAAAAAAATGAAAGCTGTTGCTCCTGTTACCAGTAGAGGGGTGTCAATACATACAGAACCCTCTAAAAAGGATGCAGCCACTCAGGCCTCTGGCTGCATAGACTGTTTGAGCCTGGACCTACTACCAGAGGATAGTATGAGAAGCACCTGCATACGATGTGAGCAGGTGAACGATTTGCTGTCTCTGGTGGCAGAGCTAAAGGAAGAGATGGATAGGCCCAGAAACATAAGGGAGAGTGAAAGGGAAATTGACTGGTGGAGTCACACCCTTTCGACTCCTAAGGAGCCCAGCAGGAGGTGGTGAAACCCAGTCCTTCCTGCCATCAAGCAGACAGAACAGACCATAGGGATGGGGAGGAATGGAAACAGGTGCCTGGTCGTAGAGGCAAAAACACCCCCTCTCGACCCCTTTCACCTGCCAGGGTGCCCTTAAAAAAAACAGGTATATGGCCCTGAACTCGGACAGTCTGGTGGAGGAAAGTCAGGAGGAAGACCTATCTACAAGGTCTTCTGGTTACCCCCAGTCTACAGGACGGGTTACAACTACAGGTAAGAGGAAAAAGAGAAGGGTTGTTGTAATCGGTGACTCCCTTCTGAGGGGAACTGAGGGCCCTCTATGTCAGCCAGACCCATCCCACAGGGAAGTTTGTTGCCTTCCCGGGGCCAGAGTGAGGGATATTACCAAAAGACTTCCTAAGCTTACCCAGCCTGCAGACTATTACCAGCTGTTGGTTGTCCAGGTTGGAAGTGATGACCAGGAGTACCAGGGTAATTAAAAAAGATTTCAAGGCACTGACCCGATCACTTCATGGGACAGGAGCACAGGTAGTAATTGCCTCAGTTCCTGTGCTAGCCAGGATGAATGAGGAGAGGTTTAGGAAAGCCCAGCTTACCAATAGGAGGCTTAGGGGATGGTGCTATTGTCAAAATTTTGGGTTTTTTGATCATGGGGCAAACTCCGTGTTGCCCAGTCTCATCAAACCAGATGGGTTTCATTTATCTAGGAAGGGCAAAAGAACTGTAGCCCATAAGTTGACAGGGTTAGTTAGGAGGGCTTTAAACTAGGTTTCAAGGGGGAAGGGACGGCAGCTGGGCTCTCCAGAGATAAGCCTAAGGGTGTAGAGCCTGACTTGACAATGAAATCAATGGCCCAGCTGAAGTGCATGTACACCAATGCACGCAGTATGGGAAACAAACAAGAGGAGCTGGAAGCCATCGTGCAGCAGGAAAACTATGACATAGTTGCTGTCACAGAAACGTGGTGGGATGACTCACACGACTGGAGTGCTGCTATGGGGGGCTACAAGCTCTTCAGAAAGGACAGGCAGGGAAGGAGAGGTGGAGGGGTGGCTTTATATGTTAGAGAGTCTCTTGACTCTGTTGAAGTTGAGGTCAGCAGTGACAAGGTTGAGTGCCTGTCGACCAGAATCAGGGGGAAGGCCAACAAGGCTGACAGCCTCATGGGTGTCTGTTACAGACCGCCCTGCCAGGATGATGAAGGAGATGAATTGCTCTACAAGCAGCTGGCAGATGTCTCAAAATCTCCAGCCCTTGTTCTTGTGGGTGACTTTAACCTGCCAGATATCTGCTGGCAGCTTCATACTGCAGAGAAGAGACAGTCAAGGAGGTTCCTGGAGTGTACAGAGGACAATTTCCTTCATCAACTGGTAAATGAGCCTACCAGGGGTAAGGCCCTGCTAGACCTACTGTTTACAAACAGAGAGGGGCTGGTAGATGATGTAGTGGTTGGAGGCCGCCTGGGGCATAGTGACCATGAAATACTGGAATTTTCAGTCCTCAGGGATGTAAGGAGAGCCACCATTAAAACCTCTACCTTGGACTTCCGGAGAGCAGATTTTGGCCTATTCAAAAAACTGATTCAGAGCATACCCTGGGAAACAACCCTTAAAGGTAAGGGAGTCCAGGAGGGATGGACATGTTTTAAGAAGGAAATTTTGAGTGCACAGCAACAGGCTATACCAGTGTGCCAAAAGGCCAGCCGGAGGGGAAGACAGCCAGCTTGGTTAAATAGGGAAATTCTGAAAGAAATCAGGGATAAAAAGAAAGTTTACAGCCAGAAAAAAGGGTTGGCTACTTATGAAGAATTTACAGATAGAGCTAGGTCATGGAGGAAAAAAATTATGGAAAGAAAAGTGGAATTTGAAGTAAATTTGGCTATTTCGGTTAGGGATAACAAAAAGTCCTTTTATAAATACATTAATAACAAAAGGAGGGGCAAGGAAAACCTCCATTTTCGGTTGGACTTGGAGGGAAATATAGTTAAGGAAGATGAGGAGAAGGCTGAGGTACTTAACACCTACTTTGCCTCAGTTTTCACCAGCAAGACAGGTGGCCCTCAAGACAACTGGCTTCTGGAGCTGGTGGACAGGGAGAGGGAGCTGAATAGCCTTCCTGTATTCCAGGAGGATATAGTTACTGACTTACTGAGCCAGCTGGATCCTCACAAGTCTATGGGACCAGACAGGATCCATCCTAGGGTGATGAGAGAGCTGACAGAAGAGCTTGCCAAACCGCTCTCCATCATCTTCCAACAGTCCTGGCTCTGTGGGGAGGTCCCAGATGATTGGGGGTTGGCCAATGTCACCCCAATCCACAAAACAGGCTGCAAGCAGGACCCTGGCAACTACAGGCCTGTCAGCCTGACCTCTGTGCCTGGCAGGGTTATGGAGCAGTTCATCCTGAGTGCAATCACACAGCACCTTCAGGGTGCACAAGGGATTAGACCCAGCCAGCATGGGTTTAGGAGGGGCAGGTTCTGTCTGACCAACCTGATCTCTTTTTACGATCAGGTGACCCACCTGGTGGATGAGGAGAAGGCTGTGGATGTGGTCTATCTGGACTTCAGCAAGGCCTTTGACACTGTCTCCCATAATTTACTCCTGGAAAAGCTGGGAGCCCATGGCTTGGACAAGTGTACCCTCTGCTGGGTTAGGAGCTGGCTGGAGGGCCAGGCCCAGAGTGTGCTGGTGAACAGAGCTGCATCCAGCTGGCAGCTGGTCACTAGTGGTGTCCCCCAGGGGTCTGTGTTGGGTCCAGTCTGGTTTAACATCTTTATTGATGATTTAGATGAGGGGCTTGAGACCATGATCAGCAAATTTGCTGATAACACCAAGTCGGGAGGGAGTGTCAACCTGCTGGAAGGCAGGAGGGCTCTGCAGAGGGATCTGGATAGACTTGAGAGATGGGCTGATTGCAATTGGATGAAGTTCAATAAGGCCAAGTGCCGGGTCCTGCACTTTGGCCACAACAACCCCCTGCAGCGCTACAGGCTGGGCACAGAGTGGCTGGAGAGCAGCCAGGCAGAAAGGGACCTGGGGGTACTAATTGACAGGAAGCTCAACATGAGCCAACAGTGTGCCCAGGTGGCCAAGAAGGCCAATGGGATCCTGTCCTGTGTCAAAACTAGTGTGTCCAGCAGGACCAGGGAAGAGAGCCTTTCCCTGTACTGTGTGTTGGTGAGGCTACACCTTGAGTATTGTGTTCCATTCTGGGCCCCTCAGTTCAGGAAAGATATTGAGGTACTGGAGTGAGTCCAGAGAAGAGCAACAAGGTTGGTGAAGGGACTGGAGCATAAGTCCTATGGGGAGAGGCTGAGGGAGCTGGGGTTGTTTAGCCTGGAGGCTTAGAGATGACCTCATCACTCTCTATAACTACCTGAAGGGAAGTTCTAGCCAATGGGGGTTGGTCTCTTCTCCCAGGCACTCAGCAATAGGACAAGGGGGCACAGGCTTAAGCTTTGCCAGGGGAAATTTAAGTTGAATATCAGAAAAAAATTCTTTACAGAGAGAGTAATCAGGCATTGGAATGGGCTGCGCAGAGAGGTGGTGGCTCCTTGGGGGGTCATGGAAGATATTGCAAAGGGGGGCCATGTCATTTTTTAGCACTCCACCCTTGGTTCATCTTATCAGTTTGAAAACCTTTGTCCTCTGACGGGAGGACCCCTCCAGGGGGCCAAGGCGTTTCCCTCAATTCATGAAGGCTTAATCAGCCCATCACCCAACAGCTGTAGATGTGGTCTATCTAGACTTCAGCAAGGCCTTTGACACTGTCTCCCATAAATTACTCCTGGAAAAGCTGGTAGCCCATGGCCTGGACAAGTGTACCCTCTCCTGGATTAGGAGCTGGCTGGAGGGTCGGGCCCAGAGAGTGCTGGTGAACGAAGCTGCATCCAGCTGACAGCTGGTCACTAGTGGTGTTCCCTAGGGGTCTGTGTTGGGTTCAGTCCTGTTTAACATCTTTCTTGATGATTTAGATGAGGGGATTGAGTCCATTGTTGCCAAATAGGTTTTTGTTCTGATTTTCACATTTTGTAGATTTTAGGAGCACAGTAACTGTAGCAAATGTAGATGTAATGTGCTAATATTCTGGCAGCCTAAGTTCATTGTTTATACATCCTAACCCTTAGCATTTATCAGTAGCTCAAATTCTCTTAGTTGCTTAGTCTCTTTTTCAAGGTAGAGCTGAAGGATATTAGAAGGCCTACAAAACGAAACATAAACACAGGTCAGAGTGACCCAGAAGTCAGAACTGGATGAACTCCAAGGGACCTTTGTGTGCCCGAGGAAGAGGAGCTGATGAAGAGAGAGGGTCTTGATGACCCCAGACCCAATTCCAGGGGTTGGACCAGGGGTAGAACCAGGGCTGGACTGAGAAATGTGTAAAGCAATGATTGGAGGGATCTTGTTATAAAAGCCATGGAAACAAGAACTGGAGTACATGCATGTCATCATATATTCCTCTGGGCTGTAGGCCTGTGATATTAAAAGACCTTTACTTTTTATCTTACCCTACACTAAAATGGCTCGGAGTCCTGTTTCTGGGGGGGGTCACTCACGGCATCACCATCATCAGCAAATTTGCTGATGACACCAAGTTGGGAGGGAGTGTCAACCTGCTGGAAGGCAGGAGGGCTCTGCAGAGGGATCTGGATAGACTTGAGAGATGGGCTGATTCCAATTGGATGAAGTTCAATAAGGCCAAGTGCCGGGTCCTGCACTTTGGCCACAACAACCCCCTGCAGCGCTACAGACTGGGCACAGAGTGGCCGGAAAGCAGCCAGGCAGAAAGGGACCTCGGAGTACTAATTGACAGAAAGCCCAGCATGAGCCAACAGTGTGCCCAGGTGGCCAAGAAGGCCAATGGGATCATGTCCTGTATCAAAACTAGTGTGGCCAGTAGGACCAGGGAAGTGATCCTTCCCGTGTACTCTGCGTTGGTGAGGCCACACCTTGAGTATTGTGTTCAGTTCTGGGCCCCTCAGTTCAGAAAGGATATTGAGGTGCTGGAGCGAGTCCAGAGAAGAGCAACACGGCTGGAGAAGGGACTGGAGCACAAGCCCTATGGGGAGAGGCTGAGGGAGCTGGGGTTGTTTAGCCTGGAGAAGAGGAGGCTCAGAGGTGACCTCATCACTCTCTATAACTACCTGAAGGGAAGTTCTAGCCAATGGGGGCTGGTCTCTTCTCCCAGGCACTCAGCAATAGGACAAGGGGGTACGGGCTTAAGCTCTTGCAGGGGAAACTTAAGTGTGAGATCAGAAAAAAATTCTTTACAGAGAGAGTAATCGCGCACTGAAATGGGCTGCCTAGAGAGGGGGTGCATTAACCATCCCTAGAGATTTTTAAATGCAGATTGGACGTGGCGCTCCATGCCATGATCTAGTAAATGGACTAGAGTTGGACAAAGGGTTGGACTCGATGATCTCGGAGGTCTTTTCCAACCCAATCGATTCTATGATTCTATGATTCTATGAAGCAAAGACCCCGGAAAAGAAACATCGATCTCCGAGACGCAAAAGAAGCAACTCCCTCAATTCTGATGAAGGAGCCTCTGACAGAACATCGCTCAAGTCAGATGGAGAATACTCCGATCAGGAACAACAATAGAGGGGCCCTGCCTTCTGCCAGGAGGAGGAGAGGGACCCGGATGATAATCGGGTTTACTGGGCTGTCTGGGTTCTATGGCCTGGCACATCAGATCCTCAGAGATACCAAGCTTTGGTAGATACTGGTGCCCAGTGTACTTTAATGCCATCGGAACATGAGAGTACAGAGACTGTTTCTATTTCTGGAGTAACCAGAGGGTCTCAAGACCTATCAGTGGTAGAGGCCGACATGAGCTTAACAGGAGACCAATGCGTAAAGCATTCCATTGTGACAGGGCCAGAAGCCCCGAGCATCCTTGATATGGACTGCCTAAATAGAGGACACTTCAAGGACCCGAAGGGGTATCGGTGGGCTTTTGGTGTAGCCACAGTGATTGAAGAGAAGTCCAGAAAGTTGCGTACCCTCCCTGGTCTCTCAAGAGACCCTTCTGCTGTGGGATTACTCCGTGTCAAAGATCAAGAAGTACCGATGGCCACAGGAACCATACATAGGCAACAGTATCATACAAACTGAGATGCTGTGATCCCCATCCATAAGGTGATCAGGAAGTTGGAGAGTCAAGGGGTGGTTAGTAGAACACACTCACCCTTCAATAGCCCTATCTGGCCTGTACGTAAATCAGATGGAGAATGGAGACTGAGTGTGGACTATCGTGGCTTGAATGAAGTCACTCCACCATTGAGTGCTGCTGTGCCAGACGTGCTGGAGCTCCAGTATGAGCTGGAGTCCAAGGCAGCAAAGTGGTATGCCACTATTCACATTGCTAATGCATTCTTCTCCATTCACTTGGCAGCAGAGCGCAGGCCACAGTTTGCTTTCACATGGAGGGGCGTGCAGGACAATTGGAACCGACTGCCCCAGGGGTGGAAACACAGCCCTACCATTTCTCACGGGCTGATCCAGGCTGCATTAGAGAAGGGTGAGGCCCCAGAACACATTGATGACGTCATTGTATGGGGAGATATCGCAGAGAAGTTTTCGAAAAAGGACAAAAGATTATTCAGATTCTCCTCAAAGCTGGTTTTGCCATCAAAAAGAGCAAAGTCAAGGGACCTGCCAGAGAGATTCAGTTCCTTGGAGTGAAATGGCAAGATGGACGTCGCCAGATTTCAACCGATGTCATCAATGAGATTGTAGCAATGGCTCCACCGACTAACAAGAAAGAGACCCAAGCTTTTCTGGGAGCCATAGGCTTCTGGCGAATGCACATCCCAGAGTACAGCCAGATCGTGAGCCCTCTCTATTTTGTGACCTGTAAAAGAACATTTTCCAATGGGGTCCTGAACAACAACAGGCTTTCAAGCAGATCAAGCAAGAAATTGCACATGCCGTGGCTCTTGGACCAGTCAGGATGGGACCAAATGTGAAGAATGTACTTTATTCCACAGCTGTAAATAAAGGTCCCTCCTGGAGCCTCTGGCAAAAGGTGCCTGGTGAGACATGAGCGCGACCACTTGGTTTCTGGAGCCGAAGCTACAAAGGCTCTGAGGCCAATTACACCCCTATGAAGAAGGAGATTTTAGCGGCATATGAAGGCATACGAGCAGCCTCAGAGGTAATTGGTACCGAAGCACTGCTTTTCCTGGCACCTCGACTACTGGTGTTAAGCTGGATGTTTAAGGGAAAAGTACCCTCTACACGTCATGCCACTGATGCCATGTGGAGCAAGTGGATTGCTTTGATTACACAACGTGTTCGAATTGGGAGCTCTAATCGCCCTGGAATTCTAGAAATCATAACCAATTGGCCTGAAGGTGGGAACTTCAGCCTGGCAGATGAAGAAGAAGAAGAGTCAGTGAGTCGAGCTGAAGAAGCTCCACCATATAATCAGCTTCCAGATGAAGAGACGCACTATGCCCTTTTCACTGATGGTTCTTGCCGCATCGTAGGGAGGAGCCAGAAGTGGAAAGCAGCTGTGTGGAGTCCCACACAATGGGTGGCAGAAGCCACCGAGGGGAAAGGTGAATCGAGTCAGTTTGCAGAACTCAAAGCTCTCAAATTGGCCCTAGACATTGCAGAAAGAGAAGGATGGCCAAGGCTCTACTTGTACACCAATTCATGGATGATAGCAAATGCTCTCACCGGTGGGAGAAAATGACTTGGAGGCATAGAGGGAAACCCATCTGGGCTGCTGATCCGTGGCAAGAAATTGCTTCCAGAGTAAAGAAATTAAACGTCAGCATCCGCCATGTAGATGTCCACGTGTCTATAGGTCGAGCTAATGAGGAACAAGATAATAACAGACAGGCAGACCGAGCTCCACTAATCAAGGTGTCACAAGTAGACCTCAATTGGCAGCAAAAGGGAGAATTGTTCCTAGCTCAATGGGTCCATGATGCTTCAGGCCATCAAGGCCGGGACACAACCTATAAATGGGCACGAGACCGAAGGGTGGATTTAACCATGGACACTATTTCCCAGGTTATCCGCGATTGTGAAACCTGTGCTGCCATTAAGCAGGCAAAAAGATTGAAGCCCCTTTGGTATGGTGGACGCTGGGACAAGTATAAATATGGAGAGGCTTGCCAGGTTGACTACCTTACATTGCCACAGACTAGCCAAGGTAAACGCTTTGGGCTTACCGTGGTAGAAGCGACCACCGGATGGTTAGAGACATATTCGATACCACATGCAATGGCCCGGAATACTCTTATGAGGCTTGAGAAACAGGTCCTGTGGAGGCATGGTACTCCAGACCGAATTGAGTCAGATAATGGAAATCATTCAAGAACAATGTAGTGGCCACATGGGCATGGGAGCATGGTATCGAATGGGTATATCACATTCCATATCATGCACCTGCTGCTGAAAAGTTTGAAAGATGCAATGGACTGTAAAAAACAACTCTGAAGACGCTAGGTGAAGGAACCTTTAAGAACTGGGATAAGCATTTAGCCAAGGCCACCTGGTTGGTTAACACCAGAGGCTCTGTCAGCTGAGCTGGTCCTGCCTAAGCAGAATCCCTCCACACGGTAGATGGAGACAAAGTTCCAGTGATTCACTTGAGAGGCATGTTAGGGAAATCTGTTTGGATTACTCCTCCCTCGGGCCAAGACAAACCCATTTGTGGGATTGTTTTTGCTCAAGGGTCCGGAAACACCTGGTGGGTAATGAGGAAAGATGGTGAGATCCAGTGCGTGTCCCAAGCAAATCCAGCCTAGGGGAAAAACTAATTATGTGCTTTGAGTTGTGTTTTGCAGGAAACCAGACACCAAATGTGAAGGACCCAAACAAAGCTGATACCGGTATCCCCTGATGTCCAACGATAAGGCAGCCTTAGCCTGTGAACCAGTCCTAAACTTGGAACTGTGACTTTAACCAAAGGGTGAAGGACCCAAGCTGAAGTGATGCTGGTGTTGATCCTTGAGGACAAGACATCTGCCTCGAAGGACTGCATATGGACTATTTATATATGTATATATGTGCGGGACATAAGCGAACGTGAGAATACAAGGACTGCATGGAAAGACAAGTGTGGAATAAGGGGTAGAGAATGTAATGGGTTTGATTCATGGGTTCCTCAGTAACTAGGTGTAACTAAGGAAGTGGACATTACAAAGTATTCCACATGTGTTTTCCATGTAAGACTAGGAGGAGAGCAGATAGGAAGGGGTGGTAGTTTCCCTTCTTCCGAGAGCGGGGAGCAGGAGAAGCCTGGACGGTCTGTTCTGTTTCTGTTGATTTTCCTATCCTGGGACGTGGTGAGATTATTTCATGCTTGTTCGCCTTTCCTGAGGTCTTTAATTGTATTTATCTGTTTCATTTGTTTTGGTTTGGTTTTGGGTTCTTTTTCCCTATTTCTGGTTGACCAGTCCTCTTTTTTCCCTTTTCCCTTTTCCCCCTGAGGTGGGGATCCACGTAGTGTGTACAAATTGCATATGTACTTGCAAGTGTTAGAAAATATAATATCTTTTTAATTCAGTTCAGTTTCTTCTAAGTTCTTTTCGTTTCGGTTTTTTTCCCTTGCCGGGAAGACTCTGAGGGGAGGGAGGAGGCAGTCCAGGGTTGGTAATAGAACTAAGCCAACCTGAGACACTTTACCACTGAGATATCTGTAAAAAATCTTTTAAAGAAATAATTTTCTCTTAGAAAAGCTGATCCCTAAATAAAGGAAAAATTCTTTAATTTGTGCCAGTTTGGACATTTTCAAGTCTTGATGCTGGTGATGTCTAAGACTCAAAAATAATGGGAGTTGCACCTTAAAAAAATGAAGTCCACAAAAACATGTAGTTTTCATGCACCAAAAAAATTCCAAAAATGAAGAAATAAACCGGTATAAATCAGTAGTATAATCAGTGTATGATATATAAGTATTATATAAAATCAGTTCGTAATTGTTCTAAATTAATTACATTTTTCCCAGCTGTTACTGTTTCTTGCTGACAAAAAAGAAAGCATGGATTATTTTATTCCTTTTCTTCTCCATGGTGACTCAGTATCACAAAGTTCTTCAAAAGCAAAAGTGGTTAAAGAAAAAATAAAAAAAATAAGAAGCTTTGTGTGGATGCATTCACTCTCTTTCACGCATGCGAATAACTAGAAGGTGAGTATTTATATTTAGGAATAGAGCTTTGGACAGACAAACAGCTGATAAATGAGTGCCCTCTGTATCTAGGTTACATCCTTTAGGAATTGAGCTTAAGGTTCTCTTTCCATAGGAAAAAAAGAGAAAGATTTAAAGCAAAAATTAGAAGATGAGAAAAGAGCTTACTTCAAAATATGATAATAATGATAGTCAAATGCTTGCCAGAAGCACATTAGTTACATTCTTGAAAAAGGTAAAAGTTCAAGAAATGCAATATAAAGTACAATAGATAGTAAGATGTAACAAGTGAGAATCAGGAATGTCCGTGTAGTAAGTCAGAGCAAGATGCAAGCTTATTTACAAGTCAAAGGAAAAAGAATCACCCTTACATTCACGTAAAAGCCTTTTTCAAACCTCCCCATTAACTATGTTGAGGTGTGCTACTACTACCTTTAAATATCTCAGCATTAATTTTACAGAACTGATTCACCTCCACTTGTGAGTCTTCTCCCAGGTGGGCTACCAGAGAAGCCCAGGGGCTTCCCTTTCAGTAGGCCAAAACCGGCCATGACTGCAAAATGTGCCCTGTGGCAGAAGCAATACCCTGTCAAACTGAAGCATGAACAATGCAAATGAAATACACATTTACTGAAATCAAGGCAAATGTATGCAACTAGCATTCTGGCTTCTGCAATGTTCTACAGGGAACCACTGCAAAAAATCTTGAAGATTCATGAAAGACCTATTTAAGAACTGCACCAGCTGCAGAAGTGATATTAGAGGAAACATAAGAATCTCAAAGCCTTGTAGTTTTGTTAAGTTTGTTGGGGGGGGGGTGGGGGGGAGGGGGAGGAGTGTGTGAGCCTGTTGCATTTCTTTATGCCTTGTTGGTGCTGTCTGTTGTATTATTTCTGCAACGCTATGGTGATTCTCCTGGTTCTGGAGCTGTTAGTCCATTAATCTAGGAGAAAATGTGCTCCCTGCTTTTTCCCCTACCACGTAGTCCCTGGGAGCTCCTGAGACAGGACACACAGAGACCACCAGAGAGGAGAGGAACAAAGAGAAAGTTTATTCATGGGGAAGGGTTTATATGGACTTTGAAGGGATTCAAACTCACCAATAAGGGACAAGAGGGGAATCGGGCTTTGGGCCAATAGGAGTAAGGGGATTTACATTCGGGGGAGAGGGTTTCAAGTAACATGAGGTCACAATCTTTCCCCAGCCCCCTGATCTTACAGGGGTATTCTGGGAAGGAGAAAATGACTTAGCAAAAAAGACCTTCTATGCATTTAAACAACATTAAAAACGTCAGTTGTGAAAGCATTATCAGTGGCTGGTTGATTCTCTTCAGAAGCCCATTTCTGGCAGGAATTTCTCCATGCCATATATTGTGAATCCATTCCAACAGGGTGGGGTGCGTGTGTGTGTGTGGTGTGTGGTGTGTGTTTGGTCTTTCTATTTTTGTCTGCACTTCTTTCTCTGTGGTAAGTCTGGCAATTTTTGGCACTAAAAACGATATCTGAGTTTTGAGATGTAACAAGAACAAATATCTTCTGTAGCAGAATGTACCATAGGAGCTACATGTAGCTGAGCCAAGTGATTTAAAGGAACTAATCAAGCTAACTAAAGAAAGAAGGGAACTGAAGCAGCCAGTGAAGCAACATCAAGTTAATAACCAGGTATCTTGTGTTAAAGAAGTTCATAAGGAAGTCATGTAGAACTTTGGGGGCTCCAGACAAAGATGACCACCAGCGACACCCAATGAAGCCCCTCAGAGATATTGTAAGGATTTTTGTGTAAGCTAATAGGTGTTGGGAAATGTCATGAATATATAACAGGAAGGTGGGGAACAAAAAATGAATAATCTTGTAATGCAGTCACACAAGCTGTAGTGAAGATACCTCTGTGTGTACTTTGGCAAACTGATTCCAAGGCCACCTGCTATGCTGTGATCATGCAGCATGTCATAATAAAGAATACCTGGCTTCTAAAACTCACAAATTGATTCCATTAGAGGTTTCTTTAAGAGCTCATTTTAGGCAACACAGAGAGACCACAGGAGGCATGATCCCCTTGTATCAGCAACTTCAAAACTGGAAGGCAGAAAAAAAAACCAGCTGACAAGAATATATGAAAGCAAAGTTCAAGGCCAAGAGCAGAATTTCAACCTGTCCCCTTGTGTACTCTGTGTGTCTTGAAGTCTTAGATCACCACAGCTGCCTCACTAAAGAACCTGCAAAAATCACTTTGTGTATTCTGCTACATGAAAGAAAAGTTTTCAGTGCTACCGATGCCCAAAGAGGCAGAATAAAACTGTTTAGAGACATAATTTTGGTCAATAAACAGAAAAAGGCATTTATTGGTGCAACGTTGGGGAACTCTCCAACTAGCATCGGACAATAGAGTTCCAAAGTCAACAGTGCAAAGCCTCAGTATTTATACATTTTTAGTGAGAGGTTACATCATTTCTGCATACATATTCATGTTATTGCAACACTTGATCATAATATTCATAACAGGTAGAGTTGGGGCGGAGTTGGGGCAGAGTCATCCTTTTTGAGGAATATTACAGTGGGAGTTCTTCTTACTTCCTCTGGTAGGGGTTGTACCTCAGCTCCTCATCCTCAGTGAACTTTTCAACTTTGCTTGGATTTTGCTGACTTTAGGATGGGTCTTGCCAAAAATGGTGCTTTGAATTTCTTATCTTCTTTCTTCAGGTCAGTCTGTTCTGTTATATATCTAGGTATGCATATTTTCTCCTGTTTTGGATGAGTCTCAAGCCTTATCTTTTTCACCTGGCTTGTCTAAATGTTGGATACTTTCCGTTCTTAGCTACCTTTTAAGGGTTATTTTACATACCTCTTTAGGTTCTGGGTTTTGCTCTGCTTCACTACTCTCAGTTTGAGCAAGTGGAATGTCATACATACACCTTATATTGGCAAATAAAGAGATGAAACATGGCTGCAGCACAGATGTGCTTGGCAGCAAATATAGCTAAATAAATTAAACCACTCTAGCAGTGAATCACGTGTAGCAAAAGGAATCTACTCATGTCATTCTGCAAGGCAGCTCAGTTTGTCTGGATGTATCAGCCTTCTTGCTCCCTATTCACTACAGGGGATTGGCAGCATACTATTCCTTCCTTGTATTTGTTTTTTCCCTTAAAAGAGTCCATGTGGATTGACACTTTCAAAATAGTCCAAAATGATGAGTCCTGACAACAAAAAACCCCCACTATGGACAGATTGACCACTGCTGAAGGCTGAGAGAAGCAAAGCAACAGGAGGGTTATATGAGCCAGCTGGGCTGCTCAGCATGCCAATTAAAAAAATGTATCAAGATTTTATTCAAGAAAACTCTATTATTTGCAGTTCATTAAGTTGTGATTTGCCTGCCTGAAGTTTTCAAATGGCTCAATCGAGGTGATTAATCAGTACATTGAGAGTCCTAGGCTTACCATTCCAAGAGCAAAATTATAATTTATTTTCACTAGATATTTGTTTTCACTTCACTCTGAAAGGGAAGACCTGAAAGAATATCGCATATGTTGCAAGCCTCAGCATTTGGCAAATAGGTATGAACAAACACTCTCACAGTTCCCAAACAGTTTATGAAGATCTGCATTAAGTGAAATAAATAATTCAGTTTGCATTAGTCCCAGTACAATCACTTTATGAACCCACATATAGATATGCAGACAGCACACACACAATTATGTCCATAAAACCTGTGATAGGGTGAACTGACCTTTCCTCTAACTCAAACACCTTGCGCCATTGAATATGTAAAGTATTTTATTGATATCCACCCTTCTCTTCTCAGACTGTCTGAGACCTGAGCCTCAGGTAGCTGAGGTCATACTTCAAATGGTGAGAGAAAAGATGCCATCTCATGCCCACCTAACTTCAGCAGCTCCACTGTCTCTTGCAGTCAAAGCCTGACAGCTTGACATCTCCTAGAATGCTGATGGCTGAAAAGCACAATTTCTGCTCTTCTCCCTGACACTCTGCATGAACCAGAGTGAGTTTATAAGATAAAGCTGACAAGTTCAAAGGAACCTGATCAGAGTTTGAACAGTGTTTTTGGTAGCTCTAATGGTTTTTACTTTTCATTAGAGGCTTTCACAGACCATAAGGAATGGTGCAGCATTTCTTGCTCTAAGTGGATCTTAGTTTATATTTTTCCTCTATTCTATGTTCCCAACCCTCAGCATGACAGAGATCTTGGTGGCTCTGTTGAAAACTGAGACCATATCCTTTCCTTTTCAGATGTATCTCAGCTGCTGCCTAGAGCACACAGTCACCAAATAGCTACAGGCTCAGTCATGGATAATGCAGTACTGCCCATAATCCCACTGGAATTGGCAGGATCAAACCCAGTGGAATTTCTGTGGGTCACAGCTGAAGGATGATGTTCAACAGAACTGGTTCTCCAAGTTCAGGCACTAATCTTTAATGCTGTTTACAGATGTGATCATTAGAATCTATATACTCTGTGACCTTCTTCTCTGGTCTAAATCCAACAAGGAAAGTGCTGAAAGAAATATATCCACAACTATTTCTTTGAACATTTTAAGTCATTTTTTAGCCCTTCTTGAGCTTTTTTGGTTAGTTTTCAGAAAATGTTTGAGTCACCTTGGTTTTTTGACCAAGGCTTTGGATAAATTTTAAAAGCCCAAGAAAGAGTGTTCCTGCCAACCAAACCTCAGCTTCACTCACACAATTATTTGAGCCAGAATGCTTGCATGTTTGTCTAATTAAGGAGCAGAAAAAAAACATTATAAAATGCTTCTGATCAATAGTCTACAGGCACAGAGCTCATAGGCACAGAGCTCAAACACTGAATATTCACCAACAATCAATAGAGCAAATATTCAAGAATATTTGCTAAAAAACCCAACCAAACAAAAAAAAAAACCAAAACAAACCCTGAGTAAACCAGTCTGCTGACAAATACACTGCTAGTGCTAAAAGGGACATTCTTCTAAATGCTATTCTTTACAAACTATTAATTCCTTTCCAACTATATATTTAAGTTGCTTAAAACTTACTGTGAATTACAGAAGTGTTCTGGATTTAATATTTCTTTTCAGATAATGAAATAAAATCCTAGTTAGAAGACAATAATGAATGTTTAGATCTTAAAAGAGAGAACATTTAGCAGAACTTTTACATTTGGACTATCACTTTTTTAAACCAACCCCATAGGACAGCAATCAACAGATTTTTGTTATTCGTGCAAGCATAGCACTGGCCAAGAGAAGGAATGATATACAATTGTAATTGTCTATTTTCCTATCCAATCAAGATGCTTTGTCTCAGAATTTTAACCCAGGAGATGAAAACTTACCTTGCAAACAATATGTTAAGCACAACTTATTTGCACTCTATTTCAGAAAAAAAAAGCCGTGTGAAAAGTCCTATGTTAGAAGATAATGTAGCACTACATTTACCTGCAACACTTAAAATTTGGGTATGAAGACTATCAAAGAGACAGTTCTCTTGCAAGTAAACAGTGTATTCACTTTGTTCAATGTATTTCAAACTAAAAAACCACATTTATACTTCAGCATTACAATGCCTGGGACATAAAGTGATTTAGCAATACCTGGATAATGTTCAGCTGTATATGAACTAGTTCATGAATCATGCAGCTGTGTCAGGAGTCACATCTCTCTATTCGTCCTAGGCATCACACCAGATTTTCTGATGTCTGGCAATTAGTTGGGACAGCAGAAGGACCTGTCACCCCAAGCTAAATAACACAGATAAAAATGAACAGCAAGTATCGCCACATTGTCACGTCATTTCCCAACTAATACCAAAGAGGCAGAAACTAAATTGCAAAGAAATACCAGCTATGCCATAGGAACAGAAAATGCCCTTATGAGATGTGGCATACAAACTAATCCATAAGTTTTTCTTCTACGCTCTGTGGACAGCTAGAAGACCTAAGGGTTAAAAGCACTAATGCAGCTCAAAAATAGAAACAGAAGGCATGCTACCATTTTGAGAAAGCATATTTTGTTCTCCCCTTTTCTCCAAAGAATTTTAAAAAGCAGTTAAAGCAAAGAGACATTGATAGCCAAGGAGAAAGAACTTTTATTTCTTCATGTACTTTTGAAAGTGTCACTTTGAGATGCTCATGTAGACAGAAGGAAAGATCACTATTTAACGAAATACAATATTAGCTGTCCAGACAGTAATTAATGGGTTTATTGACGGACTAGGGAAACTATCAGTTCAGAGTGCTTTCATTCATCAGTTTGTTTTCAGCCATTTGTTTTAAGGTATATTATTCAAATAATAAAATATGGAAAATACATTGAAGGACATGGAGCTAAAAGGTAAGATTAACTGAAGGAGGTAATATTAACTTAAGTGTTCTCGAGTATCCACTGCTTCTGTATGCAGCTCATTCTTCAAAGCTGCACTGCAGCAAAAATACAGAAATTCACTTTTTATCTCTGAGCTCTGTATTCACCATATTAGTTTTTTTAAAAGAAGATTAATTTCATAACAAGGGATGTCAATTTCTCCCAGCTTGCAGGGATTATAAGAAGCCTTGGTATACACAGTGCATCTTGAAAGATTCTCATTTCTACAGAGATGAGGAGAGCAGGGTATCAAAGTTTCTGATTCACCTCTTGGATGAAGGTGTCTTCAGCATTATGTTTAAAACCTTTAAGCTTCAAGGCTTGATAAAGCATTAACACATTGCTAAAGCAGGAGCCCTGGTGTTTGAGAACAAACACTGCAGTGAATAATGTGGTGTTAGAGATCATGCTGGAGACTGTAACAGCAACTGAGCATATTTACCTCATTACATATTGAAACCATGTCTTTCCACTTAGTTGCTTTTAAATATTTCCATATATACAACATGTTTAGGAGACAATATGGGATATGCTCCTATGTCAGAAAACAGAGCTAACTATTAACTTGAATGTAGCTGGATAATATACGCAAACTGAGGATATGACCTCTGTTTTCAGTGAAGTGGCTTAAGACTCTCCAAATGAGAGAACATAATTCTGGGAGGATTGTCTGCTTAGCAGCATGAAGCCAATTAGCAGAGATTGGAAACCAACTATTTGTGATTTTGCACTGAAATCTGCAGAATTATTTATACAGATAGGAGCTTTGCAGTTATGTAAGATCAAATTAAAACCCATGCTCTTTCTATCATAAGTTTTTACCTAGTTATGTTTATTACATTATTACTAGCTTATTTTAAATCAACAACATTGATTTAAATTAACTTAGTTTTTTACTAACTTTATGCTGGTGTAAAATCAGAATTAGACCCCACTCTGTAAACAGTGAACTCAGTTTTTACTTTATGTGAGGAAAAAATAAAAGCAGAGTTGAAATATTCCCCTTTTAGGTAGGTTCTGCTATGGATTCTTAACAATATAGAGCATCAGTGAACACTGCGGGGAAGCAGTCCACAATTCCCCCCATATTTTTTTGCACTAGCCAAGTTTGACTAAAAGTTTTTAAAAGCATCTGCTTAAAACAACTAAACAAGCATCCTAAAATCATTAAACACACAAAAACAGCAATTAAACAAATAAATCCTTGTTTGCATAAGTCTAAAAGCCATCCCGATAATCCCAAACCCTTTAACCAGTTATCAAAACTTGAAGTTCCCTCCTTAACATGGTGAATCATTTCTTTTAAGGTAGTAATTTGCTTATGTATACTAACTGAGTGATCAGACAAATTCATACAACACATCCCCTCAAATTCAACACAGCCATGCCCTTGTGCAAGCAGCAAAAAGTCAATAGTGGCACGATTTTGCAATACAGCATGTCTTAGCGAATCAACATCTGTAGCCAAGCCTGATAATATGTCTGAAGTGGTGTTAAACTCTTTTACTGCCCAACAAGCAAGATTTTTTATTTTCCTCCAATTTGATGCCGCCATCGCTCCTGGAATAAAAAAGGATAGAGCCACAGTTCCTGCAATAGTCCCCAAATTAACGTGATCATTACAGTCAGGCGACAAGTCCTTTAAAGCTCTGTTAACATGATGGTGGGGATGATGGAGAAGGTTTCTCATGCTGGGAGCAAACATCACAAGCCTTCCAATGTAACAGGGTCCTCCCACCGGTCTCCGGGGTATCGCAGGCCAGGCTCGATCACCACAGATGAGGAAATATCCAGGAGGTAATTTCTTTCCTCCTATAATTTCCTTCCCAGCAAAACCAGAGCCCATGTAGATGGAAACATTCCAATGAGCACTGTTACCTGTAAGATTCTGATAGTTAGTAAAAAATCTCGCTCCCGGTTTGGCATGGTAAACCTCTAGGGGCTCTCCAAAATACACAACTCCGGTTCCGTTAGGATAGAGTACTTGTGCATCTGGGTGAAGATTGGAACAATTAGAATAAGAGGTGAGATTTTCAGGAGTGCCATACACAGGTGGAAAGGAACCCCAAATTTCTAACTCTTGTGTCGGTAAGGGTAGTGAAATGTTCAAAGCTTCAACTAACTCTACTAAACAAAAGGTATTCAGGTGATTAGGAAATGTATTGCTTGCCATACATGATCCTTCCTGATTTGGAAGCATCTGCCAAGCACGATATTTTTTAAGGCAGGAGGAAACATCAGGACCATAGCCCTCAAAGTCAGGCCAATGAATATAAGGATAGCCAATTAAACAGGTTCGAAAAGGGTCTCCTATCTGAGCCAGGGAGACACAAAAATCGGTTTGTCCTGATTGATTGGCCCAAGTTACCCACAAGTTGGTGCGTGGATTGATATTGTGTACCACGGGGTTCTCCTCAGTCCGGGCTATCCAAAGTGCGACGAAAACGCTGACAAATACGCTTAAACTTTTTGGGACAAATAGTCCAAAGAAAGGGAATGTTAACATGTCTTCCACAAAAAACATCTAGGACAGCACTGTTAGTCTGAGCTAAAACCTTTTCTACGTTTTGTGTTACTTGCCAACAGGTAAATGCAATTTCTTCTTGTTCTACTGATTCATACGCAATTTGTGCATGTGTAGATTGAAAATCTACAACAGAGATATTTAAATCTTGTGCTAACGCTTGAAAAGGAGTACGGAAGTGCCAGCGAAAATCGCAATTTTGACACGAAAGTAATCGTAAGGTGCTTTGATGTACCCAATTTTTTTGATTACAGCCCCCACAGTGAATCAATATCCAAGCCTTACAGTTTGGGTTATTACAGTCTAAACAGGGCCGATGAGAAGGTCCTCTATTTTCAAAGCGTGCTAAATAGGAGAACACTTCAGTGAGATCTCTCAGATTCCTACAGTCTTTCAAGGGTCTCCACAGATACCTTTCTACCGACAGCAAGATGGGTGTCAGCCTTAGCTTCAGACGAAGAAACAGGAGCTGTTCCCAGTCTCTGAAGGCTTGTATCTCTTGTAGGGTCCTGAGGGCGTACATTCACCAGCTTAACCCAGCGAGTGGGCACCCAAAGGGTACCTGTTGGAGTGGAGACACAAAAATAGCCTCGACCGATATACACAACCTGTGCCGGGCCTTCCCAAATGCCTGTCTTAGGGTTTCTGTAGGTGACCCACATCACTGGAAGGTGTTCGGAGGGATCTCCCTGATAGTGTCTAATAAGAGGGGGGTCCTTATGATCTGCAAAAACACAAAGGTGATTTAAAACAAATAATGCCTTGGCCAATCGTAAACGCACATTTTTTATGTCTTGGAATTTATTAAGATAATCTTTCAGCATTTTATTGGCTCTTTCTATTACTGCCTGTCCTGTAGGAGAGTGCGGTATACCTGTAATGTGTTTAACATTCCACAATTGAAAAAAGGAGGCGGCTTCTTTACTAATATAAGCCGGACCATTGTCAGTCTTAACGGTTTTAGGTACTTCCAATACTGCAAATGTCTGTGTTAAATGTTGTTTGACATCATTAGCCTTTTCCTCGGACTGAGGAGAAGCCCAAATAGCATGGCTATAAGTATCAATTGTAACATGCAAATATTTAAGCTTCCCAAAAGGCGCAAAATGAGTGACATCCATCTGCCAAAGTTCATTCGCTTGCAAACCTTTAGGGTTAACTCCTACTCCTAACCCTATACCGGAGTTTATTTGACAACAGGTAGGACAAGCCTTTACTATTGCTCTAGCTTCATCTAAGGGAATACCAAACATGTGAGCAAGACCTTTAGCATTTTGGTGAAAAATTGCATGTGTTTCTCTGGCTTGGATAAAGGGAGAGAGGGGAGTTTGCATAGCGGTAGAGACTAACTGATCAGCTTTGGCGTTACCCTCTCCAAGCCCTATTTGCCATTGATGACTCCTTATGTGCAATACTGCGTATCTGGCCTGGCGTTGCGCTATAGCGGCACGCAACTGTCGCAACAACTGCCCTAATCGTGGATTTTTAACATCCTTGATAGTGGAGTCTTCTATGCGGTTTGCTACACCTGCAACATAAAGAGAGTCAGTGACAATATTAAGCGGTTGTGAAACCCAATGCACTAATGTCCACACAACAGCTAAAAGCTCTAGTGTTTGTAAAGTGTCTCCAGGCTGCGCTTCTAGGAGGTGATAGCGCCATTCATCATTCTTCTTCCAGGTGGCAGCTGCTCTTCTTGTCCGTTTACCTGCATCTGTAAAGACTGTTAAAGCATGATGCAAAGGTTTATCAGATTTTTTTGGGAGCTCAATCCATTTTTCATTAATCATCCAAGACATAACTGTAGAAGGCAAAGGTTTTAAGATTATTGGTGATGTTACAGTCAATAAGGCCTTTTGTAGCTGAGTAGAGTGAAATAGGTACCATTCTAAATCGACCTTTGAGATTGGAACATGTATTTCATAGGGTTCTTGTCCTGTTATTTGTAACAGTCTAATTCTTCCCTTTTTAATGAGGTCTACTAGGGCGGAAACCTTTTGTTGAATCGTTGTCTTAGGCTGCAGTGGTGTAGTGAGCCATTCCAGTACCACAAATTCTCCTGTATTGGGTTTTCGTTGTGTGATGGCTCCCATAAGAAATTCCTTTCCCATCATGAAAGTGAGAGAGATAGGGACATTTTCTAAACGACGAGAAACAGTTCTGGAGGAAATAAGATTTGTTAATTCGTGAAGAATTTGACGATGCTGGGGTGTCAAGTGCACAGGCAAGGCAGGATCTGTTCCTTTTAGGAGAGAGTGTAAGGGATCTAATTTTTCATTTGGGATACCAACAACAGGTCGCAGCCATTGTAAATCACCTAATAAGCGCTGTGCATCATGCAAGGTTCTAATGTTTATGTCAATCATTAACCTCTGTGGGGCGATAAAGGTATCAGTGATGGCCCACCCCAAATATTTCCATGGGCTTGATTCTTGAATTTTATCTGCAGCAATATTTAGCCCCGCCATTTTGAGATGGGACACGAGTTCTTGTTTTTGAGTCTCAGTAAAGGGGGTTTTGCTCCCACAGAGAATATCATCTATATAATGATAAATAACAACGTCAGACCATTTTTGGCGTATTGGCTGTAAAGCAGAATCAACATATATCTGACAAATGGTGGGGGAGTTTTTCATCCCAACAAAGTCATGCTGAAAATATTTGGGCAACAACTTCACACAAGCATGCTGAAGATCTTATGTAAATTACATGATTGAAAAAGACCAGGCAAAGCAGAACAAAATGGTTTTATCCAGGAGGTCTTCACTATTATTTCACAGGGAGGTGGGGGGGGAATAGAATGCAGCAGGTTAAATAACAACCAAGGAAAAATGCTATAGTGAAGAGAAATCTTTAATAGGTTCTCCATAATTTTTATATAATTTTCTTTTTCTGGGCTTAGGGGGACTAGGTACCTAGAAACACATATATTATGCATATGTATTGATGGTGGTTCATTAGTAGCAGAGACTAGCATTCACAGAAATTTCTACAATGAGATGTGATAAAGATATTTAGTCAAATAAATTGACCTAATAAACACAATAAGAGCATGTCAATACAATTTTTAATAATTTCTTACTCTTTTGTCTTAAAAAGTATAAATATGCCAAGGTAGTCTCATCCAAATGGCAGCCAGTCATTCTTAACATAGGCATCATTATTACCAGGTCACATAAGCGGATTGAAAGGAAATGTTACTCAGTATGTTCTGCTGCCACAGAAGTATGAAAACTGGGCAGAATTTGCCACTGATGGAGCCAAGTAATTCTTACTGAGGAAATCAGATAGCATTCCACATTTCAGATTATGGTTTCCTCCAGTACCCTTGTTTTTTCTTTACAACTGCTGTATTCATTATTTAAAAGCTCAAAGTCTGCTTTATCTCTGAATACTGCCCCAATTTGTGCTCAGTTTCAAATTAGGATCCAGCTGAAGACAGCAGAGCAGCTGGAGACAGACAGAAGAGGTGAGGGTCTTGCTGGAACCACTGGCCTCTACAGATTAGCTATCAGAGTTTCAGCATCATGTTTCCATGCCATTTAAGAGCACATGGAGAGGTACTGAAGAAGCTGTTTTTGTGAAGAAAAAGTACTGGTAATTTTACTTCATGTACCTTCTGGAAGAATCATTGCAGGGACAATGAAAATTTACACACAAGTAAATATAATGTGCAGATGTGGCATTTAGGGACATGGTTTAGTGGTGGACTTGTCAGTGCTGGGTTAGTCATTGTACTCAATGGTCTTAGAAGTCTTTTCTGACCTGAATGATTCTATGTTTCAAAAAACAAAAGGGAAGTCTTCACCTTCCAGACAGTCTCACTTGGTAGAGCTTCAGATTTAGGCATTTAAGGAACATCTGCTTAAACACAAATCTGCTCCTAGTGTTTGCTATACCCACATCAGGACCTAGTCTGTTCTACATTTAATGCACTCAAGTTGATCTCTGGCCTTCGGTTCTCTTGACCCTGGATTTCAAAACCCTGCTCACCAGGTAATGACAGCAGGTTGCTCTGCACCCTTAGAGTGTGCTGGCCTCAGGCCAATCCCTTTCCAGTCTCTTAATTTTGTGGTTACCACAAAGACACTGTTACTTGCTTGCCAAGCACATTTGGCTCTGACCGCATTAAAGGATTACACAAGCAACTGCATTGGGAGTGAAATAGCAAGCTGAAATATAATTATAGGGATACTATAATATAGGGTCATTAAGTAGGTATTTACCTCTCATCTTCAACACAGATTCTTTTTAGCATTCAGCACAGGGTGGAGTACATATCCCTTGATGCATCAGCTAAGATTTGCTGAACATCTGGTTCCCTTTTTCTTAAGTCTCATGTCCCCTCTGACCTTGACAGTCTTTCTGCTCACAGAGCTCTTAGCCCTGTCTAAAGATCCTTATTCCCTTATTATTTATATCAGTGAATGGGGCCTTGACTACCCCACATTTCTGAAGACTGCCTGCTGAGTTTCATTCTGGTCTGAGGTTGGTATGTGTTTACATACCCAGGTAACACGAGGAAAGCAAAATGTATTCTGAGATAGAAATAGATGTCTTATATGCCTTGGGAGAAATTTGGAGTTATACATTCAAAAGCAGGATTCACAAAAAAGCCCTGTCTCATTGCTTGGATAGCAGCATTCAAAGGATAGTGAACATTCAAAGGATAGTGAACAATCCAAGGGCATGTCCAGATTCTGCAGGACAGGGCAGATGTCCTCAATGTTGTGCAGTGACATTCTTCATCACAATTCAGAAATGCTTGGGCCACGTCCACTGTGGTCCAAGCAATGCTAAGGCATTCTGCTGCTTCTGGTCCTTGAATTACATTATCTAGCAGCAGCTTTGCTCATGCATTTTATTCATTCACTATTTCAGAGGTCCACAATTGGCAGCTTCCATTACCTTCCAGATTCCTATGGGTGCTGCTCACAACAGAACTAGTAAGAATACCACTACCACCTTGCCCATGGTCACACAGTTGATGGAGTTGGAACAAGAAGTGGCAGCAGCCAGTAAGACTTAAAATCTGTCTCTCTCTTCTTTTCCAGAGCAATGTCCAGGATTCTGCTTTTGCAGTGGTTCTGCTCCTTAAATTACACAAGCAGCCAAAAGGCAGTGGGGGCTGCCACCTTCATGACTGAGCTACAGGGTCCTAATCCCTTTGGCTTCCTGGGGCCTTGGCTCCATGAAATTATGCCATGGCTGCCAAGTGACTCCAGCTTAGCAGGAAAGGTAGTGGGAGGAAGGAATGCAACTCCTTAGCCTTGCTTCTAGGCAGATGAGGGAGATGTGTGATTCTCTGCAGAGATGTGTATTCAAGGAAAGACTCATAGAGGAAGGACTCATACCTGAGGTTCCCAACTTTCTGTGTGACTGATAGCAAAAAAAGCTTTGAAATAAATAACTGCTAAGAAGCTTTTTGTCTTTTAGCAGTAAAGGTATTTATTGACAATGTTGGAGGCAAGACATTTCATACTGGGCAAAAACTTGCCTAATTGTTTGCGTAAAATGAGCCATTTATAGTCTTAAGTTCATAGATAACACTTTGTAATTTCCATATTAATGACTGGGTGAAATCTTACACAGAGCTTTCCTTTTGGCTTTAAATTCGGGTAGTGGTCTCCTGACTTCATCCATTGGGTGGTCTTGAAGCATCTTCATCGCTGTTGGACTTATACCTTTGCTTTGTTCAATGACATGACCTGTCAAACTTGTAAAATCTTGGCTTTAACTCTACAGAATCTTGGATCTTTACCA
This sequence comes from Pithys albifrons albifrons, assembly GCF_047495875.1. Classification (NCBI taxonomy): domain Eukaryota; kingdom Metazoa; phylum Chordata; class Aves; order Passeriformes; family Thamnophilidae; genus Pithys; species Pithys albifrons. Next base: position 104,804,071 of record NC_092459.1, read on the forward strand.
TTTCATCTTATTGAAGTGTCTAGCTTACTTTAATGTATGGCCTCTAATACATGGAACACTGCTGTCTATAATTGTTAGACAGTATGTACCAGAACAAAGTGACTCCAGCACTTTCTCACTTTTCCAGCGACCTTGCTATGCAACATTTTGCAAAGCAGCATTAGAAATTTCAGAAAACTAGGGTCCCTTTCAAACTGTATTTGCTCTTCAGCCACTATAGAAAAATTGGGTCATGGCTCTGCCACCTATGAGGCTACCTCATAAGAAATAAATAATACCCATTAACTATCCTTATCTACAGTAATGGTGGCAAGAGATTTCCCAGCTCTTATGAAGGCCCTAACTGAGGGCCAGGTGGTCACCAAGTTTGTAAGAGAAATTAAATTTCTTGTTCACCTCACTCTCTTCTGGTTTAGGATTGGTGCCACTGTGCCACTCTTCCCCTCCTTCCTCTCCTCAGGTTTAATGACCTGACTAAGCAGGTAACCCTCTTCCCAGCATTCACTCATTAAAATCTGTTTTGCACAAAGATGTCTAACTTGGTTTGGCATTTCCAAAATCTACCACGCAAGACAGAGTTGTGCAATTCATACTACTGTGAGCACCTTCTTTGGAAACAGAAATTAAGTATTTTGAAAAATTTAATTCCTATCTTCATAAAAACTTACAGCCCACTGTACTTGAGGACTGTGCATTTACAATATGCTAAGGGATTATACAGAGTACAAAGAGCTACATAGTAAAAGAAACTGTAAGATGCTTGTTGTACAGGACATCACTATCCAGTTATCCTCTGAGACAGCACATTGGTATGGTAGCTTCAGTACAGGTACATAAATAGGTATCATGAGGTCACAAAGCCTGAAAATCCAGCACTTCATTTTTAGCTGCATATGGCCCAGCTCCCATGGGACCAGTGATGCCTAGAGGCTGTAATGGAGATACTCTGTTTAACAAACATCCCCTGATTTCAAACAAGATAAGTATTACAATCCTACTGATTTTCTACACTATTTCCACATCTCATGGACTTTTATATAGTAATAAATGGGGCGTCATTGTGATTTTTCCCTGAAGTCTGATACCCCTATCTCCTGGCTTCATTAATGATCTCTTAAAGAGCTCCATCTCTTTATTCCTCTGTTTAATGACATCATTCCCTGTATTGGTCATGAATGCCTTTACAGTTTAATGAAGCATGCAAATATACATAGATGCAACTAGAGAATTGCTTCATTTGGTATTCATATCAAATGGAAGCAGAGCAAGCAGGCATAAATGTACTAGAAATGCAAATAGGCTAAGGGGAAATAGTGTTTACAAGTTACACACTGCTTCAAGTGTTTCACATTTCTGTACACAGCTGAATTGAGTTTTGATAGCAATCTAGGTCACAATTGAACTAATTTCACAAAAAAATCTTCAGATTTTGTTTATTGCTTACTTTCAATTCAGTACTGTTACACAGCTGCTTCAGTTAAACTATTTGATTCCACATATCTTAAAGATTACAAAATCTGGAAGCTGCTTTGTATATAAGACTTTATTATACTGAATAGCCAAGGTACTTTTTTTTTGTATTTTTGTGTTTTCTCAAAGTGTTTTGAGTGTTTGTGATATTAATTGCAAAATTAATGCAAGGGCAATGTGTTGGCAACGTAAGGGAGAACCACTCAAATTTATTTTCTTATACTGCTTAGTCTTAGTCTATTTCTAAAGCTTTTTTTCTGACTGTTCTTCTGTCCTGTTCTCACTAGGGACTTCATGGCTGTAGCTGTGGCATTTCTTTATACATTTTGTAATATCAAATTCATCTTTCCTTTGTCTTGATGTGAACCAGGGATTATGTCTTAGTTTGGTTATCTTGGAGTATACTGGAGTGACTACAGGAGTGTACACGGGAAGAGCTACTGATATCATCTGTCTGGGCCTCTAAGGCTTTTGACATGGTGTGCCACACCATCCTTCTCTCTAAATTGGAGAGAGACTCATGTGATGGAAGGGCTGTTTGGGGGATGAGGAACTGGCTGGATGGTCACATATAGAGAGTAGTAGTCAATGGGTCAATGTCCAGATGAAGATCAGTGACAAGTGGTGTCCCTCAGGGATCTCTCCTGTGACCAGTTTTTAAGATCTTTATCAATGACATAGACAGGGATCAAAGTGCACCCATCAGCAAGTTTGTTGATGATGTGAAGTTGAGCAGTGCAGCTGACACACCAGGACAGGATGCCATCCACATGAACCTGGGCATGCTTGAGAGATGGATCCATGTAAGAACCTCATGAAATTTAACAAGATCAAGTGCAACATCCTTTTACCAATCCTGGCTGATGCATGTAGGGATTAAGAGCGGTCCTGATGAGATGGGCTTGGGAAGACTGGTGGATAAAAAGAGGACATGACCCAACAATGTGTGTGTGCACCCCAGAAACCTGACTGTATCCTGGGTTGCATGAAAGGAAGTGTGGCCAGCAGGCTGAGGGAGGTGATATAAGAAAAACAGACGGGTGTTTCAACTGGGCCTGCAGCAACAGGACAAGGAGTAATGGTTTAAACTAAAAGAAGGTAGATTCAGAGTAGATATAAAGAAGAAATATTTCTTGAGCAGGGTGGTCACACATTGGAACAGGTTGCCCAGAGAGGCTGTGGATGCCCCATTCCTTGAATGGAAACATTCAAAGTCAGGTTGAATGGAACTCTGAGCTATCTGATCTGTTTCAAGGTGCCCTTGCTCATTGCCGGGGGTTTGGATTAGATGGCCTTTAATGATCTTTGGTTTTCACTTCCTCCTCTGCATTGAATCCACAAGTTCATTAATTCTCTAGCTTCCTCTTTCCAGTGCTGCCAAAACCACTTCTTTCCCATTGCTAACTCAGTAACACACTTGAAAGTTCCTCATCTTCAATACCACAGTATCCCATTAACCATAACTCTCATACACTCCTTTATCCATAACTGTCTGTCATATACCCCTTTGCTGTGTTTCCAAAATACCACTCCAGAACGAGTTTCCCAAGGCATCAACCCTCACATACATTCTTTCCTAACAAAAATTATTCAGAAAAAAAGAAAGTATAAATCCCATGGAGGTGGTTGTTCTGTCTTTCACTGTCTAAGAATAAACTTAATTATGCAACTTGTTAGAAAACTGAGTGACAGATTTTTTGAAAGATTACATTTAAAAATTAGCTGAAGCTGAATATAATACAACATGCACACAAATTCAGAATTAGAAAAGGTATGTTTTGGCAGTGCTTAATGTAGCCACCTTACCACTGATTACTGAATGAATGCAAGTTCTAATACAGAAGTCATTTTTTTCAATGAATTTATTTAGGAAATTACAGTATAATATGAAATAATAATACTGACATCATTATATATAATCTTTGAAGCACTGTAGGACACTATCTTAAAAAAAGAGTAACATACAGGCCTTTCAAATGAGTTGGCACTGAGCTTTAGAGACATTCATGTTGCAAATAATACATCAGCCAGGATTCACTCTAGTTCTTTGTCTTAATTGGACAATAAACATTTAACTCCAAAAATAAAAGCAAAGAACTGCAATAAAATCACAGCTTAAAAAGCCCTTACCAGATATAAAATCCCCCGAAAATGTATGAGACTACTGGAAACATTTGACATTTTCTCTGCTATCCATAAGTAACAAACCTTAAGCATGAAGATAAATGTCATAACCAGTTTAATTTCTGACCACAAAATATTTGTAAGTATTTTTTACATGTTTCTCATTTTACTATGGACTATAGCCAGCTTGTATGGACATCTCTTATCACAATTTCAGTAATTCTAAGACTGGAGATCCAACAGCCTCTCCAAGCAAGCTATTCCACCCTCACATGTAAGGTGATGTTTGACACAGTGTTAAATAAACAAAAAAACAACAAAACTTACTTAAATAGAATTTCTCACATTCCAGTTGCTGCTCCAGTTCTGTCACTGCTTACATCCTAGAAGAGTTTGAGTCCATTCTCAGTTCTTCCAAACTGGGTATTCGTAAAGGGCAGTAAGATCTGCCCTTTGTCTCCTCCAGCCTGAACAAACCAGGACTTTCAGCCTCTCCTTACACACCTTCTGCTTCAGGCCCCAAATCATTCTGGTAGACCCCACTGGACTTCTACTACTATGTCCATGTCTCTCTTGTAGTGAGGAGCCCAAAACTAGATAAAACATTCATGATATAGTTTCACCTGTGCTGGATGAAGAGGAATAATCTCATCCCTAAACCTGCTGACTACATCCTGGCTGAAGAAGGTGATGGCCTTCTTCAGTGCAATACCAATCTGTTAAGTCAATTACAGACTTCCAGAACAATGCAGAAGATGCAGAATAATGTGCTCCCAAACCTCATCTCCAACAAATATCTGTTTGAAATCCTTCCAGAAGTACGTGTCATTAATTAGAGCAGCTACAGATATCCAATACTGTGGTGTGAAAGAGAGACATGTGAACTGCCAACTCAATGCCTGGTTTATTGACCAATAGATACAGCTTATAAACCCCAGGAAGGTGGCAGTAACATGTTTGAATAAGCCACACAACCTTCCACAAATCAGCTTGCTTCTTCGGGGGGCATGTGCAGTCATTCAACTCCTCCCTCAGTAGTCCTGCTTGCTTCTGGGAAATGGAGTTTTCTGGGCTGTTCTTCTGCTTCTGCTTACATGCAAACATTTACCTAAAACTGATCTCTACACAATATAATATGTTATCATCTCTAAATATTATCTTCATGACCTCAATAGCTTCCTGTGCCTGAAAATTCTAAAGTTTAATCAAAAGTTGTACTGAAAAATATTTCCTTTTATCAGTTCCACATTTCCGTTTTTAATATAATCATGTTTATTTCAATCTTCTGATTTCAATCAATTAGATTATTCAACTAAAGTTAAACATGGTATGATAAAAGAATTAGGTATAAAACTATTTCAAGGCAGTCCCTCTAAGTGTCTATCTACATTGTCCTTTCCTTGGATATGGATCTTAATTCCCTAAATCATTCCTTTTCCTATTGAAAAGCTAGAAAGTACCCACCAGTTAATACCACATAGTCACTTAATTGTATTTTTCTACATTGCTATAGCACTGTAAAGTTATCCAATAGGGATACATCGTTATACTCCTACAGGTGCTCTTTACTGTTGGATAATAATTTACAGGCAGGAATGCATTCCTTTCCTTTCTGCAGTTTAATAGGGAATACCCCAGTGCAATGACTACAGAAATAAGCTAAAAGAAAATATTTCAAAAAATTTACTTTTGTTTACTACAAAACCGTTTTGTCAACATACATGCTCAGCTTTGGAGTCACTGAACCCACAAACTTTGATTTTCTCTCTCTAGAGGTTATTATAGATTTCCAGTAGCCCGTGCATTGAGAAAGTCCTCTCATTTGAAATAACATTCTGACTTCCTATATTTTTCTTTAATGTAGCAGAAATTTCTCTAAGAAAGAGGAAAAAGTCAACTTTTTAGTCAGATTCATTTTGCATCCTGTCCTAGTTCAGCACGTGGGACCAGCTATCACTGTGTGGGGGTGATCAAAGCTGTGTATTCTAGCCCCTCTATTCATTTCCCAAGAACAATGGACCATTTGCAGCAACTGCCCGGGGAGCCATTAGCACCTTCACACCCAGCCTGAGGGGGCGTGGCTGCTAATGGGCCATCAACGGTTCAACAATACTCTATGGTTCCCAGAGTTAATCACCCATTGTGTGAGTCCCCGCCCAGGGGGAGGGACTGGGTGCTCCCTGAGGGTACATAAGTGGTGGGCAAGACCTCGGGAACCATTCATTGGATCCAGAGGAGCAGCAGGACGCTCTTGACTACAGTACAACCACCACTCTCGACCAGACTACAGCCATCATCTGCACCAACAGGTTTCTCACTTCCTTTTGCTTTGGACTTGGGGGAACCATGTGGGTCTCAGCACAAGGGCAACAAACCCCTTTGAGTTTGTGCCCTAGGACACTGGGTTATATTGCTGGGGTTTGTGAGGTGAAAGCAATTTCTCTTTGTGTCAGTGTATTTATGGTAATATCTTTCATTAAATTGTAACTCTAACTTATAATCTCTCTTGTGGTGGGTCCATTTCTCCTGCCGGTTTATCTTTAAACCAGCACACATCCAAAGCAGGGTCAGATTAGAATCCCATAAGTGAGAGTTTCAATGATACAACAAAACACTGAGTGGATGCATGCTTTGTAAGCAACATACATTTCTATGCTGTGAAAAGACCATACAATACAATAATACACAGTCCAGAAAATACAGAAACAAATCAAATAACACTAATTATTTTTGTTGCTGTTTACTGGTTCTCATTTTGCTTCCCCAGTAAGACCTGGCTGTCAGCAGCCTGTATCCCATCATTCAGGTGCTTTTGGCCTTTTTTTGTTTTATCCTTAATGAGGGAAAATTTTCCAAAAATTATTTTCTTGCCTTTTGTACTGACAAGAAAATCTCAAATCTGGTCAGCTCTAATTGTTGGTATAACATGGACATTTATGAAGGGAAAAGAGTCTGCAATGGCAAATTTATTCTAGTTTACCTGAAATTTGACTTTTACCATTCTATGTAGGGAGAGGGGGTGAGTTTTGGTGGACAAAAAAAGTCGAGGCAGGTTCAAGCAGCAGAATAAAGAACTAAGAACATTATTTTTGGTTACAACTTTGCTTTTATCTACTTCTTGTATACAGCATGTCATCATATAATTGACTATTCAGTTCTATTAAGCATTGATGAAAATATTTTATTGGCTACAAGGTTTTCTACATTCTTCAGGTGGCTTCCTCCTCCTTAAGGGTGCACTCTAAACTGCTCTTCTTTCAAGGATACACCTTCAACTGTCCTCAGACATTAGAGGATCCATACACCCACTGTCACCCCCCGACTTGTACTCCTTAGGTAATTCACACTTATTCAGAGACTCACGACACATACAAGACACTCCAAAAAATTACTCTTTTACCAGCAAGGTCAGAATTTCGTAGTCTGTAGTTATTAGTAGTTTCTCTTCTTCAAGGTTGTGTGACTGGATATGATAGCCAGTGGCTTCCCAGCCAGTGTTGGGTGACAATAGAATGGTGAAACCCTTCCATAACCAAAATAATTTTTTGTATTTTTTGCACTTTTCAGCATCAGCAACTTACCAAGTTATAGACTTCACAAAGACTTTTTTCAGTCTGCCATTCAATCTATCCCATCAGAAGAAACTGGTCTTAACTTTGCATGGTGCTTGTTGCCAAGTCTCTTTATCAATGGAAGCACATTAACAGGAACAGGACTTTATTTATAGGCTGGGCGGTGCATAATGGAGGAGTCGAATGTGGGAGGTAAAAGTGGCCCAACATGGCAAAAACATGAGTGGAGCAAGTGGGACAGGAAGTCATGAGTAGTATAAGGGATTCAGTGTGGGGGACAAAAACCAGTTTCATCCAGCCTGCAAGAAAGAGCTTATTGATAAGAGCTAATCAGTCATCTATCAAGCACTCACAAATATAAACACTGAAAATCTAAATGCTGTTTAAAGTTTTCTATTCATCCTGTTATCTCCCTCATTAAGGCTTTTAAAGTGCATGCTGAATAAATCTGCTCTCAACCTGATAGTTTTTAAATGTAGATTAAATTTAACTTGTTCCCTAGAATAAAATAAAATAAAATAAAATAAAATAAAATAAAATAAAATAAAATAAAATAAAATAAAATAAAATAAATCAGCATCATGGACAGAAGTCCAGATAAAAAGACCTTTTTGTTTGTTATCTTCAGGGAAGACATGCATAAAATGTTGTTGTTCTGCTGACAGGTTCTGTAAACCAAGTAACCATGTACCTACCAGATATATGAGGATGTTCTAGGCAACATCCCTTCGAGGGATGGAGGGAACTTTCAGCGTAGATTAATTTGAATACCTTTCCAACAGACTTACATTTCTCACTTTGGCAAAATGCACTGGTTTTAAAGTTTATTTATTTCTTTTCTTGTTGTAATTTCAAACACAGGTGTTTTGCATATATTACGCTGCTCAGTGACCTTAGCAGACTCTGTCCTTTTCTCCTGTCTTTAAGAAAAGTACCATTAAAGTAGTATCAGGAGACATAGCAGCCAAGGTTAGCTTTTATATTTCTAACGCAAGTGAAATGGAAACATAAGCTTGAGTTAAGTTTCATAACCTTCATGGAGTACTTATATTGTATCTTTATGCAGTTGAAGAACAATAAAGTTGCCAAGGAAAAAAATTATTCAAAAATCACTAGACTCTGTTTAGCTGTGGTAGGATCGAACCCACATTGCTATCAAACTAACTTCCAGGGTGCTCAGATTTACATGCATGTCAATTAAAAAACAGCCCAACTATTTAAATATACAGAAATAGTTGATAAATAATTTATTTTGAAGCTTAAATTCCCACTGACATCATTATGACCTTAGGGTTTGAGAGAAATGCCAAAACAAAGAAAATTTTGTTATGCAGAGATCTTTCACTGAAAGGAAGAACAAAGGGTGGTATTAGAGGGGTGGGAAAATATATCAAAGCTGATTTTGTAAAGCCTTCTCTAAGTTAATGGCCTACTTAGCTCAAACAGATATTTTTAAGAAGCAAAACTTCTCTCTGCAGTCAAGACTTCTAAACCCATTTAGACAAAATTTTCCATAGAGATATTTTCTTGTGTCCTATTATTAGTAAGACTTCTCAGTGGACAACCCCTTGTTGTGGGGGAGAAGCTTATGTGCCCTCAAGAGGTTGCAAAATATGCTGGCAGTTGTATGTGCCGCTGGTAGGGTCTCCCATCCCAGACAGGTCTCAACCGAAGGACCACACAAAGTGTGTCCATGAGCAGTATAGGCTCTCTAGCCCCCTGGCAACCATCCTAGGAAAAGGACAACTCTAACTCCAAAACCCAGGCAGATGGAGCTCGCTTAGCCCTGTAAGGCTATCCATCTAAGAGAAGGATACTCTAACTAAACCTACATCCTGAGGTATTCCCAGTCACCATCCAAGCTCACTAGGCCCTGCTAGATGAACCTTAGGAGTAAAGATTTAGGCCAGTTCTGCGCACACTGTGCCTCACCTAAAAATCCACTAAGCAGGCTCTAAGGATACACCCACATTGCAAAGCCTTGTAGTGACAGGCGAGGGACAAAACAACAAGTGATAAGATGCACTGGAAACTGCAGCCCCAACCCTGCAATGCATATGGTTCAGGACATTGGTTGCCCGAGTCTGATTCCTGTTATGGTTTCACCTAGGTGGGCCTAAATTTGGGCTCTGAAGTTTGGACTAAGCCGAAGCTGTCAGCTGACTTGAGCTGGGCTGAGCTAACACCTGACCTCTTGTAGCCAGTAATTTTGTATTCCATACCACATTATGACATCATCTTCAGGAAGTAGGGACCAGTGTGGGAGTGGTTAAGGCAGTCGCTTCTCAGCCTGCCTCTTGGGAGGATGTACGATGCTGCCCCAGGGGGGATGGAGAGGACCAGGCCCACCACTGGCTCACAGGGTATCTCAGGAAAGTAAAATGTGTTGTTCTGGGTCTCTCCTTTCTGCTTGAGTTTGTCTCCCTGGGGAATAAGTCTTTTCTTAAGTAATGTGTACTTAAGACAGTAGAATCTGTGTGTTCGTTAAGAAGTGGGGCATTTGTTATTGCAGACTTGTGTGAGTGTATATTTGTACTCTCTTCTAATTGTCTCTTCCTTTCTGTAAAAATATATGTAGTTTTAGCATAAACGTGGTTTGAAGTGTTTTTTTTTTCCTTTCCCCTCTCTTTTCCTCCCTTTCCCTGGTGTTAGGAGGGAGGCTTTTCTCTCTGTGCTTGGGGGGGTTGGCAGTTGCTTATCTCAAACCAAGACATTCCAGAGATGACAGTCTGGTTCGGCAACATCCTGAATGACCAAGCAGCCTCACTGCTTGTTCCACAGGCAGAGTGGCCTAGAAAAGGTGACCTAACCAAAGCTCATCTCCACCCCTCACCTGGTTGGATAACCATGGCCAATGGGCATCTTCTGATGCGGTCAAACAAAGACAAAGAGACAAAGGCATACATCTGCTACCAAAGGTGTGTTCAAATTAACACATGCAGGTTGGAATATCAGAACCATGCTTGATACTGCAGATAGTGGATGTCCTGAGCATCATTCTGCTCTAATTGCCCACAAACTGTCATGACTCGACATCAACATTGCTGCTCTCACTGAAGTTCATCTTCATGAGAAAGGCAGACTTAAAGAACATGATGCCAACTACACACTCTATTGGTCAGGCAAACCCAAAAGTGAAAGTCACCTTTCAGGAATTGGCTTCATGATTAAAAACTCCACCTCCTCTAAACTTGAAAATTTGCCAACAGGTCATTACTATTGCATTATCTTTTTACACCTCCCACTACACAACAAGGAACATGCTGACCTTTTTAGCATATATGCCCTAACTCTCCAAGCTGACCCAGCGGAAAAAGACAAATTCTAGACTGGACTGCACTGCCTCACCCAAAAGGTTCCTGAAGATGATAAGATCATAACCCTTGGTGACTTCAATGCCACAGTAGGAGAGAACTCTGAAGCATGGAAGGCAAGCATGTTGTTGAAAACTAAAACAACAATGGATGCCTTCTGCTAGAGTTTTGTGCAGAACGGCAGCTCACCATCACCAACACTATCTTTCAACATAAAGACAGCCTGAAGACAACCTGGATGCATCCTCTATCCAAGCACTGACACCTCACTGACTATGTCTTAGTGCAACAGAGAGATGTTTGCGATGGCCGTCATACCAGAGTGATGCCTAGTGCAGAATATCAAACAGACCACTGCCTTGTGCATCGCAAACTTAACTTCCACTTTAAGACCAAACCTAAAAGGGGTGGCATTCCAAGGAGGAGGCTCCAAGTTAACAATCGTCAAACAGCTACAGTGAAAGACAGCTTCCAGGTAAACCTTCAAACTAGACTTGAAGATCATCCCATAGAGCCTTCTTCTGAAGTGCTTTGGCAATATATTAAAAATAGCATCCTGCAGTCCTCTGAAGAATCCTTAGGGTTCTCCCCCAAGAAAAACAAAGACTGGTTTGATGAAAACAATCAAGAGGTCCAGGAATTCTTGAAGAAGAAGAGAACTGCTCACTAAGCACACCTTGCTCAGCTATCTTGTCATGTAAGAAAAGCTGCCTTTCGTCTTGCATGCAGTAAGCTCCAACAAAAATATTGAGGCATCCAGAAGAAATGGTGGCTCAACCTAGCAGAAAACACTCAATCATGTGCAGATTTTTGTGACCACAGAGGATTCTATGAGGCCCTGAAAGCAGTGTATGGACCCGCACACCAGGTTCAAGGCCCCCTACTCAGCACAGGTGGCCAAATGCTTCTCACAGAGAAAACATCCATCCTGAACCAATGGTCTGAACATTTTCAGAGTCTCTTCAGTGCCAGCCGTGTAATCCAAGGCTCAGCAATCCAGCACATTACACAGCAACTGGTGAAAAAACATCTGTATACAGCCCTGTTGCCGACCACACTCTAGTGAGATCCACACACCAATATGATGTTCAAGCAAATTCCAAGTTTATTCAAAAACACAGGTGTATATGTTACCTCAAGTGACCCTGCCCCAGGTGCGGTGGTCTGACTCCAATTGGTTGAGACTGGAAACATGTCCTTTTAAGGTGAAAAAGAAACTTGTAAGGTGGTCATTCAGACCCACCTGAATCAGGGCTACAACATCTCCCCCTTTTCTTTCAAAGAACAAAGCAAAAATGCAAACAACATAATACACATCATGCATATTGCAACTTGAACAGAAAGGCTGAAAATTTTGAAAATTGAGAAATAACATTTTGAAAGTCTTAAATTTTGCTAATTCAAGACTTAACAGGGTATTTTGCAGGTTACACATCCCTACCTCCCCCTCTCTTTTCAAAATAGACCTTTGGAAGGAGGTACAGTAACCTTTGTAAACTAACACAAACTAATACATGACTAAGACATGTATGTTTGGAATTTGCAAACTTACAACTAGTGCAAAACAAGAAACTTTTCTTTCACGCGTGAAATTGTGGTCTTTTTGTGCAGTCGTCACCGCACAAACCACTGTAAACAAACTACAAATTTTATTAAATTTTGGGCAAAGTCTTCAAGAGTGTAGAGTGACTTCACTTATCAAAGAAGCAAGTTCAGTCCAGCTGAGCTAAGTCTCCTTATGCTATAGTTCAAGGTCCATTCTCAGAACTTCTGTGTGGCCACTGCAGAGGCTTGAGAATGAAGCTTTGATTTTTAGTCACCTTATACACTCCTGGTAAAGCAGTAAACAAGTGTGAATTGACAGAGAAAATTCACAAAGGCTAAACATAACTACTTACATTCTGCAGAAAATGTTCAGCAGCTGAGGGGACAGGTGTCCTTACCCCTACAGCCTGCTGGGCAACTTGGCAGTGCAATAAGCTCAAAACTGCACTTTAACTGAAAATTAACAGAATTTCAAAATACAGGCTAAACAACATGCTAACTTGAACTGGACTGTTCTTGTTTGATTGGACAGTTAACCACTAGTCCTGCAAATAAGAACAATCAAACAAATCATAATAACAACCAGGATCAATACTCCTTGAACCAGCGCTGCTTCTTGCCAGGTTATTAGGCTCAGGGAATGAACCCATTTCTTTAAAGGAGAAATGTTAACTGTTAGCTTGTCAGGATTATTTTTCACTGCTTGTGCTTCTTTGGAGTGTTTGCTTAATTCTGTGGAACATATTCCTTTAAACTCATCACATTGGTAACCATGAATCATCAACAAAAATCTTAGGGCTTCTCTGTTTTTTAATACTGCTTGTTCTATCCTATCAGCACCTGTTGAGAAATCATTAAGCATTTTGGCAATGATGTTCAGTTGTTCCTGCACCCAGTAGTTAAGCATTTGCACTAAACATAATGCTCTGTCTACACCAACTGGGGAAAAAACTGCTGCTAGCAAATTTCCTGTATCACTCCAATGTTCTATGGTGTTTTCCTCAGCTTGAGGACTAGACCACTTAACATGCTCTTGTATTGATTGTGTAAATTTGGTCAGCTTGCCTAAGTAACAATGTCCACTTTTTACCTGGGCAGGTATTCCAGGCCATGCTCTATTACCACAAATCAGGAAATATCCAGGAGGCAATGCTCTTCTCTGGTTACCTTTTGTGTGAACCAATATTGTTTTTGGGTAACTTGTACTTTTTGAACAAACGGCATTCCAACACCAACTGCTATTGGTGTAACTCTTATTATGAGGAGTGATTTCTGTGATTCTCACAGGAAAATATTGCAGTGACCAGTGTTTGTTTGACCATTCAGATACACTAGAATGCACAGGGTGAAATTCAACCCATGACTCATTTCCAGGGAGAGCTCCTACTAACTTTAGCTCTTGGGGATCTCTCTCTAAGGAAGTATTCAATTGCCATATGATATCTGCTATGGTTTCTCCAGTACTACGATAGGACACTTTTGCTTCCTCAATACCAAAAGGAATGAAATCTTTGATGTTATGATAAGGTATTCCTATAAGGCACACTTAGTTTGGTTCTCCTGCTTTAACCATGTTATCTGAGCAGAAATTTTCTAGATTTGCTTGTTGAGAAAGCATTATCCATACATTTTTATTAGGAACAGCAACAAGACAAGTTACAAATGCAAGAGATACACTTAGATACTCTCTGGATTTAACTACCCTTTGAATTATGGTGGCTAGATGCTTTTCATCTGGCTTGAGCATAGCTTTGAAGGCTTCTGAAATGGTCTTTTGAGTTATCAGAGGCTTCCCTGTTCTAGGAAGGTTAGAAAAGACAGCTAAAGCAGCATTCTTGGATCTTTCAAATCCCTTTTTTACTACATCATGATTTCCAGTTTCCCCCAGCATGTCCCAAACAGAGGCTTCTTTTTCTTTTGGTGCCGTGCCTTTAAACGGCTGTGCTGTTGCTCTCCATTCTGGGATATAGCTGGTGGGTGTGGCTGTCGGTGATGAAGGCTGCAGGTACCAGTTTGCCAGCGCAGGGCAAGTCCCTACCGGTCCGGGGGGTTCCAGTGCAGGTGTTGGCGGCTGTGGGCAGTGTGCGGCTATCGGGGAGAGGGTCCCCGCTGGTGCTGCAGAGCTTGTGTCTTGTGCAACCGGCGCTGTGGGAACTCATTCCTGGGACGCTTGCGCTGTGGATGGCACGCAGTGAAGGGAACGCCCGGGGGGAGCTCCGCTGGCTCCGCTCCACTAGGGAGGAGACCCTCCCCTCTCCATGATGCAGTCGATGGGCGTATCCATCCACGCAGGAGGTGGTGGGGGTGGTGCGGGAACTGATCCGCCCCAGGGGCGGGCAAATTCGGAGCCGACTCCGGCCCCTGCGGGCTGCAGGGGACCTGCGCCTGGTGCATGCGCCTTGATTGGCATGCAGTAGGGAGGGGGGTTGGGCAGTCCTTGCGCCACGGTGCTGAATGCGCGCGCAGCCTCTTTGTTTGGCTCAGCCACGTGGTGACTTTTTGCGGGCTTTTCAATCACGTGGTCTCTTTGTTTTCCTGGCCACGTGGTTTCCAGCCCCGCTGAAATGTCTCCCATGGCAGTTTCCAGCCACAACGGAGCGACTCTGGCGTACCCACGGGGTGGCGGGGAGCGCGGCAGAAGCACGACTCCAACCCTGAGGTACCCGCAGGGCATTGGCGGTAGCGGCAGCGGCGGCGCTGAAGGGAATGGCAGCGGGGGTCCAGCAGACGGCACGGGCGATGCCGAAGGGTACCATGGTGGGGGTTCCGCGGGTGGCATGGGCGGCAGCGGTGTGGCAAAGGGGTACCACGGCGGGGGTCCCACGGGCGGCGGTGCTCACGGCGGTGCAGAAGGGTGCTCAGGGGAAAAACCACTCTGCAGAAAAAGGCTTTTTTCCTTTCTCTCCCGTAGCTCGAGGTTTTTACGGGCTCGTTCTACCTCTAACAGCATTTTCCTTATAGCTGCATATGACGGAATGAGCGACAAAAATTCTTCAGGTGCAGTTTGCGCTAAATTCCACAAATCTGCTCCAATGTTGTCACACAATTCTATGGAAAACGTGGAATTGGCATGTGTTAAGTGCCCCTGACTAAAGCACCAGTCCAAAAATTCCTGTAATGATTGTCTTTCAATGTTTGTTTTTGTAACGCGAGCTAGTTTTTCAAATTTATCAAGCAATAAGTTCGTTTTAGTCGAGTTGGAATTTCCCATGTTTCTTTAACTCACCGTTTTGAAGGTCGCTGTTCTTTCAGTCCACGTTCTTCCAGCAGCTCTCTAGGCCACTACAAAAAACTCCCAAGTTTACGGGAGACAGAAGCTCTCGGCGACTTCTCCACAAAGCACCCAAAAAAACTGGGGCATAGCAGCTCTCAGGGGCCAACCCTTAAGGTTCTAGGCAGGTCTGCAGATGGCTTCCATGTCCTCAAATCATGTTGAGAGTCCACCAATTGTTGCCGACCACGCTCTAGTGAGATCCACACACCAATATGATGTTCAAGCAAATCCCAAGTTTATTCAAAAGCACAGGTATATATGTGACCTCAAGTGACCCCGCCCTAGGTGCGAAGGTCTGACTCCAATTGGTTGAGGCTGGAAACATGTCCTTTTAAGGTGAAAATGAAACTTGTAAGGTGGTCATTCAGACCCACCTGAATCAGGGCTGCAACATAAGTGTCAAGAAAAGTAGCAGTAATTTAATAATACATGATGGTTCACCGATAGGAGTCACTGATCCAGTCTATAAAGCCTAAAAGCTTATACTTGCTCAGGAGACATTAACATGTATTCCATGTTTCAAAACCAGTCATGCAGGTTTTTGAGTTGCTTCTTTAGTCACTTAGAAGGTGTCTTGGTGCAGTTTCTCTTTCATGTAACTTTAGAGTTAGCTTTCTTTTAAAAAAGAAATTTCTATCTCAAACATTGTTACCTATTGAGTTATTAAGTTCCATTGAAATCAAGTGAGAATATTTCCATTCCATTTCCATTAATGAGAATAGGAATGTCGGAAGTCCGAAGAATTTTCAGTGTAGACAGACATAACAAAATGTTTGTGTACTGTTTCTACCGCAAGTTGTCTGTAGTGAATGCTGGTTTTTTAATATGCAGCTGCAATAGCATAGTGTGCCATTTGTTTTTGTTACCTTCTCCTGCGGGCCTCTGTGGTTTGTGACTGCTTAATGGTTTGAGCTTGCAACAATATCCCATGAACTAGATAAAAAATATCTTTTGTAAGCAGGGTAACTGGATGGGATGAAACAATTTGTTATACTGGAGTCCTAGATAAAATCAGGATGTGAAATGCGTTTCTTGATGTCTTTGTTCATGAGGAAGTTCATCTTCATTAATCTAGGGAGAAAAGCTTGGATATGACTGATTTAGAGGTTTTTTTATAGCGTTTAAGTCTAAAGAGCTATTCTTTTCTTCATACTGCTTGCTCGCTCAGAAATAAAGCATGTTATGGAATGAGTCACTTATGAGTAGTGTGCTCATGTACTGCCTGTCATATTAGTATCTTGATTAAAATGTTTCATTAATGTGAAGGGAGATGCACACAAAGTACTTTTATTAGTTTGCATATATGTGACTGTCCTAGTTTAGCAGGCTGGAAGCAGTTTATAACTGTGTAGGTGTGAGCAAAGCTGTGTATTCTAAATCCTCTACGCCATTTCCCAAGAACTGTTAACAATGGACCATTTGCAGTAGCTGCCCAGGGAACACCCGACCCCTCAGGCTGTGAGCTAGGTGTGAAAGACACCTGTGAGATAAGAGCTGTGATAACTCCTTTCCAGGAAGTCGTTGGCACCTCCATACCCAGCCTGAGGTGTCATTTCTGCTAATGGGCCATCAATACAAACAGTGTCTTTATTACCAGAGACTGCTAAGTGACAGGAGTTTCAAGGGGAAAAAAACGGATGAGGGAGAGAAAAGGAAGAAAAACTAAAACCAATAAGCCCAAACGTGTAAGCATCCCCACTCACCAAGGGGAATTGCTCACGCTAAGTTATCTTACCAACTCAAACATTTAGATTCTCCAGAGAAAGAGGCAGAGACCAAAGTCCCTAGGCGCTGGCTGGCTCACTGCAATAACAGGCATCTCCTGTTATTTAAAATTAAAGGTTTTCTCATGTAGCAAGCAAGCAACCAGAGCACAAGTCATCTGGCCTTAAAATACAGTCTGCTAGTGACATCTAAATGGGCAGGTGTGGCCAGTACCCCCCACTCCAAGGTCTCTAGCTCCACCTTCTTGTTATATAACGGTTTCCTCTTTGCGCATGTGAGCAGGCACTGTAATTTGCCTGAGCATGTGCATAATCACCTGGGGGTGTCCAATAAAATGGTCTGGGGGCAGCCTTCCTCTTCTTCCTCTTCACTTTCTCCTCCGAATGACTTCTAAATGCAACTAGCAAATCAGAGGAGACTAATTATCTTTAGTTTACAGGGACCTCTGTCTTCAAGGGTGAAGTTTCTCCCTTATCAGTGCTTGTTACCAGTTGCCCAGTAGGAAAAGCATTAACTTTGTCCAGATGGCTGGCCAAAACCAGACCAAAAAATGTCAACACTTCCCAGTACAGAGGTACTGGGCGGTCCCACCTGGACCTGAAGGTATATGATCTTGGGGGTTTTGGGACTTGGGGAAACACTTGTTGGATCCAGAGCAGGACCAGAACCTCAACAGGAGGAGACCACCACTCTCAACCAGACTGCGACCGCCACTCTTGGTCAGACTGCAACCATCATCTGCACCAACAGGTTTCTCACTTCCTTTTACTTTGGACTTGGGGAAACTGTGGGTCTCAGCACAGGGGCTAACAAACCCCGTTGTGTTTGTGCCCCAGGGTGCTATCAGTGGATGGTATAAGGTCCACTGATGCAATGGAAGGATTTCCGCTTCCAGGAGCCAGGCTAGGAAAGCAGCTCCAAGGGCTCCCTAGGATCCTTGGAAGCTTAGGGTGGCTCCTCCCGCTCTCAGCCCGGCGACCACCCCCAAGGGAAGAAGTCCACACAAGCCGAGAGTCCATGAGGAGAAGCAAGTTTATTGGTGTGCCTGGTCTTATATAGGGTAGCATGGGACTTTCTAGAACTTGGGCAGAGTAATGGGAGGAGACAGGGAGGAGCGACACACCTCATTGGGTGACATGCAAATTAAGGGGAGGAACAAAGAAGGGACCAATGGGAGAACAGGGTTCAAACATAACCATATAGGGAAACTGGTGCATTGCACCAAACTGAGACCAATCATGGACTGGTTGGCGGGAAAATGCCCTAGGGGTTTGTGGGAAGAAGAAACCTGGATAGGGATTACTAAGGGAAAATGACTAAGGTAGACATATTGGGGTGTATAACATTCAAACTGGGGAAACATCAATATAAGGTGTGAACTTATTAGAGTCCTTATAAATCTCTTGCAGAGCATCCATATTCGGGGTGCCGGGTTCCTGGACTTCAGCGTCCTCATCTATCCACCCCTTGTAGTATTTTTGCCACTGTATAAACCCCAGGTCTCCCCCAACAGTGTGCTGGGTTATAATTTTGGGTTTTGTGCGTTAAAACCAATTTCTCCTTATACCATTACATTTATTGTAATACTGTTATTAAATTGTAACTCTCACACAATCTCTTTTGTTGGGTTCATTTCTCCTTCCGGTTTACCTTTAAATGAGCACAATGACAAATAGCACAATTCTGGAAACCCACTTAGCATGCCTTGTAAAATGCTATTTTATTAGCTGTACTCATAGTTTGATACCGTTCTGATTTTTTTTCAAATTTCTTACTGTAAAATATTTTTAGTGTATGAGTTAATAGTTTGCATACATTTTTGTACCACTGTGAGCATTTTTCTAACAATTTCGTAATAATATTTTGTATTGTGTGACAAATCTATCTGGAAAATTTTGCTGCAAAATAACTATGGAAAAGTCTGAAGGATTTGTTCTCCAAATAATTCCACAGTGTATCAGTTTCTACTGAAAGAAATGTTATGTCTTTGAAATATGAAGTGGAAATCAATGCATGTTTTTAATATTATCACTCAAATCTGTTGTGAATCCTTAAATAGGAGAGTATAGCCCCAAAATTTAGCTCTGTAGGAGGACTTTCACTCATATTGGCCTATGTATTTTTGGTACTTCTTTTTGTCAGCTGATATAACTTCATTGCATTTCACTCTCTTCCTGCAGTCTTTGGCCTGTAACTTGTAGGTGAGGTCAGTTACAGTCATCTGTCTTGGCCTGGTAATGTAATTTCCTGTGTGGGTAGGTGATGAGGTGGCCCTATGTTCTTATTCATAATGATCATCATGGCTAGGCTTCATGAACACAGACTTGGGAGGGGCACTACCCATGCTTGCTGCAAGCATGCTGGTGGCTGTTCAGGCTGATGAGGGATAGGCAAGTTTGGTTGTAAAAGGCACAGCGGAAAGTCTCCTTAGGCGATATTGGTAAGGCACGGTTCTTTCTGCATTGTCTTTTCTCCTCAAGACTTATTCTGTGTGCGTTCTCAAAGGAAGCAGAAGAGTTATGAATGGGTTGTCTCCATGAATCCTGATTGGAGGTCAGAGTGGACCACTGATGGTAGTCAATATGGCCAAGGCTGAGATATTGCTTCAGGGAGTCCTGCTGTCTCCTGGCTTTATAGACTGGATCCGTGACTCCTATCGGTGAACCATCATGTATTATTAAATTACTGCTACTTTTCTTGACACTTATGTTGCAGCCCTGATTTTGGTGGGTCTGAATGATCACCTTACAAGTTTCATTTTCACCTTAAAAGGACATGTTTCCAGCCTCAACCAATTGGAGTCAGACCTTCGCACCTAGGGCGGGGTCACTTGAGGTCATATATTACCTGTGTTTTTGAATAAACTTGGGATTTGCTTGAACATCATATTGGTGTGTGGATCTCACTAAAAGGTGGTCGGCAACAATTAGTAGGACCTCAACGTGATTTGAGGACATGGAAGCCATCTGCAGACTTGCCTAGAACCTTAAGTGGTAGCCCCCGAGAGCTGCTGTGCCCCAGTTTTTTTGGGTGCTTTGTGGAGAAGCCGCCAAGAGCTTCTGTCTCCCGTAAACTTGGGAGTTTTTTGTAGTGGCCCAGAGAGCTCCTGGAAGAACGTGGACTGAAAGAACCACGACCTTCAAACCGGTGAGTTAAAGAAACATGGGAAATTCCAACTCGACTAAAACGAACTTATTGCTTGATAAATTTGAAAAACTAGCTCGCGTTACAAAAACAAACATTGAAAGACAATCATTACAGGAACTTTTGGACTGGTGCTTTAGTCGGGGGCATTTAACACATGCCAATTCCATGTTTTCCATAGAATTGTGTGACAACATTGGAGCAGATTTGTGGAATTTAGCGCAAACTGCACCCGAAGAATTTTTGTAGCTTATTCCGTCATATGCAGCTATAAGGAAAATGCTGTTAGAGGTAGAACGAGCCTGTAAAAACCTCGAGCTACCGGAGAGAATGAAAAAAAGCCTTTTTCTGCAGAGTGGTTTTTCCCCTGAGCACTCTTCTGCACCGCTGTGGGCACCACCGCTCGCGGAAACGCCCTTCTCCGCCCGTGCCGCTCGCGGAACCCCCACTGCCATTACCTTCAGCATTGCCGCCGCCCTATCCACAAAAGCGGAGCCTGGAGCTGAGCCGCAGAGCCAGCGCTGTGCCGTTCCCATACCCACACGCGGCACCGTCCGCTCCCGCTCCGGAAAACCTGACGGAATCACAGCAACCATGGAATCAAGGCTTTTCCACGCCATTCGTCGCCGCCAAAAGCCAAGAAGTCGTCTTTGCATCAACTTACAACTACCAAGAAACAGCCTATGCACAGAGCCCACCTTTTACCTGCCTGTACCACCGGCTGCAACTGTAGGAGGAGCCGGACCTCAGCAGCAACCTTGGAACCCCACGAGACACGCTGCAGAAAACATCCAGCCATTCCAAACTGTGAGTGACTTTTATTTATATCCTGAAAGCAACTTTCCCCCTGTCCATCCACCTTTGGCACTGCCGCTGCCGCCCGCAATGCCCTGCGGGTACCTTGGGGCTGGAGTCATGCCTCCGCCACGCTCCCCGCTGCCCCATGAGTACGCCGGAGTCGCTCCGTTGCGGCAGGAGACTGCCGTAGGAGACATTTCAGGGGGCTCGAAACTGCGTGGCCAGGAAAACAAAGAGACCACATGATTGCAAAGCCCGCAAAATCAAAGGAATTGCGCGTGCTTACCACAAGGTGCAAGGACCGCCCAACCCCCCTCCCTACTGCCTGCCAATCAAGGCGCATGCACCAGGCGCAGGTTCCCCGCAGCCCGCAGGGGCTGGGATCGGCTCCGAATTCACACGCCCCTGGGGCGGATCAGTTCCCGCGCCATCCCCACCACCTTCAGCATGGATCGATTGCATCATAGAGAGGGGAGAGACTCCTCCCCAGTGAAGCAGAGCCAGCGGAGCTCCTCTTGGGCGTCCCCTCCACTGTGCGCCAACCACAGCGCCCACAGCGCCGGGCGCGCAACACCCAAGCTCTGCAGCGCTGGCGGAGGCTCCCTCCTCGATAGCCGCGCACTGCCCGCAGCTGCCAACACCGGCACCGGAACCCCCAGTGCTGGCAGGGACCTTCCCCGCGCCAGAAAACAGGTACCTGCATTCTTCAACAACGGTGCAAGAAAAAGCCTCTGTTTGGAACAGGGTGGGGGAAGCCGGGAATCGCGATGCAACAGCGCCACCTCGCGACCTCACATTTAATACCCAGCAAAGGTACAAAGAGTTAGTATCCCTAGCTGCTGAAGTAGGTACATCTTCACCTTCCCTGCAACCCCTGGTTTCTGCGCCTGTGATTAACACTACACAAGGCTCAAAATGGGAACCACTTGATTGGAAAATTGCACAAAAAATACACACTATAGTCTTTCAATACGGCTATGACAATGCCTTGGTAAAAAACCAAATCACAGCCTTTATAAAATACAATAACCTAATCCCCGCAGACACTAAGGCTTTAATGGAGTTTATTCTACCTCCTACTGCTTATATGTTATTTCTACAAAAATGGAAAGAGCAGCTAATGGAGGAACAGGCAAAAAATATACAATTAGAAACTGGACATCCCTTAAGATTAGCATCTTTAGACCAGCTAATGGGATCAGGAGCTTATGAAGACCCACAAACACAAGCTGCATTACACATGCATATTTTGCAACAGTCAAAGAATGCTGCTTTGACCGCATTCTCTAATCTGCCTAAGAAGGGAAAACCTTCTCTACCTTATATGAAAATAATGCAGAAACCTGGACAAACATTTATGGAATTTGTAGACAAAGTAAAAGAAGCCCTGGACATGGCTCCAAATCTCACCTCTGAAATGAAACCAGTATTATTGAAAGATCTGGTAATTAATAATGCCAATCCTCAATGCAAACAGCTCATAGCCTCTCTACCAGCTACAGCTACTTTGGTACAGTTAAATGAAGCCTGTGCCGAATTGCCCTGGATAGAAGAGGAAGAAAAAGCAAAGCTACATGCCTCTGCTCCAGCCACAGCTCTTAGCAAACAATCTACCCAAAAAAGGGGGAAAAGACCCTGGAGTTTAACAGCAAAATCTTGTCTAGCACAACCAAAATATAGCAGAACTCAGAGCTTCACTGGAGAATGTAACCGTTGTCACAGGCTTGGTCACAAAGCCCAGGATTGTCATTCTAAATATAAAAAGGATGGTACTCCTCTAACAAATATGGGGTGGAGAGCTAGGCCTCCAGAAAACCAGAGGGGCTGCAAGCCATGGGGCGCAGCCAGTCAAATATCTCATGAAAACTGGAGCCAGGCTGCCTTCCCCATATGGCAACCACAACCACAAGCAGTGGTAGCCTAGGACTAGTCATTAACTGTCCAATCAAACAAGAACAGTCCAGTTCAAGTTAGCATGTTGTTTAGCCTGTATTTTGAAATTCTGTTAATTTTCAGTTAAAGTGCACTTTTGAGCTTATTGCACTGCCAAGTTGCCCAGCAGGCTGTAGGGGTAAGGACACCTGTCCCCTCAGTTGCTGAACATTTTCTGCAAAATGTAAGTGGTTATGTTCAGCCTTTGTGAATTTTCTCTGTGAATTCACACTTGTGTACTGCTTTACCAAGAGTGTATAAAGTGACTAAAAATCAAAGCTTCATTCTCAAACCTCTCTGATGGCCACACAGAAGTTCTGAGAACGGACCTTGAACTATAGCATAAGGAGACTTAGCTCAGCTGGACTGAACTTGCTTCTTTGATAAGTGAAGTCACTCTGCTATCTTGGACACTTTGCCCAAAATTTAATAAAATTTGTAGTTTTGTTTACAGTGGTTTGTTCGGTGATGACTGCACAGAAAAACCACAATTTCACGTGTGAAAGAAAAGTTTCTTGTTTTGCACTAGTTGTAAGTTTGCAAATTCCAAACATACATGTCTTAGTCATGTATTAGTTTGAGTTAGTTTACAAAGCTAACTGTACCTCCTTCCAAAGGTCTATTTTGAAAAGAGAGGGGGAGGTAGGGATGTGTAACCCACAAAATACCCTCTTAAATCTTGAATTAGCAAAATTTAAGATTTTCAAAATGTTATTTCTCAATTCTAAAAATTTTCAGCCTTTCTGTTCAAGTTGCAATATGCATGATCCTAATGGTAACAATTTCCCCATTGGATAAGTTAGCTAAGGAGCTATGTGTATTATGTTGTTTGCATTTTTCTTTATCTTTGAAACAAAAGGGGGAGATATTGCAGCCCTGATTTTGGTGGGTCTGAATGACCACCTTACAAGTTTCATTTTCACCTTAAAAGGACATGTTTCCAGCCTCAACCAATTGGAGTCAGACCTTCGCACCTAGGGCGGGGTCACTTGAGGTCATATATTACCTGTGTTTTTGAATAAACTTGGGATTTGCTTGAACATCATATTGTTGTGTGCGGTCTCACTAGAGCGTGGTCAGCAACCCACTTATAACAGGAACTTATACCCCTTTATTTTGTCCAGAAATTCCTATTTATTGATGTGTCAATAATCAAAAAGTGTCAACATAGAAGTTATATACAAAAGGAAGAGGGAAAGTAATAATATATCAATTCTGTTTCCTTAATAGTTAATGTCTTCCTTGCAATAACAGGGAAAGAAGTCCAGTGTTAAAGATGGGAACAGCAAGGACTTGGGAAAGCAGAGATAAAGCCTTCACAAAGTTTGTTCTGAAAGAGGCAGCTCATTGAGCTGCTTTAAGTTGCAGTGGAGATGTGCAACATACAAGTGAATGCCACAGAAACTAGCCTGGAGGATTGTCCTAGTTCAGCAGGAGGGACCAGCTAACCCTGTGTGGGGGTGATCAAAGCTGTGTATTCTACCCCCTCTATTCATTCCCCAAGGTCAATGGGCCATTAGCAGCAGCTGCCCAGGGAGCCATTATCACCTTCACACCCAGCCTGAGGGGGACGGAGCTGCTAATGGGCCATCAACAGCTCAACACCCCCTGGCTCCCAGAGTTAATCACCCATTGTGTGAGTCCCCGCCCAGGGGGGAGGGACTGAGAGCTCCCTGAGGGTACATAAGGGGTGGGTAAGAAGACCTCGGGAACCTCTCGTCGGATCCAGAGCAGCAGCAGGACCTTGACAGGAGGAGATCCCCGCTCTCGCCCAGACCACAGCCCTCGCCTGCACCAACAGGTTTTACTTTTCCTTTTGCTCTGGACTTGGGGGAACCACAGGGGTCTCAGCACAAGGGCAAATAAACCCCCTTGGGTTTGTGCCCCAGGACACTGGGTTATACTGCTGGGGTTTTGTGAGTTGAAAGCAATTTCCCTTGTGTGTCAGTGTTGTTATTGTAATATTATTATTAAATTTTAGGTCTGACTTACAATCTCTCTCGTGGTGAGTTCATTTCCCCTGCTGGTTCACCTTTAAACCAGCACAAGGATGTATGTATGGCCAGACTTGGTAAACAAAGATTTGGGAATGGCTCTCTCCACAAGGGTGTGCCCTTCCAGCCTGCACAGTGGATTTTTTTAGGTGGGGCACAGCGTGCACAGAACTGGTCCCACTGTTTAAGTCCTAAGGGTCCATTTGCCACGGCCGAGCGAGCCAGGACAGTGAAATCCTTGGGATTGTCTACAGCACCCAGTACTAACCAGGGGCTGACCCTGCTTAGCATCAGAGATCTGACAGGATCAGATGGCAGGGAGGCAATTTAACTGCCAGGGGACAGTCTCCACTGAGACTCGAACTCAGGTCCTTCTGATTCAGAGTCCAGAGTGTTCTCCATTACACCACAGAACTGCCCCTAGCTTGGAGTACTCCAGAGTGAACTTTCTTTCCAGACTGCTCTTACCTGAAAGAAATGGAGCAAAGGGGATAATAGATGAGACACACAACTGAATCCCAGGCAGAAATAAACAAAAAACTCCCTTGTAGCAAGAAGCAACAATTTTTGGCCCAGATGTCACCTGGCTGTTTGGCTCGAGGCAAGGTCACAGCAACATGAGACAGCACATTCCTCAGACATCAAGTCTGTCTTATTAAATGTAAGGGCCCTTGATCTAAAATAAATACCACCCCCTCCCAGCACACCCCTCCCACCTCCCCCACCCCCACTGTTCAAAAACAGAAACATAACTGAGAAAAAAAAGGCAGTATTTTTGAGTTCTGGTCAAAACAAAAAGCTGAAAATTTAACAGAGCTTACCACTAAGAGAAATAACAGACTCAGGAAAACTTAGCCTTCAGTAGTGATGGTGTCTATTAGAAAGATTCAGTCTTTATGCTTTTAGAAAGGATTTTGACTTCTTACTTTCCAGCATTTTTAGCCTTCTGCATCATTGCTTTCACAACAGCAAGCCCTCCACCTAGCTGATTAGCAAGAACTGTCCTCAACAGAAGCTGGGTTCATCCTTTTGGCTAATTGAGTCAGTCAACAGCATCAATATAAATTTACAAATCGTGTGCTTTTTAAATCTTATATTTATTCATATGTGTCCTAGTTCAGCATGTGGGAGCAGTTAACACGGTGTGGGGGTGATCAAAGCTGTATGGTCTACCCCCTCTATTCATTTCCCAAGGACAATGGGCCATTAGCAGCAGCTGCCCAGGGAGTCATTAGCACCTTCGCACCCAGCCTGGGGGGCCGTGGCTGCTAATGGGCCATCAACAGTTCAGGAATACCCCATGACTCCCAGAGTTAATCACCCATTGTGTGAGTCCCCGCCCTGGGGGAGGGACTGGGTGCTCCCTGAGGGTACATAAGTGGTGGGTAAGAAGACCTTGGGAACCTCTCGTTGGATCCAGAGGAGCAGGAGGACCTTGACAGGAGGAGACCACCGCTCTTGACCAGACTACGACTGCCACTCTTGACCAGTCTACAGCCATCACCTGCACCAACAGGTTTCTCACTTCCTTTTCCTTTGGACTTGGGGGAACCATGCGGGTCTCAGCACAAGGGCCAACAAACCCCTTTGGGTTTGTGACCCAGGTCACTGGGTTATACTGCTGGGTTTTGTGAGTTGAAAGCCATTTCCCTTTGTGTCAGTGTATTTATTGTAATATTATTAAATTTTAGCCTCTGACTTATAATCTCTCTCGTGGCGAGTTCATTTCCCCTGCTGGTTCACCTTTAAACCAGCACAATATGAAAAGCAAACAGTGCCATGTTTAAATGTAAAATATGCACTTTTTCCACATTGAGTTTAAATATTTTTAGTGATATTATTTATGTGCCATCAAAAAGTTCTTATTGGCAATGAAATAGGACCACAAAGGGAAGAACTAGCAAGAAAGAAGCTCTTTCTACTTTAGTGTTGCTGTCTCAGGTTGACCTAGTTTTTACCAACCCTGGAATGCCTCCTTCCTCCCCCCAGGGTCTCCCTGGCAAGGAGAAAAAAAACTGAAATGAAAAGAACTTAAAAGAAACTGAACTGAATTAAAAAGACATCATTTTTTCTAACACTTGAAAGTACACATGCAATTTGTACACACTACGTGGATCCCCACCTCAGGGGGAAAAGGGAAAAGGGAGAAAGGAGAACTGGTCAACCAGAAACAGGGAAAAAAACCAAACCAAACCAAAACAAATGAACAGATAAATACAATTAAAGACCTCAGGAAAGGAGAACAAGCATGAAATAATCTCACCATGTCCCAGGATAGGAAAACCAACAGAAACAGAACAGACCGTCCAGGCTTCCCAGCTTCCAGCTCCTGGAAGAAAGGGAAACTACCACCCCTTCCTAACTCCTCTCCTCCTACTCTTACATGGAAAACACGTGTGGAATACTTTGTAATGTCCACTTCCTTAATTACACCGGTTACTGAGGAAGCCATGGATTAAACCCATTACAGTTGCTGAGAAATTAATTATTACACCAGATGTAAAGCAAGTGGGATAAAGAATCCCCATCTAATTTTATATTCATTCTGGATGTATGTACAAGACTAAAGAAAATGAAAGTCAGTGAAATAAGACTAAAATACTGTTTTAATAGGCTCTCTTTTAGTAAGAAGAAAATAGTAATGAACACATGGAATGTACTCATAGGACTCAGATTTACTTCTCAACATTTAAACAGACCAACTCTAGATGTACATACTATGTTCCTTGAAAGATGTAAAAATTAATTAAAACATGTTTTCCCTTAAAATTACTCATTTATAAACTCTTGCCTTCCAGACATGATGGCTTAATATGAACATACTGGACCTTGCAAAGAAAGAGATTTCTTCTTGTCACTTCTATTCACTTGGGATTTTGGTGTGGCAAGGACCTGTTGCACCTGTCCCAAACCTAACATATAGAGTAGTGGTTCAAGCACTTGAGTCAAAAAGAATTATCTAAAACATACCTATTTTAAGAGTGCTGGTGTTCATGCCATTTCAGAGATTGGAAAGAAAAGCAGAAAGATTCTGACTTTTAAAGATGCAAGGAAAAGATTGTTTGTTACCAGTTAGAAAGTCCACACAACATTACACAGCAGTATACTGATAAATCACTAACCAGTGTTGCCTTAGGATTTTATATATTTGCAGATTTTCATATGATCTTTTACACTTGTAGATTTTATATGGTTATGTAACTTGTTATGTTTGAAATACTAGCTGGCAGCTTCTAACCTCTGTGACATGTTCCTGGGCCTCTGTGTCATGGAAAAGATAGTAGCTAGAACATTTTGCCTGAAACTCATGTACCAACACTAGGATAATGAGATACTACTTCAGTCAAAACAAAAGAAAGAGAGCCCAGGAACCTCTGAAGAACTCCAAAGAGGAAAAAGTGGCATGATGATGAAGATGAAAGATGAAGTAAGGGGTTTCAGGACCCCAGACCCAATTCTGAGGGAGTGTGTAGAGGCAGGCCCAGAGGAGGTTCAGGGAGTGACACCAAGGTGGCCTGAGAGTAGACAATACTTAGATTTGATAAAACCTTTAGTTATGATAATTAAGTAATGTTATAAATTTTAAGATTTCTATGCTGTAGAATGCACACATCAATATTTTGTAGATTTGTAAAGCTTTTCAGTAAAGAACTGTTTTCTACCTTTACCCAGATTAATATTGTCTCAGAAAGTTCTTCAATTTTAGGCAACATGAGCACTGCAAATATGCAGTCCTACTCCTCTTGAATGGAAACCTGGGCATTAAATAAAATAATTCCATTGCATATAAAGCAAGCATGTGAAAAACTAATTTTGGCAATTGAGAAAACCCAGGTGGCTCATGTTTGTTGGTTTAAAAAAAACACCTTCTCATTTAGTGGTCATATTTTTCAGCTAAAGTAACACATTTTTCATCTATCCTGTTCTTTTCTGCCTGAACATGCAGTAGCACCTGACATGTACCAGCTGAGCCTTCTTTACAGCATTCAGCTGCTCTTGCTTTCTTTTCTAATTCTATTTGCAGTTTTTTCTACAGCTAACTTATAAGCAGTGGGCAATGCACCCCCCATGTGTCCAGCATGTTCCAGATAGCTATTGGATTTAGAAGTACAGATTTGTATAAACTGTTCCCAATATTTCAATACCTACATCGGAGTCTGTTGCCCCCAGTGCTCAGGGGAAATCTTTGTACAAGTTTCCCATTTGTCCCACAAAGTATTCCATGGCTCCTGCCCCCACTCTACGAGTTCACGGGGAGGTGCAGTAGTTTTCTTGGGTTCATTGCCACCTGTAGTCAACCCACCTAGCACCTACTTCATCTTTAATGTAAAAGTGCCTGATTACACATGCTACACACATAATGAACAAATGTAAGAGTTTCAAGCTGAACATGACTTCCACACACTTGACACTGCTATTGATATCCAACCTCTGATGGAACTAGTGAACTATGATTTACAGACACTAAATATTAACACCAATTACACCTTACGCAAACATGACTTAAACACTGACACCCTCTATGCTGACATAAACAGTATTAACTATTGCCACACAGAGAAGTTTCCCAGACAGACATAGGGTCAACTGAACTATGTCTCAGCAGCCATACAGGGACACAACTTTACTAGCAACACACACTACCAGTAAATCTCCCTACACAAGAACACAGACAGGCAGACTCTTCCTACACAAGAACACTGATAGGGATGCAGCTTCACTGGCTATGCACTTGTCCTAGTTCAGGAAGCCGGGACCAGTTCATCACTGTGCGGGTGGGACCAAAGCTGTGTATTCTAAACCCTCTATACCATTTCCCAAGAACTGTTAACAATGGACCATTTGCAGTAGCTGCTCAGGGCACACCCGACTGCTCAGGATGTGAGCTGGGTGTGAAAGAAACCTGTGAGATAGGAGCAGTGATAACTCACCTTCAGGAAATCATTAGCACCTCCACACCCAGACTGAGGGGGTGTGTCTCCTAATGGGCCATCAACAATTCCAAAAAAGTACCTCAAGACTCATAAAGTAGATCACCCATTCTGGAACTCCCCACCCTGAGGGAGGTACTGCGCATTCCCACCTGAACCTGAGGGTGTATTAATCTTGGGGTTTGGGGACTTCTGGGACCACTCATCAGATCCAAAGAAGGAGCAGAACCTCAACAGGACTGAAACCACCACTCTTGACCAGACTGCGACCGTCATCTGCACCAACAGGTTTTTTCACTTCCTCTTACTTTGGACTCAAGGGAACCATGGGGAGAATCTCAGCACGGGGGCTAAGGAACACCATTCTGTTTGTGCCCCAGGGTGCTGGGTTATACTTCTAGGTTTTGTGGGTTAAAACTAATTTCTCTTCGTATCATTGCATTCATTGTAATATTTTTATTAAATTGTAAGTCTGACTTATAATTCCTTTTGTGTTGGGTTCACTTCTCCTGCAGTTTAAACCAGCACAGCATTTGACCAGCAAATCTCACACACACGCAATCACTCATATAGGGACGCAACTTCGCCAGCTGCATACTCCACCAACGAATCCTCCTGCACAATACTGCTTTATTCCATCATGTATTCTGTCCCTGATGCCAATTTATGTATCAGTTCATTTTGGATATGTGCCCGGAATAAAGATAAGTACCCACAATAACACACTACAAATTGCTTTTATTGCAATACCAGCTAGCAACAGAGACTAATACAGGATAAAATCTTTAACTCATTCAAAAGAGAATATAAAGGATAAAATATTTAATACTTCATAAAAGGATACAAAAAGATACAATGTAATTGAAATATAGTTGATGTTTCAGCAGTTGCTTCGTAACACCAATGCTTACTTGAGCAGACAGGCCAGGACTACCAGGATCAGCAGAAGCTGGATGCCATCCATGCTTAGTGGGTGTCCCCACGGAAACAACACGGTCTTGGTGGAATGATGGGCATTGCACAGCTCCTTTTGGTGTCCTTATTTATTGGCTATCCATTATACTACATAGGGCAGCTAAACACCATCTATAATTCGATAAGTAGCAACAGTCTGCACATGCTTGCCTGTTGAGTAGGGGTTGTACGGCCCCTGCTCACATAATCTTCCCCCCATCATTACATTCCTCATCCCCCTGTACGACCTTCACCCTTATGTTCTAAGGATATTTACTTGATGCCGAAAGGGTTTTTGTTCTGATTTTCACATTTTGTAGATTTTAGGAACACAGTAGTTGTAGATTTTTAGAGGGTTAATATTTCTAACAGTTTAAGTTTAATGCCTTTCTATCACTACCCCTGTCCCAGAACAGGGAGCTCAAATTCCTTTAGTTAATTAATCTTGTTTAGACTCCTTTCCAAGGTAAAGAGCTGAAGGATATCAGAAGGCCTACAGAATGAAACATAAACATAGGTCAGAGTGACCCAGAAGCCAGAATTGGATGAACTCCAAGAGACCTTTGTGTGCCTGAGGAAGAAGAGCTGATGAAGACAGAGGGTCCTGACGACCCCAGACCCAATTCCAGGGGGTTGGACCAGGGGTGGGACTGGGGCTGGACTGAGTAATGTGTAAAGCAATGATTGGAGGGATCTTATTATAAAAGCCATGGAAAGAAGAACTAAGACACATGCATGTCATCCTGTATTCCTGTGGGCTGTAGGCCCTGTGTTATTAAAGGACCTTTACTTTTTATCTTACCCTACACTAACGTGGCTCGAAGTCCTGTTTTTGGGGGGAAGGGTCATTCACGGCATCAGTTTGGCGCCCGAAAGGTGGAATCAGAGAATCCAGCACCCTGGAACCACGAGGGGCTCCAGAGCAAGAAGTTTCATCCTGCGGGAATTCTCTACTGCCGGCACATTTTGGAGGATTCCTTCAGTGACCTTTGAAACTCCTAACAACCGGGTAAGATAAAAGGAGCAGTTCCTTTGGGTATTTTTGCTAGCAAACTAAGGGAAGGTTTTTCCCTGGAACTGGGAATACGTTGGGCTGGGAGGTATAGCTGATCTGGCCAGTCAGTTTCTCAGCCTGGTGGGCAAAAGGGTGTTTTGCCTGGGTGAGGGACGGTTTGGTCCCTTGTTGCTTCGGGAAGGGCAAAGCAGAGTGCTCAGGGGTTTCATGTTAGCTGAATGCAGCTGGAAAGGAGAGGAATATCTCTCTGGGATTACCTCACTCTGTCTTAGCCTGAAGCGGTAACATAGCACTTGGAGGAGTGAGCTTGCTTGGTATTCCTGAGGCCAGCAGTTCAAATCTGAGTGCTGAAAAGTTTTTTTCCCTTGCCTGTAACTTGTCAGCATGGGTTGTATGCAATCCATGGAAGAGGAGACTCCAGTGGAGTCCCCTCTAGCTTTGGTTTTGCAGAAATGGAAGCATCTAACAAGCCCTGAAACATCTTTGAGAAGGCAAGTGTTACGAAAAGAGAAACAGTGGGAAAAGATCAAATATACAGAGCAGGGAAGCACCGGTAGCTTTCCCGAGGTTGCTCTGGCAAGCACAGTCACTGATAAGGCAGCCCTGAAAAGGGGGGCCAAAAGGAATGTTGCAAGGACTGCAGAGAGCAGCGTGGGGCGGGAAGCAGCAGGCTCATTTCCGTCTTCCCATCAGTCGGCCCGAGCTGTACAGGGGGAGGCAGCACCCTCTCTTCCCCCTTTCCCCACCTCTGGCGTTTCCAGCTATGCAGAGGCAGAGACAAGCGAGAGAAGAGCGGCAGACACTGCCATTTCTCGGCATCCAGCTTGTCCGGTACAGAATAACAGGGAGACCAAAGCAGAAGATAACACCAGGATTGTAGAGAACAATCTTCTTCCTGCCTTTCCTTCCCCCATTCATAGCTGTGTGAGAGAGCAGTCAGTTTCGTGTTTTAATGAAGCAGTGGTTTGCATCTTGTCTGTTGTTGAAAAAGAGAATTTGTATCAGCACCTCTGTAGTGAAGAAAGAAAAGCAAAGATAAGCTGGAGCCAGCCTGGTGAAAAGGCTAAGGCAAAGCTGAGTTTCTGGGATGGAGCGGCTGTCTCTGAGCTCAGGGAGCTGGGCTGGGAGAAGCCAAGACAAGCATGGCTGTGGCACAGCTGCATGGATTTAAGGCTAGTCCTAGCCTGGGAGATTAACAAAAGCAATAATCTCAACTTTCTAACTTACTTTTCTTTTAAAGACCATGAAAGGTCTGTGTTCCCAAAGGGAGAGAGAGGGAATGTTTCCGTTCCCTTGAGAAAGAAAGTACCTTTGCCACCTCCTGAGGAGGCAAAGAGGAAGGTGTTTTCTCTGCGTTCCCCTATCGGAGAGGGAGCAGGGAGAGTTGCCATAGAGACCCCCTGTAAACAAATGAGTAACCAGAAGTCCAGCAGCTCCTGGGAAGAAGAAAACTCCGGAAACGGGCCGGGACCCCCAGAGCCCCCCAGGAGGCTGTCCCGGCAGACACAGGGATGCACTGAGGTTGTCCCGCAGGTGCGGGGATACACTGAGGCTGCTCCCGGGGACGCTGAGACAAGAGCACATGCAGCGCAAGCAGAACCCCCTGGAGAAGCAAAGCTTGGCATAATAGTTGTCTCAGGACAGCCAGGAGCAGGTTTCACCAGAGCCGTGAAATTGACCTCTGCCAGCATCGCTCCACCTGGAGTGGCGAGCAGAGCCAGCAGAGAGGGGCCAGGCACAGCAGGGTTGGCCTTGGAAATCGGCAGAGCCAGCAGCTGTGAGAGTGCCTGCAGAAGGGCAGTAGTCAAGCAAGCAGACAGAGCGAGTGCGGGGGAGGCAGCACACACATTCCCGGGACCGGGAGATGAACAAGCAGGGCTTGCTGGCCAGGCAAACGCAGCTTTTCCTTGGGCAGCTAGAGCAGCAAAAGGTCCTGAGGGTACCAGCGGAAAAAAGGTGCTTGTAACTGAGAGTCAGCTGCAGCAAGTGCAGGATCAGTCTCTCTCGGCCGTGGGCTGGTCCTCCGTGCTGGGCTCTCCCGCTGCTGAGAACAGAGCAGGCACTGGCTTTGCTGACCCTTCAGCAGCTGCGGTGGCAGAAAGGAGGGCGAAGGAGGCTTTAGCAGAGACCGCAGGGAAAAGCAGGAAGGGGGAGCCAGCACCGTCCCTTCCTCTATCTCTCGCCGATGCCGTTCGTGACCATGCAAAGGCAGGGACAGGCGACGTGGCCAGCTCTGCCCCTGCCCGGCAGCCAGTGTGTGCTGTGCAGAGAGGCAGGGTGGAGAGAGCCACTTCTGACACCAAGAATGCAAAAGGCACAGGAGCAGAGAGACATGGTCTCCTTCCTGCTTTCCCTTCCCTTGTTCGTGGTGGAGAGAGAGAAAAATCAGTGCTAGTTTGTCTTTTGTCTGCGGTTGGAAAGGAGGCTTTGTGTCATCTGTATAATGAAGAGTTAAGAGCAAAGCTGAGCCAAAGTGGACCCGGAGGGAGGAAGGCATCTTCATCTTTGCCTTCTCCTAGGAAAGCAAGGAAAGGAAAGTTTTCCTTGTGCTCCCTCACTAAAGATAGAGCAGAGAATGTTGCTATTGAAACTCCTTGTAAACAAAGCATGAGTAGCTTTTGGGGAAGAAAAGGACTAGAACACTGTCCAGGACCCCCGATCCCGGGGAGTTCCACCCCTGGGACCGTAGAACTAACTCCTGTCAGCGTTGCTTCCCTTGGAGCAGCGAGCGAAGCCGGCAAAGAGCCGGGTGGGCGGCACTGCACGGCAGGCCCAGAGCCGGGGGCAACACCGGCAGCGGCTCCGGACCCCTGGGTTTCTAAAGCAACAGAGGCCAGCCCAAGGGCCATCAGGGACGGGACCGTTCCCTTAAGAGCCAGCATGGCCCTGACAAAAAGGACCAAACAAGCTGTGCTCAAAGCCAGTGCTACAGCAATAGCAGAGGCCAGCATAGACCCAGGGTCAATACCTACAGCTGAGACCTTGCCCAGACCGACAGCGGGAGGGCCGTGGGCGACCCTTTCCTTTCTATCCCTGTCGCTAACAATCCCTACCTGCCTCGGCGAGCAAGCAGAGAATTTAAACACCTTGTCCTGGAATACAGGACTCCCCAGCAAGCAGGCAGGCAGCCTGATCATCTCAACTGCCTTGCCCAAGTGTGCAAAATTTCTAATTGCAGGAAAAGGGGGGGCGAGTTCCTCTACCCCCGAGAGCATTTCCAGCATTTTCCCTCTACCCCTGCCACCAAGACCGAAAAGGGGGGAGCAAAAGAGTGATAGTGTCACTGTGTTACAAGCTGCCTGAACAAACTCAGTTCTTTCTCACTGTGATGAATGTTAAAGTACCAATTTAAGTTTAAAGAATCTCTATCTTAAGCTTAAAGATTCTGTGTTTGCAATTTTCTCATTTCCAGTTTTAGAGAAGCCTCAACACCTGATACACCGAGACAGATTGGCAAAGCAAACCCACAGCTTTTTATGGTAGTCTCTGTGTTCTGAGTTTGCTCTGAGCTGCTCCAGCTTGTAGCATGTCTGTCTCAGCATAGCTCTGAGGCTGCTGAAAACTAGGACCAGTATCATACTGGTGCAAAATCAATTAATAGTTGCCACCTATGTATTTTTGTCTTTATTGTGAACTAACCATCTGCTATTAGAATATGATTATTTGCAGACAACCAAGAAGTCTGTCACCACCAGACCTGAAGGACATGCCTCTCAAGAATCCAATCTGAGAGCAAAGTTGATGAAAACATCATTGTGCAAGCTTTGTGTAGAACAACTGTGTCTTCTCTTTAATTGCTGTTACATGTAAGAGAAATTTCTCTAAACCTGATTTGAAAATTCTACACGGAGGTTGTATGGTTGTAACTTCAAATTTGTTTATTTTGAGTTTGTCTCTAACGTCTTATCATCTAGTGTCTGTTACAGTGTGTGAAGCACTGAGCCTCGCAAAAGAAAAGCGAAACAAGTTCTGTGTGTCCTGTGTTACAAGACAAGAAAGCAAGCAGCTAGTCACAACGGTGCAGCTGAAGAATTAAAAAAACTGATTTCGTAGACTGTCTCATGAACATTGAGTTACATCTAAGCCTGCAATTTTTGAAATGAACTGGTAACATCCTAGCTAAATAGCTTGTTTAAGCCATCTAAGTGATGCTTGTACCCTATTTTAGCCTAATTAAGTGAATTTCAGTCTTGTTCTGAAAACTTTTTCATGCTCTTATGTCTCTTGGATTTCTTTCAGCAAAACGATCTTTTAGAAACCTGCATTATGGCTCACAATATGTGAAGATGCCATTGTTATTTAACATGCTAACATAAACATATACAATTTGGCAGTGAAAATGCTTTTATACACGGAGGCAAGAAGCTCCTGCACAGCTACTTCGTGAGGTGGAGAGGACTGACTGTGGTCAAGGCAGGCTGTGGCAGGATGGTCTGACCTCGATAGGGCCTGAAATACACTCAGAGGATGCAAGCACTCTGTGAAGAGCAATTAGGAGTGCCAAGATGATGTTTGGCGTTGCAGAAACTCCAGACACAGCTTGGTAGTGGAAAGCTCCTAATGGGCCCATGCATTTGTGGCTAGCAGTCAACCCCTTCATGTTATAAAAGCTGAATCTGCTTTTTGTATTGTCAAAATGCGAGAATTCTGAAATTCGAGATTCCTTTAAAATTGCCTGGGATTTGCAAAATTGCACACTTCTAAAACTCAAATTAGCAAAATTTGTGAAGAGATATGAGAGACATAAGACATCTTACATACCCAAGCCTTGCCTATAGCTAAGCCAGAAAAACAACGCTTTCATTGATTCTTCATATTCACATAAGAAAAGTTAGTTTGCAAAATTATTAAATGGTCTAGATTTCCTTTTACTTTGCAGAAACTCCAAAAGCCCATGAAATTGGACATTCCTGTTCCAGACTGAGAACTGTTGAAAGATGGGACACTGACATCTGCATGCTGACTAGAGTCATCTCAAGTACTGTCAACTAACTACACCACAGTCAAAGACAGAACTGTACCCCTGTGATACAGACTCCAGGACCACTTCAAAGATTAACAACCTGATGTCATCCTAAAAGACAAAATAGACTGCTTTCTTTGCATAGCAGGTTTCCTGGACTTACTGCAGGACAGAAGTCCTCTGCCCCTAGAACAAGGGCAACAGAGACTATTACTTTCTTAAATTACTTTTTGTATGTATTGTTTGCATTGCTACTAACCATGAATTAAGTTTGGAACTAAAATTTGTAATTGCATTTGGCTTTAGCCAAAACACCAAAAAATTGCTAAATTTGCATTATGAATTTAGATGAAATTTAAAATCAAAACTTGCGTGTGACCCTTGTCACATATCCAAAATCCTTCAAAAACTGACTGCTGTATTTGTATTCAAATACCAGCAATTGATGGAAAGCAATTAGCCCTAATTGGCATTTTGATGAATGAAACAAACTTTGGAAAGTCCTATGAAATTCCAGAGACTTGGAGATTCCATCTCTAAAAGTAAGTCAATTGAAAAAACACTGTCATTGAAATTATCCAAAATCAGACCTCAGATGCTATTGCAACTTCAGAAAAGTCCAGAGTTTGTCTCATGTAGTACAAATCAAGTAACTCTTGCAAAGTTTCCACAAACCAACTTCATGGTTACTGAACCTAACCAACTCTTTAGTTATGTTTATCATTAGTGTTTTGCATTATAGTTAGCTGTAAGATTTAATACTATAGTTTTTGTTTATCTTTTTAGTGTAATGCTAAGTTTAAGTAGTAGAATCCAGACAAAATTTTTGAGTTTTGTCTGTTTCTAAAGGGGGGACTTGATGCCGAAAGGGTTTTTGTTCTGATTTTCACATTTTGTAGATTTTAGGAACACAGTAGTTGTAGATTTTTAGAGGGTTAATATTTCTAACAGTTTAAGTTTAATGCCTTTCTATCACTACCCCTGTCCCAGAACAGGGAGCTCAAATTCCTTTAGTTAATTAATCTTGTTTAGACTCCTTTCCAAGGTAAAGAGCTGAAGGATATCAGAAGGCCTACAGAATGAAACATAAACATAGGTCAGAGTGACCCAGAAGCCAGAATTGGATGAACTCCAAGAGACCTTTGTGTGCCTGAGGAAGAAGAGCTGATGAAGACAGAGGGTCCTGACGACCCCAGACCCAATTCCAGGGGGTTGGACCAGGGGTGGGACTGGGGCTGGACTGAGTAATGTGTAAAGCAATGATTGGAGGGATCTTATTATAAAAGCCATGGAAAGAAGAACTAAGACACATGCATGTCATCCTGTATTCCTGTGGGCTGTAGGCCCTGTGTTATTAAAGGACCTTTACTTTTTATCTTACCCTACACTAACGTGGCTCGAAGTCCTGTTTTTGGGGGGAAGGGTCATTCACGGCATCAGTATCTGTCTTGAGTCATGAGACCAAGTCAGAGAGGAACATGGCCTTGATAATAGAGACCATGCAATGTTATACAGTTACTTTGCATACTACTATTTCTGGTTTCCCAGCACATTTTACTTACTTTCTTACCATTCTATGCTCCACTGATCATCTAAATCAAAAGTATCCCCTTTACACCCCCTCCAGACAATTAAAAAGAATCCTCTAAATTCCAGGAATTCTTTACATTACAGGTGCAGGTGCAGCTGCAGCGAGATTATCTCATTCCCCTTCACTTCCAGCAACAAGACATCTCTTGTTGTCTTATGGGTGTCTCCGGTTTGGCCTAGTTTTTTTACCAACCCTGGACTGCCCTCCTCCCTCCTCCCAAAGCCTTCCCAGCAAAGGGAAAAAAATGAAAAGAACTCAAAAGAAACTGAACTGACTTAAAAAAACAATTATATTTTCTAACATCTACAACCACGTATGCAATTTGTACACACTATGTAGGGCCTCACCCCAGGGGAAAAGGGAAAAAGGACTGGTTAACAAGAAATGAGAGGCAAAACCAAACCAAAACAAATGAAACAGACAAATACAATTAAAATCTGTGAGAAAAGAGGAGAACAGGCAATGATACACTTTCACCATATCCTGGGATAGGAAAACCAACAGAAACAAAGGGACCGTCCAGGCTCCTCCAGCTCACCTGAGCTGCCAGAAGAAGGAAGACTACCACTCCTTCCTATCTCCCCTCCTCCTACTCTTCTGTGGGAAACACGTGTGGAATACTTATGGAATGTCTACTTCCTTAGTTACTCCTGGTTACTGAGGAAGCCATGGATCAAACCCATCACATTGTTTATGTGGGAAGCCATGAGGAAAAACCTCGGCTATGAACTCAGAAATAAGAGGAAACTTGCAAGGGACGCATGGCGGAGCACAAAAACCAAAAACACTGTCGTGGTTTTCCATGCTAGCCATGATTGGCTCCTGCTCCCGCTGCCACAGCCCCCCGCTGCAAGCCACCCTGGGGGGGACACCGTTAGAAGTCACGTACAACCGTTGGCTTTCCCCTCGTTCGTGTTGTTGCTATATTTTATGGCACAATTACAAAAAGAGAAAATTGTCAAAATGACAGTGTGTGTGTGTATGTCTGTCCTCTAATGTTTGTATTGACTGATGAATGCGTCTTTAAGGACCAAAAAAACTACCTGAAGAATTTAAATGCCTGTCTTACCACTGATTTATATAAGTGTTAAGTATGCATTATTGCTGTGCTGGTTTAAAGGTGAACCAGCAGGGGAAATGAACTCACCACTAGAGAGATTATAAGTCAGACCTAAAATTTAATAATAATATTACAATAACAACACTGACACACAAGGGAGATTGCTTTCAACTCACAAAACCCCAGCAGTATAACCCAGTGTCCTGGGGCACAAACCCAAGGGGGTTTGTTTGCCCTTGTGCTGAGACCCCTGTGGTTCCCCCAAGTCCAGAGCAAAAGGAAAAGAAAAACCTGTTGGTGCAGGCGAGGGCTGTGGTCTGGGCGAGAGCGGGGATCTCCTCCTGTCAAGGTCCTGCTGCTGCTCTGGATCCAACGAGAGGTTCCCGAGGTCTTCTTACCCACCACTTATGTACCCTCAGGGAGCACTCAGTCCCTCCCCCTGGGCGGGGACTCACACAATGGGTGATTAACTCTGGGAGCCAGGGGGTGTTGAGCTGTTGATGGCCCATTAGCAGCTCCGCCCCCCTCAGGCTGGGTGTGAAGGTGATAATGACTCCCTGGGCAGCTGCTGCTAATGGCCCATTGTCCTTGGGGAATGAATAGAGGGGGTGGAATACACAGGTTTGATCACCACCACACAGGGTTAGCTGGTCCCTCCAGCTGAACAAGGACATTATCCACCCCTTATTCCACTCCATCTAGTCATTCCCAAATTAATCCCCTTTTTACCTATACATATATATACACATATATACAATGAAACATTACAAACTCTTCTCGCTCAAAATTAGGTCCCCTTGTGGTACACAACGTGTTTCTCCATCTTTTTGCATTACCCACCAACTGCAACCAGGTCCTTGAGCAAAGACAATCCCTCGGGTGGGTTTGCCTTTGTTTGAGGTGGGACTCACCCAAACAGTCTTTCCTAACATACCTCTCATATGGACCACAGGGACTTTATCTCCATCTACAGTATTCAAGAGTTCTGATTGGGCAGGGCCAGCTCGATTGATGGAGCCCCGGGTGTTGACCAACCAGGTGGCCTTTGCCAAATGCAGCTCCCAGTGTTTGAAAGTTCCCCTACCCAACGCCTTCAAGGTTGTTTCCAGCAGTCCATTACATCGCTCAACTTTCCCGGCAGCTGTAGCGTGGTAGGGGATATGATACACCCACTCAATGCCATGCTCTCTGGCCCAGGTGTCTATGAGGCTGTTCTTGAAGTGGGTGCCATTGTCAGACTCTATTCTCTCTGGGGTGCCGTGTCTCCACAGGACTTTTTTCTCAAGGCCCAGGATGGTATTCCAGGCAGTGGCGTGAGATACGGGGTATGTCTCCAGCCACCCAGTGGTTGCCTCTACCATGGTCAGCACGTAGCGCTTGCCTTGGCGTGTTTGGGGAAGTGTGATGTAGTCAACTTGCCAGGCTTCCCCATACCTGTATTTCGACCACCGTCCACCATACCATAGAGGCTTCACCCGCTTGGCCTGCTTGATGGCAGCACATGTGTCGCAGTCATGGATAACCTGTGAGACACTGTCCATGGTTAGATCCACCCCTCGGTCACGAGCCCATCTGTATGTCGCATCTCTGCCCTGATGACCAGAGGCGTCATGGGCCCATCGGGCTAGAAACAATTCACCTTTATGCTGCCAATCCAGATCTACCTGAGAGACTTCAATCCTGGCAGCTCGATCCACCTGCTCGTTGTTACGATGCTCCTCATTAGCCCGGCTCTTGGGTACATGAGCATCTACGTGACGGACCTTCACACTCAGCTTCTCTACCTGGGCAGCGATGTCCTGCCACATCTCAGCCGCCCAGATGGGTTTCCCTTTGTGCTGCCAGCCGGCCTTTCTCCAACGCTCCAGCCATCCCCACAGAGCATTGGCCACCATCCACGAGTCAGTGTAAAGGTAGAGTCTTGGCCACTTCTCTCGTTCAGCCATATGCAAAGCCAGCTGAACAGCTTTCAGCTCTGCAACCTGACTTGATCCACCTTGTCCTTCAGTCGCTTCTGCAACTCGACGTGTAGGACTCCATACAGCTGCTTTCCATTTCCGGCTTGTCCCTACAATGCGGCAAGAGCCATCTGTGAAGAGAGCATATCGCTTCTCCTCTTCTGCTAGCTGGTTATATGGTGGGGCCTCCTCAGCTCGTGTCACCTGCTCCTCTTCTTCTTCAGAGGACAATCCGAAACTCTAACCTTCCGGCCAGTTGGTGATGATTTCCAAAATCCCAGGGCGATTAGGATTCCCTATCTGGGTTTGCTGCGTGATCAGAGCGATCCACTTACTCCATGTGGCATCAGTGGCATGATGGGTAGAAGGAGCTTTTCCTTTGAACATCCAGCCCAACACTGGTAGTCGGGGTGCCAGGATGAGCTGTGCCTCAGTGCCAATCACTTCTGAGGCGGCTCGAACTCCTTCATAAGCTGCCAGGATCTCTTTCTCAGTTGGGGTATAGCTGGCCTCAGATCCTTTGTATCCCCGACTCCAGAATCCCAGCGGTCGTCCTCGAGTCTCCTCAGGTACTTTCTACCAGAGGCTCCAGGATGGGCCATTCTCCCCGGCTGCAGTGTAGAGCACATTCTTCACATCCTGTCCTGTCCTGACTGGCCCAAGGGCTACTGCATGGGTAATCTCCTGTTTAATCTGCTCAAAGGCTTGTTGTTGTTCAGGGCCCCACTGGAAATCATTTTTCTTCCGTGTCACAAGGTAGAGAGGGCTTACAATCTGACTGTACTCTGGGATATGCATCCTCCAAAAGCCCACGGCACCTAGGAAAGCCTGAGTTTCCTTCTTGCTGGTTGGTGGGGACATAGCTGCTATTTTGTTGATCACCTCCGTTGGAATCTGGCGACGTCCGTCTTGCCACTTCACTCCTAGGAACTGAATTTCCTGAGCAGGTCCCTTGACCTTACTTCGTTTAATGGCAAAACCAGCTCTTAGGAGAATCTGGATTATCTTCTTTCCTTTCTCAAAAACCTCCCCTGCTGTGTTCACCCACACAATGATGTCATCGATGTACTGCAGGTGTTCTGGAGCCTCACCCTTTTCCAATGCAGTCTGGATCAGTCCATGGCAAATGGTGGGACTGTGTTTCCACCCCTGGGGCAGTCAATTCCAGGTGTACTGTACCCCCTTCCAGGTGAAAGCGAACTGCGGCCTGCACTCTGCTGCCAACGGAATGGGGAAAAAGGCATTGGCAGTGTCGATGGTGGCATACCACTTGGCTGCCTTGGACTCCAGCTCATACTGAAGCTCCAGCATGTCCGGCACAGCGGCACTCAGGGGGGGTGTGACCTCATTGAGACCACGGTAATCCACCCTCAGCCTCCACTCTCCACTGGACTTTCGTACTGTCCATATGGGGCTATTAAAGGGTGAGTGAGTCTTGCTGACCACCCCTTGGCTCTCCAGCTCACGAATCATCTTGTGTATGGGGGTCACAGAGTCTCGGTCAGTGCGGTATTGCCGACGGTGCACTGTGGCTGTGGCCAGCGGTACCAATTGTTCTTCAACTTTCAGCAGTCCCACAGCAGAAGGGTCCTCTGAGAGGCCAGGCAAGGTGCTCAGCTGTCTGATTTCCTCTGTCTCCACAGCAGCTATGCCAAAGGCCCAACGCAGTCCCTTTGGGTCTTTGAAATATCCATTCCTCAGGTAGTCTATGCCAAGGATACACGGGGCTTCTGGACCAGTCACAATGGGGTGTCTATGCCATTCCTTCCCAGTCAAGCTGACTTCAGCTTCCAGTACAGTCAGCTGTTGGGATCCCCCTGTCACCCCAGAAATAGAGATGGATTCTGCCCCGACGTATCCTGATGGCATCAACGTGCACTGTGCACCAGTGTCCACTAAA
Source organism: Pithys albifrons albifrons (assembly GCF_047495875.1). Taxonomy (NCBI): domain Eukaryota; kingdom Metazoa; phylum Chordata; class Aves; order Passeriformes; family Thamnophilidae; genus Pithys; species Pithys albifrons. The sequence continues at coordinate 104,847,335 of NC_092459.1, forward strand.
GCTTTGTATTTCTGTGGGTCTGATGAGCCAGGCCACCGAATCCACACAGTCCAATAAACCCGATTGTCCCTCTCCTCTACCTGGCTAGAGGCAGGGCCCCCCTAGTTCTGGTCATGGTATTCACTGCGCTCTCCCTGTGAATATGACCGGGAGGTTCCTTCAAGAGGATCGGGCATAACATCATCATTCCTATACTGTCTGGAGCCTTGCCCACGAGAGACCGGAGCAGCCTTCAACCTTGAAGAATTCCCTGTGTTAGTTGTGCCTCTTTGCAATTCACGTACCCGAGCTGCTAAGGAAGAGGTGGGTTTCCCATCCCACTTCCTCATATCTTCTCCATGCTCATGGAGGTAAAACCACAGATTGCTGTGTGGAGTGTACCCTTTCTCCTTAGCTGGAAGACGCCTGCTTCTGATGGCAGAGACTCTCGTTTGTTCTGGAGAGATATGGAAGAGTCCTTCCTTAATCTTCTCTTCCAGTTCAGCCAGTTTTGTTTCCACAGCTGAGACGTGGGCTCGTAATGGAGCAGTGACAGTGTCTTCATAAATCCTGAGTTTGCTGACCAGTGCGTCCACCTTGTCTTCTCCCTCTCTCCACTGCAATGTTGCAAGGTAGCGAGAATACATTTCTGGCCCAAGTCGTGCAAATTTTAACCACATCTGGGATGTGCACTGGACACCATCTGGACTTTTAGGGAATCTCTCATCCTCTGAAAAGATTATCTCCAGTACGGCTAATTCCCTTAAGCACCGGATACCTTGTTCCATCGTGTTCCATTGTCCTTGCTGTACGTGGAGGTCCTCCTTACAAAGATATCTCTCCCTCACGCTTGACAACAGTCGCCGCCAGAGGCTGAGAGTTTCCTGTCTCTTTCCAATGCCCTGATCAATGACAACATCTCGAGAAAGGGATCCCAGCTGCCTTGCCTCACTCCCATCTAGAATTGTATCATTGGCTGCAGCATCCCAGATTCGAAGTAGCCAGGTCAAGATGGACTCATTTGCCTGTCGTGTGAACTCTCTCCGGAGCTCACGCAGCTCTCCCAGGGATAGGGACCGGGTGATTATTTCTGGCTCCATTTCTTCGCCTTGAGATGAAGGTCCTGACTCTTCCTCGTCATACGCTATACGAACTGATTTGGTCTTTGATTTTCTTTTCTGGACAGGGGCAACTGCCATCGGTTTCTGTTGTCCTTCTGGCTCCTCCATGGTTTGTGTGGACATGGTGCTGGTTGATTTGTTTCCCTTTCTCTCTGGCTCAGCTGTGGTTTGTGTGGGCATGGTGCTGGTTGATGTGTCTCCTCTCTGACTCAGCTATGGTTTGGGTGGACATGGTGCTGGTTGATGTATCTCTCTTCCTCTCTGGCTCAGTCATGGTCTGGGTGGACATGCTGCTGGTTGATGTATCTCTCTTCCTCTCTGGCTCAGTCATGGTCTGGGTGGACATGCTGCTGGTTATGTATCTCTCTTCCTCTCTGGCTCAGCCGTGGTTTGGGTGGACATGGTGCCTGTGGATTTGCTCCTTTTCTCCTCCTCCTGATGATGCTGTACCACACCAAGCAGTGTGCGGTAGGCAGTGGCCAGGGCCCAGCAGGTTGCTGTGAGCTGCACATCTCTGGGACTACCAGAGCATCTTCCTTTCACATAGCTTAGCATTTTGGCAGGGTCCTGCAGTTGTTCTGGGGTGAATTTCCAGATCATTTGAGGAGAGAAGGTCTCCAAATACTGGCCCATATCTTCCCACTTCCCGTGCCACTCAACATCATCCGCTCCCAGGGCAGGCCTCCAGCAAGTCTCCTTAGAAAGCCCAGTTCTGACCCTAAACATGGTGTATACAGTACAGAGGAGACAAAGCAACACTAACAGCACTAACAGTAGGATTATGCTGTCCCTAACATCAAAAGAGCTCAATATTTTCAATGATTGTTGTAGCAGAGGTGAAAAGGTGGAAGTAACCATCTCCGCCTGTTTTCCCCACAGTCTGGGTGCTATTTTTAATGAGACCCCAGAGGTAACAACCCAAACCAGGACAGGCACACCAGACTGAATATACATTCACAATGAAATTCATTGCTTCTGATGTTATGACAACATAAACATAGTATATTAATAAAGCAATTTTGATCCTTCTCCCTGGTATTAAAGAGAGCATCAAAATAGGCACATGGTTCCCCATGTGTCGAAATATGAACAGGCCCAGATACACCATCCACATGAATACATCAAGCAACATGGTAGTCAGGGAGTTTCTGTATCCAAATACACAAAATGAAATTGTAATTCTGACTTCTCTCTCGTGGCCCCACGTTGGGCGCCAAAAGATGTGCTGGTTTAAAGGTGAACCAGCAGGGGAAATGAACTCACCACTAGAGAGATTATAAGTCAGACCTAAAATTCAATAATAATATTACAATAACAACACTGACACACAAGGGAGATTGCTTTCAACTCACAAAACCCCAGCAGTATAACCCAGTGTCCTGGGGCACAAACCCAAGGGGGTTTGTTTGCCCTTGTGCTGAGACCCCTGTGGTTCCCCCAAGTCCAGAGCAAAAGGAAAAGAAAAACCTGTTGGTGCAGGCGAGGGCTGTGGTCTGGGCGAGAGTGGGGATCTCCTCCTGTCAAGGTCCTGCTGCTGCTCTGGATCCGACGAGAGGTTCCCGAGGTCTTCTTACCCACCCCTTATGTACCCTCAGGGAGCACTCAGTCCCTCCCCCTGGGCGGGGACTCACACAATGGGTGATTAACTCTGGGAGCCAGGGGGTGTTGAGCTGTTGATGGCCCATTAGCAGCTCCGCCCCCCTCAGGCTGGGTGTGAAGGTGATAATGACTCCCTGGGCAGCTGCTGCTAATGGCCCATTGTCCTTGGGGAATGAATAGAGGGGGTGGAATACACAGGTTTGATCACCACCACACAGGGTTAGCTGGTCCCTCCAGCTGAACTAGGACAATTGCAAATTAGAATTGCTTTTAGTTTTCTTTGCTTTCAGCACAACTTTTAGCTCAAGGTCTTAGTTCTGAAGAATTTAATATATATGCTACATGAATTTGTCAAATCATTCAGTGTCTTTTCGTGCAGATTTAAGATGGCTAAAAGACTATGAAAAAGCTAATAATAACATCATCTGCTTGATTTTTAGTTAAAAAGGCTAAGATTTAATAATCAGTTATTCAGTTTTCAAAACACTATAGTTATTTTAGTTCTATTGCTTTAATTGCTAACAAAACTAAAGAAAATTCTTTTTGTTTCTCTGTAGCAACACCCAAAGACCCGTTTTAAGACATGTTTAATAAAAGCCACTATAAAATCTTTAAAGTTAATTCAACAATTAGCTTGTTAAACAGCAAAAGAACTAAACGTAATGCCAAAAATCCTTTCAAAATTGACCACTCATGTGTGAATAGCATCAAACATGCAATTTTGCAAAATAGGGCGGCCATAAACTTCCTGCTGTTAGCTCAAAGCCATAAATGCAAGGACTGTAAAAAAAATATGTTGTGTAGACCTATCTTGTCATTCCCAATCTATACATGAAAGTCTTAAACAACTGCAAGAAAGTTTTTACAAATTAACAGTTTCAACTTCTCCCTTCAATAATTGGTTTAAGTCGTTGTGTATTACCAAGTAGCTACAAAAGTTATTTAAACAAGGTGTTGTCTGTTTAACTACTATTTTGATCTGCTTGCTTGTGCTTAGCTGTGCCTTAGGTTATATGAAACGGCTAGTGTTGAAGACAGTTAACCAGGTCAGGGTTGTGCAAAAAGAAAAAAGGGCAGTTGCTGGGAGAAATTTGAACTTAGAAGTTTATATGCACAACCCAGCCCATGGAAAGGGAAACAGGGCCTCTGCATCTTTAAACCTGCTTCAAGAAGAGCAGTAAACAATAGAAAGAATGCGGCAGACATTAGGAGAAGCAGGTAAACACATTGATACAGGAGGTTATAGTTTTGAGAAAAGTACCAATCCAGCTGCATGGTAAAGCAAGCACACCCTAGCCATTAACCAATGATATTCCTGTACTATTCGTGGACTCAGAAAGTATGCGATATGTGCGTGTGTAGTGTAAACAATAAATCAGAGCACTGACTATACTTCTATGAAGGACACGTCTTTGACTCTCACGCCCAAACCTTCAGGAGCTCAAAAAATATTGACATTTTTTACTTTACTTCATCTTACCCCATACAACATTGTACCATGTGCAGGCAACAGCTTTTGACCAATAAGTGTTTACAGTCAGTTTCCAAAAAAAATGTGGCAGATGCTCATTGTCCTTGAAAATTCAGCCAGAATTGCCATAAGAATCTCAGCATCTAATTTAGCACCTAACTGCTAAAATGGAAGCACCAGTTACACAATTGGGAATCAAAAGTTCTGCAAGTTATGAAGATTAAAGTTTGGGTGAATATCTGCTGTACTCCATGATAAGACTAATCACCAAGGGAATGCAGTTGAAAGGGAAACTGTCTTCACCAGCCTATTTTGTTTATAACCAGCTAATGTGAATCAATGGACTGAGTTAAGCATTTAAATTTTCATTAACACTTTCATGAGCTACTCAGAACACACAAGTTAGATGCCTTATGTAGCCTAAAACATCTCATATCAATACCCTGCAAACATTCAGAGAGCTATTTGTATTTTTAAGCTGCACAGTTTTAATAGTAATAACTGGGTGTGGGGTGATAGCCATGATAACCTCTTGATGGTTTAAGGGGAACACCTCAGCCCCGGGAGGGATGCTGTCAGGAGCCATTTTCAGGGGACAAAGAGACTCCAGGGTCTCCCAGAAAGTGCTTAAGTCATATTGATGGGCTTACCAAAGAATGGAGTGTTATGAAAACGACATGGCCCTTCTTTGCCCACCCTGTGGAGACCTGAGGAGCCACCCCTCAGGCATCTGTCTATCAACCTACCTAAAGAAAAAAGGGTATAAAAAGAGATTGGACATGAACAAAAACCGAGGAGAAAACTTCCACCACCTCTGGGAGGGCAACCTACAAGATATCCTGTCTTCCCCCACCCCATCGGACATTGCAGGCATGAGCAACCAATTCTTCTCTGTTTTCCTGTGCCTCACTAATCATAATTTGCTGTAACTCACCGGGTATATACATGTTAGTGGGAAGTTGCTATATTCTTCCTGTTGCTTTTGCTTTGGGTTACTGAGTGTGTTTAAATGTGGTGTTGAGCTGTTGTGTTTCTGGTTAGCAATCTGTTAGTTAATATTGTCATGGCGGGTATACTGCTGGAGTTGCCTGTAGAATGTGTTTTGTACCAGTTTCTTTGGGGGTTTTTTGTTATCAATTAAATACAATGCTGCAGCTAAATGTCATCATCAAGTAAGCAACCCATATAGTCATTGTCACATACTTGTATTAATAAAGTTATTTCAGGAGCTGATACAGAGAAAGTTATTTTTCTTGCTATTAAGTGTGGTCCATAAACTGATTATCAAAGACCTTTCCAGGCAGTGTGCTGTCCAGTGTTGTCTCTTTCGGTGAGACACAGACAGGCTGATCTGGGTTACGTAAACTCTGATGTTCTAGGATGCTTACAGTTGATAAATTCTCCCTGGCTAAAGTGTGGTCCTCACAGGAAGGTCAAAAATCTTTCCAGCCTGTGTTCTGTCTATGGGTTGATAGGCAGGACTGGGTTCATAAAGCTTTTATTGTTCTGAGGGCGCTAATAGGCAATAACTTTATATTAATACAGGAGTGGGATAAGAAATCTTTACATTTCTGCCCCTCCTTTTCTCATGACACTGGGGAGAGAAAAAGAACCCAGAATCCAAGAGTAGACATGCATTGTTATCCATGCTTATGTTCAGACTCCATTGATTCCCATGTCAGTTAGGCACCTAGATGCAAATTTCAGGACCAGAACCTGTTTTTTAAAGGTGCTTAAACCTAGCAGTAGAACAGTAATGATTTTGAAAATCCCATGAATTCCTTAATCTTCACAATTAATCACTTAACTGCCTTATTGCCATTGGCCCAATTCTCAGCTGAAAGCAAGGACTATGTTCCTAAAAGTTCTTCAGTTCAAACTCACTTGGCTCAGCCACCTTTCAGTGCTTTAGCCCTGGTTTTAGTCATCACAAAGGCATCTGATAGAGTGGAAAGAATGTTCATGATGCATAGTAACTTATTATGAAATATGGGTAGACATGGCATAAAAATAATCGCTTCCCAAAAGTGTGTCTTGCCACCTAAAAGTTTCAAGATGGCAGCTTTCTGCCAGGAAAGTTCCGTGGGCTTTGCTATATGTCTCCTCTTCAAATGTTAGATCAAATTTGCTGATCTGTTACAAGTCTTGGAAAACAAACCAGTAAGTTTCTCCATAAGTGAACAAACTTCCTGCTATTTATCAAGTTTACTGAAATACAGGTAAATCAGAATTTAAAGCAGTCTTTGATTGTCCAGACCCTGTCCCCTCTGATGTGCTTCTAACTTCTTTATAAATCACCTTCAGTCATATGTCATACCTGTACTCACGCAAGTACTGGGCCTGTAGGATTAAACATCCATTTTCCAGTCGTTCTGTTAAAGATTCATTAGTCAGTGAGTGGAACAATTTATTACAAGTCAAATCTCTCCTTTTCCAGTCTCAATACATGAGAGAAGATGGAGCCTCTTGCATGAATCTTCTCACTATCATCAAAACTATCCAAACTAAAAAGCCCATCATGCTAGCTCAAAAAGGTCTGTATCATGAATAAACATATAGGACTACTCAACAATAAACCTCTGAGAACTCAACTTACTGCTGATCACTGACCTTGCATAAAATTTCACTGCTGTCAGGACAGTAATACTGTTCTGGATACAATGATATATTCATTCAACGCTCACACACATTATTGTTACAAACTGCATTTATTTTAATGTAATTCTAGGCACCTTGAGCTCCAATTCAAAAACTAAGAATTTTACCAAGCTTAGATACTGATAGTCTAAATTTGTGTTGCATTACTATACCCTGTGTTTCTAGTGACAAAGGCTTCAGTGCTCCTACTCACCAGACTATGCTGTGCACCAGAGTCAAAGCCAAAATTAAACCATCTGAATCCTGCTACCTGTTTCAACTAAGTTCTTCACTGCAAAACAACTGCCTTGTAATAATGAACATCAAACATTAACAAAAAGCAGGACTTCCACAATTACTGGAGAGAAAAGAAATCAAGACCTGCCACCCTCTTACAAATTGCTTTTATAATACTCCTGGAAGATAAATCTTCAAACCTTGAATTTGCTACTTAAGAACTTATGACATAGTCTGATCAAGTCAAGAAAATTAGCAATGAACACAATTTACCTGCACCAGCTTCACATCTAATTACTGCTTATTGTGGTTTTAGTGGTCAAAGCTACTTATAGTTTGCTAGAGGAAAATGCTATTAAGGAGGTGGATGCCCAATATATAACTGGAAACAAGCTTGACAGAAGACCAACTTCAATAAGAAGTGACCAAAGGGCCACTACTTGCATCAAGAAGCTGTCAGCAACTGTGGCACAAATTTCTGTAATGAATTCACCTTTAACTCCATTCACAGTTTAATTAAATCCACAGTTTAATTACTACAGAAAAAAAAGAAAAGCACTGGATCAGGGCCACAACTCCACATGAAATAGCTAAAATGCTGTTTTAGTTTTAAAATGAAGTGCTTCAAAAAAATACCCAAAAGAATATTAAGCTTTTCTATAATAAGCCTGTGAAACATATCATAGATACATTTAAAACAAGCATAACTTCATTTAAGTAAGGAAGCAGGATAAAATTTTAAAGTTGTTTGGGAACGTTTAAAATGTGGTTAGATTTATTGACAAGTAGGAAGCTATTTGAAATGTGAAAATATTTTAAAGTAATCTCTGGGCTTTGGAATTTGGCTTACAGCTTTTCACAGAAGTTTCTGTTACAGAAGCCTTCATTCATATAAATAATTTTATGTGAAAAATGACATAAATATTCTGTTATTCCAGAGTTTTAAATAAGACTTAAACCTACATCATTGCAATTAGGAACAAGAGGGGAAAAAAACCCAAAAAACATCTGTCATGGGGAGGTGATAGCAATCATTAGAGTTTGTTGATTTTACTGTTGCTGGGTGACAAATTTATGTGAAAATATTTATAGTAAACCATAAATACAGCTTCATCATGGCTAGGCTTTGCAAACGAAGATTTGAGAAGGGCACTACCCACGCTTGCTGCAAGCGTGCTGGTGGCTAAAAAGGCCGATACGGGATAGACAGGTCCGGTCACAAAAGGCACAGTGGAACGTCTCCCTAGGTGATATTGGCAAGAAACGGTTCTTTCTGCATTGTCTTTTCTCCTCAAGACTGACTCTCCATGCATTCTCAAAGGAAGCAGCAGCGTCATGAATGGTGTGTCTCCATGAATCCTGATTGGAGGCCAGAGTGGACCATTGGTGGCAGTCAGTATGGCCAAGGCTGGGGTGTTGTTTCAGGGAGTCCTTGTATCTCTTCTTTGGGGCTCCTCTCTTGCGGCAGCCAGTGGCGAGTTCACCATAGAGCACAATCTTCGGAAGGCGGTGATGCTCCATCCTGGAGACGTACCCTGCCCAGCGCAGCTGCGTTCTCATCAGCATGGCCTCGATACTGGTGACCCCTGCCTGTTCAAAAACGGACACATTGGTCATGTAATCAGACCAGTGAATGTTTAGGATTGAACAGAGGCAGCGCTGAGGGAAGCGTTCAAGAAGCCGCAGGTGGTGGTGGTAGATGACCCATGATTCAGACCCATATAAAAGAGTAGACAGTACAATGGCTCTGTAGACACTAATCTTTGTACTTTTCTTCAGGTGTTTATTGGACCAGACTCTTTTATGGAGTTTTCTGAAGGCTTTGTATGCCTTTGCTAGCCTGTTGTCTATCTCTTTGTCGATCTTACCTTCTGAGGAAATGATACTACCCAGATAGGTGAACTGCTGGACTGACTTAAGCTCTGAATTGCCTATGGTGATGTGAGGATGATGGAAGACTTCTTGAGGTGCAGGTTGGTGGAGAACTTTCATCTTCTTCTGGCTGACTTCCAGCCCAAAATGCTCAGCAGCCACTGCAAAGCAGGATGTTAAGCGCTGCAGAGCTGCTTCTGTGTGAGCAACGAGGGCGGCATCATCAGCAAAAAGCAGCTCAGAAGCAGTCAAAATATACAAGCCAGAACATGTCTAGGTATAAGGATGCTGATATTCTGACAGGCCTAGTAAAATCTTAGCTAACTTCATGTACATCCGGCCCTTCAGTTTTTGACAGCACTTATCCACAGGAATACTGATCAAAGAAAACAGTGCGTTTCCAATTTTCAGTTGCCACTATTATGCAACTATATATTCTCTGCAGTCTCAGAATCACATTATCATATATTTTTCAGACAAACGTACTCTTCCCTTAGCTCATAAAATTCAGAGGATTAAAATAAACACTACCACTCCTGTGAAGTTAGACACTGTATCTGGTGTCATCTTTTACTAAAAAAATGAGACCTGTAAGAGCCAATGTACCTAATGACAATCTGTATCCTAGTTACACAGCTGATATCCAGGTCTTGTAGATATGCAGAAGACGTGGCCTGCACCTCTTTCAGTCATAACAGAAAAAACACAGAATTCTGTCTTGCTAACCCAGAATACAAATCTTTGCCATGCTACACAGAACTTTACAGTTTCTAATGTATTTTATTAATTCCAAGGAGGTATTTTATCTTTTCGGTTACTCCTCAGAGGAGGCTGGATGTCAGGCCTGAGAAAACTATTTGCTTGCAGCATGAGGAGATGGTAAATGTGTTCTATCTTCTGAGCTGGTGATGGAAAACAGTCACTTTCACTTGCTGTAGAAAAGAGCTTTGAGTGAGGGTAGTGCCTTTTCCAGATAATGCCCTGAACACCCTTTCTTTTCTAAATATTCGTCTTAATTTCCATGAAGCAGACACCCATGGCAAGGCTGAAGACAAGCTGCCCTATGCAATTTCACAGTGTCTATTGGTATTGGGAGACTTACAGTTGTCTCTCTGGATATAAGATGCATGTTGCATTTAGTTTTGCCAATCAAAAAACAAAAATCAAGGTATTAACACTGGTAGCCCAGTTTACAAAAGCGATCTGTATACCAATTACTTCTTGTCATGTGTAATTGACATGTCTCATGGTATTGCTGATTACCTTAGACTTTGGCCTAGCTTCTCTGATACTGATTGAATGTATTCTGTTCAAGTCAATTTATACCAGGAAAAGGTCTTATATTAAGCATTAGTCCTTTTCTCAGGGTCTGAATGTTCTAGACATTATTTCTTTCATTTGAAAGAATATATTTTTTTAATTACTGCTTAATAAAAGCTACTTCATATTATCTCACAGTTGTGGTTTCAGTTACTAAGAAAAAAACCAAAGCAAATCTCAAAAATAGATGTTGGCAGATAGAAAAAAATCTGAATGTGTCAACCTGTAGTCTTTAATAAAAATAGCTGTTCTCCCAAGTTACCTACCTTTCACTTATTTCACCTTCTTTGGCGTTTACAGCCACTTCTTCAATGGGCTTGGTTTTGTTTAACTCAAAGAAACAACTTCCTTTTTTAAAGGACAGACATAAAACATTACCTTTAACATAACACAAAGAGGAAAATCTTTTAACTGAGTTAATACCCTGAAAAGGGACTTGAAGTGCAGTTCAGAAATTTCAATATACCTGTTGTTCCCTGAAGTAAGGATACCAAACCTAATAGTACACCATTTCTTTTAACCATTTACTGGACAACAGTACATTCAATAATGTTCGAAGTTCTCATTTTTATATATAGCAGAATTCTTTGTACCTGAATCATGAAACAACTCCTGGATCATGAAACTGCTCCTGGTATTACACTTCTCTTCTGGAGTTTAACAGATGTTCATACACTTCCACAGACATCTAACTCCAAAGAACAAGGTATACTGGCATGTTTCATAAATAGCCACAAAGGTGTGCCAGTCTGAATAGTGCTGATGGCTTTGTACTTAAATTGAAATGCATAATTTTACATAGTTACTAAGTAAAGATATTTGTTTAATTTGCTTTTCTAATTTCCATATCTACAGAAAATCTTACACACATTTGTAGTACCTGAAGATCTATTGCTGAGTTTAGTCAGGGAAGATTTTATCTGATTACTGCATAAGAAACAATTTTATCAGCACTCTCCATAATCCATGGCTAAATCTGCTGTAAAAGCACTGCAATCAGGTACTATCCAAAACAAGAGGAAGAAAAGATCATCCAGTCATTTTCTGATAAGCAATAGAAAATACGCCTGCAGCTAAAAAGCTCTCCTCAAAACCGTCATTGGTTTGACTTCATATGCAGTTATTTCTTTCCTGCAGATTGCCTGAGGAGAGCTGCCTGACCAGCTCCAGACACTGCATTACAATGCATTGGCCCTACTGCCACCACTTTGCCTTAAACCCAACTTGCAGGTGGGAAAGGGTGAGGGATGATACCTGACAAACACCAGATTCAAAACATGTTACCTGCTCTCAGTTGTAGGAAAATGCTAAAATGAACCTCCAAGGAGAACAGTACTCGGAAAGCACCCTGAACCTGAGAAGCTGCATACATGAGAGACTTATTGTTGAGTTTTAAAATTATGCGTTTCACCTGTACCGGGTTTTCAGTTATAAAGTTTCTGTATCCCCCTGCCCTGTACTGCATTCACCTGTCCCCTGTTCTGCCCTCTCTTCCCCGGAGGCATTGCCACGGGTGACTCATAATACTCGTTAAGTGCAGGCATTGTCTGTATGCACGGTGCTGCCCGCGGGGGTGCCCCCTTGTTGGGGAAGGTTGGCATTGCGAGAGGTTTTGCGTGCCCTTGCCAGCCACCCCGACGCGACACCGGGTTCGGGCTTCTGGTTGCACGTGTGTATTCTCATAGAGATAGAGCCGTACACCAAGTAATAGCAGCAGGAACTTTATTAGGGAATTGGCGGGTTAATATAACTTCTTGGGGTGAACATGTGGACAATAAAAACTTGGGATAATAGGGCAAGAGGCTCTGCCCACGAGGCGGCAGACTGCTTTGATTGGTGGACAGGGCAGGGTGCATGAGGCAGGCAGCACGGGGCGGGCGCCACCGAGGCTGTGCTTTTCCCGGGTTTCAGGGTTGTTTATCTGCCTCGTGGCTGGCTCAAGGTTGCAGTGACCTTGGCCAGCCTGTCAGCTCCTGGATGGTGTGTTGTGCATAGAGGCTTAAGGCCAAACCTCGCCCAACACCGCCTCCTCTCCCGCACTGCCAGAGTGGCGCCAGCAGCCACAACTTGCATGGAGCCGCCCCCACGGCTCTGGTATGAACCAGGGTGGCTGCCACAGGTCCGAGCAGGAGTGGCTCTGCCTCGTGGAGCTGGTGCCACCCAGGACGGTAGGGCTATGGCTGCCGTTGGCTTCTGCGCCTGTCCTAATCCTATTGGCTACCATCCCCATCTGTCCCCAAACGATGGATTTCTATCGGGTGTTAGTCCCTCCATTCTCCTATTCACTAGCTGAGCACCTAAGCCACTTCCCCATCCGGAGTTCTTACCCAATCCCATCTCAAACCTAGCACCATCCCCCTCGAGACATCATAAGAGCCTCGTGTGTTTCTCAATAAATGATCTTTCACCTCTCGTGTCCCGGACCAACTAGATCTCTGTGCTCCCTCAGCTCTGGGGGGACAGTCGGGAACCATTTTCCCTTCCCCCCAATGCTGCATATTCAGTCAACTAGAGATGTTAAGAAATGGAAGAGATTCAACCACCTGTACAATCTTAACTCAGCCCCCTTCCCTCCCTCCACAGGCACTGTTTACAGGGAATTGCATCACAACAACTCATCTGACTTGTTTATCACATTTTGTCTTGTTTTGAGCTGGCAAAATGCCAACTGCCCCAATACAGTGTCAGTCTCACTCCCCCTCGTACTGAGAAAAGGGAGAAAGGAAAAAAACTGGAAATTCAAAACAGGTTTAAACTTAAATTAGTTATATATATTTATAAGAAAAGACAAAATTAAAAGAAAATTACAATATAACACACACTTTCACAAGTTAGAAATAACAAAAAATAAATCCCCATTCCCCATCTGTATTGGCTTGACTTGGCATCTTTGCCAAGCTCAAGTTGCCCCCTTCCCCTCTCTCTCTCTTCAAGCGAGAGGGAAAAAAAACCTGAACTACTGAAAACTTGAAAGACACTGAATTATAACAGAATATGTATATTTTCAGATATTTGCAATTATATATACAATTTGTACATACAATAGGGAGCTCCTTAGGGGAAAAGGAGTGAGAAACAGGGACAAAAGAGGGACAAAAAACCCAGAAACAGACAAGTACAATTAAAAACTCAAAAAAACCCAAACCCTAGCACAATACAATCTCATCAGCTTCTCTCAAGAGTAGGCCAACACTCTCTAATCTCCCACATGACAGATAACGGCAGTCACTGCAACAGGCCTCAGGCCTTGATAAGTGAGACGAACACAGAGACTTACTGCTCCTAAACCTCACCGGAAGAAGAAGTAAAAAACTTCCTATCTCTCTCTTATGTATCCCCCCTTGTTATGTAAAAATACAATGTGGAATACCTGAGAAATGGGCATTTCATTAGCTACATCTGGTTACTAAGGAAGGCCTGGATCAAAACTATCACACCATTGAACACAAATCCCACCATTTTAGCTACAAATTACTCCAGAGAACTCAATCCCCCAAGGGACAGACCCAAGCAGAGAGAAAGACTAAGAACAAACATTTTACTTCCCTTAGATAACATAGTGGCAAGCCAGTGCTGGGCCTGGTCCTCCTGGGACAGCACAGTACATCCTTCCTAGATAGGAAGCCATTAAGGAACTGAGAAACTCCTCCAACTCTACTGTATTTATATCTCAGTTTTGCATCATCTATTATGAAATATTTCTTTGGTTGCTTAAGTCAGGTGGCACCTCTCTCCCCTAATCTGTGTAGATTCTCTGAACCTGCTAAATTGAGGCCTAGCTAAAACTAAAGCCAAAACTACCACACATTTGTAGAAACGTATGTAGTAGTTGCTATTATGATCAGATTTTCTTGGGAAAAAAAAAACAAAAAACCAAAAAACCACACAAAAATAGGGGGTCTGAGATTAAAATCTAATCTAGTATTACTTGCAGCAGAAACAGCTTCTCCACATTCTGCCCTGGGCTGCATGGCACATGCAGATGTGTCCCTGTCCTCTCCTTCCCCTCCATGTACCTATCACTCACTCCAAGCAGGACTACTCTAGTTGATTTATCACCCTACAGACACACCTCACCTCCCCAACCTGGGAACCAAGCCCTTCTCCAAAAAGCACAACCTTCTTCCTCCCCAGCCTGGTCCCTTCTCTGAATGTTCTGAACCCTTCTCCCCCTCTCAGCTTTCTTTGACATCCATGATACAACCTGGCCAGCAGCCTAAGGGTGAATGACCAAGACCCATGGGAGGCCAGGAGGCACCATGGCCACTACTCCCCTGCATGGCAACTTTGTCCCCATGAACACCTTGAAATCAAAGAAGAGTTCCTGAAAGTGCAAAGGACTAGGTGGCAACCTTAGCCCAACCCCAGCCCCCTGGCTACCAATGCCATAATGATACCTAACAAGGCATCAGAGAAGACCTTTCTGGTGCCCCCAGATGTGCCAGCAGTCAGAGGTTTTGAGATTGTCCTCTTCACTTCTGCAAGAGAGCCATGGCTCGCAGGTGTGGTACTACGGGTTGTCAAAAAAAGGTAGTAAAAAGAAAGCAGCTATTCAGAGAATGATCTGCTTTTAGTGTGTTTTGTTGAAGGAAAATTTCTATCTGACTTTGTAGCTGGACTTCACTAACACCCCTTCATGACCAAAAAATTCTGACATGTGCGTGCCTGATGTGTGTGATTCAGTTTTTCTTTTCTGCTCCTGTAATACCTCTCAGTTTCTAACTCCACTCTGCCTGCATTCTCCCAAGCTAGTGTCTTGGTTTGTTGCTCCATTGCAATTGCTCTATGACACACCCAGTACAGAAAGGTGAGGAGGAACCTGTACAGCTGGTTTGAACATTTCTACTGATCTCATACGTTTGGCTACTATCGGGGCTACCAGAACTTGTTAAGAATGTACAAGAGAGTGGTTTCAAACTGCCTCAGGACTAAAATGTATTTAATTCCAGCCCAAATCAAAGAAGGTCTTTTTACATTCTCAAAGCTGTGGTAAATCCTTAGCTCAGCATGGGGTCCATCTGCCACTGTGTGGTAGTTTTAGCTAGGCCTCAAATTAGCAGGCTCAGAGAATATATTTAGATTAGGAGAGACAGGTATCACCTGACTAAGTAACCAAAGAAATATTTCATACCAGATGATGCAAACCTGAGATATGAATACAGGAGTGGGAGGTGTTCACTCAGTTCCATCGTGGCTGAAGTAGAGGCAAGACACACACCTGCTGTCTTGCTGGAGTGGGCTCTGATGCCGCTACTTGCCTTTTGTTTGAATTCAGGGAAGTAGAAATATTTTGGTGTTATATTTTCTGTTTCTTGCTGGGTGTCTTTTAGGGTGCTTATGGATCTAGACTGATAGAATCGGTTTTCAATGGGGAGTGGGGAGTTATTTCTTGTTATTTCTAACTTGTATAAGTGTGTGCCATATTGTAGTTTCTCTTCATTTTCTCTTTTCTGTATAAATACATATAGCTAGTTTAAGCATAAACGTAGTTTGAAGGTTTTTTCCCCCCTTTCCTCCCTTTTCTCAGCAGGAGGGGGTGGGGGAAGCTCTGATTCTGTGTTGGGCAGTTGGCATTTTGCAAGTTCAACTCAAGACACATGAATAGTGGAGAATGCGCACACCAACCAAGGGCCCTGGCAGGTGTTCCAGAAGTTTGGCAGGCTTCCCAGGAGCACTGTTATAGAAACATCCCTTGATATCTGCAATGTTTTGGTGTATGTAGAATATAAACAATGTTTTCTCACTGCTGGATGCTCATTTTATCCCTTTTACTGACTGTGTTTGTGAGTTCAGACAGCTCCAATTGTACCTGCTGTGAATGTACCACTCCAGAGAGAGGCCTTACAGCCCGAGAGACCTGTCTTTCTCTTCTGTCCCCTCAACAGAGAGTAAACCCCAAGTGTGGGTCACGTGGTGAACTGTGGTCATTTCTGTGTGACCAGGGGAAAGACATGAGGAGGTGGGACGGTGAATCTACTTCTGTGCTTGAAGTCCAAGTATGGAAACGAAAACGGAAGAAAGCTGGTAAAAAAGCTGTCCACATGTTAAAGCAGAGATCCTGGAAAAGAGTCAAGAACAGCAATAAAGCTGCCCTGCCTCCAGCCAGGAGGAGGAGGAGAACAACCAAGTTTATTGGACATTACTGAACCAGAGGTGTAGTCTAGGCTTTACCTCTACACTGACTTGTAGCTGATAGCCAGTGCCCCATGTGGGGGTGCCTAAACCAATGGAAAAAGAATAATTGGAAGTGTGGAAAGGCCCATGTGAGCTGTTGATGTGTGGCAGGACACTGCTCTTGAGTAGAATCTGTGGAGATTCATCATGTGGATGCTCATGTGTCCAAAAGTCAAGCTAATGAGGAACATCACACCTGGACTGGCATAAGGGAGAGTTGTTCCTGGCTCAACGGGCCCATGATGCCTCAGGCCACCTATAGGTGGACGAGGCCAAGGAGTGGATTTAACCTTTGACACTATTTCTAAGGTTATCCACAATTGTGAAACATGTACTTGCTATTGTGAAACCCCTGAGAAGGGGATGCTGACCCTACTGTGGGGATGGTGATCTCAGTGTAGGAATGAAGACCCTTGATGAGGGGATGGTGACCCCAGTGTGGGGTTGAGATGATCCCAATGTGTACCTCAAGGACATTTAACCTGGAGAAAACAAAATAACTTGGTTTCTGAGTTGTGTGTTGCAGGACATGAACCATCGGGTGAAGAAGACCTGAGCTGAAGCGGTGTTAGTGTCCAATGATGAACTGCTTTTCCTGTCTGAAGTATCTACCCCATCCTAATGGACTATTGCCTACAATATGGAAGGGTGGAAGACAGCTCTGAAAAGAACAAAGACTGTTAAAGTGCAGACATAGATAGATATAGAATATGAGTTTGACGTCACTTAGTACGAAATAAGGTGTGGAAGTTGTGGTAGTTTTAGCTAGGCCTCAAATTAGCAGGCTCAGAGAATATATTTAGATTAGGAGAGACAGGTATCACCTGACTAAGTAACCAAAGAAATATTTCATACCAGATGACGCAAACCTGAGATATGAATACAGGAGTGGGAGGTGTTCACTCAGTTCCATCGTGGCTGAAGTAGAGGCAAGACACACACCTGCTGTCTTGCTGGAGTGGGCTCTGATGCCGCTACTTGCCTTTTGTTTGAATTCAGGGAAGTAGAAATATTTTGGTGTTATATTTTCTGTTTCTTGCTGGGTGTCTTTTAGGGTGCTTATGGATCTAGACTGATAGAATCGGTTTTCGATGGGGAGTGGGGAGTTATTTCTTGTTATTTCTAACTTGTATAAGTGTGTGCCATATTGTAGTTTCTCTTCATTTTCTCTTTTCTGTATAAATACATATAGCTAGTTTAAGCATAAACGTAGTTTGAAGGTTTTTTTCCTTTCCGCCCTTTTCATGGCGGGGGGAAGGGAAGCTCTGACTGTGCTGGGCAGTTGGCACTTTGCCAGTTCAACCCAAGACACACTGACATCTCTTACTTATTATGTTATACTTATTATTTCTACATGAATTGTCAGATGTAATAGCAGTAACATCAGTGACACTGAACATTGTGACTAGCTAACAGTTTGCCACTTTGCCTGGATGGTTATTTTCTATAATTTCCTATCTATGAATTAGCATTTATGTTGCTGATAGGGACTATTATCCAGTTGAAATCCATATTCTACTTAAATGAAACACTTAATTACAATCACTGTGCAATTCTTATTGTGTAGAGTATTTTCTCAGTCATTTACAGTATACTGAGCACTGTTACAACTACAGGAGCAATGCAGTATAATAATATACTCTGGAGTAATACTTTGCACTTATGCAGCATAAAGGTGGTTGGTTTTTTGTTTTTGGTTTTTTTGAACACCACAGGATACACCATTAAACTTGAACTTGTTTCATTCAAATTCTGTTAATATGGTTTGACACATAAATGTGTTTTCAAATAACATTCACACTGCATCAGCTCTTTTCAGACTAAAATTTCAAAGAATATTTAACATAAGAGTTCAGACTGAAAACCCTAAAACTATTCAAACAAAATAATTACTGTTTTCATATTCTCTAAAATTGCACTTTTTAATAAGTGGATTGTAGGCTTTCAAAAATAGCAGTTTTGCATGTTATTGAACTTCAAGTAGCAGCTGTGTTTTTCCCTTGGACACTGTCAGAGACTGAAATAGTTAATGGTTTAAACATTCTAAGATCATCAAAAGACTTGTCCACTGTAGCAGACTGAAAAGAAACATCTGTTCATCCAGCAAAGCTTACCCCTCCCTGAATATGCCTGCAGTAAAAGGACCTTCAGATCAGATAAGGGGGTGCCAGTTGTCCAACTATCCCAGGTGCAGAAGGGTATGCATACCTGAAGCTACAAACTGGATTTTCAGAAAGGGAAGAGGGTAATAAGATGCAAATCCTGTGAGATGGGATAATCCTCCTTTTCATGCCAGTGTCCTGCTTTACATGATGACTGTGCTGTAAAAATTCCTTCTGGAAACCTCGAAGACACTTTGTAACTGGTCTGGGCTATTCCTCTCAAATGTCGGATCATGTGGCAGAAATTAAAATTGTTGACGTTTTTGGTTTGTGTTTCAGCCAGCTATCTGGAAAAAGTTTATATTATTTCCTACCTTGTTGCTAGTAACAAGAAGAGAGAAAGTAGAAACTTCGCCCTTGAAGACAGAGCTAGCTATATACTAAAAACAATTGGTCTATTCTGATTGGCTAGTTGCAGTTAGAGGTCATTTGAAGGAGAAGCTGAGGAAGAGGAAGGAAGAGGAAGAGGAAGAGGAAGAGGAAGAGGAAGAGGAAGAGGAAGAGGAAGAGGAAGAGGAAGAGGAAGAGGAAGAGGAAGAGGAAGAGGAAGAGGAAGAGGAAGAGGAAGAGGAAGAGGAAGAGGAAGAGGAAGGCTGCCCCCCAGACTCAAATAAAGGAAAATCCCGGGACAATTATGTGCGTGCTCAAGAACATTCCAATACCCATGCACATGTGCAGAGAGAAAACTGTTACATAACAAATGGGTCAAGCTGGTGACTTCAGCCTGGGCGGTATTGAGGGCGGCATTGGACCCACCTACTCAGTCAGATGTCACTGGCCACCTTAAGGGCAGTTGACTGGTGCATGTTTTTGGCTTGCTTGCTGCACAGGAAAACCTTGCATTTTAAAACAATGGGAATACCTGTTACTGCAGTGAGCCAGCTAGCACACATGGTCTCGGCTTCCTCCTTTGGAAAAAAAAATCTAAATGTGTGTGTTGGTAAAACATTAGTGCTAGCACCCTCCTTGGTGAGTGGGGGGGTGTTTGTGCCTTGGGCTTACTGCTTTTTGGAGGGTTTTTTCCCTTCCTTTTGCTTCCTCCTCCTTCTCCACCATAAAACTCCTGTTACTTAGCAATTTTTGGTAATAAAAAAGCCTGTTTGTTAATCTCTTAACAGCGTGTCTGTCTCTCTTTCTGGTATCCTTTCGAATGCACCCTAAAACAGACCATGATGGACCATAATCGATTCTGAGTCTTAGGAGACACCATAGACTTGTGACATGTCCCAAGACATGTCCCATGACACTATCTGTTGTGAAATTCCCTGCCCTAGGGGAAGTACCCCTGAGCTTGAAGTGTATAGTAACTCATGAAGTCTTTTGGCTGGGGGCCTTCCCCCAGCCCCAATGGATCAAGACCATCACTTTGACAGAACCACTACTTCGACCAGCAGACATGAAAGCTGCAACTACTGAGTTTCATCACTGGATCCAGTGGGTGGTGACTGTATATGTCTTAGGACCCTTAGCCTTTCTTTTTCTTTTGCGCCCTTATATATTTCCTTAAGTACTATGCTTTAATATTGCTGTATTACTATAGATGATAATGCCCAAAACAGCAACATACCTGTTTACCTTTGAAACAGAATTATTCCAAAATAAACCCTACATATAATTGCTTACAAAGACCGATTATTCAGTGTTGTGTCACTCTAATCCACCCCAAGAGATTTATTAACAAGAACGTGGGTTACTGTCCCCTCCTGGGGCAGGTTGTAACAGACACCAAAATGGTAGACTCCCATTGATCTTGAATGAGTGTTATGGGTTAGCAAAGTAGGTCTAAATGTAGGCTTTAAAGTTCAAACTAGGCCTGGGACTGTCAGCTGACTTGAGCTGAGCTGGGCTAGCTAACAGCTGACTTCTTCTAGCCAATAATATTGTATACCATACCATATTACATCATCTTAAAAGGGGTAAAATCCAGTGTGTGGGAGTCAGTTCCACCATGCCTGAAGTACAGACAGGACCTGCTAGAGTTGTTTTGCTATGCCAGGCCCTGCTGCTCCTGCTGCTGCCGCTACTTGCCTTTTGCTTGAGTTCAGGGAAGTAGAAATACTTTGTTGTTACTCTTTCTGTTTCTTGCTGAATGTCTTTTAGAGTACTTATAGATTTATAGACTTTGTATTAATTGGGGAGTGGGAAGTTATTTATTGTTATATACAACTTGTGTAAATGTGTGTTACATTGTAGTTTTCTCTTAATTTTCTCTTTTATGTATAAATTATAGTTAGTTTGAGCATAAACCTAGCTGGGAGGTTTTTTTTCCCCTCTCCCTCTTCTTCCCTTTTCACTCTGTCTTGGACAGTTGGCATTTTGCCAGCTCAACCCAAGACAATAAAATATGTACAGTTTCATGGAGACAATGGAATTTATTTTTTTTCCTTAGAGATTGTCCCAGGCCCACAGCTGCCAGGACAATCTCTAACAGTGCAAATATTACTTTAACACTGGGCTTTTATGAAAGCTACGGCAATCACTGAAGTGGTATGTGATTCCCAAAGCAGGAACTATTGGTATTTATGACAAAAAATAAGAGGAATGGTAGAGAGTAATACACTTGCAGTAGTATATGTCAGAGCTTTGAAACATCCCTACTTGAAAAAAAAATGCAATTAAAAACCTCTCTTGGACCAGTTTTGCACATAGCCTCCTCCTTCAGTCATAAACAAAGTGCAATTTCTTCTTTTGTTCATTTTTAGCACCTTTAGTCAATTTTTCAATGGAAAGTCAAAAAATCCACATACAGTAATTCCATAGGTGTATAGACACTATCAATACATGAAATATATGCAATGTATTTTTAATATTTTCTAAAAACTCAGGTTAGTTTCTTTAGTTTTAAAAATTGAGAGAGTTCAGATCTAAAGTACAGTCTGTTTACCCAGTGGAACTAACTTAAAACAGTTCTGAACGTCAAAGTTCCCTGGCAACTCCCCTTCTTTCTCTGCCCTATTCTTGTCATTTCTGCGTCTGGTGTTGCCTCAAAGCAGCATGAAAATGGAACTTAGCTGAGAACCAGCCCACATTCCTTTGCCAGCTCTTCAAACCACCCAGCTACTGCTGAACTTTTGCATCAACTCTTCTTTAACCCACAGACAGTTAAGTACTGTAATAATTCTTTAACACCAGTGTTAAGGAATGCTGCTTTATGATTGCTATCATCACTGCTACATAATTAAATCTTTCACTGGCATCTGAAGAGGAGATCATGAATCATTTAACATGGCACAGCAGTGAGGATTTCCACCATGATCTCAATCAGGCTTCTCAATCTTTACAGAGAGGGTTTAATAAGTAGGAAGCAGGTTGCACACTGCAGGCTCCCCCTTCATTAAAGGATAATGCTTCACCTAAATTTCTGGGCACAGAACTCCAGCTCTATGATCATTTCAAAGAAGCAGTACGTAGCTTTTATATCTACCTTCTACTATTAAATATTGAATATTAGGTGATGGAAGAGTAACAGGAGGCAGAACCTCAAGGAGCTGATGCTTCAATTTCTTCCAAATTAAAAGCAAAGCAAGTATTTATGAAGAGTCTTGGTGTGATTAAAATCTATCATTACTAGGGAATTTATTTTCATATCTATGTTTAAACAACTAGACTTAAGAAGTACCAAGGTGATAATAAAATTCATTGAGAGCTTTTATTCTAAACAAATCTTTTATTTATCTAATCTGTTAAATTGATTTATTCATATAAATTGTCAAAGGAAAAAGTAATACACGTCAGTAGCAGAAAGTAGCAGTAGCCTTGTTCATCTACAAGGCTATTGTACTACTAGCTGCAATAAAACTAGTGACAATCTTATTAATAAACATGCAAAAGGAAAATTTAGAACATTACTACTTAAACTTATTTCAGAACATTTCATATGGTTTCAGCAACAAGATGTGTCTTGAGAGAACACACAAAAACTTGAAGGCAATCCTAAGTTACATATAGGTGCTAAGAAAACAACAAATTCTTCCTATTTGTGTTGCTATCATAACAGAAAGTCCTGACTGCTAGAGAAAAAAGCTACCTCATATGTAGCTGAAGTGCTAATGATGTGGTGTTATTTAATAAACCCAACAGGGCATTGGATTTCCAGACTGCCTTGCATATTCTGACATGTGAAATCTTCGACATGTCTTTTGCACAAGAGTTCTATCTCATGCTAGTAATGCCATACATGCTAGTCCAAGGTCATATTACCATAGTCAATGCACCAAATTTTAAATCATCAGTTCACTCTATGCAAAGCCACACTGAAGGAGGAGAGATTCAGAAGACAAAAAGACATGGAGAACAGATCCTGCTTTGAGGTCCCTACACACTGGTCACAGCAGTAAGGCAGAATGTAAAAAACTGCAAGTGGTAGAGTAATAACAATTATTTTGCCCATGTTTCACCCACCCTATCAAGCTGTTTTTATGCAAGAATAACTCCTACTCAGGTTCATCAGAGGAGGTACTGAGGTAAGGCCTTGCTAATCCACTTAGCTCAGAGCTAATTTCCAGGTAAAGAAAGAATTATTTTGTTTTCTCATTTTGACAGCAGTGTTGTCCACTGCTCACCTAAAAAAAAGTCAAGTATTACCTGGGGTTTTTTACCATTGTGTACGTCTCCACACTTCTGCACCTAAGCTTACCAGCTTCTCAAACACCTTGGGCTGTCAGGCTTAAAAGTCATTCTTTTTAGTTTTACACCACTCCGAAGAATTAATTTTGATAATTTTAAGCATGCTTTTGAAAAAAAAATCTGATTACCTAATTTCAAATCAACATAAATTAAAATGGCTGCACTAGCATACAAAGCCTCTGTTACAGAGATTTATAAAGGAAAAGCTGAGTGAACTTGTATTACAGCAACATTTCCCATGCCACTGTGTTACTGACAAGTCTCCTGCCTCTTGATCCAAGATAGCTTTACTCAAAGGCTTTCTGTTTGAGAACATCTGGCATAAGGTTTCTATGACAAAGTGCATGAGGAAAGCGCCTAGAATTACACTGCCTAAATCAACATAACTCAGTGTCTTTTAAAAGGAAAACCTGGCACCCTACAGGAGTCCTGATCTCTTCTAGAGCAGGCTAAGTCCAGCAATGGCACAGGGATCTGAGATACTGGGACTGGGAACCACAAAACAGCTAGGTGAGATTGGTAGTATAGAAAAAAACATCAAAGCAGCATCACAGTTGAGAAATCAACACTCAAAAATCTGGAAATTGAAGTGTTACTATTGCTTCTTCACCATTAGCTCAGACACCTTGTACATAGCCCACTTTCAAAGGCATAAATTAGACAATTAAGATAAAGGTCTGACCTACGCAATACCCTGAGTCCCATCTCCAGCTGCTACAAAACATCCCTTCTCCATTAAAGCCACTGCAGCTTTGCTGATTTAGATCAGCTGAGAATCTGGTGTAATAATAGGTTATTGCAGTCATTAAGTGGCTGAGTTAGAAGGAGCAGAAGCAGGCCATAGATTTCAAAAGACTTATTTTTTCTTTTCCTTGCTTTTCTCAGAGGTAGTTGCTGGGCAGGGAAATCAAATTTGTGAATGTTTTCAAAAGGTAAAAGAAAACTTTAAGAGCATCTAGTGCCTAATAAGGTTAAGGATGAAACTACAAGCCTTCTGTTCTCATGCCCTTATTGATAATCAGCATATAGAGTCAATACAGGCCATGAATTTCAAGGTAAAACTGACAGGAAATTGGTCACTAGGAACACTAAAAATGAAGTTGAATAATTATAGACCTTTACAATATAGCAAACTCGCAACTCACACTGTACTTTCATGAATTTCTTCAGACTGTTGTGAGATGGCATATTGATAGGGCTGTATGACAGAGAAATAGAGAAGGCAAATCAGGAAATCATTTCACCTTCTTGACTCAATTCCACCTGCAATCTGTGCACACATAAATTCTACTGCCAGAAAGCTTTAATTCCAGCCATTCCTTTGAGGATCATTATGGATTTTCATATGTACGGGACAGCCAGACATGGAAACACCACCCTTACCCATCTCTGCACATCTCTCTACCAGGAAGGCCCTAGTGAAGCAAGAAATTTTCCCAGTAGAAATGATTTTCCTCTGGGCATGTGCTGTGGAAAGCCAAAAGGTAGCTGAAAAATCAAACTTCTTGGTTTTAGCTATGCAATATACAGATTTCTACCTCACAGGACAATCTTAATACACACCTAGTGAAAGCTACAAAAAAACTCTGTATGCAAAAACTTAGGTAATGATGAAAGCATCTGTAGTTAATGTTGAAGGATACACTCTGTGTCCAGCTGAACAATTATAAATCTCAATGATACTTTTTTGTGATATTGTAACAATTAGATGCAAGGACTGCATAGCCAGTTGTGAGAACGTCTGAAGAAATATACCATATGTGATTTCCTATGTCACTGACTTGTAAAAGTGTTTAATTAGTTGTTTCTTGTTCTTCCAGAGATCTAAACCTCCAGAAGATAAAAATATATGCTTCCCTGAGAGGCCGAAAATGTTCTCATTATCCACTCAGATGTTTCTATTTCACACTCCAGGGGCAGATCTTCAATAAAGGTGTATTAAAGCAACACAACTTCACTCTGGGTCTCATTTCTTGAGTTGTTGTAACAAGCTTGTGCAGGCCAACTTATTAATTGTAAAGTAGTCACATTTAGACCAATGTTCTTCGCCCTAAATAGTCAAACTCCTTCCTCCAAATAAGTGCCCTCTCCTTGGAATTCATATGGGTAATAAAGCAACCTTTAAAAGCATCACTTTTTGGTCCAACAAATAAAAAAATACTTAGCTGAAAACTCCATCAAAGGCCACAGCTTTTCCTGGGACTAAAGTACCAAGACAGAGTGGGGGAAAATTGGTCTACTACAGAAATACATAAAGGAAAATTGTAGGGCTCTGACGGGGCACCCAATATTGACTCAAGCCTTGTAATAATCAAATTCTGAGACTCATGGGGATTAATTTGTAGGCTCAGAAGCACAGATAGATGAAAAATTCCTTTGCTTTTTTCCTATCTACCAAATTCAAGAAGAGGATTTCCCTTTCTACTCATTCATGTTTCCTGATTTTGCAATCTGAAATCAATATAATTAAAAGAAAACAATGCTGTGGAGAAGTACCACATTCATGACCATATAAGACATACACCTGTAAATATGATAAAGCATCAGAACTAAACTATAAATTCTCACATCCAAGTAAGATTGAGAATTTTCCATTTTCTCTATTGATCTGTTTTCACCATAAACAGAAATGTCTTGCATGAACCATGCCATTTGTTTCCTCACATAGCAAAATGAAACCCCTCTTCAAAAGTACATCTGATCTGAATGCAGTATTAATGCTGTAAATGTGTGGAGTTCAGGGCAAGATGGAAGGAGAACTGTCAAGACTGCTCCCAGCCCACAGTCTCTCACTGGTGCCTTTCCAATAGAGGAAAAGGCTGTGAGGAATACCACTGTGAAGAAATCAGCTGAAAGGTGAATAAGAAAGGCCTTCTGCCTGGGTCTGAATTTTAAAAAGTACTAGTCAAACCAGCATTTAGCATTTCTAGTATCAAAATATTTTTGCATCTCTTGTTTTCTTACCTTATCAGAGCTTCTTTACATTTGTTTCCTGTTCCTCTTTCTTCCTTCCTTCTCCTTCTCCACAGCCTTGTCTATTCTGTTACTTTGAGTTTTATCCTTGTCTTGCCTCACAGGTTATGAATTCTTATTTAGGGAAGCTCAAAGCCTACAAAATACTGCCAGGTTTATTCTGCATCCAACATTCCTATGCAATGTCCTAGGAAAATCCTCAGCATAAACCAATCAAATTAGAAATTCACTTCAGGACCCCTGAATAAGATATTCTGAAAACTCTCAAGGGTTATTTTCTTTGTTTGTTTCCTTGTTTTGTTTTTTAAGTTCCTTATCTGTGGACCCATATTTTGCTGCAGCTTTGAGTAAAACTACTTCTTCTCTTCTGTTGCATTGCATGCATTCACTCAGGACAGCTCATAACCCGGCTCATAGTAGCCATGCCTCTCTCTCAGATTGCACAGGGATGCTCATCCTCATGCATTCTGCCACTGCTGCCTTCAGGCTTGGTGTATTTTACTGAGATTAAGAGACAAACTGGCAGGTGTCTATCCTCATGTTGCTTGGCAAGGAGTTGAAATTAGCAACAACAAAACAGCTGTGATTTGGTAGCACCATTACAAAGATATTTGAACTTTATTGATAGCAGGTGTATGACAACAAAACAACCAGCCGCTAAAACTGGGATGGCTGTAATTCAGGGCCCACAGTGACATCTGCTGGAATGGCTCTCTCTGAAGTACCGTTAGAAGATGTTTTTAAAGCCCAAGCAAGAGCCTTTTTTTCCTTTCAATATCAAAAGCAAGGAAATTGATAATAGGAAATCATCTCTAATCTTCAAAGCCAAGCTCCTGAGTGGAAGGCACTGAGTATTGAACATATTGAACATGTCTCACACTGCAAAATTAATCCTAAACCCTTTGGCATGCCCCTCTCCTATCCAATTGTTCTCTTCACACAGAAGTCTGAAAAACAAAGAACCTGAGCACACTTGCAGTGTAGTCAAAGATAAAGTGTACACAAGCTGGCATCTTCTTTCAATGATTTCTTTGAGAGCACAACTCCTGGTCTGAATGAGAGAATTGCCAGGTTTTTAACTGTTAAATCCATCCAAGTTTCCCCAACCATAGATTTTTTTTCCCCCTTATGCCAAGCAGAGTGTTTAAATCCTCAATATCTTAATTGACGAACTTGAGCATACTCTTTACAGCATATCAAACACATTTGAAAACTTGGAACTGCTTTTCAGTAGCAGCTGTAATAGGATTGTAACAGTACTAATTCCATTTAGTGGTTCTACCTCCTTGTTTCGTTTTTGTTGCTGTTTTTGTTAACTGAAATGTCCTTCTTTAAAGCTGAAGTGCATCACAGTATTAACAAGCAACTACTCTGACACTGTGGGTCAAGCCTTTTCAGGTGACCTTTCTATATGCTGAGGGTAAGAGCAGGCACATACAAGTGAGATGCCTTGACCGCCCTGGGGATGACAATATGCAGCTCATTTCAGGATATGTGTGTGTCCAGCCCCAGTGTGTAGTCTGGAAGAGGAGGTCTGCTAAGTCACGATTTTTCTAGAACAGCAGCATATATGAAAAAGAGAAACTGGCAGAGAATAACAAAATTCAGAAGGAGAACAGAGACCACAGCTCACTTTGTAGGACTCAGAGCAGCTGTGAGGCTAGGCACCTTGAAGATTTCAGGACGTGGCAGCATGAGAGAGAGGGAAGAAGCTGCAGGAGCAACAGACATCACAAGAACTGAAAAGGGAAGAAAGCTTTTTGACAATTTTTTAAGAAAAGCAGTTAACAGGTGTCACATAGCTTTCTGCATCAAGAACTTGTAGAACCTTAACACCTTCCCTCCTTTAAAATTGAATGTGAAATAGGAAAGTCAGAAGGATTTGACCCATGAATTTTGGAAATCTAAATTACTTACCTAATTTTTAAATTTTAGTTACACAGATGCAAAGTCTTGACCCATCTACATAAATTTGCTGTTTATCCGGGCATGCAAAACCTATCATTACAAGCATGCCATTACCTAGGGTACCCTCACCTCTAAAACGTGTGTGAAATACAGCCACAAATAGCTAGGCAAGACAGCTCCCATACTGAAAAGTAGTGTCAGGATGGAGTTGGAAACTTGCCTGCCCTATCCAGCAGGGAAGAACATAGAAAATAGGCAGCATGAAGAAACTAAGATGGCATGTGACAGGCAGACTCAGTACACTGTGCTATGATGACTTTCTTGAAGTTAAGAGTATATATAGCTCAATTGCTTAGACCACCCATATCAATTTACCTACCCCATCTGAAAAGCTAAGAAAATATGAAAAAAATGGGAAAGCACCCCAGAATTACCAGTAGCCCTCTAGTTACAACATTCACGCAGGACCTGTGGGATCATATTTCAAATCATAGTTACACAGGACAAGGATAATTTTGCTTTATCCTCTTTTGGAAGCCTGGAGACTTCAACTACCTCACAGCCTAACCAGAAAAAAGCCTGTCTGGAGAGAGTTGTCACCAGTATGTGGAACTCTGTATGTGAACAGTTGAGGGATAATTCAGAATGTGAGTTATCAAAGGTGACCTGAGATGACCAAAAGGGCCAAAATTCATATAAATGGCTTAAATCATTGTCCTAGTTCAGCAGGAGGGACCAGCTAACCCTGTGTGGGGGTGATCAAAGCTGTGTATTCTACCCCCTCTATTCATTCCCCAAGGTCAATGGGCCATTAGCAGCAGCTGCCCAGGGAGCCATTATCACCTTCACACCCAGCCTGAGGGGGGCGGAGCTGCTAATGGGCCATCAACAGCTCAACACCCCCTGGCTCCCAGAGTTAATCACCCATTGTGTGAGTCCCCGCCCAGGGGGGAGGGACTGAGAGCTCCCTGAGGGTACATAAGTGGTGGGTAAGAAGACCTCGGGAACCTCTCGTCGGATCCAGAGCAGCAGCAGGACCTTGACAGGAGGAGATCCCCGCTCTCGCCCAGACCACAGCCCTCGCCTGCACCAACAGGTTTTTCTTTTCCTTTTGCTCTGGACTTGGGGGAACCACAGGGGTCTCAGCACAAGGGCAAACAAACCCCCTTGGGTTTGTGCCCCAGGACACTGGGTTATACTGCTGGGGTTTTGTGAGTTGAAAGCAATTTCCCTTGTGTGTCAGTGTTGTTATTGTAATATTATTATTAAATTTTAGGTCTGACTTACAATCTCTCTCGTGGTGAGTTCATTTCCCCTGCTGGTTCACCTTCAAACCAGCACATCTTTTGGCGCCCAATGTGGGGCCACGAGAGGGAAGTCAGAACTACAATTTCATTTTGTGTATTTGGATACAGAAACTCCCTGACTACCATGTTGCTTGATGTATTCATGTGGATGGTGTATCTGGGCCCGTTCATATTTCGACACATGGGGAACCATGTGCCTATTTTGATGCTCTCTTTAATACCAGGGAGAAGGATCAAAATTGCTTTATTAATATACTATGTTTATGTTGTCATAACATCAGAAGCAATGAATTTCATTGTGAATGTATATTCAGTCTGGTGTGCCTGTCCTGGTTTGGGTTGTTACCTCTGGGGTCTCATTAAAAATAGCACCCAGACTGTGGGGAAAACAGGCGGAGATGGTTACTTCCACCTTTTCACCTCTGCTACAACAATCATTGAAAATATTGAGCTTCCTTTTGATGTTAGGGACAGCATAATCCTACTGTTAGTGCTCTTAGTGTTGCTTTGTCTCCTCTGTACTGTATACACCATGTTTAGGGTCAGAACTGGGCTTTCTAAGGAGACTTGCTGGAGGCCTGCCCTGGGAGCAGATGATGTTGAGTGGCATGGGAAGTGGGAAGATATGGGCCAGTATTTGGAGACCTTCTCTCCTCAAATGATCTGGAAATTCACCCCAGAACAACTGCAGGACCCTGACAAAATAATAAGCTATGTGAAAGGAAGATCCTCTGGTGGTCCCAGAGATGTGCAGCTCACAGCAACCTGCTGGGCCCTGGCCACTGCCTACCGCACACTGCTTGGTGTGGTACAGCATCATCAGGAGGAGGAGAAAAGGAGCAAATCCACAGGCACCATGTCCACCCAAACCACGGCTGAGCCAGAGAGGAAGAGAGATACATCAACCAGCAGCATGTCCACCCAGACCGTGACTGAGCCAGAGAGAAGAGATACATCAACCAGCACCATGCCCACACAAACCACAGCTGAGCCAGAGAGAAAGGGAAACAAATCAACCAGCACCATGTCCACACAAACCATGGAGGAGCCAGAAGGACAACAGAAACCGATAGCAGTTGCCCCTGTCCAGAAAAGAAAATCAAAGACCAAATCAGTTCATATAGCGTATGACGAGGAAGAGTCAGGACCTTCATCTCAAGCAGAAGAAATGGAGCCAGAAATAATCACCCGGTCCCTATCCCTGGGAGAGCTGCGTGAGCTCTGGAGAGAGTTCACACGACAGGCAAATGAGTCCATCTTGACCTGGCTACTTCGAATCTGGGATGCTGCAGCCAATGATACAATTCTAGATTTGAGTGAGGCAAGGCAGCTGGGATCCCTGTCTCGAGATGTTGTCATTGATCAGGGCATTGGAAAGAGACAGGAAAGTCTCAGCCTCTGGCGGCGACTGTTGTCAAGCGTGAGGGAGAGATATCTTTGTAAGGAGGACCTCCACGTACAGCAAGGACAGTGGAACACGATGGAACAAGGTATCCGGTGCTTAAGGGAATTAGCCGTACTGGAGATAATCTTTTCAGAGTATGTGAGATTCCCTAAAAGTCCAGATGGTGTCCAGTGCACATCCCAGATGCGGTTAAAATTTGCATGACTTGGGCCAGAAATGTATTCTCGCTACCTTGCAACATTGCAGTGGAGAGAGGGAGAAGACAAGGTGGGTGCACTGGTCAGCAAACTCAGGATTTATGAAGACACTGTCACTGCTCCATTATGAGCCCACGTCTCAGCTGTGGAAACAAAACTGCCTGAACTGGAAGAGAAGATTAAGGAAGGACTCTTCCATATCTCTCCAGAACAAACAAGAGTCTCTGCCATCAGAAGCAGGCGTCTTCCAGCTAAGGAGAAAGGGTACACTCCACGCGGCAATCTGTGGTTTTACCTCCATGAGCATGGAGAAGATATGAGGAAGTGGGATGGGAAACCCACCTCTTCCGTAGCAGCTCGGGTACGTGAATTGCAAAGAGGCACAACTAACACAGGGAATTCTTCAAGGTTGAAAGCTGCTCCAGTCTCTCGTGGGCAAGGCTCCAGAGAGTATAGGAATGATGATGTTATGCCCGATCCTCTTGAAGGAACCTCCCAGTCATATTCACAGGGAGAGCGCAGTGAATACCATGACCAGAACTAGGGGGGCCCTGCCTCTAGCCAGGTAGAGGAGAGGGACAATCGGGTTTATTGGACTGTGTGGATTCGGTGGCCTGGCTCATCAGACCCACAGAAATACAAAGCTTTAGTGGACACTGGTGCACAATGCACGTTGATGCCATCAGGATATGTCGGGGCAGAATCCATCTCTATTTCTGGGGTGACAGGGGGATCCCAACAGCTGACTGTACTGGAAGCTGAAGTCAGCTTGACTGCGAAGGAATGGCATAGACACCCCATTGTGACTGGTCCAGAAGTCCCATGTATCCTTGGCATAGACTACCTGAGGAATGGATATTTCAAAGACCCAAAAGGACTGCGTTGGGCCTTTGGCATAGCTGCTGTGGAGACAGAGGAAATCAGACAGCTGAGCACCTTGCCTGGCCTCTCAGAGGACCCTTCTGCTGTGGGACTGCTGAAAGTTGAAGAACAATTGGTACCGCTGGCCACAGCCACAGTGCACCGTCGGCAATACCGCACTGACCGAGACTCTGTGACCCCCATACACAAGATGATTCGTGAGCTGGAGAGCCAAGGGGTGGTCAGCAAGACTCACTCACCCTTTAATAGCCCCATATGGCCAGTACAAAAGTCCAGTGGAGAGTGGAGGCTGACGGTGGATTACCGTGGTCTCAATGAGGTCACACCCCCCCTGAGTGCCGCTGTGCCGGACATGCTGGAGCTTCAGTATGAGCTGCAGTCCAAGGCAGCCAAGTGGTATGCCACCATCGGCATTGCCAATGCCTTTTTCTCCTTTCCGTTGGCAGCAGAGTGCAGGCCGCAGTTCGCTTTCACCTGGAAGGGGGTGCAGTACACCTGGAATCGACTGCCCCAGGGGTGGAAACACAGTCCCACCATTTACCATGGACTGATCCAGACTGCATTGGAAAAGAATGAGGCTCCAGAACACCTCCAGTACATCGATGACATCATTGTATGGGGGAACACAGAGGGGGAGGTTTTTCAGAAAGGAAAGAAGATAATCCAGATTCTCCTAAGAGCTGGTTTTGCCATTAAACGAAGTAAGCTCAAGGGACCTGCTCAGGAAATTCAGTTCCTAGGAGTGAAGTGGCAAGACGGGCGTCGTCAGATTCCAACAGAGGTGATCAACAAAATAGCAGCTATGTCCCCACCGACCAGCAAGAAGGAAACTCAGGCTTTCCTAGGTGCCGTGGGCTTTTGGAGGATGCATATCCCTGAGTACAGTCAGATTGTAAGCCCTCTCTACCTTGTGACACGGAAGAAAAATGATTTCCAGTGGGGCCCTGAACAACAACAAGCCTTTGAGCAGATTAAACAGGAGATTACCCATGCAGTAGCCCTTGGGCCAGTCAGGACAGGACAGGATGTGAAGAATGTGCTCTACACTGCAGCCGGGGAGAATGGCCCATCCTGGAGCCTCTGGCAGAAAGTACCTGAGGAGACTCGAGGACGACCGCTGGGATTCTGGAGTCGGGGATACAAAGGATCTGAGGCCAGCTACACTCCAATTGAGAAAGAGATCCTGGCAGCTTATGAAGGAGTTCGAGCCGCCTCAGAAGTGATTGGCACTGAGGCACAGCTCATCCTGGCACCCCGACTACCAGTGTTGGGCTGGATGTTCAAAGGAAAAGCTCCTTCTACCCATCATGCCACTGATGCCACATGGAGTAAGTGGATCGCTCTGATCACGCAGCGAACCTGGATAGGGAATCCTAACCGCCCTGGGATTTTGGAAATCATCACCAACTGGCCGGAAGGTGAGAGTTTCGGATTGTCCTCTGAAGAAGAAGAGGAGCAGGTGACACGAGCTGAGGAGGCCCCACCATATAACCAGCTAGCAGAAGAGGAGAAGCGATATGCTCTCTTCACAGATGGCTCTTGCCGCATTGTAGGGACAAGCCAGAAATGGAAAGCAGCTGTATGGAGTCCTACACGTCGAGTTGCAGAAGTGACTGAAGGACAAGGTGGATCAAGTCAGGTTGCAGAGCTGAAAGCTGTTCAACTGGCTTTGGATATGGCTGAACGAGAGAAGTGGCCAAGACTCTACCTTTACACTGACTCGTGGATGGTGGCCAATGCTCTGTGGGGATGGCTGGAGCGTTGGAGAAAGGCCGGCTGGCAGCGCAAAGGGAAACCCATCTGGGCGGCTGAGATGTGGCAGGACATCGCTGCCCGGGGAGAGAAGCTGAGTGTGAAGGTCCGTCACGTAGATGCTCATGTACCCAAGAGCCGGGCTAATGAGGAGCATCGTAACAACGAGCAGGTGGATCGAGCTGCCAGGATTGAAGTCTCTCAGGTAGATCTGGATTGGCAGCATAAAGGTGAATTGTTTCTAGCCTGATGGGCCCATGATGCCTCTCGTCATCAGGGCAGAGATGCGACATACAGATGGGCTCGTGACCGAGGGGTGGATCTAACCATGGACAGTGTCTCACAGGTTATCCATGA
This sequence comes from Pithys albifrons albifrons, assembly GCF_047495875.1. NCBI lineage: Eukaryota > Metazoa > Chordata > Aves > Passeriformes > Thamnophilidae > Pithys > Pithys albifrons. Next base: position 104,881,314 of record NC_092459.1, read on the forward strand.
GTGTGAGACATGTGCTGCCATCAAGCAGGCCAAGCGGGTGAAGCCTCTATGGTATGGTGGACGGTGGTCGAAATACAGGTATGGGGAAGCATGGCAAGTTGACTACATCACACTTCCCCAAACACGCCAAGGCAAGCGCTACGTGCTGATCATGGTAGAGGCAACCACTGGATGGCTGGAGACATACCCCGTATCTCACGCCACTGCCCGGAATACCATCCTGGGCCTTGAGAAACAAGTCCTGTGGAGACACAGCACCCCAGAGAGAATAGAGTCTGACAACGGCACCCACTTCAAGAACAGCCTCATAGACACCTGGGCCAGAGAGCACGGCATTGAGTGGGTGTATCATATCCCCTACCATGCTCTAGCTGCCGGGAAAGTTGAGCGATGTAATGGACTGCTGAAAACAACCTTGAAGGCGTTGGGTGGGGGAACTTTCAAACACTGGGAGCTGCATTTGGCAAAGGCCACCTGGTTGGTCAACACCCGGGGCTCCATCAATCGAGCTGGCCCTGCCCAATCAGAACTCTTGAATACTGAAGATGGAGATAAAGTCCCTGTGGTCCATATGAGAGGTATGTTAGGAAAGACTGTTTGGGTGAGTCCCACCTCAAACAAAGGCAAACCCATCCGAGGGATTGTCTTTGCTCAAGGACCTGGTTGCAGTTGGTGGGTAATGCAAAAAGATGGAGAAACACGTTGTGTACCACAAGGGGACCTAATTTTGAGCGAGAAGAGTTTGTAATGTTTCATTGTATATATGTGTATATATATGTATAGGTAAAAAGGGGATTAATTTGGGAATGACTAGATGGAGTAGAATAAGGGGTGGATAATGTCCTAGTTCAGCAGGAGGGACCAGCTAACCCTGTGTGGGGGTGATCAAAGCTGTGTATTCTACCCCCTCTATTCATTCCCCAAGGTCAATGGGCCATTAGCAGCAGCTGCCCAGGGAGCCATTATCACCTTCACACCCAGCCTGAGGGGGGCGGAGCTGCTAATGGGCCATCAACAGCTCAACACGCCCTGGCTCCCAGAGTTAATCACCCATTGTGTGAGTCCCCGCCCAGGGGGAGGGACTGAGAGCTCCCTGAGGGTACATAAGTGGTGGGTAAGAAGACCTCGGGAACCTCTCGTCGGATCCAGAGCAGCAGCAGGACCTTGACAGGAGGAGATCCCCGCTCTCGCCCAGACCACAGCCCTCGCGTGCACCAACAGGTTTTTCTTTTCCTTTTGCTCTGGACTTGGGGGAACCACAGGGGTCTCAGCACAAGGGCAAACAAACCCCCTTGGGTTTGTGCCCCAGGACACTGGGTTATACTGCTGGGGTTTTGTGAGTTAAAAGCAATTTCCCTTGTGTGTCAGTGTTGTTATTGTAATATTATTATTAAATTTTAGGTCTGACTTACAATCTCTCTCGTGGTGAGTTCATTTCCCCTGCTGGTTCACCTTTAAACCAGCACAATCATAGATTCAAAGAAGGCTTGAAAATGCAACAACTTCCTTAGTATATACTTAAGTACTGTAGAGGGCGGTCCCGTGGTGTAAAGGAGAGCACTCTGGACTCCGAATCACAAGGACCTGAGTTCGAGTCTCAGTGGGAACTGTCCCCTTGTAGTTAAATGCCTCCCTGCCATCCAATTCCATCAGATCTCAGATGCTAAGCAGAGTCAGCCCCGGTTAGTACTGGGAGCTGTAGACAGTCCCAAGGACTTCACTGTCACTGTCCAAGCTCACTCAGCCATGGCAAGTGGACACTTAGGACTTAAACAGTGGGGCTAGTTCTGCGCACGCTGTGCCTCACCTAAAAAAAATCCTCTGTGCAGGCCAGAAGGGCACGCCCATGTGGGGAGAGCCCTTCCCAAATCTTTGTTTGCGAAGTCTGGCCCTACATAGTACTGTAGATTGAAAACTGAACCGACACATTATACAACTATTCAGTTAGAAGACAGAAGCAAACCAATCCCAGACAGAACGGCAGTCTAGATACTTACATAAACCAAACAGGTGATCTCTCATTCATGGAAGATCTGCTCAAAGATTTTAGACTGGAAGAAATTCCTATTCATGTTAATATGGGAAATAAGAGATTTTTATTAAATTGTAAATCTGCTGCTAATTCATCAGTCTGTTCTGTAGCTGCCCTCATATATTGAAGATAAAAATTAAATGTTTTTACTTTGATGAGACTATTCATATATCTGAACATGTGTTTATGGGCTCTTCTGGCTGTAGGCCCAATCACAAATCCTTTCTTCTTTAGTGTTACTAGAATAGAAAACAACTAATAATACCAGTTTTCACTTTTCTCCAAGAAATTTTAATATTTGGCTTATAGCAGGTATTTCCCTGAGTTTCTCAGGAAACATTAAAATTAGTGAACACACAAACCTTTTTTTTTGTTTGCATATTTGTTTTTACTGTATTTAAAGCCTGGTCCATAATAGCACAGATAAAAACCATAGGATTTCTGTTTGGCAGAATTGGTCACAGGGGGTATTTTTATGTTTATAGGAGATCTAGGGAGGATCTCTGCAAATCTGGGGAAAAAAGCATAATAGATAAGTCTTCCACAGTATATATACTGCAGCAACACAAGCAGATTTAGTTTAATGTTTATGTGATCCAACAGAAACCTTTCAGAATTAATGAAGCAAATTCAGCTATTTCTACTCAAGCAATCTAATACAAAGTTAAATATTTGGTTTGCTGTTCATCATTCTAAATGTTTGTTGTTTGGTTTGGTTTGATTTTGTCCCCAATATTAAGAAAAAATATTTTTAAATTATAAAAATAAATTTACCGTATTTTTCATTGAAAACTCAGATATGCAAGAAATTCACCAACCACATTTGACAAACTATCATCAACCTATTTGTATGTGTTTCACTGCTATAATATGCCTCAGCTGCTGATCCTTGCACCAGATGAAAGCATTTTAAAGACTTGATAACATTTCCATTAATTTATCCAAGTGGAAGTTGATATTTACGTAGATGGTACTGATAGCACTCTCATTTTGTTCAAATCTTGGATTCTTGGTTCAAAGCTTGGATCCTTACTTCAAATCTCCTTATTATGCCAAAATCTTAATCCCTAATAAAATAATCAGACAGTAAGATTATGTCCCTTTATCTAAATATTCTTATAATTGTTTTACTTGAAAGCTATAGGTGTAGGGTTTATTTTCCAGAACATACATGATCTGATTTTGAACATTCCCTTGAATTATTTAAGAAAGATTACACATGATTATGAATGAATATTTTTCACTGAAAAAGGGGTGTGCCTTATTTTATTATAATTTCTGAAATTTGAGATTAAGGAACCTTTTCTGAGTCATTGTTTGATTAATGTATTCAACCTATTGAAAACAATGGTTTAATTTTCAATAACATTTTTTGCAGTCTATATATTACAAGAATGGATTTACAAAACTGTAAACAATGGTTGAAATGTAAGGGCTTTTGTTTTCTTCAAGCCAGAACGACCAGGATACAAACACTTCTTCTGTAATTTCACTGATAACTTCTATTAACACTGTAGGAAGGACCATTTTTAAATGGCAAATCCTCAACCTCTGACTCAGAGGATATCAACAAAGCTAAAAAAAAAATATATTATGAAACAGCATGGAATCTGAGCAAACTGTTACAGAAACACAAATTACTTTATTATTAAGAAAAGGGAGTAAAGCCATCTCTGTCCTAATATTAAAGTCATTTAGTCCAGCTGACAGCTCTAATGCTTCATGAGCTCCAAAAATTTCTCAATTAGAAATGTAGCAGTGCCAAAACCCACATCAAATGGGCCTTTAAAAAGTTATTCTATGCCATTTGCAGTATTAACACTGCAATCTTTGATTGCTGGCTTTAGCTCTAAGAGTTTATGAAATGGATGAATTATTTTTCACCTTTCCACAATCCCCACAGCACAAACTTAGCCTGTTATCTTGTACACCCACTAAGGCAGGCAAGATATAAGGGACATTCTCTACTTAGACTGCAACATTATTAGCTCACCTGGAAACCACTGTTATGATCTGGTTATTAAAATTATTAGAAATACCTCTTCCCTAATTAAGGTACAAACAAGATCACATACCAAAGTCCATAGTATGGGTTTTATTTAATGCTAACTGTGAGGTAGAGAAAGAGAGATAGAAAGAAATAGAAAAAAGGAAGGGGGGGAAGAAAGAAAGTGACAGAGAGAGAATAAAATGGAAAATGTATCACCATATCACCACTGTGGAACCTGGCAGCATCCCATTGGTCTGGTTCTTCTAGTCTTCTTGGTGATGAGGGTCCCACAAAACATAAAATCTGATGCATTAATGCACATTTAGGAGATGCCCAGGCAGCTTCCCTGCGTTGGGGGGAAGCTTTGCAGTCTCTTGGGATAGGCTCCGGATTTGTTACCTCGCGTGGATCACATGCAGTCCTCTGGTGGTAGAAGGCCTCAGGAATTAGTTGGGGGAACGATTTGGGGGTCTTTAATGATTTATAACCCTTCTAGATGCCTGCCATGTGAATGTTTACGTGTACATGGTCTTTGCAGACTGGGGGAGTTTGCTCCTTTGGTTTCGTATGGAGAGATTTCACCATCACACAGCCAAAACCCTTCTCCTCCACCACCCCCTGGGCCTTGTTTACTTCTCTTCAGACCTGAGATGATTAGACAGTAGTCTTATCTCAAGTTTCCAGTCATAGTCCAAATTTCAGTCAGGATGCATTGGGAGAGGGGTGCTTCGGTGGTCACAGACAGTCAGTTTCTTGCAGTTTGACAAGAAGTCTTTGTATGATTTTGACAATATTTGAGACATTACCAACATTTTAGTCCATCACAACCACTTGGCAGCAAATCTCATAGAAGAAGGTAATTATTCCTCTTTTAATCATTTCTAGCTGCTTGAGTGTAGTTGCCATTCCTTCATGCTTCACACCAGTTCAAGCATTTTCCTAGGACCTCCCTGGCCCTGTCCCCTTGCAAGAATTAAACAACTAATATTAGGAGATCTCCCCTTATTGCATATTATGTACACAGGCTCACATACCCTTTCTAAATTGGAACTACTAGGTAATCAGACCCCTCTATGCCTTGAAACCTAGGAGAAAGTGGTCTGATGACACACTAGTGGTGATTCCCTTTCTGATGCTATGCAACAAAGCACCTTCTTCCTTGCCAGTGTATTTCATCAAACTTTGGTTATTCAGTGCTGACTGGAAAGTAATTCTCTTTCTTCTCTTCTCATGGCCATCTGCAACCAGCTGCTGGCCAGGCCACACCATGTGATTTTGGGGTTTTCCTGTGCACGGCCAGGCACTGAACTTTAATGATCCTTGTGGGTCCTTTCCAGCTCAGGATATGTATGATTCTATGATTTTACTCAGCTAGCATACACACAAGCTTGGCCATGGATCCTTCTGCAACCTGATAAATATCCATGCTCTCACAAAATCTCAGACTTTTCTCACATGAATATATGATTATTGTTTACTGCCTAAAAGTCAAGGCACAGCATCATTCAGCCTGATTGCATACTTGGGAGGCACAACACTAACAAATGCCTTCTGCTTTTACTGATGGTCTAATGATTGATATGTCCCTTTACCTACAGAATCCAAATAAGAGAATATTGGGCATCTCACACAATCTCTTTGATATAGCAGTGATGCTTTCAAACCTCATAATTAAACAGCTCCTTCAAAGATCTAGGTAAAGTTGTTCTGCTACAAAAGTTGAAGAATGACAAAGGTGTAAAACTAGGTGAAGATACTTTAATACCAAAAATACTCACCTGCTAAAAGGTAAACCAAAATCAAACCTAGCATTAACTAAGAACACCATTTTTTGCTAAACCACAAGCAATGCCACAAGGTAGTAAGGTTCACAGATTTAGTCTCATTGTTTAATATGACCATGTCCAAATACAAACCAGTCCATTAGCTGTTTAATTAGCAGCAGAACAGGCATATCAAATTAAATTCTAGGAACTAGCCACCCCCAGCAACTCAAGGCCTAGTTGTTCACACTGTGCCACAGAGATACTCTTAACCCAGAAATTCATTATTTCATTTATAAATGGCTCTCTCAGGTAATGACTTTGGCAAAGTGCAGAAGAATTGATAAATCATGGTGAACAGAGTAGCAGACACCTCTGCTACTGAAGCTAGTTATTTGATCACCCTAATTCTTTTCTGAATGCTACTGATTTTAATCTGTATTTTACAGGGTAAGAGGCTGTTCTTTCATCTCTGCCAGGAGAGTAGGAAGATAGATTTAAGGTAGATTTATGAAAAAACAATAATCCTCAAATCAGTTGCAATTCCATTAACCTTCAGCCAGGAAATTCTCATTCTATTTAGCATGAGTTTGAAGGACTCTATCGGGATGGAAGTGGTAGAGGTATAGCCAGCTTCTACCACAAATACGGAATGATGAACTTGAGTTTGTAAAGTGTGACACAAAAAGTACATGTAACAGCATAAGAGGCCTCTGAATCACACAAAGAGCTGTTCTGAAGCCTCCCGTAGCTTAGTTGTTTCTTTTCTCTCTCGTCCTCAGAAGGCACTCATTTTCTGTAGACTCTATACATGTTTCTCCCATAGACTTACGTCTTTTACTATATACAGACATTGTTGAAGCCTGCAGAAGGAACTAAGCATACTCTAGCAATATTATTGCAGATGTTCTATTGCTACAGAAAAATGAAGGATGAGCAATTCAGACCTATACAGACCCTGTGAGACTGGGGTAGCTATCAGCTAAGAAGCAGCAAGGAGCACAGCTGCTGCTAGGTGGTAGGGAGGAAGCTACTCCCCAGGAATTCACACAGTAGTTTCTCACAGGACTCTGCAGGTGCTTGAAAACAGCGAGGATGAGATAATATAAACATTGGACTTGTGAGATATGGATTATAACCAATTAAAGTTTGTGGCCTGATGGTGTGACGTTCAACTTAACCAATGGTGTGTAGCTTTAACCTTATATAACCTTATGTGGTGTGTAATAAATCGGCATTCACTCGATCATAATGATCTGTGTGTGGTGTCCAGTTCCTTCACCGCATATTTATTGTTTTCTATAATGTTCCACTTCAGCTTCTTATAAAGCAGTTTATAAAATCCTAGCTGAGATAAGCTCAGTAATAAATATTACTACCAAGATCTTTCAATTTTTCACCCTCAGACACATCAACTCTGTCTGAAGTGTTTTCTGATTCATATAGAATCTACAAGTCATAGAATTGTGCTAACATAATTCAGTCCAAACACACTTAAAGCTTCCCAGTGATCAAAGACAACAATGCCAACACTTGCAAAAGATGTTGTATAACACACTCTGTTTCTGACACTAACATTCTTTACATAAACAGCCTTTTTTCCAGCATAAATTGTAAGAGAAACATTTTAACAGGTATCATATCTTTGTAGTACTGTTTGCATTTCCTTCATTATGTTGTATTTTGCTTCCTTCTGCAAGTACTCCTGCAAGTTTTTCTCTAGTGCAGTTTCTTGCTTTGCTTCAGCATTATAGAGAAAATTCACTATGAAGAATATTCTCCAAAACTGCAGCCAGTTAATGCTGCCTTTCTGTCCTTTGACAAAAACAATCAACCTTTTCAGCATTCTTAAGTAAGTGTATCAGAAACATTTGCAAGACTTACCAGGAAATCACCTGGGGGGGTCAAAAATTTTAAACCTCTGGCAGGCAATAAATAATATTTCCGGTCAAAACTGTACATTTGTATAATATTCACATATATATTATGACCAATTCATACATCACAGTCCCAGTTAGAGTGTCGGTAACTTTCATGGCTTAATGATGGCAAGCTTTTTCCTGCTAGATTTTAGATGTAGAAGGCCCCAATTAAAATGGTCTAGCTGCGCTGCAGAACACCAACAGCCACAGAAAGTCTTCCAGTTGTTTCCATGTTGAGTCAAAATAATTGATAAGTGCATCAGCACACATGTCTCTCAAAAAGTATCCAGTTCCATTTAAAGACTTTAGCCAGGAAGCAATACAACATTTTTTGCTTCTTATTTTTCATATCTGGCTGATATTTTTATCTCATTGTTTCATAAAGAAATTTTCAGAGTCTCATATTTTTCCATCACACAGGAAATTTTAGGCATCAGTAGTTACTTTTTAACTTTCTCTTCAGCACATTAATATTTATACACTATGTTTATAAACTAAAGAAGAAAATCTCAAAAATATGGTGCTTAGTCATGGTGGATGAACAGCATGACTCATAAAGACTTAGATGGTAACAAAGTTAATACAAATCATGCACTGTACCAAATGCTCCCTTAAACAGGATCTAACAATCCCCAAAATTTTACTTTCTGTGAAGAACAAAATGGCATGACATGTCTCATTATAAGGTTGTTTTAGTCACCGTGGTTTGGTTAGTTTCCAGCACTGTATATACAGTGCACAACGATGAACAAAGACACCTTTTCCTCAATTTTCTAGGCAATTTTTGATAGCACATCATCCTGGGCACCTGTAAGTCACAGTGCAGACTCCTCACAGTTCAGTTATAATTGGGGGTCATGACAGGCAAGAAAACATAAGCAGATCCAAGATACACCAATGTTTACCGCCAGCAGCAAGTCTTTATTCTGCGAGAGAGCCCCCCTTCTGGATTACAGCTTTCTCTTTATATCTTTAATACAACATTATGCCTATTCACTACTGTTTATTCAGTTCTTTGAAGCATAGATACAAACATATCAGAAGGCTACAAGGTCTGCACATACTACTAAGTGCTACACATCCTGTTCTACTGTGGATACATCCTCTAACTTGCTTATCTGTTACTTTGCCTGCATGTCTTGCTCTGTTTCCAGGGTACACTTTAAAACACACAAGACTGATTACTTCAGCAGTCAGGAAGTCAGCAGAACCACTACCAACCCCATCAACCCCGACAAATTATGATGCGCAGAGATTTCCACACAGCTATCATTATGCCAAGAAAAGGTTTATGTCGTGTGAAAGGGAGGAGAGACAGAAATGCAAAGATTTCTAGTCTTAACTGTATTAATATAAAGTTAATAGCTGTAAGCACCCTTGGGATAATCAAAACTTTACGAGCCCAGCCCTGCCTACCGAAACTAGGATAGAACACAGGCTGGAAAGATTTTTGACTCCCTATGAGGACTTCATTTAAGCCAGAGAGAACTCATTAGCTAAAGAAGCACCTCCAGAAGATTAGATCCTTATGTGCCCAGCACTGCCTCCCAACAGGGATAGAACACAGGCTGGAAGGATTTCTAACCTCTGCTATGAGGTAACACTTAATAGCAAGAAAAGAACTTTCCTTACGATAGCTCCCAACATAACATTTATTAATACAGGTATGTGAGAATGACTATATGGGTTACTTAGTCAGTGGTAACATTTAGCTGCAGGATTGTACAAAATACCCCGAAAGACACCGGCACAACACACATTTTACGGGCCACTCCAGCAATATATCACTCCCATGACAAACTTAACTAACAGAGGATTGCTAAACTGAAACACAACAGTTCAACACCACATGTAAACACAGTCAGTAACCCAAAAGAAAAGCAACAGGAATAATATAGCCACTTCCCATTAACATGTATACACCCACTGAGCTATAACAAATTATAATTAGTAAGGCATAGGAAAATAAAGTAAGAATTTGTTTGCTTACCCCTGCAATGTCAATGAAATGGGGGAGACAGGGTAGCTCGTGGGTTGCCCTCTGAGAGGTGGAAGTTTTCTTCCCAAGTTGCAGTTAAACTGCACTTCTTTTTATACTTTTTTTTCTTCAGATGGTTTCATGTGTCTATACTCAATTTTCTGGGGGTGATACAAATGCCTGAGGGGGATGGGCTCCTTGAGCCTGCAGGGTGCCACAGGGTATGGCAAAGAAAGGCTATGCTAATTTAATAACATTCCATTCTTTGGTAACACCACTTATCAGCATCCCTCCAGGGGACTGAGGTGTTTCCCTCAACTCATCAAGGTTTATCAGCCCATCACCCCACAGTTTGGTTTCACTTATCATACACTTTAAATAAATGGCTTTCTGTTTTTTTGCACCTTTCAAAAAACCTAATTTTATATTATTATATAATATATTATATTATTATAAAATCATTCTTTTGGCAAACATTATTTATCCCTGCACAGCATATTAACGCTTTTCCCTAGTGGTTTCATTTTGGACTAAGGATAGGTCCAATTCTGCTTGCTACTCAGGTGGTGCTTTAAAAAGCATGGGGTACCCTTTAGGGTCTGTAGGTCATACACACTCTAACAAGAGTTCATGAACTCGTAAGGTATGCTTAAATCATTAAATTAAAAGGCAGCCAAGAAGCAAATATGAGTACTAGATCTTTATTTGCATTGTTTCCTTGTTAGTTCAATATTAGATCTGGTTCTCCCTAGAACCTGCTATCCACAGAGAAAGTTCTAAGGAGTGTTAACATAAGCCAGTCAACACTACTTAGCCTTAAAGGCAAGAACTATTGTTGTGCCTTCTTATATTTAGCAGTAATTACTCTTTCTTATAGCCACAACTAGAGACATTCCCAGGTGAGACAGGAGTGCAGAAAACCAGTACTTCATTTTGCCTCAGTCAAGACTCAGGTTGATTCAACTAAGAAATTTTTACAAAGTGTAAGGATTCTTATACTAAATAAAAAGAGATAATTGTGTGCAGTAGTTTTAGTTAGGCCTTTTGGTAGGCCTCGGTTTTAGTAGGTCCTGATAATGTTGCATAGATTAGGAGAGACAGGTGGCACCTGACTTAAGCAACCAAAATAATATTTCGTACTAGATGATGCAAACTGAGATATAAATATAGTAGAGTAGGAGGAGTTTCTCAGTTCCTTCATAGCTGTGGTCCCAGGAAGATGCACTGTGCCATCCGAGAAGGGACAAGAGTACTAGGCCCAGCATCAGCTTACCATCACTATCTTAGGGAAGTAAAATGTTTGTTCTTAGTCTTTCTCTCTGCTTGAGTCTGTCACCTGGGGGATTGAGTTCTCTGGAGTGATTTGTAGCTAGAATGGTGGGATTTGTGTTTGATGGGGTGTGGGGTGTGAAGGTCAATAATAACTCAAGATCCCACTTCTGGGGATGGAAACTGGATTGCCTTATGAAACATGCAACATGCAATTTAAAGGCATTGGGGCCAAGATATGTTAATAAGGAGGATGGATCAAGGTAACATATGTTAACTAGGGGATTATACAAGTTTCGGCTATGTTGCACAATTAGTTAATATTTTCCACACCAGGGATTTTACATAGGGAGAAAGAAACAAAGGGTTGCAACATGAATTGGTAATATTCATCTTAAAGTCCATCTGGGAACTGGAGGCAGCTAATCAGGATGGTTGACCACCAACAGGCCTTGTTGTCCTTAGTAATGGGATTTTCTTTCAGCCTCTGTTGACCATGGCTTACTGTTTATCAGGCTCTTGCTGCTGGAAGCTGAATTTCAGATCCCAACAGTGGGGAGGATTTTTTTATTTATAAATTGTGTAAGTGCATGTTATATTGTAATTTTCTTTAAATTTTCTCCTTTCTGTATAAATATATAAACCTGATTTGAGTTTCCAGGGGTTTTCCTCCCTTTTCTCAGTGGGGGGAGGGAGGCTCTAACATTCTGTATTGGGTAGTTGGCATTTTGCCAGCTCAACCCAAGACACTATGAAAGATGCTTGAGGAAACCACCTGTGCTGGTTGCAAGGTCTTCAGGCTCCAAGGTAAAAGCCAGGGGGGAAAGTGTTTGCATGTAGCTGAAGAAAAAAAACAACTGCAAGTAGCGAATTGGCTCAATGTAATTCTTGCAGTCTCCCTTCTCCCTCACTCTATTTCTTTCTCCCATCTTGAGTACTGTGTTTAGAAAAAAAAACAAAACACAGCATTCCCCCAAAAAAAACAAAACAAAAAAACCCACACAAGGTAATAAAATAGACCAAACACATTATCCTAAATGTATCCTAAACCATCAGTCAGAAACTTCTATTTCACATCCACTAGTTCAATGCCTTGCATTAACTTTAAGAAGAACATAGAAAGGTTCATTTTGCTTCCTATGCCAGCTTTTAAATTCTATCTTCTCCCTGTTATGCAGATCCCATACTTCTGCCATATATTCCATCTATCTTGTATTTTTACTGAGGTCCACAGCTACAGCTCAAGTTCCATAGTTCATCACATCCCTTCATAATTCGTCGGCAATATCAGTAGTGCATAAAACTTAATTTCAGTGATTAGGTACAATTAATAACAAGTGAAATGAAAAAGAAACATCCATAACTCATTCCCAGAAGCCTCTATCCAGTATTTCCTTGCCTGTTTCGAACCATGTCACTTGGTGAGGAAAACTAACACTTCTTAGCTTCAAACAAATACTAAAGTAGTGATGAAACATTGATCTAATCCTACACAGTTAGGAAAAGAGAGTGAAACAGATTGAAAAGACAGATGTCAAAATTACTTTCCACATAGATTAACATTAGAAGACTAAATAGTTTTATAAAATCAGCAATTAAAACCAGAGAATTGTAATGAAAATATTTACATCCTGTGTGTGGGCAAGAAGGAAAATGAATGGCAGACGATTAATTGGATGGCTATGATATCATTAGAAAAGAGGGAAATTTCAAAATTGCTGCTCAGCTGAAATCTTTGTCCTTTTCTTTTTTTCCTTTTATATAACACTCAGGGAGGAAGAGATAAAAATCTGAAGTTAATGAAGTTATAAACTGTCTTGTTTTTTTTTGGTTTCCCAGCCTGCGAGCTGCCCCTCCTTCTTTCTCCACTCCTCAAAGTGGGGAAAAGGAAAAAGGGAAAAAAACTTGAAAGAAACTGAGTTGTCGGGGTATATATGTATATTTCTAAACGTTTACAATTATATATATATACAATCTGCACCCACAATAGGAAGAGGGAAGGGGAAGGGGAAAGGGAAGGGGGAAACAGGAACAACAAAAAGATGAAACAGAGCAAATAGGTACCAGACACCCCCATCCACCCCCCAAGCAAACCAGCACAATATAATCCTACCACCAACTCTCAGAAGAAAGCCAGCCCTCTCTCTCACACACTCTCTCTCACATCCTCTTGCTGATCTCTTGCGTGGCTCCGATAAGGGACCGAGAGCAGCAATACTCTCTGCTCACAGTCCTCGCCAGAAAGAGAAGGCCCAGCCACTTCCTATCTCTCTCTGTCATATCCTCCCTTGTCACGTGGAGGGGGGGGGGGGGAACAGGTGAGGAATACCTGGGAGATGAGCCTTTCCCTAGTTATACCTGGTTATCAGGGAAGGCCTGGATCAAACCATCACATAAACATATAGAGAAGAAGGACATCATACTCTTGAAACAGACACACAAAAAACTAGAAATTAAGAATAAAATGAGGAGACTGCTAATTGACATAAGACACAATATTTATGCTCATAAACACCAATTAGATACTGAACGGCAAACTGGTAGTTATAGATAGGACTCAAAGTAGTTTTCTCCTTCAATAACTTTATAAGTAGTTGAGAGGAGCAATTTTCCAGGAAATCTCAGTAGTGAACCTACTGTTCAATCCCAGGACATCTGTGTGGGAAGATACATTTGGAGATTCAAGACACAGGACAGACAGCTTCAAGGCAACATGAATCACAGAATTATAGAATTAACCAGGTTGGAAAAGACCTCTGAAACCTTCAAGTCCAACCTTCAATCCAACCATCGTGCTTACTAGACCATGGCACTAAGTGCCACATCCAGTCTCACCTTAAAAACCTTCAGAGATCAACCAACTCCTTCGGAAGCCTATTCCAATTCCTGATTACTCTCTCCATAAAAATTTTCTTCCTAATATCTAATCTAAACCTCCCCTGGCACAGCTTAAGACTGTGCTCTCTTGTCCTACTGCTTGTCACCTGGGAGAAGAGACCAACACCTACCTGGCTACAACCTCCTTTCAGGTAGTTGTACAGAGCAATAAGGTCTCTCCTGAGCCTCCTCTTTTCCACGCTGAAGAACCCCAGCTCCCTCAGCTTCTCATAGGGCTTGTTCTCCAGTCCCTTCACTAGCCTTGGTGCCCTTCTCTGGACCCACTCAATGTCCTTCCTGAATTGAGGGGCCCAAAACTGGACACAGTATTCAAGGTGCAGCCTCACCAGCACTGAGTATAGGGGAAGGATCACTTCCCTGGTGCTGCTGGTCACACTATTCCTGATACAAGCCAGGATGCCATTGGCCTTCTTGGCCATCTGGGCACAGTGCTGGCTTGTGTTCAGCTTCCTATCAATCAGAACTCCCAGGTCCCTCTCTACTTGGCTGCTCTCCAGCCACTCTGTCCCCAGCCTGTAGCGCTCCATGCGGTTCTTATGGCCAAAGTTCAGGACCCAGCACTTGGCTATGTTGAACCTCATCCCACTGAAATCAGCCCATCTCTCCAGCCTATCCAGGTGCCTCTGCAGAGCCTTCCTGCCTTCCAGCAGATTGACACTCCCCGCAACTTGGTGTCATCCACAAACTTGCTTATGATGGGCTAAGTCCCCTCATCTAAATCATCTATAAAGATATTAAACAGAACTGGGCCCAGCATTGACCTCTGGGGAACACCACTAGTGACCAGCTGTCAACTGGATGCAGCATCATTCACCACCACTCTCTGGGCCTGGCCATCCATCCAGTCCCTAACCCAGCAGAGAGTGCACCTGTCTAAGCTGTGGGCTGCCAGCTTTTCCAGGAGTATATTATGTGAGACAGTGTCAAGGGCTTTGCTGAGGTCCAGTTAGACAACATCCACAGCCTTCCCCTCATCCACCAGGTGTGTCACTTGATCATAAAAGAAGATCAGGTTAGTCAGGCAGGACCTGCCCCTCCCAAACCCATGCTGGCTGGCTCTGATCCCTTGTCCATCCTGTAGGTGCCATGTGATTGCACTCAGGATGATCTGCTCCACAATCTTGCCAGGCACTGAGGTCAGGCTGACAGTTCTGTAGTTTCCCAGGTCCTCCTTCTGGCAATTTTTGTGGATCAGCATGACATCCGCCAACTTCCAATCATCTGGGACCTCCCTGGTGATCCAGGACTTTTGATAAATGATGGAGAGTGGCTTGGTGAGCTCCTCCACCAGCTCCTTCAACACCCTAGGATGGATCTCTTCTGGCCCCATAGATTTGTGAGGATCCAAGTGGCCCAACAGGTCTCTTACTATTTCTTCCTGGATTACAAGGGGGCTATTCAGTTCCCTGCCCCTTTGTACCAGTTTTGGAGGCCAGCTGTCCTGAGGACAAGTAGTCTTACTGTTGAAAACTGAGGCAAAGAAGGTGTTAAGTACCTCAGCTTTTTCCTCATCTTTGGTGACTGCGTTCCCCCCATGTCCAACAAGTAATGAAGGTTTTCCTGGCCCCCCGCTTTTGCTACTGACGTATTTGTAGATAGACTTTTTGTTATCTATAACAAAAGTAGCCAGATTAACTTCAAACTGTAACTTTGTCTCTAATTCTCTTTTCACTTGACCTAACTATATTCCTAAACTCTTAATGAGTAGTCTGCCCTTTTTCCTTAGCTGCAAAGTGATATAAGGTTGAATTGCTGCAGTTTGAAACTACACACCTTATGCTAACTGGCTAAACAATGTGTATGTCTTAAATGGTGAAGCAGCAGGCCAGTGAGAACAATACCCTACTTGGCTATTTGTTTCTGAAAATGAAACAGTCAAGGTCTCTTTCTTCTACAAAGCCACTGATTTTCATGAAACTTGTAGAAATTTAACTTTCATATCTTCAACCTTTTGTTTGGAATGCTTAAAACTTGACATTACTTTCTGAGTAATGGGTGGGAGGAACTCTCCTGGCAGACAGAAAACTTAATTTTTCTGTCAGAAAATAAGTTACACTAGTACTTTGAATGTGTTTGTCCTAATAAACTCACCCTTGTCCAACTGATCATGTAGGTTTCTGAGACAGGAACAGCATCTGTCACAAGAGTGAAGTCCCCGAGTGCAGCATATGCTAAAGCCCCTATCTTCCGTTCTTGCAATTTGCACAGGCAGGGCGAGCAGGCAGAGCACAACCACCTCCCAACTTTCCTAGGGGAGGGTGGTGTTGTCCTCATTCTCTCCCCCCCCACAACTCAAGGGAGACATGGTTTCCAAAAAAGTGAAAGCCGATGCTGCTGTTACCACTAGAAGTGTGTCAACATAGACAGAACCCTCTAAGAAGGATGAAGCCACTCAGGCCTCTGGCTGCATAGACTGTTTGAGCCTGGAACTGCTACTGGAGGACAGTGTGAGAAGCACCTGCGTGTGATGCAAGTGGATGAACGATTTGCTGTGTCTGGTGGCAGAGCTCAAGGAAGAGGTGAAAAGGCTCAGAAGCATAACGATAGTGAAAGGGAAACTGACTGGTGGAGTCCCACCCTTTCAACCCCCAAGAAAGCCCAGTAGGAGGCAAAGAAGCCCTGCCCCTCCTGCCATTGGGGAGATAGATCAAATGGATGGGGAGGAATGGAAACAGGTTGTAGAGGTAAAAACAAAATCCTCCACCCCTTTCAGCTACTGGGGTGCCCTTAAAAAACAGATACAAGGCCCTGGACCAAGAAAGTCAGATGGAGGACAGTCAGGAGGAAGATCTCTTAACAGGGTCTTCTGGTTACCCCCCCGTCTACCGGACGGATTACAACTACAGCCATAAGAAAAAAAAAAAGAAGGGTAGTTGTAGTTTGTGACTCCCTTTTGAGGAGAACTGTGGGCCCTATATGTTGGCCAGACCCACCCCACAGGGAGCTCTGCTGCCTTCCCAGGGCCAGGGTGAAAGATATTACTAAGACACTTCCAAACTCTCAGACTATTAGCTGCTGTTGGCTGTCCAGGCTGGAAGTAGTGACATCAATGAAAGAAGTACCAGGGTAATTTAAAAGGATTTTAAGGCACTGGCCTGGTCACTTCATGGGACAGGAGCACAGGTAGTATTTGCCTCAGTTCCTGTGTTGGCTGGGATGAATGAGGAGATAAATGAGGAGAGATATAGGAAAGTCCATCTTATCAATAGGTGGCTTATGGACTTGGTGCTACCATCAAAATTTTTGTTTGACCATGGGGCAAACGCTGTGATACCTAGTGTCCTCAAACCAGACAGGCTTCATCTGTCTAGTAAGGGCAAAAGGACTGTAGCCCATAAGTTGGCAGGCCTGGTTAGGAGGGCTTTAAACTAGGTTTGAAGGAGGAAGGGACTGAAATCCGGCCATACAGAGATAAACCTATGGGTGTAAACCCCAAGTTGAGAGTGAAATCAATGGCCCAGTTGAAGTGTATGTACACTAATGCATGCAGTATGGGAAACAAACAAGAGGAGCTGGAAGCCATCATGCAGCAGGAAAACTATGATGTAGTTGCCATTACAGAAACATGGTGGGATGATTTATACAACTGGAGTGCTGCTATGGATGGCTACAAGCTCTTCAGAAAGGACAGGCAGGATAGGAGAGGTGGAGGGGTCTCTTGACTCTGTAGAACTCTAAGTCAGTAACAATATGGTGAGTCCCTTTGGACCAGAATCAGAGGGAAGGCCAACAAGGCTGACATCCTGGTGGAAGTCTGTTATGGACCACCCAACCAGGATGATGAAGGGGATGAATTATGCTGCAAGCAGCTGGCAGATGTCTCAAGATCAGCATCATTTGTTCTTGTGGGTGACTTCAACCTGCCAGATATCTGCTGGGAGCTCAACACAGCAGAGAAGAGGCAGACTAGGAGATTCCAGGAGTGTATAGAGGATAATTTCCTGCTTCAGCTGGTAAATTAACCTACCAGGAGTGGGGCCCTCCTAGATCCGTTGTTTACAGAGAGGGGCTGGTGGGAGATGTAGTAGTCAGAAGCTGTCTGGGTGTGCTGGTTTAAAGATAAACTGGCAGGAGAAATGGACCCACCACAAGAGAGATTATAAGTCAGTTACAATTTAATGAAAGATATTACCATAAATACACTGACACAAAGAGAAATTGCTTTCAACTCACAAACCCCAGCAATATAACCCAGTGTCCTGGGGCACAAACCCAAAGAGGTTTGTTATCCCTTGTGTTGAGACCCGTGTGGTTCCCCCCAAGTCCAAAGCAAAAGGAAGTGAGAAACCTGTTGGTGCAGGTGATGGCTGTAGTCTGGTCAAGAGTGGCGGTCATAGTCTGGTTTAGAGCAGTGATCTCCTCCTGTCGAGGTCCTCCTGCTCCTCTGGATCCAACAAGTGGTTTTTGAGGTCTTCTTATCCACCACTTATGTATCCTCAGGGAGCACCCAGTCCTCCCCCAGGGTGGGAACTCACACAATGAGTCATTAACTCTGGGAGTCATGGGGTATCCCTGAACTGTTGATGGCCCATTAGCAGCCACGCCCCCCAGGCTGGGTGCGAAGGTGCTAATGACTCCCTGGGCAGCTGCTGCTAATGATCCCTTGTCCTAGGGGAATGAATAGAGGGGGCAGAATACACAGCTTTGATCACCCCCACACAGTGTTAACTGGTCCCACCTGCTGAACTAGGACACTGGGGCACAGTAACTACAAAATAATAAGAGTTTTCAATAGTCAGGGATACAAGGAGGGCTATCAATAAAACTTCTACGCTGGACTTCTGGAGGGCAGATTTTGTCCTCTTCAGAAGACTGGTTCAGAGCATACCCTGGGAAACAACCCTCAAAAACAAGGGGGCACAGGAGGGAGGGATGTGCTTCAAGAAGGGAGTCTTGAGTGCACACGAACAGGTTGTCCCAGTGTGCCCAAAAGGCAAGCCAGCAGTGAAGACTAGTGTGGTTCAACATGGAGATTCTTAAGGAAATCAAGGGAAAAAGGATATCTTACTGACTGATGAAGAAAGGGCTGGCTACTCATGAAGACTGTAGGGATTTAGTTAGGTCCTGTAGGAGGAAAATTAGAGAGACAAAGCACAATTTTATGTTAATTTCGCTACTACTGTAAGGGATAACAAAAAGCATTTCTATAAAAAATTAATAACACAAGGAGGTGCAAGGAAAACCTCCATTCTTGGCTGGACTTCAGAGGGAATCTAGTTAATCTGGAAGAAAAGGTTGAGGTTCCTAACACCTACTTTGCCTCAGTTTTCACCAACAAGACAGGTGGCCCTCAGGACAACTGGCCCTTGAGCTGATAGACAATTACAGGAAGATGAATAACCCCCCTAAATTCCAGGATGATACAGTTAGTGATTTACTAAAACACTCGGATCCTCAGAAGTCCTTTAAGGAAAGCTGTTTGAAGTGTACCTTGAAGAGAAGCGAGCGACCTGGAGGGGAGGGGGTGTGTGTGTCTTGTGACCAATGAGGGGCTTTGGTGTATGTGAGGTGAATTGGTTAACCAATAATGTCATGGCATGTTGGATGTGAGAGGACATAAAAGGTGTGGATGTTACTGAGAAGACATCTTCTACTAGGAACTACTACTTCTACTACTACTACTATGAGCTGTGAGGAACTGTCTGTTAACTGTCTTGAATAAAGTCTTGTAAGCCTTCTGATCGAGCCTTCTGATGCCTGATTTGCCTTAGCTCTTTTGGCCATCATTCACGCTGTGCCCCCTTGCTCGGGACGTAAGGGGCTACTCCTACATGGGTCCCTCAGTTCAGGAAAGATATTTAGGTGCTGGAGCAGGTGCAGAGAAGAGAGCAATGAGGCTGGTGAAGGGGCTGGAGCACAAGTCCTATGAGGAAAGGCTGAGGGAGTTAGGGTTGTTTAGCCTGAAGAGGAGGCTCAGGGATGACCTCATCACTCTCTACAACTACCTGAAAGGGGGTTGTGGCCAGGTGGGGGTTGGTCTCTTCTCCCAAGAGACAAGAAGTCACGGACTTAAGCTCTTCCAGGGGAGGTTTAGGTTGGATATTAGAAAAAAATTATTTCCAGAGAGAGTAATCAGGCATTGGAATGGCCTGTGCAGAGAGGTGGCGGACTCACCATTCCTGGAGGTTTTTAAGATGAGACTGGACATGGCACTTAGTGCATGATCTAGTAATCAAAGCGGGATTGTGTGGCAATGGAGCTGCAGTATGTGGAACGGAAAAAGTCCTGTCAGAAACGGACTTTTGAAGAAGATGAAGAAGCTAGCCCAAATGCCTTAGGAAAAGAAGCCGTTACTGCCATATAAATACATGTTACAAAATGGATTCTTTTGTTCTCTTTTGTTTAGTCACTGTCCCCTTCCCAAAATCCCCTGAGATTTTCTCACCACTCAGGAATGCATGTAGTGTCCTTGAAGAAGCTTCAAGGAGTTTTTTTATTGGTCCTTATTTTTTCTTTCCTATTGGTTGCTACCCCTGGATTCCTATTGGTAATAGTCCAAATCCCCCCTGGTTCCTTACTGTTTGTAGTTTAAGTCCCCCAAAACCTTTATATACCCCTACCCATGATCAATAAACTCTCTCTCTCATTCCTCTCCTGTGGTCTCTGTGTGGCTCTTTTCCCCTCCGTCACAGCCGGTCGCTATCGCAAGACGATTGCAACTGGGATCAGAAAATGCAGCTTGAATATGCCACAGCTCAGAGCCTCTTAATTAGTATTAGGGCAAAGAGAAGCGAAACGGCCGACGAAAAATCCCTACGCCGCCTGATCGCGTGCGCACAGGAAAGAGGCTTCTTTCCAAGCCCTTCCGCGCTGTTTGAATTGGAAAAATGGAATGATTTGGGGGAATTAATGTGGAAACAACACCTCCAGAACCAAGATAAAGAGTCAGCCCCTCTGTGCAATACCTGGAAAGCAGTATATGATGCTTTGAAGCAGTTCAGAGCAGAGACCAGGCTTGCTGCCGAGGTAATGGGACTGCTTACACATGGAGGGGACCGAGTTTCCCCATCCGCGCCACTGTTTGAACCCTCCGCTCCTCCGTTAGAGCTAACGCAGCCGCCCCGCCTCGCCGTGCCGCCTCTGCTCCCCTCCGCGCCGCTGTGTGAAACACGGGAGTCGCTCTCCGCTGTGGGGCCAGAGCCAGAGTCACACGCCGCCGGGGACGGAGCTGCGAGGTGTTTCCAAGCCGCCCCGCCACTGCCCGGAGCCGTCCCGCTGTTCCGCGCGGACCCGCGAGCTGGAACCAAGATCATTCCACCGCTCGGAGCCACCCCGCTGTTTGAAATCATCTCGCCGCTGGGCTCAGACCCGCGCGGCGCTACTGGAGCTGCTGCGCTGCCCGAGCTGCTGGAAATCGCGATGCCGTGGACAGACACGGTGGGACCGGAGCCGGTCCAGAACAAAGACGTCTGCCTAGGGTTCGTGAAAAGCAGTTTCGCCGTAAAGGGAATGCTGGCCCAGCCGCGACGGACAGTGAGGGAACTTTTGTTACATCTTGAATCCGGGAGAGTGGGGGGGAGAGGTGTTTGCCGTAAGGGGAGAGCCGCGTGCCGCGCCAAGGGGAAAAGCCGCGTGGCCGCGGGAACAAAGAATAGATCGCATGGCCGAAAAACCCACGGAAACGGCTGAAACAGAAATGTCCCTGCCACCGACCCAAACCAGACTGCCGGCAATCCCGGAAGTGGCTGGTAGTTTTACAAAAGGGGGCGGACCTAGCTGTCACTCAAATATGGTTCCCACGCCTGCCCCAGTTCCCACGGTGAACTCCACCCCCACTCCAGTGTGTCTAACCAGCAGAGAGACAGAAGTAAACAACACTGCGGCTTGCAAAGATGGAACGATACTTCTTAAAGGGACAGACAACGCAATATCAACTGTAGCATTCCCAATAGTCAGAGACACCAATGGGGCCCGCCAGTATGAGCCACAACAGTGGAAACTAATGCAGCAGGCTAAGAACACCCTAAAAGAAGAAGGGTTAAGATCAGAGACAGGAACAGCAATTCTTGACTGGATACATACAACACAGACCAACTGACCAAATGACTGTAAGAACATTGCAAGGTATTTGCTATCTCCTTCCCAGTTGATCCTGTGGGACAAGGAGTGGAGAAGGCTTGCTAGGGTAGAGGCAGCAAGACCCCGTCAAGGCTGCTGACCCTCTGAATGGACTAACACCAGAAATCTTAGTGGGAGATGGTGCCTTCGCTGATGTGCAGGTGCAGTTGCGGTATCCAGTGGAAATACACTACATCACAGCTCTTTTGGCAAGACAGGCCTACTACTCTGTCCCAGAGGACACACCATCACCCTCCTTCACTGCAGTGAAGCAAGGAGAGACAGAACCATACCAACGCTTCATAGATAGGCTGTATCAAGCCATAGCATCATATGCAGGACTGGGTTATCAGGACAAGAGGTACATGTTCCACCTGTTAGCCTTTGAGAACGCTAATCAGAGGATCAAGTCTTCACTAGCCACCCTGCCGAGAACAGCAGACATCTCAGAGATGCTGGAAGTGGCTGGCAGAGCTGACCAGTACGGCCACACTCAGACAGTGGCTAGAGCCTTTGCTGCCATGATCAGGCCAGCTCGAGAACGTCTTGCTGTTGTAGCACAAAGAGTAGTTAAATCCAAGACTTGTTTAAGTGTATTTCTTACCTTTATATTTTGCTTTGCTGCTGTTGCTACTGAATGGGGTGTGAATCAAAATATGTGGGTGGTATTCGCTCAACAAGTAGATCTGGAAAGTTTCTGTTCAGGTAACATCGCCAATGAACCAAACAGAGTGTGCCTTATAGGAATGCCCTATTACAATAGCAAAGATTTCATTCCTTATGGCATAGAAGAGGCAAAAGTGTCTAATAAAGATCATTTAAAGTGTGAAAAAACAGGTAGAAAACATCTCTGCTGTGCTAATCACACAGACACCTGTATTGGGGAAGCCACTGCAAGGATCATGTGGCCGTTAAATACCTAAATTGAGAGGGAACCCCAGGAGCTAAGGTTAGTGGGGTGTCTCCCCAGTAATGAGTCCTGTGTTGAGTTTCATCCTGCCTATTCTAGTGTGACAGAATGGAACAAAGAACACTGGTCACTTGCCTGTGAGAATCACAGATGTTTCTCCTCATAATAAGAGTTACACCAATGACAGCTGGTGCTGGAATATTATTGGTTCAAAAGATACAGGTTTTCCAGAAACGAGACTTGTTCGCACAAAAGGTAACCAAAGAAGAGCATTGCCTCCTGGATATTTCTTAATTTGTGGTAATAGAGCGTAGAATGGCATAGCTGCCCAGGTAAAGTTGGACCTTGCTATTTAGGTAAGCTAACCAAATTTACACAGTCAATGCAAAATCGTGTTTGGTGGTCTAAAGACTTTAGCCCTTAAGCTGACACAGGAAATTTGCTAGCATCAGTGTTTGCTCCAATTGGTGTAGACAGAGCATTACGTTTGATACGAATGTTAAACTACTGGGTGCTAGAACAACTAAACATTACCAAAATGCTTGATAATTTTTCAACAGATGCTAATAAGATACAGCAAGCAGTATTGCAAAATAGAGAGACTCTAAATTTCTTGCTAATGATTCATGGTTACAGATGTGATGAATTTGAAGGGATATGTCACACAGAATTAGCCATGCACTACAAACAAGTTCATGATAAAATACAAATGGTAAAACATAATTTTGACAAGTTGACTACCAACATTTCTCCTTTATAAAGATGGGTTTATTTCCTGAACTTAATCAGTTGGCAAGATGCTTTGCTGGAACAAGGAGCTTTAGTTCTGGCTGTTACTATGATTTGTTTGATTGCTATTGTTAATAAGATTTGTCATTAACTGAACAGTCCAGTTCAAGTGGCACATTATTCAGCCTGTACCTCCAAGTTGCAAACAGATCCTAAAGGCACAAAGGTGTCTGAAAGTTTGTCAGGTGAACACTGTTAATTTCAGCTGAGTAAGAATGGGCTTGAGCAGTTTTGAGTTTGTTGCACTGCTAAGCTGCCCAGCAGAGCTGCAGGGGTAAAGACACTTGTCCCCTCAGCTGCAGAACATCTTTTGGAGAGCGTAAGATCATCAGCATTTGCTCTCCCTACTTGCAGTGTTAACCATGTTTAGCCTCTGTGAATTTTCTTTGCACATTACCACTTTGTTTCCAGACAGCATTGTTGCAGCACCAGGAGTGACTGAGACTCAAGGCTTCTCTCAGTAAACTCTACAGTGGCCAGGTAGAGTTTGAGAATTGAACTTGAAAGGAAAATTGGCTCAGCTGGACTGGAGCTACCTCTTTGCTAAAGTGAAGTTACTTTGCACTCATTATGGACATTGCCAAAAAGCCCTTGCTTGGTTCATAATTCACGTGGAGAAAAAGTTCATGTTTATGCACATAAGGTTGTAATGGTTGTAAGTTTGTAACACTTGTTTTTGTAAGTTTGTACCCAAGCCCTACATGTCTTAGGCATGTCTTGATTTGTGTCAGCTTATAATGGTTGTACAAATGTTACTGTACCCTGTTCAAAAGTCTTGTACCCTGAAGGCTTAGGAAGGCAATAAGGTTATCAACAAGTGTCAATCAGCAAACCTAAGGTGTTTTCGTGCACAAAAACAGTGGGGGATTTGTTGTGGAGGTTTGGCCTCAACCCCTGTTTTGCACGGACCCACTAGAAGCTAAACAGGCTGGCAAGGTCAGCCTGACCTTGGGGCAGCCAGAAGGAGAGGTAAACAACCCCAAACTCCTTGTAAACAGCAACAGGCTGTCGCCAAAGGTGGGCTGCCCAGCACGTGGACACCTCGCGAAGCTGGCTTCCCATCTGAACCAGAGGGGAATCTTGGGGTTTGGAGACTTCTGGTACCACTCGTTGGGTCCAGAGACTGCAACCACCACTCTTGACCAGACTGTGACTGTCATCTGCACCGACAGGTTTTTTTCCCCTTCCTTTTACTTTGGACTCAGGGGAACCACGTGGATCTCAGCCCAGAGGCTAACAAACACCATTCCGTTTGTGCTCCAGGGTGCTGAGTTATACTTCTGGGTTTTGTGGGTTAAAATCAATTTCTCTTTGTATCATTGCATTTATGGTAACATTTTTTATTAAATTGTAACTCTGACTTATAATCTCTTTCATGCTGAGTTCATTTCTCCTGCTAGTTTACATTTAAAGCAGCACAATAGGTCAAGCTGAAATTCTTCTCTCAGGTGAACAGGCATTTAGACTGGTGTTAGAACAGTGTTGCATGTTGCCATGCAAAGAAAGCTCTACACTATCTTTGCCAATCCAACCAAACCTTCATGCATCGAAAAAGCTAATTACCAGCTTCTTTTCAAGGAACACAAATCCCATTCTCTGGCCTCTCTACAAAATAGCTATACTATGAATACCATTTATGAGCTGCCTAAAAAGCACAAAGCCATGTTCCTGGACAAAGGCCTTCACACTAATTTTCTAATTTGATGTTTTGTAAATGAGCTAATTAATGGACTCAGCTCTTAAAACTCTAATTGAACAGCAAAATATGGCAGTTAAGTAATTTACAAAGAGCACATGAGAGCCAGGACCTGGACTTCCTTCCAGCATTCTAAGAGTTTGGCACAAATGTTAGCATTCAGACAAAAAGAAGTTAGATAGATAGATAGATAGATAGATAGATAGATAGATAGATAGATAGAATAAATAAATAAATAAATAAACAAACAAACAAACAAACACACACATGGATTTATATTGATAAGGCTCAGGATGGTGGTCAAATTTTTGCCCTCAATTCATTACAAAAAAAACCCACAACCAAACCAGTGTAAAATAAAATGTGACTGCTTCCCAGCTGCACTCCCAGGAACCAAAGAAACTGAGTTCCTGTCATGCCAAATGCTTTATCCTTCCTAAACTCTTGCAGTATCTCCCATGGTGACCTCCAATGCCCCCCACCCCTCCCAAACAACATAATGATAAGGAAACAATCAACAAGAAAATCTTCTTCATTTAACTAAACCATAACAGTTTGCAACAGAAAGTACCATGGAAAACTATGTGTAGCTAAGCCAAGCAATTTAAAGAAATCAGCCAAACAAAGAAAAGAAACAATGAGTAAGTGATCCAAATGAGCCAGCAGGCAACACCAGGTTGCTCTTTAACCAGATGTATTGTCCTAAAGAAGTTCTATGGTGGTCACTTAGACCTTTGGGAGCTCCAGACAGAAATGACCACCAGAGACCCTCAGTAAAGGCCCTCAGAGACCTTGTAAGGATATCTATGGATGCTAATAAGTGTTAGGAAATGTCACGAATATGTATCATCATTGCAGAAAACAAAAATTAATAATCCTGTAATACAGACATATAAGCTGTAACTCAGATGTCAAGGGGTGCATTTTGGTGAAAAGATTACCAATACACCCAGAGCACTGAAATAAAGAATGTCTGACTTCTAAAACTCACAAATTGAGTCTTAGAGGTTTCTTTAAGAGCAAATTTTAGGGAACAGGAGGATGAAAGTCAATATACATGAACTGCAACTGCACTTAAGCAAAAGCTTTTCTATTCTGAGAATAAATCTAGAAGTGGCAGAGGTTATCCAGAGCTGTGCATTCTCCATTCAGAGTTGCTTTCAAAACTCAACTGCATAAAATACTATTCTTAAACTCTATAATTCCATGATTCAGCTGTGTTAAGTAATGCAGTTCCAAGCCTGAAATCAAGAGTAAATGAAATTAAAAAGGCAAAACTTCTCTAACACTGGAAATAGTAGCTCTTTGGATACTCCAAAACTTAGCAGACCAAGGATTACATCTTTCCATGATTCCCAAAGAGAGGGTTAAATTTAAATATATCTACCTGAAGTTTAGCTTCTACTCTAAGCTCATTATCTACAGCCAAAGAGGTACCTCCAAGAGATGGTTTCTATGAATTTTAATTGATTTAAAGGCACCGGGTTCAAGTACCATAGAAGTGCTGACATTAAACTGGCAGCCAGCTGTTACCAGAAACAGGCAGGTATCTATCATGCTGCTTTCCACAGGTAACACTGGCACTGCAGTAACACTTCTGTTTGTGATAACTATGGATATTTTCACCTTATATACAAACACCTTCTCTTTTGGGGTTTAGCTGGGTTTTGCTGTTGGGGAAACATTCCGTTTCACAGATGTCGCTACAGTCTAACTGTAGAGGGGATGTTAAATCAGTAAACACATTGCCGATGGCCGGAGGCAGAACGCAGAGACCATGTTACACGGGCAAAAGGGAAACCACTTTGGGAGAAGTCATCAACTGCTCATGCTCCCTGGATGGACTTGGAATTGATTGGTGGGGAACAGAACACAATGTATTTGCATGTAACTGTCTCCATGGAGGGATATAAATAGCCATGTGCCACCATTAATAAACTGATTCTGCATTGCACCTCAGGGTCCATGCAGTCATCTGCCACATCTAACAGCCAGTAAATATTGCCTTAGTAATTCTGACCTCTGTACAGAGAGGCATGTACGATTGTTCTTGTACAACAAAGCCTCTGAATACCATGTGCATACATATATATTACCATTAAAATGCCATTATTTTAATAGTTGCAGTGTGACAACAGCTGTAAGGATTAGCAGAAGAAACCCTGCAAATATTTTCATGGAGCTAAAGAGTTTAGGAGCCTTTGCAGACTAGATATTCTTTAGTCTCTGGCTTGTTAACTCAGAATACAGTTTTAAGCTTACTGAATCTACACCACAATAAAGCTTTGGTATCCAAAAAAACTGAACTCATTATATTTCTAAGTAACTTCAAACTCTGACAATCTTAAATGATTAAAAAGGTAACTGTATCCAGTTTATTTTAAAATTATTTACCTAATTAAGAAAAAAATCCACCATTTTCTAAGTCTAAGACCTCTAACCAGATCATACATTTAACAACACAAAAGGACAGCCTTTTAATGAGAGATTTGCAACAAGTCTATCCTTGACTGTGTTTATGGCTCACATGCAATCTGTCAGAAGGGACACCAAAGAGACAGAGCTTCTACAGAGTAAAAAAACAGTCTGACCACATTAAGAGCCTCTCCAAAAAAATATAGTACTCAAAATGTTCTCCATATATAGCATCACAATATAATACCTTGATTTGTATTGTTATTTCTATGCCTTATGGGCATAGGAGCTTGCAGAAAAGGTGGCATAGGCCCAATTTCACCTAAAGGTATGACTCTTTCATGCATTTAAGTTGTATTTTAGTATTTTCTCACTCTGCATGTGCATAGTAGCTCTTTAATTCACTGAATACCATGTAAAGTTTTCTAATGTATCTGAACTGACATGCTTTTCCATTCAGAAATGAAAACAGACATTTCTGCCAATGTGCTCTGGGTGTACACCAACTCTGACAAGTGAGTTGCTATCCCAGTGACTGACTAAAGAAGGACAACACAAATAATTTTATCCAGATTCCATTCATTCATCTGTTGCTTTTGGATTGTTGTTTGATCAGAAGAAAGGGCTTGAAAATGCTGAATGTCTTTTTTTACTGCATTTTGTCCAAAGCTTTCTGAGGTTTTTGGGTTTTGTTTGGGCTTTGTTTAGCATATGTCCCATATTTTGCATATTATTACTTCAGTGGGAATAAAATGTTCCTAGTGCAGGACAGACTTATTCTGACAGCTCAGATCCCCCAAACCATGACAGTGAGAGGACAGGTCTCTTGTTCTTCCAGTTTCTCACCTCCACATTTTTATTCTTATTTTAAGAATTTGTCTAAAGAAGGCTGCATTTTCCAACTGTTTTCAAGAAATAACTCCCTGCCTGCTGCCCTGGTCCATGCTATTTCTCAACCCATAGCAAATTCTCACATCTCATTTTTCTCATTTATTTGATTATCAATTTGCAGTAAAAATTTACTCAAAAGCTATGCTATTGCATAATATAATTTTTTCCATTATTTAATAAATATTCAGCCCAAAAAACTTCCTTAGGCCTTGTATCTTGAGAGAATATGGAGGAGCCTGGAAGCACTTCAGTCGTATGCATAAAGCCTAAATGGTCTATACAGAGCACCATACTGTATCTAGAGTTGTCAGCAGCTAAACACAACCGTGAACTTTTATACTATAGTACAAAATCCCAGAGAGTACCAGTAAAAAAAAAATCACTTCTGAACAGGTCTGGGAAAAGCATAAAACTGATTTCAGCCAATTAAACTGTGGTATTTTGAAAGCACCTATCACTTTCATATCAGAAGAAGAAATTTTGCACAATATCTTCATGACTTAAGGCTTCAAGTATTAATGATTAAAATCTTGCATATTTAGGACCCTGAGTTCTGCTGGCAAGGTACATGTCTCCAGCTTTTAAGTCATCTAGCTATTTTGAAAAAGCTATCCTGAGTGCAAAGTCACAATTTGTGGCAAGTGCAAGGCTCCCCGATGATAAGGACATGGACAGCCCATGCCTACTTGGCAGGATAGATACTTAACACCTAACCAAATCTTACATCTTGAGCAGCTCTTCATGACAATAGGCAGTGCCCCAGCAGAACTTATTAAAGACCAGACTCAAAGTTAATTTATAAATTGTGAGAGTAAATTTACATTTCTGTAGAAAAGCATTTTTCACCTCTTAACAGAACTATGCTGGTTTTAGTCAAAATATTCAGAGCAGGCCTTTTCTCCAGCAGACACGGAGGCACAGCTCCACTGAAGTTAATGAAGCTGGAATGATTGACACTGGTGGAGAAGCTAGCTCAGGATTTGACTGTTTCAATACTAAATAGCTTTCATTCAGACTCTAATTTCAGCACACTGCACCATCCCTCAGGCATTTGATATCCTGTGTGGCTAATTTGTACTAAAAATATGCATGTTTGCTATTATCTACAGAACTAAATATTTAACCTACCCATGCATGCTAAAGTCAGTTTCCCCTGTACACTTCAAAGTCATAAAAATGTGCTATAATAGGCATACCTCTGCATCTGAAAATTTATAAAAACATTTTCAACTGCTTACTTAGTCTTTAATTGCAGGCCCTGATGTGTTTAATCTTTATGCAGATGCACAACAATTAAAAGATCTATTTGCACACCTACACGTTCTAAATTTTAGCACATTCTTAATTTAATGAGAACTCAAATGCCACCTGAGCAGGGCACGAAAACTTCTTACCTGGCACAACATCCAACTTTACACTGACACAGTTCGTTATGGCCTTTTATGAGGCTCACTACCTTTAGTTGACAATTAAGACAATCTGACTGCATTAAACTAAAACAGAGGTTTATTTTTCAGTCCTCATTGTCGGCGAGGTATAATGGAATTGAGGAATGGCAGAGAAAAGCATGCAATGTTTACATTAAGGCACTTACATCACTCCTTGCGCAAAGATATTACAGACTACAAGAAAGGTTACACACAGAACCTAATTTAATGCACTGTTACACACATTTTTTAAACTTATACGCACTATTCAAATTATCTGACAACACAGAGCTATAGCTAAGTATGAAATAAGATGTATTTCACAAAAGTGGTGGGTCTAAACAGTTCTTTTCTATCTTATTTTTGACCTTATTAGTAGGATTTTTCACATGTATCTTTCTGTGGAAGTGAGCAGATTTCTTCTCTCACTTTTGCTGTGAGCCCAAGGTCACCTTGCAGATTCCATTGTTAGCTTTGAGGCCTCTATCTTTAGGCTTTTCTGCTTGAAAACCTGTTCTGTTCCTGTGGTAGTTTTGGCTTTATTTTTAGCTAGGCCTCAGTTTAAGAGGCCCAGAGAGTAGATTAGAGGGGGAAGCATCACCTGACTTAAACAATCAAAGTGATATTTCATATCATTTTGAAGTCAAATCAAATATAAAGGCAGGTGTAGGAGTGGCTTAGTTCAGTTCCCATCATGGCTGAGGTAGAGGCAAGACATTCAGCTGCTATCTTGCTGACGTAGGCCTTGACTGCTGCCCACTGCTACTTCACATTTTGTTTGAGTTCAGGGAAGTAAAATGTTTTGTTATTACTCTCTCTCTTTTGCCTTGCTGGGTGTCATTTGGGGTGCTTTATGGACCTAGAGTGATGGGATCTGTCTTCAGTGGAAAGCAGAGGATTGTTGTTATATCTAACTTCCTGGTATATCTAACTTGTGTAGGTGTGTGTTATATTGTAGTTTTAATTTTCTCTTTTCTGTATAAATACATATAATTCGTTTAAGTTTAAATCTTAGAGGGTTTTTTTCTCTCTCCCTTTTCTCAGTGGGGATGGGGAGGGAGACTGACTCTGTATTTGCCACTTGGTATTTTGCTAGCTCAACCCAAGACAGTTTCCCAACACTTACCTAAGGTATTGTTTCTAAAATAAGGAAAAATAGAAGTGAACAAAAATCAAAGCTCTTGAGCTCACCCTTTCTTGCTATTGTACCAGCAGAGCACACTCCAAGCCCTGAGAATTACACTTCTATCTGAGGCAAAGTCAAATGAAACAGCCTGGTGCCAGACACAATTGTTGCCTTGCCAAGAGCTGCAGCATGCTGTCTGATGGGTTGGTTGGCTGTCACAGGGCAAAGGCAGGCAGTCTGCTTCTCCTTTTTGCAATTTGCTGCATTTTAGTTATGTTTCACTAGAAGCAAAAAGGGTTAGTCACTGACAATTGAAACAGAATGTACTGCTGACCCTAGTCTGTGTAGACAAGAGGGCAGAAGAATACGATTCAAATTATTTTGCATCCAAATTTCTTTCCTTACTAATTTCCTCCCAAGGTTAGCCATAAAAATTCTGCCTGAAGAAAATACAATTCACAGGTCAGGCTGAAAAATCCAAAGCTTTAAGATCCCAGAAGAAGCCCCAACCTTATCCAGGCATCCAATATTCAAAGGAGAAGCCAAGGGGAATCTGTTTCCCATTATTTCTGATTGGTAACTTCAACGCCACCTTAAGACGTAAATAGAAGTTCTTTGGCTAGCTATTCTTTTCCTACTATTATCAGGATAAACAACTTCTGAAAAATTAGGTTCCTTCTTCTTTCATATCTTAAAGGTGTGGCAGAACCTTTCAAGTGGCACTGCCAGACCAACTGTGCTGCCAAAAGCACTATCATCTCTCCAAGCTGAGGGAATGGAGCAATCCTGGGGCTTAGTGCATTACTGGTAAAAATCCAGGTACCTCCAAAGCACATCCTTCCATTTAGATACCTAGGCAACAGGATAGGTCTAATGTAGGGGGTGACAGTGAATCCTCTTATGTCTGAGGAAAATGATGAAGAGAATAATATGGAGCAGTTCAGAGTGTATCCTTGAAGGAAAGCAGTTTGTAGTGCACCCTTAGGGACCTGAGAGCCCCCTGTAGAATGTGGGATACCTTGTAACCAGTAAAATGTTTCCATGTATGTTAGGCAAACTGACTAACCAATAGTGTCATGATATTGGATACAAGAGTATATAAAAGGTAAAGCTCTAACTAATGATGCCGAAAGGGTTTTTTTAATTTTTCAATTTTCATATTTTGTAGATTTTAGGAACACAGTAGATGTAATGCTGTAGATTTTAGTGAATTAATATTTAGCAGCTTGTAGCATGAAGTCCTTCTATCTCTACCCCTGCTAAGATCTGCCAGCTATTTAGTCTCTTCCTCAAGGTACCTGATTAAAGCATATCAGAAGAGAACATAAACATGGAGCAGCGTGACCCGAAGCCCTGGAGAGCGTCCAAGAGACCTTTGTGTGCTGAAGAAGAGGAGGTGGATGAAGACAGAGGGTCCCAACGACCCCAGCCCCAAGTCAACAGGGATGGGAACTGGGAGGGGACAGAGGTGGAACTGGACATGTGGACAGTAGTGATAGGATAGATTATATTATAAAAACTATAGAACTTAAAGCTTGCTTGCGCGCACGTCGATGTATTCCTGGATGAGCGGGGTTGCTCATTAAAGTGCCTGCCCATTATCTTATCTCCTACAAAACTTGGCTCGGAGTCTTTTTACAGACTTTTACGGCAACACTAAAAATAAACTCTAGCCTTCTGATCAAGCCTTCTGATGCTGTTCTGCCTGATCTCTTCTGACTGTCATTAATGCACTGCCCCTTAACCCTACAAAGGGTGACCCCAATAGTCTACAACTGGCCAACAACCTATACTTCACAATCAACTTCCGGATTACTTCAAGTGAGTAATTTTAAAAGCAAATCTTAGGCTTCTGCATCAGATTCCTTTTTCAGATCTCATATAGATTAGTTTGGATCTGACATTTTGGAAGAGCAGGAATCATGCTGCTTCTGGCTCAGTTCCATTCAATAAAAACTTGTGTGAGATTTAACAGAGGATCTTCTATTTATCCTGACAATAACTGGTAACTGGTCAATGACTAAAATGTTAAGATTTGCAAAATGAGGCAGCCAGAATAAGGACTCAAGAAAGGCAAATTCAAGAAATGAAAACCTGTGTCCGAAAGGAAAGTCTACAAATGTGGAAAAACGTGGGGAAGAATCTCTACCAGTTTATGCTCAGAAGTAGCCAGCGATATAGACATAGTAGCTATATGTCATAATATCTTACATGATAACCAGGCTATGGAAACTAAATCAACCCACTGTTATGGACTTAAACTTACTGCAAGGTATGAGAAGATCTCAGCAAGTCAACAATATCAAGACAAACTACCACTCCAAGCCATAGCCTACATAAATTTTGCTGTTAAGCACACTGTCAGTGTTCTAGTTCAGCAGGAGGGACCAGCTAACCCTGTGTGTGGGGTGATCAAAGCTGTGTACTCTACCCCTTCTATTCATTCCCCAAGGACATGGACCATTAGCAGCAGCTGCCTAGGGAGTCATTAGCACCTTCACACCCAGCCTGAGGGGGCAGAGCTGCTAATGGGCCATCAACAGTTCAACAATACCCCCTGGCTCCCAGAGTTAATCACCCATTGTGTGAGTCCCCGCCCAGGGGGAGGGACTGGGTGCTCCCTGAGGGTACATAAGTGGTGGGTAAGAAGACCTTGGGAACTTCTCGTCAGATCCAGAGAAGGAGCAGGACCTTGAACGGAGGAGATGACCGCTCTCGCCCAGACTACAGCCCTTGCCTGCACCAACAGGTTTTTCACTTCCTTTTGCTCTGGACTTCGGGGAGCCACAGGGGTCTCAGCACAAGAGCTAACAAACCCCCTTGGGTTTGTGCCCCAGGACACTGGGTTATACTGCTGGGTTTTTGTGAGTTAAAAGCAATTTCCCTTTTGTGTCAGTGTATTTATTGTAATATTATTATTATTAAATTTTACCTCTGACTTATAATCTCTCTGGTGGTGAGTTCATTTCCCCTGCTGGTTCGCCTTTAAACCAGCACATCTTTTGACACCCAATGTGGGGCCACGAGAGAGAAGTCAGAATTACAATTTCATTTTGTGTATTTGGATACAGAAACTCCCTGACTACCATGTTGCTTGATGTATTCATGTGGATGGTGTATCTGGGCCCGTTCATATTTCGACACATGGGGAACCATGTGCCTATTTTGATGCTCTATTTTATACCAGGGAGAAGGATCAAAATTGCTTTATTAATACACTATGTTTATGTTGTCATAACATCAGAAGCAGTGAATTTCATTGTGAATGTATATTCAGTCTGGTTTGCCTGTCCTGGTTTGGGTTGTTACCTCTGGGGCCTCATTAAAAATAGCACCCAGTCTATGGGGGAAACAGGTGGGGAGGGTTACTTCCACCTTTTCACCTCTGCTACAACAATCATTGAAAATATTGAGCATCCTTTTGATGTTAGGGACAGCATAATCTTACTGTTAGTGCTGTTAGTGTTGCTTTGTCTCCTCTGTACTGTATGCACCATGTTTAGGGTCAGAACTGGGCTTTCTAATGAGGCTTGCTGGAGGCCTGCCCTGGGAGTGGAAGATGTTGAGTGGCATGGGAAGTGGGAAGATATGGGCCAGTATTTGGAGACCTTCTCTCCTCAAATGATCTGGAAATTCACCCCAGAACAACTACAGGACCCTGCCAAAACGCTGAGCTATGTGAAAGGAAGATGCTCTGGCAGTCCCAGAGATGTGCAGCTCACAGCAACCTGCTGGGTCCTGGCCACTGCATACCGCACACTGCTTGGTGTGGTACAGCATCATCAGGAGGAGGAGAAAAGGAGCAAATCCACAGGCACCATGTCCACCCAAACCACGCCTGAGCCAGAGAGGAAAGGAGATGCATCAACCAGCACCATGTCCACCCAAACCACGCCTGAGCCAGAGAGGAAAGGAGATGCATCAACCAGCACCATGTCCACCCAAACCACGCCTGAGCCAGAGAGGAAAGGAGATGCATCAACCAGCACCATGTCCACCCAAACCACGCCTGAGCCAGAGAGGAAAGGAGATGCATCAACCAGCACCATGTCCACCCAAACCACGCCTGAGCCAGAGAGGAAAGGAGATGCATCAACCAGCACCATGTCCACCCAAACCACGCCTGAGCCAGAGAGGAAAGGAGATGCATCAACCAGCACCATGTCCACCCAAACCACACCTGAGCCAGAGAGGAAAGGAGATGCATCAACCAGCACCATGTCCACCCAAACCACGCCTGAGCCAGAGAGGAAAGGAGATGCATCAACCAGCACCATGTCCACCCAAACCACGCCTGAGCCAGAGAGGAAAGGAGATGCATCAACCAGCACCATGTCCACCCAAACCGTGGAGGAGCCAGAAGGACAACAGAAACCGATAGCAGTTGCCCCTGTCCAGAAAAGAAAATCAAAGACCAAATCAGTTCATATAGTGAATGACAAGGAAGAGTCAGGACCTTCACCTCAAGCAGAAGAAATGGAGCCAGAAATAATCACCCGGTCCCTATCCCTGGGAGAGCTGCGTGAGCTCTGGAGAGAGTTCACACGATAGGCAAATGAGTCCATCTTGACCTGGCTGCTTCGAATCTGGGATGCTGCAGTCAATGATACAATTCTAGATGGGAGTGAGGCAAGGCAGCTGGGATCCTTGTCTCGAGATGGGGTCATTGATCAGGGCATTGGAAAGAGACAGGAAACTCTCAGCCTCTGGTGGCAACTGTTGTCAAGTGTGAGGGAGAGATATCTTTGTAAGGAGGACCTCCATGCACAGCAAGGACAGTGGAACACGATGGAACAAGGTATCCAGTGCTTAAGGGAATCAGCCACACTGGAGATAATCTTTTCAGAGGATGAGAGATTCCCTAAAAGTCCAGATGGTGTCCAGTGCACATCCCAGATGTGGTTAAAATTTGCACGACTTGGGCCAGAAATGTATTCTCGCTACCTTGCAACGTTGCAGTGGAGAGAGGGAGAAGACAAGGTGGGTGCACTGGTCAGCAAACTCAGGATTTATGAAGACACTGTCACTGCTCCATTATGAGCCCACATCTCAGCTGTGGAAACAAAACTGCCTGAACTGGAAGAGAAGATTAAGGAAGGACTCTTCCATATCTCTCCAGAACAAACGAGAGTCTCTGCCATCAGAAGCAGGCGTCTTCCAGCTAAGGAGAAAGGGTACACTCCATGTGGCAATCTGTGGTTTTACCTCCATGAGTATGGAGAAGATATGAGGAAGTGGGATGGGAAACCCACCTCTTCCTTAGCAGCTCGGGTACGTGAATTGCAAAGAGGCACAACTAACACAGGGAATTCTTCAAGGTTGAAGGCTGCTCCAGTATCTCGTGGGCAAGGCTCCAGACAGTATAGGAATGATGATGTTATGCCTGATCCTCTTGAAGGAACCTCCTGGTCATATTCACAGGGAGAGCGCAGTGAATACCATGACCAGGACTAGGGGGGCCCTGCCCGTACCCAGGTAGAGGAGAGGGACAATCAGGTTTATTGGACTGTGTGGATTTGGTGGCCTGGCACATCAGACCCACAGAAATACAAAGCTTTAGTGGACACTGGTGCACAATGCACGTTGATGCCATCAGGATACGTTGGGGCAGAATCCATCTCTATTTCTGGGGTGACAGGGGGATCCCAACAGCTGACTGTACTAGAAGCTGAAATCAGCTTGACTGGGAAGGAATGGCATAGACACCCCATTGTGACTGGTCCAGAAGCCCCGTGTATCCTTGGCATAGACTACCTGAGGAAAAGGTATTTCAGAGACCCAAAGGGACTGCGTCGGGCCTTTGGCATAGCTGCTGTGGAGACAGAGGAAATCAGACAGCTGAGCACCTTGCCTGGCCTCTCAGAGGACCCTTCTGCTGTGGGACTGCTGAAAGTTGAAGAACAATTGGTACCACTGGCCACAGCCACAATGTACCGTCGGCAATACCGCACTGACCGAGACTCTGTGTCCCCCATACACAAGATGATTCATGAGCTGGAGAGCCAAGGGGTGGTCAGCAAGACTCAATCACCCTTTAATTTCCCTTTTGTGTCAGTGTATTTATTGTAATATTAGTATTAAATTTTAGCTCTGACTTATAATCTCTCTCATAGTGAGTTCATTTCCCCTGCTGGTTCGCCTTTAAACCAGCACAGTCAGCTAGAGCACTCTGGTCTTGTCAGTATGATTTATAGTTTTTAAAAAAAAAATATTCTATGACTAATTTTCTTTCCTAAAATAACATGATGATGAAATCTGTGGTTTCATTTCTCTGCAGCTCTGAGTTTAAAATGTTCTTTGCCAACTATCACAAGTTTTACTGAGCATAGATCTTCTAACAGCAAAGATTTCATGTGAAGTTGAATATTAAGTACTAGAAGTAGATTTACTTGGCAAATAGAAGTATTACTAGCCATTCAACAGTTGGTCACAGACAGCCTGGAATATAAAAATTGAACTGATTAAACCAACATCTTCACAGACAAAGAAAGACCATGACCATATTATCATAATAATTTTTTTTCCCGGTGGCTTGGGTTCAGCTGGCAAAATGCCAACTGCCCAACACAGAATCAGCGCTTCCTTCCCCCCCAGTGAGAAAAGGGAGGAAAGGGGGAAAAAAACTTAAAACTACATTTGAGCTTAAACTAACTATATATATATATTTATACAGAAAAGAGAAAATTAAGAGAAGCTACAATATAACACACATTTACACAAATTAGAAATAACAAGAAATAACTCCCCACTCCTCATCGAAAACAGATTCTATCAGTCTATATCCATAAGCATTCTAAAAGACACCCAGCAAGAAACAGAAATATAACAACAAAATATTTCTACTTCTCTGAATTCAAACAAAAGGCAAGTAGCAGCAGCAGCAGCAGACCCCACTCCAGCAAGACAGCAGCTGCATGTCTTGCCTCTACTTCAGCCATGATGGAACTGAGTGAACACCTCCCACTCCTGTATTCATATCTCAGGTTTGCGTCATCTGGTATGAAATATTTCTTTGGTTACTTAGTCAGGTGATACCTGTCTCTCCTAATCTACATAGTTTCTCTGAACCTGCTAATCTGAGGCCTAGCTAAAACTACCACAACTTCCACCCCTTATTTCATACCAAATGACATCAAACTCATATTTTATAGGACTACATCTATCTATTCTCTGCACTTAAACAGTCTTTGTTCTTTTCAGGGCCGTCTTCCACCCCTCCATATTGTAGGCAGTAGTCTATTAGCATGGGGTAGACACTTCAGACAGGAAAAAAGCAGTTCATCATTGGACGCTAACATTGCTTCCAGTCAGGTCAGGTCTTCTTCATCCAGTGGTTCATGTTCTGCAACACAAAGCTCAAAATGCAAATTATTTTGTCTTCTCAAGCTTAAATGTCCTTGAGACACACACTGGGATCATCTCATCTCCTCTTCAGGGGTCAATATACCCACACTGGGGTCACTATCCCTTTCTCAGGGGTTACTATACCCTCAGTAGGGTCACCATCCCTTCTTCAGGGGTTTCTATCCCCACACTGGGGTCACTTAGCAAGCACATGTTTTACAGTTGTGGATAACTTTAGAAATAGTGTCCATGGTTAAATCCACCTCTCAGCCTCACCCACCTACAGATGGCCTGAGGCATCATGGGCCCATTGAGCCAGGAACAACTCTCCCTTATGCTAGTCCAGGTGTGATGTTCTTCACTAGCTCGGCCTTTGGGCACATGAGCATCCACATGACAAATCTCCACAGATTCTACTCAAGCAGCAGTGTCCCACAACACATCAACAGCCCACATGGACCTCTCCATGCTTCAATTAGTCTTCTTCTATCAGTCCAGCCACCCTCAGAAGGCACTGGCTATCAGCTACAAGTCAGTGTAGAGGCAAAGCCTTGGCCACTGCTCTGGTTCAGCAATGTCCAATAGACTTGGTTGTCTTCTTCCTCCTCCTGGCTGGAGGCAGGGCAGCCTTATTTCTGTTCTTGACTTTTTCCTGGGATCTCTGCTTCAATTATGTGGACAGCTTTTTTACAAGCTTTCTCCAGTTTCCATTTCTATACCTGAGCTTCAAGCATAAGAGTAGATTCACTGTCCCACCTCCTCATGTCTTCCCCCTAGTCATGTAAGAAGGACCACAGTTCACCACATAACCCATACTTGGGGTTTGCTCTTCATCTGTGTGGGGCAGGAGAGAAAGACCGTTCTCTTAGGCTGTAAGGCCTCTCTCTGGAGTGGCTACATTCACAGTAGGTACAATTGGAGCTGTCTGAAATCACAACGACAGTAAAACAGTTAAAGCAAGCATCCAGCAACA
The DNA here is from genome assembly GCF_047495875.1 of Pithys albifrons albifrons. Classification (NCBI taxonomy): domain Eukaryota; kingdom Metazoa; phylum Chordata; class Aves; order Passeriformes; family Thamnophilidae; genus Pithys; species Pithys albifrons. The sequence continues at coordinate 104,920,795 of NC_092459.1, forward strand.
ACAAAACATTGTTTATATTCTACGTGCACTAAAACTTTGGAGATAGCAAGGGATATTTCTATAACAGTGCTCCTGGGAAGCCTGCCAACCTCCTGGGACACCTGCCAAGGTTTTGGTCAATGCTCGCATTTTCCACCATTCATCTCTCTTAAGTTGAGCTGGCAAAATGCCAACTGCCCAACACAGAATCAGAGCTTCCCCCACCCCCACCCCCTCCTGCAGAGAAAAAAGAGGAAAGGGGGAAAAAAAGCTTCAAACTACATTTATGCTTAAACTAACTATATATATTTATACAAAAAAGAGAAAATTAAGAGAAGCTACAATATAACACACACTTACACAAGTTAGAAATAACAAGAAATAACTCCCCACTCCCCATCGAAAACAGATTCTATCCCTTTAGATCCATAAGCATCCTAAAAGACACCCAGCAAGAAACAGAAATATAACAACAAAATATTTCTACTTCTCTGAATTCAAACAACAGGCAAATAGTGGCAGCAGCAGCAGGGCCCATTCCAGCAAGACAGTAGGTGCATGTCTTGCCTCTACTTCAGCCATAATGGAACTGAGTGAATACCTCCCTGCTTCTCTGTCACAGACATATGCATGAGATGGTCCAAGGACGTAAACAGATTTAGTTCTACATTTCTAGAACACCTGTACTTGTCTAATCTTACGTTTTACTTTCTTTGTGGAAAATGCATGTTCATTTATGTCTCCTAAACTTACTCTCACTTTTATGCCTAAAGAAAACAGAAAAAACAAGCCAAAGTAACATCTCCAAAAGCACAAGCCACTAAACTACTGTGTGGTAAAATAAGGCAAATAGTTTGAGACATGCTCTCAGTATACAGCCTTTTAGGTAAGATTCATTTTCTCAGCAGCTTTGTTTTAAAATAAATAAATGTCCAGCAGCATTTCAAAAGATCAACATGTTCAGGTTATTTGAACTAGTGGGATGAGAATAATGCACTGCAAGGGAAAGACGCTGTTGTAGTTTGGAATTATTATGTAAATTCTCTCCCCTGCCACTAACTGCCCATGCCAGGAGTTAACAAAAAGAAGTAGTTAACTGCTGATCGCTTAGGTAGTGGGAAGGTTGTCTCTTTTGTTTTTGGGGACATTTCTTTCTTTGCTTAGGAACTCGGGAGCAGTGTGTGTGCTGCCGAGGAGGGAAGCTATTCTTTTTTTTTCTCCTGCTCCTACTGCTGGCTACTGTTGGGGCTTCTTCATCTGGGAACTCACCCTGCTGCTAGCCGGGCTGTGATACTGATACTGCCGTAAGTATAACTCTCCTCCCAAAGGAAACTTGTTGTTGTGAGGGGTTGTTGTTGGGGGGGGTTGTTGTTTTGTTTGTTTTTCCTCTGTGGTGTTGGGGAAGTGGTTTGCTCTAGTTTGTTTATAGTTATACCTATACCTACATATATAGATATATATAGATATATATATATTTATAGCAGTTAGGGACAGTTATCCTTCTTGTATTAAAATTCCTGTTCTTAAATTTGATAAAGAGTGGCATGATTATTGTGGAGAAGGCCCCCTCCCCCGCTTGTGGGTAAACATTTTAGTTTTTCCCCTAAAACCAAGACATATTTTTGGCGCCCAACATTTGGAGCTTGTGAACAAAGAAGGATAACTGTTCTTGTGGTACCATGTGTGTATTGAGTTTAGGGTTCATCATGACCATCCTGTATAATATATTGGCTTTTTGTTGGTACAAATTTATGCCAAAAGGAGCGCCAGGTTTAAGTCTTATCAACAAATCAATGAGTAGAACTCAAATAGCCGCAATTATTATTGAGTTCTTACTTTGGATTTATGGTGCTATGAATTCAATGCCTGTGGTGGGGGTCATTTGGATGGTGTTCTCAAGGCTGTTTTCCATGGCGTAACCTAAGCTGCTACCTCTGGGGATTTAGCGATAATAGTACTGACCCTTGGAAAGGAATAAAGGGGAGTGTTTTCTCCCAACCCTTCACCCACTCCCCCTTTAAGTCTGTTACAACAGCTTTTGGGATGTTTAATTTCTCCTTAGATGCCAGAGATAGCTTGCTCTTTATGGTTGCTATTCAAAGTTGTATCATAATGGTATACCTCATGTTTGAAGACAGGGCCAGGGCCAGGTTTTTTTGAGAACTCATTCAGAAGTCCAGCCCAGTGCAGGGGGGAGAGGAAGAGAGTCAAACCCCCGATGTCATAGTGAGGGGGAAAAAGGAAGAGAATAAAACACCTGACATCACAGTGAAGAGGGAGAAGGAAGAGGGTAAAACCCCGATGTCACAGTGACGGAGGATGGGGCTAAAAATAGGGAAGAGGGTAAAACTCTGATGTCACAGTGACGCAGGACGAGGCTAAAAGGGGGAAGGGGGTAAAACCTCTGACGTCACAGTGACGCAGGACGAGGCTAAACCAGAGGACAGTCCAAGCCTATGGAAGTTGCCCCTATCCAGAAAAGGAAATATAAGACCAAACCAGTCCATCCAGAAGATGATGAGGTGGCCGCTGCACCTTCACAGCAAACAGACCCAGAGCCTGAGATTATCACTGAGTCATTGTCATTTGATAATCTCCGTGGTTTGCGGAAAGACATTGCTCGACACCCGGGTGAGCCCATCCTGACTTGGTTGATCCGAGTTTGGGACCTTATGGGTGAAACCTTACAACTGGATGGCGCTGAAGCCAGGTTTTTGGGGGCTCTGGCCCAGGATGTGGCTATTGAACAGGTGTTTGTGAGGGAATCAAAGCCCCTTTCACTCTGGGCACGACTTCTAATGAGTGTAAGAGAGAAGTTTGTTTATAGAGAAATCCTGCAGGAACATCACATTAAGAAGACTTGGAAGGCCATGGAAGAAGGAATTTTACGTCTGAGGGAGATGGCAATGATGGACGCACTTTTTGGAAGGGGTGGGCAAACCAATAATGACCCTGACAAGGTCAGATGCACACCACATATGTGGTGGAACCTTTCACACACGGGGCCAGCTGAATACACCGATTTCTTGGCATCCATGTATAGGGAAGAGAACAAAGAAACAGTGGACACTGTAGCAAATAAGCTCCGGATATATGAAGGCATGACCCACAGCTCAATGCAGGCCCGTATTTCTGCTGTAGAGACATTGGTTGAGAGTCTCAAGACGCTGCCTGCAGAGGTAAGAGCAATTAGAGAGGAAATTAGGGAAAGTCTCCAAGTGGCACCAGTGCGAATGAGAACCTCTGAAATCAGAGCCAGACGCCCCCCAATCAGAGGAAGTGGACAGGCCTCACGAACTGAGATGTGGTACTTCCTGGCCAAACATTGAGAAGACATGGGACAGTGGGATGGGAAACCTACCCGTGCCCTTGCAGCCCAAGTACAAGAACTGAAGGAGAGTGGAAGACGGTCAGTGAGAGTAAGTACAGTCCCAGTTTCCCATGGGCATGAATCTGACCCACAGGAGGGCACCTCCCAGGTGTACTCATGGAGAAAAGGTTCCGACTGCTATGACCAAGACCAGTGTTAGAGGGCCCTGCCTCTAGCCAGGTAGAGGCACGGGACAACCGTGTCTATTGGACTGTATGGATTCAATCGCCTGGCACATCAGACCCACAAAGGTATAAGGCTTTGGTTGATACCGGCGCTCAATGCACATTAATGCCATCAGGACATGTGGGCTCAGAAACTATTTCTATTTCAGGGGTGACAGGGGGATCTCAAGAGTTGACTGTGCTAGAAGCTGAAGTAAGCTTGACCGGAAGAGATTGGCAGAAACACCCCACTGTGACTGGTCCAGCCGTCCCATGTATCCTGGGCATTGACTACCTCAGGAATGGATATTTTAAGGACCCAAAGGGGCATAGATGGGCTTTTGGAATAGCCACTGTACAGACAGAAGGGATTGAACAATTGAACTCATTGCCAGGTCTCTCAGAAAGTCCTTCTGCTATCAGACTGTTGAAAGTTGAGGAACAGCAAGTGCCAATTGCCACCACGACAGTGCACTGTCGGCAATACCGAACGAACGGTGATGCTATGATTCCCATCCATAAGATGATCCATGAACTGGAGAGCCAAGGGGTGGTCAGCAAAACCCACTCACCCTTCAACAGCCCCATCTGGCCTGTACGTAAGTCTGATGAAGAATGGAGATTGACTGTGGACTATCGTGGCTTGAATGAAGTTACCCCACCGCTGAGTGCTGCTGTGTCAGACGTGCTGGAGCTCCAGTATGAGCTGGAGTCCAAGACAGCAAAGTGGTATGCCACTACTGACATTGCTAATGCGTTCTTCTCCATTCCTCTGGCACCAGAGTGCAGACCACAGTTTGATTTTACATGGAGGGGCGTGCAGTACACTTGGAACCAACTACCCCAGGGGTGGAAACACAGTCCCACCATCTGTCATGGACTGATCCAGACTGCACTGGAGAAGGGTAAGGCTCCAGACCACCTGCAATACATTGATGACATCATTGTGTGGGGGGACACAGCAGAAGAGGTTTCTCAGAAAGGAGAGAAAATCATCCAGATCCTTTCGGGAGCTGGTTTTGCCATCAAACGGTATGAAGTAGAGAAAAGCCAGAACTTAGGGGATTTTACAAAGAGCACCCAACTTTCATGGGAGTTTCCAAGAGATAAGGTTTAACCTTCAGTGGAGTCATAATTAACGATCCAATTAGCGTAGACCTGTGCTTAGCTAAACAACAAATTGACAGGTTAATCCCAAGAAAGAAACCAGAACACCATAGTTGGCAAAACCCACTGCAAGATCATACAGAGTTCATGAGGATGAGGAGCAAGAATGCGACCACCACCTGATGAAGTAACAGGATCTCCCCTCATAATATTCCTCAAAATGGACAGCTCCGCCCCAACTCCGCCTGCTATGAATATTATATTGCAATATTATAATTATGCATGAATATGTATGTAAGAATACTGTAATCCCTCACCAAAATGTATAAATATTGTAGCTTCTCACTGTAGATTTTGAAGCTCTTTGTCCGACGCTAGTCGGGGGCTTCCCAACGTTGTCTTAATAAATACCTTGCTGTTTATGGACTAAAACTTTGTCTCTAAACAGTTTGTTCTGCCTTTTTGGGCATCATATTCTGGCGACTCTGGTGGGACTGTCCTGCTCCATCGGTGCTGAAACCCGAGGGGCTGGGGACACTGTAGGGCGCCCCCACGACCGAGTTTGCTGTCGGACAGTCTCCCTGACCCCTGGTCTCATACACCGGTGGACAAGGACCTCTCGAAGGATCAAAAGGTATTTATAACCGCATTTGAATGAAGGAATAAAGGTGCACTATAAAACTGAATCGAACAGGGCGAGGAGGACGCTCCCAGGTCTGGGGTTAGAGTCCCCTGAGCCTGAGTCCTGAAAGGGGTTAGAGTCCCCGATTTTAAGAGGTTTTTTTTAGGGGTTGGAGTCCCCTCAAGAACATGGATTTGAATCTCACGAAGGCAGAATAGCGTATGAACTTATTACTATATGTGATGCTGCTATGTATGTGGAGTGTGATGCTAATAATTGTGTTGTTTTAGCTGTTTGAACTATATGTGAGGCTACTATGTATGTTGAGTGTAATGCTAATAATTGTGTTGTTTTAGCTATTTGAATTATATGTGAAGTTGGTATGTATGTTGAGTGGGGTGCTAATAATTGTGTTGTTTTAGCCTTTTGAACTACAAGAAAAAAAAAAAAAAAAAAAAAAAAAAAAAAAAAAAAAAAAAAAAAAAGAGAAGGAGACTGCTGTTAACTAATTCCTGTAAGCTATTGGATTTCAAGAGTTCTGTATGGGAAAAGGTACTGAAAGGCTGTCTGTAGAAGGGCTTTGTTCCTCTGAGCCTCTGATAAAGATTTGTCCAAATTGTGAATGTTCGCTGTTTATGATTGCTAGATGTAATGTTTGCAGTGGCTTAATTTTTGATGAAGATCGTTTGCCAGGGGTGTCATATATAAGGTGTGACCATTGTTTCTCAGAGCAAGCTCTGCATATGGTTAAGTGCGTGGAATATTTCTGTAAGAGAACTCGAGGCTTAGTCTTTCTCCTAATGCTTTCAGACCTGTTGTAATAATAGAATCAAGCTGCACCAGGGACCATCTGAAAATCCTGCGGTCTACAGCGACATCTTGTGGCCTCCCCTGGTAACATTATTATTTTGATCCAATATTAAGTGATTGACAATCAGAGGGGAGTGCAAGAGTGTGAAAGAGAGTGAATGAGACGCAGTCTGACTGCGAAGCGAGTGAGGAGTTCCGATCTACGTTTCCGCGTCCTTCGCGAGAAGGCCGGCTAGAGACGAACGAAGCGATTGACAATCTAGTGGTCAGAGGGGAGTGCAAGAGTGTGAAAGAGAGTGAATGAGACGCAGTCTGACTGCGAAGCGAGTGAGGAGTTCCGATCTACGTTTCCGCGTCCTTCGCGAGAAGGCCGGCTAGAGACGAACGAAGCGATTGACAATCTAGTGGTCAGAGGGGAGTGCAAGAGTGTGAAAGAGAGTGAATGAGACGCAGTCTGACTGCGAAGCGAGTGAGGAGTTCCGATCTACGTTTCCGCGTCCTTCGCGAGAAGGCCGGCTAGAGACGAACGAAGCGATTGACAATCTAGTGGGAGTAAATATTGACAATGGGCAGTCAACCGAGTAAGGAAGGTAAAGAAATAAATTTAAAAACCCCCCTTGGGTGTATTCTGAAACACTGGAAAGAGTTTGGAGGGGTCCCGGGTGGAAACATGAGTAAAAAGAAGCTGTTAAAGTATTGTCAAGACTGGTGGCCATTATATACCTTAGACGAGGGAGAAAAGTGGCCCCCTGAGGGGAGCTTGAATTATAATACAATGCTGCAGCTCCTTCTGTTCCTCCGCAGATTGGAAAAGTGGGATGAGGTTATATATTGTGAAATGTTTTTTTCATTGAGAGACAAACCAGAGTGGCAGAGAGATTGTGGGGTAAATATCCCACCCCAAGACCCTTTTGTGTTAGCACTAGAAAAAGATCAGAAGAATTCTAAAGCAAAAAAGCGTTGTTGTGATGCCTGCAGTATTGGAAAACAATGTCTTAAATATAGAAAGAGACAAGATAGTGATAGTGAAAAAGAAAGCCTTATGGACATAACAGACTTGATACAGAGATTTCAAATATTTGAGGCTGCCACAAAAACAAAAACAATCAAAGGTGCTCCTGTGACGCCAGGAACGGTGGAAAAACAGGATAGCGAGGAGGATACTTCGAGCGACACAACACAAGGAAAAAGCAGAATAGAAACCGCCAACGCTGCAGAAACTGGGACATTACCGAAAACCCCAGACACAAGAAGACTGAAAGGCAAAACAGACACTGAAAGTAGCAGTGACAGTGATGAATCAGAAGGTGCCAGCCATTCCTATCAAACCAGGTCGGCGAAGCAAAAAGGCAGCAAAGGGAAAACAGGAAAGAAAGCAGATAGTCGTTTAATTGCTCCCCTTAGACAAGTAATAAATCTCAAAGGAGAACAAGGAAGAATAAAGGTCCCCTTTTCATCAGGGGAGTTGGATAGATGGAAGGAGGCAGTGAAGAGTTTCAGGGAAGAACCAGAAAGTATAGCACAGAGATTTGAATTAATAGCTAGGAACCAAGACATTGACTGGGAGGATACGGACTTGTTATTGAATGCATTTACTCCTACTGAGAAGGAGTTGGTGCTAAATGCGGCTAGGACGCACGCGAGGTCCTTACGGGGAGATTTAAGGGATATTTTCCCTAGAGAAAACCCGAGATGGGACGTGAACCGACCAGAAGACTATGCAATGTTGAAGCAATATCGAGAAATAATTGCCGAGGGTTTAAGGAATGCGATTCCTAAGGCAATAAATTGGGCTGCCCTATATCAAATCAGACAGGATACAGGGGAATCACCTACCGACTACTTAGATAGACTCAGAAAGGCAATGAGACAATATACTCCCTTGGATCCCGCTTCGGAAATAGGCATTGCACAACTGGTCGGGCTGTTTATAGGACAAAGTAATCCAGACATAAGAAGAAAGTTACAAAGATTAGGTCACCCAGACGACAAAAATCTGGAAAAATTGATGACGGAAGCCTGGAGAGTATATAACAATAGAGAAGAAAAGAAACTAGCAGGGAAGCCACCACGTTTGGTAGCTATGACCCAGGGATTCCCTGAAACATATGGCCAGTACCCTGTGGGGACCGGGGGCAGGGTCCCTGGATCTAATACAGGAGGAAGGGGTCGTGGTAACTTCATGCGAGGAAGGGGAGGTGCATACGTATCGCAGAGAATAGGACCAAATCAGTGTTCCCACTGCCTGCAAATAGGTCACTGGAAGCGGGACTGTCCCCTCCTGGCAATAAAAAGTGCTAACTCTGCCACCACTATTACACATCAAAGCAATCAATGAGGAGGACCGGTGGGTTGTTCCCTAGCGGACCCACTGGTTAAAATAACGCTGGGGGAGGGTAATGAAGAACTAGATTTTTTAGTCGACACTGGAGCAACATTCTCGGTTTTAAATCAAAAATTGGTACCACAAAGTGATGAATCTGTAAGAGTCATAGGTGCAACAGGCCAACCAGAAAAGGCATTTTTCCTAAAACCCTTAAAGTATAAAATTGGGAAACAGATGGGAATACACCAATTCTTGTATTTACCTAATTCTCCTAAGCCTTTATTAGGGAGAGATTTGCTGGAGAACTTGGGAGCGGTCATTAAATTTAGTAAGGGGGAATTGGAATTTTTGGTTAATGAAGACAGATGGATAGCTGCTCTAAGCTTAGCTATGAGCAGCGTTGAGCCAGAGCGAAACAATGAAAATAACAAGCGAATCATGGACGAAGTGTATCCCTTGGCCTGGGCAACGGACACACCTGGGAGGTCGAAACAAGCAACACCAATAAAGGTTGAATTAATACAAGGGGCAAAGCCGGTAAATAAAAAACAATACCCACTAAGGCTGGAAGACAGAGAGGGAGTAACACCCATAATAAAGAAGTTTTTAGAATTAGGATTGTTAATAGAATGTGAGTCTGAATTTAATACACCCATCCTGCCAGTAAAGAAACCAAACGGAACATATAGATTGGTACAGGACTTAAGAGCTGTAAATGAAATTACAAAAACTATACATCCGGTAGTGGCCAATCCATATACCCTTTTAACCAAATTGAAAGATAACTTAATCTGGTTTACAGTGTTGGATTTAAAAGATGCATTCTTTTGCCTTCCCTTAGCGTCAGAAAGTCAGAAGATTTTTGCTTTTGAATGGGAATCCATTGGGGGGAGAAAAACTCAATTAACATGGACGGTGTTGCCCCAGGGTTACAAGAATAGTCCCACAATTTTTGGGAACCAATTGGCTAAAGAGCTAGAGCAATGGGAACGGCCGCCAGGAGATGGCGTTCTTCTACAGTATGTCGATGATCTGATCCTGGGAAATGAGAAAGAAGAAGATTGTGTTCAGTGGACAATTTCGCTTTTAAATTTCTTGGGCTTAAACGGATACCGAGTCTCCCAACAAAAGGCCCAGTTAGTACAAAAACAAGTCGTGTATTTGGGATATGAAATCTCAAAGGGACAGAGATCTCTAGGAACAACAAGGAAAGAAGCTATATGCCAGATGCCTAAGCCCCAAACACCTAGAGACTTACGAGCCTTTTTAGGGATGACAGGATGGTGCCGGTTATGGATATACCAGTACGGGATACTGGCAAAGCCACTATATGACTTACTCAAGGACACCAAAAGGACTGTCGAGTGGACTCCTGAGGCTGAGGCAGCATTCAAAAGATTAAAACAAGAACTTATGAGGGCCCCGGCACTGGGTTTGCCAGATGTGACGAAGCCTTTTTGGTTGTACTCTCATGAACGCCAGGGAATGGCAATGGGGGTGTTGGCCCAACAGCTGGGACCATGTAAAAGGGCTGTGGCATACTTCTCGAAGCAACTGGATGAGGTGAGCAAAGGATGGCCTACATGTCTAAGGGCAGTTGCTGCCGTAATTCTGAACATTGAAGAGGCCAGGAAACTCACATTGGGACAAAAGATGACAGTATTAGTATCTCATACTGTATCGACAGTATTGGAACAGAAGGGTGGCCATTGGCTGTCACCCTCGAGATTCCTGAAGTACCAGGCAATACTGGTTGAATCTGATGACATAGTAATTCAGGTCACTAACGTTGTCAATCCAGCTTCATTTTTAGAAGGAAGGACACCAGAGGAACCACTTGAGCATAACTGCATGGAAACTATTGAAGCAGTGTACTCCAGCCGTCCTGACCTCAAAGAGATACCAATCCCGGAAGCAGAGAACTGGTTCTCAGACGGCAGCAGCTTTGTGAAACAAGGCGTGAGGATGGCTGGGTATGCGGTAACCACTACGGAACAGGTGATTGAATCAAATCCTTTACCTGTGGGGACCTCTGCACAAAAGGCAGAGTTGATAGCCCTCACCCGGGCTCTTGAATTGGCAGACGGACTATGTATAAATGTGTGGACGGACTCTAAATATGCCTTCTCCGTAGTGCATGCTCATGGAGCGATTTGGAAGGAACGGGGATTATTAACCACCCAGGGGAAGGTTGTAAAACATGCAGAAGAAATCCTACGACTACTGGAAGCCGTCCAGCTCCCGGACCAAGTGGCCGTAATGCATTGTAAAGGACACCTGAAAGGTAACACCGTCCCAGAAATAGGTAATAGGAAAGCTGACGCAGAAGCCAAGTTAGCTGCAATAAAGGGTCAAGGACTACTAGTAACTGCATTAGTACCTGGAGAGTTGGATACTAACTTCCAACCGGAATATCGAGAAACAGATCATAAGTGGATACAGAGAAATAAGGGCAAGCTACTGGATAGTGGATGGGGCCAAATGGAAACAGGGCAGTTAATATTGCCAGGAAATATAATGTGGCAATTCGTAAAGACAGAACATGAGAAAACTCACTGGGGTTTTGATCCCCTCTATCAGTATCTTAAAAGTAGAATAGCAGGACCTAAACTATATACTACCATAAAACAAGTGACCTCCCGGTGTGAGCGCTGTCTGAAAAACAATCCAAACACTGGAACAAAAGTACACTTGGGAGCAATTAACAAAGGGAAATTCCCAGGGGAAATGTGGCAAATTGATTTCTCCGAACTCCCAAGGAAAGGGGGATATCGATATATGTTAGTTTTAACTGACACATTTTCTGGGTGGCCTGAAGCCTTTCCATGTAAGACATGTAAAGAAAAAGAAGTGATTAAAGTATTACTGAATGAAATTATACCAAGGTTTGGGATACCTAAAAATATTTCATCGGACCGGGGAACGCATTTTTGTGCAAAGATTGTTCAGGCAATCAGCAAGGCACTACAAATCAAGTGGCAATTGCATACACCCTATAGGCCCCAAGCCAGTGGGCAAGTAGAAAAAATGAATCATCTTCTTAAACAACAAATTGCTAAGATATGTCAGGAGACCAACCTGCAATGGTACCAAGCCTTGCCTATTGCCTTGATTCGATTAAGGGTCAAGCCCAGATCAAAAGAAAAGCTGAGCCCGTTTGAAATCCTGTATGGGCGACCCTATGCAATGCAAATTGTGAACAGTGAAGCTATAGATCATATAGGCAACCAGTATGTATATGATTACATTACTGCGATAGGGAAACAGTTTGACAAAAATGCCACTATAGTAATAGGACAACAGCCTAGACAACCCGATAACAAGTTGCACCCCTTTAACTCTGGTGACTGGGTATATGTTCAGAATCTTTTAGGAGAACCCCTACAAGAGAGGTGGGAGGGACCGTTCCAGGTATTGCTGACCACCTTCACGGCAGTCCGAATAAAGGAACGACCTACCTGGATCCACTACTCACGGGTTAAGAGAGCCCCGGAACCTGAACAAGAAAACTCCCCCTCAGAAAATGGATGAACGTAATCTCACTAAAATACAGAGGCGGCGCTGGACAAGAGCCCTGTTACCAATAGTTAAAGAGGTTAAGCCAAACGTAAAAGCATGGGGAGTAATATCCCTGGCTCAAGAATTAGCCCACACGGGAGGAAGGAATTGGTCGAAATCATCACAGATCAGAAAAAGAATATCAAAAGGACCAAGATATTTTTGTGGATGTGGGAAGGATGGGTCCCACTACCGTTGGTACAAAGTGTTGTGTGGTGGGTGTCAGAAAATTTGGTGGGTACATCAAAATTATTACAGACACTACGGTACTTGTATGAGTTGCGACCGTAAATTTAATCAGGATATCACAGACCGCTATAGAGATCTGTTAGAACAACATTGGTCACCACAAGATGTAGAAAATCTACACATAATATCAACATTAGTAGTAGAAAACAGGGATCATTGGTATTTAATGAATCTGGAACATTGGACTAGGAACGCAGTGCGGAGAATCCTTTGTGAGGATAAAACCTGGGCAATAGCTGAGTATTGTGGGGCAGGAATCGGGGCTCACTATTTGCAAAATTATGACGAGGAATCCTGGGAAAGAATAACGGGAATGTCTGTTTCAGGAGTAACTGTTTCTGCCCCCTCAACTCCCTGTAGCCTGGACCAGGAATTTCAAGGAATGACTCTCCACTAAAGGAAGAAGGATCCCTAACGACAATCATTGACAATGGATTTAACCATGCTCCTCATAATGATTTCGGGACACTGGATAAGTATAATTTTATCGTTTGAGTTGCAATGGCCTTGGTCTACTGCACGAATGAGGAAGGCGCTTATGTGGTCCGAAGCGGAGGATCCACAGTCTAGCCCAGAAGTCGACCAGTATTTAGTTATCTATGTCTTGCACAACAACCAACCATATATGCCATATGATTGGCAATACACAGAGAGTCAAGGAAAACTAACGAGTATAACTGGGAAAAGAGGGGAAGAGATTCAGATAGGATGTAAACCTGCCAATTTGGTGAGTCAGGATAAGGGACAGGTTAGACTAACCATAACCCCGAAGAAAGGCTCAATCCTTACATTCAGTAAAGAAATACAACATCCAGTATGGGTAAAAAGAGAAGGATCAGTTAGCTGCTTATGGGACACAGTAGGAAGCAGTGGAGAGGAGAAATGTGAACTAAAAATGATTTTAACTCAGTTTGTCACAGTAACTTGTATATGGTTAAATAGAGATCGAGCGGTATCGGACCAGTTTATGATCCATGTCGCAGAAGACACCCCTATTACTACTAAAACCCCCACAACTTCAGTACTTCTCAGCCCAATTTGTAGAAGAATACATAATCTGACTTTTATTGGTCCACAGGTAATAAGCCACTCAAATGGGCAGAAATTGTTATTAGATCCCGCATACTCACTAAAAAGAATTAAAGTTAATGTCCAGGTAGATGTTTCGCAATTACGAGGGGAATGCCAGCCCTTTATTCAGCAGAGCCTCACAGGCTGGAATGCATGGCTGGCAGCTAGATCCTATCCCCAGCGAGTCCGTAGAGATGTAACTGGATGGTTAGGGACGGGATTAGGAGTATTGAACACGATCGACCAGGAGGTATTAGTAAATAAGTTAAGCTCAGTTACTTCAGATCTGGGGAGACTTAGGGTCCCCATAAGCTCATCTATGTTGGCCCTGGCCGAAACACAATCGGTAGCAGTCAAACTGCTAACCCTATTAGCTAACCACACGGCTGAGGATTTCCTTAAGATTGCAGAATATGCTGGGGATGTTAGCAGGACGGTTGCACTCGCTCTCCAATGCATCCAAACACAGCAGTGGGTACAGTCTGTAACAGCTGGAATTATAAGGGAAGGAGTCTCAGGAATTTTGCCTCAAGAAATAAGAGAACTAATAGCTAAAAACAATTCCACTACCCAGTTTGAAAGGGATCATCAAGCCTGGTGGCACCTGATAAATTTTACCTACAATCCCCAACATGAACAAATCGAGGCATATGTACTCACGATCAGTGCCGCCAGGGAACGAACTGTTTTTCCTGTCCTGACTCTGGGGACAATGCACCAAAACGTTTTAGTTCGACCAATTGATCATAACGTCTGGGCCAGTTTTGATTACATTAAGGGGAAATGGATAACAGTCAGCTTAGAAACGTGCATCTCCAAAGGACACTTAGGTTATGTCTGTGAAAATACTATTGTAGAAGGAGAAGACCTGTGCTTAGACACTGAAAATAGCGTATGTACCTTTGAAATGTTACCCCACAATCAAACCAAATCGCAGGTATACTATATCGGCAATGGATGTGCATGCCTTAGGACTCTCTGTACTGAACTCACAATTGACCATTGCCATGAAACAACTAATGGTACTAACTTTTGTGTATGTAATTTTACTCGCATTATAGGTTGTGATTTTGACTACACTGCTCCGATAACTACTAAACAGCTGATAGAAGTAAATTATAGCCTGTATCATAATATACCACACCTGCAAATAGGTATGGATACTGAACTTCTCAAGAAAATGCTTAGACACCCAGACATAGAAAGATTAGTGCGAGAAGTAAACAGAAGTACACAACGCACCTTATGGCAAGTAGAACACGATACAGCAAAGATAAAAACTATCCTGACAAAGGTAGAGCGAGAGGGAGAACAGCATTGGTGGGATATCCTAACAGGACGTTCCCCTACTGCAACACAGGTATTCAATTCTCTAGTGCATCCAATGATAGCTATAGCCGTAAGTACCGTCCTGCTAACACTCCTGAATGTGTACTTGTGGTACAAGATTAGCACCATAATTAAGAGAACCCAAACTTTATGGATTATGGTGAAAACAGCACAAAATTCTTTTGGGCTTGGCGGAAGAATCCGCAAGCCATAAGAAAAGGGGGGGAATGAAGTAGAGAAAAGCCAGAACTTAGGGGATTTTACAAAGAGCACCCAACTTTCATGGGAGTTTCCAAGAGATAAGGTTTAACCTTCAGTGGAGTCATAATTAACGATCCAATTAGCGTAGACCTGTGCTTAGCTAAACAACAAATTGACAGGTTAATCCCAAGAAAGAAACCAGAACACCATAGTTGGCAAAACCCACTGCAAGATCATACAGAGTTCATGAGGATGAGGAGCAAGAATGCGACCACCACCTGATGAAGTAACAGGATCTCCCCTCATAATATTCCTCAAAATGGACAGCTCCGCCCCAACTCCGCCTGCTATGAATATTATATTGCAATATTATAATTATGCATGAATATGTATGTAAGAATACTGTAATCCCTCACCAAAATGTATAAATATTGTAGCTTCTCACTGTAGATTTTGAAGCTCTTTGTCCGACGCTAGTCGGGGGCTTCCCAACGTTGTCTTAATAAATACCTTGCTGTTTATGGACTAAAACTTTGTCTCTAAACAGTTTGTTCTGCCTTTTTGGGCATCAGGTATAAGGTTAAGGGACCAGCCCAAGAGATCCAGTTCCTGGGAGTGAAGTGGCAGGATGGACGCCGTCAGATTTCAACAGAAGTCATCAATAAGACCACAGCAATGTCTCCACCTACCAGCAAAAAAGAAACACAAGCCTTTCTGGGTGCCATAGGGTTCTGGAGGATGCATATCCCAGCATACAGTCAGATCATAAGCCCTCTGTACTTGGTAACCCGTAAGAAGAATGATTTCCATTGGGGCCCTGAACAGCAACAAGCCTTTGACCAGATCAAGCATGAGATTGCTCAGGCTGTAGCCCTTGGACCAGTCAGGACAGAACCAGACATACAGAACATGCTCTACTCCGCTGCCGGGAATAATGGCCTGTCTTGGAGCCTTTGGCAGAAGGTGCCTGGTGAGACTCCAGGCCGACCACTTGGAGTCTGGAACCCAGGCTACAGAGGATCCGAAGCCAACTACACCCCAACACAGAAAGAGATCCTAGCTGCCTATGAAGGAGTTTAAGGTGCCTCAGAGGTGATTGGCACAGAAGCACAGCTCTTTCTGGCACCTCTACTACCAGTGCTGAAGTGGATGTTGGCAGGACAGGCTGCCTCAACACATCATGCCACTGATGCTACCCGGAGCAAGTGGATTGCCATGATTACGCAGCACGCCCGTATGGGAAAACCAATTTGCCCTGGGATCCTGGAAATCATCACAAACTGGCCTGAAGGTGAAAATTTTGGTCTAGCAGATGAAGAGGAAGAGCAGGTGATACATGCAGAAGAAGCTCCACCATACAATCAATTGCCAAAAGAGGAAATATGCTACGCCCTCTTCACCGATGGCTCCTGTCGCATTGTAGGGACTAATCGCAAATGGAAAGCAGCTGTATGGAGTCCCACATGACAAGTTGCAGAAGCTACTGAAGGAGAAGGTGGGTCGAGTCAGTTTGCAGAGCTTAAAGCCGTGCAGTTGGCCCTGGACATTGCTGAATGAGAGAAATGGCCAAAGCTTTACCTCTACACTGACTCATGGATGGTGGCCAATGCTCTCTGGGGATGGTTAGATCGATGGAAGGAAGCCAATTGGAAACGCAGAGGGAAACCCATCGGGGCAGCTGATATATGGCAAGACATCGCCACCCGAGTAGAGAAGCTGATTGTGAGAGTCTGCCACATAGACGCACACGTGCCCAAAAATGGAGCCAATGAGGAACATCTCAACAACCAACAGGCAGACCGAGCTGCACAAGTGAAAGTATCACAGATAGATCTGGACTGGCAGCACAAGGGAGAGCTGTTCTTGGCCCGATGGGCCCATGATGCCTCGGGCCATCAGGGCAGAGATGCCACTTATAAATGGGCATGAGACCGAGGGGTGGATTTAACCATGGACATTATCTCTCAGGTTATCCATGACTGCGAGACATGTGCTGCCATTAAGCAGGCTAAGAGAGTGAAGCCCCTGTGGTATGGTGGACGCTGGGATAAGTATAAATACGGGGAGGCCTGGCAGGTTGACTACATCACACTGCTACAGACCCGCCAAGGCAAGCGCTATGTGCTCACCATGGTGGAAGCAACCACAGGATGGCTGGAGACACACCCAGTGCCTCACGCCACTGCCTGGAACACCATCTTAGGCCTGGAAAAACAAGTCCTGTGGTGACATGGCACTCCAGAACAAATTGAGTCAGATAATGGAACTCGAATTTCAAGAACAGCTTAGTTGCTCCCTGGGCGAGAGAGCACGGCATTGAGTGGGTGTATCACATCCCCTAACATGCACCAGCTACCGGGAAAGTTGAACGGTGTAATGGACTGTTGAAAACCACTTTGAAGGCATTGGGAGGAGGGACTTTCAAACACTGGGATCAACACTTAGCAAAGGCTACATGGCTAGTCAACACTAGAGGCTCTGTCAATCGAGCCAGTCCTGCCCAATCAGAACCCCTTCACACTGTAGATGGAGACAAAGTCCCTGTAATACACCTGAGAGGTATGCTAGGGAAAACAGTCTGGATTAACCCTGCCTCAGGCAAAGGCAAACCCATTTGTGGGATTGTCTTTGCTCAAGGATTTGGTTCCACCTGGTGAGTGATGCAGGAAGATGGAGAGACACGATATATACCTCAAGGCGAGCTTATCTCTGGGCAAACAACTCATATTACTGTATTTGTAAACATTTAAATATTTGAAAGAAAATTTAAGTTTGATGTAAAGTATAGGCATGGAAGAGAATTTAGGGGTGGATTATGTTGTAGTTTGGAATTATTATGTAAATTCTCTCCCCTGCCACTAACTGCCCATGCCAGCAGTTAACAAAAAGAAGTAGTTAACTGCTGATTGCTTAGGTAGGGGGAAGGTTGTCTCTTTTGTTTTTGAGGACATTTCTTTTGTTTTTGAGGACATTTCTTTCTTTGCTTAGCTCGGCGGAACTCAGGAGCAGTGTGTGTGCTGCCGAGGATGGAAGCTGTTCTTTTTTTCTCCTGCTCCTACTGCTGGCTATTGTTGGGGCTTCTTGCTGAGCTGCTGCCTTTTCTCCTTTTCACGGCTGTTTCTCCTGGTTCCTGCATCTGGGGTCCCGGCCTCTGCTCCAGTCTCACCACTGCCTGCAGCGTCACGGCCTGCCTGCCCTGGCTGGGGCAGTGACCCGGGCGAGAGAGGTTTGCAGCTGCTTTCCAGGACACGCGGCGGTTCCCCATTTTCAACTTCCTTTCTTCATTTGGGACAAGAGACACAGGGTTCATCTGGGAACTCACCCTGCTGCTAGCCGGGTTGTGATACTGATACTGCCGTAAGTATAACTCTTCTCCCAAAGGAAACTTGTTGTGAGGGGTTGTTGTTGGGGGGGGGTGTTGTTTTGTTTGGTTTTCCTCTGTGGTGTTGGGGAAGTGGTTTGCTCTGGTCTGTTTATAGTTATACCTATACCTACATATATAGATATATATATATATATTTATAGCAGTTAGGGACAGTTATCCTTCTTGTATTAAAATTCCTTTTCTTAAATTTGATAAAGAGTGGCATGATTATTGTGGAGAAGGCCCCCTCCCCCGCTTGTGGGTAAACATTTTAGTTTTTCCCCTCAAACCAAGACAGACGCCTTCTGCAAGAACTTCCCAACAGCACCAATAGCTGGTTTGTAGTAATATAAGGTACTTTGTTTGCCCATGGACCTTATATGAGCCAGCGTTTTGCAAAGTAAAGCAACATACCACAACTATAGCAGCGTATTTGCCCAGGCTCAGGTTACATGACATCTGTTCAAGAGATTAAATGACACGATAATTAGCATTCCAGATCCTTCGCTGTAACTACCACTTTCAACATCCAGAATCATGTCATGTTCTAGCGATGTGCAATAGACTTAGGGCTTGAATACATGGCTTCTTAGCAGGTTTTGGTCCTGGCTTCCTCCAGCATTCAGATTCTGGGGGAGGGGATGAAAGGAGTCTCTACAGCAGAAAGTTCTAAAAATGTTTTTGCTGCTTTTTAACTAAGTTCTGAAGAAGTTCTCATTCTTATATATAAGTTTATTTCTCTATCCACAACTGAAATTATGTATTTTCATACCTGAAAAAAAAATCCAAAATGTATACAAATGTGATCAAATGAAGGAAACAAACCGCTTTCCCTGGAATACTGCAGGAAGAACTGAAGTATTTCTTATTTTGCTCTATAAACACCTGCTTTACAAACACTCTTGCATCAGTAAAACAAATACCTTTTCCACTATCCCAGACATCAGCTAGGAATAGATGTAGATGTAGAAGTCAATGGGAATTCAAAAGTTGCCCAAAGTCCCCACAGTTGAACAATGGTGAATTGTGGGGTCTGAATTGAAGCAATAAAAACCTGCCAGTGTTTTGGATTTTTACATAGGAAGACAGAGAAACCTACCATGCATAATAGATATCTCTGTCTTGCTTCTGAGACTAAGCTCATGCTTTTCATATATTAAAAAAATAACTGTGTTTTAGCACTGGCTGTTTTGGTGACCTCCATGAGACTTCTAATCAAATCTTGCATATAGCTAGAGCTTCAGAGATTATTTTATTTCTTCTCAAGAGACAGACAACTCTTGTTTCAATTAATATTTCAATCCACAGAACACTGTATAATAACAAAAAAAAAAAGAGAACTCAGCAATTAGAATAAAGATTAAAAATATCATGTAATCCTTATGTGACCATAGCCATATAAATGCACCTCAAGATACCATGGCTTATTCTTTTATTATTAAATAAAGTATCTTATCTTACAGGGTCATAAAATTCCAGTCAATGTAAATATACTTTGGGCATCATCCCACAGAGCATTCATTCCTCTGCTGCTTCTCTTCTCTTGAGCTTGTTGTATTGTGACACTAGAGGTCAGCCTCCCAAAGAAAACTAACCATTGCTCAGTTTTAAATCGATGAGGAATTGTGGAACTTGTAATTTACTGCTTTTAGAAGTAGCACTGGAGATGCAGCGATCACATAATTATAGAATATCATGAGCTGGAAGCAACCTACAAGAATCAAGTCCAGCTCCTGGCCTCAAGTAGGACAGCCTCAAGAATGATACCACATGCCTCAGAAAACTGTCCAAACATTTGCTGGACTCTGACAGTGGCTCTGACCACTTCTCTGGGAAGACTAGTCCAGTGCCCAGCCACTTTTTGGGTGTTTCTTCCTAATATATAACTGGACACAGCTTCATGCTGTTCCCTCAGGTCCTGTCACTGATCACCAGTAAGAAGAGATCAGTGCCTATCTCTCCACTTCCCCTCAAAGGAAGTTGTAGACTGCAATGAGGTCTCCCTTCAGTCTTCTCTTCTCCAGGCTGAGTAAGTCAAGTGACCTCAGCCGCTCCTCCTATGACTTGCCCTCTAGACCCTTCATCATCTCTGTTGCCATCCTTTGGATGCTATTCCAGGCTCAAACTGTACACAACCTTGCAAGGACATCAAGCCAGGGGAAGGATTTTGTTCTTAAACCCATCTTCTTCAAATGTTTGATTGATGGGAAACGAATCAGCTAAACATGAATCTTGCATTATAATCCACAGACACCTGTATGAAGCCTCAAGAACTGTCAGGCACAGAGACTGGATAAAAGGTCCTGCTGTAATTTTCCCAGGACAGAGAATTCAGATTCCCCTCTTCGGCCATTTAAGATTTACAAGAATTTCCAAAAAGATCCTTACTTTATCGATACATTACAACACGATCACTCCTTCCATTTCAAGTTGAAAGGCTTTACACAAAGCAAAGCTTTATCAGATAGCACTGACCTGTACTTCTTATCCTGAAAAACAACCACAAGGACTTTAAGGTGGCAGAAGCCACTTCACCTCAACATGCAACAGTAGTTCAAAAGTCCACAACAACACTACACAATCCGGGAGGTGAGGCAATGTAATTAAGCCATTAGAAAATCTATCAGCACAATATTAGGACAACTACCAGAACAGAATTTTCCAAACTGAAAATGGGGATAACTCAAGGTGAGAAATCTCTGTTTTAAGAAAATTAGCCATTACGGTCTCAGATAGCTAAGAGCAGGGGAAGGGCAAGCCCTTTTGAACCCTGGGATCCTCACAGACTCCTGCCACCTACTAACTAAGCTCACTTTTGTTTATTTTGCTCAGTCCAGTAGAATTGCTGCCTTTGGCATTTCTTTTGTTTGCTTATTTGACTACTTTGCTGAATGGCCTTTTGATCTCCAGCCATTCTCTGCTCTCTACTTCTCCCACGGTTCCTATTTTCCATCGATCTTTCAATGCTCAGTTAGCTCTCCTTTCTCCATCACTGCAATCCTTGCTTGGCCATAACTACCCCCAAATCTCTCTGTCACCTTCAGCTCTTCCAGAGCTAATGACAAGAACGAACCATGGGAAGATGCAGATGACATCCCACCCACCTCACCTGTGAGCTAGAGAGACAAGCAGTAGGTCTTCTGACAGCAATGTGATAGAGCATGTATATCCTACAGCTGCCAGGTAACCATCAGCTCAGTATTAGACTGCTTCCTAATCTAAAGTCTGTATTTTTAGTTTCATGACTCAATGAAAACATAGGTGGAAGAAGGAGAAAAAAGGGATAAGGCTAAATGGAATTATTTTCATAAGCTACATTCAAAATATTTAATGTAATTTTTTTCTCTCCCTTCCCATTGCAAAGGTTTGGGAGCTGGAGATCTGCTCCCACTGCCTGTTCTTGAAACCAGCTAACAAAGAATGGCTTATAGCTCTGAATTCCAGCTTGATTGCTGGTGAGGATTTTGGGGGGAGGTGGGGCCAGGGAGGAAAGAGACAAGTTTTCCCAGATTTTTGCCACACTTCTCTGCTCCGGCTGCGGTGTGGGGAGAGCCCCATATGCTGGGCTGGTGGAGGCACTTGGTGCTCCCCTGGCTTGGCCCACCCCCAACTCCACATGCCCCGTGCTGTGCTTAAGAGAGAGAGAGCAGTCACTCCTACCTTGATTTGCTACAGATTTCCTGAGGGCCAAATTCATCTGGAGAGGGGTTGCTAAAAACCACCACGCCCCACCTCCAGCCCTTTTAATTTGAAAAAAAGGGATGAGGAGAGACTCTCCACAGGGCCCACCAGAAAGGTTTCATCCTGTCCCGTGTGACCAACAGTTTCCACGCGAGTTTTCAGAACTGGTCTTGCCAGAACTTGGGTGTGACTTTTTTGGCTGCAGTCTCTCAAGGTGCAGCATTGTCCCCACTGTCCTTAAATATAACTGCACTGAAAGGGGGAGAAAGAGGACTTAAAGTGCTTGAAAGTTCTGTTTACGGTGTTGCTGTTTGTTCTGTTCTGGGTTTGGTTATGTATAAAAATATGTATTTGTGGTTGAGAACTGTTATCCTTTTCTATACTTTTTCTGACTTTTAATTTTAAGGAGTGTGGTGGCTTTTGGGAAAGAGGCCCCTATCCTAGTCCAGGTAGACCCCTTAGTTTTCCTCTAAACAAAGACAAAAATACATCTAAATTAGCATGTGAGAGAAAGGATGGAGAATGGGTGAATGGTGCTTTATCCTCAAATAAAAATAAAGAACATCTTTGCAACTTGTAGATAAAAATAATGAAATGCATAATTGTGTTTCTATCCTTTATATCTCAGTGAGGAAAAAAAATTAAGACAAATCCACTGCTGACACAGCAGCATACATTAGCTAAAGACACACCAGTTGTTTTATTATAAGAAAAATGTATTTTTAGAAAGGCAGAAATCTTTGGCCTTCGGGTTTTGTTTTTTTTTTTTCTTTTTTTAGTTCCTTCTTCCCTCATTTTACTAAAGTTTATTATTTGAATTGGGCATTAGGATCTCTATTGGGAATCAGAGGCATAAAAGCACAACTTCAGAGAGGCTGTAGTTTCTGAAAACCTCTGCAAAGCAGGATCTTACTGAACCTGCCTGACACAAGGGACAAAACCAACATAACTGTGTCTCAGGCTCAGCAAGATATTACCTCGATAATCAGGTTTAGAACATACAGTGAGATCATCAAAGAAAGGAGGAGGAAACAGCTGTGAAAGTAGATGGAAAAGAAGTCAAATGGAAAACCGCTGCAAAGGACACCTCCTTCCCTGTATAATTTAGGTTGTGCATTTATGAAACACAGAGGAGGTCTAATTATGTTAGCCTGTAATGAACACTTATTTGCAATTAGCCACAGTTTTAAGCTGGAGAGTACAATTATTTTCATTACTGCTAAATAATGCACAGGATGCTGTGTAAGATTACTTTTTCCCCCTAATTCTAACAAAACAGCCGTACCAGCTTCACTGATTTCTTCTTTTAATACAGCAGGTTTCATCTCTGCCTTCTCTGCTGCTCATCACCATGCCATTGCACTTATTCTTTTGTTTTCCTTAGACCTTTGGAATTTTCAACCTGTGTAATTTCTACCCATATCACAAATTCAGAAAACTGATAAAGCATTTAAGCATTTTCTTACCATAGATGTGTAGTATCACTAACTTCAACAGGTTCCTCGGAACTGGATTACAAAGAATTTCATTTCAGCAGATAATTTTCTTCTTTTTTTTCTTTTCCAAATTCCAATTCAGGTACATAAAAGGAAAAAAAAATGTTACTCAAATGGATAAAAGGTGGTTGAATATGAGACTTTTTTCCCTAGAATTTGTTGCTGTACAGCACCCAGAACTACCTCCATGAAGACTGTTTCCTGCATTTTCCCACTATTTGTATTCTCTTATCTTCAAATTATTTTGGTGATCTGGCATCCTCACTGAATCAATTATCAACTCCTTTTTTTGCTGTTTTCTCTTAACAATCAAGAACTGTGACTTTGGAGTCAGGTCCAGCTTCACATTTTTGATGTCTTCTTGGTAACATTGCAAAACAGTCTGCTTTATGATCATGGAGAAATTACCTTCTTATTACTCTTTGTCTTTGAGGTTGAGTAGTAGTGTTTCTTATTCTTAGGAAAATTTATATTAATTTGGCTAGCACATAATTCCCAACAACGGTATTATTATGACAGAAAATTACAGTCTTACAAAACCTAGCACATTCTGAACACTCAAAATGCAGGCAGCACTACTAAGCACATTTCAAAAACAAAAACAAAAAAAATATTTAAAATTGGCGTTTCCCGATTTGTGGTATAATGTTAGGCCATAATGGAGGAAAGCTTGCATTCCTCATTTTTCCTGTGGATTGTATAAATAGAGAGATCACCTTGTCCAGAGAGTATTTGTGAGAAATAGTAAAATCCACTGGAACAGTCATAACTCAGACATATGCTTGATACAATTTCAAGGCAAAAGGATTCCAGGATTTTTAAGCATATATGCCACAGTCTTTCATGATGCTCTGCTTTTCAATTCAGTTAATGAAACAACACAAGAGAAAATGGGAAGAAAATAAACTTCAATTTCTCCATAATCAGGCTCTAATAATTAAAGATTAGGATGAGGCCAAAGAGGAGGGCATTACTCTTCCTTACATGTTCATCTAAAGCACCAGTGCTGCCCATTACTGTTGGATATGGACACCAGATTAAGTGGACCACACAGCTAATTCATCCAGTGTGATAATTCCCAATGTCTTCTGCTACTTGTTGTCATGTACGAGAAGGGAATATTGATCCCTATCCACACCTGCTGCAACTAAATCCAGGCATATTATGGCCTTTCAGAAGCCTCACAAAAAAATCTCACTAAAGTGAGCCCACAAAAACAATTATCATCTCTCTATAACTACTGAGCAGTAGGAGCAACCATCCCTGACATAATCCTATAATCCATAATTCATAGTCTCTGCTACTCCATAAACTCTGTATAGATAAATGCTAGACCTGTTTTTCCATCAGCAGTAAGACCTTATGAAAATCATCAATGCTGACATTGTTAAATATGTTGGTGCTTGTCACAACTCCGAAAAGTGAATCATTGAATGGATTGCATGGGTTACTTCCATGAGACATAAGGGACAGAGAAAATATCCTTCAGAGATGGTTTATTTCACTCAGTCCAAGTACAACATACAGACCTAAGGAGTATGTTTGTTTTCATAGAGTAGGACTCACCAATTTACAGCCACGCGTATTTCAGGACACACACAAAAACTTTGTGTGAAAAGTAGACCTATGATTTTCCCCACAGATTAAATGTTGCCTTCTGTGCTAAACCCACAATAAGACACCATAATGTAGGTTAATGGTAAATGTGACTTTAATATTTTGTGTTTCTTTCCTTCTGCATCCCTTATCTTGGCTTATGTTGGTTTGGAGCGTTTTTTCAAAGCAGTTTTGCCACTGCGGACAGTAATGAATAAAAAAGCTGCAAAGATGCTCAAAAGAGGTATCTGAAATCCTCAACAACAATATACAGGTACACTAAAATAGCTTACAGCACTCTGGCTATTACCAGCAGGCATGTTTTAATATGACAGATGCACAGCACCTTATCTTCTTCAAAGGCAGGGAAAGGAGAGAGGAAACACCAGGTTCTGTAAGCGCTTACTGACTTCCCCAATTTATGTAATCCACAAGTCAATGAGAAAAAGAATATGCAGATTCCTCTCAAGCAGCTAATATATGTCCCTCTTCTTAGAGTGCTTTAATTAAATGAGAAAAACCCAAAACAGTAGTAACTGAAGATGCTATTAGATTTCCCTGCAGCCTCTGAATAATTTTGTGATTTTGTCCTTGACAGAAGAAAAAGAAATAAAACGTTGTGAGGGTGAAACCTATTTCAAGAAAAGAGGCCTTCTCTGCAATTTTTTTCCGTGGATAATTCAGAAACCAGAATCTGTGTATTAAGGTCAGCAAATCAAGTGACAAAAAAAAAAAAAAAGCCATGTTGCTATCAGTCCTGAAGTGCAATGCAGCACTTCTTGCCCTCCAAGGATTAACACTAACATGCACAGAACAACACAAGCAGAAAGACATTTTATAGTTTGGCTGTCTGCCTGAGTTATACTGTGCTGAAAAAAAACATGTTTTTGCCACTATATATATTAATTGTGGTGACTACACGCTCTCTGGTCGAATGGAAAGAGAAGCCCTGACACATAGCCTAGAAAAGAACAGTATCCGTCCCATGTGAAAGCTTGTCATAAAGATATCTTTAGCCACTAGAAGTCTGAAATGAAAGAAATTTTGCAGCCTTGGACAGAGCAGCAGCTCATCAGGAGTTTCTGTGCCCAGCACAAGCCTCGCACCTAGCAGCAGAGTACCTGGGGGAATCATACTGTGCCAATTTAAGGTGCTGCTGTCTGCTCTACCTCTCCATGGAAAGAATGCACTGGACAGGCAACCATGACTCAGCAGCCACCATATGAGTCACAGCATCACAGTCTGCACAAAAAGACAAGAAGAGATTTTAACAGAGGCAACAGATTTTGAACCACAGTAACTACTGAATACACAGATTTTTTTCTCAGTATCATTCTACTGCTCTGTATTGGGGACAGCAGCTCTGATATGAGTCAATCCTCAGAGGGAACAGAAGAAACTTACACGGCTATTGCCAGATGCATGGCTCTCCTGACACATTGTCCTCCAAATTCATTACACAATACTGTGACTCAATTAGCAATTTAGCCCATAAAATTTGAGAGATCATTCTACCTTCAGCATGGCTGTGAGGGGCAATAGATCTACTCCTTCTGACTCCAAATAACAGGAATAAAATAATGATTTTGATTTACTTTTCCCTTTTTTCCTCTTTTTTGAAGAATAGCCTAAGAATAAAGGAGAAAACAACTTCAAATCGCTATCAGAGAGTACGACAGATCCAGCAGCTTCTGAGGGAAACAGAATGACAGCTGAGACAGCAAGAATTCCCTGGCTTGTGGCACTCTGATCCCTTACATTGTTTTCACTGTTTTTCATGTTTATTCTCATACATTCTAGAAATGCAGACCTCTGAAGTTCCATGAATCTTAATTATAGAAGAATTCCTACTTTTGGAGGGACAGCGACACACCATTCACAGAGTTCAAGGCATTTAAAAGGAAAGTGTACTCCTCGGACATGTTAAGTAACAGGGCTAGGGGAAAAAACCCAACAACTTAGAGATGAGCTTAAAAGTTTCTAAGCAAGTTGAAATAGTAGCAAGCAAAAGGAGGCTGTGAGAAACTTTTCTGACTGGAACCCTCAAAATCTGGTTAAGGGACAAAATGGACCATACTACATATGGAGTCAAGATTTCACTGTTAGTTGAATTAATACCTTGCCAAACTAGTTTTAAATTCATTAGTTATTGTTAATTATTACAACAACTGCAATAATACTAACAGTTGTAGTCCATGATAACACAGAAACAGCACACAGTGAAAACTGTTAGATACAAAAAAAATCCCCTTAGTAATATCTACTATCTACACCTTTTCTATGGTACTATATTTACCCTTCCAGTGTCCACCTGTTTGATTGCTACACAACTTTTTAGTTTTATAGACAGTTGCTTGCTATTACTATAAAGCCTATAAAGTGAAAGCAAATGATCCCATGGTCACATGGACCATCACAGCTAGAATCAGACTGGCTAGGGTAAGCCCATAGAGTCACTTCACCATTGTGTCCATACAAGCTTGTACCATTGAACTGGGAACAAAACTCACAGAATCATTTAGATTGGAAAATACTCCCGAGATCTTCAAGTCCAGTCTTTGTCTAATCACCACCTCGTCAACTAGACAATGGCACTAAGTGCCACATCCAGTCATTTCTTGAACATGTTCAGGGATGGCAACTCCACCACCTCTCTGGGCAGCCTATTCCAATGCCTGACAACTCTTTCAGTTAAGAAATTCCTCACGATGTCCAGTCTGAACCTTCTCTGGTGCAGTTTGAGGCTATGTCTTCTTGTCCTGTCACTAGTTTCATGAGAGAACAGATTGAGCCCCACTTGCTACAACCTCCTTTCAGATAGTTGTAAAGAGCAATCAAGTCACCCCTGAGCCCTTTGGTCCAACCTGTCCACATCCTTCTGCAGAGCCTTCCTATCCTCCAGCAGATCAACATTCACCCAACCTGGTATTGTCCACAAATTTACTGAGGGTACAATCAAACCCCTTGTCAAGATAATCAGTAAAGATATTAAAGAGGACTGGACCCAATACTGAACCCCAAGGGACATCTCTGGTGACCAGCCATCCACTGGATGTGACACAGTTCACCACCACACTCTTAAGTCCAGCCATCCAGCCAGTTTTTAACCCTATTCACTGAGCTGTAACTGTTCTGATCCAGTCTGATTTGTTGAATGTGAAGCTTTAAAAGCTGAGACAGCAGATTCTCTTGCAAGAAGTGCCAAAAATGTTACAGTTCATGTTTTAACAAACTTCAGGGAAGGTAGGTCTATCTGCTCAGCAGTAGCAACTGCTGTTCTCAGTGGATTATTAAGATAATTCCTCTCAAAGGGGAACTCTCAGAGAACTTACTGCATGTCACACCTCACTTTTAGCAACTATTCATGGTAGCTGTAGATAAGTGTCTGTCGCAGGTTTGGCCTAGCTGTTGCCAACCCTGGACTGGCCCCCCTTCCCCCTCCCAGAACTTTCCCAGCAAAAGAAAAGAAAAAAAAACTGAAAAGAAACGCACTCTAAAGAAACTGAACTGAATAAAAAGAATAAATTATATTTACTAACATTTACAAACCACACTGTATACACAATACATAGGATCCCACCCCCCAGGGGAGAGGGGAAGGGAGAAAAGGGAATAGATTAGCCGGAAAATAGGGAAGACACCAACCCAACCCAAAGAAACCGAATGAATCAAAAGAAACACAATTAAAAACCTCAAGGAAGGGGAACAAGAATGAAACAATCTCACCCAGGACAGGAGAACCACCAGGCACCGGAGGGACCAGACTTCCACCACCTCCCTCCAGCTCCTCAGCCAAGGAAGGGAAGGAAGAACCAAACCACTCCCCCACTGCTACGTGGAAGACACGTGTGGAATACTTGTAACTTCCTTAGATACAATGGTTACTGAGGAAGCCATGGGTCAAACCATTACAGTGTCATGTAACAGCATGAAGATTTGGATTAAGGCCACCTTTGCAAGCTCAAATTCCACTCATATCCTGAATTGAGGAAGAGTCTACCCCTACTTTGCCACTTTATGCTCCTGGGGGAAGCCAGCAGCAATTCCTAAGAGAAAGTACTTTTGCTTACTGCAAGGTATAAGGAATTTCCCCAGGACCTGGAAAAAGTTGTTCCTCTCTGAAGAATTAGTAACAGCTGGAGAGCAGATGAGGAGACCCGACTTCAGCAGTCACAATATATAGTTGTTTCTGTTTATTGGTATGGCTTGATAGAATATACCTTCATATCTTAGGCTTGAAAGCTTTGCTGAAGTGATCAGAACCTCTTCTTCACGCTCAATGACTGTGAGACTGAGATTTAGGTATTTTGAAGTTTGAACACTGTATTTCACATAGGACATGGTTTGCTGTTGAAGAAATTTCCCATTCTGGCATGCCTGTACTGCATCTTTATATCCTCATCTCTTTTAATTAGTCTGTAGAATCCTGTTGAAAGCTTAGCTCTAAATGGATCACTCTTTCCAGGGTAAATTGGGGTTGAAAGATTCAGTTACCAGTAGGAAGGCTTGAAGTTGAGCACCACTAAAGGGAGTGACTGTGACTCTAGTTCTCCCAGGTAATTCTGAGCCTCACTCAGATTTTAAATTATCCTATTCCCCACCAGCTCTTGCAGATAATTATAACGCTCTGTTTGAGTTAGAACATTTTTTTACACTGCTAATCCAGAAAACACTATAAAGGAGAAACAGATTGAATTTTAAAAGTGATTAACACAAAGAACCAAGTATGTGGTTAACAATGTCCTCCTAAGTTGCCCTGATAATACATTGTGCTGGTTTGAAGGTGAACCAGCAGGGGAAATGAACTCACCACGAGAGAGATTATAAGTCAGAGCTAAAATTTAATAATAATATTACAATAACAACACTGATACACAAGGGAAATTGCTTTCAACTCACAATACCCCAGCAGTATAACCCAGTGTCCTGGGGCTCAAACCCAAGGGGGTTTGTTTGCCCTTGTGCTGAGACCCCTGTGGCTCCCCCAAGTCCAGAGCAAAAGGAAAAGAAAAACCTGTTGGTGCAGGCGAGGGCTGTGGTCTGGGCGAGAGCGGTGATCTCCTGCTGTCGAGGTCCTGCTGCTGCTCTGGATCCGACGAGAAGGTCCTGAGGTCTTCTTACCCACCACTTATGTACCCTCAGGGAGCACTCAGTCCCTCCCCCTGGGCGGGGACTCACACAATGGGTGATTAACTCTGGGAGCCAGGGGGTGTTGAGCTGTTGATGGCCCATTAGCAGCTCCGCCCCCCTCAGGCTGGGTGTGAAGTGATAATGGCTCCCTGGGCAGCTGCTGCTAATGGCCCATTGTCCTTGGGGAATGAATAGAGGGGGTGGAATACACAGGTTTGATCACCACCACACAGGGTTAGCTGGTCCCTCCAGCTGAACTAGGACATACATGACCAAAATTTAACAACAACAACAAAAAAGAGAATTTAGTGTTTTTTAAGGAAATGTCCCTTGCCCTTCACCACAGGATTATCAAAACTTGTCTGTCTCCTCAGGATCTTATGGCTCTCTCAGATACAAAGACCTTCTAAATTGTCAGGCAGTATAAGATCTAAACCTCTTTCCTAGCAAGAGACCTAAATAATTCTATTTTGTGAGTTATGAAACCTTAACAGTCTGTCCTGATCTCATCTGCTCAGAACTGTAAGTGTCTGAAACGTTAATAAATTAGCCTTCTCTGATTCCCATACACAAGTGCCTTAGTGATCAGGTCTGCAGTGAGCTTTCATTAGGTAAAGAGAGAAGAAAATAAGATCAAGTTTTAAGTGTGTGTCAGTAGAAGGCAACTATTTTTGAAATAACTATTGTTCTTCTTTATTAGAATTTCTGGCAGTACCATCTGTCTAAGGAGTTACAAAGGACAGCAAAACTAATCCAAATCTTGTTGGTCTGGGATAATATAGCTCCCATTTAGTTCCAAAAATCTGCAGATCAATCCTGTATTACCTCCTGTCTCCTCAGGGAGGTCAATATACCCTGAGATTCTTTTGAAAGCATCAGTCTTCACTGCCAGAATGAGCTAAAACTTGTAGCAATGGAATTGGTGGCAAGCACTATCCAGTTCAGCATGTTGTAACAGAACTATTCCTCGGTTTACCTCCTTCAAATGCATGCACCATCTGCTCCCCACGAAGACAGAAACCATCTTGCACAACCACAGTTTACTGGCCTTTCAGATCCTACAAGGTCAGCAAAGCCTTCTCCAAGACCTAAGGCAAAATCATACAGCTCACTTAAGGAAAAAAAACAAATTAATTCAAGATATTGAACATATATCCTTTTCCACTTATCTATTGAAAAACCATAGTAATATTAAAGATACATGGCATACAGATATTTTATTTGAGCTATTAACACTACCAAAAGATGTAGTGATTCTTGTGTTTCCAAAGCTTACCAACCAAGTTGCCATACTGTCAGCTTCATTTTAACCTGTAATGGAACGATAATTTTCAGAGGTGAAAAAGCTAAATTTACTGCTAAATTGACAGAGCCCTGCTAAATTACAACAACAAGGAATCCGGCACCAAAACTCAATGAATTCACTGAAGTCACAGAGCTGACAACTTCTCAAGTCACCTTTCAGGACATCAGCAAACAGGTAATGACAGAGTCCAGCAGCATCCCAGGTCTCCTGTGCCAGAAGGCAAAGAACACCAAGAGGGAAATGAGGCTATGAAAACCTGTCAGGAGAACCTTAGGCATAAAAAATAAAGCTCAGCCTCATGTGCTTGGCATCATGAATGTCTTGCTATTCAATAAATCAGAAATAGATGCTTGCTCCTGATCATCTCCACTCCACTTATACAACCACCAACTGATTATCTCCTCCCTATCTCAGAAGTTGACAACCTCATTCTGGTTCTTACAAAGCAATTTTAAATCCTGTTGAATAAAACATTAAATCTTATTTACTCTTACTGTGTTACTGTCAGGGCACTGACTCTAATACAATGGTGAGCTAGCAGTGGCCACAAAGGAGGCTAGGCAATAAGTCCACCAAGAGGGTTCAGCACCACATCACTAGAGCTGGGTGAGGAGAGTATAGTGGTAATAGCAACATGTCCTGTCAACAGTCCATTGATTGTCAGGCAGATGTAAGGGACCAAATCAGGTCCAAGGTCTATTCAGGAAACAAACAACAGTCCAGGAACAGACCTAGGATCACCTACACCTACAATGTGGTACAAAGACTTGATCCCTGAGCTTGAGCTTTAAATGAAGCTCCTACACTCATGTGTAGAGGATGTGGCCAGGGGTCCCAAATGAGGCTGGGTGGAGCCATTAAGGTGTGTTAGTGGTAAGGTATGAGAGCCTACAGAAATTCCAGAAACACCTTCTCAGCAAAAGCCAAACCTTTTCCACAAAAACTCTGGGCTTCTTTCCCATGACCAAGCTGCAATAAATTGATGATTGATAAAGTAAGTAGAGAGAAACTTTTTCTGTTCAAAATCTGATCCTTTCAACTGTTATCAGCTAAAAGAAGGATGTTACTTAATTGGTGCAAATTAGAGCCAAAGCAAGTATGTAGTGATACACTGTGCTTGAATCCAGGTGGCCATCTCCTTGAGACAGTTCACCCCAGTCTGGCTCCAGGCTATTCAGGATGAACCTGCACATCCTGGAAAAAGAAGCCCTGGGTTAGCACCAGTGTGGAGCAGCATTGCCCCCAAGAAAGCAGACGGACCCAGCCAATGAGTAACTTTCACTTACTATTTTAATGGATAACATCCACCTAAATATTCCAGAATATCCCAAGGCTGTACAGTTTTCTCCACCACCTGCACCAATCCACCACAGAGCTCAGTGCAACAGACACATCTTTGCTTCTCTCAAGTTTTCTTTGGGTCAACTTGTGCACCAGAGTGGATGGGAAGAATGTCAAGGTGCTAAACCTATCTTAGGCTGGTATTTCTGTTCAGCTCTTTCATAGTCCATTACATGCAAATGATAAATACAATGTCCACCTGTCACCAGTGACTGCACAGTCACTATATATCAGCAAGGGGTTGGAGATTTGCTGCTCTTATCATTGCTGGGGTGAATCATGTGAATTTATCTTTCTCTGCATCTCAGGCAATGCCAAGGTATCAGCCCTTCAGCCTTCTTGAAATAACTGAAGACGACTTTGCCTGCAGTCGGTTAAGGAACACTGACACAACATGCTTTGCCAGCAAGGCTCTGGAGACAGTAACATTGATGGAAGAAGGGTTAAAAGGAGCACAGGCAAAGAAGATAAACCTTGTTCAGGTAAGCTTCAGAGAAGGCCCTTTGCCTCTCGGTTCTAAAAGGAGAGATAAATTTCACTTCTGGTTGAAGACTCATGTTACGCTTCAGAAGCTATTGACCTCTGAGCAAAATAAAAACTGATTAGAAATCAAGAGCTGGGCACTGGCTTGAAGTTAATGAAGTCAATTTATCATAGATCCTGTTACAAGTGAAAATAACTGAATGTGTATCATGAAAGTCAGGGATAATGGCTGTTCTGGCCCTGGTTAGCACTTCTACAGACAACAGCAAAATTAGTGGTCAAGGAAATGAAATGTACATAGTGATTTATATACAGGCCTGGGTAGTATCAGTGAAATTAGCTCCAGATATTATTTCTGCTACTTAAGTACATTATTTGAAACAAATGTTGGGCAAAACTTAATTTTTATATTAACTGAAATAGATGTGAGTGAGAATGCATTTTCAAGGCTGTAAACCTGGGGGGAAAAACCTGAAAAGAACTGAAAAGTGAGATTAATCCATCATGATGCACAAGTAAGGGCAAAGGTGTAAACAACATAACAGTTTTCATCATTAAGGATTTGTTAGAGAATGAGCTATATCTCTCGTTCAATAGGTTAAAATGGCTGAAGGAAACAGTGTAATACTGAAGGAAAAAAATCAGGAAAAAATAAAATACAAAGATTGTATTTGTAGAAATGATAAAAACCTAAGGGCCTCCAAATCCAACAAGTGTCTTACAAGTCCCACAAAGAAGTGTCTCTGTGCTTCTCACTTCCAGGTGGAAGCTGTTGTGGGTAGAATGTGATCAATCAATGCAGGACAGGGGAGAGAAACTGGAGTGAGAAGCATCAGCTGAGCTAACTCCTTTTCATTGTTTTCCTATCCAACCACTCTTCAAGCACTCTTCCAAATAATCATCCTACACAAGTTTTCTTTCTAAGATGTGTAATCACAAAACCATGACCATCCACTCAAATAGCAGTAGCATGTGTTCAGCTGTATGTGTAAAACTGAATGTTCTGCATCCAATTGCAGCACTAAGGCTGAATTATTATATTTTATACAAAACAACAGGATGTCCCAGACTTCACATCTTAAAAATGCCTCTCTATTACAGACAGAAGTGTTCTCCTAACTCCTTGAAAGTGCCTTCAAAAATTATACTCTCTAAGAACCAGAAAAGCATACTAGAGGTTTTGACATTCATAGAGGTGCTGACACATGACCTTAAGACTTTGTCTTCGCCAGCTCTGAGAAACTCCTTGGCTTCTCATTTTGTGCCTTACTTAAGGCAAACTGCTCATCATCTTCACTCATCATCATGCAAAAGATCAAGCCAAAAGCTTTTATGCCAAGAAAGAAGACTGCAGCTGTCAGTCAAAAGTCTCTAGTCAAGAGTTATTCATTGTCCTAAAGAGCTTTCCCTGCACAGTCATCATCAGCCTGCACTATAGAGGTCTGCAGGAAGGACTTCCATTTCATCTGTCAAGCAACAACCACAGCAAAAATAGCATAGAATAAAAGACAAATAATGTGCATCCAAAGGTCCTAACGTGACAAGTGAGCAAACAAAAAAGCA
Organism: Pithys albifrons albifrons; assembly: GCF_047495875.1. NCBI lineage: Eukaryota > Metazoa > Chordata > Aves > Passeriformes > Thamnophilidae > Pithys > Pithys albifrons. The sequence goes on from NC_092459.1 coordinate 104,955,541, forward strand.
AGTTTGCAATGCTATGGGAGAAGTGGGCAAGAACTGCATTGTCATAACACCTTCTGATTTCACTGTGTATTGGTTTTAGCTAGTTTAGCTGACAGTAGTGGTGATGGGAAAGCAATACCTCAGTGTAGCCAGGCAGCCCTCACCCAAGGTCAGCAGGGAGGACTATGCAGATACTCAGGGCACTTTAACATCATCACCCCTTCTTTTGGGAAAAATGAAAAGGAGATCAAAAGCAGATTAAAAACAAACAAACAAACAAATAAATAAATCACTGCAATAAGAGAAAAAATATTTCCACTAGTGCTACCAGATACAAACATTATGTGCAAACATATCTTACCAGACTTTAAAATAAATCTCTGTATGTAGGAGCTAGAGATCATATACACATAATCATTTGGGTATGAATAACTAAGGAGTACTTTCTGAAACAAATACTTTATGCTATCCCAAACACATTTTCATAAAGCAGACAGGGTGACTGACTCTCTAGGTGCAGGCTGACAGCATGCTCCTCATTCCCAGCTAGTTCTGGAGCTGGAGTTCTGGGGTACATGACACCCCTTCCAAATAAAGCCTTCGTAGACAGAATTAAATTTTATATGAAATGCAGCTATCCTCATTGTGCTGGTTTAAAGGTAAACCAGCAGGAGAAATGAGCCAAACTCAAGAGAAATTACAAGTCAGAGTTACAATGTACTGAAAAGATTACAATAAATACAATGATACAGAGGAAAAAAACTCGTTTTAACCCACAAAACCCAGATGTATAACCCAGCACCCTGGGACACAAATAGAATGGTGTTCACTAGTCCCTGTGCTGAGTGCCATGGGGTCCCCCTGAGTACAAAGTATTCCGTATATGTGAATGAAACAAAAACAGTAGGCCTCAGATGCAGATTTCTCCATGCATTTCAGCTGTTTGTGTGTGGCTCTCACACATGTCACTAGATACAACAGGCAGTAGCACTTGATGGTTTTGAACTGACTTAACATATAACAACAACAAAAAAAAACCTCCCCAAAAAAACAACAACAAAAAAAACCCCAACAAAAACCTCACGAAAACCAAAAAACCCTAGGCTGCCCAAAACACTATGAAATGGGAAAAAAGACCCAGTGACAGGAACTGGTATTCGATATGGGTCAACAGGGCAAAAAAATCAGACTTTGAATCCCCTAGAGATCCCAGGGATGTGATCTCATTTTCAGTAACTATATACAGCAAAGGCTTTTCTCTTATTTATAAGCCAAGGACAAAATTTTTTCCAACCTAGTAGCCTAAATCTAACCCTTTAGTTTTTAAATTGGAGATCTTAATTTCAGGACAAAGTGAGTGCCACAGAGCAATTTTATCAGCTTTTGCTTAATGTTTGTTCACAAATCTCAGTGAATCACTAATACAGCAAAAGTAAGCTAGAATCCCCAATATTTTCTTCACTTTCTCTGCTTGTGGAGAGGAGGAGACCACAGCAGCTTAAGGCATTTTGTTCTAAACATGACACATGCCCACCACAGTAGCCTGAAGAGATGCTTACACTTAGGATGAAGCTTGGTTTATGCTAGAGCTGGTGTCTTATAAAGGACAGAGGACAAACTGTTCCGCCTTGCCTGCCCACGTCTTCACACAGGGAACAGTCATTGAGAGGAGTAATGCCATGCGGTTCAGTTACTACTCAGTAGTTGAATATCAGCATCCCACTGAAAGCATCTTCATCTTCAGCTACTGACCAGCCATGCAAGCTCACGAAGCCAACAGCTCTGAAAATGAGTGTGTAATTCTGCCTTCAGGAGGCCTCTGAACGCAACTGTCATAACCAGTGTGAATACATACAAATAAGCTGTTGTGGGTCTACCCCAGGTTACAATATATAGTTTAAATATGCATGGCTGTATAACTAAAACAGGCCCTGAAAATTGCTTCCCTTCTCCTATCTAGCATCTTTTCATACACACAATGCATCACATGTAAAGCAATTTGCAAGTCTACCCTGAAGTTTTGGGGTTTTTTTTATTAAATACTTTCTTGTGGTTTGTTTCCCATTGCAAGACAACTTAATTGCTAATATTATATTTTAATGCTTTTATATTGTTTTACTATTGTTTGGTGAAATATTAACAAGTCTTGAATTAAATCTTATGTAACTGCTGTAGGTGCCAAGACTGCCTACTTACTTCAAAACTGCTGTGCTGCATAGACTTAGGTTTTCTGTTACTTTCCTAAATGCATAATTTTCTGATATGAACTTCTTGCCTACAATAAAGACTTTTTGAATAATTGTCTTCACATAGCAGCACTCTGAACACAGGGGTCTTTGAGCCAAAACCTTGCAGCAATTCATAAAAGAATTTAAGGATATGCAAAGATTAACCTGACTCCTGCAGGACCCCAACAAATGTTATGAACTCTCCTTTGAGAAATTGTATTTCTGATACAAGCCAGGGCACCACTGGCCATCTTGCCACCTGGGCACATTGCTGGCTCACATTCAATCAGCTGTCAACCAGCACCCACAGGTCCTTTTCCACTGGACCGTTTTCCAGCCACTCTGCCCGAAGCATGTATCTTTATCTGGGGTGTCATGTCATGTTTGTTACTTTTGCAGGTTTGCTTACAGCTGTCTCTGGCCAACACAGAGCAGAGGCTGTTGTAACAGGTCTTTAGAAAGATTTCACATGAGCCTGTATTGTGAGCCTGTATTGTATGTGGAGTACAAGAGTTATAACATTATCAGATAACCTATAAAATTTACATTTTCTAACCAGCTGTAATACATATTCTGCAATTCTTCCTGACCCAACCCTGAGCTGTAAAAACCACCCTCCTATTCCAAAGTAACTGCACACACAAAGTCATTACCAGAGAAGTTGTACACTCACCTTTAAAACACAGTCTCTTTCAATGGGCTTTTCCTCCCAGACTCAATAGTCTCGCAAAAGGATTAGAAAGTTAACATGAACTTGAACATAGTAGATCTTCAAAGCTCACATACATGATTACAGACCCAGTGTCTGCTGCAAGTTTCACACTCCTGAAGCAAGTTCACGTTTCAGGAACCCTCTTACCAATGCAACTCCCACCTGCCTTCAGTTATGCTGTTATTCTGTCTACTTCAGGAAGGAGCAATGCTGAGCTCTTCACTGTTTCTAGAATTAACAGAGCTCAATAAAGTTACGTGGAGTCAATGCTGCTGATTTTTAATTCCCTCTGTTCTATTTCATAACCATTGTGGTATGAAAGTCATTTTTGTTGTATTTCCTCTGTAGAAAGAAGGAACACAGGATTTCTCTGTTGTGGAGAAAACTAGAATGAGCTCTGAGATCCTATTATGAGTGCAAAACTCCTTGGATTTTAACAGCATTGAGCTTTCACTCATGCTCCTCAGAAGGCACTCTTCTGTATGGCAAACCCACTGTAGAATTTGGAGGTTTATTCTCAGCCCCTCAGCAGAACCGGACATGCTTTTTGCTTCAGTCCCTTGCCATTTCTCTGTATTTCCATGAAACCTCACTTTGTTTTGCCTGATGTAGCTTGAACATGATAGGTAAGGGCCTTGCCAGCCTGTCTCTTTGAAGCGTATTGTGTTGTCACATCAGGACTAAGCACAGTGTTGGACTCCCTGGTCTGTGCTTGTAGCACAGGGCTATATGGTATCATCATTCCCTCTGCCCCCAGAAACCTTTCACTTTTGACCCCACCGGGTCTTCAGAGGAGATAATTAGGAGCACTGTTGTCTGAAGGTGCCTCAGCACAGCTTGATGACACAGTGTCAGTGACCATCTGCCTCCTTGACCACAGCTGTTCAAGACAAGCATTTTCTCGGAGCAGAAGGGCCAAATCCTACGGCGTTCATTTGAGCACAGCATGTGGGGCTGGCAGTTATTATAGAGAGCAGGTTAACAGTGGGCTTTCTTCTTTCTCTTTTGGGCCCAGCTGTAGGTATTGGAAAGTCTACTGGTGAAGTTAGTAGAGCAGAAGCAAACTCTGGTACCAGGAGGGATTGCCCATAGATGAGTCCTTGCCTTTTGATAACAACCCAAATACATGGGCACATACAAATTTTGTGGTATGCAATTTTAATACCTAACAAGCAATATAATTTTTATTACTGAGACAGCAATAAAATATCACTTTTATTAGTTTTAAATGTTCTGTTAGCAGGAAGAGGACTTCTGCAGAGCATCTCTTATTCAAAAAGTCTAATGTCTGCTGTTAGGTAAGTGACAGCTGGGCAGTTTTGAAGTGATCACAATGAAGACATTGCAGACAGCAAACATGAAAAAAAGTGAAGATTGTGCTTCAATTCAGAAACCTGGTCCAGTCCTAAATTAGCTCTGACCCCCACAGCTGATGCAAATCACCTTTTGCAGGAAGACAGCTGAAAACTGAAAAAACCTCAGGATGCTCATGATGATTAATAACAGGCCAAGACAGAGAGGTAGAGTTGCTCAAAGGAATATTAGTATGTGGTAGTTTAGTGTGTAAGGTTGAGCTGGCAAAATACCAACTGCCCAACACAGAGAGAAAGGGTGTGCCTTCCACCCCCCCAACCAAGGGAAAAGGAGGGAGAGAAAAAAAACCCAAAACCCAAAGTAGCAAGCTTCTTACACAAAAGAAAGACAATTAAAAACAGAATATAATACATATATATACAAATGTGAAAAAACAAAACCAACAACAATAGCTACTGAGTCATGCAACCAAATAATACACATTCCAACCACCCAGACCCCACAGAACCTCCCAAAACTTTTACAGAGAAAACCTCCAGCAAGAGAGGAGGAAAATTAACAAGAAAATGTTCACCTCCCTGGATAACAGAGTGCAGATGGGGGCAAGGCCTAATCTTGGTAGAAGCAGGGCAGTGCATCCCCACAGGTCCGAGACAAAGACCAAAAGAGACAGAAGCCCCACCGCCCTCTCTTTTTATACTTCTTGACACTTCTTGAAGATGTCAGGTGATATGAAATACCTCTTTGGTTGCTTAAGTCAGGTGTTGCTTGTCCCTTCTGATCTATGTCACATCCTTTGGGCCTGCTGGATTGGGCCTAGGTAAGGCCTAGCTGAAACTAGAGCCAAAACTATAACATTTAGGCCTTAGTTTAATAAGGGCCTGGAGGTGCTACAAAAATTAGAAGGGAGAGGCTGTCACCTGACTTAAGCAACCAAAGAAATATTTCATACCATATGACACAAACTGGGGTGTAAAAAGGCACGTGGGAGGTATTTCTTTCTCTTCTCTTCATGGCCACCGTTCTGGGAGTAGCTAGGCCTCTCTGCTGCCTCACCACTACTTTATCTTGGGGAAGTAAACACTTTACTTTTAGCTCCTCTCTTCCTCTGTTTGGGTACCTCTCGGGAAGTGAGCCTTATTGGAGTGGCCAAAATGGTGGAATCTGCAGTTTGGTGGGGAGTGGAGAGTTATCTTTTGCTTTTGTGTATATGTGTTATATTGCATTTTGCTTTTAATTTTCCCCATTTCTGTGTAAATATATAACCCTTTCTGTTTTAAGTTTCATCTTTTTTTCCTTCCTTTCCCTTAGGAGGGGAGAAGCTGCATTGCTGTGGTGAGTACTTGGCATGTTGCCAAGGTCAAACCACAACAAATTTTGGTGTTTCTATCTGGTTTAGACCAGGGAACCTTGGCAGGTTTCCCAGGAGCTGTGGTTGCATTCCTGGAAAGGCTTATTTAAACACCACTGGTTTATCTCTTTTGCTTTGGGAACAAAGGGAACACAATAATATAAAAAATGTTTTATTGATGGATTCCTCTTTTAAGCCTCTTATTGACTGTCTTTTTGACTTCAGACAGCTTTCCTGTGCCAAGACCTGAGGAATATGAGTACAGCTACTTTTCTTTACCCGAGTTAGATTTTGATTTCGATTTTGACATGAATGACCTCATAACAAAATTACAAGAATTACCAGTGTTTCATGCTAAACCAGTTGCAAACTGTTTATTTGACGATATTGTTGGTAGCTAATACTGTGAGAACCCTATGAAGCTTAGGGAATGTGATATTGTCTCTGTTGTCTATTTTTTTAATTAATGTTTATTTTTCTCTCTAAATTAAAAGTAATTCTCTTAGAGAAAGCATTGCAGAGTTTTCTCTGGACATAAACTCAAGGTAATAACAAAGCAAAGCCTCTTTAAAACTCTTAAATAAACATAACCACTCCGAGCATCTTATGGCTTAATATCCAGAGTGTAACACCTGCATAACCCCATCTTTGTGACATTCCTAATATATTTGTGATTTTCATAACATTACCATTAAAATAACTACCCCAACTTCACCTTTTGGAGCACCAGACAACCTTCAGGGTTTAGAAAAACGATTGCACACACCCCAGTTCTCCACTTTTCTTTGTTACTTTTCTTGGTTTTCTATCATCTTGCATTAATGAAAAAGAGATTGGACAGATAGTCAATAAACAAGATACAATGCATGGAAAGACTGATCAGAACTAAAAATGAAGAATGCTATTAGATGCATGACTGGAGCATATCCCTTATACATGCAGGCAAAACTCATATCAGCTTTGGGTAGCTAGGAAGGAACATCCAAAAAGAAAGTCGGTCAAACAATGGAGCATGAAGAAAAATCAGTTTAACATTGCTAGTGATATTCCACTTGGCTTTATGCATCTAGTAGTCAGACATCCCTTCAACTGAAAAGGGATACCACAGCCAAGGAGTATTTCAGTCTGTCCTAATCCAAGACGTCTCTTGGTTTGTTACCTGCTGGGGCAGATGTAGGCAAGTGGCTCGAACAGTGAATGCAGCTTCCAACACCAGGTGAGTTCCACAGGTTTCAGAGCTATCCTGTTCCCAGTTTGAAGTATAAGGAGCATAAAGGGAAAAATCTGCATTAAGATAAAAATACAGTCAATCTAGTAAGAGCTTTCCAACCCATTTTTTTTCTCTGACATTGCTTATTAAATCAAGAAAAGAGATTGCTAGCCCACCTAAAATTCACTTATGCCACTGACCACAAAATTACTATTACTTACTAATCATGAAAATCTGCAGTTTGGTACCACTTAGTACATGAGCAAATATTTATACATACAAAATTCCCAAGTTAATGTGAATTTATGCAGAACTTTCAAGAGAGAAAAGGATTGTATTGTGTCTGTAATTTATCAACTCTTTGTGAAGGCAACACAAACTAAACTGCTTTCTGCGGCAAACAGGAATAGAAAACTGTAAAGCTGTGAAATCTGAATAGCATAAGCCTGACAAAAGGCAGACTTTACTATTGTTTTATGACAGTCTTTAAATAGAACAAACCCATCTTCAAAATTTTGTACAATACAGCCATTATACAACTCCCAGTGGTTGATTAGTCTCAAATATCTCCCAAATCTTGGTTCCTAATGCTGTCAGATAATTTTATATTCCATATTTCAGATCAACTCTTTTCTCTTGAATAAAAGGAAGATACAAACTCGGTGTTTCGTCCTACTCTGTGCAGCAAATATGTGTCTGAATAGCAAGGCACTGTCTACAAGTGACAGTCCTTATAATCATATTCTGCTTACTGCACTTCTGAAATTCCTGGTCTGCTATCCCTCCAAACATACTATTCAGAGAGGCACAGACCACAGCTATCATGATGGATAGTGGGAATCTTTTTATAAGAGGAGACCAACCTTTTCAGAGAAGCTTCCTTTGTAACTGATATTTGCAGTATACTGCACTAACATAGACACTAAATAAAAATTATCACTCAGGATAAAAGAGACTTCGCAGATACAACTCACAGAGCCTTCACTAAGAACTGTAACTGTGTTTTTGAGGAGCAAACTATATTCTTTAAAAAATCATTACTGCAAAACAAAGTTGTAAATTTTCTAAAGGCGTTATGATGTGGCAGAGGAAACAAAAACTCTTGACTTCAAGTCATGCTGATTAGTTCATAATATTCAAATACAATTAATTCTTCTTTGCTAAGTATAAAAATGAAGACAAAAAGCAACAGTGCAATGAAACAAGCAATAACAGACATTTATTTCGAAAAGGATATAAAGAATTTTCTCAGGTGTTATCTAGGCACAATTCAGAACTGTCCTGGTTTAGAGGTAAACCAGCAGGAGAAATGAACTCAACATGAGAGAGATTATAAGTCAGAGCTAAAATTTAATAATAATAACAACATTACAATAAATACAATGGCATCAGGAGAAATTGGTTTTAACTCACAAAACCCAGCAGTATAACCCAGTGTCCTGGGGCACAAACTCAAAGGGGTTTGTTAGTCCTTGTGCTGAGACCCACATGCTTCCCCCAAGTCCAAAGCAAAAGGAAGTGAAAAACCTGTTGGTGCAGGTGATGGCTGTAGTCTGGTCAGGAGTGGTGGTCTCCTCCCGTGAAGGTCCTGCTGCTCCTCTGGATCTGACAACTGGTTCCCAAGGTCTTCTTACCCTCCACTTATGTACCCTCAGGGAGCACCCAGTCCCTCCCCCAGGGCGGGGACTCACACAATGGGTGATTAACTCTCTGTGTCATGGGGTATCCCTGAACTGTTGATGGCCCCTTAGCAGCCACACCCCCCCAGGCTGGGTGTGAAGGTTATAATGACTCCCTGGGCAGCTGCTGCAAACGGTCCATTGTTCTTGGTAAATGAATAGAGGGGGTAGAATACAGAGCTTTGATCACCCCCACACAGTGCCTGGTGCCTGGTAATTGCCTTAGTGATATCTGCAACATCAGCATTGAGTACTGGCAGTGTCATCACTGCTGCCACCAGCATTACACGCTTTCCTCCCCTCTGCACTCTCAGGGCTGGCTGGAACTGCTCCCTCCTCCATTCCCTGAAAACCCACCACTTGAGGATCAGTGCCTGCACTTGGTGAATGCCAGCAGCGAAGGCAGTCCTGGCAACAAGCTGGGAATGGCAGCTCCTGGGCAAACTGATCCCCTCATAGGTGCTCACTCTCTAAAATGAACCAGGTAACAAGGATGATGCAGGGAATCAATAAAAGTAAACACTTTAATAAGAAAGTTTCATCCAACCAGCCCAAACCAGCCCGCTGCTTGGGGAGAGAAAAGCCTGTGCCGCTTTATCAGAAGTCAAAAAATAAGTGCAGAAATAAACAAATCAAGCAATAATTACACTCACATCAAAAAAAAAGGTAATATGAGGGAAGGTACTTCTAGAATAAATAATAGCCAGAGTTATCCATTATTGTTCAAGTTATTTTTACCTAACTTCTCTTATGTGTTAAAACCTGCTGAGACTACTAATGACATTTTTTTGTACAGAACACATATAAATCATATTAGTTGGCATGCTTCAAGGTGAAATGAGAAAATAGCCCTTTTTTCTCTCAGTCTTATAATATATAATGCTAGATGTTCTCTTTGCATCAAATGTTGCTAAATAATTGCGGAAAAGATACACAGTATGCTAAAAAACCCACAAACATGACTGTGAAGGTACATTCCTGTAGTAGTTTTGGCTTTAGTCAGCATAGGTCCCCATTTAGGCCTCAGTTTTTAGCAGGCCTCAAAGGTTGTGACACAGATTAGAGGGGACAGGCATCATCTGACTTAAGCAGCCATAGAGGTATTTCATATCATCTGACATCATCAGGAAGTGTCGGGGAGTATAACAAGCAAGGTGGGAGGAGGCTCTGCTCTCTTCGGTCCATGCTTCTGACCAGGACGGTTCCCGCTCCCTGACTGCTGATATCAGGCCCTCCTGCCGGTCGGCACGTCTGCTTAGCCGGGGACGTGAGCACATTCCTGTTAATTCCTCTTTCCCTCTCGCTGGGAGGTTTCCTCCGGGGAGGGGGTTTGGTTGGTTTGGAGTTTCACCTGTTAGCTGGGGCGACCTCGGTGAGCCTGTTGTTGTCTCCTGTCACTATGTGCTATTTCATATTCTGTGTTAAGCTCTCCTCTTCTCTGTATAAATATAAAAACCTCACTGTGTTTAAAGCCTCATTTCTGCTGTTTTCCCTCACTCTCCTGCTCTGGGAGTGGACTTTTTGACTGGGTACCAGGCAGTTGGCATTTTGCCAGCTCAAACTATAACATTCTTTTGGTGCCGAAACCCGGGAACTGACCAAGGGTGTTGGCAAGTTTCCCGGGAGCTTGGCTGTGTTCCCGGGGATTGTTTAGGTAAACTAGTGTAGATTATCTTGTGTTTTGGGAACACGTTGGGCATTGAACGTAAAACAAAATGGAGAGCAAATTGGTAATAGGCCTTTTGTTAATTCCTTTCTTAGTTATAACTGTCAGTTTGCCTTTGTTAGTGCTTATTCAATTTCACATAGTGAGAGCTACTCTGCCTGGTACAACCTTTGACTTCAATTTTCTTTTCTCCCTCCAAGATCTGCCTGATTTCAACATAGAAGATTTCATAGCAGGAGCATACACAGTTTTTGGGGATTCTTACTTGGTGTTTTTGATGACAATCGTGGGACTGGTGAAAACCCTAGGTGCATTGATAGGTTTGAAAAAGGTGGTGTTATGCTGGTGGTTTCGGTTCAGGACAGAGCAAGCTTCAAATCGGGGTTTTAATAGACCCTTATTGGGACGTCCCTTGAAGAAGTCACTGCCTGGGTGGCAGGGAAGATGGAGTAGCCTGGGCATGTTAATAGGACGTTTGGCACCTCCTGTTACCTGGCAATTTACTCCGGAGGAGGTGCTCGACCCTAACAAGCTGGCACATTGCCTGGAGGAAGGATGCCTTGCTTATTCTGACCCAAACCACCAGCTGCTTGCCTTCTATTGGGGTTTGGCCCATGCCTACCGAGCTACAATAGAGCATTGCCAAAAAGGTACAAGGGAGGACACAGGGACCCAGATTGTGGAGGACACTACAAACACCCCAAACCAGACAAGTACCCAGATCAATCAGCAAAAAACTATTATTGCTCCTGTAGTGAAAAGGAAGTCATGGATAGGCACATCAGAGGGAGCAACAGTAGGAGAAGGAGCTGGTGAGGGGACAAGTGCGAGTTTTTCGACAGATGATACAGGTGCAGGACCTTCAACAGAGGGGGCCAAACAATCACCCGGGAAACAGGAACGGCCAAGGGAAATTAGACAGGAGACCATAATATCCAGATCACTGACCCCAGCAGAACTTCGGGACATACGGAAGGAATACAGGCGCCTGCCTGGTGAACGAATTCTTACATGGGTGCTCCGATGCCGAGATGGAGGAGCTGGGTCTTACGTGTTGAATGGTCAAGAAACACAACACCTGGGCACTATTGCAAGAGATGATAAAATTGAAAAGGAGATGGCAAAGACAGAGGGCGATTGCAATTTGTTGTTGCGACTCTTTGGAGGTGTGACTGGGGCATACCCGTATAGGGAGTCTTTACAGAGTTCCCCACGGAAGTGGACAACCATAGATGAGGCCAGCCAATACCTACGGGAACTGGCGCTGTTAGAGCTTCTCTATGGTGATCCTCTGGACGGACTTGCTACCACTAACCCAGAGCATGTCCCCTGCACGATGCCGATGTGGAGGAAAGTAATACAAGGTTGCCCTCCATCGTTAGTCAGCTGCCTGCTAACAGTTCTTCCCGAGAGTGGTGACCATGTACCCCGGACAGTGGGTGACATGTGCAGTTGGCTACGGACTATAGAAGAGGGGCTTGACGTTCTACGGGCTGATCTTCCAGACTCTAGGGGCAGCCCTAAGTCTCGTGGCCGACAGGTCACTGAGAGAAGGGTGCCCTCCGATGCCTCTGACGAAGACAGAACCGAGGAAAGGCCACGGTCTCGGTCTCATTTTCGATCCCGGTCTCGTCCGTGTTCCCCTCGTAGTGCACACGAGAAGAGAAGCCCCAAGAGTAAGCCCCGTAGTGAACGTGGATGGTTGTGGACTAGTCTACGTGCACTGGGGGAAGACATGGAAAGGTGGAACGGTGAGCCCACCTTTAAGCTCGGAGCCCGGTTGCAAGAGTTAATAGAGAAGAAAGCTGGCAAAAAGGCTGTCCATATAGTTGAGGCAGAGATCCCGCAAAGGAAACATTGGTCCCCGAGACGTAAAAGGAGAGACTCCATCACCTCCGATGGAGGAGTCTCTGATGGAACAGAGACTGATGGAACAGGAGCAGCAATAGAGGGGCCCTGCCTCCGGCCAGGAGGAGGAAAGGGACAATCGAGTTTTCTGGACAGTGTGGGTTCGGTGGCCTGGCACATCAGCTCCTCGGAGATACCGAGCTCTGGTCGACACTGGCGCCCAATGTACATTGATGCCGTCGGAACATGAGGGTACAGAGACTGTTTCTATTTCTGGAGTAACCGGGGGGTCTCAAGACCTATCGGTGGTAGAGGCCGACATGAGCTTGACAGGAAACCAGTGGGAAAAACATCCCATTGTGACGGGGCCAGAAGCCCCTTGCATCCTGGGTATAGACTACTTGAAAAGAGGACACTTCAAGGACCCAAAGGGGTACCGGTGGGCTTTTGGTGTAGCCGCGGTGATTGAAGACAAGTCCAAACAGTTGTCTGCTCTTCCTGGCCTCTCAGAAGACCCTTCTGCTGTGGGATTACTCCGAGTCAAAGATCAAGAAGTACCGATGGCCACCACAACCGTACATAGGCGACAGTATCGGACAAACCGAGATGCTGTGACCCCCATCCATAGGTTGATCAAGAAGCTGGAAAGTCAAGGAGAACACATTCACCCTTCAACAGCCCCATTTGGCCTGTACACAAACCAGATGGAGAATGGAGACTGACAGTGGACTATCGTGGCTTGAATGAGGTCACGCCACCATTGAGTGCTGCCGTGCCAGATATGTTGGAGCTCCAGTATGAGCTGGAGACCAAAGCAGCAAAGTGGTACGCCACTGTTGACATCGCTAACGCGTTTTTCTCCATTCCCTTGGCCGCAGAGTGCAGGCCGCAGTTTGCTTTCACCTGGAGGGGCATCCAGTACACGTGGAATCGATTGCCCCAGGGGTGGAAACACAGTCCTACCATCTGTCATGGGCTGATCCAGGCCGCACTAGAGAAGGGTGAGGCCCCAGAACACATCCAATATATTGATGACATCATCGTATGGGGAGACACAGCAAAAGAAGTATTCAGAAAAGGACAAAAGATCATCCAGATACTCCTCGAGGCTGGTTTTGCCATCAAGAAGAGTAAAGTCAAGGGACCTGCCAGAGAGATCCAGTTCCTAGGGGTGAAATGGCAGGACGGGCGTCGCCAGATTCCAACCGACATCATCAATAAGATTGTAGCAATGGCTCCCCCGACTAGCAAGAAGGAGACTCAAGCATTTCTGGGAGCCATAGGCTTCTGGCGAATGCACATTCCTGAGTACAGCCAGATTGTGAGCCCTCTCTACTTTGTGACCCGTAAAAAGAACAATTTCCAATGGGGTCCTGAACAACAACAGGCATTCAGGCAGATCAAGCAGGAGATTGCACATGCCGTGGCTCTTGGACCTGTCAGGACGGGGCCAGATGTACAGAATGTACTTTATTCCACAGCTGAAGATAAAGGTCCCTCCTGGAGCCTCTGGCAAAAAGTGCCTGGTGAGACGCGAGGGCGACCACTTGGTTTCTGGAGCCGAAGCTACAAAGGCTCTGAGGCCAATTACACCCCTATGGAGAAGGAAATCTTAGCGGCGTATGAAGGCATACGAGCAGCCTCAGAAGTCATCGGTACCGAAGCACAGCTTTTCCTGGCACCTCAACTACCGGTGCTAAGCTGGATGTTTAAGGGAAAAGTGCCCCCTACACACCATGCCACCGATGCCACGTGGAGCAAATGGATTGCTTTGATTACACAACGTGTTAGAATTGGGAGCTCGAATCGCCCTGGAATTTTAGAAATCATTACTAATTGGCCTGAAGGTGGGAACTTCAGTCTGGCAGAGGAAGAAGGGGAGGAGTCAGTGAGTCGTGCTGAAGAAGCTCCACCATATAATCAGCTGCCAGATGAAGAGACGCGCTACGCACTTTTCACTGATGGTTCCTGCCGTATCATAGGGAGGAGCCGGAAGTGGAAAGCAGCTGTGTGGAGTCCCACCAGACGGGTGGCAGAAGCCACTGAAGGGAAAGGCGAATCGAGTCAGTTCGCAGAACTCAAAGCTGTCCAATTGGCCCTAGACATTGCAGAAAGAGAAGGATGGCCAAGGCTCTACTTGTACACCGACTCATGGATGATAGCGAATGCCCTCTGGGGGTGGCTAGACCGGTGGAAGAAAATGAATTGGAGACGTAGAGGGAAACCCATCTGGGCTGCAGATCTGTGGCAAGACATTGCTGCCAGAGTAAAGAAGCTGTACGTGAGAGTCCGCCATGTAGATGCCCATGTGCCTAAAGGTCGAGCTAATGAGGAACAAGATAATAACAGACAGGCAGACCGAGCTGCACAGATCGAGGTGTCTCAAGTAGACCTAGACTGGCAGCAAAAGGGAGAATTGTTCCTGGCTCGATGGGCCCATGATGCTTCAGGCCACCAAGGCCGGGATGCAACTTATAAATGGGCACGAGACCGAGGGGTGGATTTAACCATGGACGTTATCTCTCAGGTTATCCGCGATTGTGAAACCTGTGCTGCCATTAAGCAGGCAAAAAGGTTGAAGCCCCTTTGGTATGGTGGACGCTGGGACAAGTATAGATACGGAGAAGCCTGGCAGGTGGACTACATCACATTGCCACAGACCCGCCAGGGTAAGCGCCATGTGCTTACCATGGTAGAAGCGACTACCGGATGGCTAGAGACATATTCGGTATCACATGCAACAGCCCGGAACACTATCCTGGGCCTTGAGAAACAGGTCCTGTGGAGGCATGGCACTCCAGATCGCATTGAGTCAGATAATGGGACTCATTTCAAAAACAATCTGGTGGCCACTTGGGCACGGGAGCATGGTATTGAATGGGTATATCACATTCCATATCATGCACCTGCGGCTGGGAAGGTTGAGAGGTGCAATGGACTGTTAAAAACAACTCTAAAGGCACTAGGTGAAGGAACTTTGAGGAACTGGGATAAGCACTTAGCCAAGGCCACCTGGTTGGTTAACACTAGAGGCTCTATCAATCGAGCTGGTCCTGCCCAAACAGAATCCCTCCACACGGTGGATGGAGACAAAGTTCCCGCAATTCACCTGAGAGGCATACTAGGGAAATCTGTTTGGGTTACTTCTCCCTCGGGCGAAAGCAAACCCATTCGTGGGATTGTTTTTGCCCAAGGGCCTGGGAATACCTGGTGGGTGATGAGACAAGATGCTGAGATCCAGTGCGTGCCCCAAGGCAACCTAGCCTTGGGGAAAACCTAATTGTGTGCCTTGAGTTGTGTTTTGCAGGAAACCAGACACCAGATGAGAAAGACCCAAACAAAGCTGATACTGGTATCCCATGACGTCCAACGATAAGGCAGCCCTAACCTGTGAACCAGTCCTGAACTTGGAACTGTGACTTTAACCAAAAGGCGAAGGACCCAAGCTGAACTGATGCTGGGGCTGATCCTTGATGAAAGGCCACCTGCCTCGAAAGACTGCATATGGACTATACATATATGCATATAAGCGCGGAAAAAAAAAAAAAATGATTACTGTGGGATATGGGCCGTTGATGTCATATGATATGAAATAAGGGGTGGACGTTGTAGTAGTTTTGGCTTTAGTCAGCATAGGTCCCCATTTAGGCCTCAGTTTTTAGCAGGCCTCAAAGGTTGTGACACAGATTAGAGGGGACAGACATCATCTGACTTAAGCAGCCATAGAGGTATTTCATATCATCTGACATCATCAGGAAGTGTCGGGGAGTATAACAAGCAAGGTGGGAGGAGGCTCTGGGCTTTTCGGTCCATGCTTCTGACCAGGACGGTTCCTGCTCCCTGACTGCTGATATCGGGCCCTCCTGCCGGTCGGCACGTCTGCTTAGCCGGGGACGTGAGCACATTCCTGTTAATTCCTCTTTCCCTCTCGCTGGGAGGTTTCCTCCGGGGAGGGGGTTTGGTTGGTTTGGAGTTTCACCTGTTAGCTGGGGCGACCTCGGTGAGCCTGTTGTTGTCTCCTGTCACTATGTGCTATTTCATATTCTGTGTTAAGCTCTCCTCTTCTCTGTATAAATATAAAAACCTCACTGTGTTTAAAGCCTCGTTTCTGCTGTTTTCCCTCACTCTCCTGCTCTGGGAGTGGACTTTTTGACTGGGTACCAGGCAGTTGGCATTTTGCCAGCTCAAACTATAACAGGAAAAACCTTTTAATATTCTAGATTTGCATATCCTAATGCAAGCTTGATGTTCTTGTGTCAAAAATGGTCAGAGAGATCTGAGAGCAAAGTCAACAAAACTTCAACCAGACTGCAGCCTCCAGGGCTTCCTTTTTCCACTCACACCTTTGACTTCACAGAAAAATTTCACTTCTCCCTATCTTCTATGAAGTCTCCTGCTAGAGGTCAGCATGCCTGGCCTCCATTCTCAATTGCAGAGAAACCCCTTTCACAGTCCTCTGCCAATACAGAAGGGTTGCAATTACCTACAATAATGTTTTGCCTTTAATAACTTGGGGCTTTAAACCAAATCAGAATTATTAGGCAAAGCCCTTTCTCTCTCTTACAATACGAATATATTTAAACGACTATATACCAAAGAAATTATATCAAGTTCCTTCTAAAGGTACCTAGTACCATCACCGTCAAGCCTGATATCTTTTGGAAAGCTGATTTAAATTTGAAGAAAAAGCCTTGTTTAAAAAGAGAGACTTGCTTAAAACTCATTTACAAATTATATTCTGTCTCTTGAGATGTTACAAGTGCAATACAGGAATAAAGGCATCTGTTCTGGGCTTTCTGCCACCAGGTTCAATAGTAGAGAGAGGGGAGAAGAGAATGAGAAAAGGTATTTGTGCTATATTTCTGGAAAAAAAGAGCCTGGATATAAGAAAATTTCAAATAAGAAGGAAAGAAACTAGAGGAGAGGACTTCAAAACTAGCAGAGGACAGGTTCTGCCTTTTTGGTGAAGTAGGTAAATTATGGAAGAAAAGATTAATTTATTTAACAAAACACTCATATATTACCTCATGTCTGCTGGCCAATAGGAAAATGAAATCAATTTCTAAAGGTGGTATTTCATCTTGTTTGCCTGTTTAGCAACTCTGGATCACTCACTTCATCTTCACTATCCATTCCCCTAAACACCAGTGGTTATGTGGTTTCCATAAGTAATTAGCTGACCTTTAGTTCAAGAACAGCAGTGTAGCAGAGTAACAAGAACAATTATTAAAAAAATCAATGCATGTAACTGAAAAACAAAGTTGTATTCCTGTGCCCTAAAGAAGGGTGGGATGACCCTAAATTCCTTTCTATCTCAGAAAGGGTGTGGAGGGACAGCCCCTGTCCCTGTCCCTCACATACAGCACAGAAAAGTAAAATTGTTAGAATAATCTTGTCTTTGGAGTCCTTTTGACCTTTGTCATGACCCTTCCTTTAGTCCTTCTTTCCAATATAAATGTGAATTACAAACAAGTCACCACACCCAGGGAATTCACTAATGTCAGTATATAATGATCACCTTCACAAATGCTCATCTAAGACCAAAGTCATATATTATTTAGACACAAAATCCTGATTAAAAGCAATGATCTAAAATTAGGAAGATTGATTCCTAAAATATTCCTCCAGGCATGAAAAAAAATTCATGCATCTGAACAAAAATTAGAGCATATAGGCTGAGCCAAGAATAAACTGGAATCTTTAATACATATTCTCTGTTGAAAGTGGCATCTGTGGTTTCCTCTGTGTGTGTATATATATATATACATATATATGTATTTATATCTTGGGGCTACCCAGTGCCACGTCATGCCAGCTGGCATGGTGGGGTCCAAGCCACGCTCCACAGGCTGGCAGCCCATGTGACAACAGGAGCATGCAGCTGCTCAAAGCACTTGACTAGGCAGCGCCCTGAGAGAAAGCTGATGCAGAACCTGTGGGTGGACTCATATAAACAAAAGACTTTTTCAAGCAAGTCTTTGCATCAGCAGGTTTTGAAGGTGTTTTGGGTTTTAAGTTCGACTTAGTTTTATTTTTCTAGTACGAGCAGTTAAATGGTTACAAATATGTTACCACGTTATTTTTACTGCACTTAAAAACGAAAAAAAATAAAGGGGAGAAATTAGTCTCTAATGCAGGAATAATAATGAGGGATTTATATGTTTTGAATCTGGAATTGAACATGGAGAAGGGATATATGTTTTTACAAGTTTTCTGTTGCAGCTGTTTCTTCATAAGAGCAGATCAAAGCAGTAATTTAGGGACCAAGGAGAGGTGTGACTAAGTATTGCTAATTTAGGGATAATGAGAAAAAATTAAAATTTCTCAGTTCATGGTCACAATACACAAAGAAATAGTGTTCTCAAAATTGTTTGTCTGAGCATATGAAAAAGGCGGCCACCTGGATGAGTGAGATATGAGTGCTTGAGTCAGCAAGAGTGTGGAATCCCTTAGTTTATTTATACACCCTAAATATGCACTAAGACACAGCCATGCTACCTCGTCCACACACTTTTCATTGAATTAAGTCTCCTAAATGCATTCTACTCCACTGACACAATGGTTCTCTGATAGAGGTTTTGATATGTTGTGCCCCAGTTGCACAAAACCCCTCAGAAGTCAAAAAAATCATAGACTCTGGATCCTTCGGAATTAACCATCCATAAGTCTAAGCAGTTGTAATAAAGGTTAAAAAAGGTTTAAAAAAGCAGGTTCTAAATTAAGTAGGTATTCATAGCAAGGTTGTTTCAAGGTTCAAGTTTCAAACTGTTCTGTATAGTTTTTATCTTGTTAATTAATAAAGACGGGATATGTAGGAATGGGCATCCTTACATATCCCTTGCAAGATGGATGCCGTGGGACTTGCTGGGAGTTGGAGTTTAGGCAACATCCAGGGAAAAGGATACCCAACTGTGCATGCCCAGGAGATAGACTTTAAACCTATTGGCTAGGATATCATGCAACCACCCCCATGTAACCACCCCTTCCCTCAAGTTTATCAGCATGTGTTTGACCATTAATAAAATTATTCACTTGTATGTCTCCCATGGAGATGTGGGTCTGTGTGTCTCAACTGTCGCAACTAGGTTCATTAACGTTCTAATTATGTAAAGGAAACTGTGGCTGTAGAGGCTGAAAGCTCTCCCAAGAATGGAAAGGATGGATTCTTCTGATATCCAAAGTGTATATATATATATATATATATATATATATATATATATATATATATATGTAGTATTGATAAATCTATAGCATTTATTACATAGAATCATAGGGTCATTTAGGTTGGAAAAGATCCTTGAGGTCATACAGTCCAACCATATATCTAACATTACCAAGTCCACCACAACCACTTCCCCAAGCATCAGATCTTTTAAATACCTTCAGGGTATTTAAAACAAGCACTTCCCTGGTCAGCCTGTTTCAATGCTTGAAAACCTTTTCTGTGAACATGTTATAATATTTGGTTTATATATGTATTTTAAAAAGTCAGATCATGAAATGGATCAGAATAACTATACTCCCTAAAATCAGAGAAAAGTAAAGTAGAAATTATAAATATTCAAAGCATAAAATAAACCCCACTCATTTCTCCAATCCATTTCTTTAAAATCATAATTTTCATTTCACTTCTTAACCAAGAACATAAAATGGAAGAGTAATTTTGAGCTGATATGCACAATTTCTAAAGGCCTGGAACCAGCATCAGAATATCTCCTGTGTTCCAAAATATTTCTGAATTTAAGGTTGGTAGAGATAGTATGAAGAGGGTTTGTCTGCATGTAACACTGTGCACTTAGAACAACAGTTCTTGGCAAGTAATAGTTTTGTTATTTGTATAGAATTCTACTGTTATCTACAGCTCAGTCTAAGTCATTGAAATTATACAGAATTTAGGACAGTCTCCTTTTTAAAAAAAAAAATCTTTAACATTTAAGAAAGCTTGGTGGCATTGTCATTGCAAACAAAATCAAACATAAATTATACACGGCCTGCTTTCAGCAACAAAAGCCAAAGCACAATTAATGCAGCTGGCCAACAGCTCAGAATCGTACTTCCAGAAGCTAAGGCAGGGTCTATTGCATAGGTCAGGACCTTCTGTGATTTATCACTGAATACAATATTGGATATGGGATCTATCTATTATGTGCTCACATTTAATGTTGTCTAGTAACTACAGATCATTTTTGGTTACTTACCCACTTTGAGCAAGAGGATGAATGATGGAATTCCTAGTGGCAATCACCAAGTTGCAGCACTTATCAAAAAAGTGCAGAGGTCTCAGCAAGAAGTGCAGGAGAATTATACTTCTATCATGCTGTGAATCAAAAGCTAGTGATTTTAGTACATTCTTACTAATAAAAATGAGATTTCTTATGGTACCCTCTAAAAAGCACTAAAACCTATTGCACTTTTGTAACTTTGATGTTGTTTTCAAACAAAAAGGCAGTAGCTTCCCAAATATAAATTTTGCCTCCAACCTTCCATCCTAATGACTTGCATTCAGATTTATTCACTGCTTCTACAAAATAACTTCATTCAGTCATATTTGCAATCAAAAAGCATATATTAATGTTTTTAAAAGTGATGTTTGCTTCATTTAGTTCAATCCTAATATTCATATGTTCTACAGTATCTTTTGTGTCATAAAATGAAAGTCCTACTTTGAACTCAGCAGAATTCAACTTTGGGGGAAACCTTTCCATTGCACACTGTTATTTCATATCATAATATGAAATCTGTCTTTGAAGATGACTGCATACACATCAAGTTCCTACACAATTCTTTTAAGTCAGAAAAGGTATAGGTTGCATTGAAACTTCTAGATTTGTTATCAAAAGTTACACTAAATACAAAAGGGAAGAGATACACTCTTTTTCCTTTCCTGTAACAACACAGCCTCCTCTTCCTAAAAAAGCAAAATTGAGAAGAAAATTAATTCATTCTTACAAGGATGATGGTGAGCAGCATAACAGCAGCCAGAAATCAGTATCTTCTTGAAGATATTTTTTTCAATTTTACAATATTGCAGGGTTCAAAGAAAAACATTTTCTAAAAAAAAAAAAAATTTCATTATGTCACCTTTATGCCCAAACCTCAATGAATAACCTTCAGGATAGAGAAAGAACTGTATGAACCATAGCACAGCAGATCCATAAAATAAAACTATGTTTTCTGTTACAAAGAAAGGAGTCCACTTCCAGGCATTTTGATGAAGAAGCAAAACAAAATCACTGCAGCATCTGTAACACCTTCCTTCTGTTGTAAAATAAAGATTTATTTATTGTCTCTGAGCAATGCTTAGACAAACAGACTAGAAAGAAGAAAAGAAAAATTTAACAACTAGTACTACCACAGTTAAGTGCCAAAAATAGCTCCTACAAACTAAGACATCATGTTTTTTAAATACTGCACAGTAGCTTACTTACAGAACTTGATTTTCAGCTTTTCAAAATTATAAATAACATTGAGTTTTAACTTTGGATGTTGGTTTACTCTTAAACCCAGTGCACTGTATTCTCTCTTGTACATACTCCAGTGCCTGCAAGCCACAAACAACACCCGCTTGCTAGTAACATGGACATCACTTTCCATATGTATCTACATGTGCATTTGCTGATGCAGACATGCTGACCAGCTCTAGAGGAGCCAGGGCAGGGATGTCAGTGCCTGCCACACTCCAGAGCTAACACTTCCCTTTTAATTTCCTATGCTCAGCCATGTAAAAAGCTTATCTCAGCTCAAGTGCTTAGTACTGTTCCCACAAGTGGGAAAGGCTGTATCTCAGCAGACACCTGGCCTGTCTACCTGCTGTTGGCTGAGAGAGTAAAAAAGTGAAAACTCTTGACTTCCCCACCCCCGCCTCCTCTGCCTCCTCTCTTTGTGTCTGCTTACTGAATACTGAGCCCACTGTGCAAGGATATAGCTGCTCATCCACTATTATTTCAGTCAGACTACCAAGGATGACTCCCAGAAACCTAGGCAATTCAGCTTGCTTCTCTTCAAACATATTCCTTCAAAAATGTTAATTACAGACTCATTGTTGCAGCTTTTGTCCAAAGGCAGGCAACTTGCACACACACCTGTTGCAAACCAGGCTCTAGTGAGACTGCACACACCAATGTGATGTTCAAGCAAATCCCAAGTTTATTCAAAAACACAGGTATATATGACCTCAAGTGACCCCGCCCCAGGTGTGGTGGTCTGACTCCAATTGGTTGAGCCTGGGAACATGTCCTTTTAAGGTGAAAACGAAACCTGTAATGTGGTCCTCCAGACCCACCTGAATCAGGGCTGCAACACACACCCCCAACAAAAAATGAAAGTAAGTAATCATACTTTTCATATGTAAAGTTTCAAATAGCTAAGGAAAGAAACAGAACTCTAAATTTCCTCAGGCAATCCCCTTTGTCATTCCAAAAAACTGGTGTCAACTAGCATTAAATAATATTTCAAAGAAACTCTTCTTTAATAACATTAACACAATTTTGTCACCTTTCAAAGACGAATTTGATTAGAAATTAATCGGTAATGAAAGCATTTAAGGACAAGTTTCCAGAGCAATAAATATGTTGTATCACAAATTCTATATGTTAAATCTGCTTCTCTGGAGGGTGGCATTTGAAGACAAAAAACAATTTAATATTTTTTGGCTGACCTTATTTTGATTATAGAATTGACAATAAGCTGTTAATATTTATTATGATAATTTCTCTTGTCTGTATTTTAATTACTATCAAGTGTTAAGATACCAGGATAGATACATTTTTATAAATATAAATCAAATTCCAAAACTAATAAATAAAGTCAGGGGAATATTGTCTAGAAAAGGTAAGCAAATAATACTTATTATATTCTCTTAAATTTTCCAAGAGGCGGAACAAATCATGTTAGGAAGATGCAGTGCTAATTTACATCCACTGCCCATACCTGTTTTTCCCACTGTAACAGTGTGTTTTGTCCAAGAATAATCACAGTTATAAAATACCACAAATAACATTTATTGCAATAACAACAAGCAAAAGAGAATTAAAAGAATACTTAATACTCAATACAAAAGAGAATAAAAAGAATAAAATACTTAAAACTTAATAAAAGGATACAAACGGATACAAAATAGTTGATGTTTCAGTTGTTGCTTCCTATTACTGATGCTTACTCGAGCAGACAGGCCAGGACTACCAGGATCAGCAGCAGCTGGATGGCATCCATGCTTAGCAGGTGTCCCCACAGAGCTAACACAGTCTCGGTGGAAGGATGGATGTTGCTCAGCTCCCCCACTCCTGGTTTCCCTATTTATCAGCTATCCATTACACTACATAGGGCCAGTACGCAGTATAAGGTGTTGCCTGAGAGGCGGCCAAACACCGCCTATTAATTACTTAAGTGGCAACAGTGTGCACGTTTGCCTGTTGGGTAGTGGTCATATGACCTGCCCACATAATCTTCCTCCCATCATTAGCTTCCTCACCCCCCTGTACAACCTTCACTGTTGTGTTTCCAGGGTATTTGTATCTATCTTGAGGCATGCAGCCAAGTCAGAGAGGAACATAGCCTTGATAATAAAGAATATCTAGCCTTATACAGTTACTTTGTACAATACTCTGCCTGGTTTCCCAGCATGTTATAACTACTTTCTCACTCTTCTATGCTCTATTGATCATTTAAATTAAAAGTACTTTCTTTACTTTCAGGTTTTTTCTATAACTTAGCAAGCAGCAGGGCCAGACACAGAACAAAACAGTAATATTTTACACTCTAATACACCCACCTGAACTCCTCTACCTAGATCCCAGAGTAGATCTACAGCAGATCCTACTTTCCTTTGGGTATCAAAGGTAGCCACTAAAAAACAAGGCCATGTCACCATCTCCCAGTTTCTTCCCTCATCTAAGCGTTGAGAGTTGCCCTGGGAGTGCATGTTTGTGTGTGTACTCATACAAACATTCTTGTGACAACACCATTCCCTTGCTTTCACATGTGCTAAGGCTCATCTGACAGTACCTCAGTGGCTTTCTATAGCGTTCAGCACAGTGCACACACATTACTTTGAAATGGACGCATTAGCTCATATTAAAAATACCTCCTTTGAAACATGACATATATGAATGAAACACTACGATGAGTGAAATGCACAAATATATTTTTTTTTCTGCAAAGGTAACTGCTATTTCTGGCCCTGGTTTCTAGATAATTACTATTGACTATTTGACATTCTGTTACTACTGAGCAGGAGCACAACAAGCTGTTTCCCACTTATATTCTGGAAATTAGTGCATACAGAGGGCTTTTTGCTAATTGTACCACTTACTAAAGGGACTGCTGGCAACCTGGGCAGTGCTTCCTTTCTGGTCTGAAAGGTTTTACTCCGCAGCTGGAGGGAGCTCGTTAGCTCCAAAATGAAGTTAAGGGCATCCTTATCCACAAGGTAAATCCTTACTTAACAAAACACTCCTCTAAAATTTTGACATTTTACAGAGTAGCATGAAAATAATAAAGGGAACAACACATAGAGAGTTTTCTATTTTTTAATGAATCCTTAACAATTTATAACCTAAGGACAGTAAACCTATAACAGACAATTTTAAACTAAATTTGACAGTATGACCCTTCTAATGCAAACAGATACTCCTCTATTATTTTTTAAAAGGAAGTTAGACTGGAAGAAAAAGTATCTGCTTTCAAAGGCATATGCCTGAGTCATAGGCAGCACTCACCTCTGCATAATTTTGTTATCCCACCTGTAATTCCAAGGTCTCCTGCTAGCATGGCATTATAAGCATTTCCTTCACATTTGGAGATGGAAGAGAGGGGGAAAAAAAAACAAACCCCAAAAGCCAGTCAGATGAAGTTTATTTAGCTTTGGATATTTTTTTTTAATACAGAATTAACAAGTGTTTCAAATTCTCCTTTCACCAGAGATTGCACTTGTACATGTTCAGAAATCGTTCTAACTTACATTTCAAATCTTTACAACATGTGAAGAACATTTAACAGTGGCTTAATTGGCTAAGTGGGGAATGCGGGAGATATGAGCAACTGTTATGGCACTATGTATGCTAAAAAGCCATGCCATTTCCCAGAATAGCTTCTTGTCTATATGCATATATACATTCCTGAATTTCCATTTAGATGGTAAACTAAATATGCTAAGTGCACAAAAATATCAAACAAAAATTTGCTTTATTTTAAAATATTGGTGTCAAAGATTATCTTATGCACACTGTAATGTGGTTTTTAAAAATTGTTTTCTTCAATATTAAGGGACTTCACGTTTGACTGCAACCAGAAGAAAATAATTTTTTATGCAATTACCAAACAACACACAGGGGAGAGACACCAAAGCCCAGCTTTCTTTAAGCAAAAGGTGATTTTGCTTTGTCAGTGGTAACAGTGACATTAAAGTTGTCATGGATTGACCAGTACATGATTGTACAACTTTTTCAAATGGGGCATCAGGAAGAGTTAATCAGCTATGTGCATAAATACCATTTATCATCTATAATTGTTCTGCTACTTTCCAGGATGAAAGAGCTAAGCATCAGTTTTCTAGATTGTGATGGGATGACTCCTGTTTTAAAAAGCAGATTTTTCAAAAAGGCAAGCAATCCATGTAAAAGCTTTTGTGAATTACATAAAAAAAGAATAAAAAGCATTATATGTGATATAAATGGGCTGCCGGGTATTTTTGTAATGGAATTGAAGTTATGTGGTATGTTTACAGTTAGTCTTCTCTATATAAATATGATCTACAGAGCCACACATACACCAAACTTTAACTATGCTTCTCTAACTACTGCTTAGAAAAGTGTGAATGCGAACAACAGAATTTCACTAAATGCAATTAAACCTACAGCGAACCTAAAACCAAACTCTTATAAACAGTTTTGAAAGTTACTTTGAGCTAAAAATGGTTTTATTGAAATACATTTGACATCAAAATTAGGAATCGGTATTTAAAACCAAGTAAATCTGAAAATCTTGCTCTTTTCATGCAGTTGAGTAGTAACTTTAATGACATTATGAAACTTAAATTATTTTGGAAAAAGCTCATAAATATGGAAGTCTAACCATCTTTTCATGAATAACAAAAAAACAGAAGAAAATACAAATACCCCATAATTTTAAACACAAGTTTAACTCTACAGGGCCTAGTTAAGGGCTACACACTACCATGTAGTTATTTCTATAGGGGAAAAATACAAAAATCCAACTGGTACTTTTGCCTTTGTTTATTTCACACCATCTCTAACTGTACCCGTTTGCTTTCCTAACCTTGGCACAACTTTGCTTTGCATTCATCTCCTATACCTTCAGACCTCTTTCTACACATTCGAAATTATTCTTGTTGCTCAACAAAATCTGGGGACTAATACAAGATGTTGGATCTAAGGATAGAAAAAGGATGTTTTTCTCCAGGGTAGCAATAAACCAAATTTTCATTATGGCTTCCTTCCTATAAAGGGGAAAATAATTAGTTTTACTTAATTTAGCCTTCACCTACTCATTTTTTTATTCCAGATTTTTATAGCCCGCACTAAAGCTGATCACAATAACTAATTAGCATGTACCATCCTTTGAAAGCACATGTTAGACTAGCCAGGCAAGAGGATTGGCGATTAGCAGACCTTATTTGAATAAGCAACATAGTATTATCTGCTTACCAAACCCTGCACAGTAAATTCACTGGATTAAAACCACCTGACAGTAGATAAGGCAGCTGATCCTTGTGCTGCTCATGTGCTTCAACTGCATTACTTAAGAAGCACCCAAATAAACTTTTCATGCTACACGAAGTATCCTAAATTAATCTAAGGTAGGGAAATTGCGTGTTTCGGGAGTGTATTTGTTACATCAAAATCCTAGAAACCTAGAAACATAAGGAACTGGACATCCTGTTGTGTGGGAATATGCTGTGAAATTGACCTCAGAGAAAGACAGTGCTGAAAGGGACCCCAAATTCTATGAGCTACATACTTGTTGTTGGAGTTTAAAATTAATGCGTTTTCTCTGTACGGTTTTGAGTTCAGACAAGTTCTGTACCCCCCTGCACAGTTTCTACCTCCTACATTCATTCCCCCACTGTGTGTTCCCCCTATGGCTTTCTCCTAATGAGCTACCGCGCTGCAGAGGTGCCAGGGCAAATCCCCAGGGCCAGGTTGGTCCCGCCCAGGCACATCCCCTGCCATGTGCTGCCAAGGCAGCCGCCGCTCTGGGTGCCCCTGCCGCAGTGCCCGGAACCTGCTGGCAGGTCCAATCCAAGGCAGTCCCTCCCAGAGACACCATCCTTACCCCATGCTGCCGGTGGTCCACAGGAAAATAAGCCTGTCTCTTCCACCCATCCTGTCCCGATCCCAGAGCCCTTGTTGGTCAGTTCTCCTGTCACTTGATGGGTGTTTCCCCATTGGCTATTCGGGTTGTCAGTTATCCATTCTGCCTCTCCCTTTACCCTATCACGTCCAAGTGCCAAAGCCCTCCCCTCAGACCTCCTTCCTCTTTCTAGGACTCTGTTCTTATTGGATGTTTAATAGTTACCGACATACTGTTCACCCAAACCCTTTTGATTTCCACTCCCTTCCATGCACCTCCACAAACCGACCCTTTATAAATCAGTTCTTCCATTAATAAAAGCTTCTTGGTTCACTCTCACATGGCGTGTGAGTGTTCTCTGGGGAGCCGTTTTCCCCTCAGTCAGTCACCGTTACTGTTGATAGCTGAAGCTACCAAAATTCCCACTCTCCACATTAGGTGCATGCCTCCTTTACCAGCAAACCTCTATGTCTGCAACCCAGGAAAGCTATTGCAATCCTTTCCTGCTGTGGGCTGATGTTTGCTGGAGGCTCTGCAACCCACTGAACTTTCATTTAAAAAATGAATTGCTACTTTTATATTTAAAAAAATACTGAAATAACTCTAAAGATGCAATGAAAGCAATAGAGTTTAAGTATGCAAGAATTGTCAAGCAAGAGCTCAGGATTTTAAGTACTATTTCTTTCTACCCTTGATTTTATAACCAAACCTACAGACTGGAACTCCCAAGGCCACTGAATCCTCAGAGCCTGTTTTAACTTCTTTCTTTGTGCTCAATAAAGGACAGAAGAATGTTGCCAAAGTAATTTGTTTTCCTTTGCCCTGCAATGAGCAGCCCATCATATTTCAACATTTTGTTCATTATTCTACATTATTTATAATATATATATTGCAGACGGGTCCAAAGGAGATCGCAACACACCAATGTGGTGTTCAGGCAAATCCCAACTTTATTCAAATTAGACAACATTTATAACCTGAGATAACCCCACCCCGGGCATAGCACATCTGACTCCATTGGCTAAGGTTAGAATCATGTACTTATATGGTAAAGTCCAAAGCTTCTTCCAGGTGAGATTGCTGGTCTTGTTGTTTGCCCTCTGAGGGAGGTGTCACGTGGTTCCTCTGGACCCACCGGCGTAAGTGGGCGGCAACATATATATACTGGATTAATTATGATAGAATAATGGTTGTATTTTTGACCAGTAATTTGTGTTCAGTTTTTAAAATTTCACCACACATCAATTCTATGAAGTGATTTGGAAGCACATTTTTAGTAAAGTTATCAGGTCTCTGTTTCTTATCACATGCCAAGAGTAGGACAGAACATGATGTTCAGGGATGTTTAAAGGCACCTTCCAGGAGTTTGCAAGGAGAATAATTAACAATAAATCCTGAGCCTTTGCTTCACTGCAAACTTTTTATACAATTCATAGGACACGTGGTAAAGCCCATTCTGTTTTTTGTCAAGATGCATGAATTCCTATGCAGCGTTTGGGATGTAGATTAGCTCCTGCCTTATTAGGCTTGTGTGGCCAGGTTTTGGTAGTAGAGGAGCTACAGGGATGGCTTCTTGTGAGAAGCTGCTAGAAACTTCCCCCATGTCTGAAAGAGCCAATGCCAGCTGGCTCCAGGACAGACCAGCCACTGGCCAAGGCTGAGCTAGTCAGAAATTATTGTAACATCTCTGTGATGACATATTTAAGAAAGATAAAAAAGTTATTGTGCAGAAGAAAACTGCAGCCAGAGAAGAGCCAAGTGAGAACATGTCAACAACTATGCAGACACCAAGGTCAGTGGAGAAGGGAGAGGAGGTGCTCCAGGTGCCAGATCTCAGGTTCCCCTGCAGCCTGTGGTGCAGACTATAGTGAGGCAGCTGTGCTGCTGCAGCCCACAGAGGACAACAAGTGCAGAGATTCGCCTGAAGTCCATGGGAAAAGAGTATACTGGAGCAGGTGGATGCCTGAAGGAGAACGTGACCTCCTTTGTGGGAGGCCCATTCTGGAGCAAAGTCCTGGACTGGATAGAGGAGTCCACACTAGAGCAGGTTTTCCTAGCAGAACCTGTGGTCCTGTGGGGAACCCATGCTGAAGTAGCCTGTGCCTGAAGGACTGCACCCCATGGAAAAATGACCCACATTGCAGCAGTTTGTGAAGGACTGTTGCCCATGGGATGAACTCAAGTTGGAGAAGTTCATGGATAACTGTCTCCCGTGGGAGGTATCCCACGCTGGAGCAGAGGAAGTACTCCTCTCCCTGAGCAGTAGCAGAAACAACTTGGGATGAACTGACTGTAACCCCCATTCCCCGTCTCCCTACACAGCTGCAGGAGAGAGGTAGACTGGGAAGGAGGGAGTGATGAAAGGGAGCTGTTTTAAGTTTTATTTTACTTCTCATTATCCTGCTCTGATTCTGTTAGCAAAAAAATTAATTAATACCCCCATTTTGAGATTGTTTTGCCAATGACAGTAATCAGTGAGTGATCTCCTTATCTCAACTCATGAACCCTGCATTATATTTTCTCTCCTCTGTCCAGCTGCAGAGGGGAGTGAGAGAGCAGCTTTGGTGGGCACCTGACATCCAGTCAAGGCAAACCCACTATACCCTGACAGCCTGACCCCAGGTGCTCTGAGCTAGGCACAGAGGACATGATTAATTAAAAAACAAAACAAACTGCAGCACACTTCCCCCTTGCTGATTTTCTCACTAAATAAGCCCTTTTAATTGAAGCAGGATGAATTCAAACAAAAGGTTACTGCAGCCTCTTTCCCTTCAAAAAAATTGCAAAAGTGGCAGGTTATTTATTAAATTCAGGCACCATCCCTAGACCGATGGCCAGAATTTGGTAGCATTTTTAACATAGTTCCCAAACTAACTGTAAGAACAAGCAATCCTATTAATTAGTAGTAGGTAAATCTCAAGAATATTTGAGTGAAATGAGATCACTTAGCAAACCTATTTACTTATAAGCACTTTGTCTCTTTTGAGATCAATACATACTCAGTATCCGCATCTACTACAGAAATGATAAAAGCAACCAAAAATTTCATCAAAGAATATCCCAGCCACCCTAATTCTTTCAAAAGCTTTTCTCAAGGAAAAGAAATGCACCACATCAAGTCCACTAGTGAGAACAGGCTTTTCTCATACTAGGTAATTTCTCAGATAGTCCTTCCATGTCTACTGTGTTCAAGTTCCACTTGGTTATGGGTGAGGCTTCAAAATGCACTTACTTGAAATTTTAGTATTTTGGCTTAGAAGTTTTTCATATTAAAAAAAAAAAATCACAGAATGGTTTCGGTTGGAAGGGGCCCTAAAGATCAGCCAGTTCCAAGCCCCTTGCCATGGGCAGGGACACCTTCAAGTAGACCAGGTTGCTAAGGACCAGGACCACATTCAACCAGGCCTTGAACACTTCTAGGGACGAGGCATCCACAGCTCTGGGCACCCTGTTCCAGTGCTTCACCATCCTCATGGTAAAGACATCTTTCCTCTTATCTAATCTAAACTTGCTCTTTTTGAGTTCAAGGCCATACCCCCTTGTTCCAGCATTGCATATCTTTGTAAAAAGTCCCTCTCCAATCTTGTAGGCCCCTTTTAGGTACTGCTCTGAAACACCAGTAAGGGTTAAAAAGTTGCTTAAATTCCTTAAATAAAGGAAAATGGAGTCACTCACATATGGAAGACAAGAAAAAAAAAAGACACTGAAATCAGGATTCACAAATAAATATCAGCCAGCCCTCAGAGCTATGTTTTTGGATCAAGTGTCTACTTGTTAGTATTTTATAAACAGAGGGTGAACTAAATTCACTGATATAAAAAATTAATGTGATACTGTGTTAGAATTTGACTTTAAAGAACACTTAACAGTCTTTTTCTTTCATGGGGCACACTAGTCATTTGTGATACTTCACATCATAATGCTGAGGAGAACTCTCCATCAATGGTGAATGAACTACGTTGAATTCTGGCAAAATATTAAAAGAAAGACAGCAAGTAGCCAAAGACCCCAAAAAATATTTTTCAAATGTATTCTCTATCACATAAAAATTCTTGTTCTCTCCACTCTTTTCCAGTGTAAAATACTCTCAGGTGCATGGACTCAGGTCACCATCAAAAACTGATGCATTAGCTTTAGACAGTACACAAAGCTCAAAACCTCCAAAACATGACAGAGATTTTGATGCTAAATCTTGATCTGAGCTGGGACAATCTTTATTCCTTTACATAATATTTTATGCATTGAATCTGCTTGGTAGGAGGACAAAAAAACTCAGAGACAGTAACATAATTATTTTAGAATAATACTCTGTTTTGCCATGATTGAAATCCTGTAGAACTAGGAATGAGGATCTGTAGTACTAAAGAAAAAGTTAGCTATAAGGATGTGAAGGCAGCTGAGTGACCTACCATATGTATACTATTTTTCCTCCACAATTATAGACATTGCATTGTAAAACAACCATTATTTTATAACAGTGGTGCATGCATCACTTGGGTCATGATCTAAAATAATTTATCATTCAGTAATTTTAAGTCCTTGTTGGAGCCATTGTGTTGAACTGATACAATGCTTGCATGGCATGGTGGTCTTTTTCCAAGAATAATGAAGCAGTGAAGGTACAAATGTGTGTGTGTGGAAACTTAAGTTATAAAAGCGTGACTTAAATGTGTAGCTTTGGTTTCATGCACAACACTGACATGCAGAGAAAGTCAGTATTTTTCAATAACTCATCCATACTGAATAAAGTCTAACTAATTAAGAGCCTATTTGATTCAATTACAGCATCAAGCTAA
Source organism: Pithys albifrons albifrons (assembly GCF_047495875.1). NCBI lineage: Eukaryota > Metazoa > Chordata > Aves > Passeriformes > Thamnophilidae > Pithys > Pithys albifrons. The sequence goes on from NC_092459.1 coordinate 104,987,633, forward strand.
GTTCCCAGAAGACAGAGATGAGCTTACAAGGCCTTTTGAAAGCACAAAATCTAGACTGCAGTTATGGTCTACAAGACTCCTTTTCAAAGAGTTGAGCTTCCCAAAGGAGGTTTAGCATGTGGCTCCAGCCCCATACAACATGCAGGTATTAAAGGTATAACTCTGTCATCTTGAGAGTTGAAGAAGGAAAGCAGAAAAACTCAGTAATATAAAGACAACTCCAGTTATGAACAATAGCAAAATGTAAGAAGTAAAATTCCTCCTTTTGGAAAACCACACACATGAGCATGTGATCTGCAGCCAAAGGTTAGGCACTTTTGAGCACTGGGGCTGTAGCTGTGTTTAAGTAACATTTCCAATTACTCTTCACCATCACAAACTGCTGCACACATGGGGCTAACTTCTGCTGCTCCTTTGTCAGAGATCTCATCAGTATTAGCAAGTTCAGAATACTGCAAACATTTATAGTCACTAATAATTTGTGAGACATCATGAAACAGCTACATTTTAATTTTTTCCTATTTCTGAGATTCCTTTAAAGAACAGCATTTCTCATTTAATAATATGCTTTCATACTGATTTATATTGCAGATTGGCTGTATAAATTACATTGCACATAGAGACTCAGGCACCTCTAACATTTTGTATTCCATTATTCAGAGTAGGCAAGCAATAAATGTGTTTTAATTGGAACCAGAAACAGATACTTGATATGCCTCAGCAATCCCCTTCACAGCAATACTGTGTGGGTGTGGTGTGCATTTAGATACAGGCTTCTCTGCAACTGGGTAGTGAACATGGGAGCTGCAGACAAAATTAGTATTTCCATCTGCTGACCAGCACTCATTGAGATATTGAAACAGAAAAGACATCTTAATATGTAACTTGCCCCTCTGACTTCTGTCTTCCCCAGCTAACAAAGACTGGGAAACAGACACTGAATGGTTCTTTTGGTACTCAGATTTATCAATGCTGCTCAGAGACTGCAAACTATGTCTTGTTGAAAAAGTTTAAAAGGCAGTATTTGATTTAAATATGTTTCTGGTGCCGAAAACTTTACCAGCCCATTTTTCATTCCTGAAGAGTTCGAGGAAAAAAAGCAGCTCTTACTATCTGCTGCATCCTGACCTTATCAGCCTCAGAAGAGTCTGAGACACAGCTCCAATGGCTGCTCAGCTGACAATCTCCTTTTGCTCATGATTAAGATCAACCATCTCCTCATTATTTTGCAGTTTTAAACATATTTAGTCTGTATTAAATATCTTTGTTCCTAAGTGCTCTCAGTCACGTGCAAAACATAGGATTCCTGGAAGAAGCTTCTCTGTAGTGTTGGTCCTACTCTGGGAATTTTCCACTCTCGATTTTCTGCTGGAAAAGCTACTTATTTCTTAGGGATTGGACACATCAATAAATACAGCAGGGGTCTGGAAGGTCTGGATCTGCCCCTTGGCATAGTCATCACGTGCCACAGTCTGCAGGTTTTGGCAGTGGATGCTTACACCTGACAAAAGGGCTGATAAATATTACAGAGTGAAAAATAAACAATAAATTGACGGTAACTGGTGATTAATAACTTCACAGGGTGACCTCACCCTTTAGCAATTGCTTTGTAGCAATAAGGGTACCATTACTATGTTGCTCAGTTTTAAGCTGTCACTACTGTGACATCCCAGCAGAGCAACTGACCCTTCCTGACATCTATCATGACTTGTGGCAACTCTTTTCTGTATAGTAAAGAATTAACTTATCTTCAAAGATTAGCATCTTAAAGAAGATTTGGGGCTGTATACCTTCTTCAGACCAGCTCAATGATCTGCTGAAGACACACCATACTGATCATCCTGTTTTAAAGTTTATCATAAAATATTAATATTTATTAATAACGTATTAAAAATGCAGTGCAGCGAAAGATTTAATCCTTTGTAATTAGTTATTTATGCTGCACTATTAAAATTGCATAAATAAAATAATATAATTCAGAGGAGAATCACATTCTTCAGGTAGAGGACACACCAATAATCTTCTTCAGATGACAGACTGTTAGGTTCATATAGCTGCACATTATTAGCAGCATATTATATGCTAATAATAAAAAAAATCTGTAAGAAGTGGAACTATAAATTGTATTCATTGCTTATTGCTATCTACAATCCTACTTAAGCATTACATATGGTTTTCTACTCCCACTCCAAGAGAAGAGAGACTGTGGGGCATCAGTCCAGCTCCTTTAGAGAATAATTGCACTAAAGTTTTGTGTGTGTATATATGTATGTGTGTGTGTGTGTGTGTGTGTATATGCATATAAAGTGTTATATCCCATAAGACTATGTTAATTAAATTATTATTGTCACTTTAGGACCAGAGAGAGATTATCTTCACTGAACAATATCCTATTACAGAAACGATGTCATCAAAATCAAACTGTTTTGCTAGTGCTTCTGGGAGCAATTAACAAAACCATGAATTTCAGTCTTTTGTCTATTTAGATATTTAGTTTCCTATTTCTTGCTATAACTTAAGGGAAAAACATGTTCATTATTTAAGTCTTTTTGTTTTGGTAATTTGATAACAGTTTTATATACCTCCTTGCAACTAAAATTAAATTGAAAACATTGAAATTTGACACTACAATGTCCAAAAGTAGAACTAAACCTGTAAACTCTTATCTGATGTCAAAGTCTAAAAACTCAAGCTGATGACCATTATCATGGGATAGAAACTTTCTTAAATTCTCCAGCTTGGCATGCTAATCAGCTACAAACAGATGTGTAATCAAAGTTTTCCTCACATTCCTGCATTGCTCCTTTCTCCAGGATTACTTTTATTTTTTTCATTGTATCCCTAAAATAAATATTTTTTTCTTAAAAGACAATGGAGAACTGACATCGCGTATTTCCCCTCACACACACATTCCTAACAGAAATCAGAAAAATGCAATATATTCAAGACTCTAAATATAATCTGAAAAGCTAATGGTGGGAAAAATATGACAAATGTAAGTTCATTCTTTGCATTTGCTCATTTACCCAATACACAGAAATGGAAATCAGGTTATTAGAATCGTTAAGCTAATGTATTGCTGTGTTGGAAACAGAAATCTTTCTCTAAAAAGTCTCTTAGCAGATTTGCTTCCCAAGTATAACAAAAGAACTCATAAATAGATGAAATATTTATAACATTTAAAGAATTATTCTGATGTACTTTCAATACATTCTTTTAGTGCATTTCAACTCTATTAATGTTTAGACTGCCTTACAGCTGCCAGGATAGGGTAGGAAAAAATCACCTGATAAAAATGCAAAAACTATACAAATTATCATTCAGAATGCATCAGGACATGAAAATGAGGCAACAAACTCCCAGGCTACCTGACGCAAAGTTTGGGGCAAAGCATTTTTTCTACACTGAGGATGGTGTCATTTAACACTGGATCTGTTTTAGAGCAGGCCCTTTAAAATGCCTGTGTGCCCTTTTTCAGCACCTTGAAGTACAATAGGAAAAAAGAAATCATTATCATTTAGGAGATCATGGATAATTAAAGTGCACAACTCAATGATTTTTTTCACTAAATTCTCACTGCAATTATCATCATTCTTTTGCTTTTACCTACCTGTAGAGCCGTGGACTTGACCCAAGGTGTTCCTTAAAGGGCCATAGGGGTTTTTTATATCCCGAGGCAGGCAAAAAGGAAAAATGCAACCACACTTTCATGAGGTTAAGCAACAAACTTTTACTGACAAACTTTAGAAAATAAGGGAACTTGACAAATTTTAAGGGCAACATTCAATCAAAATAAAGCATTTCACAAAGCACTGACTTAGCCAACTCTAACCCATCCAACTATAAATTACCCAGATTTCAAGAGGAATTTAGCAGGAAAGCATGGCCTAGCTGCCATATAATCCAAGAAAAATAGGGACATGACACATGCATACCTTGTGTTACTGCTTTTATCTGCTCTGGTCTCCTGTAGTCACCCCACCCCGGGGGGGTCTTCTGGTCAGCTCTCCATTCTGTAGCTGGGTTAGGAGCTCCAGGGGCAGGGTGTGGAGCATTGCTTCTGGTGTGCTGGGGCAGTCCCAGATATTCTAGTGGGATGTAGTGTGTGAAACAGAACTTGGCCTGCCTCCGCCACTCCCCAAACACACACACTTAAGTTGTTTCGAGCCAGTAATCATTTTCTCCGGTCTCTCACACTGGCCCTCTCAAAAGAAAAACTTATTTTTCCTAAATGATTATGCAGTGCTGGTTACCATGATGTCTGTGGTCTGGTTTAAAAAAAATCAAACACCCACCCTCCCTGCCTTATTCTGTGTTTCATGTCAAAAAAATTATATGCAACATTTCTAAGAGACAGGCCAAAGTGTTTCAGGCTCTGAGATTAAAATTATGGTGCAGTTAGTGATTAGACAAAAGACAAGTGCATTTCCCTTCCTTCAGGAGGCATAGCAACAGAATTCACAATCAGCTAAACTCATCAGTACCTAACTTCTTACCCTCAGAATTAAGGCACTTTATTCCCAAAACACTCACTATGCTCCCACATAACCTTTTTATGTGGAAGTTACTGCAAATAAGAAGAGGCAATCACTTCTGCAAAGCAGTCAAAATCAGTGTTAAACTTAGTATTCGATGATATTTAAGGATATATTTAAGAATTATATTTATCTCTGTGTTCATAAGAAAATGCTATTTTTCTTATTAATTAGCATTTCATTAGACTGGTGTAAGAAGTAATTTGGAACTGTAGGGACTTTCTTAGGCCTAGGCATGGGATGTAATCATCTGAGTATGTAGTGAGTGAAAATTCAGATCACCCAGATCTTGCCAATACAAACTCCAGGTAACAAGGGGGTTTAGTTCTGATTTACACCATAGGTGATGAGTACATAATCAGTCCTCTTAGTACTAGAAAAGATTCCTTATTTACCCTCATGTTAAAGAGAATGTGTAAAATGTGACTACATGCACCTACTGATATAAACTGAGATATAAATCAATGTACAAAAAATACCTGCAAATTGTCAAGTCCTCAAAAAGCAATCACTGAAAGAAAGAGAAACCCTTAGAATCACAGAATCATTAAGGTTGGGAAAGACCTCCAAGATCATTCAGTCCAAGCTTTGACCAACCACCATGCTAACTAAACCAAAGCATTAAGTGCCACATCCAGTCATTTTTTGAACACTTCCAGGAATGGTGACTCCACCACCTCTCTGGGCAGCCTCTTCCAAAGCTTGACAAACTTTTCCATGAAGAATTTTTTCCTGAAGTTCAACTTGAACCTCCCCTGCTGCAGCTTGAGGCCACGCACTCTCATCCTCTCCATAGTTTTCTGGAAGAGGCTGACCCAAACCTTGCTACAATCTCCTTTCACGTAGTTGTAGAGAGTGTAAGGTCTCCCTGCTCCCACAGCCATTTAAGCTCTCATGGATCTACTAGGAGAGATTAAAACCTTACATCTGAGGCAAGGGATCATTCTCATCTGATAAGACCTCCTAGATACCAAAGACTGCCCCAGAGAGACCAATAAAGATTGTTGTTCATCACATGAATACATAACCCTCAGTTCTCAAGTCTGATTTGAGCCTTGCTGAGATGTCTGAAGAGGAATCAGTCAGTAAACATGACTAAACACTGATCCCAAAGTCTAATATCATCCTGGCACAGTGCCGAGTCCAACACAATCAGCCGTGATGAGTAGTAGTTCAGTCCAGTAGCCAGTGTCCACCATGGCCTTCTAAAGGCTCATAAAACTGACTTGGAAAGTCAACATGCAAAAAACCCCTTGCTTTTGTAAGAAAAACACAGTTGTTTCTTCATTCATTTTGCATCTCTCCCTTCAATTTGTCTTGTTGAATTGGGAAAATAAGAGGCCAGAGCATGGCTCACAAAGCAGCGTCAAAAACAGGCAGCCTGTTTAGGGTTAATGAGTGACAACCACAACAATCATAAAATAAAACAAGATACTGCAAATTTCGATGTGCATTGCATCCCTCAAGGGGACAAATTTGAAATGAAGGAAGAAGTAAAACTGCTCCTGCAGGCTCTATCTTCACTTACTGTGAAGCTAGTCCAGTAAAACCTAAAGATCCTAAATATATTCCACTTTGTTACAAAAAAGACTTTGTTATTTCTGTAAACAATGCTTTTATAGGTGACAACATAGGTCCAGATCCTTGTTAGCATCTTTTATTTTATTTTTGCATCCTCCTAAATATTTCCAAAACCAAACAAAGCCCACTTTGCAAGTTGTGCTGGAAATTGCACTTATGCAGGAACTGTAGGGGCATGGGTTCACTTTTCAGAGGAGGGTTACACGATAGAGGAAGAGGAGCTGATCAGCTTGATCATGGAGAAAGAACTGATTCTGGAAAGCAAGATAAAATGTGCTCAAAAGCAGTGCAACTGGGCCCTTCCCTATGAAGCACTAGGCATAAAACAGAAATTAAATGTATTCTGCATTTAGGTTTCCAAACACAAGTATTTTAACTAATTTGAAAAAAAATTGTTGACTGACATCTTATTGATAAATTGGCAAAATCTTTCTGCCTTTTCTGCCTCCTCAGATTGGAGGATAACCAGCAAAGGTACATGCAGCAACAGAAGCCATGCTTCTCCTAGCCTGAGATCCTATTTACCCTCAAAGGTATTAGAGCTGTCACGGGTGAAAAAACAAGTGAAACCACATCACACTGTGCTCTGCATTGAACACAACACAGTGAACAGCAAACAAGTTTCAAAGTTGAAGTTAAGAAGTTAGGAGGTTGTAGCCAAAACTTCTGGGCTGATGGGAAAACCTTTTTCCTAAACCACGTTCAACATAATCAGTTCCAGTTTTAATGTCAGCACTTTTATTCTTGCAAGAATGCATTGTACTTCTCTTCAAGACAGTTTTCTTATCAGTATATGACTCCATGGAACTATCAACAATATTCTTAGGTAAAGGCATTAGTCTGAACCTAAATACTCAGATGATTTTTCTTTATGGATTTTAACCAATAATGCATTCTATTTCAGTGTAATTATTTGTAGAAACATTCTGTCAGGCTCAATATACTTTCACCAATGGAGCATAATGGGAAAAATACAATTTGTCCTATCACCAGGAATATTTCCAGGCAGCTTTTACAGCAGAACAATGTGGATTTTCCCAAAACAGGGGTGAGGAAATGGAAGTTTATTCATAAAAAGTTTGGTTAGGTGTGTTAAAAATATACTTACATTAAACTAACTGAACATAAAAGAGTTTCTCATCTCCCTCTTCTCTCCTGAAATGCAGGGGCAGTTTTGTAGCAGGCGGACAACAACTTGATGTTTGCAGTGGACATCTGAACTTATGAAGCCCACTGGCTATATTCCAATTAAATCCCTAAAACTTAAAATATTCATCATTATTCTTTTTAATCCATAATAAATCATAAACATCCTCATTCCGCCACCCTCCCTCCCCTTCCATCAAGTCCTCATTATGCATATCATAAACCATTCTAGCAGGTTCAGGGTGTTCTGTTCAGGTTTCTTTTTTTAAAACATTTATCAGCTTCTTTAAAATTTTCTGCATTGGCCAGGAGCTCCTTGACTGGTCAGGGTGTCACAAAGTTGTTGCCCTTACTGCTGCACATCATAAAACATACCGAAGGACGTTACCCAGTTGATTGTTCTTTGTGCCTGCATCAGGAACAGCAAACCTCAGCATTGCGAGACCATGACAAAACATCCCAAAGAACACAATAATCAACTCTCCATAGAAAGAAATATTCCATCTGTCTGTCCTTTTGAAGTATTATCCTGAAATTACAGTTTTTAAAATATGAATGTATTTTAGGATTAACAACAAATCTGTTTGCTCTTTACATTCCTATTTTGTGTCCTCCTAACACCAAACAAATAAAGAAAAGCATGTAGAAAAAACTTATTTGCAGCTATCACAAGCCTTTTATTTTATACAAAATAAAATATAACAGTGTCTGGCTTCTGAGAAGCAAAAGCATCTCAAAGAAACAAACTCTCAAGCCAGAATGAAAGACATTCAGAGCTTAATTCAAACTGCAAGGTATCTGCATAAGCAAAGGCAACTTTCTCCCCCAAAAGAGAACTTGCACGCATGGATGTAAGTATGACCACACTCTGGTTTCATTCAAAAGGCACACAGCTATTTTTGCAGGCAGATATTTGTCAGTCATAAGGAGTAGTTTACCGAATTTGCAAGCATTGAACTTAACCGAGGAAAATTCACTTCTTGCCTTTACACCCATAACTCAATATGTTGGTGCCCTAGTTCAGCAGGTGGGACCGGTTTATCACTGTGTGGGGGTGACCAAAGCTATGTATTCCACACCCTCTGTTCATTTCCTAAGAACTGTTAACAATGGACCATTTGCAGCATCTGCCCAGGGCACACTTGACCCCTTAGGGAATGAACTGGATGTGAAAGACACCTGTGAGATAAGAGCTGTGATAACTCCCTTCCAGAAAGTCATTAGCACCTCCACACCCAGCCTGAGGGGGCATGTCTGCTAATAGCCCAGCAACAATTCCAAAATACCCCATGACTCACAGAGTGAGATCACCCATTGTGTAACTCCCCACCCTGGGGGAGGTACTGGGCGTTCCCACCTGGACCTGAGGGTACATAATCTTGGGGTTTGAAGACCTTGGGGAACCACTCATCAGATCTGGAGGAGGATCAGAACCTCGGCAGGAGGAGACCACCACTCTTCATCAGATTCCAACCGTCATCTGCACCAACAGGTTTCTTCACCTCCTTTTGCTTTGGACTTGAGGGAACCACATGGGTCTCAGCACAGGGGCTAACAAACACCATTGTGTTTGTGTCCTACGGTGCTGGGTCATACTTCTGGGTTTTGTGGGTTAAAACACATTTCTTTTTGTGCCATTGCATTTATTACGATATAGTTATTGAATTGTAGCTCTGACTTACAATCTCTTTTGTGTTGAGTTTGTTTCTCCTGCCAGTTTACATTTAAACCAGCACAATTGGTGCTGCCAAAATCATGGCAGTGTAACTTTACAAATGCTCTAAACCAAAGACAACCCAGAGCCTGAGGCTTCCATAAAGGCAGCACAGACAATGTTGGTGTCAGCATATGTCTGTTTAAGTCGTAGTAACAAGGGGAATCAGGCACTCCCAGTCCAGTGGCTGCTGATTCCCCTGAAAAGTTCTTTGCAAGGTTGAGAGATTTGTATAAATGAAACTGCTCTAGTTCAGCAGGAGGGACCAGCTAACCCTGTGTAGGGGTGATCAAAGCTGTGTATTCTACCCCCTCTATTCATTCCCCAAGGTCAATGGGCCATTGGCAGCAGCTGCCCAGGGAGCCATTATCACCTTCACACCCAGCCTGAGGGGGGCGGAGCTGCTAATGGGCCATCAACAGCTCAACACCCCCTGGCTCCCAGAGCTAATCACCCATTGTGTGAGTCCCCGCCTAGGGGGAGGGACTGGGTGCCCCCTGAGGGTACATAAGTGGTGGGTAAGAAGACCTGGGGAACTTCTCGTCGGATCCAGCAGAGCAGCAGGACCTCGACAGGAGGAGATCACCGCTCTCGCCCAGACCACAGCCCTCGCCTGCACCAACAGGTTTTTTCTTTTCCTTTTGCTCTGGACTTGGGGGAGCCACAGGGGTCTCAGCACAAGGGCAAACAAACCCCCTTGGGTTTGTGCCCCAGGACACTGGGTTATACTGCTGGGGTTTTGTGAGTTGAAAGCAATTTCCCTTTTGTGTCAGTGTTGTTATTGTAATATTATTATTAAATTTTAGCTCTGACTTATACTCTCTCGTGGTGAGTGCATTTCCCCTGCTGGTTCACCTTTAAACCAGCACATGTTTTGGCGCCCAACGTGGGGCCACGAGAGAGAAGTCAGAATTACAATTTCATTTTGTGTATTTGGATACAGAAACTCCCTGACTACCATGTTGCTTGATGTATTCATGTGGATGGTGTATCTGGGCCTGTTCATATTTCGACACATGGGGAACCATGTGCCTATTTTGATGCTCTCTTTAATACCAGGGAGAAGGATAAAAATTGCTTTATTAATATACTATGTTTATGTTGTCATAACATCAGAAGCGATGAATTTCATTGTGAATGTATATTCAGTCTGGTGTGCCTGTCCTGGTTTGGGTTGTTACCTCTGGGGTCTCATTAAAAATAGCACCCAGACTGTGGGGAAAACAGGTGGAGATGGTTGCTTCCACCTTTTCACCTCTGCTACAACAATCATTGAAAATATTGAGTTTCCTTTTGATGTTAGGGACAGCATAATCTTAGTGCTGTTAGTGTTTCTTTGTCTCCTCTGTACTGTATACACCATGTTTAGGGTCAGAACTGGGCTTTCTAAGGAGGCTTGCTGGAGGCCTGCCCTGGGAGTGGATGATGTTGAGTGGCACGGGAAGTGGGAAGATATGGGCCAGTATTTGGAGAACATCTCTTCTCAAATGATTTGGAAATTCACCCCACAACAACTGCAGGACCCTGCCAAAATGCTAAGCTATGTGAAAGGAAGATGCTCTGGTAGTCCCAGAGATGTGCAGCTCACAGCAACCTGCTGGGCCCTGGCCACTGCCTACCGCACACTGCCTGGTGTGGTACAGCATCATCAGGAGGAGGAGAAAAGGAGCAAATCCACAGGCACCATGTCCACCCAAACCACGCCTGAGCCAGAGAGGAAGGGAGATACATCAACCAGCACCATGCCCACACAAACCACAGCTGAGCCAGAGAGAAAGGGAAACAAATCAACCAGCACCATGTCCACACAAACCATGGAGGAGCCAGAAGGACAACAGAAACCGATAGCAGTTGCCCCTGTCCAGAAAAGAAAATCAAAGATCAAATCAGTTCGTATAGTGCATGACGAGGAAGAGTCAGGACCTTCATCTCAAGCAGAAGAAATGGAGCCAGAAATAATCACCCGGTCCCTATCCCTGGGAGAGCTGCGTGAGCTCTGGAGAGAGTTCACACGACAGGCAAATGAGTCCATCTTGACCTGGCTGCTTCGAATCTGGGATGCTGCAGCCAATGATACAATTCTAGATTTGAGTGAGGCAAGGCAGCTGGGATCCCTGTCTCGAGATGTTGTCATTGATCAGGGCATTGGAAAGAGACAGGAAACTCTCAGCCTCTGGCGGCAACTGTTGTCAAGCGTGAGGGAGAGATATCTTTGTAAGGAGGACCTCCACGTACAGCAAGGACAGTGGAACACGATGGAACAAGGTATCCGGTGCTTAAGGGAATTAGCCACACTGGAGATAATCTTTTCAGAGGATGGAGATTCCCTAAAAGTCCAGATGGTGTCCAGTGCACATCCCAGATGTGGTTAAAATTTGCACGACTTGGGCCAGAAATGTATTCTCGCTACCTTGCAACATTGCAGTGGAGAGAGGAAGAAGACAAGGTGGGCGCACTAGTCAGCAAACTCAGGATTTATGAAGACACTATCACTGCTCCATTACGAGCCCACGTCTCAGCTGTGGAAACAAAACTGGCTGAACTGGAAGAGAAGATTAAGGACGGACTCTTCCATATCTCTCCAGAACAAACGAGAGTCTCTGCCATCAGAAGCAGGCGTCTTCCAGCTAAGGAGAAAGGGTACACTCCACGCGGCAATCTGTGGTTTTACCTCCATGAGCATGGAGAAGATATGAGGAAGTGGGATGGGAAACACACCTCTTCCTTAGTAGCTCGGGTACGTGAGTTGCAAAGAGGCACAACTAACACAGGGAATTCTTCAAGGTTGAAGGCTGCTCCGGTCTCTTGTGGGCAAGGCTCCAGACAGTATAGGAATGATGATGTTATGCCCGATCCTCTTGAAGGAACCTCCCGGTCATATTCACAGGGAGAGCGCAGTGAATACCATGACCAGAACTAGGGGGGCCCTGCCTGTACCCAGGTAGAGGAGAGGGACAATCAGGTTTATTGGACTGTGTGGATTTGGTGGCCTGGCACATCAGACCCACAGAAATACAAAGCTTTAGTGGACACTGGTGCACAATGCACATTGATGCCATCAGGATACGTTGGGGCAGAATCCATCTCTATTTCTGGGGTGACAGGGGGATCCCAACAGCTGACTTTACTGGAAGCTGAAGTCAGCTTGACTGGGAAGGAATGGCATAGACCCCCCATTGTGACTGGTCCAGAAGCCCCATGTATCCTTGGCATAGACTACCTGAGGAATGGATATTTCAAAGACCCAAAGGGACTGCGTTGGGCCTTTGGCATAGCTGCTGTGGAGACAGAGGAAATCAGACAGCTGAGCACCTTGCCTGGCCTCTCAGAGGACCCTTCTGCTGTGGGACTGCTGAAAGTTGAAGAACAATTGGTACCACTGGCCACAGCCACAATGTACCGTCGGCAATACCGCACTGACCGAGACTCTGTGACCCCCATACACAAGATGATTCGTGAGCTGGAGAGCCAAGAGGTGGTCAGCAAGACTCACTCACCCTTTAATAGCCCCATATGGCCAGTACGAAAGTCCAGTGGAGAGTGGAGGCTGATGGTGGATTACAGTGGCCTCAACGAGGTCACACCCCCCTGAGTGCCGCTGTGCCGGATATGCTGGAGCTTCAGTATGAGCTGGAGTCCAAGGCAGCCGAGTGGTATGCCACCATCGACATTGCCAATGCCTTTTTCTCCATTCCGTTGGCAGCAGAGTGCAGGCCGCAGTTCGCTTTCACCTGGAAGGGGGTGCGGTACACCTGGAATCGACTGCCCCAGGGGTGGAAACACAATCCCACCATTTGCCATGGACTGATCCAGACTTCATTGAAAAAGGGTGTGGCTCCAGAACATCTACAGTACATCGATGACATCATTGTATGGGGGAACACAGCAGGGGAGGTTTTTGAGAAAGGAAAGAAGATAATCCAGATTCTCCTAAGAGCTGGTTTTGCCATTAAACGAAGTAAGGTCAAGAGACCTGCTCAGGAAATTCAGTTCCTAGGACTGAAGTGGCAGGACGGGCGTCGCCAGATTCCAATAGAGGTGATCAACAAAATAGCAGCTATGTCCCCACCGACCAGCAAGAAGGAAACTCAGGCTTTCCTAGGTGCCGTGGGCTTTTGGAGGATGCATATCCCAGAGTACAGTCAGATTGTAAGCCCTCTCTACCTTGTGACACGGAAGAAAAATGATTTCCAGTGGGGCCCTGAACAACAACAAGCCTTTGAGCAGATTAAACAGGAGATTACCCATGCAGTAGCCCTTGGGCCAGTCAGGACAGGACAGGATGTGAAGAATGTGCTCTACACTGCAGCCGGGGAGAATGGCCCATCCTGGAGCCTCTGGCAGAAAGTACCCGGGGAGACTCGAGGACGACCGCTGAGATTCTGGAGTCGGGGATACAAAGGATCTGAAGCCAGCTATACCCCAACTGAGAAAGAGATCCTGGCAGCTTATGAAGGAGTTCGAGCCGCCTCAGAAGTGATTGGCACTGAGGCACAACTCATCCTAGCACCCCGACTACCAGTGTTGGGCTGGATGTTCAAAGGAAAAGCTCCTTCTACCCATCACGCCACTGATGCCACATGGAGTAAGTGGATCGCTCTGATCATGCAGCAAACCCGGATAGGGAATCCTAATCGCCCTGGGATTTTGGAAATCATCACCAACTGGCCGGAAGGTGAGAGTTTCGCATTGTCCTCTGAAGAAAAAGAGGAGCAGGTGACACGAGCTGAGGAGGCCCCACCATATAACCAGCTACCAGAAGAGGAGAAGCGATATGCTCTCTTCACAGATGGCTCCTGCCGCATTGTAGGGACAAGCCGGAAATGGAAAGCAGCTGTATGGAGTCCTATACGTCAAGTTGCAGAAGCGACTGAAGGACAAGGTGGATCAAGTCAGGTTGCAGAGCTGAAAGCTGTTCAGTTGGCCTTAGATATCACTGAACGAGAGAAGTGGCCAAGACTCTACCTTTACACTGACTCGTGGATGGTGGCCAATGCTCTGTGGGGATGGCTGGAGCGATGGAGAAAGGCCGGCTGGCAGCGCAAAGGGAAACCCATCTGGGCGGCTGAGATGTGGCAGGACATCGCTGCCCGGGTAGAGAAGCTGAGTGTGAAGGTCAATCACGTAGATGCTCATGTACCCAAGAGCCGGGCTAATGAGGAGCATCGTAACAACGAGCAGGTGGATCGAGCTGCTAGGATTAAAGTCTCTCAGGTAGATCTGGATTGGCAGCATAAAGGTGAATTGTTTCTAGCCCGATGGGCCCATGATGCCTCTCGTCATCAGGGCAGAGATGCGACATACAGATGGGCTCATGACCGAGGGGTGGATCTAACCATGGACAGTGTCTCACAGGTTATCCATGACTGTGACACATGTGCTGCCATCAAGCAGGCCAAGCGGGTGAAGCCTCTATGGTATGGTGGACGGTGGTCGAAATACAGGTATGGGGAAGCCTGGCAAGTTGACTACATCACACTTCCCCAAACACACCAAGGCAAGCGCTATGTGCTGACCATGGTAGAGGCAACCACTGGGTGGCTGGAGACATACCCCGTATCTCACGCCACTGCCCAGAATACCATCCTGGGCCTTGAAAAACAAGTCCTGTGGAGACACGGCACCCCAGAAAGAATAGAGTCTGACAACGGCACCCACTTCAAGAACAGCCTCATAGACACCTGGGCCAGAGAGCACGGCATTGAGTGGGTGTATCATATCCCCTACCATGCACCAGCTGCCGCGAAAGTTGAGCGATGTAATGGACTGCTGAAAACAACCTTGAAGGCGTTGGGTGGGGGAACTTTCAAACACTGGGAGCTGCATTTGGCAAAGGCCACCTGGTTGGTCAACACCCAGGGCTCCATCAATCGAGCTGGCCCTGCCCAATCAGAACTCTTGAATACTGTAGATGGAGATGAAGTCCCTGTGGTCCATATGAGAGGTATGTTAGGAAAGACTGTGTGCTGGTTTAAAGGTGAACCAGCAGGGGAAATGAACTCACCACGAGAGAGATTATAAGTCAGACCTAAAATTTAATAATAATATTACAATAACAACACTGACACACAAGGGAAATTGCTTTCAACTCACAAAACCCCAGCAGTATAACCCAGTGTCCTGGGGCACAAACCCAAGGGGGTTTGTTTGCCCTTGTGCTGAGACCCCTGTGGTTCCCCCAAGTCCAGAGCAAAAGGAAAAGAAAAACCTGTTGGTGCAGGCGAGGGCTGTGGTCTGGGCGAGAGCGGGGATCTCCCCCTGTCGAGGTCCTGCTGCTCCTCTGGATCCGACGAGAAGTTCCCAAGGTCTTCTTACCCACCACTTATGTACCCTCAGGGGGCACTCAGTCCCTCCCCCTGGGCGGGGACTCACACAATGGGTGATTAACTCTGGGAGCCAGGGGGTGTTGAGCTGTTGATGGCCCATTAGCAGCTCCGCCCCCCTCAGGCTGGGTGTGAAGGTGATAATGGCTCCCTGGGCAGCTGCTGCTAATGGCCCATTGACCTTGGGGAATGAATAGAGGGGGTGGAATACACAGGTTTGATCACCACCACACAGGGTTAGCTGGTCCCTCCTGCTGAACTAGGACAGACTGTTTGGGTTAGTCCCATCTCAAACAAAGGGAAACCCATCCGAGGGATTGTCTTTCCTCAAGGACCTGGTTGCACTTGGTGGGTAATGCAAAAAGATGGAGAAACATGTTGTGTACCACAAGGGGACCTAATTTTGAGTGAGAAGAGTTTGTAATGTTTCACTGGATATATGTATATATATATGTATAGGTAAAAAGGGGATTAATTTGGGAATGATAGATGGAGTAGAATAAGGGGTGGAGCACCCAGTCCCTTCCCCAGGGTGGGCACTCAAACAATGGGTGATTAACTCTGGGAGCCAGGGGGTGTTGAACTGTTGATGGTCCATTAGCAGCTTCGCCCCTCTCAGGCTGGGTGTGAAGGTGATAATGGCTCCCTGGGCAGCTGCTGCTAATGGCCCATTGTCCTTGGGGAATGAATAGAGGGGGTAGAATACACAGCTTTGATCACCCCCACACAGGGTTAGCTGGTCCCTCCTGCCAAACTAGGACAGAGAAAAAGTGGAAGTCCTTTAATATCAGGCCTAGGGCCCACAGGAATACATATTGATGCCCACGTGGGCAAGCCCTAATTTCCATGGCTTTTATAATATGATCCATCCAATCATTACTTTACACATCTCCAGTTCAACCTTTTTCCTGCCCCAGTCCCACCCGTGTTCCACCCCCTCAGGATTTGAGTCTGGGGTCAGTGGGACTCTCTTTTCATCATTTTCCTCTTCCTTAGCACACATAGGGCTCTTGGAGCTTTTCCAGTGTTCTTAGACCCAAGGTTGTTGGCTCATGTTTATGTTTCATTCTGCAGGCCTTTCTGATAGTCTTCAGTTTTCTATCTTGGAAACAAGACTAAACTAAAAGAATTTGAGCTACTGAGATGTGGTAGAGATTGGCATGTATAAACATTGAACTTAAGCTGTTAGAAATATTAACACACTAAATCTACATTTTACTACAGTTACAAGTACTTATAAAATCTACAAAAAGGAAAAAATCAAAAAATCAAAAACCCTTCCTGCATCACTAACAACTAGTACCGAGTCGCCCATCCAACAACACAGACCTCCACCATCCCAGCTCACAAAAGATACTCCAACAAACTCCCCCAAAAGGATATCCTGCTAGAGAGGAGAAAACCAACAACAAAAAAGGGTACTTCCCAAACCAAACAGCTGTGAAGTGATGAATTAGCCCCAACTACCCCAGCAAAGGTGATAGCAGGTCTGCTCAGCACCCGGACATCGAGGGACTGAGACAGGCACTGCCCACACCTTCTCTTATACTCGATTTTGATGTCAAAATTATATGAAATAGCTCTTTGGTTGCTTAAGTCAGATGATGTTTGTCCCCTCTAATGTACGTAAACTCTCTGGGCCTGCTGAAACTGAGGTGTAGGCGAGGCCTAGCTGAAACTAAAGCCAAAACTACCACAAATGTTAAATGCGCAAAGAACGAAAACATATTCAGATACTGCTGACTGCAAGTATTAAAGTATTTTTTAAATCAGAGGAGCTCTTTAAAATAAATTATCATAGAAAAATAAAATATTGAAATATTTTGAGAATATATTTACACGGTACACAAAGGCTTTATCCAATATGTATTTCATAAGAATATTTACAGTGTATTTTTGTGTGATTCTCAACAGCACATCCAAGACCACAAAACAAACACTTGCAATTCAGCAGTTTTACTGACACTTCAGCAGTGTAGGGTTTATGAGCAACTCTGACATTATTCACAAAGCTTGCTTCAAACATCAATCTCATATTTACTTTTTCTATGTGTACACTTACTTTCTCATGACCACATTTCTTGACAGGGCCTCCAGTGACATGCTGATTCATCCTCAGGACTTTGTTACAATCAAATCTACCAAGACACGTTCCCTGCGTAAAGGTAAATGCTGTGACAATGTCTGTGACTATGCATCCATGTCACTTCCAGAGCCTCACTGTACCTGGTCACACAGTGAGCATCCCCTGACTTGTAGTGATGAATGTCCAGCACAAAGATGTTCTGCAGCTCAGGAAACCTGACCACACACTTCTTCCTTTCTTAAAATCCTTTAGCAATGCAACTGCAGAACTGTTCCCTGGTCTCTTTAAGTATGTGATGTTAATTAGCATTAACAAAGATTAGTAGGTAAGTGATAACACACATGGAGCATACAAATATTACAGATCAGAAGCCTTCAGAGAATTGTGAAAAGCCAGCTTGAGAGAATGCTTTGACAAAGGCATTTTGCTTTCTGATTTCTTCCCCCAAAAACGCAGTGCAGGAACAGGCTAGGGAGCAGAGCAGGCATCCCTGACTTGCTCATGGCACCCAAGTGTTCTGCCCAGAGATCCACTGCCTCGTCCTCTCACAATCACCCTCTTTTCACTGACATGCTTACTCTAACTATCAGTGCTGTCCCTGCTGTGCTGAAATTGCATCTCTTCTCTGTTGAAACACTGGGAGCTACTCGTTTGAGGAGCAGATGATAAAACCTGCAAGATTTTGAGGAAGAGCAAGGGACTTTATCATGAGTAGACCTGGCAATGTCCTTGCAATGGGTACCACAAGTCCAGAGCATCAATAGTAATGTGCACGAATAGAGGTACACAGGCATGAACAATATCAGGTTACTGAGTCCACACCAAAATTCCTAGGTCCAGCAGCACACCCCGCTCCCAGGGGTTGTGGTGAACACACAAGCCTGAACAGTAGAACAGCAGCACACATGGAGATAGCCTGCCCTCAACATCTGTTTCAGCCAGCACAAGCAGAGGTATTCAGATCCTACTATGCTGTGGGCTGTCTCCAGCCCCTGGTATCTCTTATCCACTGAGGCTGTGCCGCTCTGACCTCAGTGCAATTTACATCTGTGGCTTCCTAAAATGTCCCACATCAATACATCATGTGATGTAGCTACAAGGAAAACAGAGGGGTTTTTAATTCGGTTTGTACCTGCTCCATTAGGCCTTCCATGATGAGTGTGGAAATCCAAGGTCAGCTGGAGCTCAGCATTTCCATGATCCATTCTCTGGGACCACTGTCATCAAGCCCCCAAACTTCAGTCTTGCTTCTCATCCCTTTGAGAGAGTTAACTTTGAGCCATTTATGGCAGGGTGAACAGGAGGCCAAGTTTTCATAGGAAGGACTGGGACATGGTTTATTTAGCCAAGCAAAGCATGGAGCAGGGAGGAGACAGGGTGCTCTCCTCTCTGGAAATAGATTTGCAATAAATTGAGGTTGGCATGGAAGGGAATGGGTACTAGTTTGTACATTTCACATTGTCTATTCTGATTCTTGCCAAAGCTCTGTCATCTTGCTTCCTCTGAAAACCAGATACAGGCAAAAAGTTTAGGAGGCTCTTTTTAAATTGTCACCAAACCTTTGTTGTCTGCAGTCCATAGTTACATGCAGCTGAGCTGATGGATAAGTATTTCTATTCAAACAGATGCAAAATCGACTGAAAAGGGACATTTCTAAGAACAATGTGGAACTGCTCAGGATGGACTGGCAGCCAGGAAAGAGCAGACACCTCACACGAACTGAAAACCTGCTTACGGAGGTCTGGCTGCCCTTTGCTGGGCAAGTACTGAAAGGCAGAAACTCTATTAGTCAGAGCAAGGGTGCTGGGCAGCAAATAGAACAGGCAGGCTGCTGGCAGAGCAGATCTCACCCTTTCTAAGCGTCCTGTGTTTTACTGTATTTCACCATGAAGAGGTAATTCTCCTCCCCTTCTTGTTCCACAGACTCCAGCTCTCTCAGGTCCATCAATAACACTGTGATCACTGAACAGACTGCAGATCTGCTCTAACTGCAAGCCCCTAGAAAATTCCATTTTTAACTGGCTGTTGAAGCGTGTCTTGCAATGAACCAGAAACTCCCCTCATTCTGTGGAGGAATCACAGGGAAACATATTTTAGAAAAGTGCAATAAATTAGAGACTGAAACTCATCATTGCAGAGCACCAGATCAGAGCAGAGAGAGCTACTATCAACACATGCAAACAAGGATTCTCCAGGAATTAGCATCTCTGTAAATCAGACCATTTTGAATTAATTGTCCATACTAGCTTCTCCAATTAGAAACTGTGAACATATCCACTGGGTACATACACCAATAGTCATGATATTTTGCCTTTGATTCATTGTATTTACACCACAATTTAAATTGTCCCAATGTTTTTCCAAATAGCTTTGTAGAAACATCACTTACTCTGTGTGTTCCTTTCTTAAAATCCCATTTCTCAAATTAACTCAGCCCATAGATCTGGCATCTGTATGCAGATGTTTGAAAATACCTGCAAAACAGGGGTTTGGTGTTACAATTATGGTATTTTCTAGATATAGCAGTCAATGAAAATTAGCAGTACACATTCAGAGGAGTCCTATCATAACTTCTGCTTACCAGAGAGGCTTCTTTTGGAAGTCTTCTGCTGAGAAATTATTATTTTCCTAAAAATATCAGGCAGAGGAACAGAGACAGGAATTCACATTTCCTGGTTTCTGCTTGCAGCTCACTACAAGCATAAAAATCCATGGAATAGATACAAAGTTTCAAAGCCATGTAACTGCACTTGTAAAAGTGGCCTTTTCCAAGTTTTGCTGGAAGAAGAATAGGGCCCTAACTTTTGTTAAAATAAACAGTACTTTTTTAACAAAGCTGGTTGGTGTTTTATAGACTCCTGAAACTAATCATGGTGCATAAAAATAAACCGGGCACAGGACAACAGGAAGCATCTGTCCCAAACACACAGCTTTCCTGTGTAATCTCCATTTCATGACCCTCTATCACCTCAGACCATGACCACATCCCGTTATAGGGTGAGCTTTTCCTCACATCTACCACATAAGGCAGGAAAAAGTTACTACTTAGAGGAGACTCAGAAAGACCATGCGGTTGGTCATGCAGAAAAAGTGCAGCTGAGCAGGGAGCCAAGCATCAGCTCCCCACGTCTCTCACCATTTCTTTGCCATTTGTATATCCTTAAACGCAGCTAAAGCATAACCTGTTGCCTCTTGCGACATATTTGTAACACTTCTTCTTTTCACTCTTTTATTAGTCTATGTAATTTAGCTTCTACCAACTTACCTTTCAGAGCGCTAAAATGGGGTGATCTTATCTTCTTAAGGACAAGTTAAAAACCAGAAATCAAAAGATTTCAAAAATGCTGGAGCAAGCAGGACACTTAGGCTACTGTGGCAGGTCAGAGGATTGACTAGTCCACAGCCCACCAACACCTGAAGGCAAGCACTCACCATTTTCCTGCCCAAATGTGCACTTTGCAGCCAATTAAGCACTGATTTGACAACAGCCCATTAGGCTGTAGCCCTAGGTGAGGGAGATTCTGCAGGGAGAATCTATACCCAGAGGTGAAAAAGCCTTGCTTGTGAAAAGGCTTTGACTATAGACACACTAAATTGCATATTATGGTCAAATGAAAAATTATGTAATTCTTAAAGGCAAGACTAAGTGTAACACTGCAACCTATTCTGCCTACTCACCATTCTTGTTTGAATGCCAGATGTGTAGCTTAACAAATCTTTACTTAAGCTTGATTCTAAAAATCCTGTCAGGCTGTGATTCTCAAACACTTGTGTCTTGGGTTGACTGATACTATACAATACAAGCAGCCTACAAGAGGAACGTTTATACACACCCGACCCTCCCTCCCTGTGGGTCGCACAGTGTCCAGCATTGCAACTGTGATGTGCATTTGGATAAACAAAAACTCTCATCAGTGAGTTACTCCTACAATCAGGTAGAGAGCTGTGCAGTGAGCATCCTGGCTCTCATAGTGGTCACGGCAGATGGCTAGGGAAGACTGTAAGGGCAAGGCAGACCTGGAGAATAGCCAGTATGAAAGTTACCACCATCTCTGAAAGACATCAAAGTTACAACAACGTGCAGTCTTTCATTTCCCCTGAAGCTTCCTTGGCTTTAACATGCACAGGAGAGAAGTTCTGCAGCTTCTTCTCAGCTCTTCTTGTTGGAAGCTGGCTGCTTCCAAATGCTGTTCTGCCTCTGATGATCTGACAGAAGTGTCCACGGGACATGATGCAGTATGTGGAGCAACGTGTGCCATTTTGATGGCCATCACAAAGTAACTAAATGACTTACATGTGTTAGAAACTACTAGTAAAGATTTCAAGTCAGCAACCTGACTTCCAAACTTCCACAGGAGAGGTGAATGAGTTGCAACAATAGATGTTTCTTGGCCTGTAACTTCAGCTCTGTGTTCCCCACGTTGTTACACACAGCTGTATCTCAGGGAATGCAGTACACAAACACAAACAGCCACTAAACATCATTTGTTTAATAAAGTCTTTTCTGTTTTTAAAAAAGTTTACAAGACATATGTGTTCCACATGATAAACTACTAGTGGCTGATCTTTCCCTGTAATAACTTAATCCATGCAGAAAGACTGGACTGCCCAACTTGGTATTATGTAGCAGCTAACAATTTACCAAAATAAACATAGATCTACATGCTGACATCGATACAGATAGCACATGACACCATAGAATCAGAATCAATATACCAGCCTGCTTGGAGAATTTTCAGAATTCAAGTGCAAGTTTAAGGAAAAACCCTGATTTATTTTTTAAATGGAGCTTATGTACTGAGAGCAAATGTTCTGCTACAACCTTCCTACAGCCACCATTTTTTCAGCAGTCATGTGAAAACACATACACAAAAATGTCCTTTTTACTACTGACACTACACATTAACAACTAACTCTGATAGCACTGCTTTGGTTGCCTCAATACAGAATTATAGGTTTCTGATGTCTTAGTTCTGTTTTCCCATTTTCCATCCTTTTCCAAAGTCACTGAAGAGTGTTGCTGAGGCAATTATGTCTTTCTTCAAAAGTCCGGTGTAGCTTTTGTGTAAAGAAACTGTGGAAGGCAAACAAACAGAACATTACTATAGGTAAAGTACAGTAGGATTCCTTCAAATCCCATAGAGAAAAGTATCTTCCCTTATTGTCACAGCATGAAAATTAATGCTAGGTTACCTGTGTATCACATTTTAGAAATGCTCAGTTCCTTAGAAATTCAAATGCTATTGGAAAGACTGGACTGACAAAAGCACTGTAGAAGGCCCACAAACTCGTGCTCGCTAAATATTCTTATTTTAACACACAATCCAGGAACAGTGGGGGGAAAACTTGTATCCCCGTGGCACAGCGGCAAGGCAAACAGTTGCTGAGAAATAGTACATCCACACTTTATTTTCTAAGAGCACATTCTTCCTCCCAATGTGCCTGCTCATGTTCAGGATCAAAAGAGGAAGATGCAACAAACATAAAGAGAGCAAAACTCATGTGCTCTTAGCTGTTGTACCATACGACAATCTACTTCTGACTGCAACTCAAAACCAGAGCCATTTCACACCAGTCTTGAAGCAGCTCTTCATGAGGCCCGGACTCTAAAATTTCTTTGATCCCTTTTCCAGGTAAATCTAAAACAGACCTAGGTCCAGAAATGTATTCAATGGTTTATGCAAATTGATTTATATTAGCACCACTTGTATAGAACAAAAATCATCCCCCAATGTCTGACCACCAGGAAAATTCATGGATTAAAAAAAGAAAGGAAAAAAATAGGAAAAAAAAGAAAGTAACTTTGTGAGCAATGTTTGATTCTGAATTGTATAAATTACAGCCAGACTGAACTCTAGGGACAGGAAAATGAGAGAAAGGTTAAACCTTAACTTTGCAAAGATATTAATAGTTACACTGCACAGCCAGCTCAGGGCTACTGTGTGTCTTTCTTGAGACAAGCTTCAAAAGTCAAAATCAGCAATGTAGTTTTTGGGGGGCAAGTAGGGGAAAGGAAGGTAATGAAAGCTGTGTCCTGAAGACATGAAGACCTGACTGGAACGGTATCATAAATACACATCTACATAGGTAGATAATCCATGACAGAGGATTCAGGTCTATATTAAGTCTATTTCCATTCACTCATGTCCAGGTGTGTCCTGCAGGTCAAGTCCCTAAAAGGAGAGAAGACTTCTTGCTGCCAAACTCAAGCAGCAAGTCTGGCTCTCAATGACTGGCCTCATGTCCTTATTAGATGGTGAAGGTATATGAAATAGCCTGTTACCAAGTCATGCTGGGAAAGAACAAACTGAGGAGCGGATGGGTAGGAACCATGACAGGAAGTTGCAGTTCTGGCCTGTCTCCAATTCTGAGCTGTCTTCCACTTCCATTGCCGGGGACTATGTGTTATTTGGGCACTACAAATGATGGAGGCTGTTCCAGAACATGCCTGCTAGGTGAAGACAGACAGGAATACAACTGTATATCTCCACTCTGAAGAATACAAAGGAGGACTCTGAGTTACATCACTGGTATATTATAAGATCAAACTTTTAAACTTCCTGAGTCAACCTGGAAACAATCATGGCAGGGCCAGACTCATAGCACAAAGCCAAACACATAACTGAGAAGAGGTTTTCACCTACTCCTACATTCTGGTGCGCAACTGCAGATAGGAGAGGTTACTCACCAGCAAGATTATCAGAATTTCACCTTTCAGCACTTGTAATGCAACTCTCTGCATGTGCTGCTTCAGTAAAACATGCAGGGTTAGAGACTGCCAAGCAGGAGACCACAGCTTTACAGAGGAGAGCAAAAGCCAAACCTGAGGCCTGCTTTGGATGAGCTAAGGCTCTCTTTCCGAAGACACATCTCCTTCTGCTCCACTGCTGGCACTGGGGTCATCCTTGTTACGGGGAGCATTTCTTTCTCTACTTGACTCAGAGGGCACCTTAGTTCTGGTCTTCTCTTTTCTTTGTTGCTGTTTTTCAAGTTTAGCCAGCTATTGACAAAGTAAGGAGAAAACACTTCATGAAATAAAACCATTTCAGAGGTCTATTTCTAAAAATAATTCTAAGTGTATAGAACTTTTTGTATAAAACTTGTAACTCAGATTCCCATCTCTAATATATATATCAACAAAATGTAAAACAAAAGGAAAGCTGAAGGCTTAGATTTTCAGAAATTTAGAGAAGACAGTGAATTATCATCATGATCACCCCAGAGCATAAAAAAGAAGTCCACATATTCAAAGAACTTCCCTCAGTTTTCCAGAGTTCCTTCTTTGTCCAGCACAATCAGCAAACATGGAAAAGAATAAAAAAAACAAGGACCAGAAGAGAGAGCTGGATTCCACTAAACTTCTGTTTTGGGCTGTAAGTGGTGGTTTGGTAGTTTCAAAGATGCTGACAACAGATGTGTTCCAAGTTCAGCCATTTAGCACACAAGAATAATTTTTGTTTTCTTTATCCAGAGAAAGATCTATGCGAGCTTTAGTAACACCCAGGATATACAATAACCATGTGAAATCAAAAACAAAGACAAAACCCTCAGCTAGCTCTGCCTTGCCACCTCTCAGTAGAAATGCTTTCAATACTGAGAGTCAAGCTATGTTGCACACAGCTGTCACTTCATCATGTCTTTTTGATTTTTCAGAGAAACAGGTCACAGCAAGTTTTGGGGACACTATATATCAATAGCTACTTAAATCACCATACTTTGTGCACAAATTTATCTGTGTGGATCTCTATAATTTACTGCTTTTCTTTTTAACTCATGTATCTGACAACACTCACTGACAACATGAACACTACTCTTCTGACAACAAGACTACACTATTGTGTGATTTTTTTAAAGATGTAATAATAGAATATTTACATGGAATTCATTTAATGGATTTTCTATAAAATCTTCCTGACATTTAGAAATCTAAGTTACTTATATGTCAGTCTTCAGAACTTTTTGTTTAAAACACTGACATTTTCAAGGGGCCTTACATTATTATTTACCCCTCATATCAACCAAGTGTGTGCACACTGCTTTACTGTACTGATACAGGGAGGTTCAATAACAAAAATCTGCTACGATGCTTTCATTCTCCTTATCCTTTTCACTACAGTGTCTAGTTCCAAAATATGGTGTAAAATATTATATAGTTTATTTTTTTCTGGACAGTAATGGAACAAATGGTCCCACAGACATCAGTTCAGCATCTAGTCCGGATGTATGCATTAAACACTGAAACTATTATGCCAATACCAATCTGAATTCCACAATTATCCATCATGTTTTCAAAGTTCAATAGGGTTTTTTTGGAGTTGTCACCATGTCAGCTCCCCAGGCACCCTGTAAAACCTTTGTCAAGCTACTTCTATTAGCTACAAATTCCTACAAATAAATACAAAGTAATCTCCCTAGTCTCTCGCAAAACAGGACACAGACTTACAAAGCATTAGGGGCACAACTAAACTAGTCTCAGCAATAATCCCAATAAACTTCATCAAGACAGCACAGAAGCTACACTCTTAACATTTGGATAATTACATTACCTCTATAATTATCCACATGGATGTATGCAAGTTCAAAAAGAATTATCCAAAATGTGTCCTAGCTCAGCAGGAAGGACCAGTTATCACTGTGTGTGGGTGATCAAAGCTGTGTATTCTACCCCCTCTATTCATTTCCCAAGAACAATGGACCATTTGTAGCAGCTGCCCAGGGAGTCATTATAACCTTCACACCCAGCCTGGGGGGATGTGGCTGCAAATGGCCATCAACAGTTCAGGGATACCCCATGACTCAGAGAGTTAGTCACCAATTGTGTGAGTCCCCGCCCAGGGGGAGGGACTGGGTGCTCCCTGAGGGTACATAAGTGGTGGGTAAGAAGACCTTGGGAACCACTCATTGGATCCAGAGGAGCAGCAGGACCTTGACGGGAGGAGATCACTGCTCTCGACCAGACTACAGCCATCACCTGCACCAACAGGTTTTTCACTCCCTTTTGCTTTAGACCTGGGGGAACCATGCAGGTCTCAGCACAAGGGCTAACAAACCTCTCTGGGTTTGTGCCCCAGGACACTGGGTTATACTGCTGGGTTCTCTGAGTTGAAAGCAATTTCTCTTCGTGTCAGTATATTTATTGTAATATCTTTCATTAAATTGTAACACTGACTTACAATCTCTCTTGGGGTGCATCCATTTCTCCTGCTGGTTTATCTTTAAACCAGAATAAAATGGCTTCCCCAGTTAAGGCCAGAAACTACAGTGCTTGTGATTTTACTAGAACATTAGGAAAAACCTTTTGTTTCCTGCATCACAGTCAAGAGTGAAGAGAAATACTCAATCTCCCTTCACTGTCTAAGACTATGTAGGAAATGTAGTCACTATTATTGAATTCAGTACAGTATCACCACTTATTTACTTTCATTTTATGCCTTTTTGTTTTCACATTTCTTACCCACTTTCTAATCCCTAGATTTATTTTGACTTTCAAGCAAAATTTCTTCTACATCTGACTTACCAAACAGACATTATAAGAGGTCAATTCACATGTCCAAAATAAAATCACAGGTTGTCAAGAAAGGCTCAACAATCACTAGTGATTGCTGGTGTAAGGATCTTCTGATTTCCTTCATATTCTCAAAATCATTTGCTTACTACTAAATCAGACCCCAACAAAACTGAGCAATTCACAACAAACTAAACTAGTTGCTTTCCCTGCTTACTAGGGTTTCACAAACAGTTGTGATACTCTTTTTTATTTGTGTGTATATATATAAATAATAAATACATATATGTAATATATACACACATCTCATATATGTTATATATTTATACAGACATTTACTGTATGAGGAAGACACATTTATTTTTTAATTTTTTAATTAATTATATAAGTGATTTATTTATATCCCTTTAGCACAAGGAATAAAAAAACTACACTTGAATTCATTGTGTTAATTATTTTATTAATTGCACTGCAAAGGAATTATAAAGTTCAGATTTCCAATTACAAACACAGACAATCTCTCAGACAAAAAGAGGTATTTCATTGCCACATCCAGTGACATAAAAGAGCTATTCATCAGCAATTATTTTTCTTATTTCTTTCTGATAGCTTCACATTAAACACTGTAGGATAGTTCAGTTACCTCTTCTTGCTAAAGCAGAAAGCAAGAATATAAAAACCACACTATCTCTAAGACCCAGTTCCCATGCTACCAGCAAATCAACAGACTACATGACAGCAAAAAAAATGCCAAGGGCAGGGAGGAGGAAAGAGAATGACAGTTTAAATTGGCTCTTCCTCATCACATCTTGTAAAACAGCATCAGGAAAGGATGCTTCAGAGCATCAGAAACAGCAGTGCCTCTGACTGTGTGTTAAGGTCCCAATATGAGCTAGAAAAGATAGACAGTAACAGTTAAAACTGCTGCCAGTTTTCAGGTAACAGGGTTCTTTCAAACATGGCATGGATCATATTCTTTGTGCTTCCAGAACACATATGGCTGGATTGCTTTATCAGTGTCTCTGTCACTATAAAAGCTCACTCATTTCTGTGACAGACAAGAATCCCCCATATCGAGACATGCAATGAGCTAGAACTCAAGGGGGCTCACGAAATGCGTGTGGACAACACATCGCAGAAGGCAGGCAAGCAAACTTTACTCTTATTCTCACTGCAGACTGTCCAGTACCCACTCAGATACCCATACAAGGACTTTGACCTTCTTTACACATGCTTTAGAAACAGACTTGGTAAGAAGATCCTCAGTGTATCCTTACCTTAGGACAAGTAACAAGTGCTCTAAGCCCGTCCTATACAGTAAGCCACATCTCTGTGGATTAAATGAGGTTTAAGGAGGAATGGAAGCCGATCAGCATGCAAGACTGAAGCAGAAACAGACACTTACACTAAACAAACATTTCATGCCAGAGAAGGTCTGAAAACCAGCATCCTTCCCTTACTTCAGTCCATGTTGTGGCCACCAGGAAGGTGTTGTCAGATGGGTGAAGCAGGCAGCCTTGAACTGTGAAAGCAAAATCCTTAAACGAGCTAACATTTCCCAAGAAAGAAATGGAACCTTGCAGAATCCTGCATGCCTTGGCGATTCCTCTTGGGTTATTTAACAGGGCAGCAGGGATAAAAGCTCTCTCTATCCTCTCCATTTCAGTCAGAAACTACACTGTGCCATCCTTCAGGGATCCACCCACCTTTACTGCAGTAATTCCCACTGACTGTTTCCGCAACAAAGATTAGCCACCAGTTTTGTCCTAGAGATGATGACACCATGGAGCTCCACCTCATATTCAGAGGCAGCAGGACATGATGCTGCCCTCCACCTTGCTACTAATGCCCTCAACTGCAGGCTACAATAATAACTGCTACAAAGGATATGGCAACTGCTTCTGAGACAGAGCCCTGCAAGAGCATGGAGGGACCATGTCCTTTCCTATTCCACAAAGAGCTGTAGTGGCAAAACCAGAGGTTTGATACCATCACGAGTACCACAACAACTAAACCTCAACCTTAACAAGTCTATACCATAAACATGGCACCTGAAAACAGGGGGCCATAACTCTCTTGATGATTAATTAAAGGGGACATTAAAGCACCCTGTTTCTCTGCCACCCAGCTTTCTGCACACTGGTTTCCCAGCCAAATCTGCCAGCAGGTCAATTCCTCCAAGTAGGAATGTGAGTGCTTGAATCTAGAAGCAGATCTCACTCCAAAGACAGAGCTGCTGCTGCTAATTATGCACGGTTTGGCCTGAGAACATTTTGTGCTAAAACTGTGAGGGTGCAGAAACAAAGACCAGAAACAGAAGAATTATTACTTCAGGGTCTACAATATCAAATATGTACAGAACAGCATTTGGAAGTAAAATAAAACTGACTTCAAACAAAGATACCTAAGCTATTAAATGCAACAAGACATGCTTCCTTAGCCTTTCTCAGCCTCTTTTTCCAGTAAGCTCCAGTACACCTTTAGTATGATATTTTAAGGCATGCAGAATTCCTAGGAGATGCATAATTCTCATCAATTACAACAACCAGTTGCACTGCAGTTATTAGAGAATCTATAAGCAGGCATTAAAAAAGCAGGTACAGACATACATGGCTGGCTGCAACCCCAAAATGTCTGATTTTTAATAACAGCTATGGGAGGGTAGAGATGGGGAGAGCAGAGAAGGGGTGGGGAAGGGAGGGGAAGGCGGGGGAAGGGAGGGGAAAGGAGGGAAAGGGAGGGGAGAGGAGGGTGGGGGAAGGGAGGGGAAAGGAGGGCAGGGGAGGGGAGATGAGAGGAGGGGAGGGGAAGAGAGTGGAGGGGACAGGGGAGGGCAAGGGAGGGGAGATGAAAGGGCGGGAGAAGGAGGGGAGGGCAGAGGAGGGGTGAGGACAGGAAGGGTGAGAAGGACAGAGGAGGGATGGGGAGGGGAGAGTACTTGACGGGAGGGCAAGGCAAGGGAGTTGAGGGGAGGGCAGGGGAGGGGAGCAGAGGGGCGGGGCAGGGCACAGGAGGGAGGGGAGGGGGGCAGGAAAGGGGGGGGCAGGAGAGAGCAGGGAAAAGGAAGGTGAGTGTAGGGAAGGGGCAGGGAATGCAGGGGAGGGGTTGTGAAGGCAGGGCAGTGCAGGGCAAGGAAGGGCAGGGGATGGGACAGGAGGGTAGGAGACAGAAGGGCAGAGGAGAGCAGGGGAGAGGAGGTGAAGGGAGAAGAGGGGAGAGGAGGGGAGGGGAATCGAGGAGAGGGGAGAAGATAGGAGGTGAGGGGGTGAGAGG
The DNA here is from genome assembly GCF_047495875.1 of Pithys albifrons albifrons. Classification (NCBI taxonomy): domain Eukaryota; kingdom Metazoa; phylum Chordata; class Aves; order Passeriformes; family Thamnophilidae; genus Pithys; species Pithys albifrons. The sequence goes on from NC_092459.1 coordinate 105,017,796, forward strand.
AGAGGTGAGGGGAGTGGAGGGGAGGTGAGGGGAGTGGAGGGGAGGCAGAGGAAGGGGAGAGGAGGGGAGGGGAAGGGAGGGGAGGCTATTGGAGGGGAGGGGAAACAGAGACAAGTCAGCTCTAACCCACAAAACCCAGAAGTATAACCCAGCACCCTGGGGTACAAACAGAATGGTGTTAGTTACCCCCTGTCCTGAGACCCATGTGGTCCCCCTGAGTCCAAAGTAAAAGCAAAGGAGAAAACTTGGTGCAGATGACGGTTGCAGTCTGGTCAAGAGTGCTGGTCGCAGTCCTGCCAAGGTTCTGGTCCTCCTCTGGATCCCACGAGGGGTACCAGAAGTCCCAAACCCAAAGATTATATATGTTTAGGTTCAGGTGAGAATGCCCAGTACCTCCCCCAGGGCCAAGAGTTTCACAATGGACTTTGTGAGTCATGGGATATTTTTGGAATCCTTGATGGCCCATTAGCAGACATGACCCCTCAGGCTGAGTGTGAAGCTGCTAACGCCTTCCTGGCAGGGGGGTTACCAAACCTGAGTCATTGGTGTGAAGACCCTAACTCACAGGGTTCGCTAACACCCAGCTTGTAGCTGAGGAGTCAGGTGTACCCTGGGCAGGTGCTGCAAATGATCCATTGTTAACAGTTTGTTAGAAATTACATAGAGAGTATAGAATATACAGTTTTGGTTACACCCACACAGCAATAGGCTGGTCCTGGCTGCTCTAACTAAGATAAAAGAAAAAGAAAGAAAAAGAAAAATAATTATTGCAATTAAAAGGGACCTAAAATCTAAAACAATCATCAAGTCCAATTGCCTGATCAGTTCAGGAGTGACCAAGAGTTAAAGCATGTTAAAGGGCATTATCCAAATGCCTCTTAAATACTGACAGGCATAGGGCATCATCCAGCCCTCTAGGTAGCCTGTTCCAGTGTTTGACCACCCTCTTAGAAAGAAATGTTTCCTTATGTCAAGTCTGAATCTCTCCTGATGCAGTTTGGAAGCATTCCCACAAGTTTTATCACTGGATATCAGGGAGAAGACACCAAAACCTTTCACTCTGCTTCCCCTCCTGAGGAAACTGTAGAGAGCAATGAGGTCAACCATCAGCCTCCATTTCTCCAGACAAATGTACAGTTCTTTGCGGCTCCACATAAGACATTCCTTGCAGCCCTTTCACCAACTTTGTTGTCTTCCTCTGGTTGTATTCGAGTACCTGAGCAACCTTCTTGAATTGTGAGTCCCAGAACTGCACACAGTGCTCAAGGTGAGGCAGCACTAATGCTAATTACAGCTAATCACCTCTTTAGACTGGCTGCTCACACTATGTTTAATGCATTCCGGGATGGGGTTTTCCCTCTTGGCTGCCCAGGCACACACTGCTGACTCCTGCTGAGCCTGCTACTGGCCAGCACCTCCAGAACCTTTCTGGAGAGCTGCATTCCAGTCACCTTTCTCCCAGTTTATACTTGTGTCCAGCAATGCTCTGTCTCAGATGCAGAATCCAGTATTTGGGCTAGCTAAATATCATGCCACTGATGATTGTACAATGCTCCAAACTATTTAGATTGTTCTGCAAAGCCTCTTGTCGTACAAGAGTCAATAGCACTTCCCAGTTTTCTATCATCATCAAAATTTGCTAACCCTGCATTCAGCTCCTGTATCTAGATTGATAAATATGTTGAACAGAAGGAGTACTAGAATTAAGCCGTGAGGAACACCGCTGGTGATTTCATCGTCAGCCAGATGTAGCCCCATTCACTACAACCCTTTGAGCCTTGCCCTTTAACCAGTTTTTCACTGTGTATCTGCTCATTTCATAGTTGGAGTACTTTCTGAGAAGAATGCTGTGAAGGACAGTATCACAAAATCCAGAAAAACTAAATCTACCATCTTCCCTTCATCCACTATGCAGGCGACCTTATTGTAGAAGGGTATGAAATCAGTTAGACAGGACTTTCCCTTTTGAATCCATGTTGAGTGTGCCTGATGACTGCATTGCCCTTTAAATGCCTTTGAAAAGCACCCAGTATGATCTTCTCCACAGTTTTTTCCAGATACTGAGGTTTGATTATTTCTCCATGGACACCCGCTTGTCATGGGGGAAAAGCTTGCGTGCCCTCATGAGGTTGCGTGCCATGCTAGAGGTGGTATGTGCCTCCAGTAGGGTCTCCCACGCCAGACAAGCCTCAGCTGAAGGGTCAAAGTGTGTCCTTGGGCAGGATGGGCTTGCTAGCTAGCCCCCCAGCAACCATCCTAGGAGATAGATAACTCTAACTATAAAACCCGGGCAGATGGAGCTCACTTAGCCCTATAAAGGTAAGAGAAGGACGCCCTAACTAAATCTACATCCTGAGGTATTCGCTGGCACCGTCCAAGCTCGCTAGGCCCTGGCAGATGAATCTCGGAAGTAAAGGGTGGGGCCAGTTCTGCACACACTGTGTCTCACTTAAAAAATCCATTGCACAGGTTTGAAGGGTTCACCCACATTGCAAAGCCCCATAGCAACAGGTGAGGGTCGTAATAGCAGGTGATATGATGCACTGGAAGCCTCAGATCCAACCGTGCATGCAGTTCAGGACATTGGTCACTCAAGACTGACCCCGGAGATGACACTGTGGTTCAGCAGCATCCTGAATGACCAAGCAGCCTTTTTTATGGAGAGCACTGCTTGCTCCACATGGAGACCTAGAAAAGGTGGCCTAACCAAAGCTCATCTCGCCACCCAGTTGGCTTAACTCCAGCCAACGGGCACCTTCTGAGGCGGACAAAGAAAGACAAAGAGACAAAGATATACACCTGCTGCCAAAGGTGTTCAAATTGACACTCGCATGTTGGAACATCAGAACCATGCTTGATACTGTGGATAGTGGATGTCCTGTTCTGCTCTAATTGCCCACAAACTGTCACAACTCACCATTGACATTGCTGCTCTCAGTGAAGTTCACCTTCATGAGAAAGGCAGCCTTAAAGAACATGGTGCTGACTACACACTCTACTGGTCAGGCAAACCCAAAACTGAAAGCTACCATTCAGAAGCTGGCTTCATGATTAAAAACTCCATTGCCTCCAAACTTGAAAATCTGCCAAGAGGTCATGCCGATCGCATTATGTCCTTATGCCTTCCACTACACAACAAGCAACATGTTGTTCTTTTTAGCATATATATGCCCCAACTCTCCAAGCTGATCCGGTGGAAAAAGACAAATTCTACACTGACATGCGCTGCCTCACCCAAAGGTTACTGCAGATGATAAGAAAATAATCCTTGGTGACTTCAACACCAGAGTAGGCAAGAACTCTGAAGTCTGGAAAGGAGTACTGGGCAAGCATGGTGTTCGAAACTCCAATGACAATGGGTGCCTCCTGCTAGAGTTTTGTACAGAACAGCAGTTCACCATCACCAACACTACCTTTCAGCAGAAAGACAGGCTGAAGACAACCTGGATGCATCCTCAATCCAAGCACTGGCACCTCATCGACTATGTCTTAGCGCAACAGAAAATATTCACTATGTCTGTCACTACCCGAGAGATGCCTAGTGCAGAATATCAAACAGACTTGTGTGTTGCTGACTTAACCTCTGCTTTAAGCCCAAACCTAAGAGAGGCGGCATTCCATGGAGGAGGCTCCAAGTCAACAGTCTTCAAAAAGCTACAGTGAGAGACAGCTTCCAGGTAAACCTTCAATCTAGACTTAAAGATAATCCCATAGATCCCTCTCCTGAAGTGCTTTGGCAACATATTAAAATAGCATCCTGCAGTCCTCTGAAGAATCCTTAGGATTCTCCTTCAAGAAAAAAAAAAAGACTGGTTTGATGAAAACAATCAAGAGATCCAGGAATTGCTGAAGAAGAACTGCTCACCAAGCACACCTTGCTCAGCCATCTTGCCATATAAGAAAAGCCGCTTTTTGTCTTGCATGCAGTAAGCTCCAACAGAAACTTCAAGACATCCAGAACAAATGGTGGCTCAACCTGGCAGAAAAGACACAACTATGTGCAGATCTGGGTGACCACAGAGGCCCTGAAAGCAGTGTATGGACCCACACACTGGGTTCAAAGCTCCCTGCTCAGCACGGGTGGCCAAATGCTTCTCAAAGATAAAACCTCCATCCTGAACCAATGGTCTGAACGTTTTCAGACTCTCTTCAGTGCCAACCACGTAGTCCAAGGCTCAGCAATTCAGCACATTACACAACAACCGGTGAAAAATGAATTGAATATAGCCCCTACTATGGGAGAGACTTAAGGCCATACAGCAGGTGAAAACTGGCAAGGCAGCTGGGGTTGATGAAATTCCACCTGAAATCTGGAAGCATGGAGGTCAAGCACTCCATGCTAAATTTCACAAGCTTGTTGTGCGTTGCTGGGAACAAGGGGAACTACCACCAGATCCATGCTGCAGTCATCATCCCCCTGTATAAGAAGAAAGGAGAAAAATCAGACTGCTCAAATTACAGAGGTATTACTTTGCTCTCCATTGCTGGTAAAATCCTTGCAAGAATATTACTGAACAGATTAGTACCCACTATTGCAGAAATCTTCTACCTGTAAGCCAGTGTGGTTTCAGAGGCAATATGAGTACAACAGACATGATTTTTGTTCTCAGACAACTGTAAGAGAAGTGTAGGGAACAGAACAAAGGACTCTATGTAACTTTCATTGACCTCACCAAAGCTTTTGATACTGTGAGCAGAAGAGGCCTGTGGCAGATCTTGGAACACTTAGGATGTCCCCCCCAGATTCCTCAAAATGATCATCCTGCTACATGAGGATCAGCGTGGACAAGTCAGATATAGCGATGCACTCTCTGAGCCCTTTCCAATAACCAATGGTGTGAAACAAGGTTGCGTTCTTGCACCAACTCTATTCACAATCTTCTCCAGCATGATGCTCCAAAGAGCCACAGCAGACCTCGATGAAGAAAACAGTATCTACATCCGATATCGTACCAATGGAAGCCTATTCAACCTAAGGCAACTAAAGGCCCACACCAAGACCCTGAATCACCTTGTCCGTGAGCTGCTTTTTGCTGATGATGCCGCCCTCATTGCTCACACAGAAGCTGCTCTGCAGTGCTTAACATCCTGCTTTGCAGAGGCTACTGAGGTTTTTGGGCTGGAAGCCATCTTGCAGAAGACAGAAGTTCTCTACCAACCTGTACCTCACCAAGTCTTCCATCATCCCCACATCACTGTAGGCAAATCAAAGCTTAAGTCAGTCTAGTAGTTCACCTATCTGGGATGCATCATTTCCTTGGATGCTAAGATTGACAGAGATAGACAACAGGCTAGCAAAGGCATACAGAGCCTTTGGAAAACTCCATAAAAGAGTCTGGTCCAATAAACACCTGAAGAAAAGTACAAAGATCAGTGTCTACAGAGCCATTGCACTGTCTACTCTTTTATATAGGTCTGAATCATGGGTGATCTACCACCACCACAGGCTACTCCTGAACGCTTCCATCAGCGCTGCCTCCATACAATCCTAAACATCCACTGGACTGATTCTGTGACTAATGTGTCTGTTCTTGAACAGGCAGGGGTCACCAGTATTGAGGCCATGCTGATGAGATCAGAAGCTGTGCTAGGCAGGGCACATCTCCAGGATGGAGGATCACCGCCTCCCTAAGATTGTGCTCTATGGTGAACTCGTCACCAGCTGCCAGAAGAGAGGAGCCCCAAAGAGAAGATACAAGGAATACAAGGACTCTCTGAAACAATACCTCAGCCTTGACCATATTGACTACCATCAATGGTCCACTCTGGCCTCCAGTCAGGATTCAGGGAGACACAGAATACACGACGCTGCTGCTTCATTTGAGAATGCATGCAGAATCAGTCTTGAGGAGAAAGGACATTGCAGAAAGAACCATCCCTCACCAATATTGCCTAAGGAGACTTTCCGCTGTGCCTTTTGTGACCGGACTTGCCTGTCCCGCATTGGCCTTTTTAGCCACCAGCACGCTTGCAGCAAGCGTGGGTAGTGCCCTTCCCAAATCTTCGTTCACGAAGCCTAGCCATGATGAGTTTCCTAGTTCTTCCCTCATGCTCTTCTTATAAACTGTAGTAACAATTTTAAGAAGATTAAGTGAAACATTATACAAGTAAGATTGGTGTGGCCTTGCTGAGGCACAAATGATAATAACAATCCCTCCCTCTTCTCTTTCAGTCTGAAACAGTCACTGTTGTGTTTAGAAGATGAGAAAACCTCACCACTGCATTTGGTTTTCAGCATAACTTGTGCTGTTCCTCAGAAGAGCTAACTCTACTCTCCACTCCAGACTTAAATTCAGGACTTAAATTTTCTGTTCCCTTGTTTCCAGCAAAGAGGCATCTCTCCAGTTCCATCCAGTCACCCCCACATGCAAAAGTTCCTACGTGGCAAGAAACTTCACTAAAAGCAGGTGAGAGGGAGGGTGGTCTAGACACTACAAAAACATCATTAATGAGTCAGAATTGACCAGCAGCTTTAATGATGAGGAGGAATACACTGTAAAAAGCTTTTTTGTATTACACATGCACAGCCTTTACCAGAACAGGAGGCAGCTATCAACAGACCAGGGAACTGAAGAAAACAATGCAATTATTTGATTTTTCAGAGGCTGCACAGGAAGGACGAAGTCCTTGTCCCTGAGGAAAGCTATACTGCTTCATAACAAGAATGCTATAGCATGTATAGCAGAAGATATACACCATCCTTTCCAGACAGACCTTCTGGGTCACTTACCTGTTTAAGGTCAACAGTGGCAGCTGGGGACTCCAGTTCTATTGTTACAGGACCATCGTTCTGGATGTGTACCTGCATGTAGGCACCAAACTTGCCATCTGAAAAGGGAAGAGACAAGTAGTGCTGAGAGCTCTTGGAAGGATAAAACATAGCAAACTCTTCACCAAATGTGCTACCAAAAATATAAAAATACATGAAAGGGCAGCCAACCAACGAAGTGCAGAAAGCTACTCAGAAAAAAAACAGTGTACGTGTGCACCTAGTCACGCAGTCTGACATTCAGAGATGATACATACACAGCTAAATACAGAATCATTGAACAAAACAAACCAAGTCTACAGATAATCAAGGTTCAGGATAGGCAATATAGTTCTCACAGGCAGCAGATGAAATTTTAAAGGATGTAACAGCTAAGCCTAGGGATGCAGTCTAACTAAACAGTTGATGTTTTGAAGAAACTTTATACACAGGCAAAAGATAAAAAGACCTGAAGTCTGTTCTGAAGTATTTGACATAGAATACTCTAGAGAGGGGAACACTGATGTGCAGCTCAGTCCTAGCCTGCTACAGCCATTTCTACATTGCTGCCTGCCACCTAGGTTGTTCTTTGAGAGAGTTTGGTTAAAAAAAAGGGGAAAAAAGGACACTGCCTACTCCTTCAACCTTGCATAATTCAAAGAAATACAATTCTGAAATCACAAACGTCTGTGTCATTTGTCATCAATGGCATCTATTAGCGTACCAGCTGAGGCACAGACCAGATTCTTGGCAAGCATTTGAGAAGCTTCTATCACAACAGAGCCATGATGTTTTTATCTTGTATAGTCTAGAAAAGCCATCCCTTTGTATGCTGCCTTCTCACATCTCATTTTTCTTTGTACAAATTTCCTTGCTCCATGTTTTCTAGTCCAGCTCTCTACTCAAACTCAACCCACCCCTGGCTGAGCACACTTGGCTCACTACCACATATTCTCTTCCACTGTCCTGCACACCCAAACTGGCTTTATAGACTTTCCTGGAGGGACAGCAGCAAGAAGAGATGCTCCCAAATCAATACAAACACATGGAAGAGAAAAAAGTGTACTATAGCAAACAGACAGCACTTATCCAAAGATTGGAGCAGTCTCACTTACTAGGAAGGCAGGCCTGAAATCAGTTCAGCAACACAACCAAAACTACTTCCAGTACCACCTTAGACAGTGAACAAGAACATGCCAAAAGCCATGGGCTCAAATTTCAGTGGAGCAACCACCACTGGGAATAGCTACATGAGATTTTGTGTAACTACACAGCAGCTTTCCACAGCAACATGTGATGTCCCTGACTGAAGAGAGGTCAAACCAAGCTATCCTGACTTTTCACAGACATGTTACTGGAGACAAAGGGCTCTCAAAGAGTTTCCAGTCTTTCCCTGTCACATCTTGTAAGTCAGGTAGAAGTCTGGTATTTGCTTAAAAGGAAAAAGAAAAGGCATGTTCAGGCCTGTCCAACACATATGGGCTGTATCACAACCAATCTAGCACTAAATTGCTTCTCCAAAGATTGTATGCCACATGTCACCCTATGACTAGAGATACAAGCACGGGCAAAGCAAAAAATCACAGCACTGCACAAGAGTCTGCTGCCAGTATTTCAGCAGACAAGGAAAACGTTCCTGGGCTGATCACTGAAGAGTCATAGGAACATAAATGCTGATGGGAAGGGGGCAAGAGCATGACTTGAGGCATTTATTCTATTAAAAGGTATGTGATTTACTGCATAATTTTACCAGCTGCTCTCCTCAGATGTTTTCTGCCCCACAGAAGACATGGAAGAAAACAACACATGTCCCGTGTCCCAATTAATTGTCACAGGCTCCTTTGATCAAACTGATCTTCAATGTCTCACACGGATGAGAAATGTTACGGGTGTTGAACCTAGAAACCTGACAGAGGCTGGCTGCCACAGCTGCACATCCCTAGGTTCAAACAGTAGCAAGGTTCAGTATGTATTCCAAGTAGACACACATACATGCTATACACACACATACAGCCAACTGCACTGATACCGACACAGACACACTCAACACACACACGAACAACAACAGCACATACAGCCTCACCCTAAACCTCTCACTGGCTGATCAAGATGAGAGTTCATTAGTGGGAAACATGCACGTACATAGTCTGGATTTGTCCAGCAGCTGGGTCTGCCCAGTTTTTGACCACGGATCCTGGCTTTCCCAGACACTGGCACCTGGAGATAATAAGCTTTAGAGGCCTGCAGCTCTTCTCCAGCTCCTGGTACAGACCTCCCACACACATGCACACACACATCTCTCCAGTTTGCTCACACACAGAGTTCTCACCCATAGAGCCCCACAGTCTCTCCTGCAGCTGGCCAGGACTCCTCCAGTCCCTCTGGGAGCCAATTTCTCCTGTGGTCTCACCATCAGAGACACACACCCAGATTCAGCTCTGGTCACCACAGCTCCTCACCAGCTCATCCTGCTGTGTATTTGCTCAATCACCCTCACTCACAGACACAGGCCTTGGACCATGGTTGCTGCACTCAGACCCCCAAGTAACAAACATGCATAACAGTGGGTTCCTCAAAATAGTTAGAAATGGACTTTAGTAAGAAGACAAGGCAGATTGTACTGATCAGGAGCAGGGCATGGCCACAAGCACACTAATCAGTCTTTTCTTACATGTGGCTGGACCTTTTTACACCCATATCCCTTTACTTTCCCATGCTCGTTCCTCCTGAAGACACCTAGATCACCTCTTTTTTTGCCTTTGCCTCCTCACCTAAACATCCCACAATAAGTCTTGTGCTGCCCTGAAATTCCACACTCCAATGTGTGTCCTCTGTCTCCAAACAGTGATGCCCTCAGGCCAAAAGGGCAACCACTCCCACTGACTCAGAATGGGCAACACCTGGACCACAGGACTGAGGTTCCCCAGGACAGGCCTAGGAGGTGCAGTTCTCTGAGTCCAGAACTTGCATGCCCTTACTTGCCTCTGTGCTTCTTTGTCTGTGTGCGCAGACCAATTTTCCATCACATAAAGAACTAATACAGCAACAATGAAAACCTCTTCTGACTTGACTCTACTGTGGGGACAGTTTCCTCTGAAGGGAGAGGACAACTGCTGTTGTGGTGGCATCAAAGAAAGGCACATCAGAAGCTACTGGCACATAACAGTTACTGCTCTAACAAAGAGCAGATGACTTGATTGGGTAAATCAGGTAAACAGAGATCATGAATCTGTCAGTAGTTCAGGAAAGGATCGGTGTGTTCTGAATGTTAGCTAATGGTACAGAAGGAAAAAAAGGAAGTGAGTTACCAAATAATTACAGAAAATAACAGAAAATTTATGAGATTGAAGTATTACAAAGCAAACAAAAAAAATTGAAAAAAATCTGTTGCAGCAACTTGGAACATGTAAGGGATCCCACTGAGAAAATATGTCAGAGCAATCCAAAAAGTTGTGATTATAATTTTCCAGTACAGCTTTTAAACCCTTTGCCACCCATGACAGATGAGAGCCTGCAATGAAAACCGAGGTAGTTTTCCCTAAACCTGTAGTTTATGGTTTCTCTGGTGAATCATGCAAACACACATTTTCAGAAACACCTACAAATGTTACTCAGTTGAGAAATAAAAGCTTGAAGGATGATTCATTTTGGTTAGCTATATCTGCACACCCAAGTTCCAGCTACCATAATGTGGAAGAGTCTGTTAGAGACCAAATATCAGCTATAGCACAGCAGTCTCACAGAACTGTTCCCTGCACAGAAACATGCCATTTCTGCATTTGACCAGCACAATAAAACAAGGCTCTACACTTTCACGCAGATCATGAGGAAAAGATCTACTGACATGCTTAGAAAGCACTTATAATGCTTCTTTAGGAAGATCAAGCAGGCCCTGCTTGAGCTGCAGCTCATAGAAGGGTTGTTGTTATATTTACACCATATATAGAAAGAGATGCACCAATACCCTGATCACAAAACCCAATCAAAACTAATGTTATCTCACTTTAACAAAATAATAAACAAAAAATACTACCCCATACATGTATGAACCTCAAAAAGAGTAAACTTCAGAGACCTCTTTTTTCAAAGGCTGATAAGAGTGGTCAAATACCATTACAAGAACACTCAAAGCACTCCCACATCACAATTATTTTCCGTCTTGTTTTAGCACCAGAATCACTGTCAATGAGCATCTTTCTGTAACAGCTCCCTCCCATTCTCCTCATACTTAAACTTCCAGTCTTTTGACCCAAGGTCACCCACATCAAGAGGTCAAGGTGAATCACAGCTGTCCTAGTTCAGCAGGTGAGACCAGTTTATCACTGTGTACGTGGAACCAAAGCTATGTATTCCACACCCTCTATTCATTTCCCATGAACTGTTAACAAGCGACCATTTGTAGCAGCTGCGCAGGGCACACCCAACCCCTCAGGATGTAAGCAGGTGTTAATGAAGCCTGTGAGATAGTAGCTGTGATAACTCCCCTCCAGGAAGTCGTTAGCACATTCACACCCAGCCTGAGGGGGGCATGTCTACTAATGGCCCAGCAACAATTCCAAAAATACCCCATGACTCACAGAGTTAGATCACCCATCGTGGAACTCCCCACCCTGGGGGAGGTACTGGGCGTTCCCACCTGGACCTGATGGTATATAATCTTGGACTTTAAAGACCTTGGGGACCACTTGTAGGATCCAGAGGAGGACCAGAACCTCAACAGGACTGCAACCGTCATCTGCACCAACAGGTTTTCCCCCTTCCTTTTACTTTGGCCTCAGGGGAACCACATGGGTCTCAGCACAGGGGCTTTGTTTGTGCCCCAGGGTGCTGGGTTATACTTCTGGGGTTTGTGGGTTAAAATCAATTTCTCTTTGTGTCATTGCATTTATTGTAATATTTTTATTAAATTGTAACTCTGACTTATAATCTCTCTTGAGCCTGGTTCATTTCTTCTGCTGGTTTGCCTTTAAACCAGCACAACAGCTTAGAAAGTTTAAGATTTAGAACTAATGGAAACACTACATAGCACATTAATATTTGTTAATGCTGCCCTCCTCCATAGCCTGTTTCTTCCAGACCTTTCTCAAAGACAAGAAGGATCTGTAAGGGACTAGAAAAATGATTACTACCTCAAAACAACTAAAGGGTGGAGGGAAGGCAAATTCTGCCAAGGTGGGATGGTGTGCACTGCTCCACACACCACACCTGCCTAGAGCTTCTAGGACCACCCTGGAGTGGCTATCAGTCACTGGCACACTGGAAGCAATGCTCCACACTGCAGGAGACCAAAGCAGATAAATGCAGTAACAGGAGGCATGCATGTGTTGTGTCATTATGGTCTTGGATCTATAGCAGCTAAGACCATGCAGGAAGCAAGGCAGTAGCTACACATTTCTGTCTCTCTTTCTCTCCTCCTAATTCCCTCTTCTCAAAATCTGGGTAACTTAAAGTTGGATGGGTTAGTTTGCTAAGTCAAAGTATTGTGAATTGCTTTATTTTGATTGAATGTTGCCTTTAAACTTTGCCAAGATCCCTTATTTTCTAAAGTTTGCCAGTAAAAGCTTTTAGTTTAACCTCCTGAGAATGCTGTTGCATTTCTTTCTTGTGCCTGCCTCAGGGTATAAAAAGAAAACTAAGTCCCTTTAAGAAACTCAGTGAGCGAAGTCTAAGGCTTTACAGGGTCTCAGTTGCTTCCAACCACAAAAATATGAGAGGCAATGCAGGTTTCAGTCTCAGCAATCTCATTCCCTAAAAAGATTTAAAAAGGCAACTGAGGGAGAATTTCTCCACACATTCCAAAATTCCTTTATTGATTTCAATCCACAGTGTCTTGTGGACCACCATAAACTCTCATCTTCAAGCTCTCAAATACAGGGCAAATGTGATGATTGCAGAAAGAGCTGCCACCTTCCCTTATGACAAATTGATATGTACTGTAGTTTCAGGGACCATAGTTTCTGTACACTTGCTTTCCTCATGAGATGCTTCTGGATTTCTAGTCTGGCAGCTCTCTTATAAAACAAAATCAGGTTCTAGGGGTCTCTTGATTTCCACCGTTCTTTTCAAGTGACCTCACTCTAACACAGCTTTTTTCACTGCAGCTTTAGGGTTTGACCTTGCCTGAAAGAACAAGGCAAAGATAAAATCTAGTTTCAACATTTCTTCTTCTGTCTAATTCCTCTTTAGGAAGAGATGCTTCTTCAGCAGAATATCCCCCAGTGTTGGCTGTCTGCTTCAAAGACATGCTCCTGCATTCCTTGCCTTCTCCCAGTGTCTACTGTTGCATCAGTATGTGGCAATTCATATAACCTTTCAGAGGAGGTATCTCTTATTTGTTTCCTGAGACATAAGTTGAGAGACAGCCTAACTCCCTTAAATCAGACTGACATTTGTGGAAACATTGCATTTTGCATTCAGCAAAGACCACATGCGGGGAACACAGCACTTCCGCACTGCTCAGGCAGACAGGCTGCAACGGTATTTATTGCTCTACCCTTGAATAAAACTCCAAGGCCAACAAATCTGTCTTCTGTGCAGCACTGCTAAGAAACTGAAGACATCATCTCTTCCATCTCTCCATCCCAAGAGTTCAGATTGATTTTCACTTTTCATTCAGGATAGGAGGAGAAAGAATCCATCCTTCTTGGATGTTGCTTGTTACCCCAGCAGCTTTGGGTAAATTTATCACATGATGCTGAACTGTCCAAGGGAGACAGTACGCACCATACTCTTAAATACCATTTCTTTTCATCCTTTTTATACCATAATGCTCTTCATTGTAATAAATCTCTCCCTACTTTAAGACTTTTTGACTGACAAATTCAACTTGCAACATCTACTACAATAAAACAGGATCCTAGAAGTATAATGGAAGTGTCAAGTTTATTCTGCTGGACATCCATCTCTTCAATTTCCTTGTTTCCAGCATGCATACCTCTCTCAGAGGTAAAGAGCTTTACCTGAAGTGGGTCAGAGAGGCCACATCCTAGATAGAATCACAGAATCATAGAATCGATTGGGTTGGAAAAGACCTCCAAGATCATCAAGTCCAACCCTTGGTCCAACTCCAGTCCATTTACTAGATTATGGCACTCAGTGCCACATCCAATCTCAGTTTAAAAATCTCCAGGGATGGTGAATCCACCATCTCTCTGGGCAACCCATTCCAATGCCTGATTACTCTCTCTGCAAAGAATTTTTTCCAAATATCCAAATTAAACTTCCCCTGGCAGACCTTAAGCCCGTGCCCCCTTGTCCTATTGCTGAGTGCCTGGGAGAAGAGACCAACCCCCACTTGGCTAGAACTTCCCTTCAGGTAGTTATAGACAGTGATGAGGTCACCTCCGAGCCTCCTCTTCTCCAGGCTAAACAATCCCAGATCCCTCAGCCTCTCCCCATAGGACTTATGCTCCAGTCCCTTCACCAGCCTTGATGTTCTTCTCTAGACCCGCTCCAGCACCTCAATATCCTTTCTGAACTGAGGGGCCCAGAACTGAACACAATACTCAAGGTGTGGCCTCACCAACGCAGAGTACAGGGGAAGGATCACTTCCCTGGTCCTGCTGGCCACGCTTTTTTTGATAAAGGACAGGATCCTATTGGCCTTCTTGGCCACCTGGGTACACTGTTGGCTCATGTTAAGCTTCCTGTCAATTAGTACCCTGTTTTGGTTTGAGATAAGCAACTGCCAACCCCCCCAAGTACAGAGAGAAAAGCCTCCCTCCTAACACCAAGGAAAGGGAGGAAAAGAGAGGGGAAAGGAAAGAAACACTTCAAACCACGTTTATACTAAAACTACACATATTTTTACAGAAAGGAAGAGACTATTAGAAGAGAGTACAAATATACACTCACACAAGTCTGCAACAACAAATTCCCCACTTCTTAATGAACACATTACTTAAGAAACAAACTCATTCCCCAGGGAGACAAACTCAAGCAGAAAGGAGAGACCCAGAACAACACATTTTATTTTCCTGAGATACCCTGTGAGCCAGTGGTGGGCCTGGTCCTCTCTATTCCCCCAGGACAGCATCGTGCGTCCTCCCATGAGGAAGGCTGAGACGCAACTGCCTTAACCACTCCCACACTGGTTCCTACTTCTCTGGAGATGATGTCATAATGTGGTATGGAATACAAAATTACTGGCTGGAAGAGGTCAGCTGTTAGCTCAGCCCAGCCCAAGTCAGCTGACAGCTTCAGCCCAGCCTGAACTTCAGAGCCCAAATTTAGGCCCATCTAGGTGAAGCCATAACATACCCCCAGGTCCCTTTGTGCCTGGTAGCTTTCCACCCACTCTGACCCCAGCCTGTAGCGCTGCATGGGGTTGTTGTGGCCAAAGGGCAGGACCCGGCACTTGGCCTTATTGAACTTCATCCCATTGCAATCAGTCCATCTCTCAAGTCTATCCAGATCTCTCTGAAGAGCCCTCCTGCCTTCCAGCAGGTCGACACTCCCTCCCAACTTGGTTTCATCAGCAAATTTGCTATGATGGACTCAATCCCCTCATCTAAATCATCAATAAAGATGTTAAACAGGACTGGACCCAATACAGACCCCTGGGGAACACCACTAGTGACCGGTCGCCAGCTGGATGCAGCTCCGTTCACCAGCACTCTCTGGGCCCGGCCCTCCAGCCAGCTCCTAATCCAGCAGAGGGTACACTTGTTCAAGCCATGGGCTCCCAGCTTTTCCAGGAGTATATTATGGGAGACAGTTTCAAAGGCCTTGCTGAAGTCCAGATAGACCACATCCACAGCTTTCCCCTCATCCACCAGGTGGGTCACCTGATTGTAAAAAGAGATCAGGTTGGTCAGACAGGACCTGCCCCTCCTAAATCCATGCTGGCTGGATCTAATCCCTTGTCCATCTTGAAGGTGCTGTGTGATTGCACTCAGGATGATCGGCTCCATAACCCTGCCAGGCACTGAGGTCAAGCTGACAGGCCTATAGTTGCCAGGGTCCTGCTTGCAGCCCTTTTTGTGGATTGGGGTGACATTGGCCAACCTCCAATCACCTGGGACCTCCCCAGAGAGCCAGGACTGTTGGAAGATGATGGAGAGCAGTTTGGCAAGCTCTTCTGCCAGCTCCCTCATCACCCTGGCATGGATCCTGTCTGGTCCCATACACTCGTGAGGATCCAGCTGGCTCAGTAAGTCACTAACTATTTCCTCCTGGAATACAGGAAGGCTATTCAGCTCCCTCCCTCTGTCTACCAGTTCCAGAGGCCAGTTCTCTTGAGGGCCACCTGTCTTACTGGTAAAAACTGAGGCAAAGTAGGTGTTAAGTACCTCAGCCTTCTCCTCATCTTTGTTAACTATATTTCCCTCCAAGTCCAACAGAGAATGGAGGTTTTCCTTGCCCCTCCTTTTGTTATTAATGTATTTATAGCAGGACTTTTTGTTATCCCTAACAGAATTAGCGAAATTAACTTCAAATTCCACTTTTCTTTCCATAATTTTTTTCCTGCATGACCTAGCTCTTCGTAAATTCTTCATAAGTAGCCAGCCATTTTTCTATAGTCTGCAAACTTTCTTTTTATCCCTGATTTCCTTCAGAAACCCCCTATTTAACCAAGCTGGCTGTCTTCCCCTCCGGCTGGCCTTTCGGCACACTGGTATAGCCTGTTGCTGCGCATTCAAAATTTCCTGCTTGAAACATGTCCATCCCTCCTGGACCCCCTTGTTCTCAAGGGTTATTTTCCAGGGTATGCTCTGAATTAGTCTTTTGTATAGGCCAAAATCTGCCCTCCGGAAATCCAGTGTAGAGGTTTTAATGGTGGCTCTCCTTACATCCCTGAGGATTGAAAATTCTATTATTTCATGGTCGCTGTGCCCCAGATGGCCTCCAACCACTACATCTCCCACCAGCCCCTCTCTGTTTCTAAACAGTAGCTCTAGTGGGGCCTTACCCCTGGTAGGCTCATTTACCAGTTGATGAAGGAATTTGTCCTCTATACACTCCAGGAACCTCCTAGACTGCCTCTTCTCTGCAGTATGAAGCTCCCAGAAGATATCTGGCAGGTTAAAGTCACCCACAAGAACAAGGGCTGGAGATTCTGAGACATCTGCCAGCTGCTTCTAGAATAAGTCATCTCCTTCATCATCCTGGTAGGGCGGTCTGTAACAGACACCTACAAGGATGTCAGCCTTGTTCGCCTTCCCCCTCATTTTGGTCCACAGGCACTCAACCTTGTCACTGCTGACCTTAAGTTCAACAGAGTCAAGAGACTCTCTAACATATAAAGCCACCCCTCTACCTCTCCTATCCTGCCTGTCCTTTCTGAAGAGCTTGTAGCCCCCCATAGCAGCACTCCAGTCGTGTGAGTCATCCCACCATATTTCTGTGACAGCAACTATGTCATAGTTTTCCTGCTGCATGATGGCTTCCAGCTCCTCTTGTTTCCTGTATTGCGTGCGTTGGTGTACATGCACTTCAGCTGGGCCACTGATTTTACTCTCAACTCAGGCTCTACACCCTTAGGCTTATCTCTGGAGAACCCAGTTGCCGTCCCTTCCCCCTTCAAACCTGGTTTAAAGCCCTCCTAAAGAACCCTGCCAACTTATGGGCTACAGTTCTTTTGCCCTTCCTAGAGAAATGAAGCCCACTTGGTCTGAGGAGACTAGGCAACATGGAGTTTGCCCCATGATCAAAAAACCCAAAATTTTGACGATAGCACCACCCCCTAAGCCTCCTAGTGGTAAGCTGGGCTTTCCTATACCTCTCCCCATTTATCTCCTCATTCATCACAGATAGCACAGGAACTGAGGCAATTACTACCTGTGCTCCTGTCCCATGAAGTTATCGAGTCAGTGCATTAAAATCTTTGTTAATTACCCTGGTAACCCTTTAATTGATGTCATCACTTCCAGCCTGGACAACCAAGAGCGGGTAATGGTCTGAGGGTTGAATAAGCTTAGGAAGTCTTTTAGTAATATCCCTCACCCTGGCCCCGGGAAGGCAGCAAACCTCCCTGTGGGATGGGTCTGGCCAATATATGTATGTATGTATGTATGTCCAAACTTCGCGAACGAAGATTTAGGAAGGGCTCTCCCCACGTGGGTGTGGCCTTCGAGCCTGCACAGTGGATTTTTTAGGTGAGGCACAGTGTGCGCAGAACTGGCCCCACCGTTTAAGTCCCAAGGTTCATCTGCCATGGCTGAGCAAGCTTGGACAGTGACAGTGAAGTCCTCAGGACTGAATACAGCACCCAGTACTAACCAGGGCTGACCCTGCTGAGCATCCGAGATCTGACGGGATCGGATGGCAGGGAGGCATTTAACTGCCCGATACGGTCTCCACTGAGACTCGAACTCACGACCTTGTGATCCAGAGTCCAGAGTGCTCACCATTACACCATGGGACCGCCCTTGGTCAATATATAGGCCCCTCAGTTCCCCTCAAAAGGGAGTCACCGATTACAACACTTCTCTTTTTCCTCATATTTGTAGTTGTAACCCGTCCAATAGACTGGGGGTAACCAGAAGACCATGTAGACAGCTTCAGACTGTCCTCCATTAGACTTTCTGAGCCCAGGGACATATACCTGTTTTTTAAGAGCACCCTGGCAGGTGAAAGGGGTCGAGAGGGGGTGTTTTTGCCTTTACGACCAGGCACCTGTCTCCATTCTTCCCCATCCATATGGTCCGTTCTGTCTGCCTGGTGGCAGGAGGGGTTGGGCTTCACCACCTCCTGCTGGGCTTCCTTAGGAGTCGAAAGGCTGGGACTCCACCAGTCAATTTCCCTTTCACTGTCCCTTATGCTTCTGAGCCTTTCCACCTCTTCCTTTAGCTCTGCCACCAGACACAGCAAATCGTTCACCTGCTCACATTGTATTCAGGTGCTTCTCACACTGTCCTCTGGTAGCAGTTCCAGGCTCAAACAGTCTATGCAGCCAGAGGCCTGAGTGGCTGCATCCTTTTTAGAGGATTCTGTCTGTGTTGACACCCCTCTACTGGTAACAGGAGCAACAGCTTTCACTTTTTTGGAAGGCATGACTGCCTTGAGTTGTGGGGAAAGGTTAAAAAAAAAAAATAAGCCCGCAAAAATACCTAGGCTTATGCTATGCCTGCTCACCCTGCCTGTGCGAACTGCCGTGCCACGTCCTCACTGACGTGCCACGCCCCTGTTTGCCTGCTCCTGTTCACCACGATCCAGGTCGCTCACGCTGCCTAGAGATGTTTTAAAGCCTTCTCAATCTCCTGCTAACGAGCAAGCCACACCTCCGAACTCACCTCTGAGTCACCTGATGACAGTTGAAGGAGCAGCAAAGACTTAAAAAAGATGTAATTTACATTCAGAATATTTTTAACATATCTCAAGCCTTATGATCTAAAAACTTCACACTCAGTTTATTCAGGAGTTACTTCTAAGCTTTGTCTACTTGGAAAGTAGAATTATCATGTGAATTATCATTACCATGTGAATACTCTTGATCTGAATAAGAGCATTTATTCTGAAGTGACAATAATTACAAAGGGAATTAATCAGGGATAATAATTCTCCTTTCAACTTGTACCAAACATTAATCTGAACTAAACCTCTCCTTGTGGAACAATCCTCTCATATTTACTGAGATATTACTACTAAGGGAGTGTGACATTTCACACTCTTTGCCATGCTAATCCTCACTAGCCTCAGAAAACTAAATCCAAATTTAAGACAGAGAGTAAAGGCCCTGACACTCAAGGAGAAGCCTTGGGAGGCCTAATATGTTGATATTAGCTGATGCAACCTTTTATTTCCTAGGTGTGGGTGCCTATCTGCAGTCTTAAGTTAAACTGTGTTAAACTAGGAACCACGGTTCTGACCATTCTCCAAGATTTTGTTTGTCAAATGTTCCACTGCTCTGGGTGTGAAAGAATAGTTTGTACTTCTCTTTGGAGAATACTTCCCATTCTGAGCTCCTAGCTGGTAAGCTCCAGATAAACCAGATAACAGAGGAGCTTCCTGGCCAGCATCTGCAACAGTGGAACACATAGTAGCTCAACATCCAACAGCCAAATTATCAACTGAAAAGAAATAGGAACCATGAAACAAAAGCCTCTTAGGCAATACAAGACATTTATTGACCTATCTTTGCCTCAGCTACACAAATTTAATTTTCAATGATTACATTACTCCTCTAAAATGCATTAAATAATTTGTAAAATCAAAGGGACGAGCAACTAAAGCAATCCAGATAACCAAACTCTAATCTCTCAGTAATTACAACTCTGTGTGTGCCTGTGTATATGTAGGCGAAATACATGAGTACAGATTTTGCAGATAGCAGCTAGAGCCTATTTAACAGTCCAGCAGCTCATTTAGCAGTGCACCTTCCCAGGGGCCTCCTCCTACCCTTTGTAACCCAGTAGCCTCCAGGACAGCTCTCAGCAAGCCAGGTTTTGATTTCATCAGAATGTTTCCAGGGCAGAATTCAGTATGTTTGCATGCCACGTTGAATCACAGATCAAGCTTTACAATTCACAAAATTGTATTTCAGCTCAGGGAAACTGTAAACTCTGTTGATGCTACCACAGGACTTGGGCTACTACCTATTGTTAAAGGTTCAAACAAAGAAAGGTGGTGGGGGGAGGGGTCCTTCAGGGAATTTTCCTCTCCCTATCAACACAAAGGTTTTGGGAGTTGAAGTGCCAGGATCGAGAACAACAGAGTGGTTGATAACTCTAGATTCCAACTTAATGGTGGGGCGGAGGTGAGAAAACAGACCCCCAGCACCTGTGAGGGTGAGAGGCTTTTCCTGTGTGCTGGCTTCACTTCGTTTTGGGCAGCTGCGGTGAGTGTTTGCTGGCTGGTGAGAGCTCCTTCTGGCTCTGCTCTTCACCTTCCCTTCCCCATCTCTGGGCACCCTGAGGTTCAGAAAGAGGAGAGAGAGAAGGGTCACAGTTGCCTCAGGATATGCTGCGAACTTTCCTGGGGACGAATTTTGGCTGCAAGGAGATTTCTGGGAACTACCACCACTCCTCAACTTCCAGCATTTCCTTCTTTGAACAAAGGACAAGGAGAGAGTGCTCTTCCCCATGGAAAAGGCTCCATCCTACCCCACATGAGTCATACACCTTTGTCTCTGCCTCCATGGGAAAAGACTGAGAATTCACCTCACGGACAGCCGTGGTGCGACACTGCCACCTGCTGTTCATAAATATAATTGCACCAGGAGGAATTACAGTTTTGGGAGGTTGTTTATTTGATGCTGGGGGAGCAATTTGCTCTGGTCTGTTCCTAGTTATATCTATATCTACAGAAATAGTAGTTAAGAATAGTTATCCTTCTTATATACATTTTCTAATTAAAGTTCTTTTTTTTAAATTTAGTAAGGGGTGACGTGGTTATTGAGGAGGAGTCCCCTCCTCTAGTCTTGATAAACACTTTGGTTTCCCTTAAACTTAGGACACATGAAACTGCCAAACTTCAGAAACTTTGCATGCACAAAAATAAATAGAAAAAACAAGCAAACAAACAAAAAAAAACCACTGGCAAAGCAACTGGCACAACAGAAACTTTGACCTTACACAGGCATAACAGACTTCGATGCAAAACAACATAGACTGGTACAGCTTAATAAAAAAGCAAAATCTTAAGTTAACAGGAAGTTCCAGTGCTGTCAGCAGTTTTAAATGCATGTGTTACCTGACACATACTACAGGCAGTCACTCTTGGGTTTCAAATCTATGTTTTCAGCATGGAAAAAAATGTAGATGTTATAGCCCTTTTTCAAAAAAGCACAGGCAAGCAAGTGCCAAAATATGGGCACTTATCAACAGTGGCTATTCATTTCAGGTATACAACTGCTACTCGCTGAGAGAAGTTCAAAAAGCTGCTGTCAAATTATAAACTGATTGAAGGTAATTCAGAAACAGAGCATTTTCCCAAGCCCAAGGACAGAGATGTAAATATACAGATATATCAATTCTTCCACACCTCATTTAAGTGAAAGAACAAAGTCCATATTTGCTTTTAGTTTCCCAGGACATGTGTCAACTCAATAAATCTTACCAGAGCAAATCCTATTCTCACCAACTTCCCAAAAAGTTTTGTTACCAGTTTCAGAGACACAAGAATGGGTCCTAACTTAGTCACAACTCATCAAAGATAAAGATTCAAGAAGTACATACTCTGAATTATTTAGAAGTTTTCTAGGTTACCAGCTAAAAGGGATGCAAGGAAGGAGTATCAGAAATGCATTCCTTATCATGAACAAATGTTGACTGGAAGACCATATCAACCTACTAGAAAAGATGGACATTTTATGTGTGCATTTCACTGTGCCTCCTTGGAAAGCACTGGGATAATTACCCTAATCTAGAGTCAATACAAAAATTAGCCTCTAAATCTTTCCCAGCTATCAGTTTTCTGTCTCTTTTTTCACTTTTTTCCTCATAAGGAAAGTAAGGCCAACCATTAACTATCAACAGCCACCATTTAAAAATAGTCTTCTCTAGATGTTTGTCTTCTAGTCAAGTGTAGCAAAAAAATCAAGTCTAAATATGAAAACGGACACAAAGCAGTCAGAAAAGCAAACAGAAAAGATTAAGAACAACAATGCCCAGGGAAACCACACAATTTCCAGTAAAGAGAAAACTCTTGCATACATGGCATAGAGTTGAGAAAACATAGTCTAAATCAAATGGTGTTCTCAAATAACACATTACATCTCCCACTGTCATCATTACCATTTATCAGGATGTAGAAGCAAAGTGACAGATGGAACTACACTGTCCATCATACACTGGTGACACCCTTGAGTCAGACTTAACATACATCTCAGAAAAAATGCTTGTCCTGGGTTACTCTAACTATACAGCACAAAACATCCAGCTTTTCAGGGAGCCTGACCTCAGAGCTTGTTCTTATGGCTGCAGCCTCTCTAGGTTACATTGTCAGTCATTGCTCATGCTGTGCAGCCAGTAACAATACATGTTTTACTCTTCCAGATGAATGCCAGGAAATGGCTTGACTAGAGGAAGACTGGAGTGATCACCCTGCCAGGATACTAGTGAAAGCATCATAACATCCTCTCAGCTACTAGCATATAAAGACAGCTTCTTTGCAAGAAAGAAAGAAAAAAATCACATGATAAAGATAGCAACAATTAGGAAAGAACATATACAACACCAACTTTCAGTCCTTACCTTTAACAAGCTCTGGCTTGTAGGCTTTTCTTAGCTGCTCTAGGAAGTTGTTATAAAAACACTCTGCCTGCTCTGTGGGCATTGCCATGTGGTAGTCAGGCTTGTTTCCTTTCAGAATGCACTGGAGGGTAAACTGGCTCACACACAACACTTCATACTGTTTATCCATCACACTTTTGGACCACTGCTTCCCGCTTTCATCTTCAAATACGCGCAAGTTCAAGATCTTTCGGACCCTAGTGGGAGAGAAAGGTATTTCTTAAATTGTCCTATACAGAATCAACAGGTATCATAAAGAATAAGATAACAGGGAAGGCAGATACATATTCATTCTTCCGCCACGTAACAAGATATCCCTTTGTACCTTCATTAGTAAGCCATGGGAATCTTGTCACATTATTAGAGACATAACCAAGAAAACCCTTATACACCTACACAAGGGTACACAGAGTGACATGGAGATGGCATAGGAAATTAAGAAAGCTGACTCTAATATCTGATTTTATGTGTCACAACATTATTTAACATGTGAATAGCTTTGGGAATTTTAATCCTCCCCCTGTAGTGGAAAAATCACACTCAGTATGAAATAAGATTATTCTAGATTATGGTTGTTTCCAATCATGCTTCACATGTATGCCTCCTGCTTTGTCCCTTCCTAGTGCTATCCTCAAATCAGGCCCCACAAGCTAGATGACAACAGTTTTCATTGGGATGAGAAGAAGGCAAGGAGCAGGGCAGAACTGCAGGTGGCAGTGAAGTGATGATAAGGACTTGTTTGAATTTTTGACCCAATTTTTGGAGGTAAAGGGCAGAACTGACCTGCTCAAAACTCAAGAGATCAAGGGGAGCTTCACAAATGATCCTGAAAAGAAGCAGGCAGACTTACAACCCAGTCCTGTGTCAGGACTCCATGCAAGCGACTCTCCTGTCCTTCATTTCTTTTTCTAGCTTCTCCACCCTTCTGCAGCATTAAGGGTGCATATGAAGTGCAAAGCATTTCAATAGCAGTCATCAGCCAGGCATTTTATGTGGCACCAGAGGTGAGGCAGTTAGTATTAGATAAAGCTGAGACTTTGTTATGGCCTAGCTTCAGGGATTTGCTATCACTAAGGTACAGTCATAGGAACCATCCTTGCCAATTTGTGTGTGTCAACAGCTAACAGAACTAACTTCTGAATGAAAAGAATTGTTAAAAGCATCCACTGGAAGGCCCCAGCAGAAGGCTTAAATCATCATCACTGCTCTGTTTTGATCTTACAGATGTTTGTTGTTTCATTTACAGGACTACTAAAGTTTCTTTTAATAGGACCTGAAAAGCCTAGTTAAGCTGATTTCTTTCATTCCTTTTTCTCACATGCTGGCTTCCTGCCCTTCCTGCATCAGTCATCCCAACAACCTGGTGCTGAGAGCACTGTCACTACAAATCACCCGCTTGCAATATTCAGAAGCTTCCTCCACATTCATCAAGGTAGGGATGAGAAAAAATGACAGAGCAAATGTTACACACTGAGTGAGGCAAACAGTAAATTAAACCATTTATTCTGAGCACGTCAGAATAAAAACCTCTTCAGCTCTGCAGAAATTCTCTACAAGTTTCACATGTTTATGTGAGATCTCTGGTGACATTTAGGTCATCTCCTCAGTCTCTACTTTTTCTTCCATATCTGCCAAGGGTTGTTTTCACCCTCTCTCACATTCTTCTCTTTTCACTGCTTGAGCCTTTCCTCTTCTTGACATCAGTCAACTCCACTATCTGTTTCTTCTTTGCGTTTTTAAGGACCGAGGTCAGTCCTAGAGCACTGATCAGACCAAAGGAGACAGAAGAAGCCCCTGGAGCTTGCAAACGTTTGATGGCTGAATCACACTATTCTGTGGCCATGGAACAGATGGGCAAAGTCAGTCCTCCAGGCTGCCAAAATGGATAAATGTTTACAGACAAATAACTGACAAGACTATCTCAACTTTTGGAAGAACAAAACTTCTCCTGTGCAAGATAAAATGAGAGTTTGAAGTTTCTGAAAAATCTCATCCTTGAAGGATGGATTTCTTCTGGGTAAATTCATGCAGTAAAAAGGACAAACATCTAAAAGAGTGAGACCAGAAAAACCCAACATGTTGGTTCTTTCTTTTTGAGTCCGCTCTTGTTAAAAAACAGAGACGGGAAATGGAAACAGATTTTTCTCAACGGAATATAAGAGAAAACTCTAACTAAGAAACCTGTATTCAAGGTAAAATCTCAAGAGGAACTAACCAGCAAACCAGAATTTCCTAATAGGAATAACCAATTTGTTTGGCTACTGCATAGGTTGATGCCTAAGGATTTAATGTGTTTTTTGTAGATTTTAGAACCACGTAAGTTACAAAGACTCTTCCAAGTCGCTCATATCCTAAAGTCAGTTACTAAAACTCTTTCCACAAGATTACAAGCTTTTTCATGCCCTGCCAAGGCTGTGGTGTTTGTGAGAAGCCACCTGTAGATAGCAAGAAGACAAAATTTAAGAAGGCGGCCTAGAAGGTCCTGGAAGATCTCCAGGGGGCTGTCCTGAAGACGCCCATGGGTAGGGCACAGAGGGAAATGAGAATGATGGTTGGTTGTTAATATCTCATATGTAAATTACTAAAGAAGTTATAGAAGTTGTAACATTTCTGGTTACGGGGGGCAGACCTTTGGGTATGCAACCTGGAAGCTTCTAATAAAAGTTAACCTGTATATCTTTCTTCATTAAAACTGTTTTTGAGTGTCTATTTTGCTGCAGAAATAGCCAACAGGTTATCAGTGACTCAGTATCATCAATGCACAAATAAAAGAGTTCAAGGCAAAAGGAAATAAGTGACTTACATGTGCTCCAGCTCTCTTTGTGTATCTTCCAATGAAATGCCCAGCAGCACACAGAGGCCTCGTCCTATTGAACTGATTTGTTCGCCACCCACTGGGGAAGAAGAGGGTGAAAAGTAAGGCTGAATGCACTGTCTTGTTTTATGGCACAAGTACTGGTTTCAGCTGGAAAACTGTCCATCCACCAAAGAAAATGGCATTCTAAACCCTGCTTCTCTGTATTAAGTTTGTAGAGATTAAAGATCACACAGAAGCATTCTTTCAATGTCACGACTTCTCTGTGAGCTCAGGATGCTTACCCCAGCATTTAATAACATTGTTGAAAGATTTTTACTACAATTGATCAGCTGTGCTAACCAGAGAGGTGGCAGAACTCTCTCCAAGACTTGTAAAAATTATCCATCTGATTGATATCACTATATTTACTAAGTTTCTCTACTCCACCATTCCCTTCATACTTTGTATTCGATGTGTAAAGGTGACTTCTACTTGATACAGTCCTGATGGATTTTTTGAAACATGACTTTTAACAACCTGCAAATTCTGCCCTTCTAACTGGGAACACAACCCCTTTAAAGACATTTACAATAAACCACAAACTATTGCAGACCTATTGTGCATTTCCTATGAAATGTTTTAAATTATCTTAATTTAAATTATCTTAACATGATTGACTCTGAGACCACTGTAGTAAGATTAGATGAGGCCTTAAAACTGAGATAAGCACCAGTTACCCAGCAGTTAAAACTGCATCCAGGCTCATGACTGGGAAAAAAAGCTCTAAACATCCTGTAAAATGAAAGGAGATCAGGTCTCTAGGAAAAGCTGAAATCTTGTGTCTCTGCACTAGTGGCCATATCAGCACTATTCCCAATGGGCAGAAGCAAACCAGGGGAAAATACTCCTCCCAAAGACTCCATTTGATCTGGGTATGAGTCCTCCAGCTCAGAAATCTATTCTGCTAAGTACAGCACTCTCTCCCTCGGAGAGTGACATCTCAAACTCTTGAACAGCCAGAAACAATAGTTTAAATTCTCCCCAGATAACAGGCAAGAACTCCAGTTCCGATGGACTCTGACCACTGTTATGCCCACGGTACCAGCTGTGCACAAAAGCTTGTACCCTTAAACAGACATGCGCTGTCAGTGCAGACACAAAAGCAGAAGCTGTTTACTAACATGAAAGCCATCCTGCTGCACACTGCCCCACAGCAGAACTCACTGCCTCACATGCAAACTTCTTGGGGATTTTAAGCATTTGAGCGCAGAAGGTCCAGCCAGGTACATTCCATCAGGACACACCATTTCTATCGGTACAATGGCTACTGACCTAGGCAAGCAGTGTTTGGTTGCGGCTGGGATAGCACCACTGACACATGCAAGCAGTGCAAAAAGGTGAGCCAGACTGCACTGTCAACATGCTTGCAAATGCACCCAGATGACTGGGATTCTACTGCAAACACGCAGGAGCCACAGGAGAGGGAAACTGGGATGACACTGCCACCACACACACACACTGAATGGAGGCATCTCTGATTATAGTGCTGATACATTCACTTGGGGAAAGGTGATCACAGCCTCCCTGCTGACATGATTAAGCAGAACAGGGGCGACTGTGACCACAGTGCCAGCCCGTGTGGGTGATGCAAGTAGGCAGCTGGGATGTCTACTCTGACACACACAAGCAATGTGGAACAGTCCCTGGTTCAGCCCTGCCACATGAGCAAGCGAGGCACAGTGGCGGTGGCTGTGGCTGTCATGGCACACATGCAGGTGCGGGGACTCGCTGCAGGGACGGCACTGCCAACACAGGCAGCAATGCACCGCAGTGACCAGAGCAGCCTCACCAACACAGCACCAAAGTGGTGTCACAGCATGAGGCCTGACAGAGTTCAAGAAGAGTTTGGGGCACATGGTGTGATTCCTGCGGATATCCTGTGCAGGGCTAAGAGTTGGGCTCGATGATCCTTGTGGGTCCCTTGCAACTCAAAATATTCTGTGATTTTGTGAACACAAGCAAGAAATGCAAGATGATTGCGACTGTGGTGTCAATATAAAGGCACTCGTGGCGACTACAGCGAGACTGCCTGCCCATGCCAGCAAGGTAAAGATGCACACAGACCTCACATGCAACCCACGAAGGTGGCTGGGCCCCCGTAGAAGCCAAACTGACGCAGCGGGACAAAGAAAGGTGAGCGCGCGCGCGCGCACACACACACACACACACACACACACACACGCACGCACACAGCCGCCCTCAGTCCTCCTGGCTGAAGCGCACTGACCTGTGACGCTGGCCTGGGCCACTCGCTGCACAATCGCCTTCATGGCGCAGCGCGGACCGGTGCCAAACGGGGACGGCGGCTCCTGGCAACAGCGGCCGCTCTCATCCGTGCCGACCGCCCGCAGCGCCTCCCCGCGGCTCGGAGGTGTTTTCGCAGCTCCCCGGCACAGTTGCTACAGGGCCGTGAACAGGGGCTGCTTCTATAGGAAAGGAACAGGTGCTTGCAGGACAGGTGTGCACAGACCAGGTATGCACAGGACAGGTGTGCGCAGGGCAGGTGTGTGCAGGGCAGATGCACAGCGCAGGTATCCACAGGTATGCGCAGGGCAGGTGTACACAGACGTGTACAGGTGTGTACAGGTCTAGCGTCTACAGGAAAGGTGTGTACAGGGCACATGTGTTCAGGACAGATGTGCACAGATGTACACAGGACAGGTGTATACAGGACAACTGTGTACAGCTGCGCACAGGACAAGCATGCATAAGACAGGTGTGCACAGCATAGGTGTGCACAGGTGTTCAGTGTATGGAGGGGCTCCCTTCCTCTAAAGAGGAGTTAGTGCCTACAGGGTTTTGTGGGGGCACCTACAAAAAGGAGAAAATGCAATTAACCAGAGTGGCACTCTCTGTAGGAATAGCTACAGGGACACGGGGAGGCGCCCATAGAAATTAGTGGCTGGGAGTAGCTCTCTAGAAAAAAAAGAGGTGGTGGCTCTAGGGACCATAGGAGTCCATATGGAAAGGTGGGTCTGTACGTGCATGGGCTGGGTGGGGCTTATGTTATAAAAGTACCTATAAGAATCACAGAATGGGTTGGGTTGGAAGGGACCTTAAAGATCTCCTAGTCCCAACCCCGCTGCTGTGGGGCCTTTCACTAGACCAGGTTGCTCAAGCCCTTATCTGAAACCTTGCCTCGAACACTTCCACAGTTGGAGCATCTACAACATCCCTTGGTAACCTGTTCCAGTGCCTCACAACCTCCACAGTAAAGAATTTCCTCTCAGTATCGAACCTAGATTTCCCCTCTTTCAATTTGTATTCATTCTCCCTTGTCCTACCACTTCAGTTCCTGATAAAGAATCCCTCTCCAGCTTCCCTGTAGGCCCCCTTCAGATGCTAGAAGGATCTGGAACCCAAGGTGTGCAGGCAGAGATGGCTTTTCATGCGGCAAGATGGGAGGCCATAGAGAAAGCTGTGTACAGTAGGGCGAGGGGTGTCCTAAAAATGCTGTAGGGAGAGCCCTGATAGAAACAGGGAGGTGGGGCAGAGGCAGATGGAAGCCCCTACAGAAAGGAAGCTCTGCTGGTGCAGGGTCTTGGGTCTCGTCTCCCCCAAAGGGAGGCCATGTC
Organism: Pithys albifrons albifrons; assembly: GCF_047495875.1. Taxonomy (NCBI): domain Eukaryota; kingdom Metazoa; phylum Chordata; class Aves; order Passeriformes; family Thamnophilidae; genus Pithys; species Pithys albifrons. The sequence goes on from NC_092459.1 coordinate 105,047,148, forward strand.
CACAGGGTCTGGAGAAAGCCTCTGGAAAAAGCAGGGGCTGAGGGTAGAACTCTAGAAGGTGAAGTGGAGGCTGCAGGGAGCAATGAGGGTCAGCAATGAGAGAAACAAGGGAAAGCACCAACAGGAAACAGTGGCCAGGAGCTGGGAAAGGAGCTGGGAAAGGAGGTGATGTTCATAAGGACTAGAGAAAACCCTACAGAATGAACTTAGTTATGGCCACAGAGCTAGGGGACATAGCATGTATGACGATCAGGAAAATCCCTAGAGAGTGGAAAAGGAGAGCTTGGGGCAGAAAATTTAGTAATTTTTTAACTCACAGTAGCATTTCTGCACTTGTAATTCATCTCTTGTAAGCTTTTATTTGAAGGATGAATAAGAAGTCTCGTTTCCGAAACATTAAACTACACTCCTTCCCATTTACTAATTGTTCTTAAAAGTATCCATTTCAGAGCTACTCAATTGAGAAGCCATCCCAGGCACATACTGGATCATCCAGCTACGTCCTTGCACACTAGCTGGGAAATCAACTTCACACCTGGTCAGAGCATTGAACACAGGACATCAGGTTGATTAACACCTCACAGTACACCTGGATGAACCCAGTTCATGTTCAGCAATTCAGATATGCGCACCAAGAGAAGCAGTGATTCCAGCACATAAGAAGGTTTGCAAGTCCTGCAGAGTGGTCTCCAAGACAGAGATGTTGGTTCAGCAATGCAATGGACAATTTTCCAGTGGTAGTCTGGTGCAAGGCACTCGGATGACATTCTCAGAGCTCCAACACAATGTTCTGAGCTTTCATACAGCTCACTTTTCCGAACGAGGGCTGCCACTAGGATTAAAGAATGATACCACACGCCTGAGCAGTCGAGTAATAGGAGGCTGAACATCTTTGTATGTTACTTGTGTTGTCACTTGGAATCCTAAAGGTGTTTCTGTAGTGTATACTTCCTTGCAGGCCACTTGGTTCATCTGAGGATCATTTTCATACTCTAAGGAATAGGGGGAGGGCAAGGAGAGAGACAAAAGAGAGCATAGCAATAAAAATGATTTATTCAATCATCATGGCACAAGAGCAGCCACATGGGCATTCAGTCTTCCCTTTTACTCAATGTCTGCGGACTATATAGCAAAGATCTAATAACTGCAAAAAAGGTGATTTACTAGTGTAGGTTAGATACCTGCCCTGGTACTGGACAAGAATCAGAACTACAGGAGAAGCAATAACAACTGGCTTACAAGTTGCCCACACTAAAGCTAGCTCAAGTAGCCCAACGCAGAGCTGACCAAAGGTTAAAGCATTGTCCAAAGGTCTCTTAAACACTGACAGGCTTGGGGCGTCGACTACCTTTTCAGGAAGTCTGTTCCACTGTCTGACCACCCTCCCGGTAACGACATGCTTCCTAATGTCCAGCCTAATCCTCCCTCAGCACAGCTTTTAGCCACTCCCATAGAGTAAATAAAAGCAGCAGTTTGGCAAGAGTCTAGTCCCTTTTCCTGTGACCTGAGATAAAGCACAAGCTTCTCCCATCAACAAGAGATTTATCTTCCTTCAGGGTTAACCCCTTAGGGCTGCCAGGGGGGCCGGGGGACACCCGGTTCATTCACCCGGCCCAAGCAGAGGCCACGCTCCGGCTGCCACACAGCTCCAAGCGCCTCGAGGGGCGGGCGGGCGTACTTCTGGGGTAGTCCGGCGGGACCATTACCCGGTCGTACCTTCCCTGGCTGAAGATGAGAAATCGGCGCCCTTCCCCGGCACCGATAACAGCGCGGGACCCGACCCCGGACAAGCCCTGCCCCATACAAGCTCCGTCCCCAGTAGCGCGCTTCCTCAGACAACGACCGCGCTCCGGACAAGCCACGCCCACACGAAGCTCCGCCCCGACCGAAACACAACATCCCCCTCCCCCCTCCCCCCCCCGCCCCGGCTTCGCCAAACCCCGCCCCCCGACACTGCCCCCCTGGCCGCATCATGCCCCCACTACCTCCCCCCCGCCCCGCCAAGGTGACCCCTAGCACGGTCCCCCGTCTCGGGGCCGCACCAGTCCGTACCGGCCCCGCCGCCGCTCTCGGCGCCACCGCCGCTGCTCTCGCGGCTGTAGTAGATCATCCCGCCGAGCGCCGTCCATCCGCCCACGGAGTACAACAGCGCCGCCCGCGCGTTCCACAGGGCCGCCCGCATCGCCCCCCAGCAACGCCCGCGCTCATTGGCCGCGCTCCTCCGCCAATAGGGCGGCGCGCACGGCAGGGGAAGAGGCAAGATGGCGGCGGGAGCAGCGGGGAAAGGAGGCGGAGGCGGAGGCGGAGGCGGAGGCGGAGGCGGAGGCGGAGGCGGAGGCGGAGGCGGAGGCGGAGGCGGAGGCGGAGGCGGAGGCGGAGGCGGAGGCGGAGCGGGTCGTTGCAAACAGACCCGAGTTTGTGGGTATCAGTAAGTAGTAACGCTCTTACTTGATTTTATTTTCCTTAATGCACTCTCCTGGTTGATAAAATAGACTTTTTAAGTACACACGACATTAAAAATTAAGCTAAAGACTGTTGAATAAAACGTCCTTCAGTTCTAATTACGGTGTGTGAAAAATGCAAACAGAATATAGACGAAAAGGAATACAAATAAATTAGAAAGAAATAAAAACTCCTCCCGAATATTTATTTCGTATAATATTTGAAAACTCCAGTTCAAAAGAGAGAAAAGGAAATGTAAATAAACTGCTCTATTTCTGTCGTCATCATCATTATCCATGTAATTCATCTGTTCCTGCTCCTCAGTTTGATCAGTCACGGTGCACTTGAAACTGCCAGCTTTTTTAAGTGGTCCATGAATACCTGGAGACTCACATCATCTGTCAAGACTGGAGCTCCCGATTCTTCCAAAAAATAAATAAATAATGAGCCTAAAACACTTGTTATTGATACAGGACACTAACTGAAAGCAAATCAAATGTTAGCACTCGGAACTAATTGCCTGCTAAATTAACCACCATTTTCTCCTGCAAAACACAGATCCTTAGTATCTTCAATGAAAAGTTGCTACGGTTTGGCAACAGCCCTGACTACAATCTAACTACTGCAGAAAAGCCTCTTCTTCCTAAAGCATTAGGAATTTTGCTGCCCATAGTGCTATTCAAACAAGGTAAACAAAAAGGATATCAAAGTTCAGTATTCTCAGACAGAATTCCTAGATTTATATGGCTCCATATGCTAGTTACTTTTTCCAGAATACTAAATACATTGTTACTTTTTAACATCATGTGTGTAGGGAAGGGTCAGGATAAATTCTAGGTCATGTCACCTGGAACCTGTAAAAACATAGGCTACCTAAAATCAGCTGTTTCCTTCTATACCAGCCAACACAGAAAATTCTCCTGGTTTGCCTGTGCCCCCACCACATGCAGCTGGAACACAGGAAGGGAAATCAAAGGGGCAAACTACTCCTTGCAGAAACCACTTTTTCCTGCTATCACGCTACTCACATCTGGAAGCTATTGATGCTTCGACCAGCATTCCTCAGATCTCTTGAGAAAAACCTCAAAGTCAACTGGGTTTTGTGGAAAATTTGTGGGGATTCAGTACAAGAATATGAACATGAGTTCAGTCATCCAGGCTTGAAAACTGTAGTCTCATCATCTAGTGCTCCCCACCAGTACTATTAATCTTACCAACAACGATGGTAAGAAACTGAGGACAAATGTAGCCTGCTACCATTTGTGGTCACATGATGAAACAGAATCCCTACTGCACAAATTGGTACATGAACATTTTACAGCATTCCCAAACACGAGCAGCTCTTTCATTGCTTACTTGGCCCCACGCATAGAGGTTATTGTGGGTCTGAGAAGGGTTCATTTTAGACAAGAGGAACAGGACCTATAAGACAAAAGAGAAACAGTTTTGTAAAGGGACAAGACCTATGAGCTCCTTCAAGCTTCATGCCACCTTAGATCCATGATTAACAATGTTCCCCTGCTTTTGCAAGCAAGGTACTAGTTTAACTTAATCAGGTTTCAACTACAGAAACAGACCTATCTCCAAGGGGCACTGAGTGCTCTGCTACAAGACATGCTTGCCTGGCAGGGCAGCTCTGGTTCCATATGACATAGGCATGTCACCAGAACCATACCTTGCATGCCCCATCTGCTCTTCAGAAAAGGGGTCAAGTGGAGGACCAGTGTAAATGAGTCACATCAAAAATCAATACCAGTTCTTTGGTTTGGACCATCAGTTCCTTTTCCCTGCTAGAAACACACCAGGCACAGCACAACTGCAATTCCAGTAAGAGCAACAATAGGAACTGTTTTATATCCTCATTCAGCATTTGAGAATAAAGAAGCAAATGGTCAAACATTCAGCATTACAGCAGGCTAACTACAGACACATAAGCAAATCATTTCTTTCCCACTTATTTGGGGGAAAAAAAACATATTTAAGTCAGCTTTTCCATTTTTTTCCCATATTCAGATTTCAAAAGCAAGTGATTTGCTTATTAAAAGACAGAGGTGTAGAACAAGCTTCTGAGAAAATGTGCTAGCTTTGTACTTTAAAGAACTAAATTGCTGTTACATTTAAGTTACAGAACCATCATTTCAGAAAAGCAGAAAGACAGTCATTTGCTCTAGGCAAAACCAGAAAGAGTTCCTCCATAAACATTCTCACCTGACTGCCCTCATGTTCACTGTGGATGTAACTGGGCATTGGGAATCTGGTCTGCAAGATTTCCTGAGCATCATCCAGTGGGGCTTGCAGTAGGTGCTTGAAGTTTTCATATTCAGGCATGTCTTGGTATCCAGCCTTGTGCCACTATGCAATAGTCTATTGATGGGACAACAATGAAATGAAAACAAGAGTAGAGATGTCTGGAAGCCTCCCCTTTTTTAACCTGCACATCTTAAGGCAGGTTAATGTTTCATGTACTTCTGCTTACAGAGCAAATGCACACTTTCACTACTCTGGTAACAACAATAATGTCTGTCTCTGAATTTAAGCACAGGCACTCAACACAAAAGCTGGTAGCAATTTTTCCAGTGAAAAGCAATTAGTTGAAAGTGATCTTCAAACCTTTATGCTTCAGCCTGTGCCAACATAGAAATATGAAGCATTTATAAATCATTGACATCTTGAGTCTGACTTGGCCTTACAGTATTTTCAAGGTACCTATCATATGTACCATATGTACACATATACAGGTCACATGCTTAGCTCTTCCTTCGTCTAAATTTTACACAAGTGTCTTGCTCTTCAGCAGTAGGTACAAACTGTTTAAGGTCACTCCAGATTTTTTGTCATTGTTGATTCAAGTGTCCAACTCCTGTTCGTGTCAGTTGGGTATCCCTGCTTACTTCTCAATGGAACAAATCCTATATGAAGTGAAAGCAGGATGTAATTGTGGAGCTGCCAAAAGCTATCATGCCAATGTCAAGCACTCTAGCAACAGTCATCAAATAACAGTGAAGTAGGTTAATTCAAAAACAAAGGGAAGGGTTAAAATATCTCCCAAAAGGTTTTCACTAATAGGATGATATGAGGGAATATGAATAGGAGCAATATGGGGGGTGGGGGGGAACGCATCAAAAAACAGGGAGATTTCTAGAGAAGGAAGTGTAAAGCAAGCTTCCTTTTTCTCCCTTACTCTATAACTACTTTAGGATGCAACATATTTCTGTTCTTGAGCTACATTAGTCCACTGCTTCTTTCCAAAACCTGATAGGACTGAAATACAGATCTACAGGTCTGCATAGTGCACAGGCACTGGAAAGCCAAGGTTTTGGATATTGGTATAAGTCTATATGTTTAGAAAGAGCCAGTATCTAAGCACTTACCTCAGTCATGATGGAAGAAATATAGGGGCAGCTTCCAAAAACATCAGTATTTAAAAGCAAAAACTGGAAAACTGCCTATTTGGTTTCTTTAAGAGCAGCAGTATTTAGGTGTCAAATCCGTGCAACCAAGTCTGTCACGTACCTGAAACGGTTGCTCTCTGCCCTGCTTAGTTTCAAGTTTCTCTAGCCTTTGCCAGGCATGGTAAGGGACCACCTTCATTACCAAGCTAACATAACAAGCTACTACTCAGTACAGAACATATCCCTAGCGATTCCAGTATTATTTTAATTCTGACAGTGGAGAAATTGTATTCAAACAGGCAGCATGTATACCATGCCATTATGCTTTTGTCAGCCTTGCAAGAAGCTTATTTTATACTAACAGCCATGCTGTTCGCATGCATGGCAGAAGGGAGGGAGTGCAAACAGAGAAAGAGAACATATTTCATTGTACCTCACCAGGGTAGGTAACTATCTGAAATAAAGTATCCATCAGTAGGATTCTGTCAGGAAGAATGCTGCTGCTGTGCAAAAGCACTGGCTGGGGAAAATAGAGAAGAAAGTCAGGCATTCCTAAGCCCTCAGAAGTATATTCACCTTCATGGTTAGCCAAAAACTTGTTGAACCCTGCCCATACAGGCACTGTTTGGCCCATGTGAATGCCCAGCAGAGCATGGCCAGCCTCCTGCAGCATTACAGAATGGAGCAGCAGGTTATCAGCATCTGTACAAAGTGCAGGATGCCAGAGAGCATCTATGGCCATCCAAGTGTAATTTGATATTATCTTGACCTAAAGTAACTCGGCTTTAACAATTAGAAAAACCCAACAAAAACATAGCGGTCTTTTTGCTGAAAGACTGTTTCTCCAACTGAATACTCGTTATTTTGCATTGATAGTCACCTCTTCCTGTAAAACTCAGACTCACCTCAGGAGGTCCATGAAAAGAATAAGCATAAAGGATGGGCTGGATCATAATGAGAGACTGGGTCAGATATTGCCTAGCAAAATGGTGATGGTAATAAGAAGATTCACCTGGACTGTTATTGAAGACCTGCAGGAATGAGGAGCATCACAGATGAAACATAAACTGCATGAGAAAGATGAGTGAGAAGAGAAATGTCAGCCAAAGCTGCCAAGACGTCTGAACAGCAAATGCTTTGGAAAAAAGTCTAGCCCTCATTAATTCCTTAGAGTTCTTCCCCTATCAGTCACTTGTAGCACTGAACTGCAGGACCAGTCCACTAAATTAAAAACATACCTGTTCCTCTCCTCTTGAATCTGATAAATAGTACAATATAGTTTAGTATCCTTCACACTACCCTTGCATACTTTTCCCATGCCTATGGGAAGTGACATTCTTACCTGAGGATACAAAGAAAATGATTCTGACAATCTGAAGGAGTTGGGATCTTCTTTGTTGTATTGTCCAAATTTCTGGCACTGTTGGAAGCAAAATGGATCCTCTGGTTTTCTATTTCTTTCTATTCCCCCCCCCTTTTTTTTTTTAGAATTAACACTTTTTTTTCCAGAAGGGTGTTCTAGTGGTTGTTTTTAAACAATGAATGCAAAAACCTGATAAGAACAAGTAATACAACATTTACATTCGTTAAGTCAGTGGTTTCTCTCTTTTACTGGAATGAGAATGATAATCTGATCTATTTATAGATACATATATAAAAACTTAGATTTGAAAGTATCCAAGAGTGAAAGAAATAGTGCTTCTATAGCACTACCCAATTTTTTCCATTAAATCAGGGCTACTACATTGTATCTAAAGTGCTTTGTATACTATGGAACACTTCTGCAGCAACTAATTCCTTCTAGAACAGCAGCAGACTGGCATTGCACCAACTGCTTCGCTGAAAAGAAGAAACATTAATAGTTTTATCAATTTAACTATAAATGACTCCACAGTCACTTCAGCACGTAGTGTGCCTGTTTGTGTTTGTGTTCAAATATTTGTTTTTAAGTGTCTGATGCACCATACTGTGTTGCTACCGACTCTACACATGTGTTTGACAAGGCCAACACTGATTTAGAGAATTTGGGCTTGTGAAATTAAAAGCAAGAGACAGCAGGAGGCTGCAGAATTAATTCAGATTACCACCCTGAACTTGGCTCACATCTGAATGCTGTGTCTAGTTTTGGGCTTTCCAGTGCAAGACAAACATGGATATATTGGAGTGGGTTTATCACATGCCGCCCAGCTAGTCAGGTGTTGGAGCATCTCATGTAGAAAGTGAGGCTGAGGAAGCTGGGTTTGTCCAGCCTGGTGAAGAGTGGGATCAAGGACTCAAATTGTTGTCTACAGCTACCTGACTGGTAACTGAGGAAATGAAAATTCTGATTGGGAAATAGAGGCAGGAGAGGGGGAAAAAAATTCCAGTAACTGTGACCAGACATTGGAACAGGCTGTTAAGAGAAAGAAGAGAAACTCTGTCTCTGGAGATCTTCAAAACTCAGCTGAACAAGACCTGGAGCAACCTGCTCTAACTTCAAAGCTGACCCTACTTTAAGCAGGAGAATTGAACCAGAGGCCTTCCCACCTGTATTATTCTGTGTTTCACTATCACTTATTCAATCTCAGGTTTAACTCTTTCAGCATGATGGGATATTTATCGATGCCTTCTCACAAATTGGCTGACCACAACTGGGTTCTGAGCTATTACATACTACAACTATGTGACCATGATCAGAGTACAAGTGGTCTGTCCAGCCACTGCAGAACATCTGGTCCCTCCTCAGATTCATCTCTGTACATTCCCAGTTGTGCCATCAGCACAGCAGCTGCTTCCTGGTCAAACACAGCTTCTATATGCTGGACCTGACTCTGTGCATATGCCCAGCTAGAGGGCTAGTAAAGCATTAATGCTCCATACATCCACCTTCAGCAAAACCCAAACCACATTCATCCTCCTTGTGTCAACTACTCTGCAGCCACTGCATGCAACAAAAAGCTAGAAAAATTCCAGTAGTCTGCAGCTTACATCTCTGCCACTCTGTCAGAGAACTGGCATACGATACTCACTTTCTGGCTACAGTGGTGACACGAATGCGCTTCTCCATACTGGAGTGTTGATACTGAGTGACAAACTGCACTGCCTCTCTACCTCCCTGACGTATCAGTGCATTGTGCTGCAAATGAAACAAGATCTGCCTCGAAAACATGATGGCTTTTCCATACCTCTTCTCAACTGTAACAAGCCCACACAACACAGAAAACAAACAGACACACATGGAATAAAATTCCTTTGAGGTAGCCTTCCGAGCTGCCACATGCTCAGAAACTTCCCCAGCGAACAGTTACTTCTGAGCCATCAAGTTATTACAGCTTGAAAGACAGATTCTCCAAACATTTGAAACTATTTGTACTTTTAGTCTCCACTCGACCTACTGGCAAAAAGACAATTTATTCTCTGTTAAATAAATACTATAGGCAAAAAACATGGAAAGTATGCAGATTATGTACAGAACAAAAATATTAGGCAATTTATACATACAAAATCAATTTCTGAGACTGTTTATCATAAAACACTTAGTTGCTTTACAACCACCTATCTACAACACAGAGGATGTAATTGCATTTTCTGACCCTGTAACAAATACTTTGATGTGTAAAAAAGATGATTAAAAAAAAAGAGAAACCAGGACTGACCTGATTTACCACTTCAAAATAAATGGCCAGAGTTGTACTGGGATCCAGGCTACAGATTTTCCATTAAGATGTTGCTCCAATTCCAAGCTCCTGCAGAGCATCAAAAAGAAAGCAGCAACTTTGCCTTTAGCAGCAGGAATGGCGAGCTTATGTCAAATTCTGATCTGAGGTACACGTAATGTCAGGCCTTCTAGATTTGTTATCATTTGAGTGTGAATAAACTCACTGAGGGCCATACAGTTAAAAGAAAGCCTTATGGGGCAAAAATTTAGTCCAGGAAAGACTGTCACTTCCTAGGCGATGTTTCCAAATTGTTCTTCTTGAAAACTCTGACGTAGTAGCTGAGCTGTAGGTCTAGACAGAAACTTTGCACTGTTTATTTACTTTGTTATTGAAGATTTTTCAGTGTCAGAAACTTACATTTTCAGAGACATATGGCCCTTTAGCATTCAGTGATATGCATGGTCCAATAGCTTCTGCAATTTTCAGCCCCCTAGAGGTCTAGAACAAGGTAAAAAAGAAAGTTGTGGGGTTTTTTTAATCAAGGCAATCAAATAGCATACACAGTCTAAACCAGTTGCTCAGCTTTGATGCGATGATAGTACACACTGCTGTCAGAGAAAACATTTCTGAGTACTTTCCCAGATCAGCTGCTGCTACAATTAGTATAATTGAGTTAAAAGAATCTACAGAATCACATTTTAATAATGAAGACATATTTATAGTAACTAGACAGTATGACATGCTCCTTGCTGAGTGAGGAGAGGCTGATCTCAGTTGCCTTAAAATAAAGCTAACAAAACAAAACAAAATTGAAAGCAAAAAACCCACACAACAACAACAAACAAAACCCACTACAAAATTACTAAGCTTCCAAATAAAATTTCCTTCCACTCCAGTGCAGAGCTTCTTCCAAAGAAGCACTAAATCCGACCTCAAACATGTACAATTTTCTACACCCCAGAGACTTCAATTGATCTTCGAGTGAAGAGCACTTGTATTATATCCCCGTTATGTCATCCAATCAAACTAATCTCTCACCTTCACATCCAAATTTGCACCAAAAGTCATCTGGAATTCACCACTGTACCCTTTGTTAAATACTTGCTGGAAGGTCTGTTTGAAGAGAGAAGTGTTGAAGGAGTGTTCCCATCACCATGTGTCCTCTGGGAAACAAAAAACAGTGTATAATGGAACTGAACGAACTGTGAACTAGAAGTACAAAGGATACATCCCTCCAAGTCTCACCCATGCAAACACATTCAGTAACTGTTCTAGAGTATGCCTTTGCATAGGCAGAATTCATATCAAGGAATGCAGAGTCACGAAAAACTCCTATAAAGCCAGACAGGTTAGTGCTCCACCTTTGCTAGTTTGCTTTCTCAACATTTCTTGCCATCCCTTTAGCTGCCTCCAAAATGTTCATGTTCCACCAGTTAGAAATGTCTCAGCTCAAAAAGACACTTTGTTCAGCATGCTTTTCCTGAGCAGGGCTGAAACCACGCACACTATATAAGGGGTGGTTGCACTGCTGCAGCACTTGGACAGGTGTGTGGGTCTGTACTGGGCCTCCCTTAAGTGCTGTGGCAAACCCAGGCCTGATCAGATGCAGCCTTGAAATGCAACCAAAGGGTCTAACAATCTCTCTACTGCATACTGAGCACTGTCCGATTATTTACAAACATCTTGCATTTGTTCTGACCATCCTTTGACTCTAGAGTAAAATACCCGTTAGAGTATTTTAAAAAGCCAGTAAGATATGTCAAGTCCCCTAAAGGCCTCCCCACAGAGACCATTTTCAGCAATATGGAACACAAGCACTTACCCTTAGAGATGTCACTTAAAACTGAACCCAGGGAAACCAAGAATCCCTAGAGAAAGCACAAGCGAGCTGTTAAACAGAGCAAGTCTGGCCCACACACGAGAATCTTCTATCCACCATGCCTGACAGTGTGATGCACTTCAGTCATGCACAACCACAAGGCATGACATCTCTATCCCATAAATTCTGGAAAGGATACTTGCTGGCTCTGAAGAGACAGAACACATTTGCAAAAGACATGTTGCACTGTGCTTTAGAATACATTTCTCAAGGCAGGACACTGAGTTTTATAATAGCAGAGCAAATTCACATGCTGCTTTGAGACTCTAGAAATGTGGACTGGGATCAGGTGAGGTTTGGCCATATAATTCGTGGCAAATTCAAACCACAGTTTAGAACAGAATGATAACAATCTCACCCTTTTGCCCCAGTAGCAATCTTAACTGCTTTCTGAACCATTCTTCCCCTCAAGAAAAAATAAAAAAAGGCAGGTGTCAGCTTTGTGTGGTCCTGCTATGAACATACCCAGTGAGGTTTGTACAGCACTTCATCTCTAACAGCCCAGTCTGGCCCAGGGCACAGGCTTAGATGTCTATGCCATGCCTGTTGTCTGCAGTGCAATTAGCCAGCGTCTCAGTGCTGGGGAGCACACACAGTGCTTAGGATGCTACAATGGGTAGTATTTCTGCTGCTCTCCAGCTGAGGCAAACATGAAATGCAAGGTACATATGGGGCAATTACGACTACTCTGGTAACTAAGCAGCTGTTTGCTCTTACTGCTCTGCTGCAGCACGATTCTCCCTTCTATGATGAGTGATGCACTTGGATAAGATTGAGTTGCGTGTCTCAAATACAGAGTGCATGAATCATATGGAATCTTTGCCTGTGATGACTTAGTGGAAACCCAAAGATTTCCAACTGATGGATAAGAGAATAGGTGTCATACTGCTTTCTCTAAGCTGACAAGGACATTTCATATCTGACATTTTGACTATTTTAACAGTTGTTTTACACATCAAGAAGACAAAGGAAGCTTTCTGAAAATGACCAATTCTTGGAAGACAGGTTTTTTCCTTCCCAGAATGAGATAAAATAATCTTGATGAAAAAACTCTTCACCAACCATCAGCTAAGAAATAACAGTGAAATACTTTCTTCTCTGAAAAGATACAGGATCATGATAGAGAACTAAATAGAATTAAGTCTTTCACCCTTCCCCTGAGAATTCTCACAATTTAACATACACAGAAGACTGGGCATTTCAAGGACAACCATGCAAATATCTGAACATACCGTTACTACAGTATGGAATATAGAATGGAATATATTTCCTGTGGTAAGACATTGGGCAGCTGTCAACATAGCAATGTATATACATTTGTGTACTGTCCTTTCTCCCCCATGTAAGGTTCCAACACTACTCAGTTTTAGCTTTTAAACATACCTAGCAGGCTCAAGCACCTACTTTGGTTGCCTTCTTCATGAACCTTGCATTATCCTTCTCTATGTCATGCCAAGAACGGATGGGTGTTTTCAGTTCAGCCCCTACCACCATGCCTGGTCCTTGTGTTGATGGTCCACCTGTAAACAGCGTTATTCTGCCCCTGTGTTTGGAAATGTGCCCTACAATACAAATAAAGGCTTATATCAAAAGGGAGGGAAAGAGGGTGAGAATTAAAAAAAGGAAACTGATTAAATAGTGTTATGGTTAAGACTCTTTTTGAATTTTCCCCATGCCACCATATGAAGGAACTTGCTTGTTGTTACAGTAAAATCAAAAGTGAGCAATTCAGATCTATAGAAAAACCCTGTGAGACTTAGCTATCAGCCAGAAGCAGCAAAGAGCTCAGCTTCTGCTGGCTGATAGGGAGGAGGTTACTCCCCAAGAATTCACATAGTAGGAGTTCACAGGACTCTGCAGGAACACGAAAACAGCCAGGATGAAATAATATAAACATGGGACTTGTGAGAGATAGGCTTTAACCAATTGAAGTATCTGGCGTGGTGGTGTGTTAACTCTTTTAGCCAATAAGCTGTAGTCCTAACCCTATATAAACTGTGTGCTTTGTGTAATAAAATGTCTTCACTATAAACTTCATAAGCTTGTTGGTGAAGTCCAGTTCCTCTGTTGTTTATTTTTTGTTTACTTTACTTGCTGACAATGGCACCAGGGCACTGTTGTGGTCGATGGCGTTGACAGCGGGTCTGCTGACCCCCTGACTCCTGAAGTAATCAATCTTTAGCATTTTAATGTGCACCCTTGAAACAGTGAAAGACATGCAGGCAAAGTAACAGATAAGCAAGTTAGAAGATGTATCCACAGTACAACAGGATGTGTAGCACTAGTAGTATGTGCAGACCTTGTAGCCTTCTGATATGTTTGTATCTATGATTGAGAGAACTGAATAAACAATTGTGAATAGGCCTAATGTTGTGTTAAAGATATAAAGAGAAAGCTGTAACCCAGAAGGGCAGTTAGCTCTTCTGGAATTAAGGTTTGCTTCTGGCTGTAAATACTGCTGTATTTTGGATCTGCTTTTGCTTTCTTGGTCGTCACAACTCCCAATTTATGGTGATCCCGATGTGATCTGTGAAAAGATCTGTCAAAGAAAAGCTGAACTAGGACCACTGGGGTGAAGCAGCAGTGGTGTTTGAGCTCAGTGAAGCAAAGAGAACAGCGGGGAAGCTGCCTTCGTCTGGTCCTGATCTGACACCTGACGCCTGATGTGAAAAGGTGAGCCACTGAGAACACTTAAAAATGGGACAAAATATGTCCAAAGAGGAACATGCTGTTCTGGACACTTCAAAAGCTTTGCTAAAACAAAGGGGTGTTAAAGTTCCTGATGATGATTTATGACATCTTTTGGTATGGTGCCAACAGCAAAGATATGAAGCAGCTACAAATACTGCTTTTAGTGTCAGCATGTGGCAGCAAGTGGGAGATAAGCTGTGGGATGCTGTCTGTCAGGGCTCAGCAGAGGTGTCTTGCCTTCCAGCAATCTAGCACTTGCTTTTAGATACTTTGAAAACTTGGAGAATTCAGTCGGAGGAAGGAAGGGGTGAAGCTGTAGTGAAAATGACTGAAAATGCCCCTCCAGAAAGTACCTCTCTAGCCAAAATGGACAGTAATACAGAATACAGTAAGACAGTAATGTCAGAGGCCATTTACTGTGGAAAAGGAATTGGACATTAAACAGAACAGTCATTTTTCTTCACAGCAGTTGTTAACTGCACCAGTTAAACCTAAGGTGCTGCTGCATCCTCCTCCTTTAAGATCTTATGTTACTCCTGCACAGCAAAAAGAGTTATTGACTGATTTATCAGGTTTTAGAACTGCACCTCCTGCTGCATCTATTTTGACTGAGAATGAAATTTTTCAGGTTTTCCATTTTTCCTGCCAGGGTTTGTTTGCTGCTCCTCCAGCTGTTATCAGGTGAGTCAGAGGTGTGGCTTACTCATTAGCAAGGGGTTGAGAAATCTTTTAAAACATCTCTGGGGAGTGCGAGCAATTTGGAGCGCAGAGAACAGGGGCGTGGCGTGGCAGTGAGGACATATGGCACGGCAGTTGGCACGGCAGTTCGCACAGGCAGGGTGAGCAGGCAGGGCGCAAGCTTAGGTGTGTTGTGGGGGTTTGGGGTTTTTTTATCCTTTCCCCACAACTCAAGGCAGTCATGCCTTCCAAAAAATGAAAACTGTTGCTCCTCTTACCAGTAGAGGGATGTCAACACAGACAGAATCCTCTAAAAAGGATGCAGCCACTCAGGCCTCTGACTGCATAGACTGTTTGAGTCTGGAACTGCTAACAGAGGACAGCGTGAGAAGCACCTGCATGTGATGTGAGCAGGTGAACGATTTGCTGTGTCTGGTGGCAGAGCTAAAGGAAGAGATGGAAAGGCATAAGGGAGAGTGAAAGGGAAATTGTCTGGTGGAGTCACACCCTTTCGACTCCTAAGGAAGTCCAGCAGGAGGTGGTAAAGCCCAGCTCCTCCTGCCATCAGGCGGATAGAACAGATCATATGGGTGGGGAAGAATGGAAACAGGTGCCTGGTCGTAAAGGCAAAAACACCCCCTCTCAACCCCTTTCACTTACAAGGTGCCCTTAAAAAACAGGTATATGTCTCTGGGCTCAGAAAGTCTGATGAAGGACAGTCTGGAGGAAGATGTGTCTACAAGGTCTTCTGGTTACCCCCCGTCTGCCGGACAGATTACAACTAGAGATACGAGGAAAAACAGAAGGGCTGTTGTAATCAGTGACTCCCTTTTGAGTGGAACTGAGAGCCCTATATATTGGCCAGACCCATCCCACAGGGAGGTTTGCTGCCTTCCCGGGGCCAGGGTGAGGGATATTACTAAGAGACTTCCCTAGCTAATTCAGCCCTCAGACTATTACCCGCGGTTGGTTGTCCAGGTTGGAAGTGATGACATCAATGAAAGAAGTACCAGGGTAATTTAAAAAGATTTTAAGGCACTGCCCCAATCACTTCATGGGACAGGAACACAGGTAGTAATTGCCTCAGTTCCTGTGCTATCTGGGATGAATGAGGAGATAAATGAGGAGAGGTATAGGAAAGCCCAGCTTACCAATAGGTGGCTTAGGGACTGGTGCTACCGTCAAAATTTTGGTTGTTTTGATCGTGGGGCAAACTCCATGTTGCCTAGTCTCCTCAAACCAAGTGAGCTTCATTTCTCTAGGAAGGGCAAAAGAATTGTAGCCCATAGGTTGGCAGGGTTGGTTAGGAGGGCTTTAAACTGGGTTTGACGGGGGAAGGGACAGAAACTGGGCTCGCCAGAGATAAGCCTAAGGGTGTAGAGCCTGAGTTGAGAGCAAAGTCCGTGGCCCAGCTGAAATGTATGTACACTAATGCACACACTATGGGAAACAAACAAGAGGAGCTGAAAGCCATCATGCAGCAGGAAAACTATGACATAGTTGCTGTCACAGAAACATGGTGGGATGACTCACATGATTGGATTGCTGTTATGGGGGTCTACAAGCTCTTCAGAAAGGACAGGCAGGGTAAGAGAGGTGGAAGGGTGGCTTTATATGTTAGAGAGTCTCTTGACTCTGTTGAAGTTGAGGTCAGCAGTGACAAGGTTGAGTGCCTGTGGACCAAATTGAGGGGGAAGGCCAACAAGGCTGACAGCCTCATGGGTGTCTGTTACAGACCGCCCTGCCAGGATGATGAAGGAGATGAATTATTCTAGAAGCAGCTGGCAGATGTCTCAAAATCTCCAGCCCTTGTTCTTGTGGGTGACTTTAACCTGCCAGATATCTTCTGGGAGCTTCATATTGCAGAGAAGAGGCAGTCTAGGAGGTTCCTGGAGTGTATAGAAGATAATTTCCCTCATCAACTGGTAAATGAACCTGCTAGGGGTAAGGCCCCACTAGAGCTACTGTTTAGAAACAGAGAGGGGCTGGTGGGAGATGTAGTGGTTGGAGGCCACCTGGGGCACAGCAACCATGAAATAATAGAATTTTCAATACTCAGAGACAGAGAGAGCCATCATTAAAACCTCTACACTGGATTTCCGGAGGGCAGATTTTGGCCTATTCAAAAGACTAATTCAGAGCATACCCTGGGAAACAACCCTTAAAAACAAGGGGGTCCAGGAGGGATGGACATGTTTCAAGCAGGAAATTTTGAATGCACAGGAACAGGCTGTACCAGTGTGCTGAAAGGCCAGCCAGCGGGGAACAGAACCGGCTTGGTTAAATAGGGAGATTTTGTAGGAGATCTGGGATAAAAAGAAAGTTTACAGACTGAGGGGAAAAGGGCTGGCTACTTATGAAGAATTTTTGAAGATAGATAGGTCATGCAGGAAAAAAAATCAGGGAAAGAAAAGTGCAATTTGAAGTTAATTTCGCTAATTCTTTTAGGCATAACAAAAAGTCCTGCTATAAATGCATTAGTAACAAAAGGAGGGGCAAGGAAAACCTTCATTCTCTGTTGGACATGGAGGGAAATATAGTTAACGAAGTTGAGGAGAAGGCCGAGGTACTTAACACCTACTTTGCCTCAGTTTTCACCAGTAAGACAGGTGGCCCTCAAGAGAACTGGCCTCTGGAACTGGTAGACAGAGAGAGGGAGCTGAAGAGCCCACCTGTATTCCAGGAGGAAATAGTTAGTGACTTACTGAGCCAGCTGGATCCTCACAAGTCTATGGGACCAGACAGGATCCATGCCAGGGTGATGAGGGAGCTGGCAGAAGAGCTTGCCAAACCGCTCTCTATCATCTTCCAACAGTCCTGGCTCTCTGGGGAGGTCCCAGGCGATTGGAAGTTGGCCAATGTCACCCCAATCCACAAAAAGGGCTGCAAGGCTGACCCTGGCAACTACAGGCCTGTCAGCCTGACCTCCGTGCCTGGCATGGTTATGGAGCAGATCATCCTGAGTGCAATCGCACAGCACCTTCAAGATGGACAAGGGATTAGATCCAGCCAGCATGGGTTTAGGAGGGGCAGGTCCTGTCTGACCAACCTGATCTCCTTTTACAATCAGGTGACCCACCTGGTGGATGAGGGGAAGACTGTGGATGTGGTCTATCTGGACTTCAGCAAGGCCTTTGACACTGTCTCCCATAATATACTCCTGGAAAAGCTGGGAGCCCATGGCTTGAACAAGTGTACCCTCTGCTGGATTAGGAGCTGGCTGGAGGGCCGGGCCCAGAGAGTGCTGGTGAACGGAGCTGCATCCAGCTGGCGACCGGTCACTAGTGGTGTTCCCTAGGGGTCTGTGTTGGGTCCAGTCCTGTTTAACATCTTTATTGATGATTTAGATGAGGGGATTGAGTCCATCATAGCAAATTTGCTGATGACACCAAGTTGGGAGGGAGTGTCGACCTGCTGGAAGGCAGGAGGGCTCTGCAGAGGGATCTGAATAGACTTGAGAGATGGGCTGATTGCAATGGGATGAAGTTCAATAAGGCCAAGTGCCGGGTCCTGCCCTTTGGCCCCAACAACCCCATGCAGTGCTACAGGGTGGGGACAGAGTGGCTGGAGAGCAGCCAGGCAGAAAGGGACTAATTGTCAGGAAGCTCAACATGAGCTAACGGTGTGCCCAGATGGCCAAGAAGGTCAATGGGATCATGGCCTGTAAAAAAAATAGCGTGGCCAGCAGGACCAGGGAAGTGATCCTTCCCCTGTACTCTGCATTGGTGAGGCCACACCTTGAGTATTGTGTTCAGTTCTGGGTCTCTCAGTTCAGGAAAGATATTGAGGTGGTGGAGCGGGTCCAGAGAACAGCAACAAGGCTGGTGAAGGGACTGGAGCACAAGTCCTATGGGGAGTGGCTGAGGGAGCTGCGGTTATTTAGCCTGGAGAAGAGGAGGCTTAGAGGTGACCTCATCACTGTTTAGAACTACCTGAAGGGGAGTTAGAGCCAGGTGGGGATTGGTCTCTTCTCTCAGGCACTCAGCAATAGGACAAGGGGGCACGGGCTCAAGATCTGCCAGGGGAAATTTAAGTTGGATATTAAAAAAAAAGTATTCACAGGGATAGTAATCAGGCATTGGAATGGCATGCCCAGAGAGGTGGTGGATTCACCATCCCTGGAGGTTTAAAAACTGAGTTTGGACGTGGCAATGAGTGCCATGATCTAGTAAATGGACTGGAGTTGGACCAAGGGTTGGACTTGATGATCTCAGAGGTCTTTTCCAACTGTCTCGGTTTGAGGGGAAAAAGCCAAAATGTTTTACCCACAAGCAGGGGAGGGGCCTCCTCCACGATAATCACACCACTCTTTATCAAATTTAAGAAAAGGAATTTTAGTACAAGAAGGATAATTGATATATATATATATGTAAACAGACTAGTGCAACCCTCTTCCCCAACACCACGAGTGAAAGAAAAAAAAAAAACAAAGCAACAACAAAACCCAGCAGGTTTTCTTCCAGGAGGAAAGGTTATACTTAAGTGTCAATGTCACAGCCCATCTGGCTGCAGAGTGAGTTTCAGTCCCTCTCCAGCGAGACAGACGAGCAGTGAGCTTTCAGATGGACTCAGTCTCTTCCCCCTGTGTTCCCTGTCCAAGGAGCAGAAAAGTACGAGCAACCAGAAGCAAATCCAAGGCAGGCAGCAGCAGCAGCAGCAGCCCGAAAACCAGTCAGGGGTAGGCAGCAGCAGCAGCGCGGCTCGAAAAGCAGTCAGGGGTAGGCAGCAGCAGCAGCGCGGCTCGAAAAGCAGTCAGGGGTAGGCAGCAGCAGCTGCGTGGCCAGAAAAGCAGTCTGGGTACAGCGGCAGCGAGACAGCCAGGAAAGCCCCAGCAGTAACCAGCAGGGCAGCCTGCCTCCTCGGAGCCCCCACTCCTGCGTTCCGCCGAGCCAAGACCGGGAAGAAGAATATCCAAAAAAAATAACCAAAAGAGACAAACCTGCCTCCACCCAAGCGATCAACAGTTAACTGCTTCTTTTGTTAACCGCTGGCCTGGGCAGTTAAGTGGCAGGGGAGAGAATTTACATAATAATCCCAAACTACAACATTATCCACCCCTAAATTCTCTTCCATGCCGATACTCTACATTAAACTTAAATTTTCTTTCAAATATTCAAGTGTTTACAAATACAGTAATATGAGTTGTTTGCCCAGAGATAAGTTCCCCTTGAGGTATACATCGTGTCTCTCCATCTTCCTGCATCACCCACCAGGTGGAATCAGATCCTTGAGCAAAGACAACCCCACGAATGGGTTTGCCTTTGCCTGAGGCAGGGTTGATCCAGACTGTTTTCCCTAGCATACCTCTCAGGTGTATTACAAGGACTTTGTCTCCATCTACAGTGTGAAGAGGTTCTGATTGGGCAGGACTGGCTCGATTGACAGAGCCTCTAGTTTTGACTAGCCATGTAGCCTTTGCTAAGTGTTGATCCCAGTGTTTGAAAGTCCCTCCACTCAATGCCTTCAAAGTGGTTTTCAACAGTCCATTACACTGTTCAACTTTCCCGGCAGCTGGTGCATGGTAGGGGATATGATACACCCACTCAATGCCGTGCTCTCTCGCCCAGGTAGCAACTAAGCTGTTCTTGAAATGAGTTCCATTATCTGACTCAATTCGCTCTGGGGTGCCATGTCGCCACAGCACATGTTTTTCCAGGCCTAGGATGGTGTTCCGGGCAGTGGCGTGAGGCACTGGGTGTGTCTCCAGCCACCCTGTGGTTGCTTCCACCATGGTGAGCACATAGCGCTTGCCTTGGCGGGTCTGTGGCAGTGTGATGTAGTCAACCTGCCAGGCCTCCCCGTACTTATACTTATCCCAGCGTCCACCATACCACAGGGGCTTCACTCTCTTAGCCTGCTTAATGGCAGCACATGTCTCGCAGTCATGGATAACCTGAGAGATAATGTCCATGGTTAAATCCACCCCTCGGTCTCGTGCCCATTTATAAGTGGCATCTCTGCCCTGATGGCCCGAGGCATCATGGGCCCATCGAGCCAAGAACAGCTCTCCCTTGTGCTGCCAGTCCAGATCTGTCTGTGATACTTTCACTTGCGCAGCTCGGTCTGCCTGTTGGTTGTTGAGATGTTCCTCATTGGCCCGATTTTTGGGCACGTGTGCGTCTACGTGGCGGACTCTCACAATCAGCTTCTCTACTCGGGTGGCGATGTCTTGCCATATATCGGCAGCCCAGATGGGTTTCCCTCTGCGTTTCCAATTGGTTTTCTTCCATCTGTCTAACCATCCCCAGAGAGCATTGGTCACCATCCATGAGTCAGTGTAGAGGTAAAGCTTTGGCCATTTCTCTCATTCAGCAATGTCCAGGGCCAACTGCACGGCTTTAAGCTCTGCAAACTGACTCGACCCACCTTCTCCTTCAGTAGCTTCTGCAACTTGTCGGGTGGGACTCCATACAGCTGCTTTCCATTTGCGGTTAGTCCCTACAATGCGACAGGAGCCATCGGTGAAGAGGGCGTAGCATATTTCTTCTTCTGGCAATTGATTGTATGGTGGAGCTTCTTCCGCACATGTCACCTGCTCTTCCTCTTCATCTGCTAGACCAAAATTTTCACCTTCAGGCCAGTTCGTGATGATTTCCAGGATCCCAGGGTGATTTGATTTTCCTATACGGGCGCACTGCGTAATCAGGGCAATCCACTTGCTCCAGGTAGCATCAGTGGTGTGATGTGTAGAGGCAGCCTGTCCTGACAACATCCACTTCAGCACTGGTAGTAGAGGTGCCAGAAAGAGCTGTGCTTCTGTGTCAATCACCTCTGAGGCGGCTTGAACTCCTTCATAGGCGGCTAGGATCTCTTTCTCTGTTGGGGTGTAGTTGGCTTCAGATCCTCTGTAGCCTCGGCTCCAGAATCCAAGTGGTCGGCCTCGAGTCTCACCAGGCACCTTCTGCCAAAGGCTCCAAGACAGACCATTATTTCCGACGGCGGAGTAGAGCATGTTCTGTATGTCTAGTCCTGTCCTAACTGGTCCAAGGGCTACAGCCTGAGCAATCTCATGCTTGATCTGGTCAAAGGCTTGTTGCTGCTCAGGGCCCCAGTGGAAAACATTCTTCTTACGGGTTACCAAGTAGAGAGGGCTTACGATCTGACTGTATGCTGGGATATGCATCCTCCAGAACTCTATGGCACACAGGAAGGCTTGTGTTTCCTTTTTGCTGGTAGGTGGAGACATTGCTGTGATCTTATTGATGACTTCTGTTGGAATCTGATGGCGTCCATCCTGCCACTTCACTCCCAGGAACTGGATCTCTTGGGCTGGTCCCTTAACCTTACTCCATTTGATGGCAAAGCCAGCTCCCAAAAGGATCTGGATGATTTTCTCTCCTTTCTGAGAAACCTCTTCTGCTGTGTCCCCCCACACAATGATGTCATCAATGTATTGCAGGTGTTCTGGAGCCTCACCCTTCTCCAGTGCAGTCTGGATCAGTCCATGACAGATGGTGGGACTGTGTTTCCACCCCTGGGGTAGTCGGTTCCAAGTGTACTGCACGCCCCTCCACGTAAAATCAAACTGTGGCCTGCACTCTGGTGCCAGAGGAATGGAGAACAATGCATTAGCAATGTCAGTAGTGGCATACCACTTTGCTGCCTTGGACTCCAGCTCATACTGGAGCTGCAGCATGTCCAGCACAGCGGCACTCAGCGGTGGGGTAACTTCATTCAAGCCACGATAGTCCACAGTCAATCTCCATTCTCCATCAGACTCATGCACAGGCCAGATGGGGCTGTTGAAGGGTGAGTGGGTTTTGCTGACCACCCCTTGGCTCTCCAGTTCACAGATCATCTTATGGATGGGGATCACAGCATCACCGTTCGTTCGGTATTGCCGACGGTGCACTGTCGTGGTGGCAATTGGCACTTGCTGTTCCTCAACTTTCAACAGTCCAACAGCAGAAGGACTTTCTGAGAGACCTGGCAATGAGTTCAATTGTTCAATCCCTTCTGTCTGTACAGTGGCTGTTCCAAAAGCCCATCTATGCCCCTTTGGGTCCTTAAAATATCCATTCCTGAGGTAGTCAATGCCCGGGATACATGGGGCGGCTGGACCAGTCACAATGGGGTGTTTCTGCCAATCTCTCCCTGTCAAGCTCACTTCAGCTTCTAGCACAGTCAACTCTTGAGATCCCCCTGTCACCCCAGAAATAGAAATAGTTTCTGAGCCCACATGTCCTGATGGCATTAATGTGCATTGAGCGCCGGTATCAACCAAAGCCTTATACTTTTGTGGGTCTGATGTACCAGGCCATCGAATCCACACAGTCCAATAGACACAGTTGTCCCATGCCTCTACCTGGCTAGAGGCAGGGCCCCTCTAACACTGATCCTGGTCATAGCAGTTAGAACCTTTTCTCCATGAGTACACCTGGGAGGTGCCCTCCTGTGGGTCAGATTCTTGCCCGTGGGAAACTGGGACTGCACTTACTCTCACTGACCTTCTTCCATTCTCCTTCAGTTCTTGTACTCGGGCTGCAAGGACATGGGTGGGTTTCCCATCCCACTGTCCCATGTCTTCTCCATGTTTGGCCAGGAAGTACCACATCTCAGTTCGTGAGGTCTGTCCACTTCCTCTGGCTGGGGGGCGTCTGGCTCTGACTTCAGAGGTTCTCATTCGCACTGGTTCTTCTTGGAGACTTTCCCTAATTTCCTCTCTAATTGCTTTTACCTCTGCAGGCAGCATCTTGAGACTCTCAACCAATGTCTCTACAGCAGAAATATGGGCCTGCAGTGGGCTGTGGGTCATGCCTTCATATATCCAGAGCTTATTTGCTACAGCGCCCACTGTTTCTTGGTTCTCTTCCCTATACATGGATGCCAGGAAATCGGTGTATTCAGCTGACCCCGAGTGTGAAAGGTTCCACCACATATGTGGTGTGCATCTGACCTTGTCAGGGTCATTATTGGTTTGCCCACCCCTTCCAAAAAGCGCGTCCATCATTGCCATCTCCCTCAGACGTAAAATTGCTTCTTCCATCGTCTTCCAAGTCTTCCTAATATGATGTTCCTGCAGGATTTCTCTATAAACAAACTTCTCTCTTACACTTATTAGAAGTCGTGCCCAGAGTGAAAGGGGCTTTGATTCCCTCACGGACACCTGTTCAATAGCCACATCCTGGGCCAGAGCCCCCAAAAACCTGGCTTCAGCACCATCTAATTGTAAGGTTTCACCCATAAGGTCCCAAATCCCAAACTCGGATCAATCAAGTCAGGATGGGCTCGCCCGGGTGTCGAGCAATGTCTTTCTGCAAACTACGGAGATTATCAAATGACAATGACTCAGTGATGATCTCAGGCTCTCGGTCTGCTTGCTGTGAAGGTGCAGCAGCCCCCTCATCGTCCGCTGGATGGTCTAATTTGGTCTTATATTTCCTTTTCTGGATAGGGGCAACTTCCATAGGCTTGGCCTGTTCTCCTGGTTTAGCCTTGTCCTGCATCACTGTAACATCAGAGGTTTTACCCTCTTCCCCCTTTTTAGCCCCATCCTGCATCACTGTAATGTCAGGGGTTTTACCCTCTTCCTTCTCCCTCTTCAGTGTAACGTCAGGGGTTTTATTCTCTTCCTTTTCCCCCTTCAGTGTGGCATCAGGGGTTTGATTCTCTTGCTTTTCCCCATTCACTGTGGCATCGGGGGTTTTATTCTCTTGCTTTTCCCCATTCACTGTGGCATCAGGGGTTTTATTCTCTTGCTTTTCCCCCTTCACTGCGCTAGGCTTCTGAATGCGTTCTTGAAAAACGCTGGCCCTACCTTCAAACATTCTGTAAGCCGCAGGGATACAACCTTGCAGAAAAACCATAAAGAGCAAGATATCTCTGGCATCCAGGGAGAATTTAAACATCTCAAAAGCTGTTGTAGCAGACTTGAATGGGGAATGGACAAAGGGTTGGGAGAAGAGATTCCCCTTTGTTCCTTCCCAAGGGTCCGTACTATTATCACTGAATCCCCAGAGGTAGCAGCTTAGGTTGCGGCAGGAAAACAGTCTGGAGAACACCACCCACATGACATCCAAAGGCATCGAATTCATGGCACCATAAATCCAGAGTAAGAACTCAATAATAATTGCGGCTATTTGAGTTTTACTCATTGATTTGTTGATAAGACTTAAACCTGCCGCTCCTTTTGGCATGAATTTGTACCAACAAAAAGCCAGTATATTATACAGGATGGTCCTGATGAACCCTAAGCTCAAGACCCACATGGTGCCACAAAATAGCAGTTATCCTTCTTTGTTTACAAGCCGCCCCACGCTGGGCGCCAAGAAATGTCTCGGTTTGAGGGGAAAAAACCAAAATGTTTTACCCACAAGCAGGGGAGGGGCCTCCTCCACGATAATCACACCACTCTTTATCAAATTTAAGAAAGAGAATTTTAATACAAGAAGGATAACTGCTATATATATATATATGTAAACAGACTAGTGCAACCCACTTCCCCAACACCACAAGAGAAAGAAAAAAAAAACAAAACAACAACAAAACCCAGCAGGTTTTCCTCCAGGAGGAAAGGTTATACTTAAGTGTCAATGTCACAGCCCATCTGGCTGCAGAGTGAGTTTCAGTCCCTCTCCAGCGAGACAGACGAGCAGTGAGCTTTCAGATGGACTCAGTCTCTTCCCCCTGTGTTCCCCGTCCAAGAAGCAGAAAAGTACGAGCAACCAGAAGCAAATCCAAGGCAGGCAGCAGCAGCAGCAGCAGCCCGAAAACCAGTCAGGGGTAGGCAGCAGCAGCAGCGCGGCTCGAAAAGCAGTCAGGGGTAGGCAGCAGCAGCTGCGTGGCCAGAAAAGCAGTCTGGG
The DNA here is from genome assembly GCF_047495875.1 of Pithys albifrons albifrons. Classification (NCBI taxonomy): domain Eukaryota; kingdom Metazoa; phylum Chordata; class Aves; order Passeriformes; family Thamnophilidae; genus Pithys; species Pithys albifrons. The sequence continues at coordinate 105,072,670 of NC_092459.1, forward strand.
TACAGCGGCAGCGAGACAGCCAGGAAAGCCCCAGCAGTAACCAGCAGGGCAGCCTGCCTCCTCGGAGCCCCCACTCCTGCGTTCCGCCGAGCCAAGACCGGGAAGAAGAATATCCAAAAAAAATAACCAAAAGAGACAAACCTGCCCCCACCCAAGCGATCAACAGTTAACTGCTTCTTTTGTTAACCGCTGGCCTGGGCAGTTAAGTGGCAGGGGAGAGAATTTACATAATAATCCCAAACTACAACAACACCAACCCAATCAATTCTATGATTCTATGAAATGGCAGAGAAGGATTCTATTGTCTGTGATTTGTATCCTCCTTTGCCAGAATTGGAAGATGAGGTGGAGTTGTGCGAACGTCTGCTAATGTACAACTGGGGAAAGGGAAGTGTGAAAAGACAACAAAGAGCACTACTTTTATTACTTCTGCTCTTTCATGGAATCCTATTAAGTTTTGGAATGCAGTGAAACAAAATGCAGCAGAGCAGAGAAACTGGTAGCTGATTGATTGTCTGGGTTTTCCTACCGTTGTGCCTGAGTCTAATATAATGTTGCTTGATAAAAATGATGCAGGAGCTTTTCCTGTCCTAAAAGCAGTTCCGAACTCAGGAAAGAATGATGAGCATTATGTTATTAATTGGACAGGATTTACAACCTTATGCTGCACAATATGGTGTTAACTCCCCTGAAGTAATGAAGCTGATAATAGTTATAAGTATTTATTTATTAGCTCCCTATGATGTATGACATTTGGCACAAACATGGTTTCAATCAGTTCAACATCATGTGTTTGAAAATGCCTGCAGAAAATCAGTGGAGGTGGCAGCTTTGAAAAACTTAAAATAAAAGTACCACAGGGAAGCCCTTTACGGGGAGTGGGAGTTGAAGCTTTTACGGGGACTAGTGCTTTTAGTAATCCAGAATTACAAGCCACCTGGGAACCTGCAATTTTGAGCCAAGCTCAATGCATAGGAATGACAGCACTGTTTGAAACAATGGAACTTGCTGCCCCTCAACCAAAATATGTGAAACAAGGGCTAAAGGTGATGCCTCTGCTACCTGTACCTAAAGTAAGAAATGTCGGTTTTTTGAGCTCCCCAGGTTCCAGAACGAGAATCACGATGTAACCTCCATAGGAGTGTGATCTGTGTTCTGATTTATTGTTTACATTACACACACACATATCGCATATTCTCTCAGTCTACGAATAGTACAGGAATATCATTGGTCAATGGCTAGGGCGTGCTACCTGCTGGATTGGTGCTTCTCTCAAAACTATGCCTTTCTGTATCAATGTGTTTACCTGCTTCTCCCAACGGCTGCCGCATTCTCTCTATTGTTTACTGCTCTTCTTGAAGCAGGCTCAAGGATACAGAGGCCCCATTTCCCTCTCCATGGTCTGGGCTGTGCACAAAAACTTCTAAGTTCAAATTTCTTCCAACATGTACCCCTGTGAACAGAGACACTTTGGAAACAAGTTATTGGAGTAAGATACACAGGTTAACTTTAATAGAAGCTTCTAAGGTCCAAACCCAAGAGGTATGACCCTCAGACCAGGAAGCTCACAACTTTTATACCCAATATTAACATCCAATCGCCACTCTCATTTCCCCTGAGAGCCCACCCATATGGGTCTGTCGAACTGCCCCCTATCCATGGGGGGGCAGGAGGGGTGGGGCAAGATAGGCCCTCTTCTGATGTTTTGTCTTCTGTTACCTGCGAGTGGCCTCTCACAAACATCGTGGCCTTGGCTGAGCCTCGCAATAGCACCCAAACTTGTGAGAAAGACAGTTAATATGTGCACTTAGGATTTGAGCAATCTACCAGAGCTTATATGATTCTAAAACCCACCAAAATACATTAAATTCTTAGGCATCAAAGGAACCATTTTTGCAATTTGATGAGCATTTAGCTGCGTCCTTGGAAAAACAAGTGTCTGATGAACAGTTAAGAAATACTTTATGCTTACAATTAACATGAGATAATGCTAACAAAGATTGTCAAAAATTTATTTAGGCTTTGCCAGGAAATCCTACATTATCTGACATGGTGCAGGCATTTGCAAAAGTTTGGTCTGTGACTCATAAAATGTCAGCACTTGCTGCAGTACTGCATCTTCCACAAAAATGCTACAACTGTGGACAACAGGGACATTTAAAAATTAAGAGCCCAGCTAAGACTGTTAAGGTAAAGGAAGAACTTAATGGTGTAAATTGTTCCTGATGTCTCAAGCCTGGACATTTTGCTAAACAATGTCGTTCTAAATACCATGTGAGTGGAGCACCACTTGGGAAACAGAAAGAAGAGCACAAAGGGGCATGCTCAAACACAAGTCCCTCTCTCAGTCCATCCTTATCTAGGAGAAATTCCTCAAGTGTATCTCTCTGTGACAGCCTCACAGGCAAGACTAGTGGATCAGCAGGCATGGATGTATCCACCACAGACACAGTTACTATTTCAACAACAGCAGTAACAAAGTACATGCACAAAGACCTATAGGGAGAGGACTTAGTGCTTTATTAATAGGTTGCTCTAGTGCTGTAATATCAGGATGAATTGTACATGTAGGTGTTATACATGCTGATTACACAGGGCAGATTTGTGCAATGGTATCAATGCCCTGGCCTACAGTAACTATTCCTAAAGGTACACGAATTGCTCAACTTGTTCCTTTTGTGAGCTGTGTTCCACATAGAGAGCCGACTCAGAGACATGACAAAGGCTTTGGTTCAACGGGAGCACCACAAGTGTTCTGGTCACATCGAGTGTCTGATCAACATCCTCAAATGACCTGCACCGTGCAACTAGGACCTCGACCCATCTCCAGACTGACTGTTACAGGACTCTTGGACATTGGAGCTGGTGTAACTATTACTGCACGGGAAGTTTGGCCATCTGCATGGCCGTTAACTCCCAGTGAAGCTGGGGTTGTGTGACTAGGAGGGGTAGCCCTTGGAGCCCTGTCATCATTACCTATTCTAGTAACTAATTCTGAAGGGCAAACAGCAACCTTGAAGCCATATGTTACTCAAGCACCATTGACATAGTGGGGTCAAGATGCCCTTAGCCAATGGGGTGCACGACTTACTATGGATTTTTGACGGGGGCCACTGTGCTGCGTGGCATGCATCAACCCACTATGGCACTTACCTGGTTAACAGAAACACCTCAGTGGGGGGAGCAGCGGCCCCTGCCAAAAGAAAAATTGCATGCTGTGCAAGAGCTAGTTAATGAACAGTTCAGAGCAGGACATATTGAATCATCCACTAGTCCTTGGAATACACTTGGTTTTGTTATAAAAAAGAAATCTGGCAAATGGAGATTGTTGCATGACTTGAGATGTGTAAATACAGTAATGGCTCATATGGGAGCTCTTCAACCTGGCCTTCCTTCACCAGCAATGATACTCATAAGTTGGCACATTACAGTAATTGACTTAAAAGATTGTTTTTTCACAATTCCATTACACCTGAAAGATAAAGAAAAGTTTGCTTTTTCAGTACCTGCTATAAATCAGGCAATGCCTGCTCAAAGATATCAGTGGAAGTTGTTGCCTCAAGGCATGAAAATTCACCTACCATTTGTCAGTGGATTGTAGCTCTTGCATTGTGTCTCAGTTTTGGCCTAGTGCTTTACCAACCCTGGACTGCCTTCCCCCCCCCCCCCCCCCCCCCAAAGCCTTCCCAGCAAAGGAGGGGGAAAAATACTGCACAGAACTCGAAAGAGACTGAACTGACTTAAAAAGAAATTATATTTTCTAACATCCACAAACACGTATGCAATTTACACACTATGTGGGGCCCCACCCCAGGGGGGAGCGGGGGGGGAGGAAGGGAAAAGGGAAGAATGCTTAACAAGATATAAGGGGAAACAAACCCAGACCACAACAAATGAAACAGACAAATACAGTTAAAGACTTCAGGAAAGGAGAACTGGCATGATACAAACTCACCATGTCCTGGCTAGGAAAACCAACAGAAACAGAACAGAGTGTCCCGGCTCCTCCTGCTCTCCCCAGCCTTGCCAGAACCAGGAAGGAAAAACAACTCCCCCCTATCTCCCCTCCTACTCCATTACATGGAAAACACATGTGGAATACTTTGTAATGTCTACTTCCTTAGTTACACCTAGTTACTGAGGAAGCCATGGTTCAAAACCATCACACATTTTCCCCAGTGCGACAAAAATTTCCTGGTTGTTACTGCTATCATTATATGGATGGTATTCTGTTAGCAGTAGAAACAAAAGAACAGCTTTACCAGCCTAGAAGTGACAGCTACTCAATCTTTAAATCAGTGTGGCTTGATGATAGCACCTGAGAAAGTTCAAAGAAATGAACCTTGGAAATATTTGGGGTCATTAGTCAATTCTAATCGAGTGACTCCTCAACCTGTTTGTTTTACTGTGAAAACACTTACTGATGTACGAAAATTGGTAGGATCTCTTAATTGGCTGAGACCCTATTTGGGAATAACCAATTCTCAATTACAGCCTTTATTTGAGCTGTTACAATATTCCAATGATCCTACAGAACCCAGAACTTTAACCCCAGAAGCATAAAAAGCAGTACAAGAAGTTCAATTGTTATTAAAGAAGAGATTTGTGACTTGTATTGATCTAAATCAGTTGTTTGTGTTTATTGATCATGTCATTCCATTTGGAGCTCTAGTTCAGTATTGTTTAGACTGGTCTGATCCATTACATGTCTTAGAATGGTTGTTTTTGCTGTACAGATCCCAAAAAACTGCATTAGCTTTATTTGAGCTACTAGCAGATTTAATTATAAAAGCTCGACGACAGTGCACACAACTTCTGGGAAAAGATCCAGCAAGTATCATTGTTCCAGTTCAAGCTGTTTATTTTGAGTGGCACATGAAGAGTAAATATGAAGTACAATCAGCCATGTCTGATTTTCAGGGTCAAGTTTCGTATCACTCCCCAAAACATCCTTTGATTAAACTGTGTTGTGATGTTCTGTTAGGACAAAAACAGTTGTGTTTACAGGAACCTATGAAAGCTACTGTGTTTACAGATGGTTCAGGAAAAACTGGAAAAGCTGCTATTATATGGCATGATGGTAATGCATGGCAAAATAAAATAGTTATGCAAGAAGGATTGCCACAAATAGTAGAGTTAAGCTTTTCAGTTGTTTGAGCAGTCTTTTCATTGTGTTACTGATTCTGCATATGTTGTATGACCTGTATCACACTTGGATGGCACAGTTTTGTCATGTATTGATGATTGGCCTCTTTTTCAGGTACTTCATGAACTCTAGACCATTATAGAGCAATGTCATGAGTCTTATTTTGTATTGCATATTCATAGTCACACTTCACTTCCAGGATTTTTTGCAGAAGGCAATGCTCATGAGGATGCTTCAGTTTCAGGAATAACTTTGACTCTTGTTCCTGATAAATATCAACAAGCTGTAATATCACATCAATTTTTTCATCAGAATGCTAAATCTTTAAAAGCAGAGTTTGGTCTTTCTTTTGCACAAGCTAGAACAATTATTGCTGCATGCCCAGATTGTCAAGATCAATTAACTTGTGTGTATTATGGAGTTATCCCAAGATGTATAGATGGCTTTTATGTTCAGTATAAAATGGACTATTGATTTTTGTTGTTGTGATAGTTGTGCTATTAATGATATCATGTTTAGTCAGTGTTCTGCAAAGGGCCCTGCAGAAGACAGCTGCGGCCATTTTCGTAGCACAAATACAAAAAAGGCAAATTGTCGGGTCGATGGGGTTGACAGTGGGTCCGCTGACCCCCTGACATCTGTATAAATCAATCTCTAGCATTTTAATGTGCACCCTTGAAACAGAGAAAGACATGCAGGCAAAGTAACAGATAAGCAAGTTAGAAGATGTATCCACAGTGCAACAGGATGTGTAGTACTAGTAGTATGTGCAGACCTTGTAGCCTTCTGATATGTTTGTATCTATGCTTGAGTGAGCTAAATAAACAATTGTGAATAGACGTAGTGTTGTGTTAAAGATATAAAGAGAAAGCTGTAACTCTGAAAGGAGGCTAGTTCTCCTGGAATTAAGGTTTGCTTCTGGCTGTAAATACTGCTGTATTTTGGATCTGCTTTTGCTTTCTTGGCCGTCATGACTCCTGATTGGACACAGGACCAGGAACAGAGGCAGGGGAGTACTGGGAATGATGGGGTCTCGTGGGAGATGTCAGGGGAGTTCAGAGAGGATAAGAATGACTCCTTTTTGTTTTTGGCCTCCGCTCTGCCTGGTGAGCCTCACTTGTCCATATGCACCCAGCCTCCACATCTGTTGGTGGCCACTTTTCCATTGTCCGCAGATGCCACTACCACTAAGCTGAAGTGCCCCATTTCACACACCCAGCACTGGGACTACATTACATACCAGCGGTTTTTTGACTGCTAGCATGGTGCGTTTTTTCTGCCTTTTTTTTTATCCATGCCAGCTCAGCACCAGCTCACCACACTGCAGCCACATGAGCCCCACACCCGCGGCTCCAACCGGTAGCTCCTCACCATCCAGAACTGCCAGCTTTCTGTGCCCACCAGACCTGAGTTGTCCCTCCCCAGAGTCCCGCATGTGTCCCTGCCAGCCATCGCTCGTGCATTGGCTTGCACAGCTGCTTCAGGTGAATGAACCCTCACACTGCAAGATGCCTGCACCCTGAGAGAAGCTCCATGCTGGACTGAGTCCACCATCAGAGCTGAATTCACATAGCCAGTAGGAATGAAATCACTGTTGCCTGATGCCCCAATTCCTGTGGAAATAGACAATCAGAAAAAATAATAATGGAGAAAGATAGATGGTAAACCTTTATAGAAAGCTTTCAAGGTGCACACTCAAGGTCTGCACACACACATGCACAGGCCCACACTTGCACACAGACATGCACGCAGACATGCACGCTGACATGCACACAGACGTGCGCACAGACATGCACACCTGTGATCAGGGATGTCATGGCTTTTATAACTTCTCCAGCAATTTACATATGAGATATCGATAACCAAACATGATCTTCATTTCCCCATAGGGGTCCTAGAACTGCCTCTTGGAGAAGTTCCAGAACTTCCAGGCCTTCTTGTGTTTTGTCTTCATGCTATCTACAAGGGGTTTCTTACAAACACCATTATTGGGGTCACCCTTTGTAGGCTTAAGGGGGTTGTGTTAGTGATGGTGAGATCAGGTACAGCAGCATCAGAAGGCTTGATCAGAAGGCTAGAGTTTATTTTTAGCTACAGCTACACTTTTTATATACTCTTATATCCAATATGTCAAGACAGTTTTGGTCAGTCAGTTTACCTAACATACATAGAAAGATCCTACTGGTTAGAAGGTATTCCACATTCTACAGGTAGCTCTCTGCTCTTTAAGGGTGCATTCATTAATTACCTCAGACATCAGGCGATACACACACACACACACTGTCACTCCCCACACACCATGGCCTTGGCAGGGCATGAGAAAGCTCACCAACCTGTGAGAAAGAATTTTAGTATCTCATCTAAGACATGGACAACCTAGGATAATCTATATAAGTTATATAATCTCAAAAAGTCTACAAAATATACTAAAATCCTTAGGCATCATTTCCCCCCTTTAGAGACTGGACAAAACTTACATTTTCTCCAGTCTCTACCACTTAACTTATTTAATTTTATACCATAAACAACAACAATAGCATCAAATTATGCGGCTAGCTATTATGCAAAACACTGATGACTAATATAAACAGTTGTTATATCCAGATCCATTTTGGTAACCATGGAGTAAGTTTGGTGCAGATATTTCCAATGCCTAATGAGACATTTTTGAGTTACCTGATTTAGAATTTGAGTTTGTTTTCAAATTTCAGCCAAATTCATAATATGAATTCAATAATTACTTTTTATGATGTTTTTGACTATAGTCAAATGCAAATTTTGGTTCCAAACTCATGCTTACCAACAATACAAACAACACATACAGAAACAGTAATTTAAAACACATTTTTCTATTTGTAATAGTCTCTGGTTTTGTTCTTGTCCTAGGAGCAAAGGCATTCTTAGCTTTGGAGTAGTAAGTCCAGGAAACATGCTATGCAAAGAAACTCCAATTCATTTTGTTGCCCAAGATGACATCAAGCTGTTAATCTTCTAAGTGTTTCTGGTGTTTCAACCACAGGGGTACACCTCTGTCTCCCTGACTGTGGTGTGGGTAGTTAACAATACTCGTGATGACTTTTTCTAGGTAACATGCAAGGGTTAGTGTCCCACCATTCACCACAGACTCAGTCCTCAAGCTGGAACAAATGCACAGGAGTGTCTGTTCTTATCAGTCTGGTTTTCAAACCAATTTTCTCTTATGTGAACATGAGGAATCATTGGAACTTATGTTGTCTCTCTGCCTTAGCTATGGATAAGGCCTGAACTCATAACATAGATTGATGTCTATTGACAAATTCTACTGATTTGTGTCTAGGAGTACTATTCAAACTTCACTATTCTCTTAAGGTCTATAAAGAATGTGCAATTTTGCAAATCCCAGGCAATTTTCATAGGGATCTCGAATTTCTGAATTCTCGCATTTTGACTATATAAGAGGGATTCAGCTTTTATAATATGAAGTGGTTGACTGCCAGTTCACAAATTTAAGGGCCAGTTAGGAGCTTACCACAAGCAGATTGTGTCTGGTGTTTGATGCAATATCAAATGACATCCTAGCAGTAACAATTGCTCCCCACAGAGTGCTTGCATTCTCTGAACAGATTCCAGGCCTGACTGGGGACAGGCTATCCTGCCACAGTCTGTCCCTGACCGCAGTCAGTCCTCTTTATCTCATGGAGTGGCTGTGCAGGAGCCTCTTGACTCCTTGTTATAAATGCATTTCGTTAATACCAAATTGTACATGCGTATGATAACATGTTAAATAAGTCAGCATCAAATTAGCTACTAGCAATAGCATCTTTATGTTAGTCATACTGTGCAGTTTTTTAAAGACTATTCTGACTATTCTGCTGAAAGAAATTTCAGAGATATAAGATCATGAAAAAAGTATCCAAAACATGATTGAAATCCACTTAACTAGGATTTTCATTAAAACAAGGTACAAGCTAGGCATTCAAACAACTTAAACAAACCATCAGACTATTGATGTTACCAGTTCATCTTTCATCTCAAAGACTGCAGGTTAGATGTGAGCCAATGTCCATGATAGAGTCAAAAATTATTTCTTCAGTTGCAGTGCTGTAAACCAGCTACTTTCTTGCTTTCTAACACAGGACTCTTCTTCTGTGAGGGTTCTGTGGGCTTACACACTGTAAAGACAAAGCATTTTACATCCAAATTCAAAATAGACAAAGTTGACCTCACAATCACATGAAATTTTGTGTGGACTCCCAAACCAGATCCAGCTACATTTCTTTCAAAAGCTGTAGCAGTCAGGGAGAAGACATGTATATTCTTCACAATGCTCACACAATGCTAGAAAACTACTGGAACAAAACAAATACAGAAATATGAATATTGAAAAAAAAGTAACAAAACAGTATGAGTTTTCAATTCTATTGTCATATCATCTTCCTTATGAACCACCTGTACAAGAAAAACTTAATTCCATTCAGACTTGTCTGTAAGAGACTAATCACATTTAACAATCAAGCTAAACCATAAAACCTAGAAGATAATGAAAGAAAACTGAAATACAGTAATCAGTATTGTGATAGTTTGATCCAAGCTATTTCCTGGTAACCAGATGTAACTAGGGAGGGGCTTGTCTCCTAGGTATTCCTCACCCATTCTTTCCCCTCCCATGAGACAGAGAAGGATATGAGACCGGAGAAGGTTTAGCCTCTCTTCAGTTTCTGGTGAGGGTGGAGTCCTCTGCTCCTCTCGGTCCCTTATCAGAGCCACTCAGGAGATCGGGAAAAGACGTGAGTGAGGCCGCCACAGGAGAGAAGGGGCTAGCTTTCTTAAAAGAGTGGTTGGTAGGTGTAAGGGAGGTTTAGCCTCAGCCCCTGTATTGCACAACCCACGTCAAGAGCTGACAGGCTGGCAAGGTCAGTGTGACCTTGAAGCAGCCTGAAGAAGGAGTAAACAACTTCAGACCCCAGGTAAACAGCATCAGGCTGGTGCCTGGAGGGTCGTGGGTGCCGTGTGAGCACCAGTCCTCCAGCCAACCAGAGCTCACGGCCAGAGCATGAACACCGACCTGTAGCCTATCCAAAGCTGTCTTTGTTCGCATGTACACCCCAAAAACATATAACCAGCTCACCCCCAAGTAAAGTTGAAAATATTCCTGTTTTTAATCTTAGCGTACGGCTCTGATCTCTGTGAGAAAACGCACGTATGACTAGAAGCCCTAACCCGGGGTACCATGTGAGGTAGGCTGGCAAGGGCACAAAGACCTCTCTCGCTACGCACCTTCCCCCACAGGTGGTATTGTGTTGTACTGGTTTACCTGGTGAGTGGGTGTGGAGGTTCCACCAAGATTCATATGAGATTTCAGGCCTTTAGCTTTCTCTCTTTAGTGAAAAGCACAATCAGTCCTTAGCAGAAACTAATATTTCAAACTTCAATTTTCTTCTGAGTTCTCTGCCAAGAAGTGAAATTTATGAAGATTCCTCTCAAACTAAAGGTAACAGGACAGAAGACACTTCTTACTTTAAAGGGACGGGGAAAGCAGATCATATTCATCGATGTTCCAGACCTCTAGCTTTTTCTCTTGGCAAAAAGCACAACCAGTCCTTAGTAAAAACTCATTTTTAAAAAATACCATTTTCTTTCTAGTTCTTTGCTGAGAAGTAAAATATATCAAAGTTGCTCTCTGACTACATGTGCCACAAAAATAAGGCTTGTTGCTTGCAGAGGGAGAGAGAAGGCACATCATATTCATCTGAGATTCCAGGCCTGCAGATTTCTCTCTTTAATGAAAAGAACAACCAGTCCTAAGCTGAAACTCAGTTTTCCAGTTGAGATTTTCTTCCCAGTTTTCTGCCCAGAAGTGAAACATATCAAGATTCCTCTCAGACTAAATGTACTAGGACAGGAAACACTTGCTGCTTGTGGAGGGACAGAGAAGACACATCACACTGATCTGAGATGCCAGGCCTGCAGCTTTCTCTCTTTAGGAAAAAGCACAACCAGTCCTTAGGACAATCTCATCATTCCATTTGCCATTTTCTTGTCTATTCTCTGCTGAGAAGAGACTATTCCTCTTAGCATAAATGTGCCACAAGGCATAAAGCTTATTACTTTTAGAGGGAGAGGAAAGGAAAACCACATTCTTCTGAGATTCCAGCCTGCAGCTTTCTCTCTTGTCAAAAAGCACAACAGTTCCTTAGAAGAAATGCATGTTTCAAATTGTGATTTCTTCCTCAGTTCTCTGCCGAGAGGGGAAGTTTATGAAGCTTCTTCTCAAACTAAATGTACCAGGACAGAGGACACTCATTACTTGTGGAGGGACAGAGAAAGCACATCGTATTCATCAGAGATTCCAGACCTCTAGCTTTCTCTCTTGTCGAAAAAAACAATCGTTTCTTGGGAGAAGTTCATCTCTCCAATTGTGATTTTTCTACCCAGTTCTCTCTCAAAATGAAACCGATGAAGTTTCCTCTTAGAATGAACGTGCCAGGACAGAAAAAACTTGTTGCTTGTAGAGGGACAGGAATCGCACATCATATTCATCTGAGAATCCAGGCCTGCAGCTTTCTCTCCTGGCAAAAGCACAACTGGTCCTTAGCAGAAACTCATGGTTCAAATTGAGAATTCCTTCTCAGTTTTCTGCCAAGAAGTGAAACATATGAAGATTCCTCTCAAACTCAAATGTACCAGGACAGAAGACACTTGGTACTTGTGGAGGGACAGGGAAGGCACATCCTATTCATCTCAGGTTTCAGGCCTCCAGCTTTGTCTCTGCTTGAAAAGCTCAAATCATTCCTTAGGAGAAACCCATGTTTGAAATTGTGACTTCCTTTCCAGTTCTCTGCCAAGAAGTGAAGCATATGAAGATTTCTGGCAAACAAAATGTGCCAGGACAGAAGACACTTCTTCTTTTAAAGGGACGGGGAAGGCAGATCATATTGATCTGAGATTCCAGGTCTGCAGCTCTCTCTCGTGCCAAAAGGAACAACTGATCATTACCTGAATCTCATCACCAAAATTCAGATCTGCTTCTCAGTTCTTGCTGAGAAACGAAACATATGAAGATTCCTCTCACCACACAAAATGCACCAGAACAGAAAGCTCTTTTTCCTTGTGGAGGTACAGGAAAGGCTTATCATATTCTTTTAGATTGTAGGCCTGCACTTTTCCTCCATAGCTAAAAGCACAACTGGTCCTTTAGGAGAACCTTATCTTTCAAATTGCGATTTTCTTCCCAGCTCTCTGTTGAGAAGTGAAACAGATGAAGATTTCTCTCTGGACTAAATATGCCACAAGATATAAAACTTATTGCTCCTGGAGGGATAATGAAGGAACATCACATTCATCTGAGATTCCAGGCTTGCAGCTTTCTCTCTTGGTGAAAAGCACAACTGGTCCTTAGCAGAAACTCATGTTTGAAATTGCGATTTCCTACTAAGTTCTCTATCAGGAAGAGAATTTGATGAAGATTTCTCTCAAACCAAACGTTACTTGTGGAGGAACAGGGAAGGCAGATCATATTCCTCTGAGAATCCAGGCCTGCAGCTCTCTCTCTTGGCAAAAAGAACAACTGGTCCTTAGCAGAGACTCATTTTTCAAATTCAGATTTGCTTCCCAGTTCTCTCCCGAGAAGTGAAACATATGAAGATTCCTCTCAGACAACATGTACCAGGACAGAAAATACTTGTTGCTCATGGAGGGACAGAGAAGACATATCATATTAGGAGACTCTCATCTTTCAAATTGCGATTTTCGTCCTACTTCCCTGCAAAGAAGTGAAAGATATGATTTGTCTCAGACTAAATATGTAGGACAAGGGGACACGGGCTCAAGCTCTGCCAGGGGAAATTTAAGTTGGAGATGAGAAAAAAATTCTTTCCAGAGAGAGTAATCAGGCATTGGAATGGCCTGCCCAGAGAGGTGGTGGATTCCCCATCCCTGGAGGTTTCAAACTGAGATTGGACATGGCACTGAGTGCCATGATCTAGTAAATGGACTGGAGTTGGACCAAGGGTTGGACTTGATGATCTCGGAGGTCTTTTCCAACTCAATCAATTCTATGATTCTATGATTATCCGCCTCTTACTCTGTAACATCTATGTCATGCCCATCCTACACCTTCCAACTATATATGTGAGTATGTGTGTATGTATAAGCACAGGAGTCATTTACATAGTCAATGGCTGTCCCTCCACGATGGCTTTTGAGTTAATTTAATCCATAACTCTGTGTTCTGTCAGTCCCAGGTGTCTTCCAGGGCAGGAGGGCTGATGTGCTATTGGGAGGTGGCAAGCTGCAGCAGGAGTTCACAACTGGTATATCTGGAGCTGTCCATCCTCATTGTCCGTGATAGTTGTGGCATACAGCGTCAGTGTCATTCAACAACCAATATTATATGTACAATTCAACACTGCAGGCTGTTCGCACCCAAAAATTAAATCATCCTGAGGCACATGTCGTGTTTCCCCATCCCTCTGCAATACCCACCAAGTGCACCCAAGTCCTTGACCAAAAACAATCCAATGGATGGGTTTGCCTTTGCTTGACCCAGGACTAATCCAAACGGTCTTCCCTAACATGTTGCTGTTAGGCGTTATGGGTACTTTATTTCCTTCTATGGTATGTAAGGGATCTGATTGGACAGGGTCAGCTCGAGTGGTAAAGCCTTGAGTGTTAACCAACCAGGTGGCCTTTGCCACAGCGGCCTCACCTGCTTGATAACAGTTACAGGTAACCTGTGAGACACTGTCCATGGTTAGATCCACCCCTCAGTCATGAGCCCATCTGTAGGTCATCTTTGCCCTGATGACCTGAAGCATCCTGGGCCCACTGAGCCAGAAACAATTCACCCTTGTGTTGCCAGTCCAGATCCACCTGAGACACTTTAATCTTGACAGTTCAATCCACCTGTCCATTGTTGAGATGCTCTTCATTAGCCCAACTCTCAGGTACGTGAGCATCTACATGATGGACTTGCACAGCTGACTTCTCTACCCGGGCAGTGGAGTCTTGCCATGATTCAGCAGCCCACATGAGTTTACCTCTGTGCTGCCAACTGGTCTTTTTCCATCAGTCCAGCCATCCCCACAGAGCATTTACTGCCATCCACGAGTCAGTGTAAAGGTTGAGTCTTGGCCATTTCTCTTGTTCAGTGATAGCTAAAGCCAGCTGGATGGCTTTCAGCTCTGCAACCTGACTCAATCCACCTTGTTCCTCGATAGCTTCTGCGACTCACCACATAGAGCCCCATATGGCATCTTTCCATTTTCAATCTACAATAGGGCAGGAACCATCAGTGAAGAGAGTGCATCACTTTGCTGGCAGCTAATTATATGGTGGGGCCTCCCTAGCATGTGTCTCTGATGATGATGATGATAGTCCAAAATTTTTGTCTTCGGGACAGTTTGTGATGACTTCCAAGGTCCCTGGGCCATTGGGATTTCCCATTTGAGCTCACTGTGTGATCAGAGCAATCCACCTACTCTATGTAGCCAGCCATGATGTGTGGAAGGGACTTTCCCTTTAAATGTCCAGTCCAGCACTGGCAGTTATGGTGCCAGGAGGAGCTGTGCTTTGGTGCGAATCACTTCTGGAACACCTTGAACCCCTTCACAAGCTGCCAGTATCTTTTTCAGTTCGGGCATAACAGGCCTCAGATCCTTTGTATCCTTTACTCCAGAACCCCAGGGATTGTCCTCGAGTCTCCCTGGGTACTTTTTGCAGGACACTCCAGGAAGAGCCATTCTCCCTGATGACAGTGTAAAGTACATTTTTTGCCTCCTGTCATGTCCTCACTGGCCCAAGGGCTAATGCATGAAAAATCTGTTTGATTTGTTCAGAAGCTTGCTCTTGTTCAGGACCCCACTTAAAATCATTCGACTTCTGGGTCACAAAGAAAGGATTTGCAACCTGACTGCTCTGCAATATGCATCCTGTAAAAAACCACAGTGCCTTGGACAGTCTGTGTTTCCTTCTTGCTGGCTGATGGAGACATAGTTGCTATTTTCTTGACCACATCCATCAGAATATGACAATGTCCATCCTGACATTTTTCTCCTAAAACTGAATTTCCTGGCCTGGTCCTTTGACTTTGCTTTATGGCAAAACTCTTCTCCGAGGACACCCCCTTGTCGCGGGGGAGAAGCTTGCATGCCCTCATGAGGTTGAGAGCTATGCTGGAGGTGGTTTGTGCTGCCGCTAGGGTCTCCCATGCCAGACAGGTCTCACCTGAAGGGTCAGACAAAATGTGTCCATGGGCAGGATGGGCTCGCTAGCCGTCTGGCAACCATCCTAGGAGAAGGACAACTCCAACCCCAAACCCGGGCAGATGGAGCTCGTTTAGCCCTGTAAGGCCATCCATCTAAGAGAAGGATACTCTAACCAAACCTACGTCCTGAGGTATTCGCTCTAACCGTCCAAGCTTGCTAGGCCGTGGCAGAAGAACCATAGAAGAAAAGGGTGGGGCCAGTTCTGCGCACGCTGTGCCTCACCTAAAAAATCCATTGCGCAGGCTTGAAGGGTTCACCCACATTGCAAAGCCCTATAGCGACAGGCGAGGGTCGAAAACGGCAGGTGATAGGAAGCAGCTGGAAGCCGCAGACCCAGCCCTGCATGCAGGCGGTTCAGGATATGGGTCATTAGAGACTTGACCCCAGAGATGACAGTCTCTTGTGGCAGCATCCTGAACGACCAAGCAGCCTTTTCTAGGGACAGCACTGCTTGCTCCACATGGAGAGGGGCCTAGCAAAGGTGGCCTAAACACAGCTCATCTTCACACCCAGTTGGATAACCGCGGCCAACCAGCATCTTCCATGTGGTCAAACAAAAACAAAGAGATTTCAAAGGCATACACCTGCCTACAAAGGTGAGCTCAAACTAACACTCTCATGTTGGAACATCAGAACCATGCTTGATACTGGGGATAGTGGACGTCCTGAGCGTCGTTCTGCTCTAATTGTCCACAAACTGTCACGGCTCAACATTGACATTGCTGATCTCAGTGAAGTTCGTCTTCATGAGGAAGGCAGCCTTAAAGAACGTGGTGCTGGCTACACACTCTACTGGTCAGGCAAACCCAAAACCAAAAGACACCTTTCAGGAGCTGGCTTAATGATTAAAAACTCCATTGCCTCTGAACTTGAAAATCTGCTGACAGGTCATTCCGGTCGCATTATGTCCTTACTCCTCCCTCTACACAACAAGCAACATGTTGTTCTTTTTAGCGTAAATGCCCCAACTCTCCAAGCTGACCCAGCGGAAAAAGACAAATTCTACACAGACCTGCACTGCCTCACCCAAAATGTTCCTGCAGATGATAAGATCATAATCCTTGGTGACTTCAACGCCAGAGTAGGCAAGAATTCTGAAGCCTGGAAAGGAGTCCTGGGAAAGCTTGGCGTTGGAAACTGCAATGACAACGGACGCCTCCTGCTAGAGTTTTGTGCAGAACGGCAGCTCACCACCACCAACACTATCTTTCAACAGAAAGACAGCCTGAAGACAACCTGGATGCATCCTCGATCCAAGCACTGGCACCTGATTGACTATATCTTAGTACAACAGAGAAATGTCAGTGATGTCCATCATACTCAAGTAATGCCTAGTGCAGAATGTCAAACAGATCACCGCCTTGTGCACTGCAAACTTAACCTCCACTTCAAGCCCAAACCTAAGAGAGGCGGCATTCCAAGGAGGAGGCTCCAAGTCAGCAATCTTCAGTCACAGTGAGAGACAGCTTCCAGGGAAACCTTCAAACTAGACTTAAAGATAATCCCATAGATCCCTCTCCTGAAGCACTTTGGCAACATATTAAAAGTTGCATCCTGCAGTCCTCTGAAGAGTCCCTAGGGTTCTCCTCCAAGAAAAACAAAGACTGGTTTGATCAAAACAATCAAGAGATCCAGGAATTGCTGAAGAAGAGAACTGCACACCAAGCACACCTTGCTCAGTCATCTTGCCATATAAAAAAAGCCGCCTTTCGTCTTGCATGCAGTAAGCTCCAACAGAAACTTCGAGACATCCAGAACAAATGGTGGCTCGACCTAGCAGAAAAGACACAACTATGTGCAGATTTGAGTGACCAAAGAGGATTCTATGAGGCCCTGAAATCAGTGTATGGACCCACACAACAGGTTCAAAGCCCCCTACTTAGTGCAGATGGTCAACTGCTTCTAACAGATAAAACCTCCATCCTGAACCGATGGTCTGAGCACTTTCAGACTCTCTTCAGTGCCAACCGTGTAGTCCAAGGCTCAGCAATTCAGCAAATTACACAACAACCGGTGAAAAATGAATTGGATGCAGCCCCTACTATGGGAGAGATACTCAAGGCCATACAACAGGTGAAAACTGGCAAGGCAGCTGGGGTTGATGGAATTCCACCTGAAATCTGGAAGCATGGAGGTCAAGCACTCCATGCCAAATTCCATGAGCTTGTTGTGCGTTGCTGGGAACAAGGGGAACTACCACCAGATCTCCATGATGCAGTCATCATCACCCTGTACAAGAAGAAAGGAGAAAAATCAGACTGCTCAAATTACCGAGGTATTACTTTGCTCTCCATTGCTGGTAAAATCCTTGCAAGAATACTACTGAACAGATTAGTACCCACTATTGCAGAAGATCTTCTACCTGAAAGCCAGTGTGGATTCAGAGCCAATAGGAGCACCACAGACATGATGTTTGTTCTCAGACAACTGCAAGAGAAGTGTAGGGAACAGAACAAAGGTCTCTATGCAACCTTCGTTGACCTCACCAAAGCTTTCGACACTGTGAGCAGAAAAAGCCTGTGGCAGATCTTGGAACGTTTAGGATGTCCCCCCAAGTTCGTCAGAATGATCATCCTTCTACATGAGGATCAGCATGGACAAGTCAGATATGGCGATGCACTCTCTGAGCCCTTTCCAATAACCAATGGTGTGAAACAAGGTTGCGTTCTTGCACCAACTCTATTCACAATCTTCTTCAGCATGATGCTCCAAAGACCAATAGCAGACCTTGATGAAGAAAATGGCATCTACATCCGATATCGTACCGATGGAAGCCTATTCAACCTAAGGTGACTGAAGGCCCACACCAAGACCCTGAATCACCTTGTCCGTGAGCTGCTTTTTGCTGATGATGCCGCCCTCATTGCTCACACAGAAGCAGCTCTGCAGCGCTTAACATCCTGCTTTGCAGAGACTGCTGAGCTTTTGGGGCTGGAAGTCAGCCTGAAGAAGATGGAAGTTCTCTACCAACCTGCACCTCAAGAAGTCTTCCATCATCCTCACATCACCATAGGCAATTCAGAGCTTAAGTCAGTCCAGCAGTTCACCTATCTGGGAAGTATCATTTCCTCAGACGGCAAGATTGACAAAGAGATAGACAACAGGCTAGCAAAGGCATACAAAGCCTTCGGAAAACTCCATAAAAAAGTCTGGTCCAATAAACACCTGAAGAAAAGTACAAAGATTAGTGTCTACAGAGCCATTGTACTGTCTACTCTTTTATATGGGTCTGAATCCTGGGTCATCTACCGCCATCACCTGCGGCTTCTCGAACACTTCCATCAGCGCTGCCTCCGTTCAATCCTAAACATCCACTGGTCTGATTACGTGACCAATGTGTCTGTTCTTGAACAGGCAGGGGTCAGCAGTATCGAGGTCATGCTGAAGAGAACGCAGCTGCGCTGGGCAGGGCACGTCTCCAGGATGGAGGATCACCGCCTTCCGAAGATTGTGCTCTATGGTGAACTCGCCACCGGCTGCCACAAGAGAGGAGCCCCGGAGAAGAGATACAAGGACTCCCTGAAATAACACCTCAGCCTTGGCCATATTGACTGCCACCAATGGTCCACTCTGGCCTCCAGTCGGGATTCATGGAGACACACCATTCACGACGCTGCTGCTTCCTTTGAGAATGCATGGAGAGTCAGTCTTAAGGAGAAAAGACAACGCAGAAAGAACCGTTTCTTGCCAATGTCACCTAGGGAGACGTTTCGCTGTGCCTTTTGTGACCAGACCTGCCTATCCCGTATCAGCCTTTTTAGCCACCAGCACACTTGCAGCAAGCGTGGGTAGTGCCCTTCTCAAATCTTCGTTCGCGAAGCCTAGCCATGAAATGATGAAATGGCAAAACTGTCCTTCAGGAGCACTTGGATTATCTTCTCCCCTTTCTCAAAAACTTCCTCTGCTATGTTCTCCCATATGATGATGTTACCAATGCATTGCAAGTGTTCTGGAGCCTCACCCCATTCCAGTGCGGTTTGGATCAGTCCATGGCAAGTAGAGGGGCTGTGTTTCTGCCCCTGGGGCAGTTGATTCGAGGTGTACTGCACACTCCTCCAGATGAAAGCAAACTGTGGGCTGCACTCTGCTGCCAAAGGAATGGAGAAGAACACATTGGCAATGTCAGTGGAGGCACCATTTTGCTACATTGAGATCCAGTTTGTAATAAAGTTCCAGCATGTCCAGCATAGCAGCACTCAGGGGTGATGTGAGTTCATTCAGGCCATGGTAGTCCACTGTCAGTCTCCACTCTCCACCGGACTTACACACTGGCCATATGGGGCTGCTAAAGGGTGGGCAAGTCTTGCTGAGCACCCTTTGGCTCTCCAATTCACGAATCATCCCATGGATGGGGGTTGCAGAGTCCTGGGTGGTGCAGTATTGTCAACAGTGCACTCTTCTGGTAGCAATCGGTACCTGTTGAACCTTGACCCCCAGCAGTCCCAGAGCAAAGAGTCCTCTGAGAGACCAGGCAAAGTATTCAGCTGTCTAATTTTCTGTCTCCACAGTAGCTATCCCAAAAGTCCAGTGATGGTCTTTTGGGTCCTTGAAACCCCCCACTCGTGAGGTAATCTATGTCAAGGATGCACAGGGGCCTCTGGACCAGTCACAGTGGGGTGTTCTTGGCATTCATTCCCAGTCAGGCTCACCTTCAGCTTCCAGTACAGTCAGCTGTTGGGATCCCCCTGTCACCCCAGAAACAGAGATGGATTCTGCCCCTACATATCTAGATGGCATTGGAGTACACTGTGTGCCAGTGTCAACTAAAGCCTGTCTGAGCTGGTCCTCAAGGCTATGACTATGGGGTCATGGTCTGGACTTGGGTCCCTGCTCCACTGACCCTCAGAGTCCTGACTTTGGAGTCATTATCTGGGATCAGCTCCCGGGTCTGCCAGCCCTCCAAGCAATGAGTCCAGTCATTGTCTGGACTCGACCCCTCAGTCACCTGCCCCACAGGGCCGTGTCCCCAGGGTTCATCTCCCATGTCCACTGGCCCTTGAGGCCTTCGCAAAGAAAGCACAAAGACCAAGTTTTGGTGTGCAGATCATACTATGTTGCCCAGACAAGGTAAAGGCCAGCAACAACTTTCTGTCCTGGCACTTTTAGTGTGGGAGCAATCACCTAGCATTTTAAATTTTGGATATAGCCTTCAGCTGGTTTAAAGTATCGTAGTACATTTAATGTTTTTGCAAGTACCCATTGCCATCTGGTGGAGGTGTTGAAAGTTGACACTGGGAGAGTGAAAGCCAAGAACAGGCTTTTGTCCTGATGCATTTTTTGTTCAGTTTGGGATCTTAGTTATGTGTCAGTGAAACTACATATACTTGGGAAGGAAAGTGAATAGCCCCATTGTTGGTAGTGTACTTTTATAGCTGTTTGCTGTATGTCAAGGAAAGGGAAAGTCCAGCTGGGGCTCTGTCCTAGTTCAGCAGGAAGGACCAGTTAATACTGTGGGAGGGTGATCAAAGCTGTGTATTCTACCCCCTCTATCATTCCCCAAGGACAATGGACCATTAGCAGCAACTGCCCAGGGAGACATTAGAACCTTCACACCCAGCCTGAGGGGGCGTGGCTCCTAATGGGCCATCAACAGTTCAACAATACCCCATGACTCCCAGAGTTAATCACCCATTGTGTGAGTCCCCACCCTGGGGAAGGGATTGGGTGCTCCCTGAGGGTACATAAGTGGTGGGTAAGAAGACCTCAGGAACCTCTCGTCGTGTCCAGAGGAGCAGCAGGACCTTGACAGGAGATCACCACTCTCGACCAGACTATAGGCCTCGCCTGCACCAACAGGTTTTTCACTTCTTTTTGCTCTGGTCTTGGGGGAACCATGCGGGTCTCAGCACAAGGGCAAACAAACCCCTTTGGGTTTGTGCCCCAGGACACTGGGTTATACTGCTGGGTTTTATGAGTTGAAGCAATTTCCCTTTGTGTCAGTGTATTTATTGTAATATTATTATTAAATTTTAGCTCTGACTTATAATCTCTCTCATGGTGAGTTCATTTCCCCTGCTGTTTTGCCTTTAAACCAGCACAGGCTCCTTCTTTTGGAGCTGGGGTCGGTGACGGTGAAAGAATGGGATGGTACGTACAGCTGAGATGGAAAGCACAAAGCACCAGAGTGTTTGGTGCAATTTGAGAGGTGAGAGTTTGGAGCCAGCAATAGCTTTCTCACCTGAAACCTTTATTGAGTGATATTTTTGCAGGATGTTTTCAGTTCTGGAGCTGGGCTCTGCAATAAGGAAGGAATGTGTTAGTATATACAATTGAGAAGGAATAAAATAGTGCTGGGCATCACCTTTGCCCTGGAGCCTGTAAACTGCATAACACACACTGGTGCCATGCTTTTTTCTTTTCAGTGGCATGCAGCCACACTTTTTTGCTCTCTTGAAGAGCCCTGCTCCAAAATTTTAATCCAGCTGCAGAAGGGGATGTCAACCCCTTTGTTTTGGGAAGACAAGCACCTAGTCCCAGTTCAGGTAGTTCAAACAGTACGTTGCCCAAAGAAGTAGGTAAAGGCCAGCAACAGCTTTATGTCCTATCATCTTTTTTATGACAGCAATCCCTGGATGTACTCCAATTTTGAGTTAGAATCCCAGTTTCAGAGTTGGACCACTGAAAATTATGACAGTACTTTAGTTTTGATGTGGAAAGCACCAAGTGCCTGTGTTGGTTGTGCAGATGACAGGGTGTCCAGTGGAGGCAAAAGCCAGGAACAACTTTATCTCCTGGCATCTTGTGCGTGGGACCAAACTCTTCCTGTATTTGTATTTAGTTTTAGAGCCCAGATCAAATTACAGAGCTGTTTCTCTTGGAGTATATAGGAATACATTTATTTTGGCAAGACAAGCAGCCATCTATCCCCAGTGCTGGAGGTGGAAGTGATAGGCTGTCAAAAGGAGGTAAGGGCCAGGAAAAACTTTCTGACTTGTCAGCTTTTGTGTTGGAGCAATGTCCAAATGTATTCTGTGTTGAAAATACAGGCCATGTTTTGTAGATGTGATCCAGAACATCAATGAGAGTGCCTTCCCTTGGGAAGGAAAGCACCTAGCACCATTTTGGGTCATCCTAAAAATAAGCTGCCTAGGGCAGGTAAAACCCAGCAACAGCTTTCTGTTCTGTCCCATTTTGTGTGACAGCAATCCATGGACATATTTGGTTGAGGAGCCCAGACCCAAACTCTGTGGTTGGACTCCTGAGGCAGGATGGCACCACTTTTCTATTGCAAGGCATGTACCTATCCCCAGTGTTTCTGGGGTGGTTGATAAGGTGCCCACGGTAGGTAATGGCCAACAAAACTGCTTTCTGTCCTGGCAGCTTTTGTGTTGGGAGAATCTCTGGATGTATTCAGATTTGGTGGTGGTATCCAAATTTCAGAGGTGGAATCCGATTTTTTTGCAAGGCGCTCATGAAAGGAGGTGGCAGTCCCTTTCTTTGGTAAAGGCAAGCACCTGGTTCCAGTGTGGGTGGTGCAGATGACAGCGTGCCCACAGGAGGTAATGGGCACCAACACTGGGACTAAGGGCTTACCCTGCCAAAATAAATGTACTGCTGTTCTTTTCAGAAGCTCAGCTCTGAAATTTGGATCCAAGCTCTTAAATTGATTACATCCAGTTTTACTCAAGTGCAAAAGGAGGCACCACAGGAAGCTGTTGCTGGACTTTATCTCTTCTGGGTACTCTGTCATCTGAATCACCAACACAGGCTAAGTGCTCTCCTTTCCAAAATACATGTGCTTCCACAGGTTTCAGGAGCTTGCCACAGAAATTTGATAATACCTCCAAAATTGAATACATCTGGGGATTCACATACTTTCACAATCACATAGATCTTGTATCTACACCAAAATTATCCAGCAAAAGTCTTGGTCACAATAGGTGCCAGTTGAGAAAGCTCTTGCTGGGTCCGCATTAGTCTCACATTCCTTGAATTCCACCACATATCCTGGAGCTTTGCACTTTCCTTCTCAGCTGCATGTACCATCACATTCTCTCAGTCTTGCAGAGCTCGACTTAAAACCTTACAATGTCTGTCAACTGCTCGCACAAAAAGGTGATATTACACAAAACACAGTGCTCGGCATCACCTTCCCTGCAGAAACTGCACAACACAACACCTGGTACCATGATTCTTTCTTTTCTCCTGCATGCACCCTCACATATTTGCTGTCTTGCAAAGCCCAGCACTGTAATTTTAACAAGGCCACAAAATGTGTTAGGGAATAAAAGTTCCTGGGTTTCACTTCCATAGCAAAGGATAACAACTGCACCACACACAATGAGACAATGAACTTTCCTTTCCAACTGTATGTCCTATCACATTCTTTCACGCTCCCAGAGATCCTGTACCTAAACTGAAAACATCCAGCAAGAAAATCTCAGTCACAACAGATGTCAGCTGAGAAAGCTCTTGCTGGCTCAACCTTTAACTAGTACCCCTAGAATTACACCACACACCCTGGAGCTGTGAGCTTCCCTTTCCAGCTGCCTGTGCCATCATATTCTTTCAGTCTTGCAGAGCCCTGCTTTCAAACTTAAAACAGCCAGCAACTGCTTCCATACAGAAGATTTTGGAACAAACACTCACCTTCCCCTTGCATCCCATAAACTGCACAACACCCTTTGCTCTTTCAGCTGTATGCACTCTCAGAGTCTTTCACAGAATCTAAATCCAAAACTAAAAAAGTTCAGCAGCTGATCCCACAGAAAAAGTTCCAGAAAAGACAGTGCTGGTCTACCCTTTTCTTTTGTAACCTATACACTGCACCACTGTCAACACTGAGACCATTTGCTTTCCTTTCTTTTTAGTCTTGCAGAGTCAGGATCCAAAACTGAAGCCCTCCACAAAATGCTCCCACACTGAAGGTGCCTGGACAAACAGATGTTGTTGGTTTTTACCTTCCCACTGGCACCATTCAGGACTCCATCATGTGGTGCTGTGTACTTGCTGAACAATCAAATGTATACCATGACACTATCCAAGAACCCAAATGTGCAGATCCAAAGTTGAAAATTTATAGACACTACTGGCAAACAAAATGTGCCAGAACAAAAAGAAATACACTTATTTTGGAAGGCAAGCAGCTATCCCCAGTGCTGACAATAGGCTGCCCAGGGGAGGTAAAGGCTTTCTTTCATAGCACTTTTTCTGCAGGAGCAGTCCACTTTCAGGAGCCCACCACCAAAATTTGGACACTGCCTACAGTATTGAATGTGTCCACCAGGGACTGCTCTAACACAAAAGTTATCAGGAAAGAAAGCTGTTGCTGGTTTTTTTCCTTCCCGAGCAGCAAATTGTCTGCACTACCAACAATGGGTCTGGATGCTTTCCTTAACAAATAAAGGCACTGTCATCCTCTTTCTGAGCCTACTTCCAATATTTGATATCAATTCCAAAACTGTGTGTGTCCAGGGATCTCTGTCAGAGAAAACTTTCCAGGACAGAAAGCTCTTACTGGCCTGTACCTCCCTGGGAAACCCTCCAAGTTTCAGTGGTGGGATCCTGAAGGAAAACGACAGGGCTGTAACATGGGAATGAAAAGCTCCAGTGTTCCAGATGCAGACAACAGGCTGACTATGAGAGGTAAATGCCAGCTAGAGCTTTCTCTCCTGGCACCTTTAGCATTCAAGAGATTCCTGGACATTCCCAGTCTCTGATCTTGGCTCCTCTACAGAGGAGGACATGAAAGAAACCAAGAGCAGCCATTGACATCGACTGAATGGACCCTTCATACGGAGTTTGTAAGAGAAACCCACCCAATGAGTCACAAGGGTTAGAAGGGCTTTATAGGTGTAATTGTGGCCTTTATAAATCTTGACTGCTTTATTTAAGTTGATGATAATAATGATTAGATTAAAATGTAAAGATATATAAATGCAAAATGGGCAAAAATATAAAAGGATTTAATCAGAATTATCTGCTACATAATGAAATAACTAATACAGTGCACTACTTATTAAATCAATAATATCACAGCTACTTTAATAAGTAGGAAACAGAGACTGATGTTACTCACCCATATCACTGACTGTGGGCACATCTCTTTGACTTGGGTGAGGTATCCCTGAGGAGCATCACCACTCAAGGGAAGGACCTTTCTGCACCTAAGGGAGGTGTACTGGAAATCCTTGCTGGTGAAAAAGTGGGGTTGGTCTCATAGTATGAAGTTAACTGTGAGTCCTACAGCTTCTAGAATCTGTGTTGTCCTTCCTGCTCAGCAGAACTGTCTTTATTTTTGAATAAGGTGTTACCAGCTCTTTGGTTTCTTCTGCTCAAAACTTCTGTCTCTCACTTCCCTGCCAGCGTCTTGCACGTCCCTGTTGATGTCCAGCTCAGGTCAGGAAAAACACCCTCATGATGGGTCTAATTTAAGAATTTGGTCAAGCTGGTCTCTGTATTCTTCAGTACTAACAATAGTGTTACTAAAACCCCTTTTTCTGAATCCATCACTGATAATTTGTAAATAAGACAGAATGGGTTCCTCAGTGCTTACTCATCTCTCTGAACTGAATGGCATTGTTGCCCCTGCCTCTCATAGCACAGTTGCTCATTCCTCAGGCACACCACTGTCACTCCTGTGCTCCCAGGAACAGGAGAGCTACGTAGCTTCATCCCTGCCCCTTGCAGACAGGTAACCCCCTCTGGAGTTGCCTCTGTGCAGCTCTGCATCCTGCATTCCCACTGCTTTCTGCTCTCCCTGTTTGCCGGCTGGTTTGTAGGTCTGCCCCATGTGTAAGTTTTTACACATATGTATGGCCAGACTTTGTGAATGAAGATTTGGGAACAAATAAAACAAAAATTGAGTGCTCAAGGCCTGGATAAGAGGTATCCATCATGCCCCTTCACTGCCGCACCAGTACTGCGCCTGCTCTACCACCTAACCCACACCCTTACCCTGATCAGAGCTCAGATCCAAAACATACACCCACCACTAGGACTCCCACATACAAGTGGTGAGCAATGAAAGCTGTTGGTGTCCCTCACCTTCCCTTGGCAGGCCCTTCACAGCTACACCAACACTGGGGTTCTGCACTTGGTCTACCACCCAATCCTCCCCTACAGCCTCAGGCCCCTGAGCATGCCTGGAGCCTGTCTGGCATGTCCTGCAAAGGCTGCCCACAGACTTTGCTCATTGCCCTTGTGAGGCCTATAGCAAGACGTAGTGATGATTATTTTTCAGAGAGTTTTGGTACTCCAAACCACCTGGGCTCAGGCATATACCATATATTCTTCTTTTTCTGGGTCATGTACCTATGCATGTTGTATAAAATAAGGTGGGCCTCCCTCCTCCCTCACTTGATTGCTTATTAAATGCATTTGCCCAATTTTTCTGATTTTGCACCCCCCTCCAGTCATCTGCCCCCCTACTTTCACTAAGGGAAAATTTTCACACTCTCTTCCTTTCTTGCAATTGATACCCCCCACCTCTCTGTGTCCCTTGGATTCAGGGCAGGTGTTTATTCCCTTCCTGCCTACAAGGTCTCTTCCCATTTCCTCCTGACTGTCAGTTTTTCTGTAAAATGAACCCAACATGCTCCCAGACAGAATGATCTGCATCAATGGAGCAGATGCCACAATTATTCCAGCATAGCTGTTGCAGTCAGAGAGCAAAGAAACAGTGACTGAATGTGCCCCAGGTATAGCTGGAAGGAGGTTGCTGGAGGCTCTGGGCCAGAGTGTGACAATGGTGATTACTAGAGCTGCATGTGCCAGGAATATGGAGTTGGAAGCAAGGCAGTCCTGTTCTGGACTCTGCATCAGACGTTTGTGCACAGGAGCAGCCGTGGAAGGGCAAGCACCACATACTGGGCCTGGCTGAAATGGGCACTTCTTCCAGGGGCCACTGGCCCACAGCAATATGCACTGCTACGTTACTCCTTTCATTCCTGATGGTTCACATTTTTGGCTTTAGCTTCTGGAGTTATGAGGTTTTGCTGGGTATCCAAGTGAGTGTGATAAAATAAAGTAATTATTCCATATTAAGGAGGAGGGGAATGACTCGCTCTCATGGACTACAGACTAAAATGAAAAAAAAAGCCAAGTGGCTTGGGAAGTCTCATTATTTTAGGTCATTTGTTACCTTGGTATGTCCAATCTGCTTCTGAGATGATGAAGTGGTTCACTCTGCAGTCTGGTTGTCCTTGTCTTGCGATGCATCTCTGTGAGGCATTTCTGAGCCGCACTGTTTCCTGTAGCTGTCATGTCCTTGTGCCTGTGCTGTGCCAGCTCACGAGCGCGGGGACAATCTGACTTACCATGCAAATAGAAGGGGACTCGAGGCTGTCCAGGTGCATGGGTACAACTCTTCCCTACTGCCCTCAGATGCCAGGCAGTGCCACCCACCATCTGGGACTCACCTTGAACGCTCAACTTGTGCAGAGACAACTCCGCTCCAAATGCCTCAGGGCTGCCCCCATCTCCTGCAAACCTGCCATGTGACTCCTGTCAGCCCTGGTCACAGGGCTGGGCCACACCTGTGCCATTCACAGCAGTCTTCACCTGTCAGCAGGAAGCAGGAGGGAAGAGGAGAGAGCAGGAAGAAGCAAAGAGAAGAGAGAGAGGCAAGCAGGCTACATCGAGTGTTGAGAACCAGAGTGCCTGACAGTCACTGTGGGAGAGCCTTGCAATGTCCTCTACAACTTCCAGTGGCTCTTTGCCAAGTGGCCTGGCTGTCCTGACAACTTTCCCAGATGTGCTCTTCATTCCTGAATTCGTGAGTGGTGACTTTTCTCTGGGGGAGGTCAGTTGCTGCTTGTGGGGCACCCAGCACACGTCATGCTGCAGGTGTCTGAGGGATGAGACCGGACTCATAGCTGCCAGGTCCCTGAGCCACGAGGGCCTGGGGACAGCCCCTGATGTCTAGTTGAGCCTCAGAGAAAGCCCCATGGCCTGAGACAGGGCTCTGAAACTCTCCTCTAATCTGTAGTAGGATTTTTCTTGTGCATCTGAAAACCTTTTGTAATTTCCTGCCTCAAAGAAGTTGAAGGGGTTGCTGGTGCATTTAAAGCAGGTTGACAAATTGAGCCAATTAATTAATCAGAAGATGATTTTAGCTGATAATACACATGGAGGATAACTGCTTGCTTGAAGCAGGGATTGAGGCTGGCTGGGGTCATTGTTTTGCAGCAGCAAAGAGCCTGGTCTGCCGGAGCTGTGCTGCTCAGCTTGAGCTGCTGGGTGCTGGG
The DNA here is from genome assembly GCF_047495875.1 of Pithys albifrons albifrons. Classification (NCBI taxonomy): domain Eukaryota; kingdom Metazoa; phylum Chordata; class Aves; order Passeriformes; family Thamnophilidae; genus Pithys; species Pithys albifrons. The sequence continues at coordinate 105,101,247 of NC_092459.1, forward strand.
CCTGGGTGTGTGAGTGGGCCAAGGGTGAGCAAACACCTTGTAACTTCTTTCCATATTGTAGTTTCATTGAGAAGGAGATCATAATCTTAATGGATTTGGCACAGGTGATCAAAAGCAGTTGCTGTGACCACTGACTGAAAGATGCAAAGTTTCAATCAGAACTTTTTCCTGCCCCACTCACAAAATCTGCTCTTCTCACGAGAGTTTGAGAGGCTTTTTTTGCATAGCCTGAGCACTTTCATCCAGCACTGAAGGCTTTGGCTCAGTATTGTAGGATGGCACTCAGATTATTTAATGCTAAAAACTTCAGTCATCTGTGACTGAATCCTTTCCTCTCACACAACTTGGCCCACACTCCTGGAATTTACAGCATTTACTTCATTTTCCCAGTGACAGCAATCCAGCAAAGAGGATGTAATGAAGGCTTTGCTTCAGCTCCCACAGTAATGCTCTGAAGACTGGTCTTGGAGCCTGGTCTCTGAGAGCAAGGTCCAGGTTTCCTGCAGCTACACAAAGAGAGGTGTTAAGTCCCTGTGGAGGTTCTGTCTGGGCAAACACTTGCCAGCCACCCCTGCCACTGAGCTGTGTTAGTCCTGGTACTGAGCTTGCTGTTGGTCCCAACATACTTACTCCTTTTGAAGTGTTTGTTTGTAATTCCTGTCTTCAGGGGATTTGGCAAGACAGCTTGCTTAAAGAAGCACCCTATCCTTTGGTTTGGGTAAGATCTGGAAATGTGCATCCTAAAGGCTCAGGAACCACCCAGGAAGGAGGAATGCTGCATAACTGGATTTCTCCATCTCCAGGACATGTAGGACTCTCTGCTATGCAGTTGTGTGATCTCTGTTGTGTACAAAGGAGGTGGCTGCCTTGAATCATAGCATTCAGAAGGATAAAGAGTTTCTCATTCCTTAGTGGAATCTGAGCTTGCCTACAATGGGTTAATATGGTAACTATGAAACAAAACAAAAGAAAAATAAAAAAGCTGGCATTTCAAATGGTAAGACAGTTGTGAAATTTCCAGAAGATCCTGCCTGTAGTTCATATGATTTCCACATCTGCACATGCTGATTAAGAACTATCGTTTTTATTCTGGCAAGCTTGGTTTAATTCTTATAATCTATTTTATCTGAAGAACTTTCTGCATATATGGATAGCCAGACCTATGTGGAAAAGCTGAAACAAGCTGAAAACAGATACATTTGCTTTGTAAAAGGGTATTTAAATGTAAGTTTTTTCTTAAATTTCTGTCCTTCAACTTGCTGTGGGTTATTATTGAATGCCTTTCTATTTTTACGAGTCTGCTGAACAGCAGCAGCATAAACCCAACATAAGTAATCAAATTATGTCAAACATACTTGCCTGAGTGAGTAACCACGTCCTGCAGAAAGGGGAGATGGTGAGTGGTAGGAAGTAAGTGATACTTCTTCCCCAAACTTCATATCTGCCCCCAGTTTGTGTTTGATTTCAATGGAGCAAATACAAGGTTTTCTCCAGGATCTTCAGCTGCAACACACTCTTTGTGTCAGCACAGGAGTTTTTAATGGGACTGCATTAGTGTTCACATGTCAGTCTTTGGTTGTTACAAGAGGCACCAAAACACCAGCACTTTGGAAGACCTGTTTTTACTCAGATGTTTGCAAGATCACAATCACATAATTTATTTAATGTATCAATTTGCATAATGGAACCAATGAACTTTCCTACAAATGTACGGGCACACAAATGATGCAACATTTTCTGAGTATGGTATATCAGAAACTTTCTTTACACTTGCGAAATGCCTCCAAGGGAATGGAAATGCCACAGTTAGTATGAGTTGGCATTTGGATGCTGAAAAAGGCTGGCCAGGGATACACTGGTGATCAGAATGACCTTAGAGTCAGAAAGGCTCTCCTGCCTCTGGAGATCTGCCTGCAAATCCCACACAGCTGGTGATGAGGGAGAGATTCCTACAGCAGCACCAGTCCTCACAGTGTGGGTTCAGCTGAGTAGCTCCTCATCTTAGGATGCTGCACAGACTAAACTTTGCACAGGTTCAAGAAACAACTGGGCTGATCTGTAGCACAGAAAAGCTACAGAGTGCATTTTAGTGCAAAGGCTCCACTTGCAGTCCAGATATTCCACAACAGTGAACATCACACTCTCATCCTTTTGTGTAGGAGTCTGCTGATGGAACCTGGATACAGCTGTCCTTGTGCTCCCCACCCCACCAGAAAACCTATGGCAAACTCCCAAGGCTGGCTGAGAAGAATGGGGTCCTACCTGCTCCCACCCCAGCAGCTGGCACCTTGCACAGCTCTGGTGCAGCCAATGAAGAATGACCTAAACAGCTGGAGCAGCAATACAAGCTCCCCTTCCCAGAAGGAGTTGGGAGCCTCAAGCTTATTTCCTCTACTTCAGAGAGTAAAACTGGTCAATTAACCTCCCTTAAACATGTTCTCTCTTCTTTCAGGGCAATATCTGGACGTGGCCTTCATTAAGGCCATGTGTGTGGCCTTCATGAGGGTCACATGTGTCTGTGCTCTTTGTGCAGGTGAACTGGGCTTGTCGCTGCTCCTGTCAGGCACCTGACACACCATGTGTGAAGCAAACATTCCTTTCTGTAACAAGCCTCTTAAAACCAACCTTCAGAAGTGTCTGAGCCAGCCCTCTGAGCATGCTGCTGCAGAGAGGGTGTGAATGGCACTGACACCAGGAGACAGAGCTACAGAGAGGATTTTTTGGGTCAGGATCCGTGGCAGATGCTCCCAGCTAACTACCAAGTTTCAAGTGGAGGCTGGGAAGAACTCATGGGCTAGTGCCATGTGCTGTGCTAGCGCCAGAGGCATGCATGGCTCTGGGCTCTGCTCTGCTCACCCTGTCTACCACTTTCACTTGCAGGTCTTTGGAGGCCTTGTCTGGATCCTGGTGGCGTCCTCCAAGGTCCAGATGCCCATGCTGCAAGGCTGGGTGATGTTTGTCTCTGTGTTCTGCTTTGTCATGTCCACTGCCCTCCTGTTCCTCTACATCTGTGGGGCCCATGGGGGCAGCAGCTCCTGGGTCACTTTGGTAAGTGGATGTGGCAAATATCTAGGCCTCTCCCTCCCTGGCAGACAGTTATCTCCTTGAAAGGCAGGAGCTGCTACTGCACTCCAAATCTCAGGCTGGGTCTTGCTTGCATGGGTTCCCTTTTTCCCCCTTTGCAATGTGATTCCTCCCTGGAAATGACCACGTGACCCTTGTTTCTTAGGATGTCATCTGCCAGGAGACAGCAGCTCTGTTCTACCTCAGTGCTGCTGTGTTGGAAGCCTTCTTCACCTACACCGCTGCTGACTTGTTCCCAGGAAACATATACAGGGAGAACATTGCTGCCGTGGTGAGTGCCTGGCAAGCAGGGGAGGGAAGGTCAGGAGCTGACTGTGGAGTGGCCTCAAGGGCAGATCTTTATTTGCACCAGCCATGCAGGGAGCGGGGAAGAGAAACCAGTCACAGTCCTACTATGCATGGATGTCCCCAAACGTGCAAGAGACAGTAGAAATATAAGCCATCATGAGATGTTGGCTCAGTGCTGAAACTCATGCCATGAAGTTAACTGGCTGGTGTGTTTTCCTGTCACAGGTATTTGCATTTGTAGCTACCCTGGTTTATGTGATCCACAAGGTGGGCTCACTCCTGCGATGGAAATCGTCCTGAAGCCTCCCCTCGCAAGTGTGTCTTGTGGTCACCTTGGACAACGACTGCAGTTTCCAGGCAGAGTTTGGGGTTTGTTTTTTTAATGTAAATACTATGAACAAGTGGCTCTTTATGTGGGATCCTGGTAATGAAGACAAGGAACCTGCCACAGAAAGGTATATCCTGACACAATCTGTTTCCTTTCAGTTTCTTCTGGGCTGAGTACAGTCTGATGCTGGTAACTGGGGCCTAAAACAAAAAACATCCCGCTTTAAAAACAATTGTACAGTTGGATTCAAAGTGCTAAAATCTCCCTGAACCATACCTTTATGTCTCCAGAGTTGTTACTGCAATCAGGGGAAACTTGGACAAGCAGCACCAAGGAGCATGAGTATGAAACCTTATGTCATTTTCATTGCTGCCTGTCCATTTAAGTCTGTTTCCTTCCCTAAATCTGCTGTACCAAATGGAGTATTTTCAAGCAGTTCCCCAAAATGCCTTCTCTGACTTGTGATGAGAAATGGGGACAATATTTAACTTGCCTCCGGAGCAATATGAATTGTTGCAGCCCCTGAAGGGTACTGCTGCATTTTGAGGAACTGGATAATACTGAATAATTGAAATAATTGAAATAATGCCAGTGTATTTGATCCCTCTATAAAATACAACTTGGAAGGTGTGCATTAGTTTGTAGGAGAAATGTATTGATGATTAGAATGACATGAATAAGCAATCAACTCTTGGCTTTGGTGAATGGCTGCTCTTTCTTACAGTAGCATTATGTTGCTAATAAAGATGGGTTTGCTGTGATTTTGAAAATAGATGAGTCATTTCTGCTATTCTTCCCTTTGCTGCACACAGGTACACAGACCTGTACAGCCTCAGGAGCACTGACTGTAACAGGGCAATGCCTAAGGGGGAGGCACAAACTTGGACATGAAAGAGGGTTTTTCTGGCAAGGAGAGCCTGTGGGGCCCAGGTTAACTCAGGTTAACCTCAGTGAGTGTTAACTTGAGTGTGATGGTTTTGGCTGGAATGTTTTTCTTCATGATGGTTAGTACAGGGCTATGTTTTGCATTTGTGCTGGAAACAGGGTTGATAGGTCAGGGATGTTTTTGTTACTGCTGAGCAGTGCTCACAGTGCTAAGGCCTGTTCTGCTTCTCAACCCACCCGAGGAGGCTGGGGGTGCACAAAGAGTTGGAAGAGAACACAGCCAGGACGGCTGACCCCAACTGACCAAAGGGATATTCTAGATCCCATGGCATCATTCCCAATATATAAAGCTGGTGGAAAAAGGTGCAAGAGGGGATATTTGGAGTTATAGCATGTTTTCTCAAATATGTGTGATGGAGCCCTGCTTTCCTGGAGGTGGTTGAACACATGGCCTGCCCACTGGGGGTGGTAAATGAATTCCTTGTTTGCTTTGCTTTTGTCCAGGGCTTAATCCACGAGTTTTCTCACTTTTACCCTGACAATTCTCTCCTCCATCCCATTGCGGGGACTGAGCAAGTGGCTGTGTGGAGCTTACTTGCTGGATGGTGTTAAACCATGACAATGAATTCATTTCAGTGAGGTTTAGACTAGAAAGGGATGTTTTCACATATAAGAGGTTCCTAATAAGCAGTGGTACCAAATTATCCCTTCCAGCTTGTGAGTCTGAAGTTGCTGGGTAATAACAAGGAGTGGAGAACTAAAAGGAAATAAAAGTTGACCTGGAGGCACCTCTGTTGTTTCAGATCTGGGGAACTTTTGACCTGTGACTACAGGTTTGGGTTGAAGCTTTTTAATTGCAATGTAAGGAAAACATCTAGTTTTTGGTTGATTTTTTTCTTGTTGAAAACCAGTCTGACTTGTTTTGCTTGTGTTACTGTGACAACAGCAAAGTCATTGCAACAGTGACGGAAAAAGCAATCCCTTTTCAGAGCAGGGAGGGAACTCACAGCCACTTTGGACAATGGCACATGGTTCTGAAGTTAAACATCCACCTTTTGAAACTGGTTTCAACCTCACATCATCACTGGGTGTGTGAGGGGGTGTTGGTGCCCAGGTTTGCCCTCGTATTAATGCCCCTGAATTTAATGTTGAAACACAGAGATGATTCAATCTTTCTGCTTGGATTTGTGTACAAAGGCAGACATTTGCAGTCATACCCTGGACCCTGGGATCAGCTGTCTGTGTCCTCCTTCTGCACCCAGGTGTGGCCAGTACCTCAACAGCAAGCAGTGCTGCCTGACCCCTCACATCCATGTCCCTTGTGGCCATCACATTTACAGCCTGTGCCTTGGCAGGGCCCCCACCTCTGCTCCTCATTCTTTGCTTCTCCCTTGCCCACCACACACCAGTTCACACCAGTCTGCACTAGTTTACCTGCTCCACCGTTTCCTTCTGTCCCCACCCAGTTTGTTGAGATACCTCCCCCATAACATTAGCCTAACTTTGCTGGAAAGCAGCACTGGGAAAGAACAGCCATGTGTAGCTGGCATGGGAGTGTCCATCAGCTCAGTGCTGCTGGGACGGGGCTGCGACAAGGCTGTGGAGGGGTCACTGGCAGGGAGGCTCTGTGGCCCCAGCGTGACCCGGGCCATGGTTTGTCCTAGGGAGGGTTGGGCAGAAGGGCCAGAACCACAGGGTCAAGAATGAACTGCTACAGAGAGAGGCTGAAAGTATGAAACCCTCCCAGTGTGACTCCAACTTCAGTCCCACGCAACTTGCAGGGTGAGTGCATGTCCCTGCTCAGCACAGGGCGGCTGTGTCCCAGTGCAGGACAGTGACACAGTGAGGTGTGGCTTCATTGCATCAGGCTGATGAGTTGCACCTGTCAGGTACCAGATGAGTTGCAGCAATATGAATGTTCCCTACATAGTGGAAAGAGAAAAAAGAAAAATGAAAAAAAAGAGAAGTGTTTGTTTCCCGCCATGCTCATCTTTCCTGTTGTCCATGGCCATGGGGCCATGAAGACACACATGCCCTGGAAGCTGAGCAGCCCAAGGTAGCTGCCTGGAAAATAGAACACCTCAATGGAAGAGAAAGATGCTGTCCAGAGTTCAGTGAATCTTCCAGGACCTACAGACCACCTACCACATGTGCACCACATCTCTTGGCCAGTGAGAGCCCTGAGGACAGCACTGGCCTGAGAATTTACTGTCACTCCACTGGAAACAGTGATGAATACTGCAGCCTAGAAAGCCTTTTCCCTAGGAGATACTTCCATGGGGTCAAATGCATATTGGCATTGCTCCCCAGGATGTGAGATGGCTGGCTCTGTGGAATGCTGCCTGCACACAGTTGGCCCCTGCAGTTTACTGACCACAGGCCTTGCCTGCAGAGCTGCTCCCAGCCTGGTGCAATGTATGTGGCTGCTCCATCCCATGCTCTGCATTTGCTTAGGCACTTCCAGATCACCCCAGACTGGTACCTCATCTTCAACAACATCCTCCTCATCCCTGGGATTCCATTGCACATGCAGCGAGATGGAGCAGCCCATTTAAAAAGCCACAAATCAGCATTTTTTTTTCAGTGCATTTACAAGTCCCATTCACACTGTTAAAACAGTGGGCCTATTGTGAACTCACAACCACCATGTTTCAACTGGTCCTGGAATTGGAGTTCCCCTCTCTGCTTTTCTCCAGCTTCCTCAGCGTGACAAAGAGGTCTGGCAGGCATCTAATCTAGTGAGCAGGCAATTACATGCTAGTTAAAACAATCTATCCACTCGAAGGCAAGCAAAACCCTAGTTCCTGTTAAAAACAAATTACAGACATATTCATTAACTATGCCCAGATTGTAATCTTGGTTGCTCTTGCTTAACTGAGTGGCATGACCGCAATGTTAACTGCTCCCCAAATATTTGTATATTGGATACCTGGCCTCCAGCAATGCAATGAAGTTGAAGAACTTCCATCTTCTCCTGAATTGCAGGAGAAGAATTTGATTTTCCTGAAAGCAAAGAAACCTAATAGAAACTTATGACCAGCTCCATGGAAAACGCAGGAGTTTCTCACTTCAGAGTCAGCTTTATCTGTGATCAATGAGCAGTCCCTACGCTGGGTAAAACATCTATACAAGCATCTCTACTAATATGAACTTATGAAAATAGTAAACCCATAAAAGATTATTTCTGTGTAGGGAACAGTGTGATTCACTGCCAGCTCAGTCTGCCTCTCCCTCTCCTGACTCATGGCCCTCCTGCTCCCTGGTCTCCCTCATGCCAACAGGATCAAGCACTGAAACCCCGAGGGAATGAAATGCCTTATTCCCAAATCCAGGAAGTGCTCAAACATGAATTATTGTCCTGCGTGTCTGAGAAGAATCCTAAACCTCCTCCAGAGAGCAGAGACAAAGCAGAGGACTCCTGAAGACCCTCATGGGATCAGATGCAAATGTAGCTGATGTGCAGACCTCGTGGAAAGAGCGAGATTTGGGGTTCCTATATTACTGTAAGTTCTGGAAAGGTAAATGGCATTCATCCTACCACTTTCTTATCTTACATCTCCTATCTATCAGCCCACAAGGTGACCTGCAATTCTTGTGCAGATTCTCTTGGAGGCACCAGCTATAAATCAGTCAGATACTTCCAAGTGCTTTGGGTAATGGAAAAAAGAGCCAGTGGGAACAATGTGTTGCTTTCCCTGCGTAAGTAGTGAGAACAGAAATTACTGAGTGACCAAGAAGGGTTCAAGGGAGATGTCTGTTTGCCAATCTCTACACACCAAAGACATGCTGGGACCTTTGTGCCAAGTGGCAGCCCATGTACCTCATCCAGCTGGGAAAATGTGATGTGAGACCTCAGTTTGGGCTGCACAAGGAACAGTGTTCAGGCCCAGGTTGGCTGCGGAGAGCTGGACTTTACAACTTGCACTGCATTAGATGCTGCTGTCTAAAGGCCTGTCTTTCTTCAGCCCTTTCCAAGATCACATGTGAGCCTGCCCAATGCTGCCACCTCATCTCACTAAGCAGACAGGGCAGTGATGGAGACATTGACATCACCTACATCCCCAATTTTTGCGCAGCAGTGGTCTTGGATGATCTCCCGTGGCGCTTTCACCATCCTTAGGTCAGAATACAGAGTCTTCTCCAGATATGTTGGGTGAGGAAATGTAGGAAAAGAGCGCAAGGAAGCAGCAGGACATCTCCAAAGGTGGATGCGATCACCTGCTACTGACACACACCTGATTTCTGATTCTGAGAAGAGATAAAATGCTGAGAGAAGCGAATGACAAAGACCTGATCCAGTCAGTTGCTTTAGGTTCACTGTTCAACCTGAGGTTGCTTTGGGCCAGCAGCAGATCCAACTCATTCCAGCTCCCTGTTTCTGCAAGGACATAGACAAACTGAAGGTCACATCTAAATGCAGCAAGATTCAATTCCTTTAGCCCAGGTTTTTAATCTTTGATTTTACTCAACAGTAAGATTCAAGGTAAATGTGAGCACACATTCTCAAACAGTATTTGATAGGCTGCTTACAAGAAAGTTTGCACTTGGCAATCCTATTGGAAGTGTATTTAGACTGAGCTGGCAAGCAGGCATCAAGCCTTCAGCCAACTGCTTGGCAGGCACAGCCTTTGAGTGAGAATTTTCATTATGAGAGGTAAAGCTCAATTAAATTCACTCTGCCTGTTCGTATATTCACAATTGCTGTCTTTAGAAACCCACACTGAAATCAATGTAAAATATTGCTCCTAAATGTCTTTAACATCAGAACTTCAAATGTAAATTTCCTGGTTGGTCTTAAAGGATTTCTAAGGTATTTTCTCCTGTACTAACAAAGGGCGTGGTATAAGCATCTTTTGGCATACAGAGAATTGCCATGACAAGCACTCACAGATTGGGAGGCACAGAATTTAATCCCTAACTTGTTTTATAGCTTGGATTGCTCTAATACTTTGTGAGAAGACATCATCTGGGCTTGGTTCCATTGTTTCTTTTGCCATACCCAAGACAAAAACATGGAGCTGTCAGGTAGAGCATTGTGTCCCATAATGTGGAGTCTCTTTATCTTCTGGTGTGACTTGGGTGATGGATCCCCTCCAACCAGTGAGCTAACCCTAACATCTAGTAAATACCTGTGTGCTGCCGTTGGACATCTGCTATGTGAGGGGTTTATTCCATCTCTAGTCAGATGCTGGTCTGTGTCATGGACTTCTTCCTTCTTTAATCCTCTGACAGCTGTAGCCCTTTCTCAGTTCTGGGTTTGGTCCAAGACTCTACCATGCTCAGTACCAAACTGGCAGAAAATGAAGGACATGTTGCAGAGAATACTGTAAAAGCTGGACTGCAGATTTTGGACTGGACTTCCAAAGCCAGTCAAAATACTGCAATATTCCACAGGATACTGTGGGGTGGTGGCTGTCCTTAGATACTTGGGCTCTGCTTTTTTTGAATTCCAGTGTTCGCACAACTCCGGCTGTTGTCCACCAATACTTTGTACCCTTTCCCCACCAGAAGAAGGCATGCAACTTCTAGTTTCTCATTTCCCAGTTCCCCCATCATAATGAGTGAGCCCAGGAAGCGAGGTAAGAGGGTGCACACATTAATTCCCACTACTGCTGCTTGCTTCAAGATCTCACAAACATCAACATTTTGAAAAAAAAAAAAGACTCCAAAAAACCAACACTAAACCCACTCTGATGGTTCTTTATTGCTTTCACAATCTTGTATTTTCAAAAGTTTCCCAAGAGCTTGTGAAAGAAACATGGGAGCTCTTGATTAAAATCACCTTCTGAAATCAATATATGCTTAAAGACAAGGACTGTTTCCATCTGAACATCCCCAGTTGAACAGTGGTCAGAAGAATTGTGGGAAAGCAACCAGTGTTACTGAATGGTAGAATGGCAGCAGCAACATGAATGGCATGAGAGAGCTACTGCTGCCCTCCTCTGACACTCAGGCCAAGACACTTGTCTGTTCGAGACGGGCTTTCCCAGCTGCATCTCTGAGCTGAAGAAACAGAGGGACTGAACCTTCTAACATGCTGCCCGTCTGACATTTGCCCAGGGAGATTTCTTCATTCCCTGAGCTTCTTTCACCTCACTCCACTCCAGCTTTGTGTCCAGAATCTCATCTTCAGGCTCAGGATCCTCACGGACAGTCCCCTCGGGCAGCGCCACAACGATGGGCAGAGGACCCTGCTCCTCACGGAACTCCACTACATAGAGACCCTTCTGGTTTGCTAACTGCTGGTGAGTCTCCTGCGATTAGGAGAGAGAAAAGATAACCAAAACAATGATGCACAATGTTGGTTTACTTCAGGTCAAATTCTACATGCTATATAGGGTAGGGAGAAAAAAAAGTAATGTACTAATAAACAGTTTAAACACTGTATAAATTAAATTACTTGTCAGGTTCACCTTTCTGAGCAAAACTTCAGAGAGCTAAACTGCAGATATACTAACTAGCACGACAGTGTCCTCCTAGAGGAACTTGCTTGTGGAAAGGATCTGGCCAGAAATGACACATCCTGCTAATAAGCATGCATAGGTTGGCATGTTAGTAAAGGGCAGGATTGTTTTTATGTCCTTATATGGATATAAATTTTGCTTTGACAACAGTAAAGTGCTAATTTGACAGGTAATATTAGCTAATGATATGCATTTAACATTATTTTCAACTACACCTCTTCCTCACATACAAGGTGTTTGTTAACACTCAGATTTTACAGAATAAATGTGTACAGATAAAAGGGAATTTTCCCATTCAAGATGGTTAAGAAAATATATCAAGTGCATCTCTCTCAAATAATCTATGCAGTAAGCCCTTCTTCTATTCATTCTGTGGAAAACTTCTCAGAGACAATGCACTGAAAATAGAGGCCAGACTTGCTGAAGTCTGATTAACCTCAGATACTACTAAGCTATGAGATCTGTAACTGCCCCTTTAGGCAAAACTAATAAAGTTGGCTAGGACAGGGGGATAGATTTGACAACTAGAGCTTTGTAGGGCTATATATGGAACACAGCTAAATTTTGGCAGCTACCAAAACTACGAACAACTGAGATAACCAGGAATGTCCAAAGGACTGACTCATCCTAAGGCTGCTGTTCAAAGGAAGTCAGATGAAATGCTGCATGTTGGATCTTTTCCATCAACTACAGGCAGCTGGCTCAGACAGAGGTACCTCCATTATGAGCACTTAGAGGAAATGACACCACCTCCCTGACTTACTTCAGAGATTTTAATTATACCAGCAATAGAAGCTGTGACATTCACTCATTGGGCAATGAAAACTTAGAAAACAGGCAAACAGGCAGCAGCAACCACAGCTGGTCCACCACTTCCTCTGCCCACAATTTTTCAACCATAGCCAAAAGCACAACAAATGAAAGCCCAGAAATTCAGATTTCACCTGCAGGCACTTGGCTGTGGAACAAGCAGTTACACACACTCTGTTTCTGACTGGAAAACTTCATAAAACTGCTGAGGAATTATCCCCTTGCTGATTTTGTTTGCTTTTTGGAAAATTACTTCATTTTAAGCCTAGGATATAAACTGTTTGACCACAAACTATTACAATATTCATCCCCTTCTGTTCCCTCACAGACAGAATGGATAAAACCACTGAGAGTGCACCTACCTGTTCAGTCAAGCCTTTAAAGAAAGCTCTGGTAATGTTAATCAAGTTTTTGGATCCAGTAACCTTGGCATACATGTCTTTAATGCCAATTAGTTTGCACATGGTAATAATAGCTCGGTGGCAATGAAGACCATACCCTGGGGAAAAAGACATGTAAATTAGCATTATGTGATTATTTGTGGGCATACAGCTTACTAAGAAGGAAGGCAAGAGCATTAAGACCTCTGTGTTGTTATTTTTGTTACACAGCACGTCAGAACACATTACATATTAAAAATAGTAAAACCATTCTGGGAAGATCATTCTTCTCAGTCTTTGCAGCTATTCCAACCCAAAGAAAAAAGGTTTTTTTACATCAAATACACCTTGCTTAACATATTGCAAAACCAGCTCAATACGTCACCACCTATAAACTCAAAACATAAAACCATTAAAAATGCAACCCGAAGAATTTTTTAATGCCACAGGTTTGGGTAGAATTCCTTAGAAGTACCATTGGCAGCTTTAGAACAATATTTCACAAACATAGCCCCTGACCCTGTGAACATTCACTAAACAAAAGGCAATTCCTTTCTCCCACTCCGCAGAAAGATAACACAATAATACTTCCCAAAACTACCACTACCAAAATCAGCAGAGATGCAAAGCAACAATTTTACATAGAAGAGCATTAAAAAGAAGCCACTACAAGGGGAGAGAATCTAAATGTAACTGGATCTGGATCAAGACTGTTCTAAAAAGCAATACCTACATAAACTTCAAAAACACTTCCTTTGCAATTTCTGTTGAACAACCACTGAAGAGCCTCAGTAACTCCTAATGACCTGACTTTTAAGTCCTGGTTCACATACATGATGGAGGGATTTAAATTTCTCTCCTTTGGGCTTTCTTCCAGAAGGACTCCACAGTAGCAGTCATGTCAGCCTCTCTTATTCCCAGGGGGATTGCTGCTGGATGCTTCCTACAGTGCCTTTCTAAAGCCTGAGATTGTGCTCTAGATCTGTATCAGACACAGAGCTGGCAGAGAAATTGAGGAAGGAAGGAGAAGGGAACACCAAGTCAGTCTGTGGGCAATAATTCTGCAATAGAAAAGCCTGGTCTAAAAACAGAGCTGCTGTGAAAGAGGGTGAGTGCCCTGTGACACTGGTGCCTCTTGCTGCCCACAGCTTTCTGGTAGCCAAATAAAACCAACCACAATTTTATTTTATTTGGCTCTTGGTGAGCAAAGCTTTGAGCAATGAAAGTGGGACTGAAGCTGCCTGCACATTGAGGAAGGTACCACTGCACCCATTTATACCAAATTCACAACCTGCAGTTGATCTCCAAAATTTACTTTCCTCCTAACTCAACAATAGCAAATTCACCAACATCATAGTCTATGCAAAATACAACAGCCACTATCCAGCAGCCACAAAACAAGTGATGCTTTCCCCTTTTTTCATCTGACAAAAACTAACAGAACACTAGGTCCTATCAAGAGAGCAAGACAGCACAGATTATCAAGGTACTGTGCAGAGGCATCACTTTCCTTTTCTTGGCCCAGCAACTGGCACGAATTACACTTTGTTATTATATTTGTGGCACAAAGTGGAGGAAAGACAAACATATTTCAAAATCGACGAACACAACAGAGGTTTGCATGTCATCTGCACCCATCTCCATGACAGAGATGGAGATTATATGAACTCTAATGTGTAGTTGTAGTACACTGGCATTAATTGCAAATGATTTCCTTACACCTGCCAAATTTTAATGGATGAGTTAATTTTTTGAGGAGCCTGATTTTGCTCTCTTGTTCCCCAGAGCCATTGTTTCACGTGGCCTAGCGCTAGTAATCTTGAAAAAACTCATTTGTGATAGTTCTCATGTATCTCACTTAAAAGGTGAAAAGCTCTGCAGAATGGTCTTGCTGCTAAGTAAAGGAGACAAAAAAAATCTATTCCAGTGTTATATGTTTTATTCTGTCATTATGCCCCTTTTTCTTTGAACCTATGATCAGAAAAGAAATTATAACAGTCCAAAGCCACTTGTTCTGACATGTGAGACAACGCTGTTTCCTGTGCTACAAAACAAAGTCAAGCTTTAGACAAAATTGCACATGAATTACCTCTGAAAGGCTGTGAGAGTTTCATTTTCACTGACTGAAAGTATGTAATTTCTGGCATTTTTATTGCTGCTTTCCCTCCATCTTATCTCCATTAAATTTCTGCAGATTATTTAATACGTGAAACTCAGAAGCCATCAGGCTAATCCATTAGTCTCTGAACAAAATTTATTCCAAACACAAAAGCAAACAATTCTAGCTGTGGAGAAAAAGTTGGGCTCAGCCATGTTTAACCTGCTGTACTGAAGTTTAATTCCATGAGCCCAATATAAAAGAACAAGGTCATTCAGATGCAACACATTTTCTCACAATGAAAAGGATACAAAGGTAAGCAAAAGAAGTATTTAAAATGTATCCTTCCTATAAACTAGTAGAGCCTTTGCAGGCAATCTACAACAGATTTTCTGAGTAATAACTAAGGGGAGTTTGGAAAACAGAACATCCACTTTAAATCCACACTAAGGAACTATTCTGAGTGAAGTTCACATTGACATATTCACATCACATTTCTTTTTAATTTGGATTTTCACTTGTCTAGTCCTGTCTATATGATGGGGAAGCACAACTTCCTGGTCCAGGTATTGGCCAAACCAACCAGGGGTCAGGGGTGTCCGGACCTGGTGTGGATGAGCTGCTTACAGGGATCCAGATGGAGACAGCCTGGGCTGGAGTGACCATGTGATGGTGGAGTGAGTGACCTCAAGGAGCATGAGTCGGATATGGAGCCAAGTCAGGAAGGACCCTGAACTTTGGAACAGTGACCTCCCAGATGTTAGAGTTGGTGAATGAGATCTCCAAGGCAACTGTCCATCAGGACAAAGTAGCCAACCAGAACCAGCAACAGTTTAAGACCACTTTTCCTAAGAGTGCAAGAGCTCTCCGTCCCAGTGTATGGGAAATCACGCAAGGCAGGCTGGAAAACGGCATAGCTGAGCAAAGATCTACTTCTGAAACTGAGGAGTAAGAAGGAAATTCATGGCCAGTGGAAGCAGGGACAGGTGACCTGGGGAGAGTAGAGGGGTTAGGAAAGCCAAGGCACAGATGGAATAGGACTTGGTGAGGGATGTGAAGAATAACAAGAAGGGATTCTGTAAGTACACAGGTCAGATGAGAAAGGCCCAGGAAAGTGTACCCCCTGTGACAAATAAGAAGGGAGAACTGGAGACAACGGATATGGAGAAGGCTGAGGTACCCAATGAGGTACTTTGCCTCAGTCTTCACTTCTATGAGGGCACCAGTGGTACTGCCAGGAACAAGTTGGAGAGTATCAAACATGACAAAAGAGATCTGGGGGTGATAGTCAGGGCATGGGGGCCCAGGCAGTGTTCTCCTCAACTGTGCAAGAAAGGCAAAGGGTGTAAGGAGGAGAGCAATCATAATGATGGTCAAGAACAGATGTGGAGGTGGTGCTGCCAACAGGGTTCTGTTTTCTATAACAATTAGACCTTGCTGAGGATCAGTGTGTGCTTGGGAGAGATGGGATCTACCTTGCAAAGCAGGACAAAGGTATCTTTGCCAGTAGGGTGGCTGATCTGGTAAGGAGAGCTTTAACTAGGACTGACAGGGGAGGGGGAAAGCATTATCAGCAGCACTCTGAGGTGTGACAGTGCTGATAAGCAAAGGTCTGGAGTGATGAGAGCAAAAGGGAAAGCAAATCTCATCAGAAAGGCTTTGAGTAGGTTGCATGTAAACAAGGAAGTGTCTGCCCATGTAGTGTTATGGAAAAGTGATTTCTGGGAAATCAGCATGTTAAGGGGCCTCTGTACACTAATGCATGCAGCACTGAGGATAAACATGTGGATCTAATGGTCTTGTTGAAATCAGAGAGATGTGGTAGATGGCTAACAGGAATGGAGTGCTACAGTGGAGGGATACAGGCTCTTTAGAAAGGAAGACTGCGAAAACAAAGCAGTGGAGATGCTCTTTCTGTGAGGAAATAGCTGAAATATGTGGAGATCTGCTCTGCTCTGGGGGTGGATGATCCCAGCTGAGAGCTTATGGGTAAGTTTATGGTGAAAAAGCAGACTAATATGGCTGACACTGTAGGGCATGTCAGATTGCTAAAGGATA
The DNA here is from genome assembly GCF_047495875.1 of Pithys albifrons albifrons. Classification (NCBI taxonomy): domain Eukaryota; kingdom Metazoa; phylum Chordata; class Aves; order Passeriformes; family Thamnophilidae; genus Pithys; species Pithys albifrons. The sequence goes on from NC_092459.1 coordinate 105,117,642, forward strand.
CCTGATCAGGAAGAGGAAATGGATGAGGCCTTCTACATACACAGAGGCATCATGTTCACAGGCCCTGATTTTCATGGGGGACTTCAACCACCCCTACAGATGCTGGGGAAACAATACAGAAGGGCATATGAAATCCAGGAAATACCTAGCATGCATTGATGACAGCTTCCTCCTTCCTACAACTATAAGGAGAGTCCGCCTCACCTGGATACATCTTCATAAATTATCTCAATAGGGGAACTCAGAGTAACCTTGGCAAGTTTGCTGACAATACAACACTGGGAGAAGTGGAGATACACCAGAAGGTCTTGTGCTGCCACCCAGAGGGATCTTGACAGGCTGGAGAAATGGGCGGACAGGAATCTCAACAAGGGCAAGTGCAAAGCCCTGCACCTGGAGAGGAACGACATGCACCAACACATTTTGAAGGATGAATGGCTGGAAAGCAACATGGCAGAAAAGGGCTCGGGGGATCCTGGTGGCAACCAAGTTGACCATGTGTGAGCAACACGTCCTTGCAGCAAAAATGGCCAATGGTATCCTGGGCTGCGTTAGGACTGTTGCCAGTGGGCTGAGGGAGGTGATCCTTCCCCTCTACTCAGCAAAACTGAGACACCTGGAGCACTCTGTCCAGTTCTAGGCTCCCTGCTGCAACAGAGATGCTGACATATTGGATAGAGTCCAGCCAAGTCCTAAGAAGATGATTAAGGGACTAGAGCATTCCTTGTATTAGGAAAGGCTGAGAGTACCACCATGGATTGAAAGTACTTTTAATTGTAACTACTTCAATTGTAAGGGTATGTCAAAGGAGAGTGACAGGAACATCAAGGTGTTGGTACAGTAAAATCAAAAGTGAGCAATTCAGATCTATAGAAAAACCCTGTGAGACTTAGCTATCAGCCAGAAGCAGCACGGAACTCAGCTGCTGCTGGCTGGTAGGGAGGTGGTTTACTCCCCAAGAATTCACATAGTGGGAGTTCACAGGACTCTGCAGGTGCACGAAAATAGCCAGGATGAAATAATATAAACATGGGACTTGTGAGAGATAGGTCCTAACCAACTGAAGTATCTAGCGTGGTGGTGTGTAACTCTTTTACCCAATAAGCTGTAGTCCTAACCCTATATAAACTGTGTGCTTTGTGTAATAAAAGGTCTTCACTATGAATCTCATAGATTGTGTGGAGTCCAGTTCCTCCGCTGTTTAATTTTAGTTTACTTTATCAAGGGACACCAACATGACTGACAAATGGTAAGGCAGTGATGCGAACCAAACCTGGTCAGCCACAGTAACTGATGAGAGCATGTCAGAGTGTCAGAATGTTTATTCTAGTGAGGTTATCAGATTGGAGACCTTGTCAGTGAGGAAACTGAGGGGAAAAGGGGAAACCAGAAATGAAATACACAGAGACACAGATCTAAAAAAACCAAAGAGACAATGACAAGAAACAAACATCACTGCTAACTGGTGAGCTATCAAGAAACTACAGGTGCCACTTGCAGGAAGATCAATCTGGACTTCGCAACCACTAACACTGTAAACCAAGGGACACCTGAACTGGGAGGGGTATGAGAATTGATAGCACTATAGAAAGCCACCAGTGGCTGCAGCAGGACCACAAGTCACAGCCTGTCTGCCTCGTTGTGGCTGTTGGGGAGGGAGGCTGAGCATCTGCATCTTCTCCAGTCCTGGTCAGTGTGAGGTGGGCATGTGTGTCGATAACCTGCACTGGCCATCTAGTCTAGGCTATCAGGTGGACAAGGGGGTCCATGGTCGTATACTCAGGGGACTTGTGAGTGTGGAGTGCATGACGAACAACTGTCTGAGTGCAGGTGTTGGACAGTGAGCATCAAGCTCAAACAGCTGGTGTAACAATGTGCAAAACAATGGTGGTATGGTGCAAAACAATGAATCAGGGTAGATAATCCCTCTAGTTTCCACACTGGGAATTCTTGATTTTAAGGAGAATAAAGCAGTAATAGTCTTGGGGAAGTAGCAGACTGTATGCTGTCCTGGCTCCAGCTCATGACCACAGGAAGACTGGGGCAATTGAAGGGGGGCATCTGCCCATGTTGTTCCAGTGTGGACGTAGGAGGGGAACAGGCACACAGATGCAGCCTGCACTCTGATTCACATTTGAAGCGCTCCCACCACTGCAGGCTAAATTACCTCTGAATCTTGTCTTGAAACAACAATTAAAAAAAACACTGAAAAATAATCAAACGAGCCTATCAGTTCTCCAAAGCATGCATAGGACATATGGTGGGAAGCAAAACCTGCAGGATTCTTCTAAAGGCCTTTGCAACCAACACCTATGCTAATTAGATTAGATTAGACTTTTCCACATCTAGTTAAATTAAAATCAAAGGAACTACACTTAGGAAGTGTGAAAGAAAATTACAAATAGAGCTCCCACCAGCGTAAGAGAAGCAAACACCAATTTACAATAGCAAAGCTATGTCATCAACAGTAGGCATTTCTAATGAAAAACAACTGATTATTTTCAACATTTAAAACATGGTAGACTAGACACTGCAAAAGTTTAAATCCATCAAATAAATACTAGTCAGTAATTAATAAAACTTCAAAATTTCCAGGCAGCTTTAATTACCTTTGTTCTGCTTCTTCATGCGGATGTTTGTTCTTTTAAATTTCACTGAAATGTCATGGTAAACTGGAAGGGGAGAAAAAAGGCATTACAGCTAAATTCTTCCTTCTAGAAAAGCTTTAACTAGTATCTTTCTCCTTCTGAACTGTGAATGGCAAGTTGTTTTTACTCTCCTCTGACTTCTTTAGAGAAGGGTTAATCTGCGTAAATTTCTGGAATAGATTATGAATGTTGACATATCTGTGAATATTATGTTACCAGTGTATACAAAACCACTTGAAAAAGAGATATGTATGCCTCCAATGAACCTCACTTAGTTTTGAAGCTCAAAGGATACAATTTAACATTCCTCATAGTCAGATTTTTAATAATTAGCTCTTAAACCTAAGATCTCCTTATAGGCATCAGCCTTCATGGATTTTTCATACAGAACATTTACCCTTCCAGTCTTCCTGCTTTTCTCTGCTTCAAAAGGAACCCCAAACTCTGGTGGCTGTTATATACATCTACTTCAGTGACTGCATAGTGAATTCTAGCACTGCAGTCAAGATGGCTCAGAGAGGACCTCTATGTTAAGTAGAACGGAAAGCATGGTAGAAACACCACCAGCTTTTAATCACATCTATAATCTGTTAGTGCAAAATAATAATGCTCAAGGAATAAACTCATGAAGATAACTAGAGTTCTGCATTTATAAGTTGAATTTCTAATTATACTGAATTTTTGTCTACACTCACATACTCTGTAAGGTACTATCTATCAAAATTTTTCTGAAATATAACAGAATATTTGGTATACTGGTACCATGTTTGACATCAGAGAGGACTTGTATGGAATTAAATTGAATTAACAAAAAACTACCAGAAAACATCCGACTGACTCTCCAGTCCAGGGTTCTCCCTGGACTGAGACAACAGGGAATCATCTTCTCTGACACAGAAAGCAGAAAAGCACAGGAGTTCACTGTAAGGCAAAATGTCCTGGCAGTATCTGACTTCCTTAACTCAAGTGTGCCAGAAAAGATCTAATATTGCTATTACCTTCTTCCCCCATTCCTATTTTTAAAGAACCTGAAATACTACACATTAAGTATCCAAACCTTAAGCACAGAATCACAGAATTGTTTGGGTGGTCAGCTAGTCCAACCCCTCTACAATGAGCAAGGACATCTACAACTAGATCAAGTAGTTCAGAGCCCTGTTCAGCTTGACCTTGAATGTTTCCAGGGACAGGGCATCCACCACCTCTCAGTGCAACCTATTCCAGTGGTACACCACCCTCATTATAGAAAAATTCTTCCTTATATCTAGTTTGAATCTGTCCTTTTTTATTTTAAAACCATTCTCTCTTGTCGTCTCACAACAGGACCTACTAAAAAGTCTGTCCCAATCTTTCATGGCAAAGGCAGGAGATTAGAAGGAAGAGATAAATCTCTTGGTATTTTAACACCACCTCACATTATTTAATCTTAACATTTCTTCACAGACCGTCCTAAAACAGTCGATACAAACCTGAGTGGAAGTAAAGATTAAAGCCCATATTCACTATAGGTAATGGTCATCTATTTAACACAGGGATTGATGACTATGTACTCTATGTTACCACTGTCTAGCTGAAGCAGTCTGGGGCTAAGATTTCACACAGCATGCTGCAGAAGCAAAGTAGAATAGTATGAAGAATAGTAATACAATGCACCAGATCAGAAAAATTTTAGTTAACATTTTTTTATGCTTTGCAAGTAGTGGTAACCAGTTCTTGTTGGTATATTCAGTATTTATGTTAAAAGCATAATACTTACTTGTGTGGTTCTGATACAGCTCTATATAATGTAAGCAGTTTATTGCTTTATTCTTTGCCTATGGAACAAAAAGAGAAAGTATTTTTTTCCTTCAATTTTTCTTTTAAGCATTTGAAATTTGCCATTGCTCAGTTAACTAGACAAACAAAAAGCAAGAAAAAAAACTTAGAAAGGGTTTGCTAAACTTTATGGGAATGAAAATGTTTTCTTTAAAGAACTGTTTTCTCCTAACAAAGTTAACATCTAAAAAGATTTCGCAGGATAGCAACAACTTCGTCAAACTTTGTGTATTTTAGCATTGCTACTTTCATAGCTTGGTTGAGCATTATAACAAACTAGATGAATGTAGATGGACAAGTAATACTTTGAAATCTAGAGGAGCATTAATAAGGTTATTATGCATGTTTAAGAGAAAAATTCCTACCCACTAAGAGTACAAGCAGACTGTATGATATACAGATATTAGAAACAAGTGACCAAGGGCAGAGGATAGGTAATAGCCATAGAAAAGGGAATAGAAAGAAAATACAGGGTGTATTGACAGAATTTCATTGCAGGGCAACTTCACTATGCATGTCCAAAGAGCAATGGAGCTGGTGTTTAAAAGGTGTGGAGACATGGCACTCAGGGACATGGCAGTACCAGATCAACAGGTAGACTGGATGATCTTTTAAATATCTTTTCTAACCTAAATGATTCTATGATTATCTGTATCAAGACAGATACATGGACTTCTCTGCAAAGATTACAAATTATACTGATTATTAGAAGAAAACCCAAAAGCATAAGTACAAATTACTTGTGCTTGTCATCATGCAAGAAATATTCATCAACATACTTTCCGTAAAGCATTCATCCTGTCACCTGCTTTCCCCAGTGCGAAACCTGCAAGACAGAGAGTTATTTTATTGCTCAGAAAGAGATGATGCAGGACCTTCAGAAACAAAAGTGGAAAAAAGCCAGAGAACTTCACTACCTTGTTCATTATTTAAATTTCCACTCCATTGCACAGATCATACTCAGAAAATGGTTCAGAGAAAATCACAGAAACAAACAGTTATGAATGGCTGATATCTGAATTCCAACTGCTGGTGTCAAATGAAAACAAATAAGGCTTAAGTTACTTTTGGCTATTTGACCAAACTTGTTTCAAACAATTGAAAAGTGGTGACTGCTTCAGAAAACAACAACAACAACAACAAAAGTCCATTCTTCTATTTAAAACGAAAGAAGGGATTGAAGAAAAAAAAGGAAGCTGATGTAAATATATCAACTATGTCTGTACAAACAGTAGCTTCAAGACCCTGGAAGCAAAGGAGACTGGTTTGCTATTGGTGAAATAAAGAATATGAAAACTGTGATTCCAGGTTTAACAGAATAGTGTACTTGCAAAAAAACACATGCCTGTAGAAGAGGGAATATACAGACTGTCAGTTTAAAAACTGATACCTACTTCCCTCTGAACCCTCAGATCTACTCCTATTTACCACGTCAACTGTGAAATCTCAGCCAGAGATCTCAGAGCAGTCAGGTCAGAGCAGAACATTAACTGAATGTATGGAATGAAAAAGAGAATCTAACAACCATTTTTACAAATGCTGTAGAGTCCAACAGCATCAAGACAGATTGAATTGAAATGATTTAACTTAAAAGCAGCAAATTTAGCTTTTTTGGTCCTCTGGTGTTTCTGTTGTGTCAGCTGGGGCCGTGGGTTACCTGTATGCAGAAACCTCATAAAAAATCAATGGGATTGAATCTGTTGGCCAACACCAACTTAGTAATTTCATGCTGACATTACAGCAGAAATGGGCTCGAAAAGATCTAGGGAAGAAATACCATTCTGACTCTTATGGTGTTACAAGCAAAAAGGACATGACCACTAGTCTGGAGATGACTGTGGAAGAAGCAGTCAAGGGTAGTGTCTGCCATCAGCTGCCTCCTGAGACAGCTTTCCCTCTGCACACACCACACATCCAGAGGTCTTGGTCACTTTATAACTCCTGCACAAGAAAATGCAAGGAAACCTTGCTATTCTTTTAAACACACACACAGAGCACAACAGCAATGTATTAATGCTGTGAAGTCATGCAGTACATTAGAGAGTGACAAAAATGTGTTCCCTGGGACAACCTCAGTTCAATCATTCAGGACATATGGATTACAGTGATAACATGCTTCATGTTTCCAAAGAAGAGGGAGGAAGAATTTTTTCAGGGTAACATATCTTTCTGCTAGAGAACCGCACCTTCCCCTCTATCCAAGTTTTCCTCCACTCCAAACTGCAATCAAAATTCAGCTCCAGAAACACATCTGGGCTTCAATCTTTCACATAAATGAATTTCTGCAAAACTCTGGTTCACTGGAAATACAGCTGTCTTATTAAAGCTCCCAACTAGATCCCATTATCAGAGATATCAGCTTATAATAAAAGGAGACTATTTATATCTGAAAGGTAAATGCTCTACATACATATTGAAAGCAGGATTTTCTTTACTACAGGCACACAGCAATACAAATGCAATTTCCTGTACTGTCACCAATACAACACATGCCACATTCCTGCCTCCTGATAGAGGTAGGAATTCTCTATAATTTAGATTATTTCGTTTACAGCTATTATTTTTTATTTTTTAACTGATTCTTCATTTAACTCTGCACAGGTGTCTTATCTCTACATCCATTTGACATCTAAAGGGAATTTTAATGTACACTGGTTTATATTCACAAGAGAATGCATGAAAACTATCTCCTTATGGAGAAAAACATAGCACATTCAAGGGTCCTTCTTAAATAAAACTTAACCTGCAAAATCAACAATGAAGTCTTTAACTCCTGGTATTTGAAAAATTTGAAAAGTGAGTGAAAGACAAACACTATTTCCTCAGTAACAGAACTGAAAACATGGAAGAAATTCATTGCTGTGCAGGGTGGCTGCACAGAGCCTTCATGCTGGGATCCAGGGCTGGTTATATGCTGCCCTGAGAGGGTCTGAATGTTTCTAGAGATGGCTTGATCATCCCTATGGTCCATCCAAAATTGTGCTTAGAGCCTCATTTCAAGGAAACCACAACAAAACTGAATGCCTCTGAGTAGCATTCTTATCCAATCTTTGCAAGGGAAAGATCTCTTTTCACAGCTCCTATTAGAAGATATTTCATAACCTTATGTTTCTTCTGATTTGTCCTATTTATGCCATAGACAGCATTGCTATGGTTAGATTTCAAATTGCCTGCTGAAGAGACTGTTATGAAGAGTCATAATGGAGAAGGTTTACAAATGGGTCAAGTTGCAGAGCACTGAAGTTTACCATGAGACCTCACTCAAAGGGGTCCAAGTATTCTATTTCTTTTTTTGGACAAAACGAAGTGTATAATTTGATTATAAAGCTTGCTTCTGTAGATGAAACTCAAAATTCTTACAGGTATTTCAATACTGTCTAGTAGAAAAAAGGATATTTTTTTCTTGGAAGTATAAAAGTCCCTTTAAATCACCATGCCTCCTGAAGTGCTATTATAAACAGTGATAGATCTGGCATCTTTTCATACAGTAAATGCACATACCTGCAGCCCCTTTGCCATTTCCAATAGCCACTAAGGCACGTACTGATTTTTTTCTGCCTTCCTTTGCCTTCATACAAAACACATTTTTCACCTGAAGGAAAAAACAATACAAAGCATCTTGTTATTGCACAATCCAAATGTTTTGGGTCTGGGCTTTTTTTAAAGAGAATTAAGTTTACCAAAATAAGGTATTAGAGGTGTGTAATATATATCTATATCTATATATACACACACACTGTCTTTGTCAATGAGCATCATCTGCAGTGGGACACTGGCTTCAAGGTATTGAAAACACTAAGGTTACTAAACCTCAAAGCTACCTCAGTGCAGTTTCATGAAAATATTCCCTCTGTTGTATTCAGCTGCACAACAGATGCTCTGATGGTGCCAGCTTTATGTCCCATTTCCAGCATGAGGAAAAAACATGGGGGGAAAAAATGGAAAGTGCCACCAGTATCTAACCTTCCCCCTTGTACTTTAACATATTTTAGAAACACTCTTAGGAATTGCTCAAGGTCTGTTGTTGCTTTACATGAATTAAAACTTGGGATTGAAATCTACTTGCAGAGTGCAGTTTTGGTCTCATGACTGAGGTAACAGTTGCTGAAAAGAAGACTTTTTTTAAGAGAGGGGAAGAAGAAGAAGAAAATGATATTTCATTCCTGGAACTAGAAATGTTTACAGAAACTGCAAGAAATTCAAACAGAGATGCAAGAAAACTCTTTAGTTTGGATGGGGGGGACACAATAAAACTGGGGAGACAGGAGGCCTTTCAGCATTCTAGAAATCTAAATTTACTTCTGACTCTGCCATTATAATATTTAAATGTAAACATAAAGTTTATATCAAGTATGTAATATACGAACCACATACAAAGTATAAAAATATAATACATAGTATATATAAAAATATATACATATAAAATAACATATTGGATATTGCTCGACTCTGTTAAAATGCATCTCAGAACTACCAGTTAAAAGATAGGATTTATTTAATGGTGTTATTTCTCTTCTTCCTGTCAAATGCATCAGGTTCTACTTTCTTGAAAACTCAGTATGATTTCCATATCAGTGCTCCCTTCGTTTCCCTATATGTAATTCTTCAGTAAGCTGGCCTCGTTTTAGTGTTACACATTTCAAAGTGGATTATTATAAAATACTTAGTCATGCCTTAAAAAAATGGCTTACAAAAATTCACCAAAAAAAGAACCAAACCTAAAAAAAAAACCCAAACCAACAAACCCCTCAAGATTCCAGTGCCTTCACTAAGTACAGATTACGAATGGGTGCTTTTGAAAAATTCGACCTTGCTTTCAAGAACTAAAGATGCTGTTTAACTCAAGGCGCATACACATTCTACAAAGCACTTTGAGGAAATATCAGCTTTGCTAATTGCTTATTCCAAGCTATTTTTCTTTCTTCAGTCTTATTCCTTACAGGAACAAGCTAAAAATCCAAGCCCCATAAGATGAAAGTGCCTGTGGAAACAGGCTATTTACAGAAAATGCAAAATAATGATGAAAGAAAAGAGAGCGAAGCAGAGAGATCTCTCCAGGAGCATCAAGAGCACACTATTTTTGCTTTGCACATACTTTTATCTTCCATTGCCAACCTGCATAAGCACTCCTACAAAAATAGAGTTGGCATGTGTACTGTCAAAAATAAAGGACAGGATGTCTGTAAAAACCACCTCATGGATTATTCTCCTCCCTTTCCAGAATGTGGCAATAAAGACACATACAATGAGCTTTTCCAGAAGCCATCCTAAAACTGCACTTGTCAGCTCTTTGTGAGCAGCTCTGTAAGAAAATGTGTTCAGCCACCCATCAGGATCGGTGCCGTTGCATCTCTCCTGAAACGCTGTGAAGGCCTTTCAAGGTTGATAATGTACACAGGCAGCCACAACTGCTGCAACAATACAGTCCCAAGCCTCCTTATATAAAAGGAAGCAGTGCTCTTCTGCAGAGTGCTCAGCAATGCTTCTTTCTGTCTTGGGAAATAAAGCATGCTGCTAAAGCCTATCATTAAGCTGCACTGGAATTAATTAGTGCAAAATGAACAATGTGCTACTTTTAAAATAACATGACCTTGGAAAAGTGACTGAAACTAAGACACAATTACCCCTATTACTAGACTGCCACTGAAGCTAGATTTAAAGCCAATTTTTAAAATTTGAAAACAAATGTAATGCTTGCTCAGCCTTAACCACAATGTACCTCAAATTAACTGTCTCTTTATATCCATTATCCAGTGGTGATACTACAAATTCAGCTTTCTTTTGAGAACTGAGGGAAGAACAGCACCCCTCAAAACCAAAATAAAACCACCTCAAATATTTATTAGGAGAAACATCAATGTGGAAATAAGTTACAGTCAAAGACAGACTGCTAAACATTATTGTGATTTCAGCTGTTGCACTCTTAGAAAAAGGGTAAAAATCCAGTAGTTCCCTGGAGGTTTTGTTCTTGTAAAAGCAGGATAAGCAACTAGCTAACCTGATTGTCCTTGGAAAGCCCTCCTTTCTAGAAATCATATTCTAGTAATGATTTTCAGGAACCTGCTACCTCTAGGCTACACTCTTGATGCAGCTGTTGTTTTGCTGCTGTTATGCAGAGAAAAGTATCTGCACAGGTTGATCCCCTCATGGCATAAAAACCTCTGGTCCCAACACTTCTCTAAGCTACAAGGCGAGATGAGTTAAAATGAGAGGAGGATATAGAGCTGAAGGAAAAGCACTTGCATGAAAATGAGCCCAGAGAGGCTCAGGAGTATAGCTAAAAGGTTTGGGAAACTAGTTACCCCAAAGACTTGAGTAATAAGCTTGTAAACAAAAATCAAACTCATGTTAGCCAGATCATGCCCCTATAAACCTTCTCTTAGAATCATAGAATCGATTGGGTTGGAAAAGACCTCAGAGATCATCAAGTCCAACCCTTGGTCCAGCTCCAGTCTATTTACCAGATCATGGCACTCAGTGCCACATCCAATCTCAGTTTAAAAACCTCCACGGATGGGGAATCCACCACCTCTCTGGGCAGGCCATTCCAATGCCTGATTACTCTTCCCGGAAAGAAATTTTTTTCTGATCTCCAACTTAAATTTCCCCTGGCAGAGCTTAAGCTCGTGCCCCCTTGTCCTATTGCTGAGCGCCTGGGAGAAGAGACCAACCCCCACCTGGCTAGAACTCTCCTTCAGGTAGTTCTAGACAGTGATGAGGTCACCTCTAAGCCTGTCTGAGCTGGTCCTCAAGGCTATGACTCTGGGGTCATGGTCTGGACTTGGGTCCCTGCTCCACTGACCCTCAGAGTCATGACTTTGGAGTCATTATCTGGGATCAGCTCCCGGCTCTGCCAGGCTAAACACCCCCAGCTCCCTCAGCCTCTTCCCATAGGACTTGTGCTCCAGTCCCTTCACCAGCCTTGCTGCTCTTCTCTGGACTCGCTCCAGCACCTGAATATCTTTCCTGAACTGAGGGGCCCAGAATTGAACACAGTACTCATGGTGTGGCCTCACCAATGCAGAGTACAGGGGAAGGATCACTGCCCTGGTCCTGCTGGCCACGCTATTTTTGATACAGAACAGGATCCCATTGGCCTTCTTGGCCACCTGGGCACACTGTTGGCTCATGTTGAGCACTAAAGGCAGAGCAGACTTGTACCACAGTGGCAGAACATCTCCCAGTTGTATCGTTAACCTACCATACCTAAAAATCAGAAATTGCATGAGCTGGTGGGCAGAAGTAGAAAGGGGATCATGTGGTTTCCCTAAACGCATACAAATGGTGGGCAGTGGCAGCGGCAGTGCTTCAAGTGCAGGCAAATTAGTCTGTCTTCTGCTATGGTTACTAAGACAAGAAATTGTTCTAAACGCTACTTATTTCTTCCCTACAGGCTAAGAGGTAAAAGAGATTAAAATAATTATTTCATCAACGGAACCAGTTGAAGGTAGCATTCTTAAACTCTACTTTTAGAGCAGGCCAAAATCTATGAGAACTCCAAAACTATCAGAACTAAATTCTAGTGCACAGCTCTAACCTCTCATTCTTTCCTGTTACAGGAAAGACTGTCTGAAATTTTTATTGTCAGACTAAAGACACTGTCAGTATCATCAAGGAAACAGAAAATTTCCCTATTCTAAAAGCAAAATCTAGAGCCTACAAATACACCAGAAGTACATTTGAGGCAACATCTCATTAGAAGTAAATTATTACTGAGAGAGTATCCTGTATACCATGTAATTTTTCAGTTAAAGATGTCAAACAATGGATCTCAGACACTGTAATTTCATGCAGCATTTCCCTTTCACAAGCCTTTTTTATTGCACCCTTTGCAAAACCAACAAAGAGAAAACTATTTCCAAAGACTTATAAAAAAACACAAGGGGGTTTAGGCTGTGCAATTAAGAATATTCTTTATGTCACAAGTAGTAAGTCTATGAAGATGAGCCAACAAGAAGAGGTGCCATGCTGGACCTTGTGGTCAGCAACAGGGAGAAGCTGGTGGGGAAGGCAGCGCTCCAAGGCAGCCCTGGCTGCAGGGGCAACAAGATGGTGGAGTTTGAGATCCTCAGGGCAGTGAGGAGGGCACATAGCAAGCTCACCGTCCTGGACTTCAGGAGGGAAGACTCTGGCCTCTTCAAGAAACTATCTGGTAGAGTTCTAGGAGATAGAGACCTGGAGGGCCCAAAATTGCTGGCTGAATTTCAAGGATCACATCCTCCAAGCTCAGGAGCAATGCATCCCAGCAAAGGAGAAATCAGGCACAAATGCCAGGATGGAGAAAGAGCTCCTGAGAGTGAAAAAAGAAGCTTTTATGAGGTAGAAACAAGGACAGGTGGCCTGAGAGGAATACAGGGAAATTGTACAGGAAGGTAGGAATAAGGTTAAGAAAGTCAAAGCTCAGTTAGAATGGAGTCTGGCCAGGGATATCAAGGATAACAAGAAGGTCTTCTATAGATACACTGCAAGCAAAAGTCTAGGGATAATGTGGGCCCCCTTGGGAAGGAAACGGGAGACCTGGCTACCCTGGACAAACAGAAGACTGAGGTTCTCAGTGACTTCTATGTCTCAGTATTCAATCATAGAATCATAGAATTGATTGGGTTGGAAAAGACCTCCAAGCTCATCAAGTCTAACCCTTGGTCCAACTCCAGTCCATTTACCAGATCATGGCACTCAGTGCCACGTCCAATCTCAGTTTAAAAACCTCCAGGGATGGGGAATCCACCACCTCTCTGGGCAGCCCATTCCAATGCCTGATTACTCTCTCTGTAAAGAATTTTCTTCTGATCTCCAACTTAAATTTCCCCTGGCAGATCTTTAGGCCGTGCCCCCTTGTCCTATTGCTGACTGCCTGGGAGTCAATGGCAAGTTCTCCAGCCATGGAGAAAGACAAATGTTGGGAGTGGGAGAAGGAAAACACTAATACTACTGTAGGAGAGGGTCAGGTCTGAGACCAGAGAAGGAACCTGAATGTGCACAAGCCCAGGGGACCAAAAGAGATTCATCCACAAGTCCTGAGGGAGCTGCCAGACAAGGCTGCTAAGCCACCACTCATCATTTTTGACAAACTGTGGCAGTCAGGTGAAGTCCCTAATGATTGTAAAAAGGGATATAACACGCCCATTTTTAAAAAGCAGAAGACCTGGGGAACTACAGAGCCGTCAGTGTCATCCCTCTGCCAGGCAAGATGATGGAGCAGATTCTCATGGAAACTATACTAAAGGCACATGGAAAAAAGGTAATGAAAAAAAAAGAGCATGAACAAAACAGTAAGTGATCAAAAGGCAGAGTTTTCACAACTGGTATCAGGCAATTTCAGTGTTGGACAAATTCCCTCTGAGATCTGTCTTCTGCAAAGGGCATTATTTATAACTTTATCTTCTCCCTTAGAAAGCTCTCCTTCATGAAAGATTCAAAGGGCCACTAACCTCATGTTCTGTGCCTTGAGTGAGGCCTTACTGATTATTAGGTCTCACTTTCTAATTTTGATTGCACTACAAGGCAATTACCACCATAGCACAGGGTATAATGTAGGCTACATTTTTTGCTATGTTACCATGTTCATTTTGGAGAAAAATCAAAGAAAAATTCATCTGAGGATGGATGACACATGAAATGAAGCCCTCCAGTGAAAGTAAGAATGGCATATGTCAACTACACCTGTAAATTTTAATTTCCACTATGATTATATTATGTTAGACACCAGGTAAGTACTATCACCAGTTCTACTCAAAGAGATTCTTCTTGTGTGCAACATATAAGCAAAACAGGAAAAGTGTCTTCAGGCTGGCAGGGAAAGTAAGAAACAGGTAACCCAAGTCACCTACACTAAGTAACACAATAGTCTGTAGGACAGCCAGAAACAAAACCAAACTGCAGCCCCTTGTGCTGTCCTTTAATACTCACTCAAGCTTGTTTTAATCTACAACAACTTTAATTCTAGTTTACATGAAAATCTGAGCTTGTCTATATTCTACAAGCAGGGGAAAATCAAATCATATCCCTTCTGTTTTTACATTATTAGAAAACACATTAAGCATTTTGTCTCTTTTAGTAAGGGAGCACAGGCTTTTCAGTACCATAATCACAACAGAAAGGGCACATTGTATCTTTGTTCATAGGAAAGTCCTTTAAAAATGGCTTTCAGTTTCTTGCTGTGAAGCATAATTTCCCAGCAAACATTATTTTTATCTCCTGCACTACTGTGAAAATAAAGATAATGGAAAACATACAGAAATAGCAGCATGTCTGTCATCTATTTAAAACAAGAATGCTAAAAAAGATCTATTTATCTCAAAACTCATACTTGTTATCAGAAAATTATAGGACTCAATTATCTTGGCCTCACTGCTGGCTTTGAATATAGAATTTTTGGCTGCTGCTGTTATTTTTCTGCAAAACCACCACTCCTCCTTCTCAGTTCACATCTGTGGCAATCTCATAAGAGTAGCCCCCCAGCCTGCTTCTAAAAGCTTTTTATTATTCAAATGTAATAAAGCTTTGAAACAGATTTCTACAGCACATGGAAACACTGCATAGCAATATATACATTGCTGTTTGTAAATAATTATGCCAGCACAGAATGGCAAACCCGGGTACCCAAACTGACAGCCAGCTGTGACATGTCACAGTAACAAACCAACAGCCACTTTTCTGCAATGTGCCCCCTCAGTCAACAGGAAGCACTGCCAACTGCAAGGCTCAGGAACAAAAATCACTTCTTTTATGAACAGTGCCCATGCAATTCAGTTACAAACTGCCTTCCCACACAGACAGGCCTAAAAGCCAAGTGGTCCCAATGGTCTTTGCTGTATCAGTCAAAGCCCATAGTGCTCTGTCCACTCCAAAACCCACTTAGATAAGAAAGCAGGTTAATAGGTTACAGATTTTTTTCCCCACCCCTCCTGACAGATTACCTAACATGTTTTTAAAAAGCTCCAATGACAGACATCCCATATACTCCCAATCTATTCTGGTATTCAAACTTCCATTTCCAACTCATTCTTTGCATCTAAATTTCCTTTGCTTTTTATTTATATCCATTGCTTCTAATCCTTTTCACAGCAGGCATATAAAACAGCTTACACTTTTCCCTTCTGCAGGATTTTAAAAAATATACATAAACTAACTCATGACTTCTAATTACCCAAACTGAGCTTGCAATACAGCATCACTGTTTCCACATCTCACAAGATATTAAAACCCATTCCAACAAGTGAAGATTTTGATATATAGGATTAATCTAGAAAACACTTAAGCCATTGGATGTAATTCCAACTGATGGTTATCTCAGCAAAATGCAGAAGGATAATCAAGGACAAAGACACCATTATTTGCACATTTATCAGATGCTTTTCTGGAGTAGAGCTGTCAGTCAGATCAACTTCTGACTTGTCTGATTATTCTTTCAACTTTCAGACAAGGAGCTGTTGTGAATTGGGCTATTTTGTTTAAGGAAATGTTTCTCATAATTCCTCTCTCTCAGTTGAATACACAAAGTAACTCACTTTCCAAGAGGTTATGCCTGTACATAGTTTATAACAGATGAATGCTGCTCTCAGTTATATTAATTTTTTCTTACTTTTGCACACTGTACACACTATTAGTTACTCAAGGACATTTAAAAGCTATTTTAATTCTGGTAAAATCTTACCTATTCTACCCACATATCTTTCAATTAAGACAATTGATAGACTCCTATTATCACATCAAATGTTGCTGGAAATAATTTCTGAATAAAACATTGCTTCCTGGAAAGTACCCCAACCAGGAATGACAAAACAATTTCACGTAAAAGACAGTTGAGCATCATTCCAAAGCCAGATGACATGAACAATGATAAGGAATAGAGATCTAAACCAAAAAACCCTGAGAGGTTTGGTTCACAGCTGATATGCAGAACTTCTGGTTCCACCCTTGGCCCTAAGGCTCTAAATAAGGCAACATATAAGAGTATTATTATTAAAGGCCGTTATTTATTTCCCTAACTTGGAGTATCTGGTTTTTTTCTCAAAAGAGTCAGTGATGGAAACTATCTACTGATGAAGCTTTAAGGTATCTTGCATCCTGTTCCTAAACCTGTGCTGCCCTGTGTTGCAACAAACCCTTCAATACTGGCAGATAAAAGCACTCTCTGCTTTATACATTTGGTCCTGTTCTGGACTGGGACATCTCATTCCCTCTTGGACAACAATTCCATTTAAATGCCAACCTTTTCCTTTCTCTCCAAACCAAGCGAACACTTGATTTCACAGATTTTTAGGCAGCAGCTCTGATTTTGTTAAGGGATAGGTTTACTTCTTCCAGCCTCAAACAGGAGTTGTTTGACCGTGTTCCAAGAAAAATGCAAACAGACATAGGGTCTGGGAAGAAAAAACAATCTTTGGCATGGATAGTTTGCTTAGAGGTGTGCAGTGAAGAAGAAAGCTGCTGTTATAAAGATATTAAAATCTGAATATGAGACTTTAATATGTCCACAATGCAAATTCTTGACACAGAATATTGCATTCAAAAATTGGGAACAGGTTATTTCTTGCCAGTTTTGCAAGACAAACAATTTTAAAAGGATTGAAGGAAAACCAGATGTTCCAACAGTGCATGACAGTGCATGGTAGCTGACAGACAGAATATGAACCCTTCCAGAAAGGACATCACTTTGGTGATGGAACACAGGATGATATGCTGTGAGTGAAACTAAAAGAAGCTGTGTTTGCACAGATGCTTTGAAACAAGTACCTCTTCTGGACCCGTGTGTAACAGTAAAAGTCAATAATACAGGCAACGTTTCACAGAACTCTTTAGTAGTGAAGCTGTAGTAAAGAGATAAATAGTTATTTCTACCCACTTAAAACTGCACAACAACTCAATGGACAGTCACTTTAATTTATCGTAGTAAAAGGGTGTCAACATTCCTATTAAGCAAGGAGACTTGAAGTGTATCTGCCTTAGAATGAGTATTGATTCAGGTTGATACCTTTGCTCTCAGATCATGGTTAGAAAGGACAGAAGTCTCCTTTCCAAAGCAGCAGTTAGACTAGTCTAGTTTTTCAATAATAAAGTAGTTAAATGTTAATTGCAAATGAAGGTTCTGATAATAATCCTGAAAGGAACATAAATCTAATAAGCAATTTCATCTGTAGGGTAAGTAAACAACAAAAGAATGTTTTAAAGTAACAAGTTCACACAATTAGTGATAGCCAACATGGATTCAAAAGGGGAAAGTCCTGTTTAACTAACTTAATTTCCTTTGATGATAAAATCACACATTTAATTGACGAAGGCAAGACAGTAGATGTAGATTTTCTTTCTTATCTGAAAAATAACCCTATCACTTTACTAGTTTCCCTGTTATAGTTGCATGTGAACACCTTGAAGGTGAAAACTTTATCTGCAGGTATTTGCCATTTTGGAGTTACACAAAATTACCTTTGAATTAGCCATTATTTGCTCAACAGAGAAAATAAGGCCCCAGTGAACAGAATGACAAGATGTTATGCAGCTGAAATGGAATACCAGACTAATCCTATTGGTATAATATTGACTTAGCAAAGACTTGTTAAATAATTACAAGGTCATTATAAAATACTGATAATTCTTTAAAGCCCTTGAAAAGATTTGCAATGCTTACCTCAATGACTCTTGCTTCAAAATCTTCATAAGTTTCTGTTGGGAGAAAAATAGGGTGTTACATTTCCTTGAATTACTTGCCTATCAGCACATCTCCCTGTAGTTGGTATAACTTGAAATGGACACAACATTTATATAATTGTGATTTATAAAGTAATCTCAGCAGTAAGTAGAAAATAAGTAGAAAAGGTAACATAAGAATAATTTGAACAAGGGTATCTAAAGTGAGCTTTATTAGCTGCTTCCTTCTAAAAAGATCTGAAATGGATTTTTTACTTGACTCCATCCATTCAGCCTTTTAAAGTCAGTGAAAAGCAGCATACATCTCTTATTTATAAAGTTCATTTTTTCATTTCTTCAGAAAAATCAAGTTAGCTGAAGGCAGCTAGCTTTAAAAAAAATAACTCCTGTTAAGACAACCTCTCAGAAAATGTAATACTTCTTGCTATAATTACAATACAGCTCCTGTCAGAATTAAGAAACAACCATCATTAAATATGTCAGTTGTGCTCTACGGGGGACACCAACTCCAACTGCAATCAATATTTCTTTTTTGCAAGTAACACACATGCAGGGAAGTAAGATGGAACAGTCTTCCAAGACTGGCCAACTTAAATAACCAAAGTAGCACAAAGGTAGAAAAACACATTTTTTTTTAAAGTAAAGCAAGACACACAAATTTAACTGCTTTGCTTGAACATCACACAGAAAGTAAAGCTTTCCTTAGAATATGTTGAATATTTTGATTACAAGCTAAGCTACACATCCTATCCAAATTAAATCTGAAACTTTCCTTTGGAAATCACTTTAACTCCTCACTTACATTGAAGTGGTGTTGTTAAATGCATCTGTTATTCTTCCTAATTCTTTCCAACTTCAAAAATGCTATGAAAAATAACTATACACAGTGTGGTGTAAAAAGAGAATGTTTTGAGTTTTCACTGGCTGGCAGTGTAAACTATTTCTTCCCTAAATACTGCTCTGAAACTGCAAATTACCTCCAAATTTCATACATACTGAGTAAAGGCTGTAAATCATTAAAATCATCAAATGGGTCACTTACATTATGCCTGAAGTATTATTCAATATTCTTCTTGATATTTTGAAGCTTGTATTAGACAATCAAAAGGGATTCAAAGAAATCTAGGGTTTAGACTAGATGACCTTTAAGAAGTCCTTTCCAACACAACCAACTCTTTGATTCTATGATTTTATGAAATTACAAGTACTTCTTGATACACACTTCTGTGAAATTCCAGAAAGGGAATTGTCTATTACCAATGAAGGTGTTTTGCATTGTAAAAAAAAAAATACTACTTCTATGTTTATGTTCAAAACTCTTCACCACAGTGGTAATGAAACACTGAACACGGAGCACTGTTCAGGTGAATGTTAAATATTCAGCTCTAAGTGGTGAACATTCCCTGTTCACTGCTCAGAAAGTGTTTCTGCACTGTCATTGTAAGGGACTCAAAAGAAGATGTTTTGGAAATGTCTTACAACACTGGAAAGAGCAAGAACAGTGGAGAGCATTGGGCATGACATGGGCTCTACATGTACTACCTCCAGACACCAAGCCAAATGAGACCACAAACCCATACAAAATGCAGCCTAGTCAGATCTTATTCACAGGTCTTCACACACTGCAAGAAAAGCAAGTAAGCAAATCCCTTAGGCCTGGCTTTCAGCAGTCCCACCAGCATTTCATAGAAGCAGGCAAAAATGCATCAAAGAGCAGATACTGACAAGAAGATCCCATTTTCTCTGAGTTTCTGTTTCAAAACCTGATTATCACCCCTAAATATGAATTCCAGATAGATTTGTTTCCCTTTATGCAATTGAGAACATACTTATAATTTATGTATATATTTTCCATAAGAAGAACCCTATTATCAGTTTGGTTGTGGAAAACAAACCTATTGACTTTGAAAACAATGGACAACGGAGTAAATTGCAACATCTTGGTGTAAGAAGCAGAATAGGTAAGAGATTCCTAAAACCTGCTTTTCCAATTTATCTCATGAACAAGAGCATTTCAGTATATCATAGACCGGTGTCAATTAAAGCAGTTAATACTTCTTTTACTTGTAGCTACAGTGAGATTCTGGAGCTACAAACTTCGTAACAGTGTAAAACTGGGGACTCAGTCCTTCACCAAACCCTGCTTTATCATTTACACATAACCTCTGAGATGACTATGAACATTATCAGCTTGGCACAATTTAGAGATCTACCCTACACTGAGCAGACTTCCAGCTTACAGCAGAGTGTATGAAAACCAGCAGGCACTCTGTTCCCTCTCTGAAGCCTCTTCAATTGCAAAGGAACACGAAAAAACTTGAGAGAAATATAATTTTAAGTGAAAAAATACTGCCCTTTCTCTACTCCTAGCCAGTACAATAAGTAAAGATATAGTGGAAGAAGATTCCCTTGAAAGAATCAAGGATATACAATCACAGTACATCCCTCAATATTTTTTTTAACCCACTGATCATTTTCAACCAAATTTGTCAGATGTTGAAGGCTAAAAACACTGAGGTTTCTACAAACCTCTTGTACCTATTTTCACCAGAAAATACAAATGCTGCTGAGGGAAAGCTGCATCATATGCTTAACCTCCATTTGTTACTAGAGGATCTAACACCAGAATACTAAGGAGGAGCTGAACTGCAGAACCTCAATCAGAACACATTCTTGCTTAGCACCAGGAGTCCAGTCCCACCACAGTCTCAGGTCAAAAGGATCCTTTGGGTTTGGCAGTTTGAGGTCTGTTCCTCTGATCACCTTGACAGTGCTTTACATAGAGCCAATGTCCCAATTCCTCTGCAAAATCATTCATTCTCTGAATAAAAAGACATTGAAAGAACCACATGGACCTGAAAATCCCCAACATTTTTAACAGATTGAAAGGACATCAGTATATACTGACCAGGAACTGCTTTTTTGCAAGCACATCTATAATACAAGCTGACAGTTTCATTTTTCTCTTTTGATTGCAGTACCCTTTCCTCTCATTGGCAGAACTTGACCTGACCAGAACAGCCTTCACACAGTCAACTTTAATGCAATAATCTACATCAATACTATCAGTCGAAAGTAAAATCAAGGAAAACACTGGAAGGCAAAATTCATAAATGCATAAACATTGTTTCCAACAGCTGTCACTTCT
This sequence comes from Pithys albifrons albifrons, assembly GCF_047495875.1. Taxonomy (NCBI): domain Eukaryota; kingdom Metazoa; phylum Chordata; class Aves; order Passeriformes; family Thamnophilidae; genus Pithys; species Pithys albifrons. The sequence goes on from NC_092459.1 coordinate 105,138,903, forward strand.
TTTAGTGGAATAAACTAAACACAGTCTTCTGTTCACAGTAGAACCATGACATTTTCTTGACTTGCTATATATTCCACCACTGACTTAGGGAGAATTTGGAACAATTCTTTAATTTCTTAAATCTTCCATTGTTACACTGAAAGATTCAGTGACAGTCTGCCAAGTCCATTGTCACATCATTGTCTCTCATGGAGTATTTGCTTTCAAGGTAATAAAATGAAACGCAATGAAATAGATATAGGAAATTTTTCAGTTGTATACTGCACTATGATGTTGGTATTAAAATTGCTCCTGAAACTGAAGACAAGCAGAAAATATTCAAAGAGATTGGAAGGCAAGACCTCCTTAAAATACCAAGGTAAATCCAAGGGAAACAGTGTATCTCAGGCCCTACAGCAACAGATACGGATTCATATATGAGGGAAGGGAACTGAGAAGCAGCAAACAACAACAGCATGGATTTTTAAAGCAGAAATCTACAAACGCTCCACGGTGACTTCCATCCACATGCACAAAGGCATGAGATCACACTGGAATGACAATGCTCTGATTACCCTAAGACTTGGTTCAAAGCAAGTCAGGATGTTTAATTAGTGCCCAATAAAATGTAAACAGAGAACATTCACAGACAGAAAGAAATTAATTAACAAAACATCAGGGAGACTGTGGAGCAAAGGTGACTGCAAGATGATCAGACAACAATACAATTGTGATTCCATGCACATAATTTCCCATTTATGATGACTTGCTGCAACACAAGTTTCCAAGTCCAAGCTTGCACTGGGTGAACATACTCCTAGGTAAAGAGAGTTCTGAAAATACGAACAAGCTTAACACCTGGAACAACTGCAACAAGCCTGAAACAACAGTGACAGTCTTTCTTAGCTCATAGAATCATAGAGTCATAGAATTGATTGGTTTGGAAAAGACCTCGAGATCATCAAGTCCAACCCTTGGTCCAACTCTAGTCCATTTACTAGATCATGGCACTCAGCGCCACGTCCAATCTGCATTTAAAAATCTCTAGGGATGGTGAATCCACCACCTCTCTGGGCAGCCCATTCCAATGCCTGATTACTCTCTCTCTGTAAAGAATTTTTTTCTGATCTCCAACTTAAATTTCCCCTGGCAGAGCTTAAACCCGTGCCCCCTTGTCCTATTGCTGAGTGCCTGGGAGAAGAGACCAGCCCCCACCTGGCTATAACTTCCCTTCAGGTAGTTCTAGACAGTGATGAGCTCACCTCTGAGCCTCCTCTTCTCCAGACTAAACAACCCCAGCTCCCTCAGCCTCTCCCCATAGGGCTTGTGCTCCAGTCCCTTCACCAGCCTTGTTGCTCTTCTCTGGATTTGCTCCAGCACCTGAATATCCTTTCTGAACTGAGGAGCCCAGAACTGAACACAGTACTCAAGGTGTGGCCTCACCAACGCAGAGTACAGAAGGATCACTTCCCTGGTCCTGCTGGCCGCGGTATTTTTGATACAGGTCAGGATTCCATTGGCCTTCTTGGCCACCTGGGCACACTGTTGGCTCATGCTGAGCTTCCTGTCAATTAGTACCCCAAGGTCCCTTTCCGCCTGGCTGCTCTCCAGCCACTCTGTCCCCAGTCTGTAGCGCTGCAGGGGGTTGTTGTGGCCAAAGTGCAGGACCCAGCACTTGGCCTTATTGAACTTCATCCCATTAGAATCAGCCCATCTCTCAAGTCTATCCAGATCCCTCTGCAGAGCCCTCCTGCCTTCCAGCAGGTCGACACTCCCTCCCAATCTGGTGTCATCAGCAAATTTGCTGATGATGGACTCAATTCCCTCATCTAAATCATCAATAAAGATGTTAAACCCAACACAGACCCCTGGGGAACACCACTGGTGACTGGCCGCCAGCTGGATGCAGCTCTGTTCACCAGCACTCTCTGGGCCCGACCCTCCAGCCAGCTCTTAATCCAGGAGAGGGTACACTTGTTCAAGCCATGGGTAAGCTCATCTTACTATAAAACACTACAGAATGATGTTGATACGTATACAAGTTCCACAATAAAATTTCAGCCCAACAGGAGTTAATAAGTCTTTTCATGTTTAGTTAGTTGAAAAAGATTAGGCTTCTAAATGTTCAAGTGACTATAGAATTTCTAGTAGTTTAAATAACAGCATTGTAAAAAAGTCACCTCTCTGCTCTACATATAGGAGGTCTAATTTCATTATGATATGTAACTACTCAGAAAAGAAAAAAATTACTATTACAGTTATTTATTATAGCTTCTTCTAAAAGCTACATAATCTTTAACTGTATTTCGTTATTTGAATTAGAATTAAACAGAAGTCTGATTTATCCCACAGGATCCTTTAAGAAACTATTAAAAAGCCATGGCTATATGTCATACTCAATACAATTGACGTTAAACACAGAAAAACATTTCATAGTTCAGGACTCCTGTAACAGGCTATGACATAATATAGTACTCTGTAACACAGCATAACATCATACAGTCTATAACAAAATACAACAGTGAAACTAAGAAGTGTTTTAAAACATTTCACTTGTGTTAACTCAACCTGTTCTTTGATTTAGCTTGCTTGTGTATGGACATTTAAGACAGAAGTACAAAACCAAATTTTCAATCACAGGACAAGTCTGGATCTCACTTTCTCCAAGCCCCTTATGAGAAAGGCTAAGTAAGAGAAGATAGACAATCGGTTTCCTTACCTCCATTAGGACCTGGGTCAGGAGGATCTAGAAGGACACCTCCCCAACACTGTCCACTCCATCCTCCCTCTCTCTTAATCCTTATTTTTCTTTTCTTCTCCCATGTATCTCTCTGCTGAAGAATTTCAGACTGAATTCTCTCTTGTTCTTCTTTTTTTCGTTGGGTAACTGCCTGGACTCTCCCAATTTGTATCACAGGAGCATTAAGACCAGGCCAGAGGAAACCAGAACGTCCTTAAAAATAACAAAGAACAATTATGTTTTATTCCAAATTGGACCGCAACTCTGAACTCTGGAAAAAAGCAACAAAATGGTAACCTCTCACATATTTCAAGTGCATTTTATAATGCAGAATTTATATTTCAAAAGCCAAAATAACATTAAACAATTATATCCCGATTTTTTTGTTTAAAGACAAAAATATCTCAAGCAGTTCTGACACCACAGAAAGGAATAGAAATGTGTCAATTTATTAAATCAAGAAACACTATACACAAAAAGGTCAAGACATGTCTTCAGCTCCTTATTTGTGACGGTACCTTCACCAATCTCTTGGCCTCTATTGAGATTCTTCCTTAGCTTTTTCTTCCTTCTCTTTCCTCTTCCTTTCTTTATTCCTGCGCCAGTCTCTGCCAAAGCCCCTTTCCATAGCTCATCAGCTGTCACTGAAATAAAAAAAAAATCTTCCATAAATAATGTATGTGTACAGCTTATATTGAAAACCAAAGCTGAACAAAAAAATTACCCCAAAACTTGAAACTTCGCTGGAATTTAAATTGTAGGATTACTGCCTTGCTAAGAAAGTAATTTCCTACCATTTGCATATGTATTTGGTGCAGATATCCTCTGCTTCTGGTTACTGCAACCAGACAGGCACACAGCCAAATGCACAGTTTTTACACAGATTTTCAAAATCGATTTAAAGATAAATACTACTAACAAGTAACCAGTAAGGTCATGAAAAGAAAATCATTCATCAGTAACTCAGAGCAGCAATACCTGGAAGCACTTATCCAAGGACACAATCAGAGACAGTCAATTTGAATCACCCCTAAAAATATCCAAGGCTTAGTCTGCTTTAAAAAGCCACAAAGCACAAGAAGTTAACCAAAACATAAATCTGCTGCTGTTCTCATGTTCTGAAAATACAACATCCCCCTTATTGTCTTATTTATACAAAATGCAAAGGGAATTTAAGGAGGAAGGAATGCAAAGTACTTCAAACAGCCTCATCACAGAACTCAGGCTTTGGTCAGGCCTCTTCACACAGTGGCTGAGTACAGGACCATGCACTGTCTTCAGGTTTTACCCAACACAAGAGAGCACGACTTAGGAAGCACATATTTAGTAGTTAACTGCAAACTACTATTCAGCCAAGTGAGGGAAATACAGGACCCCAAGGCAACTCAGACAAAAGCAAAGTACACCAGAAGGAAACAGATTATGTGAAAAGACACCACAGATGGTATTTCACAGAATCACAGGATGGGTCAGGCTGGAAAGGACCACAGTGGGTCAACTAGTCCAACCTCCCTGCTCAAGTGGGGTCATTCCAGAGCACACGGCACAGGATTGTGTCCACATGGTTCTGGAGTATTTCCAGTGAAGGAAACTCCACAGTCCCTCTGGAAAATCTGTTCAGTGCATGGTCACTGCACAGTAAAGAAGTTCTTCCTCATGTTCAGGTGGAACTTCCTGTGCATCAGTTTCTGCTCCTTGTCCTATTGCTCAGGACCACGAAGCACAGCCTGGCTGGGCCTTCTTGGCACCCTCCCCTCATAGATATTGATGAGGTCCCCTCTCAGTTGTCTCATCTCAGGGTTGAACAGACCCAGCTCCCTCAGCCTGTCCTCATTGGAAAGATGCTCCAGTCCCTTCATCAACTCCTGCTCCAGGAGTTCCTTGTCTTTCTTGTCCCAAGGAGCCCAGAGCTGGACACAGCACTCCAGGTGATCCTCACTGGGGCTTCATCCATCCAGGCAGCTGTTCCATCATAGAAGGCAATCAGGCTGGTCATTTTCTTTCTCTTAGTCCAGACACACGGGCTCTCACCTCAGAACACAGAAGCATCACCCTTGTTCTATTTGCAGATTAATGCTATTACGTGTTTGACCCAGAGGCAGTGTTACTATGGCAGTTTAAATCTTGCCTTCTCTGATTAGAAACTGATTTGTTTAAAGTAGACAAAAAAAAATCAGTAGACACTTTTAACCATGAGTATTAAAATGAACACGCTCAAATTGCTACAGTTTCCCATCAGCAAATCATTCTTGTCTGATTAATGGACTCCGGACATCCTGCCCCAAAGACTGGCAAACACACTGGAACTGGAGAAACTCTGCTATGTTGACAACACAGTGAGGGACAGGAGCTCTCCAGGATGCCCAAAGGTACCACTAAGCACCCAGCTTTATTTCTCTAAGTTTGTTTAAGGTGTCAAGGCAGTCCCTCCAAGGCTATGATGAACATCTTTCCACTCAAAAACGCTTTTCAAAGTGGGAAGCCTAACTGATTCCTTTCTGAGAAGCCTGAATCACATAACTAAAGCTCAGTACATTGGAAAGCAAGTACACACAACTCTGCTAGTCCAGGAAGCTACAAAACTGTATTCCTTCAATACAACCAAGAGCCAAATGGCCCCCAAAGAGACTACATACTCAAATAACATATTATACAAATAGTACAACAAGGCAAAATATGTAATATGGATTTCAGCTGTATTGCAGACAATTAGAAATTTGTGTATTATAGACAAGTAGAAACGCCCATGGATAACAGCAATGTTTATCACACTTCTTAAATGCTGTGAGGCAAGAGTTGAATTTGCTCCTGGGTAGGCTTTAGTCCCCGTAAAAAAGAAATTTTTGTCTGAAATTACATATTCTTTTTTAGACATTCAAGTGAACCCTGATGCCCAGAGGTTTATGAGTAATAAGAAATACCCCACAAACAGCAGCTGTTATCAAATGGCTTGAAACCAGTGTCGGGAATGTCAGCCACTAAAAATCCTTCCAGCTGATTATAACAAACTGATGCATGTAGCTGTGAGCAAAATGCAGGGGGTGGAGGGGTGAGAGATGCCAACAGAGAAACCCACCAAAGAACCCCAAAATTTATACAGAAATGCATTATCTCCTTACCATTTTTTTCCAGGAAAAAAAAAGTAAGGCAAGTAGGTAATGCATGATTCAGTAATTCCACTTTCTTAAGTGAACTTTGCGACTGTTCCATGAGTTGGAAGGTTGATCATCAATAAGCTTCTTAGCTTATTCAGAAAGTACCGTGTAACTAGCAATTTTTTTTTAATTATAATCCTGCTAGCCTGGACACATGGAAATACAATAAAGGTATTTACATGTTTCTTTGCAAGGTTATTTTTAAGCTGTAACAGTTCCCCAGTCTGCAGTTTGTGCAGCCTGACAAAGGGTCAGAACAGCTACAGAGGAGGCTGCGGAGGGGCAGCAACAAGTGGCTGCAAGGAAAGAAAAAGCTCTTGCTCTTGCACAAAAAATCCTGCACTTTGAGCTGTGCTCCAAATTTATGTACAATAAGATCATTTTAATTACAATAGAGGAAAGTAGCAAAGGTCACAGAGTAAGTAGATTGCCTTGTACCAAAACAGACCAGGCAATGCCAAGAGATCCAGCAAGAAGAGGTCAGACCAAGTCAAGTTTTGGCCTCAGGCACTGTGCAAATTCTGACAAAATTAGAATCAGATGAAAACATCGCATTTGGTACCAAAGTGCAGTTCATCTAATCAGTCTATAATAATATCATCATGTGTTTGGGAAGGAGCTGAATTTAATGAAACACATCAGAAGCCTACAGGCTACAGAACTGAGTTCTTTATAAGATGGCAGATATCACACTGATTCTAAGACAAAGTGACAAGAATGGAATATGAAAGGGATAGGCTGTCATCAAGAAGATTATAACAGTAGGGACATTGCTTATGACAGACAGACAACACAGCAATGGAGAAAATAAAAATCTGACTACAGGAAAGGTCAATCTGGCTTGGCAGCAAAGCATCAAGGTGATTAGAGAGCATATAGATAGGCAGAAGAAATGTCTTAAAGTGGAGGAAATAACTCCAAAGAGAAATGAGAATCACTGTACTGCTTTTCAAATTTGTAGAAATATTCCAAAATGAAGACAGTACAGTAGATGTGCAGTCTCATAGTGATTTATGGCCTTGTTTTATTTTGCCTTTGTAAAATAGGATGCTGCATGTATTCCTCAAGAGCTAAAACAGAACCAGACATAAAAGCCAGCAAACATTTTCAGTCAGTTACCAAAAAACATATGGTTACTAAGTGGGGGGGGGGGGGGGGAAGCGTCATATATAAGATTTTACTTTATAGACCAGAAAGAGATCCACTATTGAATTTAGCTGAAAGTGTGCTTTATGTCAGCTGATTGCTAACAACCACTAAGAGAGTCTGTATGACATCCCTTCATTTTGCTTAATTTACACAAAAGACATATGTAGTATTTTGAAAACGATTTGGGTTTGTATCTTTTTATGCTATCCCTGAATACCAGGAATAAGACAAATGTTTACTTCAGATGAATTAGGCCACACCTGAGTAACTCACAAGTATTACCAATAGACTTGCTATAAACTGTATCAGAAAACAGTATTCCAGGTATTGATTAACTGAGACTAAAAGCAGATTTCTTTGTCTCCTGCAAGATGAGTTCCCAGCTTGCTTAGAACACAAAGAGTAGTAAAAACTGAAGGCAGTAAAAGGAAAAGAATCAATTTTGTAAAACAGCTAAGTAAGCAGTTGTATAATTGCAACTCATTACATCCTTAATGCTGAAACAGCGAAACTCTTCTTGGTATACTGATAATGACAAGAGGTAACCAAGTAATCATTTTTCTGCAGTGTTCATTCTTAAAAATTGAAAAAAATGGGTTTTTTTCATTCTGATCCTCAAGTAAGACATAGTAGTCAAAATGAACAATTTAATCCAAAGAAAACTCACATAGGACTACAAGAACGTAATATGAAATGTAGTTAAGGAGCAGCCTTTCAGGAATTAGTGTTTCCAAGAAAGAACACAGAGATTTATACTAAGTACAACTGCTTCCAGTACTCAAAGCATCTAGAGACAAAACATGTCACTAGAGTACAATTTTATATTGTTGGTCTAAATGAGTCCCTCTGGCTCATTAAAATACAGTTTTATAACCTCGGAAAAAATCACAATTGTCTTTATTCTGTGTTCCAACCTACAAGGAAATATCACCTAGCAACAAAGAAATTAGGTTCTTCTTTTCAAGGCCAGGTTGAATGGGGCTCTGAGCAAGGTGGTCTAGTGGAAGGTGTCCCTGGCAGTGGCATTGAAACCGGACGAACTTTGAGGTCCCTTCCAATCCAAACCATCTATGGTTCTATGATTGGTTCCTGAGGGTAGCTAACAGAATTGATACTGTGAGTAAGAGAGAATGATTTTTCTATAGTCCCAATATCAAATAGAAGTTCTTTATTCTCACATACACCTGGATACATAGTGGATGTTGACAAAATTATGCTGGCTGGTTCAGATGACTCGGGTCAAAGATAACTCCTAAGGCTGGGACACAGCCCAACCAGTAAATAAAAACTGAGCTGCTTCCCACAGAGAAGAGGACAAAAAGCAGAAAGGAGGGAGGGACAGAAGCCTGGAATAAGAAGATCATTTTAAATTATTTCATTATAAGCTCACAGAAATATGTCATAGGACAAGAATAAATTCCTCTATGTTTTTATGTCAGAGCTGGAGACAACTGTCTGGATAAGGATCACAGATTGTCTAGGATAATTGCAATTCCTCCTATTTAAATGAATTCCTTCTATTTAAACCAGTTAAACTATTAAAAATAATAGTTATGTTGAAGGTATAGGTGCAATCTACTAACAAGAGCAAAGTAATATTTTTAAAAGTATTACGGAAGATAAGCATGCACAAGATAGAAAAGTACAGTCACCTTTCTCAGGCACAAAGCACTGTCATTTGGTTGACATTTCATTTGAAAACTATGTCACATAAATGGTCATATCTGCATTTTAAATGTTACCACTTCTGAAGTAACTGCACTGCTAGAAAATATGAGTGATTTTTACTGTTTGTATCTACTTCATTTGAATTCTGAAGATTTTATTTTTTAATTCTGTAAGAGAAATTTCTCTTTGAAAAACTGTACTTTGAAATATAAACCCCTCCATCTTCTGAATCTCATGGCTACTGTTTCTGCTGAATACCTACAGAATGTACACTTTAATTTTTCCAGGTTGTTACATCTTATCAAATAAGCCAATAGCTTTAGGTAGTTTGCCTAAAAATAACTTGTTTAAAATTTTATTAAGTCAAAACAACACAGATGCCATCACAACAAATATTTTTAATTCAGTCATCTAACAAGACATCTGGAAAAATTCCTGGTAAAACAGAGCTCATCCAGAGTTTGTGAATATGAACATAAGCCTAATTAAGGAAACGATCTAACCTACAAATTGTAATCACATTGCAAACAACTGTGGTGCTATATTTTAAATTTAAGATCAACAAAATAACAACAGTGCTTGACTTCTTAAATATTCTTGTTATTGCTTGTCTGAATGAATTTTTCCTGCAGGTGGCATCCTTAGAAAGCCTTTACCATGCAGAACCTGTGGTTCACACTGCAGCCTTTTGCAAGTCTTTAGAGATCTCTCTACCCTCAATTATTTGAAATCAGACAACAGTTAAAATTTACTGGATAAGACTAAGAGAGAGGCAGGATGACTGTTTAAACCCCAACTCTTTAGCAAATGTAAAGAAAACAAACACAGTATTACACCACTCAGATGTTGAGAATAGTAAGAGATGACCAGTTCTGAAACCCTGATTTTGCAAAGCTCTTAAATTCTGTGGATTATAAACAGTTGAAGAACTTTGACTCTCAAACTGTTGCATTTATCTCCTCCAGAGATTATGTTCTTACTATTCCTTCTCTTCCCTTATGGGACAGGATACGGAACCATAAAGCAAATGAAAAGGCCCCTCAGTTACCTCAGTTCACAGTCCTGAGTGTGAATTTAAACAGTCATCATTTCTCAGTTATGGGGGTAATTCTTTCAGGACCGGAAGAAAATACTGCAGCTGACCAGACAATTAGCAGGACATTATCAACAGTTTCTTTTTAACATGTTATTGCTTTTCAGTTATTTAATTTTTGAAACATTGCAGCTTGAACAGTCCGCCTTGCCTGTGGCTCAAAAATAAATTAGAAAATAAACCCACAATTTATATTCTCAATAAACAAAAGGTAAGGTGACTAGGAAACAAAGGGTAAGGTGCTTCTCCCTTCCCTCCAATGACATATATTGGATAGATTCACTATGACATAAAACAAACCCATAAGACAATAAACTGACTTTGTGCAAGCACTTGTGTCAATACCTGCAGTTGCAACTATGATCTTAGGAGATAAAAAGTTACTATACATAGATTTTCATGACTTCATCTCTCCAAAGCAGTTTTCTTTTCTTCTTCTCCTTATTACAGTTAACAATGTTTATCCAACTCGAGACTTACACGAATTGAAGAAACTGCTTTTCCTGCATTGCTCAACTGTCACAGTCCAGGGGGCAGAGATGGAACACCGTGTCTGGAAGGTCCATGCCAGGCTAGAATAGGAACAGCAACTCCCTTTCACCGGCACAGAAGCAAACCCTGAGAACAAACACAGAAAGGTGTTTATATATAGGACATTTTCTTCCTCAAAGCAGTATTTTCTGCAAATATACACACCAGAAGAAAAAAACAGTAATTTTCAAAGGGAATCCAACTTGAACCTTTTGTATTGAAGTGCAAAGCAGAATGTGGGGAGGAATATACTGCAATAGAAAATGTCACAAAGAGCAGAAGTGTAGACTTCTAGCATATTGCTGATAGAGAATATGCCCTCAAAAAGCAGACAAATTGTCCTAGAAGTAAAATGTGATGATCATTATGGGTTCCTGATCCAACTTCAGATATTCCACATATGTGAAGTATAGCAAGGGACTGGACCATTTCTTGCTAAGAGGAGAGTCTGAGAGTGCTGGAAATGTTTAGTATGGAGAAGAGCAGACTCCGGAGAGATCCCACCTATGTATATAAATATCTGAAGGGAAGGTAAAAAGTAGACAGGCTCTTCACACTAGTGCCCAGTGACAGGACAAGATGGTTGTAATTTAGAAACACAAAATTCCATTTCAACACATGAAAAGTCCTATTTTTTTTTTACTCTCTACTGACCAAGGCCCTGTAATCTACTCTACCTGATACTGTTATGTGCAGGGAGGGTGAACTAGATGATCTCCAGAGGCTTCCAATCTCAACTATTCTATGATTCTGTGAATTTGTGAACCTCAACTTGTGCTGACATTCTGAAAGGAGAATATACCTTCTCCATGGCCCTCCAGATTTGATTATTACAATGATAACCAACTACACATGTTGTTATCATCTCCAGAGGAGTTTATTTCACTATATCAGGGTGGTGAGGATAATGCAGAAAGTCTGCTACTCCACTAGCCAAAGGGAGCTTGTTATAACTGCTAAGGCTCAGGTGCTCACCTGCAACAAGGAAAGCAAGATATACTTTCATTTATTTACCAGTACAGAGGTTGTTCTTCAGAAGTAGGGAATCCATAATTTTCCTACTTACATCATCAATCAATCCAAAGAGTGGACACGTTCAGCAAACAAAAATGGTATATAGTCTCTTGGAATCAATTATTCAATGTTATTCAGAAGACGACAAAACTTAAAAAATAACATCTACTTCTTCCTAAACTACATTTAAAATCAATTGTTTCAGCTAGATTTTAAAAACAGAAAATAAGCATGATTTTTGTCATGTTCTGTTAACATGTCATGAACATGAACATGTCATGTTCATTATGAATAAAAAAACAAACTTTTTTGAAATCAGAACAATAGCTCCCCCTAGGCAAATAACAATCAGTTCAGTTAACTGGGATAATGTAGCAGGAAGTTCTAAAACATTCCTCTCAAATTAGTCTTAAAATGTAAATTTATCATCATTTATTCACCATTTCATTGCCCATTTACTCAGTCTTCAGTAATTCTGCAGGCAATAAAATTCTGACAGGATGGCTGGGGCACAGGAGAAAAACTCAAATGTCAGAAAAAGGAGAAACATCACTCTTGTGATGGAGGAACGTCAGAAGACCTGATCTTGGCTTCACTGAAACCAATGACAAATCTCTCATCTTCTATTTGTAAAGTGAGAGCAACTCACACTTCCAAGGCTGGCAGCAGAAGAACATAATTTCTGGGCTGGCAATCAAAATAGCATGGCTAGGAAAGCCCACAGGAGCTGGTTTCACCATATTCCGGACATTGGGAGAGAGGCTGTTTTGGATTCTGAAGTGAAGCAGGACAAGAGGGTGGAAGGAGACATGGCAAAAAAAAAAACCACACCCAAATCCACATGATTCCCAAAGTCTAATACACTGAGTGCTGATATTTAAGAATAGTATACTCACACACTTCCATACACATACTGCTACCAAGAGAATAGACACTTTCAAAGGAGAGCATTTTAAACCACAGCACAAATATCTACCTGAGCTAAACATGGAACACCAAAATAACCAAACCAAAAAGAGTTAGAGCATCCCACCTGGAAAGACACAGATGATTTTAATAAATTATTTAGGAGCAGTTGCAGCCTTTTATTTTTCCTGGTCTACATGCAAGAAATTGTTGGGTTTTTTAAGGACACACTTGAAACCAGACAGTGAAAATGTTTCCCTCCACTAAGGAAATACCACTGGTCTGTTTTTAAGCCCCTCCTGAATGTTCAGGATTTAATTGCAGTTTGGTTACAGAATGGGCATCACTTCATTATAGATTGCCCTCAGGATGAAAAGTGACCTGAAATTCATTAACTACTTAGATTTTTTTTTTTTAAAGATTGGAGGTAACAAAGTTTTCAGAGGACTGTAGAAGCTAAAAAAGAATCCAGAGGACTTTGTTTTACTTTTGGAAAGAAGGAACATGCTCTGCTGAAAGCAAAAACAATGCCCAGCTTCCAGGTGTTCGAACACAAAGCTTTAATATTCTTTTACCAATGTAATCTGGCCTTTCTTCCCACCTCAGTAGTTTTCCTTGGAAAATACAAAGGTATTCACATCGTTCATTGGGACTTTGCCTGTAACTTCAATGTATCCAATCGGCCTAGGCTGTGTAAAGGACTGTGAGACAGATTCACCCAGATTTATTAGCAGGGTACATTGTTGGTGGCATGTGCAGTGATGCTAATGATGGAAGTCACTTTAGAGAAAAACTGAAAACAAAAAGGAGACAGAAAGACATAACATGTTGCAAGGCAGCCTCCAGTGTTGCAGGTGATTTTCCCCCCTTACAAATTTCCCATTTTCATCAGGATCCTTCAAAACTCCTCACTGGATACATGCAGGCTGGTTGGCTGTTAAGCACTATGAACATATCCCCTAATGAATCCAAAACACACAACCCAGAAGAAAGCAAAGGGAAGAAGAGAGTCTTTTTCTGCTCCTGCCAGCTATTACCCAGCAGAACCCACTGAACACTACTGGGATTCACAGCTGCAAGATCATAAGGACAACAGCACAGGAACAAGGGGAAAATACTATTCCAAAGGCTCTGCAACAGGGCCAGTGCTGCTTGAGAGAACAGGGACAGAGCTGCTGAAAGGCACAGCAAAGTCATAAATAGAGAGCACTCAGCAATACAAAGGCTGAGGTACCCATGGCACTACTCTAACTACACCCACACCACCTTAAATTTATGTCCAACTCTTAGTATCCAGTGCTTAAAAACATCGCCTCATGAAAAGACAAATTTTATCTTGAGAATGCAGATTAAAAAATAGTCTATCTCAAAAATAATTACAGAACTCAGAAAATGCCACCCAGGAGAAGTTTTTTCACTTATATGGTAGTATTTCTCATACATCAAAAAGGAATTTTCCCAATTTTCCAAGCAAAATTTCAGAATTCTAACAAATATAGATTCCTACCAACTGAAAATGTCCAGGATGACATAAGAGGAAAAAGGTAGAAAGAATGGGAAGAAAACAATATTTGAATTACAAAGCAAACCACTTCACTCCATTATCTTAAGATAGATGTCACTGCCCAGGTTACTCTGATGGGGTAATAGATGACTGATACAGGTTTCCAAAGGCATAGCTGTCCTGCCCCAAACTCTGTAACTATGAGTACGACCTGCATGCTTAAACTCCATTTATGACATGAAGTACATGTTTACTGCACATGAAGAAAATACAGAAACTGCAGCAACCTTGTCCACTGATGATGAGCGTAAAGTTAGTTATTTTATACAGTATTTATCACATTTCCTGTACAGGAGAAGAATAACATATATATATTGATGCTACATAGCAAAATGCAAGCTTTAGAAAAACCTGACATTTACTTAGGAAGTCCAATTAGCACTGCTTAGATACAAAACAATTCTTCTCTAGCTCTTGCGGGCCCCATTGAAGTGACAAGGGACTGTGTGCAGACACACCCAGAGCAGTCCCCACCAGGCTGTGTGTTGGCTTTGAGTTCATCCCTGGCCATTTAACACTGCGCCACAGCAAGCCCTGCTAAAGGGTCACAGATGCAGCCACGCGCAGCACACCCCAAAGCACATTTTCTATGCTGGAGTTAATGCCATCATAGAATCATAGTCTCATAGAATCGATTGGGTTGGAAAAGACCTCCAAGATCATCAAGTCCAACCCTTGGTCCAACTCCAGTCCCTTTACCAGATCACGGCACTCAGTGCCACATCCAATCTCAGTTGAAAAACCTCCAGGGATGGTGAATCCACCACCTCTCTGGGCAGGCCATTCCAATGCCTGATTACTCTCTCTGCAAAGAATTTTTTTCTGATCTCAAACTTAAATTTCCCCTGGCAGAGCTTGAGCTCGTGCCCCCTTGTCCTATTGTTGAGTGCCTGGGAGAAGAGACCAACCCCCACCTGGCTCTAACTTCCCTTCAGGTAGTTCTAGACAGTGATGAGCTCACCTCTGAGCCTCCTCTTCTCCAGGCTAAACACCCCCAGCTCCCTCAGCCTCTCCCCATAGGACCTATGCTCCAGTCCCTTCACCAGCCTTGTTGCTCTTCTCTGGACCTAGTCCAGCACCTCAATATCTTTCCTGAAATGAGGGGCCAGTGGAGGGAAAATCGGTGCAAGGACTGATCAAACTCAAATACATGGATGTACAGACCCCCACTCCCCCAGTGACCAGCCACCCTGGAATCATGGGACATTCCTTATCTCCCTGGTCCCGCAGCAGCCTTGCAGTGTAACCACAGTGCAGAAGGCAGCATGGGCTGACCTCACCTGGTCACACCTCAGATCCATGGGAAAGTGGCAGGGATACTGCAAACATCCTGTCCATGCTGCTCTGTGTGTACACGGATGGATGTACATGTGGATATATGGATGTACACATGAATGCATGGATGTGTAGACAGATGGACAGATGTACATATACATGTATAGATGTGCACATGGATGGATGGATGGATGTACACCTGGATGTATATATGTACATGTGGACAGATGGACATGCAGATGGATGGACGTGCAGACAGATAAATGGACGTGCACATGGATATACGGAAGTACACATGGTTTATGGATGTGCACATGGATGGATGGATCTGCACATGGGTATGTACATATATGTACACATGTATCCCACAATATGCATGTACAGATACATGGATGTGCACATGGATGTATGGATAATGCACACGGATGTACACAGGATTTATGGATGTGCACATGGATGGATGGATCCGCACATAGGTATGTACATGGATGTATGGATGTGCACAGGGATGGATGTACACATGACTGATGTATGCACATGGATGGCTGGATCCGCACATGGATGTGCACACAGATACATGGATATGCACATGGATGTATACACAGATGGGTGGATGTGCACACCGCAGCAGGCGCCCTTCCATCAGCTCCGGGCCCTCCCTCCTGGAACGGCTGCCCAGACCGGGACACGTGCCCGTGGGCGGTCACCGCTGCCCTCCCCACCGCGCCCCCCGGCACCTCTCTGTCCCGCTCCTCTCTCATTTCCCCATTCCGCTCCCCACCTCTCCATCCCGCTTCCCCGCTCCCCGTCCCGCTCTCCCCCTTCCCATCCTGCTCCCCCGCTCCTCATCCCGCTCCCCCCTTCTCCATCCTGCTCCCCCCCTCCCCACTGCGCTCTTCCCCTCTCCATTCCGCTCCCCCCCTCCCCATCCCGCTCGCCACCTCCCCATCCCGCTCCCCTGCTCCCCATCCCACTCATCACCTCCCCAACTCGCTCCCACGCACCCCAGCCCGCTCCCCCGCTTCCCAGCCCGCTCCCCCGCTTTCCAGCCCGCTCCTCACCTCCCCAGCCCGCTCCCCTCCTCCCCATCCCGTTCCCCCCTCCCCATCCCGCTCCCACCTCTCCATCCCGCCCGCAGCGCTCCCGCCCACGCGCGCCCGGCCGCCACCACCGCCGCCGCCATGTTGGCCGTGGCCGTTCGCGGCCACCGTCCCGGGGTGCCCCTCGCGCTGCCTGAGCGGAGCGCGGGCGGGGCCGAACCGGAGCGCTGGGGCGGAAACTCGGCTGGAGCTTTTCGGAAACTTCCCGGCCCCTTCCCGAGAGCAACTGCTCCGTGGCCGACCCAGCGGGCAGGCAGGCGGCGAACAGCCCCACAGGGAAAGCCGGCGATGTCTCCGCGTGGCGGGCCTGAAGCCGCCGGGGCGGGGAAGGCGCGGGAACCGGTACCGCAGGGACGGGAATTGCTGGAAACTGTTTTTCCTCAGTGGTGAGGGCACTGCAGGGAGACTGTGGGAGAGGCGAGGGGGTTCAGCAGTGCCTGTGGTGCCCCTAGGTGTTCGGGGTCGAGGCCGAGGTGTCTCTGCGGGCGCTGGAGCCGGAGGACGGAGCGCTGGGGTCAGGCTGCGGTCACAGGCCTCTCGCTTAGAAGAGGCTTTTCTCAGGTGCCGCCCTTGGTGTTTCACCATAGTTTAAGCTGCGCTTTTAAAGGTTGATCATGCTTCATCTTCCGGTGCTTGGAATAAATGCGTTAGGGAAGTGTTTGGGTTTCTGCTCTCATTACGGCTGTACTGAAGTCCACAAAGGTCAGATTCCTTCCCCGGGGTACAAGAAGCCAGTTTCAGAGTTGCACAAAAGTGGGTGGTCAGTGGTATTCCACTAATCAACCACACCAGCTATCAAAGATTTTACTATTTATACATTTTAACAAACAAAGCAATCTTTCCGTGCCTGTACAGCTCTGGAATTGTGTTCAGTTCACAACAGAGCTGAAATATTGCTGACTATTTTTGCACCATTAAATGTGTGACTGTGGTAAAAACTTAGACCTGTGTCCCTCTCATTTTGAAAGGCTTTGTTGGAAGTTCTCACGTCAGTGTGTTCACAACTTCACTGAGTTTTCTGGAAGGAAACACAGAATTTTTTAGGTTGGAAAAGACCTCTGAGATCATCAAGTCCAACCTATGATCTAATGCTACCTTATCAACTAGACCAACGCACTAAGTACCACATCCAGTCATTTCTTGAACACCTTCAGGGATGGTGACTCTACCAACTCCCTGAGCAGTCCTGTTCAATGTTTAACAACACTATCCATGAAGAAATTCCTCCTGATGTCCAACCTGAATCTTCCCTGGTCCACCTGGAGGCTGTCCTCTCATCCTGTCACTGGTTGCCTGGGAGAAGAGGCCAACCCCCACTTTGCAACAACCTCTTTTCAGTTAGTTGTAGAGAACAATAAGGTCTCCTCTTCTCCAGGCTAAACAACCCCAGTTCCGTCAGGGACTCCTTGTAGGACTTGTGCTCCAGTCCCTTCACCAGCCTTATTGCCCTTTTCTGGACTTGCTCCAGCACCTCAATGACCTTCCTTGAATTGAGGGACACAGAACGGGACACAGGATTCAAGATGTGGCCTCACCAGTGCCAAGTACAGGGGAAGAATCACTTCCCTAGTCCTGCTGGCCACACTAACCTTGATACAGGCCAGAATGCCATTGATTTTCTTGGCCACCTAGACACACAGTGACTCTAGCCACTCTGCTCCCAGCACTGAATGGGGTTGTTGTGGCCAAAGTGTAGGACCTGGCACTTGGCTTCATTGAACCTCAAAATGTTGGCCTCAGCCCATTGATCCAGTCTGCCCAGATCCCTCTGCAGAGCCCTCCTACCCTCCAGCAGACTGAAACTCCCACTCAGCTTGGTGGTGTCTGCAAGTTTACTGAGGGTACAGTCTATTCCCTCATCCAGATCATCAATAAAGATATTAAACGGGATTGGGCCCAACACTGATCCCTGGGAGACACCATCAGTGACCAGATGCCAACTGGATGCAACACCATTCACCACCACTCTCTGGGCCCAGCCATCAGCCACTTCTTAACCCAGTGAAGGGTGCACCTGTGCAAGCAATAGGCTGGCAGCTTCTCCAGGGGTATGGATGGGAGATGGTTCAAAGGCTTTGCTGAAGTCCAAGTAGAGCACATCCACAGCCTTTCCCTCATCCACTGGGTGGCTCACCTGGTCATAAAAGGAGATCAGGTTGGTCAGGAAGGACCTGCCTTCCCTAAACTCCTGCTGGCTGGGCCTGATCCTCTGGTTGTTTTGTATGTGCCATGTGATCATACTTGAGATAATCTGCTCCATAACCTTCCTGGGCACTGATGTCAGGCTGACAGGCTTGCAGTTCCCTGGGTCATCCTTCCAAACCTTCCTGTAAATGGATGTAACACTGGCCAACCTCCAGCCATCTGGGACCACCCCAGTTTGCCAGAACTGATAATAAATGATGGAGAGTGGCTTAGTGAGCTCTTCTACCAGCTCCCTTGGTACCCTTGGATGAATTTCATCCAGTCCCAAACACTTGTGTGTGCCTAAATGTGCTTTAGGAACTGCTAAGGTCACTAAACTCACGGTAAGGTTAAGAAGACCTGGCAATTGAGCATGCTGTACACATCCTGTACCCTTTGGTGCAGTTGCCTTGACGTGGGAACCATCTTCTGCACAGTGCCTACCACTGTGACTATGAGGTGTTATTATACCAAGGATGAAATGACAGAATGCTAGGGAATTAATTCTTACTTTTTCAGCACAGTGTTTAAGGCAGGGAAAATTCTGCTGGAAAGGCTTCACAGCAGCTTTTTTCCTTCTCTTTCTTCTCTCTGTGCAGCAAAGCTAGTGGAGTTGTTGGTCTAAATGCTGTCTTAAACAACATAGGCATGTTCATATATTGCATTACCACTCTTCTTCCTGATGTACTACGTTCAGTATTAAAGACTACAGTGATAACAAATAGCTTAATTTGCATTAGTGAGCTGAAGCACACAAGCTACAACGTCTTTAGTATTTGTCATGCATTCAACATGTAACACAGTGATTGCTTTATACCTTATGGAAAGAAAATACACCAAGAAGCTGTAGAGAAGAATTTCCTGTCGTGTACTGGCAGACCAGCTGCTGGCAGAAAATTGATGCAAGACATAATCTTTTAAATAGGATTTTTATCTTCCAGCACTTTAAATATGCCCATTCTCACAGCATTAAGATACCACATATATAAGGACCTAACCCTGACAGCGTCACTAAGGATAAAACCAATTAGTCTCCCATAAATTCCTGCGTATATATTCACTGCGGTATTTATTTCCAGTTCCTCCTTTTGGAAGTAATTGTGTCACATAGAGAATTAAACTCTCTTTTTTATTTGTGCACTGGGTGATCTAGTGGAAATGTCATTTTCTGTGCATCATTTACCAAAGAGAAAGAATTTCCCTTGTACTAATTCACTGTGCAGGCAGTGAAATGACTATATATTCACTATACCTTGTTGCACAGGTAAAGCTGGTCAATACCAGCAGTGTAGGGGTGAGTATGTCTTGTCTTGTGTCAATGGGAATTGGTTTATGCACTAACTGGTCTCTCAGAATGCTGCATACATTGAGAAAGGTAGAGAAAAAGTAATATGCCATCCTGAGAGATGGTTCCTCAAGTTCACCTTCAAGATACAACTCAGAGAGGACAGATTTCCTCCTTCATGAGAAGAGTTATTTATTTCACTTATGTTCCTCCTATCCCCTCTAAAAATGGCACTACAATTTAAGAAAAGACCTTCCAAGGGCTAAATCATCTTGGAGCAAAACCTTCCAAGTCTGAAAAGTTAACAAAGTTCTGAATTGACTCAGAATAGTTTTGTGGTTTGGGAGTTTCAGTTAGACCCTCTGAAAAAAACTCTGGGTCCATTAGCTCTAAACTATTATTATCTTACTTGGTTGACTGCAACTGCTCTCCTTGAGAACGCCTTCAGGTCTATAACTACCTGAAGGGAAGTTAGAGCCAGGTGGGGGTTGGTCTCTTCTCCCAGACACTCAGCAATAGGACAAGGGGGCACGGGCTCAAGCTCTGCCAGGGGAAATTTAAGTTGGAAATCAGAAAAACATTCTTTGCAGAGAGAGTAATCAGGCATTGGAATGGCCTGCCCAGAGAGGTGGTGGATTCCCCATCCCTGGAGGTTTTTAGACTCAGATTGGATGTGGCACTGAGTGCCGTGATCTGGTAAAGGGACTGGAGTTGGACCAAGGGTTGACTTGATGATCTTGGAGGTCTTTTCCAACTCAATTGATTCTATGATTCTGTGAAAGGCTGAGAGGATTGGGATCATTCAGCCTGGAAAAGAGAAGGCTTTGGGATGGAACCTGGATTAGCTCAGTTAGAGCATGGTGCTAATAATGCCAAAGTCATGGATTTATTCCCTATACTTGGCCTTTCAGTTAGATGGACTTGATGATCCTATTTGTCCCTTCCAACTTAGAATATTCTGTGACCTAATTGTGGCATTCCAATACCTGATGGAAACTTAAAGGAAAGATGGGGCAAGACTACTTACAAGAGCACATAGTGACAGGATGAGGAGAAATGGATTCAAATTAAAAGAGAGTAGGCTTAGATTGGGTATTAGAAAAAATTCTTTACTCTGAGGGTGCTGAGGCACTGGTACAGGTTGTCTAAGGAAGTTTCAGATGCCCCATCCCTGGAGGTGTTCAAGGCCAGGTTGGATGGTGCTTTAAGCAACCAGGTCTAGTGAAAGGTGTCCCTTCCCAGGACAGAGGGGTTTGAATGAGATGATCTTCAAGCTCCGCTCCAGCCCAAACCATTATATAATTCTATGATTCTCTCTGTAGAATGGGAAATAACATCTCCTCATGTGCCCTGAGCTCCACAGAGACACAAGCAGAAAGGTTTTGCATTAAGTTATGGGGCCCAAGAAAAGCACCTAGTGCTAGTGCTTGGTTGCTGAGCAAGAAGGTGGAAGAAAAGCTGGTGACCCAAGTCCTGGTAGCACCTGGTTAGAGTCAGCATGGCACTGTCATAGCAGGCAGGAAAGGGTGTACCTCTGGTGGGGAAAAGGAACCAGGACCGGCTCAGAAGGGGCTGTTAAAACACCCCCCAGTGCAGCCACCATTTTTCCTGCCATGAGGAAACTAAGGTGGAAAAAGCACCACTACACACATATCCCAGGTAGCCCGGTGCTTTTAGTATCCCACTGCACTCCTGTGAGGAACATATCAGGTCTGTCCTGCACTGGAATACTTCCAGCATACTATCAGCTATTTCTTTGCTGTTTCAAGGCAGAGAAAAAAAATTCCATCATATCTGATTACGGATTTCAACCAGTTTGGGTCATTGGTGTGTGAACGGTGCTGCCACTGGGAGGGACACCAATGCAGGCTGATAATGGACCATTCAAGGGTAGGCTGCCTGGTCCAATAAGGGAAGGATAGTGCACTTTAATGCCAGCAGACAAAAATTTCAGAGGAGATGTGATTTTGATTAGGGTTTTCCTATCTTTGAATAATAGAATGATCTCGATCTAGTTAATTTGTTTCTGCAAGACTGATAATTTGTAACAACCAATAACATAAACATTGGTTTTTGCCTGGCTTATTGCATGTAAATCTCTAATGTTCAAAGTCAGTTCCAATGCATATTTTCCCTTTGTAAAAGCAATGTCAATTAAATCCATTACAATGCTTTTGGTTCTCCTTGGTAGGAACTTCAAATATGCAAGGAGAAAACATAATAGATTCTCCATGAAAACGTACAGTTTGCTTTTGTACACGTTGGGGACTGATAAGCAATGTCAATAAACCTGTTTCAACAAGGTGCCATTAAAGATGCCAGAGGATGCCATCAACTGTATCCATGAGGCCATGAGGGCATACCTTGCCAGAGTGCTGCTGCCTTTTCATATCAGAGCATTTTTAGGGTTTCTGTCAAAATCCTGTGTTTCTCCTTAGCCAGTCAGCAGTAACTGGCACACCATCTCCCAGGTGCTCAGTCTGTTGTTATGTGCCAGCAAAATCAGCTGTTCCCTTTGCAAATGCTACCCTCCTGCTCCTGCCTGTGTTTGTGTCATGGTTTACCCCTGGCCATCAGCCAAGCCTGGTGCAGCCTCTTGCTCACTCCCCCACCAGCAGGATCAGGGAGAGAATCACAGGGGTAAAAGCTGGGAAACTAATAGATTGAGATAAGGACAATTAACAGGAAAAGGAAGAAGCCCTGCATACAAGCAATGAAAACCAAAGAATTAATTCATTGCTTCCCATGTGCAGGCAGGTGTTCAGCTCCAAGAGAACAGGGCCCCATCATACGTAAAGGTTTCTTGAGAAGACAAATGCCATCACTCCAAATGTCTTCCACTTTTCTCCTTCTTTCCCCCACTGTATATACTGAGCATGATGCCATATGGTATGGAATATCCATTTGGTCAGTTTGGGTCACCTGTCCAGGCTGTGTCTCATCCCAGCTTCCCATGCACCCCCAGCTCCCTGCCAGTGTGGTACTATGAAAAGCAGAAAAGGCCTTGGCTCTGTAAGGCCTGCTCAGCAATAACAAAAACATCTCTGTATTATCAACCCTGTGTTCAGCACAAATACAAAACACAACCACTTAGTAGCCACAGTGGAGAAAGTTAACTCTACCCCAGCCAAAAGCAGCACAGTTCACATGGTGTTTCATTTCCTTCTCTGCTGTGCCAGACTGTGGAGGCTCCTGTGCTGTAAAACTCCAATATTGCTACAAAGGGTATCTCTGGGACCAAAGATCAGATGCCAAGAAGAGTGCAAAGACAATACAGCTCTTTCCTAATCTGGAGGTGCTGCACAACTGCTGAAACCAGACAGTGTTCAGTAATTTGAAATCTTCAATGGATATTTAATATACCTGCTCACTGAATTGTAGTCAGAAACATTCCTGCCCTGGTCAGTATCCTTTCTCTGCTTCTCTGTCTCTCTCCCTCTTTTTTTAGTCCATTTGTCTCACATTAGACTGATTATTTGTTTTCTTCAGAACTTCTGGGTACTTGATATTTCTTATTATTTGGGCATAAGCATCAGTTTTATAGAGGTGGCAACATGTGAATCCCAGGTATCCACATTATCAGGGATGTGCATGACAGATTTATAGCAACTGTAGATGTGCTGCATCCAAAAACATTGTGTCATGTGGCACCAGGTGAAACCCTTACTTCTTCCTGATAAAAAATTATACCAACATCCATATCTAGAGCAATTCCTGGTTGCTCTGCCTGATTACTCTTCCACTTTTAGCACATATCTGGTCAGCATGGGCCTTGCAACTGCTCATTCTGCAGAGAATCACACAGGAAAATAAGCAGGTGCACTGGCCATTCTAACCGTTAACGTGCAATTGCACAGTGGTATTGCTAATTAAGCCAAAGGAATGCGACAGCATTCCTTGGTGTTTAATTGTTTTGAGATGGCATCTATGAGTCCCAAAAACCACTGTCAGGCTCTTAGCAGAGCAATGTGAAACCAGCATGTAGCTGATTGGAAAGGTTAATGTAACTACTGCCATCATTTCTCTAGCGTTACTGAGGTACACATCAATAACCTGCCAAAGTGAAAGCTGGAAATAGATTGAAACTTTCCTGTGGCCATCTCCATTAAGGCATACTGAATTCCAGGCAGGACAGAAGATCATTTACATACCTCTTGAAATAGATGGTTACTGCCAGATGGTTTGAAGGTTGTGCAATCAGAACAGTAGTCAATCAGTTATACAGTTATACAGAGCAATAAACATATATACAAAGCAGGGTCTGGCAGACCCAGAAGTCTGCTCAAAGATACCTCTCAGCCAGGGTAACATTCATCTGACTCCTGCTTCACCACAAATGTCCTCTGAGATCTAAGTATTACTGTTACCTGGCACCAAATGCATCATAGTTGATTTCTGTATGGCAGCAGCCAGAGATACAGGAGTAGTAAACAAAGAAACCAACCTACTCTTCACATTATTTATGTGTTCTCCTTCCCATTGCTGGCCACAACAAACCATGCTCCACCTGTCTCACACATTTAATTTGTTAAGCAAAAGGCTGCTGTTTCCAAAAAGCAGGGGCTAGCACCCAGGTTCACAGCAGACTCTGGCTCTGAAGACCTGCTGCTGAGCTCCGTTACAGCACGGCTGGGAGACAGGGACACTTGCTCTGGCAGTGTCAGTGCAGTGACAGCACACTTGACCAACCCAGGGTTTAAGCCCTGTTATTATTGTGTTGGTAAGAGCAGATTCCAAGAATAGGAAATCGCAGGGGGTCTGTCACACAGGTTTCACCAAAGGTATGCAACACTTGACCTCCCTGAGATCTGATGTGAAATAGAGGGTACAGTGACAAATCATACAGGAATAGTTGTGGAGTTAAACCTGGACACTCATCAGCAGACCTCCCCTTGCAAAGAATTCTTGCTAGTGCCACTGTCATGTGGCAGCAGGAAATGAAATAAAGCTGCAAACTGTTGCTTGCAGGCTCAGATCCCTGCCTTTGTCTGGAGCATCAATATGACAACAAAAAACAGAACAGGCAACTTTGATACTGGTTACCTTGAAAAATACCAGTTACACCAAAAAAGGCAGAAATTCTGTACAGAACAAAGGCATTTGCTAGCAGCACTAAACCTTTAGGGTCTAAATTGGAATTGCTTCTTTGACTATTTGAGGTCTTTGTTTTTTTTCTTTACAAACGCTGTACATAGAGAAGTAAAAGCAGAGTTTGTCATAGTCACTCCATACAGATCTTTTATGTATTTGGTTTAATGATGCATGCCAGACCAACAGATCATTTATTTACCTGCAGTATCTCAATTTTTTGCAATGACTCCAGGACCCTCAGGACAGCTTTCTGTTGCATATGCTTAGGTTGTTAAATAAGTTCTAGCAGTCAGTGTTGGGAATGCAAGTGACACAGAGCCAGCAGAAAAAGAGCTTAAAAAGTTCTCATCCAGCCTGCACTTACTCACTTAGCTTTCCCTCTTTCCAGTGCCCGTATCAGGAATAAATTATGAGCTGGGGAACTTGCTGCCACAAAATTCATCATCTTTTGTACTGTTGTCCGGGACTGTCCTGCTATCTGGCAGCCAAACATCTTACTTCCTTCACTTGCTTCCTATCTGCACAACCCGACTGAGCAACACCCAGTTCAGTTTATGGACCAAACGCTTATTCATACAGTAGCAAATGTAGTGGAGAACTAAGCAAAAAGTCCAGTCTCATGTCAGTTGCCCACAGTAGTAGCACAAAATGCAGAGGCTGGAGTGGTAAGAGCTGGTACTGGGGGAGTTTCACAGCAATAATGAGGACCAGCCTGCCTTGTCTTCCTGAGGAGGATCCCAGTGTTTCCCAGAAGTCACTCACAGAGATCAGTTCTAATAAGAATGACATTGCCAGAGACTGGAACATCTTTAGAGAATATCAAGAAGCCAAAGAGCACATTATGAATAACAAAGATTAGAAGTTATGGCTCAGAAATAGGTGCTTTCAGGCACAATGTAAATATTCATTTTGCTTGAGAGAACTTTTAAAAAATTAAAACATACTGTCATCTCCTCTTTAAACTACATTTCTAGAAAAGAGGGGATGAGATTTTCTTTTCTCTCTCCCTGACATGTCAGAGTTTGAGAAAATTTAAAATTAATACAACACTCTAAAAAAAAAAAAAAAAAGAAGTCTGCTATCTGCCAGTCCTATGAACTGGTACAAGTGACCTGGGTGAGCTGCTTTATGCCAGGGTCTGAAATACAGAACAAACATAATCAGAATAGCAGTCAGACAGGTCTGAACACTCTGCCTCACATCCCAGAACACTGAGGGGAATCTCAGACCCTTTTCTCTTGGGTGTGATAAGTAAGCATGAGCACACTGTCAAGGAGGATGTGAAAAGCTACTCTGCCAGTGCCAACTTCAGCGCCTCCAACTCCCTGTAGAGCAAGCAAAAACTCACTCTCTCTCCTGTTTCCAGGAGCCACCTGGGAAAGTGTTAACAGGAACAGCCCCTGTCTGTGTGACTGGAACTTGGCTGCTTGCACCACTCAAGTTCTGCTCAATGAGGGACTAATAGGATGACATAGGCAGTGGGATCAAGTGCATCCTCAGCAATTTTTCCAATGACTCCAATCTGAGAGGTGTGGTTGACACACCTGAACGATGGGATGGCATCCAGAGGGACCTGGATGGACTCAAAAAGTCAACCCATGGCAACTTCATGAGGTTTAATAAGGTCAAGCTCAAGGGCCTGCACCTGGCTTGGGGCAAACCCTTGTACCAATCCAGGCTGGAGGTTGATCAGAGTGATGGAACACGTCACCTGTGAGGGAAGGCTGAGAGAGCTGGGGTTGTTCATCCTGGAGAAGAGAAGGCTCCAGAGAGACCAGCCTTTCAATTCTGAAAGAAGTCTTAGATAAAAGACGGAAGCCAATTTTTAGTGGGGCCTCTTGCGATAGGATGGAGAATAATGGTTTAAAATTAAAAGTGGGTGGATTTAGGTTAGATATAAGGAAACAAGTTTTTATAATGAGAATGATAAAACACTGGAACAGGTTGCCTAGAGAGATGGTAGGTGCCCATCCTTGGAAACATTCAAGGTCAGTTGGATGGGGCTCTCAGCAACCTGATCTAGTTGCAAACTAGATGGCCTTTTAAATGTCCTTCCAATGCAAACTATTTTATGATTCTATAATTCTATGATCTTTATAATCATAATCACTTAGTGTGTTATATTAGGTACTTCATCAAATTTATTAAGACTTGTGGTTTATTGGGGAAGCTGTGATTATTCTCCTCAAGCTACAGCTCACTTGTGAAACACTCTTGTAAAACCTGCTGCTTGAAATTTGACTGGAACCTCAGTCTGTTCCATCTGTAATTCAAAGTTTGATAATGACCCATGCCCTCAATATAGCAGTTGGCATCAGTACACCAGTAACTACTACATGAAACTGAGTATCATCTGCTGACAGCTGAGTCACACATAGCCTCATGCAGGTTCAGGGCAACTTGCAGCTCCTGAGTCATGGTGCTTCTGCTGGGTATGATAATTATTTATGTTAAGGTACCAGAAGTTGTAAGTACATATCTGAAAGTCTTTGCAGTGAGTGTGGTTTGTCCTTTTTTCTGTACTTGGGTGTTCAGGTATGTTGGTGTCCTAGTTCAGCAGGTGGGACCAGCTATCACTGTGTGTGGGTGATCAAAGCTGTGTATTCTACCCCCTCTATTCATTCCCCAAGGACAATGGACCATTAGCAGCAGCTGCCCAGGGAGTCATTAGCACCTTCACACCCAGCCTGAGAGGGTGTGGCTGCTAATGGGCCATGAACAGTTCAACAATACCCCCTGGCTCCCAGAGTTAATCACCCATTGTGTGAGTCCCCACCCAGGGGGAGGGACTGGGTGCTCCCTGAGGGTACATAAGTGGTGGGTAAGACCTCAGGAAGGGTTTGTTAGACCCAGAGGAGCAGCACGACCTCAACAGGAGGAGACCACCGCTCTTGACTAGAGTACGACCGCCACTCTCGACCAGACTACAGCCATCATCTGCACCAACAAGTTTCTCACTTCTTTTTTGCTTTGGACTTGGGGGCAACCATGCGGGTCTCAGCACAAGGGCGAACAAACCCCTTTGGGTTTGTGCCCCAGGACACTGGGTTGTACTGCTGGGTTTTGTGAGTTTAAAGCAATTTCTCTTTGTGTCAGTGTATTTATGGTAACATCTCTCATTAAATTGTAGCTCTGACTTATAATCTCTCTTGTGGTGGGTCCATTTCTCCTGCCAGTTTATCTTTAAACCAGCACAGTTGGAAAATCTGATTAGCAGGCTGTATTGTCTACAAACATTGGCAGAGCAAAATGAAACAAACAAAAAAACCTATCATACAGAAAACTAGCACTGAGTACATTGCCCATGTTCCATGGCGAACTTCAGTTTTAAAATGATCACACGGAGCAGCAACAGAAGAGCCCAGTCAGGAGCAGGTTTCCTGGTGGGACCCATGACCCCCACAGGAGACCCACACTGCAGCAGTCTGGTCCTGAAAGACTGCACCCTGTGGAAATGACCCCCACTGCAGCAGTTGTGAAGAACTGCCATCCGTGTGTAAGACCCGTATTAGAAAAGGTCATGAAGAACTGTATTCCATGGGTTATACACAGGAGCAGGGGACCTCATGCTGGAGCAGGGAAAAGCAGGAGGAGGAAGAAGCAGCAGAAACAAAGTGTTCTGAACTGACCACAATCCCCATTTCCATCCCCTTGAACTGTTCGTGGGGAAGAAGGTAAGAAGTTGAGAATGAAACTGAGCCCATGGAAGAAGGGAGGAGTGCAGGGAAGAGTGTTTTTAGGTTTATCTTTATTTCTCATTGTCCTACTCTATTGGTGATAAAT
Organism: Pithys albifrons albifrons; assembly: GCF_047495875.1. NCBI lineage: Eukaryota > Metazoa > Chordata > Aves > Passeriformes > Thamnophilidae > Pithys > Pithys albifrons. The sequence goes on from NC_092459.1 coordinate 105,167,420, forward strand.
TTATTGACAATAAATTGAACTAATTTTGCCAAGCTGAGTCCTTTTTGCCTGTTATGATCATTGGAAAGTGATCCTTCACCTTAACTTGACCCATAAGCTTTTCACTGTATTTCTCTCTCCCTGTTCTGCTGCATGATAAGCAGCTTGGTGAGCACCTGGAGTCCAGCTAAGGTCAACCATAGGGCCACACAGCAGAGCTGGGTGCAGCCTGGGGTATGTGGTTAGGAAATTCTTAGTCATAGCCCAGGTGTGCACAAGATGCACTTACCTCTCCACAACCAAATATAACCATAGAAGACGCTTTTAAGCTGAAGAAGAGTCGATTTGGATCAAATACAAGAAAGAAGTTATTTACAATAAGGATAGTCAAACAGTGGAACAGGTTGCCCAGAGAGGTTGTCCCTGGAAGCATTCAGTGTCAGGTTGCATGGGACTCTCAGCAACAGGATCTAGTTGCAGATGTCCCTGATAATTGCAGGACATTTGGACTAGATGACCTTTAAAAGGTGCTTTCCAACTCAAATTATTCTATGAGAGCTGCCAGAAAGCCTGGGCAGCTGGCTCTGGGTGAAAAGACTGGTGAGAACAGGCTCCCATGACGCACCTATCTCTGCAATGAAATGGTGTGGGGAAGATTCACAGCAGGCACTGAAAACAGCATAATTTCTAACACAGCCCGCTGATATGTTCCTCCTTCTTTTTATTGCTCTCTATTTATTCATGTTTTCCACTTTTTATCTCTAATACTGGTTTACCCACACCATGAGGTAGGTACTCCTGGAGGGATTCCGGCTGATGCTGTGATGTGTTTTCACAGCCTGAGACCTCTAGGCAATTACAGACTGACTGGAAATCAGTGGAACAACTTCACAGCCACATCCTGTCAAGATTTGATCTGAGCAATAGTACAAAAATTGAAAACTAGTATCTTCACATACATAATGCATACTTTGATTTTCTGCTTGCTTGGCATCCTTCTAAAGAAGCTGTTGAAATATTCCATCAACAAATGAAGATCTCAGCAGCAGCCTGAGATAACATGCTGAAGGAGAAGGAAGCAAAGCAATGTGAGACACTAGATTTTCCTTGAGTCAAGTCCTGTTCTATTCCTCAGCATTTGTGTGACAGATCCTGACCTATGAACAGTCCAAGCCACTGTTGAGGGCCCAAAGGTCAGGGCCTGGTTGTGGACAGTGCTGCTCAAGCAGCTGCACTAACAAGAGTAGCAACTCCCAAAGGTGCTTCTGGAAGTATGACGATGAGGAGATATCATTGCTGAGGCCAATGTTCTCTTTTCCATAACAGAGCCAAAGTACAAGGCAGAAACCTTTTATTTGTACTGGGCTTTGGGAAAACAAAGAAAAAAAAAGAATTTTTGTAAGCCCAAAGAGGAATAGCTGCAGTCTCCTAAGAAAAAGGTTTCATTTCCATGTTGAGAAGTTTCTTTGGAACTCCAGCTTTAGTTAATGTTTTTTTCCAGTGTGTATAGCCAATAATAAAATAACTACTTGCAGTAGCTTTTTCCTCTCCCTTCCCCAAGTAAAGCCAAGTAATTTAAATTATGTGCAGCGAATAATTTTTAAAATACTGCATAGAAAGTTGCTTGAGCATTTGTAAGTGATTTCAAGGAATTATTTTTAACATCATTTGAGGTGTTCTGCTCCAGAACACTACCTATGCTTTGCCAACAAAGTTACTAAAAACCAAATCAAGTACCATATATCCAGTCCATCATCTGCAGTCTATGCAGGTGTTTGAAACCTCTCAGGGTGTGCAAACAGCTCCATTTTACAAGGGAAGAATCCCATGGCATAGGTGCCATGGAATACTTCAAGACCATTAACTGAAGCTAACATTTTGGGAGCTTCAGGGCTTGAAGAGCAGCCTAAACCCTGGCAAGAAAATACGGTCTTTAGGCCAGATGGCCTATGGTGTTACTACTTGCCATTTAGCAAAGAACAGAGGTCTTTCTTCATGAAGACACATTGTGTCCACAAAGGTCTAATTTCCAAGCAACAGTAAATCCATGCAGAGAACTTTATTCAGTCTCTATCTTCAGACCACTTGAAAAGATCCCCAGAATAAACCATCACCATGGAAAAAAAGTCCTAGTCATTGCATGATCACACTTCAGAAGCAAACTGTGGGGTTTGTTCCCTTTTTGGATAGCCATGGAGAAAATGTTGTTGTCATATATGTATCCTTGCAAGATATGAAGCTGAACACTATATTTCAGAAACTACCAATTCCTTGCCAAGGAAAATGAAATGAGGGTCTTTTAATTTTGGGAAGCCAAGAGAAAAACTGTAGGTTTTTTCCTTTTCTTTTTTTTTCTTTTTATTTGTCTGATATGTTATCTTCAGCATGTGAGCAAGACACCTGTTCCCTATTAGGGTGGCAGAGGATAAACCCTGAGACTGAGTATTTCCCTGGTAAGTATTTTCAGCATATGGAGATCAGGATTGATTATGGAGGTTTTTCAAAAGTCTTATAAGGAACCAGGTGCCCCAAGCTTATTGAACATCAATAAAAAAATGGATATTGAAAATTGTTTCAAGAATCTTCATTTTCTACTTATGAATGAAGCAGTCACAGACATCCATTGCACAAGAGAAAATAACACACGAAAATATGTAATGCTGAAGACTTAAAACCTTAAAGATTCAAAGGGTTTCTTAAATATATTGCAAGCTTCAAACGCAGTGTACTTCTGCTTTGTCACCAGGAGTGAAATAATTAAAAAAAAAGAACAATGCTGTTTAAATCCCAAAAAGAATGCAAGTTTTAAATCATCAGATCAGCCAGGAACAACAAGGAGTAAAAAATGAGTTATCCAAGCTGCTATCAAAAACCTGTTCTAGATACTGTGAGAATGGCAAGTGCTGACCTGAAACAGGTTCACAAGAAGTTCTTGAACTGTAGGCCTCCCATGCAGAACTGCACTGCATTTGTAACACTGTGGAAAGCCCAGAAAAACATGGGGAAAACCATGCACTGACAGGGATGGGCAGTGCAAGCATCAAACAGAGCATCCCATCCCCTTCCCAGACTCATTTGAACTAGCTGATGTCACAGGAAGCAATGGTAGCCAGAGTCATCAAAGCTAAGGGTGTCTCATGAGGATTTCATATATTGCATCTCATTATGTTTTGAAATAGAAACCATTGAAATAGAACCATAGAACCACTTAGGTGGCAACCCTTAAGATCATCAAATTCAATCATAACATCTGACCTTTTCCTTGAGTTTAAGCACTCCTTACTAGATATCTCTAAGGCAGAGATGGGGCATACATCTGCCTAGATCTGACCTCATATAGCTCTGGAAGCACTTGGAGTGATCACTGCTGCATTCAAGTGGGAACATGTTCCTACCCAAAAGCAGCAAATACTCAGTGTAAGATCCTTGGCAGCCTCCAGAGGTTCCCCATTTTGCTTCAGGGGCTTGTGTCAGCTGTGGATGTCTCGGCAACTGTGTGAGACTTCCTTGGATCAGCTGTGGAGGGATGTAAATGCTTCAGGGAAAGCAGAGAGTAACACCCTCATTCAGCCCGCCTGGGGGCCCCTCCTCGTTGTGCCACCCACCCACTGGAGGGTGTGCAGTGCCAGCTCACTCACATGCACCGTCTTATCTGGCACAAGTGCTGCACAGGGCTTTGTTATGCTGTGCTCACCCTCATCAGAATAAGATGCAGGTCAAACCTATTTCCCAGAAGACCCTGTTGATGGCCGCTAATTATTAATCTCATCCATGTTCTCCCAGTCTCCTCTTTGTCTCTCCGTGATTTTTGCTGTATCTGATAACACTTGCAAGGTCATTCCACTCACCAGATGCATATGTGCAAAATATTAACACGTCCCAGGCTCTGGAGTACTCTCAGGGTATTTTACTTCTGGTCTCACCAACACCTTCAACATTTGTCTCCTGAACCAAAGGAGGCTTTTTTCCATGCGTTGCTGATTAGTGCTTCAGGGGCAAATTCACCCTGCCATGGGACAGGAGTTCTGCTTGCCTTGCTCAGTCTGTCAGTGCCTCCACCTTCTCCAACCACCTCCTTTGCCCAGAGAGCAGACAGGGACTGCACAGCCTCCACTACTGTCACTCTCACAAGGCATCCCAAGACCAAAATCTCTCACCTTGGGATGAAAACAAGAACGCACAAATGAATGTATTGGCTAGGATGGTAATGAGTAGGAAACTGATTTCTGCTTCTGCTGTGACTACACAAGCAAGGCTGTAGGAGCCTCTACAATTCTCCATGCTTCTGTTCCTCCTTCTGATTCTCTTCCCACTGTTTTCTTCCTGTGTGGATGATGAATTGTGCATCATCCAGGTCCTTGAATCCCAGGCTCAGTCAGATGAGTGGAGAGATCCAGGATGTAAAGACCAAGATGAAAAATTTGTCTGTGCTCAAATTATTATTAAATTTTGCAGAACAAGAGACATATCCTCCCCTGAGAGAACCAATATCTTGTTTTTGTAGGATGTAGAAGAAAAGAAATCTCCCAAAGAAAAATCATCTCTTCTACATTTTCTCTTCCCTTGCCTCCCCTCTCCTCTCCCCACAAACTTGGTTGAAGTGAGTTTGAAGGTTTCCTTACATTAAACAAGAGGGAATAATAATACCTTGGAGACCATGCAAGTTAAAAAAAGGGTTTTTGAAATACATATTGTCCAGTTTGACCACTCCCAACTGACATCAAAAGTAAATAAGCTGTGTAGCAGAGGAAGGCTGCTGGTGATATTCCCTTGAATGCTCTGTTCATTTGTGGGTGTCAGACTTTCATTCCATAAGAGGAATGTCTCTGGCATTTCTCCACCAGTGCTGCAAGTGCCAGTTTTGTCCCAGATTCCTGCTCAGCAGCACATTGAGCAGTGACACAGGGACCTCTTGTGGGATCCCATTGCAGCTCATCACCAACTCACAGAACACCATTTCCAAACTCAGTGAGAGAAGCCTGGCAGCAAGGTTGCTGTAAACACTCAGAAGTTGAGGCAAGTTCCTCATCTTGTTCTGTTTTCTGTCTAACACTGAGCTTTACTGAGGTTACATTGCACTAAAAAGGCAAAGAGGTTCTACAGCAAACTATTTGTAAGAAAAAGTGGATTGATCAAGAAGTTTTCTATTTCCCTTACAAACATCATACATACATGCTCTGTATTGGTGAAAGTGAACAAAATAAAACTTTTTGAATGAGTTTGGGATGAGACCAAATTATTCCAAAGTAAGATTGACACAGTTAACTTTTGTTCTCTGGTTACAAAGCAACATACAGGGAAGCTGCTAAAAACTATACTCATCATATTCAGTTCTGTCTTGAGGTTGGGGTAGTGTGTCCATTTTAAATTTAGGGAGTATCCCAGATATCTTTAGGAATGTTGGACATTGCGGTGTAATAAAGTGCTCCATTTTTCCGGTGGATGTCCTGTGTCATATTAATTGTTATGAAAAACAAAATCATACCATCATACCATACCATTTATGAACAAGAGTGAAATTATGACTTTGATGCATGGTGACTGCTCTGCAGACAATGCTGAATCCTTTTTTTTTTTTCCATCTAAGGCAAGGATGCGAACTCTGCACATATAGCATGTCCCTATTTGCCACAGATTTTCCCATGTACTAAGCAGAGGGTTACCTGAGACCTGGCTGCTCAAGAAAAACCTAGCTGCAGAAATGGCCTGGGCCATCCTTATCCATTGTCCTTCCTGCTTCCTGCCTGGCTCACCCCACAGTCCACGGCTCTGTATCATGATGAACTGTCTGAGAGCTGCTGGACTAGCCAGAGATCATCTGCCTCCTTGCTGCAGACCTGCTGCTCTCCATTGCCATAGGAGCTGCAGCCCTTCATTGCTGCCCACCACTGTGCTTCAGAATAGATTTGTTCTCTCACAAAGGCAGAAACCACATGCCTGTGTTTTGACTGTTCTTCTCGGCAGAAGTCTTGGTGATCCCTTGCAGCAAGCACTGCGAGCTGAAAATCGAAGATGCACTTCCCTGTGCTGTGCCATGCATGTGCATGTGATGGCTGGGTCATTGCAATTGCAGTGCTGGGAATTTAAGGAGCTGAGCACAGCAGTGGAGCAGGGAAAGGAAGGACAAATACATCCCTTGAAGCTCAGGGGCCAACAGTATCCAGGGTGACCAGGGTGACCAATATCCAAGAGCCTTGGCTCAGCAACACTTCTCTGAGCCTGAGAGCATCTCTGTCTCTGCCATCCAACAGCCCCAGGGAGTAAAGGTACCTGGAAGAGCCACTGTGGGACATGAATCAACCCACAGGACTGCATAAGTACCCAAACAGCTCTTGGTGACGAGAAAAGCAGCATCACCATGAAGCGAGAAACTACACAATACCCGTGGACACAGGGGCAGAAACACAGAAGTCCAAAAGGCTAATGGAAAATGTGGAGAAATCTCAAGGTTGCTGTTTGGAAGGAGTAGGGTGGAGTCAGGAGGGAGAAGGCTGGCAAGTCCAGTGCAGATGGTTTCTTTAGAGGAGGACATGACATGCTCAGATGGAATCTGTCAGGGCCATGCAGTGGTTTCAAAGACAATATGACCCGCTCTGTCTGGAAGTCAATCCTCCCCCTTCCATGCTATCAGCTAGAAGGGCTCTAGACTGAGATGAATGAAAGACACTCACATGAGAAAAGCAATATTAGTTAAAATGTCTTATCATACATTTAGTTAATTACTAAGTGAATTGCTTTAATACTACACAAAATACACAGATGTGTTTAATGAGCTCCTGAAAGGCTCTCTGGGCAAACTTTAATAATATCACTATTCTCACAGAGGAAAATTGCTGCAGGGGGAAATGCATCTGTTAGCACCCAAAATGTTCAGAGTGACAGCTCGCCAACTATTATCTTTAGGGCACACAGTAGTCAATTCCATTAATATGAAATATTAAAATATTTATACTTATCACTAGTGTGCAGCCTCCTGGGCAAACTGCAAGCCCAGTTGTTCTGGTGACAGAGAAGGCAATTCCTGGGTAGTCTAGAGAAAGTCAACCTATTTTTTTCTCTTTCTGTCATAGCTTACATTTCCTAGAGCTTGGATCTGGATCCACCTCACTCTCTCCCTGGGTCTCTCTCCAGCAGGCCTACATCCCTTCCATGATGCATGCCCCAGCTCAGACACAGCTCTCCAGCCAACAGCTGGCCCACTGAAAATAGCAAATCCAGTTGACTACACACATACAAGAAGGGCAAATGCCTGTGGTACATCTCAGTATGAGGCATGCCTTCTTTGTGACAGCACCGTTGTCTCCTGTCTGTGGCTCAGGTCACTTCAGTGGCTCTCCAAGCCAAGGTCAGACTTGCATGTAACTCCTACCCTTGTACAACCTGCATTGAACTGCATCTCATTTGTGGGTCCAGCTGTCAGGTGGAGAGGGACAACATACTGATAGTATTTTCCTGAAAACTTGCCCCAGGAGTCTCCTGCTGCGTCAAAGTGACTTTCTGTATTGTGAAGAGTTGAGACAACCTGAAACACTCAGAGATCTGAGAACACTCTGAGAAGCATTTGTTTATTTTTGCTTGGAAGAAACACAGTCACTTGGGAAGATAAATTTCAGAGATGTTTTTGACATCTATAAATAAAGTCAAATATTTTGACTGTAGCAATGTAGTGACTGCCATGCATTACAAATACAGTCAGAAGCACTTTCTGCTAAGCACTTGATCAGGCTGGTGAATACTTGGTCTGTCTTCTATTTGTTGCCTCATTCAGAATAAAGTACCCACATATATTATTCTATTTTGAGCTCAGGAAATGCTTGTCTTTTCTGATTTTCAGAGTACTTGTGAAGAACCGAGTGCAAACATTCTTGCCTGTATCATTTATTGAGGAAAGAAACCATTAGCAGTAGCAAGAGCAATATCTTAGCTATGCAATTACACTTATGACTTGTCATCTGCCATTAATGCCTGGAGGAAAGAGAGCTTTTATCTCAGAGTTATGCTGAAAAAGAAATAAAGCACCTCTGTGCCAGGGAGATCTAGACTTAACTTGCTCAGCAATAGCAGCTAGGACTATTGAATCCATCTCTTGATATACATTCTTTTTATGAGGTAGTTCTGGTTTATGACTCTCTGCTCAGGTGTCTATAGCTCACCTGTGAGTATATGCTATGGAGACTATGCTTGCAGCCTAACACGGTGCTTCTCCAGTTGCTTCTGGCTCTGCTTTGCAAGAGTCCTGCCTCAGAATTACAACCTGCTCAGAGCATAAACATATCTGGAATTACACATGGGGCCATAAAATCCCACTTCACACTCTGCACTTTTCAGTTCACTGCTTTAAAGGAGGCTCACGAGATATTTAACTGGCTAAGTTACTGGATGGAAAATGGCTTGTGGATGGAGCTAAGAGCTTTCTGGAGATTTTTTTCCAAACCAGGCAATTCTTCTCTGAGCCTCTTTGATCTTCAGTAACAAGACCTCCCAGGAGACTTACAGCTCTTCTTGGCTACTGCCAGACTAAAGAGAACAGTATTTTTCTCTCCCTTTTTGCTCTTATTGAAGCATTTCGCCTCTGGGCACAGTTTCTCTCCATAACAGCCTGATTTTACTTATCTTCTTTAAAAAAAAAAGAAGGATGGGAGAAAAAAGCAAAATAGCTAAAACTAAGGCCAGACAAGTCTTTGTCAGGGCAGAACTAACCTGAAAGGAGATGAAGGATGAGAACTTGTCCCTAATTAGCCATATGGAGAGAAGAGGAGCCAGGCACAGGCAGAGTAGCTGTGCACCCCATAGTGCAGTGTAAGCCAGCAGCTACCTGTACAGTGCAAGGCTGCTCAGTTCACAACAGATACCCCAACTGGGGGCTCAGCATGTGCAGTGCCAACCAAGCCATCAGAAGTGTCTCAGCATGTTCAGCTCCAGTACATGTATTGCACCAAGCTGTGTGTTAGCAGGTGACACTTTCTGCAAAGCTGGTTTAGCTCTTACACACAAGACAAACTCTTGACAGTGTGCTCTGCACAAGCAGGAACAGCATTGAACTTACGCATGTGGCACCAGCACAGTTCACATCTCCTGTGTACCCGCAGCCCAGTCCACTGCTGCTGCTGCTGCCAGCCCAGCTATACAGACCACAGTGGCTGTAAAGAAGAGGCCTTGTCAGGGCACAAATGAGTCAGGCAATGCTGAGGTCCTCCAGGCAAGGGTTTAACCTGTGTCAAATCAGACACTGAATGTTTTCCCTGTTTTCAAAGTGTTTGTTTTGCACATATGGGTGCAGGCACTTAAGGCATTGCAAAATGCACTGGGTTTCCAGCTAGGTTCACTCAACTACTTTTTTGTTTGACCTGTGCAGAGCAAATCCAGTGCAACCCTGGGACCTGGGAGAAACTGCTTGAAGTAGAACAAGAGAGAAAACCATCAGTAATGTTAAGGCAAAAGAAATCTCAAGCAAGGGGTTAAGGTACCTGGCTGTCTTGGAAAAGAACACTTTAAGGTATTATACTGTGTATTTTATATAAGGATAAGACCTTGATAGTAGGTGGGAGAATTGTTATGGCATCATCAAATCTTTGAGCACAACAAGGTACCTTTCTATTGGCAAACTAATTCATCAGTGGAGGGATATAACTCAACCAACACCTGTCTTCCACAAGAGAAAGCAGAAAGGCTGCAGTGACTCTATTCAACACCATACAGTTGCACAGGCAGCTCTGGCATCCCTGAAGTGATGCTGGGGCAAATGGGAGTTCTTCATCTCACTTCTCTGCTTTCTTCCAGAACTGTTACCACAGCAGAAAACAGCACAGAGGAAAAACAAGAGAAGTATGGACTACCCCCTGACCCACCAACCTGTATTCGCCCCGTCTGTACAAGCCCAGGACTGGGATTTCCATGACTGACAAAGAGCACAAAGTTCCACAAGGGAGCAAGTTATTTGTAGGAAGAAATTTGAACTTAGAAGCTTTTGTGTACAACCCAGCCCATGGAAAGAGAAATGAGGCCCCTGTATCCTTAAGCCTGCTTCAAAAAGAACAGTAAACAATAAAAAGAATGTGGCAGCTGTTAGGAGAAGCAGGTAAACACATTGATACAGAAGGGCATAGCTTTGAGAAAAGTACCAATCCCGTTGTGTGGTGAAGCAAGCACACCCTAGTCATTGACCAATGATATTCCTGTACAATTTGTGGACTCAAAAAGTATGCAATATGTGTGTGTGGAAGATAAACAATAAATCAGAGCACTGATGATACTTCTATGAAGGACAAGTCTTTGACTCTTGCGCCCAAACCCTCGGGAGCGCAAAAAATATCGACATTTTTACTTTAACTGGTGGAGAATGCAGGCAAAGAAGTGGCAATAAATTATCCACACAGGTCGATATCGGAGACTGGATGAGGGAGATGTGATCGGTGGCTACACCGGTCGTGGAAGCTGGAGAGGCGGGATAGGAGAGGCTGCCAGTAGAGTGAAGTGAAAGGTCTGTGGTAAGCAAAAGTGGGAGTCGCTCTCCCCCTCCTATCAAACATCTTGGTTTATTGAAAAGATGGGTGCCGAGATGGCTGCTGCAATATGGCTTTTGCTGGGTATACTAGCTAAGCGAAATGAGGCAGTCAGCGAAAAATTCTTTTAAAAGCTCGTTGTATGGGCTAAAGAGCAAGGGTTTTTCCAAAGCTCGCCCACGTTGCTTATGTGGGAAGCCATGAGAAAAAACCTCTGGTATGAACTCAGAAATAAGAGGAAACTTGCAAGGGACGCGTGGTGGAACGTAAAAACCAAAAGGACTGCCGCGGTTTTCCGCGCTAGCCATGATCGGCTCCTGCTCCCACCGCCACAGCACCCCGCTGCAAGCCACCCTGGGTGGGACACCTTTAGAAGTCGCGCACAACCACTGGCTTTCCCCTCACTCCTGCCACTAGTTCTCGCCGGCCCGGAGCTGGCGTTGCGGGTCCGGCTCCGGTCTCCATGGGAAGCTGCTGCCACCTTTTTACCTCCTCAGCCCTGGCCACCACCACTGCGGCTCCAGCTCTCGCCGCTTTTGGGGACTGCTGCCCGACCGCCCCATGCTGCTCCCACCTGCTGCTAGTTTGGTTTTTTTTCCTTGCTGCCATGGGATCACTGGTTTTCCCCTCCTGCCACCCCTCACTGCATTGCACACAATCCCAGAGTCAGTGCAAGAAAGAAAGACAGCACAGAATGGGACATGGGACACAAATCTGTACTTGGAAAGGACAGTATAGCCCCGATCGCATCACGTAGGCTTTGTTCTGTATCATCTCCAAGCTCCACATGTTCTCTTCAGCCTGCAAAAAGCCGTAAGTTGCCAAAAACTGCTCTCTTAACTCTGTTTTGCTTCGTTTTCCTCTGTGGAGGCTGCAAAACCTTGTTTCCAGTTGTATTCCAGCTTTCTGATGCCAGAGAATTTTTCCTGAGTAATTTAAAAATGGCGCTTCCTACTCCGAGATGGGAGGGGCCAGCCTCCTCTCTGATGGGGAGGGAGGTGAGCTCCCTCCTATGCGTCACCGAGCTCTCTGTCATGCACAAGTCTCGCAAGGCATTGTGGGTTTTTTAGTTGGACCAGCAAAGCTTTGCATTACATCATCAGCTCCTTGCAATGGCTTGTGGGAAATGTAGTCTCACAAAGAGCCTTGGAAATTGTAGTTCCAGCATGCACGTAACAAACGCGAGCTGTGTCAGCGTAAGAGAAAACAAGCAGCCTAAACAGACCTTAACACGCATCAGCAAAGTATGGCTTTGGGACAATGGGACACAAGCACCTAACGCCCTGAGATCACAGTTCTGCAATACAACATGCAAAACAAAATGCAGCATCTTTCTCCAGCAATTCAGACAGCAACACAAAAGCCTAAGAAAAATCTGCTGAGCTGATTCCCATGTTAATTCAGCATTTATTAAATTGTTATAGAGTGTTGTAAGCATTTAATAATCTAGGAAAAGGTTTCTATTTTTTGTCTGTACAGGTTAAAGTCAGCAATGGATAAAAGCAACAAAGTTCCTCTGACTGAATCAAGATCAGATGACAGAACTTTAGAGTGACTAATTAAAGCTTTAAATTTGATCCCTCAAATTCAAAATTCATAACACCTGATAGTGCTTGATGTGTTTCCATCTGTTAGTTTTAAGCATTTTCAAAACAAGCTCTTTTTAGTGTGCAAAACTAAATTAAAACAAATAATAGTTTTAATTGTAAAGCATTAAATTGGTTATGTCCTTTTAAATACAAGAATGCATATTTACCATAAATAACATTAGAATTGCAAGACTTAAAAGTGTTGAAACCTGTTTTTCTGAATGTAAAACTCAATGCAGCATAACCAGTTTATAATAGTAATGTTGTGTAGTGTTCTTATATTTCTGTTAAAGTTTTTAAGTTTTTCTTGATGCATCAATGACAATGCCGGCAAAAAAAGTTTTTTCATTTGTTATAGATAATAATATTAAGCAAATAAAATGATGTTTTTAATTTTGTTAAAAAAATAATTTGTTAAGCTAATAGAATAATATTTTTATTTGTTAAAAAAGCTAAAATGTTAAGCAAAATAAGTTAAAAGTTAAAATGTTAAGTTAGTAAAGTAATGGTAATTTAGTAAAAGTTTAACTCATTAAAATAAAGTTACATTTTTAGCTTTAACTGTATTGTTAACTAGTACTTTTCCTATTTAAAGTTAAGCTTGCTACATTGCAAATAGAGCAGCATTTAAATTACTGGTTCTAAAAATAAAAAGGGGGAAAGAAGTAACAGTAAAAGTGAATGACAGAGTGAATAATAGAGTGAATGATAAATAAAAATAGCTAAACAAATTTCTTCAAACTGGACTATAGATGGATTATAACTAAAAAGTTTTTATCTATGGTGAAAACTAAATTAGAGATTTTTTGTAATTGTGAAAATTGTGCTGTAGTTAACACCAAGTTCAACTGGTCTTCTGCAAGGGCCCTGCAGGAAGCTATTGTGGCTATGTTTTATGGCACAATTACAAAAAGAGAAAATTGTCAAAATGACTCTGTGTGTGTGTGTGTGTGTATTCTCTGATGTTTGTATTGACTAATGAATGCGTCTTTAAAGACCAAAAAACTGCCTGCAAAATGTAAATGCCTTGTCTTACTATTGATGTAAATAAGTATTAAGTATGCATTATTGCAAATTAGAGTTGCTTTTGATTTTCTTTGGTTTCAGCACAGCTTTTAACTCAAGTCCTTAGTTTTGAAAAATTGAATAGATGTGCTGCATGAATTTGTCGAATCATTCAGTGTCTTTTCATGCAGATTTAAGATGGCTAAAAGACAAACAACTGCAAGAAAGTTTTTAGCAATTAACAGTTTCAACCTCTCCCTTCAGTAATTGGTTTAAGTCATTGTGTATTACCAAGTAGCTACAAAAGTTATTTAAGAAAAGTGTTGTGTGTTTAACTACTATTTAATCTGCTTGCTTGTGGTTAGCTATGCCTTACGTTATATGAAATGGCTAGTGTTGAAGACAGTTAACCAGGTCAGGGTTGTGCAAAAAGAAAAAAGGGCAATTGTAGGGAGAAATTTGAACTTAGAAGCTTTTGTGCACAACCCAGCCCATGGAAAGAGAAACGAGGCCCCTGTATCCTTAAGCCTGCTTCAAGAAGAGCAATAAACAATAGAAAGAATGCGGCAGCTGTTAGGAGAAACAGGTAAACACATTGATACAGAAGGGCATAGCTTTGAGAAAAGTACCAATCCCGTTGTGTGGCGAAGCAAGCACAACCTAGTCATTGACCAATGATATTCCTGTACAATTTGTGGACTCAAAAAGTATGCGATATGTGTGTGTGGAAGATAAACAATAAATCAGAGCACTGATGATACTTCTATGAAGGACAAGTCTTTGACTCTTGCGCCCAAACCCTCGGGAGCTCATAAAATATCAACATTTTTTACTTTAGTTATTCTCATCCCTCATGCACAGTGCAGAGGTCTTGTTTCCTTTGCTCTGCCCATGACTCATAGAAATTTTCCTCCAGGTATGCAACAGACACCAACAAATGTTAGATACAGCAGAGAGGAGCTGGCCATTTTATACAGTTTTCTGCAGATCAGCTGGATTCATGCACTGATTTTACGGTCTCTGACTCTCTTGCTCTTTTTTTTTTTTAAGACAAGACCTGCCTTGTCTGGTGGCAGTAAGTAAAACATTCCAGGCTTGTAGAGATTTGCAAAGGAAACTTGATGGTTGCTTGTAAGAGTGCACATATGTGAAAGTGCAAGAAGAAGCAGCAGAGCAGGAAGTCAATGAATGGTGGATATGCAGCAAGTCAAGAGACTGAGAGCAGCTGTGCCATCCAGAATGGAATACAGATGATGCCTAGGAACTGGCAGGAGTTGGCACTGTGAGGAGTGCTGCGTGCACATTGATCCTGAAGCACCAGTGGTACGACTATTTTCTCTGTTGCTGAAGCCAAATGAGGTCTGGATTGGGTTGTAAAAGTAACATGGATGGTATCAGGAGACTTATAATCTGTTGTCTTTTACCTATGTCACCACAAGGAGTCCTGGACAGCCATGTCTAGGTGCTTGTGAGTGTTGAAGAATGGGAGAGCAACAGAAATGTATCTTGTTTAAAATCAGCTTTGTCTTCCCCTTCTAAACAGTCCCACTGAGTTTTGCCAGAGTTCTGTGTTCTCTCCACCACCTTTGCCTGTTAGCTGGGGAGAAATACCTCTTCTGAAAACAGGAGTTGACTAATGTGCCAACTCTTACATTTGGGATGATTAGTTTGACATCTTCTTGGAAGGGTGGTGTAGCCAAGCCCCAGATCTTCACAAAGATGAGGTCTGCCAGCTGTGGAGGCTGCCAAGACACAGGAAAAGCCATGGCCCACCTTATCTAGTGTTGACATCAGTCCAACTGTGAGTCAAGGACAGGAGGCTCCACAGGACCATTCTTATATTAAGGAAGCATCCCTGTCTGATCATCCCAAAGCCATTCTGGCAGTCACTCCAACATCATCTGAGCTGGGATTAAGCCCCTTCGCAGCTACACACCCCATACACTCAGACTAGGTTTCCTTACCGGCTTGACCCCAAATTTCCCATAATGGAGTCTCAGACATCTCAGTCCTTAAAATGAGTTATTCACAGTGCAATAACAAATTAACAGTTTGAGCTGGGTGTTCCAAGGAGGCACCCTTAACAAAGCAATCCCTGGACTTTTATAGCCTCACAGTCTAAGCATGCAAGTCTGGAGTCATTTGACTCCTGCCAAGTGTCCTCTGAGTGTCCCCTGGCCACAGGTGCCCGGGCCCTTTGTTATTCCAAGAGTCAGCTGTTTACGGCCTCTTGCTCTTGCTCCAGCCACTTGCAGCTTGCAAACATTTACTCCTCAACACTCACTGGTGCTTCTAGGAGTCTAAGATGACTCTAAAACTGCTCAAAACTGTCCATCAGATGTTGTTTTGAGAGTGTAAAATGTATTCATAATATAGGACAGCTACTGCACTACTTTTATTCCTAAAGAATTTTGCTACATTATGATCTTCTAATTTGTGTAGCCATATAAATGTTTATAGGAGGTGACCTGCAGCTTCTTTGGTTACCAACTATATTGACAACTGAATTTGGCAGTTGTGAACTCTTTCTCTCCAAACACTTGTGTCGAACAAAAGCTGAAAGCAATTAAAGACCAACTTCATCTGAAAAGATCACTTATTTTTCGTATATTAGAAAAAAACAGTAACAACTGCAAAGGCAAATACTATATGTAAAGGCATTAAGTAGTGTGTTCCTACTTTTTATCATTGGTAGAAAAAGTTAATGTGAGTAAAAGATGTGCATCATATTTGTACTACACCTATGTGGGCCATTTACTTAAGGGTTGGACTCGATGATCCTTGTGAGTCTCTTGCAACTCAGAATAGTCTGTGATTCTGTGTGATACACTTGTACAGAGAGCTCTCCCAATTTTTACAACACTGAGTTACATTTTGTGCAAGAAAACTGCACTTTGATTTGCAATGCATCTGTGGACCAAAGTCCCCCTACACTCAGCGCCGTCAAAAATCACTCATAAAAATTAAACTTTTCCAGTCAAAGATTTTACTCCCAAGTCAGGTTGGAAATGCCTGAACAACAATTTATGGAGCTTCTGTTTTGCAAGAACTCACCTGTGCTGTTCCTGCCAAGACATATCCTGTGTGACCTAATGCACACAGAGGACCAAAAGTAACACAGGATGTGTAGCCCAAGCAGTGTCCAAGCACCTTGAGAATGGAATCACGGGGCCAGCAATCTCCATGGCCTGTGAGCACCATGAGAGAACTGAACTGTTTTGCATTGAGGCCAGAAGACGCATAGTTTGGGATTCCTCCTAGTCCCAAAACTTTCTAGGGAAAGAATAGCTCTGGCATTGGCTAAAACTTGCATGACTGTAGAAAGGAGGCAGACCAGCAATGTGGTGGTGTGTCCGGGACATACGTACATGGTGTGATCAGGGTAGGAACTGAATGAACAGGGACAGTGATGAAAACCTAGGCAGTTTTCTGCACCCTTGAATCACTGCCATGACTACAGAGAAGGGCTTAATCCACAAACGTGTTTGCTTTCAACTAGACCCAGGCTCCAGGAATGTCCTAGAGTGATGTGTCCTGGCCTGACACCTGAGCTAGTGCTGATCCCAGTGACAGGCAAACATCCCCAGGTAAAGGGAGAACTTGTCTAGGTAGATTCACACAAGGTGTCCTACCATTGTAACCTCAACTATCACACACTTGCACATACAGGTATAAACCCTTACACAACTGGGTTTTGTAGCCTTTATAGCCTCTGAATATGAAATTGAGTGGATTTTGCATCCTTGTCATTGCTGGTGAGGAGAGGCCCAGGGAGAACAGGGTTTTGAGTAGCATGGAGCTGTCCACCTGCTGTTATCTTCACTGAAAAAGAATTATATGCACGTGGCTCAGGGAGATTGTGGCAAACTAAAAGCCAATGACATGAAGAAGAAAAGATGGAAAAACTTGATTCTTTTCTCTTGTGTCTCTATCTGCACTTGTGCTCTGGGTCTCATAGCCTGGCTATTTCCTGTGCAGAGGAATGCCTGCATAATTCTGTTCATTCAAGTCAGGGCAACAGTGCACCAGGAGGCAGAGCTGAGTAGCAGAAAACTGTCCTGGAAGGCAAACTTGGGAAAAGTAGGTTTATTCTCAGCTCCAGGACTCAACTTGTGGCTGAGCCAGCTCCTTCATCTGTAAAGCAGACATCTGTGCTCAGGAAGTCAGGTGCTGGAATTGTACAGTAGATGCTCTGCAAAAAAAAAGACCATTTAAAAATAGACAGTTGATCTTGAAAATAACTTCTATATATATGTATTGATATATGTACCTTCCTATATTTATATGCCTATGTAAATGTGTATTATATATATATATATATATATACACACACATATATATATACACACACACCTTTATCTATCTACAAATATGTATGTGTCCATATTTGCCTATATATATGTATGTGTACACGCAGACATGTAAACCTATTCACATGCAGAAGTAAATTGATTGTGTGCAGGACTGGAATCTCAGATCTCAGCTTGTGATATTCTCCTTCTCCTTTAATGAAATGGAGTGAAAGGCTTGAGATTGTGAAATGAGTGCCAGGAGGCAGAACAGAAGGAATCTCTATCCATGGCAGGATTTAAATATCCCAGCTTTCAGGGGCAAGGCTCAAAAATTTGGAAGGCAGAGGGCTGGTAGATTGCCCTCCTCTGAAAGTGATTCTCAGGCTGCCCTTCTGGTGAATTTCTTCGGCTAACCCCTTGATATATCAAAGCTTGTCAAATTAGGGGAAGATAAATGGCAAGAGAAACTCCAGCCTCCACAACCTCTGAAATGCACTTTCTTCAGCCCAGCAAAAGAGAAACTTTTGGCAGGCTCACATTAACGGCCAGAGGAAGGTCAGAGTCCCTGACATCAACTGATTTGCTCTTCCTGTGATCAAAAAAGACATTTACATATGGGGACAATCTGCAAAATACTCAGGTGAGGCATCTTCCTTCCCCTCAGGCTCTGAGAAGTTCTCTGCACAATTGGACTCAGATTTGCCAACGCGGTTTCATCACAACCCTCCACTAGGGCTGATGGGAGATGAGTGCTTAAAACCCGTGCTTAGGTCTCTAAGAAGCCTTTGATGTACTTTACACATCTTTTAATCAACACCAAAACCCTTTGAAAGACCTAGAAACAATGTAAACAAAATAAAAACTTCATCCAGTCACTAAAATCAAAGTCTATAACAGTGAAAGAAGAGAGCAATGTCAGATGAATGTATGGAGCTGTAGATAGCACCATTGCAAATAGAAATGTGTCTGCCAAAACAAAGAAACCCACACAGTGCATAGAGCAATCTCCCAGTCCTGGTGTTCACAGACCAGTGTGTTTTGGTTAGAGACTTTTCAATGGCAGAGAAGCCAATACAGGGCTTAAAGAATCAAACATGACATCACAAGCTCTTATTCCAGAGCCCAGGTTTGGAGTGTGGCTCTGGGCTGTATGCCAGGACCCCATCACACAGTAACACTAACCCAAGTCCTAGTTAGAGCTAACTGGAAAGATTTAGACCAGGCAATAACCCCTCAGAACATGCCTTTCTATCAAAGCTGGGAAACCATGTGAGAACTGTGTAGTTCTGACAAAAAACATACAGTGAAAATGTTTTTCACCTCATTTGGGAATATTATATTGGATCTGCACGTATTTCCTGGGGTTTTTAATATTCTGACATCATGGGAGAAAATACAGATTCAATATTATTATGGGAAAATGCCATGATTGTAAATCTTTACTTCTGAGACTCTCTGTTTTGTAGGGCAACAGATTTTTTAGAGTGCATACTGGAACAGGGACCAGAGTGACTGTGGGATCACCATCCTTGCAGATATTCAAGCGTCAGCTGAATATGGTCCTGAGCAAACCCATGTAATTGAACCTGCTCAGAGCAGGGAGTTGGACTTGAGCTTTTCTTAGCCAACCTACATTCTGTATTCTGTGATGTAAAGGATGGAAAGAGGCTTGCCATGACACAGGGGAATGAAAGCCTAAGAAAGAATTTTTTCTCCAATTTAGTCTCTTCTCCACAAAAACCATGAAGTCCAAGGCATTAAATTTCAAAAAACTAAAAATAGTCAATAGCACTGCCTCATCTGGCAGAAGGGTGATGGGGTCCTTTGATTTTCCTTGTAACACAAACTTTTTTCTTTTCAATTTAACTTCAAACAGGTCCAGTTTGAAGTGAGACCTGAAGGATTTGCCCTCCTTGAGTCTGGCCTATTCCTGCAGTGACGTGACGATGCAATCCAGACTGGAATTTCATAGTGCTTGGTGGAAGGCACACTGAAGGGACTGACAACAACATCAGCCTCCTTTCCTTTGCTTTTCCCAGTTGTTTTCTTCACAGAGCCAAACAGGATTCTTTGCCTTTGCAGATGGATCACATCTGATTCCTGTTCTTTCATGTTAGAGGCAATTAGTGAATATTTATAGTGCACCCCACATGGCATCAGCTAGAAGGCACTACTTTGGATTTAAGTGCTCTCTCCCAGTCCAAAGAGATATTCATGACTATGGGTGTCCCTAATACCATTCTTTAACTTCAGATTTAGTTTTCCTCTTTACTCATGTTTTACAGGGAAAGCAGTGGCTTCTCAGATTCCACTAACTCTCATCAAAGTAACTAACACAATTGTGCTGGTTTAAAGGTAAACCGGCAGGAGAAATGAACACAACACAAAAGAGATTATAAGTCAGAGCTACAATTTAATAACAATATTATAATAAATGCAATGGCACAAAGAGAAAAATTGGTTTTAACCCACAAAAACCCAGAAGTATAAACCAGCACCCTGGGGCACAAGCACAAAGGGGTTTGTTAACCCCTGTGCTGAACCCTATGTGGTTCCCCCAAGTCCAAAGTGGAAAACCTGTTGGTGCAGCTGACAGTTGCAGTCTGGTGGAGCGTGGTGGTGGCAGTCTGGTTGAAAGTGGTGCTCTCCTACTCACGAGGTTTTGGCCCTCCTCTCAATCCAACCAGTGACCCCTGAGGTTTTCTTACCCCAAGATATGTATCCCCTCAGGTTCAGGTGGGAGCACCCAGTACCTCCCCCAGGGCGGGGAGTCACACAATGGGTGATCTGACTCTATGAGTCAGGGGGTATTTTGGAACCATTGATGACCCATTAGCAGACACACCCCCTCAGGCTGGGTATGGTGTTAACAACTTCCTGGAGTGGAGTTATCACAGCTCCTGTCTCACAGGCTTCTTTAACACCCAGTTTACATCCTGAGGGGTCAGGTGTGCCCTGGGCAGCTGCTGCAAATCGTCCGTTGTTCTTCGGAAATGAATAGAAGGGGTAGAATACATAGCTTTGATCACCCACACACAGTGATAAACTGGTCCCACCTGCTGAACTAGCACAATATACATAAAAACAAGTGCATAATTATAAGTATTAGTGCAATTGTGCATTTATACAATTTACTGTGTAAAGTACACACACACATATGCATGCTAGTTAACACAATGTAGCCAGCATGAATTCACAAACCCTCTGGCTTCCAACCAGCAAATGCTGTGATGAACAGCAACTGCTCAGTGAGCTGCCAACAACTGTGTGTTACCGCATACACCAAGCAAAATGCACCTGGGTCCATTCCTCCTGCCTATGGGTGAGACTAGGTCCATGGCCCACCCAGTTTTACCAGTAGGAATAGTGGTGTACCAGGCAAAGTCAGCTGTTTGTTTTGAATGTGAGCATAGGACTAGAGACAGGAGTCAAGCACCATGTGAGCAACATCCAGTGTCATAACACTGAGATCAAATTTTCCTGACTCCTTCAATATATTGACCTTGAGCATCCCCATCTTTGCCAGGCCCCAGTGCTGGTCACTTGAGAGCACAGGTGCTCCCAGAGCTTGGTGCAGAAGATGAAAGAGTTGCCTGCACTTGCACTGCCCCTCTGTCAGCTGCCACCAAAGCTGTCTGACCCTTCTCTCTCCTGGGCACCCATCCTGTGGTAGGCCCTGCATGGAGCATGCATGAAATCTCATGATGTAGTGCCATGTTTTGGTCCTTTGCAGATTTCCTTCTTGAGGCCTCTGATTTCAACAGTCTCTAGCCTAGAATCATTCCTCTCTCCCTTTCTTAACAACATGAGGTATTGTGTACTGTATATTGCAAATGCTGCTTACTGTGTTCTGCTACACGCAAACATCACACAAACCTTTGCAGCTGAGTGTCTCAAATAACTTTACACAGCCACTTCCAAATTCTCAACATTTGTCATCCAGGTTCCTTGGAAGGAATTCACATTAACAATATATTATAGTTTAATATTATGCAATTAAAAAAAAATCTCCTCTGTAAGACATACATTAGCACTGTAGAAAAAAAATGGTTTATGACATTGCAATCAACTACTCTTGGGGGACAAAGGTAGGGTAGAATAAAGTTCACACAGGGAACATTAAATCTGTTACTTGCTAAATCCTGGGTACTTGATTTTTGCAGTGGCAAATATTTTGCTTCGTTTCCTATTATGTATTTTATTGAGTCACAGTTTATCCCAGGCCAGAATCCCTACAGATCCCATCTCCTGCAGTAATTTCCTCTATTAGAGGTTGAAAATGGCTGGAAAGCTTGCCTATTTGAACTATGATTTAAAACTTCCATTTTAATTGGAGCAGTGCAAATAACCTGATGGGCAGGTTAAATCAGGTGTGGATATAGGCTCTGTACAGAGAATTACAAATGCTGAGGAGCCAAATTCTGGACCTTAAATCTTGCAAGGGCACCTGGGATGTTCTTGGGACACCCACTAACCACTCACTTTCTCACCTGCACTGCAGTTCTTACGGCACTCCTCACTTGTTAAGTCCAACCCACAGCTTTCTCCTGCATATCCCTCCACTAATCTGCTTAGTTTAATTAAACAAATCTTCAGAATCAATTAGAAGTGATAGTTAAGATTTCCCTAGATGTCAAAGCAAATGTCCTGCTGATTTTAATGTGCACCTGACACCAGGAGTCTCTGTAAGAATGGTGGGATCTGTTCCCTTGTTTTGCTCATTTGTCTAACCCTGGTAGGCTTGCAGTCAATTAAAATTTACCAGAGCCATCACGAGAGGAGGAAGCCCAGGAAAAAGCTGCCATCACCAGGCATCTCATTGCAAGGCACTGAGTTTCCATGCTATTGCCCTTTTATCCCTGTTTAAAAGCATCACAGTGACTTTCCATGGGAAAAAGGGCATCTGAGTGAGATAAGGAGAAAAGCTTAATTCTTGACATTTGTTGCTCTCAACTTCTCCAGTAATCACAGAGCCTTTCTTTTTTGACTTTTCATTCACTTTGACCCTGCTCCAAAACTATTCCTGCCTCTTAATGTGAATTTCAATGCTTCCACTTCTGCTCTTTTTGCAATATCTGCCCAAACACAGCACACCTGCACCAGCCCACAAGCACAACTACAGGAGCTTCTTCTTTAAGAGAATTTTGGTCCCCAAGGAAAATGAAAACCCCAGTTCCAACATTCAGCCTGACTAATGCAGAGAGATTGTTACCTGCCTTGCCTTTTACATAGTGCAAGTAATTTAGGTTTGCCAGTTGCATGGGGCTCTTTGCTGCCATCATCATGAGTGGTCTTGGTTGCAAAACCTAGTTTGCAGTTGCAAAAGCTGCATGAGCTGGACCTTCTTAACAGCTGATTCTATTCCCAAATCCCACTAGAGCTTGGGGATGCACCCTGACCTCATCCTCTTTTTAGCTTGGTACTCCACTTCTTATTTTGAGTTCCTTCTGACATTTGAGAAAACACAGTAATACCTTTTGGAAGCTTCCTTTTCCTAAGGCTGTTGGGTGCAGATACATCACAGCCACAGTTTCAACTCTTTCTTGAAGAAGCCCCACACTGACACCACAAAATGATGGCTGTATATTAACAGGAGTTATAAGTAGTATTTTACAGAGCATTTGTCCCATGTTGCAACGGGTACAGATGTGAAGCAAATCTGGTCCCTGCTGTTTACAGGCTGGGCAACTAAATCACCTCTATAGGTTATTCTAATGGTCACCATCACAGTTGCTGCTCTAGAAAAGAGAAAGCAAGTCTTAGAGGAATTATGCTTATCTCAGCAGGATCCTTCCTGTTTTTCTTTCCTTTAATGCTTTTTTCTTTTCTGTCTCAGGAAGTGGCAGATATTACTAGGTTTTCTTTGTGTGAGATTTCAGGGAATAATGGCAGTGATTTGAGTCTCTCTTTTGCTGGTTGCTAGTGCTAACCTTATTCCAAGTTTTAGTAATTAAATACAATTATTCTAAAATCAGCATATACGTTTAAAGCACTAAAAACTTCCTTCTGAATAAATGATGGCACTAAATGCTGGAAATGCTTGACATATATTTCCTTAGGAATACACGGGATTGGCCTTTGAGCACTTATGATGAACTTCACCTTCCAAATTGCTTCAAGAAATGCGTTTTACTCATCTGCAGGACTCATCACTCTTTATTCTCCCATTACTTCAATGCAGAGCAGTGCAACTAATTGTTTTTTCATTTCCCTGGCTGCTAAGAAAATGAAAAAATTTCCATTACTAGTTTTGTTTTTAACTGAGGTCCCTGTAAGTTAAAAATACATTTCATATTGGCCAGTGAAGTTTAGCTCGAAAAGGACTAAAAAATAGAAGTTGACAAGAGTATAAATTTGCATTAGAAGTCCAACATAGTGCATTAGAAGAGGCAAGAGCAACATTTTCTAAGATGCTGTGAGCAATCTGGTGAAACATCATAGACTCTGTAGGACATTTTGGTGTCAGCTGAATCTGCTTTGCTGCTTTCCCACTTTTATGAACCAACTGCACTTTTTTTCACCCCACAGATTGTGGACTGCTGCTATGGCCCCAGACCCCATGTTGTGCTGAGCAGAATGCATGTGGCCTGTCCCGAAGAGATTTATTAACTGCACTGAGCAAAGACTTTGTAATTAGAGATCTGCTTCAAAAAGCAGACAGGTGTTGGCCTGGCTTTGCCTTCGGCAAAATCTTCCTAGCTGCAACACATCTTGAAAATCCTTTTCAGTGCTAAAACTTATGAGCTTGATATTTCACTGCTTTGAGGAATGCTTAGTCATACTAAAAACTCACACTTGAATACTGCTTGCTTTGGCCTGGGGTGATACTTTGTTGCTCAGACATACACTGAACAATATCTCCTGGGTTTTTAATGGATTTTGCTACCTGCAGACATCATCATCATCATCATGGCTAGGCTTCGTGAACGAAGATTTCAGAAGGGCACTACCCACGCTTGCTGCAAGTGTGCTGGTGGCTAAAAAGGTCGATACGGGATAGGTAGGTCCAGTCACAAAAGGCACAGCAGAACGTCTCCCTAGGTGATATTGGCAAGAAACGGTTCTTTCTGTGTTGTCTTTTCTCCTCAACACTGACTCTCCGTACATTCTCAAAGGAAGCAGCAGCGTCGTGAATGGTGTGTCTCCATGAATCCCAATTGGAGGCCAGAGTGGACCATTGGTGGCAGTCAATATGGCCAAGCCTGAGGTGTTGTTTCAGGGAGTCCTTGTATCTCTTCTTTGGGGCTCCTCTCTTGTGGCAGCTGGTGGCGAGTTCACCATAGAGCACAATCTTCGGAAGGCGGTGATCCTTCATCCTGGAGACGTGCCCTGCCCAGTACAGCTGCGTTCTCATCAGCATGACCTCTATACTGGTGACCCCTGCCTGTTCAAGAACAGACACATTGGTCATGTAATCAGACCAGTGGATGTTTAGGATTGAATGAAGGCAGCGCTGATGGAAGCGTTCGAGAAGCTGCAGGTAGGGGCGGTAGATGACCCATGATTCAGACCCATATAAAAGAGTAGACAGTACAATGGCTCTGTAGACTCTAATCTTTGTACTTTTCTTCAGGTGTTTATTGGACCAGACTCTTTTATGAAGTTTTCCGAAGGCTTTGTATGCCTTTGCCAGCCTGTTGACTATCTCTTTGTCGATCTTACTGTCTGAGGAAATGATGCTTCCCAGACAGGTGGACTGCTGGACTGACTTAAGCTCTGAATTGCCTATGGTGATGTGAGGATGATGGAAGACTTCTTGAGGTGCAGGTTGGTAGAGAACTTCTGTTTTCTTCAGGCTGACTTCCAGCCTAAAAAGCTCAGTAGCCTCTGCAAAGCAGGATGTTAAGCACTGCAGAGCTGCTTCTGTGTGAGCAACAAGGGCGGCATCATCAGCAAAAAGCAGCTCACGGACAAGGTGATTCAGGGTCTTGGTGTGGGCCTTCAGTCGCCTTAGGTTGAAGAGGCTTCCATCGGTACGATATCGGATGTAGATGCCGTTTTCTTCATCGAGCTCTCCTGTGGCTCTTTGGAGCATCATGCTGAAGAAGATTGTGAATAGAGTTGGTGCAAGAACGCAACCTTGTTTCGCACCGTTGGTTATTGGAAAGGGCTCAGAGAGTGCATCGCCATATCTGACTTGTCCACGCTGATCCTCATGTAGCAGGATGATCATTTTGAGCAACTTGGGGGGACATCCTAAACGTTCCAAGATCTGCCACAGGCCTTTTATGCTCACAGTGTCGAAAGCTTCGGTGAGGTCAAGGAAGGTTACATGGAGACCTTTGTTCTGTTCCCTACACTTCTCTTGCAGTTGTCTGAGAACAAACATCATGTCTGTGGTGCTCCTATTGGCTCTGAAACCACACCGGCTTTCAGGTAGAAGATCTTCTGCAATAGTGGGTTCTAATCTGTTCAGAAGTATTCTTGCAAGGATTTTACCAGCAATGAAGAGCAAAGTAATACCTCGGTAATTTGAGCAGTCTGATTTTTCTCCTTTCTTCTTGTACAGGGTGATGATGACTGCATCACGGAGATTTGGTGGTAGTTCCTCTTGTTCCCAGCAACGCACAACAAGCTCATGGAATTTGGCATGGAGTGCTTGACCTCCATGCTTCCAGATTTCAGGAGGAATTCCATCAACCCCAGCTGCCTTGCCTGTTTTCACCTGTTGTATGGCCTTGAGTATCTCTCCCATAGTAGGGGCTGCATCTAATTCATGTTTCACCGGTTGTTGAGTAATGTGCTGAATTGCTGAGCCTTGGACTACACGGTTGGCACTGAAGAGAGTCTGAAAGTGCTCAGACCATTGGTTCAGGATGGAGGTTTTATCTGTTAGAAGCATTTGACCATCTGCACTGAGTCGGGGACTTTGAACTTGGTGTGTGGGTCCGTACACTGCTTTCAGGGCCTCATAGAATCCTCTTTGGTCACTCAAATCTGCACATAGTTGTGTTCTTTCTGCTAGGTTGAGACACCATTTGTTCTGGATGTCTCGAAGTTTCTGTTGGAGCTTACTGCATGCAATACAAAAGGCGGCTTTTTTTATATGGCAAGATGGCTGAGCAAGGTGTGCTTGGTGAGCAGTTCTCTTCTTCTTCAACAATTCCTGGATCTCTTGATTGTTTTGATCAAACCAGTCTTTGTTTTTCTTGGAGAACAACCCTCAGGACTCTTCAGAGGACTGCAGGATGCAACTTTTAATATGTTGCCAAAGCACTTCAGGAGTGGGACCTATGGGATTATCTTTAAGTCTTGTTTGAAGGTTTACCTGGAAGCTGTCTCTCACTGTGGCTGTTTGAAGATTGCTGACTTGGAGCCTCCTCCTTGGAATGCCGCCTCTCTTAGGTTTGGGCTTGAAGTGGAGGTTAAGTTTGCAACGCACAAGGTGATGGTCTGTTTGACATTCTGCACTCGGCGTCACTCGAGTATGACAGACATCGCTGACATTTCTCTGTTGTACTAAGATATAGTCCATGAGGTGCCAGTGCTTGGATCGAGGATGCATCCAGGTTGTCTTCAGGCTGTCTTTCTGTTGAAAGATAGTGTTGGTGATGGTGAGCTGCCGTTCTGCACAAAACTCTAGCAGGAGGCGTCCGTTGTCGTTGCAGTTTCCAACGCCATGCTTGCCCAGGACTCCTTTCCAGGCTTCAGAATTCTTACCTACTCTGGTGTTGAAGTCACCAAGGATTATGATCTTATCATCTGCAGGAACATTTTGGGTGAGGCTGCGCAGGTCGGTGTAAAATTTGTCTTTTTCCGCTGGGTCTGCTTGGAGAGTTGGGGCATGTACGCTAAAAAGAACAACATGTTGCTTGTTGTGTAGAGGGAGGCGTAAGGTGTCGCAGGTTTGGCCTAGCTGTTACCAACCCTGGACTGGCCCCCCTTCCCCCTCCCAGAACTTTTCCAGCAAAGGAAAGAAAAAAAACTACTGAAAAGAAATGCACTCTAAAGGGGATTGATTAGCCAGAAAATAGGGAAGACACCAACCCAACCTAAAGAAACTGAATGAATCAAAACAAACACAATTAAAAACCTCAAGGAAGGGGAACAAGAATGAAACAATCTCACCCAGGGCAGGAGAAAAACCAACAACCAGAGGGACCAGACTCTAACCACCTCCCACCAGCTCCTGGACCAAGAGAGAAGAGCCAAAAAAACCACTACCCCCCTGCTACCTGGAAGACACGTGTGGAATACTTGTAACTTCCTTAGATACACTGGTTACTGAGGAAGCCATGGGTCAAACCATTACATAAGGACATAATGCGATTGGAATGACCTGTCGGCAGATTTTCAAGTTTGGAGGCAATGGAGGTTTTAATCATGAAGCCAACTCCTGAAAGGTGTCTTTTGGTTTTGGGTTTGCCTGACCAGTAGAGTGTGTAGCCAGCACCATGTTCTTTAAGGCTGCCTTCCTCATGAAGATGAACTTCACTGAGATCAGCAATGTCAATGTTGAGCCATGACAGTTCGTGGCCAGTTAGAGCAGAACAACACTCAGGGCATCCACTATCCCCAGTATCAAGCATGGTTCTGATGTTCCAACATGCGAGTGTTAGTTTGAGCACACCTTTGCAGGCAGGTGTATGCCTTTGAAATCTCTTTGGTTTTGTTTGACCGCATGGAAGATGCCGGTTGGCCGCGGTTATCCAACCAGGTGTGAAGATGAGCTTTGTTTAGGCCACCTTTCCTAGGCCCCTCTCCATGTGGAGCAAGCAGTGCTGTCCCTAGAAAAGGCTGCTTGGTCGTTCAGGATGCTGCCGCAAGAGACTGTCATCTCCGGGGTCAAGTCTCAAATGACCAATATCCTGAACCGCCTGCATGCAGGGTTGGGTCTGCGGCTTCCAGCTGCTTCCTATCACCTGCCATTTTCGACCCTCGCCTGTCGCTATAGGGCTTTGCAATGTGGGTGAACCCTTCAAGCCTGCGCAATGGATTTTTTAGGTGAGACACAGCATGCGCAGAACTGGCCCCACCCTTTACTTCTATGGTTCATCTGCCACGGCCTAGCGAGCTTGGACGGTGACAGCGAATACCTCAGGATGTAGGTTTGGTTAGAGTATCCTTCTCTTAGATGGATGGCCTTACAGGGCTAAGCGAGCTCCATCTGCTCGGGTTTGGGGTTGGAGTTGTCCTTCTCCTAGAATGGTTGCCAGACGGCTAGCGAACCCATCCTGCTCGTGGATACACTTTGTCTGACCCTTCAGCTGAGACCTGTCTGGCATGGGAGACCCTACCGGCAGCACAAACCACCTCCAGCATAGCTCTCAACCTCATGAGGGCACGCAAGCTTCTCCCCCGTGACAAGGGGGTGTTCCCGGAGAAGACCTGCAGACATACACAGGTTGAATACACACAGACCCCTGTTAAAATCATGAGCAACCAGGCCCTTACAGTACAGTAGGACTGGCAGGGTCTAGTCTTTACATCCCAAAGGGGTTTTATAACATGAAGTTAAATGTATCTGATGTATCAACTCCTCTTTTCTGTAGACCTCATAATGAGAAGCTGGCAAACAATTTCTTCTGAATAATTTGTTTCATGAATTCAACCCCTTTTCCTGCTGAAAAAGCCATGAATAGAGTGCAATTACTTCAATATATTCGGTGCTGCCCAAATTAATGGAAATAAGTTTCTCCAGCTTGCCCTTCTTGTTTGGAAGGTCAGTTATAAAAACAACAGAGGCAGTTCCTGGCTACTTCATCAACCTTTACCTTTCTTTTACAGGGAGAGTCAGCCCACCTGAGCTGGTCACATTACCCCAGGACAGCTTTAGCTGTTCTGCCAGGCAAAGCAGACCAGGATTTCTGCGGGAACTGCTGTCTGCCACCTGCCCCTGGGGCAATATAGTGCACAAGCAAGGAGCAGTCTTGGTATCTGGGCAGAAATGATCCTGGCAGAGCCAGCATGTTCAAGCAGGGCCAACTGTACCAAGCTGACACAATGCCCCCAAGTTCAGCAGCATCCATGCTCTCTTAAAATTATCCTAAAATCACAACCTCAGATCCTGTGTCATCCAATCCAGCATCAAACCTTTACTTTGCTCTTAGAGTAGAAAGAGACCTAGAATTTAGTCTGACATGGGCTGCAAGTAGAACTTGCCAGAACTTCAAAGCCAACCCTAGCCAATGGCAGATAAAGGGTGGCTTTCTTTTTTTTTTTTTCAGGCTATGAAAGCTGATATCCAAAATATCTTAATAGCGAGTCCTGCTGAATAGAACAAGTGGGTATTTTTCTCTCTCAGTCCTCTTGCCTAAGGTCAGTCATGGATTATAGTTAAGAATTGGATAGTTTTTTTTCTTTGCCCTGATGTTTAGTTTCATCCTGAAACAGCTCATCAGTGTTAGGGTTCCCTGTAGTATTTGAGGATTTGTCTAGACCTAGTGCTAGTGGCAAAAGGGCTGGAAACCTTCTTTTCCCTTCCTGCCAGTACTGCTGGACAGCTCCTACAACAGCCTCCTTCCCGATGAAGACTCAGCCACTCCTTGTTTCTAGTGTGTCTCACAGGGCTGTCCTTCCTGAGTGGTATCAGCCAGCTTTTGATCTGTCATTTCCCTGTTGTATCACTTCACATCTGCTTTCATCTACTCCTGCAGTATTTCTTGCTTCTGTAATAAATTACTGTTTTTTAAAAACAATTTCAAAACAGTGTTCCCTTGCAAGATATTTGATTAAAATTTTGCAAGTCTTTAATTTATTTTTTTGGGTGGTGGTGGTGGTGTGTGGAGTGGGGTTGTGGTTGTTTTTTATTATTTTCTTGGGGTTTTTTAACTGGCCATCCTCCAAAGACAACACCACTGGAGAAGAGATGTGACTTCGTAAACATTTGGTGAAAGAAGATTGACAGAAATATTTCCTGACCTCATCAAACCTGACAAAAAGGGCCAGGAAAAAGAAGCTGTTTAATAGAATTGATCTTAGTGGCAGAGAAAATACTGCTATTGAAAGCAATTTCTTAACAAAGACAACTTCTTGTAAAACAGCCTGCCACAGTGTCTTGCTTGAAAAATTACATGGTGTTGCTGTCTAAACAGCTCAATGTCATGCCACCTGTCATGTTCTGATACCTTCCAAATAATTGCTTAAAGATATTATAATTAACCTTAGTGATCCACCATTATTCAAACAGAAATTTTTTTTCTTTCTTTTTTTCTTCCCCCCACCTCCCCCACCCCCACCTCCACCCCTCCCCGCCCCTAGAGACTTCCTGTTTCTGTTTTACCCCATGGTTGTGTGATTAAAGGCAAAATTTGGGAAATGACAGTCACCACCTTTTGACAGGAAGAGAGACCACATTCTTTTGGGGCAAATGTACTTTTAAGGCTCCTCATAGGGCAGTGGAAATAGAATTCCAATTGTTCTGAAACAGGTAGTTTCAAAAGCAAATATAGAAAAAGAATCAAGATGACTTTTCATCTGCTGCCCCCAGGAGTGATAATTCAGTCTGTCATTGTGACTTGGGGTGGAGAAAAAAAAAAACACATTAGTTCTTTCCCTCTGAGTGAGCTTTACAAAATGCCCATTGAAGGTGTGAGAATGCCTGAAGGCATGTGATGCTGTTTGTTGTGCACTATTCACGGCTGGCAATTTTATTTCTTCTTTTTGCAGTTCATTCCACTGGGTACATGGATTTCTTAGCAACATTCATCTTCCAACTCACCCAAATCCCTGTGATGTACAGCTGATAATCTGGTTTCTAAAAAAACATAAAAGTCCCCAATGATACTTTAAAACGACTAAGAGGGGTGAGTCATCTCTTTAATTTAGGCCATGGTACTATCGGAACCATAACTTATTTAGCTCAGAGAGAAACCAGGGCTGCCTATACTCTCTTCATTTTTTCTGTGTTTCAAAATGCATGAAGAAACTCAACTCCACATCACTCCCACACCACTCTGCTCTGCTCATGTCAGACCTGATCATGCTGCAACCATTTCTCATCACGATTATTTAATGTTCACTTATTCCTCATGAAAGGTTATATTAACCCAATTTCTTCACAAAAGAAAAATTATCATCCTTGCAGATCTGTGACGTGCTAACTAGGAATCATAGCTGGGTATTTGCAGCAGATATGCTCCTCCTGTATGAAAAGCCTTATCGTGGTAGAGAGATTATATTACATTAGAACTGAAAAAATAGACTAGACTAGACTAGACTAGACTAGAAATTAAATTTCAGATGGAAGGGACCTACAATGATCATTTAGTCCAACTGCCTCAGTACTTCAGGATGATCAAAAGATAAAGGTGTTATTAAGGGCATTGTCTTGAATTATGACAGGCTTGGGCATCAACCACCCCTTCAGGAAGCTCTTTTCAATATTTGACCAATGCAGTATTTCAAAGTCCATTAGCTACAGCCATGTACCTTCCTGATGCAGGAATAACTGAAAAAAAATTCTGTTTTATTGGGGCTTGCAATCTAAAGTTCACCTCCACCTCCCTGCTCTTGGATGTGCAGAAAGTGAACAGCTTTCCTGTGCAAGACTTCATTAAGATTGAAGACTTGTTGCTGTATGCAGAGATATTTTATGTAGCAAAGCTTGGCTATGACTGGTGCCTCATATTAAAACAGATTAGTGCTCACAACAGAACAGATGTGGCGGTTCAAAGCAAAACTCTGATGTGAAGAATAAAAGGGAAAACCCCGAAATAATTCTAAAATGCTACTGGTTGATTCCTCCCCCTATGTTAGTTCTACACTTTTGACTGTGATCCCAAACACCTTGTAAAGGAAGTGAAAACAGTCTTTGAGTTAAACCTCTTCTGCCAGGCAGTGCACACGGTGAACACAATCCTTTCCCTCAGTGTGGTGCCAGCCAGGATGCCGCGGGTCTGGGGCTAAGCTGTATGAGGACAGGGACAAAAGGGACTGAGAGGTGGGGAAGGGATGTCATGCCTCATGCTTCTGGGTTATGCAGTGGCAATTTCTTCTGCAAGCCCATGGCTCTGGCTTTGTCAGTGCACTCCACATCCCTTCCTCCTGCCTGAGGGAGGCCAAAAAGCCAGGCTGAGGTGAGAACACACTTGAATGGACAGCCTTTTTCTTCTCCAGAGAGAAGCTCCATGCAACTACCTATCCCAACAAAGTCTCCTGGGGCTTCATGATGTGAGAAATGGGAGAGGGTTGGCAAGAATGGGGTGAGCTCTGTCTCGAGAATGCCTTGGGCTTGCACAGGCCACATAGCACATGCCTAGACATGACACTGTACTGTAAAAGAACCCTGCCATCAGCAAGGCTGGACTGCAAGATGACAAGCAGGAAAGGCAAATAGGGCTGAAATGCAGTGCTGACTTTAAAAGAGGCTTTAAAAAGACTTTAAAAGAGGTTCTCAGGCAAGAGCTGAAATTTAAGCTCAGCATGAGCTTATTTCCCAAGACTGTTCCACTTCCTGAGGCTCACCATATTAAATCTAACTATTCCCCTTGGTTCTTGACAAATTAATTTCTAAAAAAGTGAAGTGAAAGCAAAGGATTTCTTTATGTGACATGGAGCGTGGTGACATTACAGGGCAAAGCTTTCCTGCAGCAAGCGTGTGGGGGCACTCCTGCCAGAACTCTCTCTGCAATATCTAGTTGAAGATATTCCTTCTCGTTGCAGAGGTTGCAGTGAAAGGTCTTTAAAACGCTCCTTCTAAGTCAAACAATTCTGTGATTGTAGGATCCCCATGGTCACAAGTTCCATTCTGCTCAGAAAGCCAAGGAGGCTGAACAGGAGGCAGAAAGCAAATCAAGCTCCATCTCCACCTGTGAACAGAGAGATTCCTCTAGAAAAGTTCTGTAACACCTGAGAAACTTCTACTCTCATCAGAATTTTTTATTAACACCACAACATTATTTTATTACTGTGGAAAAAGCCATAGCCAGCTCTTGGAGGCTTTGCACTTGGCTGTGTCAACTAGGAGAGGAACCCACCCTGGCAACCAAAGCACAAGACTTTTTTTTACTATGCAGGCAGGTTTTTCACCTCTGTAATATTTTCCTGCTTAAGCTTCTTGGCAGCTGCTCAGCAAAGAGAGGGGTGTGGCAATGCCCCCACTATCTTCAGCCACCATCCCAGCAGGCACAAATAACCTGACCCCCGAAATTCTAAAGGGTTGGGTGTCTGCCAACTGAGCTGAAGATGATTCTGCAGCCTGCAGGGCTTTGGTGTGGGAGTGGCCCTAGGACAAAGCACAAAGACCATGGTAAAAGGATTATAACCTGGCTATATGGTGAAAGTATAACTCACTGCTATTTAACAGTGTTATTGTTGCTGAGAACAATTTAAGATGAACAGGAAACTACCAGGAACTACATGTAATTAGATTCATGTGTGTATAATAAATGTACAATACAGTACATAATGAGAACAATGGGTCATTTAGTTAACTTACACAGTGAATAAGTCCCATTTAATGAAGTGCATTTTAATTAGGGCTGGACAGACAAAAAACACCATGTAAGAAATGCTAATGATGCAATACTTAATGTAATCATGAAGTGGAAAGAGAAAGCAATATTTCAACCTCATTTCTGGAGGATCAATTCCCCCTCTCACAAAAATTCTTTTAACTACCTTGAGGGCATGGATGTGCAAAAATCATTCTGTGGTTTTACCAACTAAACAATGTAATGGGATGTGGGTTATAGAGTACATAACTATCAATGAAGAATATAATTTATTGCCATACTTATATTAAACTCAGATTAATCAAGGGGTCACATACCACTTTATTTACATGGAAGAAGAAAGGTGGAGGAGTTGAGGGGAGTGGTAGCTGCTTCTCGCTTAAAATCTCAATCACATAGAAATGTTCTGCTTTCTCTGGTTCCTGTCCCAGTCTGTGCAGTTTTGATCTACAAGTCTTTTCAGAAGGAAAAGAGGAAAATTTCCTGGTCCATATGTCAGTGAGGGACACGGGATCAGGAATGGTGAGGGGGTATTGCTGGTATGTGGTTGAAGAGGGATATTGCCACATGCGGCTGTGCCAGGGAGCAGTAGTAGAGCACCAGCTGTGCCAGGCTCAAACCTGTGCTTCTTTAAAGGCTGCTGAAAAGCTGGAGAAAACCCAGAATAGGACAATAAAACTTGGCCAGCAGCTGGAGATGATACTTAACGAGGAAAGAGAGCTTGTTCTGCTCCAATTATTGAGAAGAGGAGTGCAAGGT
This sequence comes from Pithys albifrons albifrons, assembly GCF_047495875.1. Classification (NCBI taxonomy): domain Eukaryota; kingdom Metazoa; phylum Chordata; class Aves; order Passeriformes; family Thamnophilidae; genus Pithys; species Pithys albifrons. The sequence continues at coordinate 105,201,940 of NC_092459.1, forward strand.
GACTGGTGCATGCAGCCTTCAGGAGATGCAAATGTTGAAAGGTTTTTTTCACTGAATGGGGGAAGGAAAGGCTAATATTTCTGTTGGCATTTTAGGATTGAAGCTGAGGGTTTGCTTGGCTAAAGAGCAGATTTTTGAGACCAGTGCAATGGAAATGAGTGATGCAGATGTATTTGGCTAGCCAAGTGCTGTGGGGAAAGCAAGTCCCACTGTGTGCGACTCGTGCCCCCTGCTGACCCAGCCATGGAGGAGTAGTAGAACTGAAGAGCTACTTGGAGTATGAATGGAGGATAAGGAATTTGCCACCTGTGTTCCCATGAAAATATATCCCACTTCATGTTCATATCTTCCTTGCATTGCTCCATGAGGGCCTGACCTGCTCTTCTGAGTTACAGGTTTGAGGGGGTGACCACTTGGTCCTGCATGCAGCATGCAAACCTGGCTTTGGCAAACGAGGGGCAGCATCTGTCTGTAAATTACTTAAAAGTGGCTCCTTGATTATTTAATGCCACTTCTAAATCTCTGTGCTCTGCAATGCTTCATCTTCCCCAAAGTGAGGTGGGGTAAGACTGAGCCTTCAAAGCCTAAGTAGCTTTAAATGACAGTCCCAGGACACCACTCTGGTGTTAAACCCATTATGTAATGCTTAGATACCTTGACAAAAAGAACATTATAAATTTGGATAAATGCACCAATACCATGTTTCTCTGCTATGTAAATTGTCCTTGAATAGCTTATGTTCTTTAGCCTTTCTCTCTGAAGAAGACTGCCCCCTTTTGCACCAGAACAATATTTTGCTGCCAGTAAACACCAGGCAGCTCTGAAAGATCTGCAAAAAAGTACAAATCCATTCCTAGGCAGCTCAAATATACTTGCACTGGAAAATATCTAAAGGTCCACAAAACAAGAAAAAGTAGATGTCAGATTACTTTGTAGCCAGGAATATACATAAAAGGAAAAGCTATTGCAGTCTTTGGAACAATGTTTGGTATTTTAAGTTAAATGTCCATCAATTAACTGGAAGAAGAGAGGCCTAAGAACATTTTGCTGAAGCGACTATAAATATAATTTGCTGTAATTATGAAGCCCTTTCTGTTACCATAGTGACTTAAAATGGCTTTAGTCTACCTGAGAATTTGATTAATAGATTTTGACTTTAGCTCATTGTAGTGGTTTGACCCCAACCAGCAACCAACCACCACACAACTGCTCACTCACTCCCCCACCTGTAGGACTGGGGAGAGAATTGAAAGGATAAAAGCTAGAAAACTCATAAGTTGAGATAAAGACAGTTTAATAGGGAAGGATGCACATACAAGCAAAGGAAAACAAGCAGTTCTTTCACTACTTCCCATCTGCAGGCAGATGTTCAACCATCTCCAGGAGGGAAAGCCCCATCATATGTTACTTGGGAAGACAGGCACCAAATGTCCCCCCACTTTATGTATTGAGCATGATGTGACGTGGTATGGAATATGCCTTTGGTCAGTTAGGGTCACCTGTCCCGGTTGTGTCTCCTCCCAACCTCCCATGCACCCTCAACTTCGTCAGCATGGCACTATGAAGAGCCTTGGCTCTGTGTAAGCCCTGCTCAGCAATAACAAGAACATCTCTATTATTGCCACAATGTTCACAAGTCCAAAACACAGCCCCATACAGGCACGGTGAAGAAAGTTAACTCTGCCTCAGCCAAACCCAGTGCACTCACGTACCAGTTTTGAAAGAGCTGGCAGATTATCACAGTAATTTATTTGAGTTATCCAAAGGTGCATGAGGAACCCATTTGTGTTTGGTGCTCTGTGTGAGCAGGGCAAAAGACCACTCCAAACACAGAGGGCTTAACATCTTTTTGCACTGTTTGTTCTCCTATGAAACCAATCCCTCTTCCCTTGAAATGTAGCTGGGGTGGACAAGGAAGGTATCAAGGCATAAATGTTTTTATTAAGAATACAGGGAGAATATCCATAGCCAGCATACACACTGTTGTGTAATGATGACCTAGATGACATCTTGTGGGCTAAGCTTTTGTCAATGCACTGTTTTGATTTAATAGGGCACAATCTGTTTAGCTGGAGCATTTTGCTTCTAGGTATATGGGCTTAGGAAATATCTGAATTAACTGCCACATTCCTGTCTGCTTTCTAAAAGTGTCTGAATGCTCAAATACATGCTTGAAGTTGCCTTTATTCCAGATGGCATCTCATTGGAAACAGTCATGCCAATGTGTGCAAATAGGCTGTGATAAGCAGAAATGTTTACTAGGTAACCCTAGGTCATTTGGCTCCTCTGGCTGCTGCTGCAGGTCCAGCACAGTTTCTCCTCACCAGAGGGAGAAGTTCAGTATCTTGCCTCCTCAGCTCTGGTGAGGTCATGGGTAGCCACAGCCACGTTCAGTGATGCACACTGCTGGTGGTAGCCTGATGCACAGTCACTTCTAGGTCACTGTGTATCATGTGGGACTGCATGTGTCATAGGGATGGGCAGGTAGTTGCCTTGCAGTTGCAACACACCTGAAACATATCTCAACAGATTTTTCACTGCCAGAGGCCATCAAGTCATATTGAGGCAGGTGAGCATAAAAAAACCCATCTTGTGCTGGAGGTGCAAGGACTGTCTCATGCATGTGACCATGAGGCTGACAGACTGAAGATACCTTGCCTGGAGAACATGACATAGACTATAAAGTTGCACATTACTGAAGTTTAGGGTAGCTCCTGGGGGACCAAAAGATGAGGGAAACAAATGTAATTGACTTTCCATACCATGTGCATTCCCTTTGAGTATGCATTCCCAGTCGTCCAGGAGAATTTGAACAATATCTGAAAGCCCCTGAGCCCTAAGCACAGCCTACCCTATGCATGGATGAGTAGCCACCTGTGCATTGTAATTATTCCTTTGACAAGAGTAATATATCAGGCCATTTAAGAAGGGAGTTAGAGATTCCCCTGGATTTCAGCATGCTTTGCAATCAAGTGTCAGGTAACTTAGGTTCATACATTTTTCCCATTCTTAGGAAGAATTATAGGAAAGGTATAATAACAGTGATTAGCCCCAGGTATAATACCTGATATTTCCATGTCTTATCCAGGGTCGGATTTCATCAGCTCATTATGGCCTGACTGTGGCACATTCCAAGGTTTTTTCCCCTATTATTGTTATCAGCTTCTCTGCTCTTTAAATAAATTCTCCATCCACTTTAACAAATCACTCCACTAGTTAGAAAAGGTGGACATATTTTAAGAGCTATGTGGCCAGGGGGTTTTTTCCAAAGTGCTCAGGTATCTGCTAGAAGTGTTCCAGAAATATAGCTATCAACATGGAAAAATGCTACCAGCAAAATGCTAAGATGAAAATTTAAGATTTACAGAGGGGAAGATATTAAATTTCTGATGTCTTGGAGAGGTCAGGGTTTCAGAAAAGTCAGTCTCTCAGTCTGCTCAGTCTCCCTCTCTTGGAAATGCTATCGAGAGATAAATATTACCAGCTGGGACAAAACTGTGTGGGATTTGCTCCTTTTCTTTCTTTGTCGTGGAAAATAGTGGGAATAATGGGCCCAGACTGCTGCAGATCCTTGCAGCAGGATCTGACCACCTCCTGTGTGAGGCTCCTGTTGTGGAGAGCACCATCTTGTGTTTGTGGAGGAATGTGGGGTGGGGGAAACTCCTTGAGGCCCCCAGCTCAGCTCATTCACAAGAAAGCCCAGGTGCCTGGGCAGTGGGGAGCTGCCTTCTCAGGGAGAGAATAAATCTGCTGTAAATAACTAGGTTTGTCCTGCAAATAGCCAGTGCAGCAGTGGACTGCCCTCCCAGCTCAGCTCATCTTGGGTCTGTTTTGTTCACCTTTTCCCCTGACTTTGGCACGCTCTTCCTGCAGGCTCACCATCGACGGGAGCTATTTTTCTGTGCATGGGAATGAAGAATTTTTAGTTTTCCCAGTGGACTAACTCCAGGAAGGGCAAGGGACTGAAACTATAATTTAACTGAATTGCATCTCTGAGTTGGAAAATCCAACAGCCTTTATTGCTACATCCATTCTCTTCTATGTTTCAAGCCTATTACAAGAGTAAATATTGATCTGACTTCTTTTCCTTCTGGCCTACAAAGTATTCCACTAGTAACAAGTTAATGTCATCATCTAGATCTTGATATATATAATTCTGATATTAATTAGTAATTTGGGCTCTTGCAGCATTGAAGACCAAACAAAATTTAAACCTGCTCCCTGCCTCTCCCGATCCCAGAGGTGCAACTGGGCTTTTATTTACTGTCAGCATTCATTCTGCAATTTTACTCCTGTAAATTGTACTCCTGGTGAGTGCTTGGCTGTGCACCTTGGAGTTAGATGGAAGCCTACTGAATTCATCAATGATGAGCTGCAAACACTGGCTCTGTAACGAGTTGCAGCAGATTGGGTTTGCTGTTTTGAAATCTTGGTGTCGGTGCAGGCGAGGCTTGACAACCCACTGAAGCTAGAAGAATACGGTGTAACTCTTCTGTAAACAAGAATTGTAACTCATCTCTTGCTCTAAGCCAGTGGCTTTGTTCTTCTTTCCTTGAGGCCAACCAAGCCCATGCAAATTTGTCTTGCAAATCTCACCTAAATTTTGTAGTTCTTTACCAATTACATATTTGACAGAGGTCAAAATTCATATGTGGTACAATCCTCTTTGTATGTCAAAAAAAGCACAATTTTCTACCTACAGAAAATACATAGGGAAGTGTGATCCTCTCAGACCTGAACATACTGAATGCAGGAGTCACTGAGAATCAGCATGCAGGCAAGGGGCCTTGGGTGGCAGGAGAAAGTGGGATGGTGAGTAGATATTAAGATAATACCTACCCAGAAACCCTCAGGCTCCTGTTCAGATCTCCAAGGTACACGGAACCTGTCCCACAGCTCTCTTACCCTGTGGTAGATGCAGATGCAACTGCAGAGTCACATAGGCCCTGGTCTAGGACTCAAAAGTTTGTTTACATAATGTTTTTCCAGTGCTTTATCCTTGTCCCTGTCATTTCCTAGTGCCCTGTATAGGATTTACAGCTCTCAAACACATGGGGTCCAGCGTTCTCCTCTTAACTCAGAACAGCTGTTGGAGTTTGCAGCAAAACCACAATGGCACAGGCCACATCACAGCTGTCTGTGGCCAGTGTAACCCATGTACATTCTTGGTGGCACATGGACATGTGGCTGGCTCAGCCTTGCCCTGACAGGTTCCAGTGTCACTGCACACAGAGGCAGTGTCATCCTCTACTAATGCTCAAAGTGCATTAGTGCCATGGCTTCCTGTTTTTGACTGTCACTTTCTTGGGGGCAAGCAAGTGTGCTGGCCTCCAAGGCCACCTGTATGTGTATAGCAAGTGCTCATCAGAGGTCTTGTCCCCAACAATGTCATCAAAGCTAACAGAATATATTGTCTGTCCCTACCGAGCCTTGTTCTGCTTACATGATCAATTCATCACAGCTGTAACCACACAGTCATGACACCTTTTTTTGTGCCTATGGGTTAGTAGAGCCTGGTACCCTCTTGAATGCTGGTTATGGACATCTTCTTTCTGGCACTAAGTGCATTTGTTGTAGTCACTGACAATCTGCTGTGGACAGGTTGTGTTTCTCCACAGAAGGTCAGAGAGAGCAGCACAGCTCCCTGCTCTTTTATTCTCTCCAGGCATCCTCTTGAAGCCTCTGCTGGTGATGGACCCAGGTGGATATTCTGTGAGGCAGCTGCTCTTCTGTTCCTGAGCTGTGGGTCGTGAGGACTACTACATGTGCTGCTTTGGTCTCTCAGGTGTAGCTGCCTGCCAGGGCTGAGGCAGAACAACCTTGTGCATCCTTCTAGGTGGTAACAATGAATGGAAGCACTGACTTCAGAAGGCTGAGACACTGAACCAATTAGAGCAATGATTCTGATTTCAAACAAGCTTTAAACTTAATTCTCATTGATTTTAGTTTTGCCAGTTGATTGCAGAGATGCAGTGGGATAGAAGCATTAGTGGTGAGACGAAATCGGTATCCATCAAATTGACAGAGCCATAATAAATTGCCAATTAAGATCAGCAGGTTAAAAATGGATGTGATTAACTGGAGAGTGCAAATGGGAGCTGTGAAATTGGAGTCACAATAACAAGGCAACTAGTTATTAATGAGATGTGGCAGCAATCAGAATGGCCTTACTGTATTAAAGCACTCCATCTCTCATGGACTGTGTTGGCTGACTTGTCAGTGACATATTAGAAAAGGAAAAACAAAACAATCAAGCTTCATTTTAGAGACTGAGGATTGTAACAGACAAGGTATAAACACCATTGCTTCAGATGTGACCCTAGACCCTAGAGCCTATTCATATCTGCCTGTGGAGGGAATTAACAGCTATGGTCATTATCAAAGTCATGCAGTCCCTGTAAAGGCTCAAATTTCCAGCATTCCAGTGAGACTATTTTCTATGGTAAACTGTGTTTAACCTCTTTCATGGTTTGTTCTGGTACCTTGTTCATTTTAACAGAAACTATTACGAGTGCTGCTTCTCTGTGGAAGTGCATCAAAGAATGTGGCAAAAGTAGTGGCAATGGGAGAACTTTTGTGGGTGGGAGATACCAGCCTCTCCCACTGGTTTCCCATCTTACTGAGCCATTAGCAGATAACCCCTTCACAGTTCCCACACCCAGCAGCAGTGTGACATCCAGCAGCCCCTCCACTGCAAATCCACAGAACAAAGTAATAGCAAGGGAATGGTAGCCAGGCATTCTTTTGCTCCTGCAAGCAGAAATATCCCTGTTAAGCTCTTTTTGCCAGAAAGGGAGAGGAAATGAATTGAACATGGCCAATTTTAAGCTTTTTAACACAAGGAACTTCACTTTCTCTACTGTTTTAAGATTTCTGCAGACAAAGGCAGGTCTGGTCTACTGGGAATAGCCAACCATGGCTACTAATTAGCCCTGTGAGGAAGAGCATTTTTCTTTTATGTTGAGATTGGGATAAGGTAATCTATTACAAGTTAAAAAAAAAAAGGATACATTAAATAATTGAGCTAAGAAATTACTGTAGACTGGGAAGGTCTTACACAAGCAGAGCAAGAATTACACCAAGCCCAGATCTGAGTGATGAGAAACTGTTCAAGCAATTAAAAAACAATGCAGTTTCTGCCTTTTTTCCCCCTTATTATTAATATCAGGTTATGTACTGAATACCTTGCAATCATACAGAGCATTCAAGAGCTGTTGCATTAAAATGATACAGAGAATGTCCTTGCTGTGGAAAGAAGGCAGAGGCATTTCTAATATCCTCTGCATAGGTTGTGCATCTCCCATCAGTCTTACTCAGGCTGATGGGCAAGTGCAGCAGCCTGAATAAGGCAGTCCAACTCCCATCAGCTGCTGTGCCAGTTGGCTGCTGACCCCCACAAAGACAGCCCTCTGAGGCATATTTCTAGGCAAGGAGACATTACAGTGCCCAACAGAAAAAGGGCTCTTGAAAGCAGGGGGGAAAGGAAGCATCAAGTGAGGAGCAGAAATCCTTCTGAAAGGCTGGTTTGTAGAGAGACAAGGGGAGAAAGAGACAAATCATGAGGAAGGATGGGCCAGTGGTCAACACTCTTGTTGGGTTTTTCATGGTTTTCACCTTGCAGAGCAGCTGTTGATGAAAAACAACCCATGGACACACAGGAAAGGCAGGGTTATGTAGTCTTTTGGATGTGCTTGGGGATGTATTATGGCTTCAGGAAGAGCAGATGAGCTCAAAGTTGTGTCCTGTACAAGACAATCAGCGTCCAAGACCCAAAAGCAAAGGTTATTCCTGTGGGCAGAAGGGGTACTGCACCAAGACCGGCTCAGTTAGGTAATTTTAGTCCCATCACCTTGTACCTACCTCCTCAGCAAACAGAAGATTTTCCTGTACACTGAGTACCCAAAAGGCAAGAACTCCGTTTGATCCAAATTTCAGGTGAAAGGGAACATTCTGCCTTTTTGTTGTTTATTCTTTCCCCCATAAGCCTTTCTCTGAAACTCAGCTCAATGTTGATTTGAGACATGACTCTTGGATGGGTTCTGCTTTGGTTCCCTGGGGACCAGTCAGTGGTGGTGCACAAAAAAATATCTCAAATTGTAACCCAGACCTCTGTCTCCTGTAGACTGGCACTAGTTTTACAGATACACTTTCAGATGAACATGGCCCTTCACAAAGAAACAATTTGATTTGGTGTTAATCTAGGAAGTAAGGGAGAACAGGTCATGAGTTCGAGTCTCAGTGGAGACTGTACCGGGCAGTTAAATGCCTCTCTGCCATCCGATCCCGTCAGATCTCGGATGCTCAGCAGGGTCAGCCCCGGTTAGTAGCGGGTGCAGTAGACAGTCCTGAGGACTTCACTGTCACTGTCCGAGCTCGCTCGGCCATGGCAAATGGACCTCAGGACTTAAACGGTGGGGCCAGTTCTACGCACGCTGCGCCTCACCTAAAAAATCCACTGTGCAGGCTCGAAGGGCACACCCCCACCTGGGGAGAGCCTTTCCCAAATCTTCATTCATGAAGTTTGGCCATACATACAAGGGAGAAAACCCCTGCACCTTTATTTTTGGTTTTTTTTTTCCCTTTAATTTCCTTGAATCTAGCTGCACAGAACCAGGTTTTGGCTGCCTCTGGCCTTTTAGATACAGCACAGAACCAAGATTTCTTTCTGTTTTGGTCACAGCACATACCACATGCAGTAACCAAAACAGCTTCCCCTGCTTCAGCTGAGTATTAGTATCATTTTCCTATTTGAGGCAAGATGTCAAAACTCCCATACCTCTCAGCAATTGCCATGAGTAGTGCTTGAATAGACTAATGATACCCAGTCTTGAATCTTTGATGGCAGATTTCAGGAGGATTTAATATTAGAACTTGGTTGTCAGATAAAGATAAGTCCTAAAAAAAAGGTTCCTGCTGTCTTAAACTCTAGATATGTGCACTTTGTATTTTTCTCTGTATTTTTCATTACATGAAAAAGTTATTCTGCCCCCCTGTAAAAGCAGGTGATAGGGATTTATTGTGTTTGGTGACTATTAATAGTCATAGCATGTTATCACACGGAGCACCATGAACAGTCACAGAACATAACAAATGGAAAAACAGTGGAAATGGCGACACTTCAAATGAGAAAACAGGGGTCCAGTATAGTCTAGCTATAGCCTAGTTTCAGTATCATAGAGCAGGCCAGATCAGAGGAGTCTTTTATAATCTTTCCTTTCTTTGATGTGACACACAGCTTGTTGTAGGGATATAAACCCTATGCTAATTAAAACACTGTAGTGAATGCTTCATTCTGTGTTTCTAGTCTCTTTCACGAGAAGGTTTTAAACACAAGGCAAACTTTGCACTCCATTATCTTGAACAGTTCCTTGTGCAGTGGCTCTGCAAAGTGCTTCAAAGTGTCTCAGTGCTGAGGTTATCTGCTTGGAAATCTGATTCCCTGGAAAAAAGAAAACGGAGAGAAATTGCTGTGAATTTCCCTATATCCTGCTACATGAAGATGGAGAAACACAAATGAGCCAATTTCCTAGAAAAAGCTGCAATGCACAAAAAGGTTTTGCAGGCTGTCTCGGTTTGAGGGGAAAAACCAAAATGTTTTACCCACAAGCAGGGGAGGGGCCTCCTCCACAATAATCACCCCACTCTTTATCAAATTTAAGAAAAGGAATTTTAATACAAGAAGGATAACTGCTATATATATATATATATATATGTAAACAGACTAGTGCAACCCACTTCCCCAACACCATAAGAGGAAAAAAAAAAAAACAACAACAACAAAACCCAGCAGGTTTTCCTCCGGGAGAAAAGGTTATACTTAAGTGTCCTTGTCACAGCCCGCTGGCTGCAGAGTGAGTTTCAGTCCCTCTCCAGCGAAACAGACGAGCAGTGGGCTTTCAGATGGACTCAGTCTCTTTCCCCTGTGTTCCCCGTCCAAGAAGCAGACAGGTACGAGCAACCAGCAGCAAATCCAAGGCAGGTAGCAGCACGGCAGGAAAAAGTAATCCGAAGTAGGCAGCGGCAAGACAGCCAGGGAAAACCCCAGCAGTAACCAGCAGGGCAGCCTGCCTGCTTGGAGCCCCCACTCCCCCGTTCCGCCGAGCCAAGACTGAGGAGAATATCCAAAAAAAAACCAAAAGAGACAAACCTGCCCCCACCCCAGCGATCACAGTTAACTACTTCTTTTGTTAACCGCTGGCCTGGGCAGTTAAGTGGCAGGGGAGAGAATTTACATAATAATCCCAAACTACAACACAGGCTCACTCTTACTAAATTTGCCATGTCCACAGATGTCAAAGTCATTATGACACGACTTATTGCTACAAATGTTATGGACAGAAAACATAGATAAGCTTTCTAGAAACCAGATCACTAAATCTGAAAGATTTTAATGTTTAGTAAAATGATTCAGTGCTATTTTGACAGAGATGCAGTGTGGGGTGAAGGTGTGGTGGTGAGGCAAGACCTGGAACCCTGTGTTCAATTCAGGCCCCTCATTGCAAGAAAAGCATTGAGGTGCTAAAGTGTGTCCAGAGAAGGACAAGAGACCTGGTGAAAGGTCTGTAGCAGAAGTCTGATGAGGAGCAGCTGGGGGTGTTTAGCCTGGAGATATTATTGCTCGCTACAGCTACCTGAAAGGAGGTTGTAGTGCTGTGTGTGCCATTCTCTTCTCCTAGGCAAGTGACAGGACAAGAGGAAATGGCCTTCAAGTTGTGCCAGGGGAGGTATAGATTAGATAGTAGAATTTTTGGGTTTTTTATGGAAAGGGTTTTAAAGCATTGTAACATCTTGCCCAGAGAAGTGATGGAACCACCATCCCTGGAAGTGCTCAGAAGTCATGGTACTTGAGGACATGGTTTATTGGTGAACATAGTGGTGGTGTAAGGTTGATGATTGGACTTGATATCTTAAAGACCTTATCCAGTCTTAAAAATTTTATGATTCTATGATCTTCCCTCTGTTCAAATGTCTCTTGCTTGTAGCATAGTTTGCCAGGATTTCCTTGTCTTATAGGCAGACACTTTTTCTATGTACAATAGCTGCTCCAGATTGGTATTATATAGGAGGAGTATTCAGAAATTTGGAACTTAAATCAGAGCTTCTTGGGTAGTTTTGGGAGTACTCAGGTACATATGATTTCCCTTAGACGGGAAACATGAAAATAAAAAACAAATTTTACTACAAAATGCCTTTTCAAAACTCTTTTAAATGAATACTCTGGGAATTGCATTTTCATGCTGTTCTTGTCAGGAATATAAAACAAGACAAAAATTAGTCAGTTTTCCACAAATAAGAAATGAGATCGGGCTGTCTTGCTGTATGTTCTGAAGGACAGAAGTCCTTTGAAAATCCCAGTTTGAAATGTTCAGTTATCTGAACACTAACTCTTGATGTCTTTATAAAACTCTCTCCCTATTGGGAGCTGCCAACATCTGCCTCGTGACTTCTGCTCACAAACAAGTCCTACTGCTCTGGGAGTTCTTCATGAACAGGTCATATTTTGTCCTTACACCCAGTTCCTGGATTAATGCCATGTTTTCTCAACCCCTTTCCAGACCAGCTTTTCTAATTCTTGGATGACTCTGTCAGCTTCCTGTTTTTTTCTTTGCTTTTGTTTTCTTCTTTTTCAAGAAAACTCTCTTTGTGTGTGTAACTTTGGCTTGGCCACTGGGGGAGCATTACTCTCTTACCATGCAGATTTACATTTCATCCTGCCTTATGCTTTCGACAGAAGTATTCGGCTGCATTTCAAAGCTTCCCCAAGAGCATTTGTTCAATCAATGGTGCACTCCAAAGAGATCCTTCATCTGCTGCACAGGGACTCTGTTGAGCTGAAGCTAACTCTGTTGAATAACAGTTAAGTATAAGGGGGGTTTTAACCTTTTTGGTTTATTTCAGCAACCTGGGGGAGCATGATTCAAACATGACTGCAAGAACACTTACCTGAAGATGATCCTTTCAGTATATACACTGTTAAGCTCCTGAGGAATAAACCCAAGTTTGACATTCCTTTCCCTTCTCAGACATAGAGATTATTTTAAAGAGCAGGTCAGGTTGCTCTGATGGGCTAGATTGAGATGAGTCTCTTTTATTCTCCTCACTGATTGGGTTGTTGTCTGTAGGTCACAAATCCTGTCTTTGGTACAAAATACTACATGGGCAAAGGCCATTAGAACAGAGTGGGTATGCAACGAGTCTTATTGCAGGTTGCTTGGCATATTTTCAAAACTGTGGCCTCCAGGTGAGACATGTCAAACTTCTCCCTGCTATGTCAAAGAAAACACAGTCCTGTGAAAGGATGAAAGAGGTGAACTTTGGACAGAGGGGCTTGGTGCTCTCTTTAATCTCATAGCAGCTTTACCTTGAACACTGTGCTGTACATAGCGCTGCATGGAACTTGAAAAGAAAGAGTCTGACTCCAAACACCTTCAATCCTGCCTTCATCCCAGGGGATATCACAAGTGCTGGTCTCTGATGCTTCTCATATACCTTCCCCACATGAAAGCTACTGAAGCCCATGCAGCAGGGAGCTCCAACAGGATGCTTCACCTTTGTACTGCTCCCATGAAGCAAGGTGCTTCACTGCTTATTGCTTTGTTTTTGGAAACAGGAGAGCAAAATGCCTTTGTGATGTTCCCATTCCAAGAGAGAGGATGGACTGGAGACCAGTGAAGGTCCTTCCCACAGCACCAGTGAAGCTGGACACAATTACACAGACCACAGATGTGACCGAGATGAAGAGATTCCTGCATGTTCCTCTGTGTGAAGGCTGTTGAGCAGCCCAGGCCTTGACTATGATGTTTGTCTCTCTTCTTAGTTCACTGGAAGTGCCTCCTCAACTTGCCTGTTGCACGTGCTGCATTTGCTGAGAAATGCTGCAGAGTTAGGGAAGATACTTACTGTGCCTGAATGGATTTCACTGGGCCTACAGTGACTTTACCACAGAGAAAAGAGCACAATTTAGCTTATTGCAAGTTGAAGGGAAAGCTCTCCAGGCAAAGCAGACTAGGGAAAAGGAGAGATGATGAAAGGGCCTAGGGCTGTGGTGGAAGCACTGTTAGTTCCAGTGAACAACAACTGAAGATGGAAGAGAGGACTCAACAGAGAATCTGGGTACAAATTCATGCCCCATCAAAATTTTCATCCTACACCAAGTCACATACGTCACTCCTTGCTGTTGGTTATGAACTGCACGGCTTGGTTCAGGGTCTCTTGTAAACCTTTTCTCACTTTTCACCTTTGCAGGCTCGTGAGAACGGCATCACTCCACCCCAGGCGTTGTCATACATCCCCAGACCTTCTCCTCTCCTTACCAGCAGCTGCATTTCCTTTTATTCCTTAGACCTACCCCATAGCTGTCTTTGAATACCAAGCCTCAGGGTCAGGTGTCAGCACCCTTTACTGTCACCATTGCTGTCAATGAGATTTGCTTTTGTCTGTGACTCAGGACTTTTTCTCATATTGTTTGGGGACAATGGAATTGCTCACAGGACCCTGTACTACTTAATAACAAAATCTGTTACTCACAAGGCACAAAAACTGGGGGATTTGCGTCATTGTGTTGAATGTAAGACTCTCTCTTGGAGGGGGTCTTATATATTTGAGACTCTTCCAGGAGAGCTGAAAATTTGCAAGACGGTCAGAAACTGGATTTAAATTTGCTGCAACCAGAGATAAAACACAGTTAAACCAGTTCATTTCCACCAGCACTTTTCTATGGTGAGTTTTCACTGTGTTTATAATGAGTGAAATATGCAGATGGCACTACCATGTCCCTGTGTACACAATGGTGAAGGACGCTGTTAGTACGTAAAGCTGGGTTCCTATTTAACACTTGCTTTCGAGCATTGCAGAATTGAGAGCCATCACTTAAAAGGTGGCAGACACCATACCAGGATAATGAGCAGACAGGGGCAACCATTGAGTCAACATCTTCACTGCAATCTCTTTCAAGACCTTCCAAGAGCTGGAATGTGTTCATATAACACCCTTCTCCTCTATTACCGATCAGATGGAGATTGCATCTGCATGGCAAAACACCAGCAATACTAGAAGCCAAGAGAAGAATTGCTAGGCAAATCAGAGCAGTGGGAGGATTTTCATATCCTGCAGCCGCCTGAACTGCTGCATGCAACTCTGTCCCAGCTCTCTCCTTCCAGGGCACTCAACCCCTGTTTTCCACCCTTGTGATTTCCCCTTTCCATGCCTTATATATCTTAGGGCCAATCCTTTCTCTAACTCACTCTTAAGCTTCTTCCTTACTCTTTCCCATGGGACAATCCATACATGCACACAGTGAGCAGCAGCAACTTTCAATTATCCAAGAAGCTTTCCTTGGGCTGGCCTGGGCAACCACAGATCTACATGACACTGAGGTAATGAAAAGTGGGGGTAAGGTCCCTCAGAGACACCCAAATATGAAACAGCACCAATGTAGCCCCTCACTGGTCGGTCAGTGCGAGCTGATGACACAAAATAGGCATTGGGTTCTGGAGGTGCTGGCAGAGGAATAAAACCCCTCTGCCAGAAGGTCATCAAATGTTGCAAGGTTCAGCCATCAAAGACTAAACCTGGGGAATGCAGCATTTACAGGTAAGGTACTATTTTTGCATTGTTTTTTTTAGCAAAACTGGTGATATCAAGACCCTGGTTCCATCCCTCACAATAGCAAACCAAAACAAGGCAGGAAGGTTTTGTGCAAAGCCATGCTTGAGCCCACCTGTGTGCTAGCCCATGGTAGCCCTCCAGATTGCAAAAGGCAGAGCCTGGCAGAACAGGTTTTTTCACAGCCAGCATAGGCTGGCTGTAGTGTGAGCCAGGCCAGGACCATGCTCCCTCACTGCACTTGTATGAGCTTTACTGAGGAGGTGTTCTAATAGTTGCACTCTCTCTTATGGGAAGTCAGCTATGTGTGGAAGTTTCAGCTGGTGTCTGAATTTATGTAGGAGAAAGGATCTGTATGGATGGAAAACATCCAGTCTATTAGAAGTAAAGCACCCTGCTTTAAAACTGCTGTGACTTCTGGCCTGAGGAAATGTGACCAAAAGCAATTGAAACCCAGTCACTGCAGAACAGCTGAGCAGAGATCACATCCTGACAATCCCTGCTTGTTTTTCAGTTCATTAGCAAGAACTTAATGAAGAGAGAGCTGGGAGATGATGAAAGAGCAGCAGTAGGAGCTTATTTGTAGAATGCCAGCCAAAACAGAAGAAAATTTGTAGGAGGAGTTCAAAGGATGGAAGTGAACTTGTTTTTTTCAGACATAGTCTGAAAATAGTTCCAGGGCTCAGGGCTAAGAGAGGAGGCTGCAGAGCAGGATAACATGCTTGGCTCTGAATGGACAGGTTTAAAACAATGACACCTGCCTAAAGGAAGAAAATCCTGAAAGAATGATTTACAGTTGCTTTGTGTTACACTAAAACATTCTTTTCTCCCTTCCATTTTTGAGTTAAGAAGATTTTATTCCCCACAACATCCAAGACTGCCTTTTGGAAACCACAGTTTTGAATGTTTCTGAAGGAGTCATTTTGCAGACTCACCTGGCTGAGTCCTCAGATGGATGCTGCTGACATCAGAGCTGAGAGCAATGAGACTGGCTGGAAAGCCCTTCCTTGCTATATCATTCTGCAAAGTGGAAGCAGAAACAGGAGAGAGAAGGGAAAAGATTCATACAACTCCTTTAAACCTGCCATGCTAGAGGAAATTGTTTGCCCAGCAACCATGCTGCTTTCTGATTGCTGACACTGACTACAGCTTTAATAATAGATTTTAGAGGACTTTGAATTGTCAGAGCCATTTTCTAGTGACAGTTTGTCTGAATCATACTTGGCTCTGGAAATATACCACATCTCCTGTCATTCTTTTAATTACTTTACAGCCCTGTAAAAGATCATTTAAAAATAAATTAAGAACACCTCTGATTTCAGACCCAGCATGAGAAAATAAAATAACCCCACTGTTTCATTTTAAGTGGCAGATTGTCTTGGTGCTGCAGATAAGCTTTCTGAAAAATCCAGGATGCCAACACCACAACAACCACTAAAGATAACTGAATTTTGTATCCATTTAAGGGCTTGGGAAGTGCAACATTTAAGGCGACAAAGGACCTTGGTTAACTAATTATGTCACCAGAAGTCTGCACTAAATGGATTGGTTCCACTCTTTCCTGATTAAAGCTTGAAAAGAAGCTAGGGCTGGTCTACAGCTGCTGTAGCCTGTGGGAGAAATCACTTTGCAGATTTCTTGTGTCCAAACCCAAGGAATATGAACTCTTTGGAAAGCAGTGAAAATATCAGAGTTTTAGGATTTGTAGTAGAGTTGAACAAGTTGTTTTGTTTTAACAACCTCTTTGATGATTTTTCCTCTCTGCCTGACAGAGATATGCCTATCAGCCCCATTCACACAAGATTTTGGGGTCAGTGAAACAGTGTTACCTGCTCTACAGTACAGCCATGTTGGTTGCTTATAAGCATTCTGGTGAGGTAGGTGTGAGAGGTAATCTAGGAAATGTACTGAAAATGGATATATGGACAAGAAAAATTTGTTATTTGCTGCAAATGCGTTCATGTACTCCCAAAAATGTGTGTGGGCCACATGTGTGTGATGGGAAGCATCAAAGGATGCGAATAGGATCCAAAATAGAAACATTTGAACCACTGTCCCAAACTTACTCCATCTTACATGTGGATTCAGAACAGGACCAGTTCCACCAATGGTGAAGAGGAGAAACGCAGGGAAATCGCACAGGTTCACTGGATTTATGAATCACCTTTGAATATTTGCAGCAGGTTTATCCTACCCCAGTAAGGCAGGAATGTCTCTGCTGTCATTGTGACAACTCAGGGGGAAGAGTCCGCCTTGTCCAGGACAGTGGGCACTACCCAGGCTCCAGAAGGCCTCTGCCTGCTCCTGATTCTGTTATCCACTCCAGCCTAGGAGGCTTTAATGTACCCATGCACCAGCTTTAAAACTGAGCAAACAGTGACACCCTGGTTTGTAACCATACTGGTGTCAGGTTATTACCTGCCTTCAGAAAAAGACTGTCCAGCATTAAGTTGCACCAGGTAAATCCAGCTGCTCAGAGCAGACTGGGAATACCTTGGTGGCAGGTTTCCAGCACCAACCACCCAGGTCCCAGGTGCTCAACAGGGCAGATGTCCATCTCCAAGGCTCCTTGTGCCTCCACACCCAAGCACACAGAAGCAGAGCAGAACTGCCCTCTCCTACAGCTCCCTCAGCTCTGACAATCTCAGGGCGGCCCTGCAGGGGCACAGTGTGAGAAAAGGGTGGCAGGGAAGGCTGCTCTGAGCTGCAAGATGTTTTCAGAATGAAAGATTTGAATGACTCTTAGGCTACCTCCAGCAGCTGGTGGGAACTACCTGCCCACCAAGAACACCCCTTGGTCAAAGGTGCCTGTGTGTCGGCTCTTTAGGTCAAATAAATCAAACCAGGCCACACAAACCTCTTTCAAACTATGCAGATGCTAAAAGTACACCCCTGTAGGGCAACCTTTGATTCCCAGCTGCAATGCTGAGTTTGCCAGCACAGCCCTGGTGAATCTGAGCAGCTGCTCCATCCCCATAGCACTTGGGAGCCCACCCACAGGCAGAGGAGAGAGAAAGCAAACAGAAGGACTCCTCCAACCTTGGCATGCTCACTGAGAGCATGGTAGGTCAGAGCTGTATAACAGTAAGGAGACTCTGTGGGGATTGTTTCCATCTCCCTTCTGTGAAAAATAAAAAGAGTAATAATGAGAAAGACCTGGAGCTCAGACTCATCAGAGCTGTCCATTAAGCACAGGGTTGGGACATATCACCCAGTGCATATAGCACATAATCTGTCATCCTTTCCACAGTGTGACAACTCTGCCTTAAGGTTCTTACTTTGCTTTTCTCACCATAGCATTGATTAAAACCCTGGCCAGTGATATCAGGAATGCTTTTTCTCCCAAAGGTGGAAGCCAAAGTGCTGAGTTAAATTTAGGTCTGACTTAAACTCTTCTGACCACCCAACATGGTTCGGTGCATATTGAATCACTGTTGATAACTTAAACCAAATCAACTGCAGATGAAACCAGTGGCAACTAGTTTTCAAAGAGCCTATTTACAGAGGTAATATATTAGCTGACTGAAAAGGAACAGCACTCTCCCCTCTGCTCTCTTCTCATGAGTGAAACATATTAAGACACTCAACTGCCAAAATATGTTCAATTCTTGACCAAGAACTTCTCAGCAGATGGAAAGGAGAAGGAGTATCACCTTTCCCTTTTCTGAAGGTAAGAATTCATCTGTCTCCTATGCCCAACCTGTTCCCTGTCATTTTCACTGCAAAGACCAAAGGAGAAGCCAGACAGCTCCATCTTGACAACAGCTAGCCAAGCTCCTGCTTAAATTGGTGGGAATAGTTGCATGCTCTAAATGACAGTATGTTTGATGGGAATATATAGCCAAACTGCTTTCATGTAAAAGGCTCCCACCCACTCAAAACAGCATATTCCTAACCTGGTTGTGGTGGTATTCAAGATGCCTTTCTTTCATGAGTTACTTTTGAGACTGACCGTACTTGGAGTGAGGGGTTGGACCAGGGACCCTTACAAATCCCTTCCTGCCCAAACCCTAGAATAAAGGTGTTTATGTTTTCAACACTAGATTTTCAATGCTACAGGACTTTTCCTTCAAATTTTCACTATATTGCAAGTAGAAATTTAAAGTATTTAAGTCATCTTGCCCAATACACAATCTTTCCTTCTTTCCAAACTCCCTTCCCACTCCGGTACTGTTGTATTATCTTACCTGAAGTTGTTGACATTCACTTACTATGACGTCAGTTTAGAGATTTCAGAATCATCTGTAAAGAAATCAATCTGTTGCTTTGGCCATCTTAGACATGAATGATTTGGGGTGATTCATTGCCCTGCTAAGGCACTGTGTTAGCCCTAGGTTAGGCCCTGCAGATGCAGACCTCTTAGCCCTAAATATCTACATGCATGCTGTTCTTCCAGGGGCACAATTAATGAGTCTTAATCGTCTTCAGATGCCCAAAAGTGTAGTTAAAACAGTCTGCTCCTTTAGGAACAGGTTCTTCAATCAAAGCTGCCATTGAAGAGATCTCCTGTCCAGCCACTTCTCTCAAAACCAGGAAGTTTCATCTCTCTTCGAACCTCCAGCATTAGTGAAAAAGGAGAGCACAGAGGAAGAGCAGATCCTGTCAGTGCTGGCACTGAGGGTCCCTGATTAGGCTTGGCTATGCAGTGTGGAGCAGGATCTCCTAAGCACTTCTCAGACCCAGTTCTTCACTACTTATGAATTATAAACCCATAGGTATCTTCATTTCTTTCACACACAGCAATGGTCTTCCTTTGCAGTTTTTCCTCACAAGTTCACCCCCAGTATAACTCACAGTCACTCATCATATTAAAGTTAGTGATTATTTTATTAATAGCAAGGAAAATAAACAGAATTACTTCACCTGTTTTCCTTGTTTATTCAGCAAATATTTGAGGAGACACATGAACAACTCTAACCTTGCCACTGAATAAAAACCCAGCCATGATATCATTTGAGAGCTCTACCTATTCTGCTGTTGGCTGTGCAGTGTTTTTGAAAGAAATGTGTACAGGCTTAGCAATTATCACTGCAGCAACACTCTCAGTCAGCTGGGAGGCTAGTGAGAAAATGGAGCAATAATTTACAGAAAGAGATGAGTATTTCTGTTCAAAAGCATCCATGCCATGCTTGTGGCTGCTGCAATCTTACCTGAAGGCTTGATTGTCTGATGCAGTTTGAAGTCATGTCAGTTAACTATGAAGTTTAACTAGTTGCTATTTATAGAGAGCGCTTGAAGGTCTGTCAGTGGAAATGTTAATAAAAGCTCAAGATAGAGTCATTCTGCATGTCTTTTCTGCTTTTTTTTTTCTGGGTACGCTGTTGCTCTGTGCCAGCCCTCCCCTGCATGACCTTGGCTCTTTTAATAAACAAAGTTAAAGCACGCAAATGAGACTGTCTTCAAAATTTAGTGGGAGAATTATCTCAGAAGCTGTTGGTGATTTCCTGGTTGTCATAAATCTTCCAGAAGTATTTTTCCCCCCACTCTTTTATGACTGGAGCAGAGCCGTGTTGTCTTTCTGCATGCCCAACTCTCCATCAGAGCTGGAGTGACATGTGTCTGCTTCCTTTGTTTTCACCCACCGCATCTGATGTACACAACCTTGACTTTAGTCAAGACACCCTTTAGTCAAGTCACTTTGCCCTGCCAAAGAACATTGAACTAGATATTGAGCTGAAGGTGGAAAGGACTTCTGCAAAGAGCAAAGTAACATGGGATGAGAATAATATCTGGCTGGGAGCCCAGGGTAAATCCCATGGGAATGGGGGTCCTAGCTGCCAGCAAGGCAACAGAGAGCTGGTAGCTGGCCACACACTCCAGGGAATGTCTATAGAAATTAAGGGAAAGCAGAAAATATATGTCTGTTATACGCATTGTCACAAGTCCTTGCATTAGTGAGCCTACTGAGGACATTTGAGAGAAGTAGAATGGGTTTTTCCAGTTGTGGAATTTCATCCTACCTCTACTGCTTCAACGCCAAGGGCAAAAAACCACAGTGGGTGTTGTTCCGTTTTCCATTACAGCCTGCTGTGTCCTGGCAAATGCTATATAAAAGGTTTACAGGCCCTTTGAAGACTGTTTCTTAAATAACACATCTCTACATCATTACAGACTCTGGAATTTCATGCAAATCTTTTTGGATTGAAATAAAGAGACAGCAAATGGTTCATGGATACAGTTCAGAGCTGCTTGTTTTGAGTAGGGGTGGTCTTCAGCCTCACTATCAGAGAAAAACTTGTCAATTGCCATTTTGATAATCAGGGATAAAGGTAGAGAGTGGAAGATGGTGACAGATCTCTGTTATGACGATCTGGAGTTATTGAGGGAGGAAATGCTGTCTCTGTCTTCTGACTGTTGCAAAGTGTCTCTTTCTCACTTCATGGAATCTTAAGTCTCCGTCGAAACAGGAACACCGTAACATAGGACTCTCGCCCATCTTAATGCAGATTTACTTACCGTCGATTAGCCATTCAGAACTGCTTTGATTTTAGGTAGATGTCACTTCACTGAGCCCTTGGGAATGTCAAATTGATTTAGCTACACTGCTCATTGATATTTTTCTTTGCAGCAGAAGTTCAAGTACTTGACAGAGCCTTTAGAGAAGCTCTGTGGCAACTGAATAAATGGCAGTCAGACTGCAAGGTGAGGATCACTGACTGACAGGAAGCTGAGCATCTCCTGTGAATCACTGTGTGCTGAGCTGCCAGAGGTTTCAGTCTGGCAAGCAGGGAAGGCCAGCATGCATGTGAGTCACCAGCCCGGATGCTGGATTCACAAAACCATCTCACAGGAGCCAGTACCATAAACCCCACTGCAAGTCCAGGCAAAGCTTTACCACAGCAAGTTTTACATCCAAGTTTCAGAAAGCTGTGCTTGCTGTCCGTTATCAGAACAGTGATTAGTACAAGGAATGAAGAAGCAAATACCTACTTTGAAAAAACTAGGTGGGAATAGCCTTACCTTAATGTTTACCTGTCTGACTATTTTCCACTCCTTCTCAGACTCTGGCCACTCCTCCACCACTTTTGGTCTTTGCTCAGTGCTTTTTATTTGCCCAAGGCTCCCAGTAGTTTTGGACCAGGAGTCATCAGAAAACCTACTTGCTACAATGAATTTGCTCTAGTGAGAAAGTATTAGCAATGCCACTATGCTTTTACAAGAACTTAAGTTATGATGTTAAAAAAAGAAAAGAAAGCAATCAAACAAAAAATACATAAAACATTAACAGCTATGAAGAATATGGCACATTCCTCCTCAGCACTGCACATTCTAGGAAATATGAATCAGTATTCACCTGGCTTGAGTACTGCTGCAAAGAGAGTATGCTTTTCATTTACTTGTTTGTTGAAAAATTGTTTTGCTTATTCCCATCTCAATTTATTTTGTACCATATACATGTTGTATATCTATATATGTCACCATCCCCTTGAATCTTCATCTGAGTGGAAAAGTTGAGGATTCCGTGGTCTGCCAGCCACATCTCCCATTTCAGGCACAGGCAGCTGAAATCCCTGAAAACAGGTGTTGTGGCTGTACGTCCATGAAAGAGCCATGCAGGATTGTACCTGGTGCATTGTTCCTAAGGTGATGAATTCAACACAACTTAGACATGTTGTTGGACTTGATCAAGTCAAATTGTGGCACTGCCTGACACCTTTCACACTCACAATCACTGAGATTGTGCCTCTACCTGTGTGCACTGGAAAAGGCAATAACCAGCTTGTAATTATGTAAATGTATTACCAGCTTGTTATTACATTAGCAAGGGAATGTAGTAATTACCTCTCAGTTTATTTGGCAGCACTGTTTTGTCTTGCAAGAACTTTTTTCTGAAAATGACACATTTATAATCTCACTTTTCAGAAGAGAAAAGTGTCCCAGGAGAGGTTGAGAGTCTCACCATGACTGGTAGACAATATCAAGACTAGCAAGACTCTTGTTCCTGGGATCTGAAGGGTCTTACAGGCATGAAACACTGAAGGGAAGGTCATAAGCTCTGAGGGAAATGCCTGTCCCTCTATTTCACTGTGTTCCCTTCCAGGTCTGAAGGCTGACTCTTCAGAGCAGTCAGACATGATTGCACTAGACTTCCAAAAGCCTGGACAGGTAGTAAGTTCCAACCACCAGCAAACAAGCTAGAGTTCGTCTTTGGATGGGATACACATCAGCTCAAAGCACAAGACAGCTGCCTCTGTTACCATTACAAATATCAGGCAGAACTTCCCTTGAGAGTCTCCTTTGTAGTTCAGTTTTTCCAGACACAAACTGTGTGCACAGGCCTTTGTCATGAAACCCCTCACCACCTGAGTGAAGGGATTCATGCCACTCCATCTGTGAGAACCTCTTTGAGGCTGTTTGTCTTTGGTTTTCCTCATCTCCGTCTCCTGAGTTGCAAACTGAAATACCCATCAGTTCTCTGAAAAGCTTATGAAAAATGGAGGAGCTTATTGGAAAAACATTACTCAGAGAGATTTCATCGTACATGGTTGTTTCCTCTGTCTTCTCAAGAACCCTTTTCTGGGTGCTTTGTTAGTTTTCTTAGGCACGCAGGATTTCCATCTTATTACCTGCAAAAATGCTGCTTTAGCCACAATTTCTGCAATGATGAACAACACAGCAAAACAACAAGCCCTGCATTTATAGCAGTACATTAGAAAATTCCCTTTTCATTTGTTTGTTTGTTTTCCAAGGTGGAAGAAGATATTACATCACACAAAAGGGAAAAATCCCTTCAAAATCTCCTTGCTGGAGACATAACCTGCTTGGTAAGCTATTTAAAAATCAACACTTAGAATGAATGTGTCAACCTCCAAAAATGCTAAATACCTAATTAGATGTTTTGCACTGAATTGCAGCCATGGCCATTTACCTTGCTCAGGCACTGCTGTGCAGGAGCTGAGTGGTGAAGGCAATGCTGCAGACACAAGCACAGTGCTCCTGGTGGTCCCTGCAGTCCTGCTCCAGAAGGGTCAGGAAGGGAGCTGTTCATCTCTCATCCCACACGGTGGGTGCAGATAACTCCCCTCCCCAGTAAAGCCACACAGAGCTGAGCCCAGTGTTTAGGTAGCCAAGGAGCAGAGAACCAGTCACTCTGTCAGCAGGGCTAAGCCAGAACACTCTAGCAGGAGAACAAGAGCTAATATATATTGTATTCCACTATCTTTTAGTCATGCAGACATCAAAGGAACAAGGCAAGAAGGAAGAGCTTGGCCTAATTCAGAAAACCCTTCCCATAGGAAACACTCGTATTTCACATATATATGTTAAAATACCCTTCCCCGGGAACTCCCCCTTGTCACGGGGGAGAAGTTTGCATGCCCTCATGAGGTTGAGAGCTATGCTGGAGGTGGTTTGTGCTGCCGCTAGGGTTTCCCATGCCAGAGAGGTCTCAGCTGAAGGGTCAGACAAAGTGTGACCACGGGCAGGATGGGCTCACTAGCCGTCTGGCAACCATCCTAGAAGAAGGACAACTCCAACCCCAAACCCGAGCAGATGGAGCTCGCTTAGCCCTGTAAGGCCATCCATCTAAGAGAAGGATACTCTAACCAAACCTATGTCCTGAGGTATTCGCTGTCACCGTCCAAGCTCGCTAGGCCATGGCAGATGAACCATAGGAGTAAAGGTTGGGGCCAGTTCTGCGCATGCTGTGCCTCACCTAAAAAATCCATTGCGCAGGCTTGAAGGGTTCACCCACATTGCAAAGCCCTGTAGTGACAGGCGAGGGTCGAAAATAGCAGGTGATAGGAAGCAGCTGGAAGTCGCAGACCCAACCCTGCATGCAGGCGGTTCAGGATATTGGTCATTTGAGACTTGACCCCAGAGATGACAGTCTCTTGCGGCAGCATCCTGAATATCCAAGCAGCCTTTTCTAGGGACAGCACTGCTTGCTCCACATGGAGAGGGGCCGCGGAAAGGTGGCCTAAACAAAGCTCCTCTCCACACCCAGTTGGATAACCACTACCAACCGGCATCTTCCATGCGGTCAAACAAAATCAAAGAGATTTCAAAGGCATACACCTGCTTGCAAAGGTGTGCTCAAACTAACACTCTCATGTTGGAACATCAGAACCATGCTTGATACTGGGGATAGTGGACGTCCTGAGCATTGTTCTGCTCTAATCGGCCACGAACTGTCACGGCTCAACATTGACATTGCTGATCTCAGTGAAGTTCGTCTTCTTGAGGAAGGCAGCCTTAAAGAACATGGTGCTGCCTACACACTTTCCTGGTCAGGCAAACCCAAAACCGAAAGACACCTTTCAGGAGTTGGCTTCATGATTAAAAACTCCATTGCCTCCAAACTTGAAAGTCTGCCAACAGGTCATTCCGATCACATTATGTCCTTACGCCTCCCTCTACACAACAAGCAACATGTTATTCTTTTTAGCGTTTATGCCCCAACTCCCCAAGCTGACCCAGTGGAAAAAGACAAATTCTACACCGACCTGCGCCGCCTCACTCAAAATGTTCCTGCAGATGATAAAATCATAATCCTTGGTGACTTCAACACCAGAGTAGGCAAGAATTCCGAAGCCTGGAAAGGAGTCCTGGACAAGCATAGCGTTGGAAACTGCAATGACAACGGACGCCTCCTGCTAGAGTTTTGTGCAGAACGGCAGCTCACCATCACCAACACTATCTTTCAACAGAAAGACTGCCTGAAGACAACCTGGATGCATCCTCGATCCAAGCACTGGCACCTCATGGACTATATCTTAGTACAACAGAGAAATGTCAGCGATGTCCGTCATACTCGAGTGACACCGAGTGCAGAATGTCAAACAGACCATCACCTTGTGCGTTGCAAACTTAACCTCCACTTCAAGCCCAAACCTAAGAGAGGCGGCATTCCAAGGAGGAGGCTCCAAGTCAGCAATCTTCAAACAGCCACAGTGAGAGACAGCTTCCAGGTAAAACTTCAAACTAGACTTAAAGATAATCCCATAGGTCCCTCTCTTGAAGCGCTTTGGCGACATATTAAAAGTTGCATCCTGCAGTCCTCTGAAGAGTCCCGAGGGTTGTTCTCCAAGAAAAAACAAAGACTGGTTTGATCAAAACAATCAAGAGATCCAGAAATTGTTGAAGAAGAAGAGAACTGCACACCAAGCACACCTTGCTCAGCCATCTTGCCATATAAAAAAAGCCGCCTTTCGTATTACATGCTGCAAGTTCCAACAGAAACTTCAAGACATCCAGAACAAATGGTGTCTCAACCTAGCAGAAAAGACACAACTATGTGCAGATTTGAGTGACCAAAGGGGATTCTATGAGGCCCTGAAATCAGTGTATGGACTCACACACCAGGTTCAAAGCCCCCTACTCAGTGCAAATGGTCAAATGCTTCTAACAGATAAAACCTCCATCCTGAACTGATGGCCTGAGCACTTTCAGACTCTCTTCAGTGCCAACCATGTAGTCCAAGGCTCAGCAATTCAGCACATTACACAACAACCGGTGAAACATGAATTGGATGCAGCCCCTACTATGGGAGAGATACTCAAGGCCATACAACAGGTGAAAACAGGCAAGGCAGCTGGGGTTGATGGAATTCCACCTGAAATCTGAAAGCATGGAGGTCAAGCACTCCATGCCAAATTCCATGAGCTTGTTGTGCGTTGCTGGGAACAAGAGGAACTACCACCAAATCTCCATGATGCAGTCATCATCACCCTGTACAAGAAAGGAGAAAAATCAGACTGCTCAAATTACCGAGGTATTACTTTGCTTTCCATTGCTGGTAAAATCCTTGCAAGAATACTTCTGAACAGATTAGTACCCACTATTGCAGAAGATCTTCTACCTGAAAGCCAGTGTGGTTTCAGAGCCAATAGGAGCACCACAGACATGATGTTTGTTCTCAGACAACTGCAAGAGAAGTGTAGGGAACAGAACAAAGGTCTCTATGTAACCTTCGTTGACCTCACCAAAGCTTTCGACACTGTGAGCATAAAAGGCCTGTGGCAGATCTTGGAACGTTTAGGATGTCCCCCCCAAGTTCGTCAGAATGATCATCCTGCTACATGAGGATCAGCGTGGACAAGTCAGATATGGCGATGCACTCTCTGAGCCCTTTCCAATAACCAACGGTGTGAAACAAGGTTGCGTTCTTGCACCAACTCTATTCACAATCTTCTTCAGCATGATGCTCCAAAGAGCCACAGCAGAGCTCGATGAAGAAAACGGCATCTACATCCGATATCGTACCGATGGAAGCCTCTTCAACCTAAGGTGACTGAAGGCCCACACCAAGACCCTGAATCACCTTGTCCGTGAGCTGCTTTTTGCTGATGATGCCGCCGTCATTGCTCACACAGAAGCAGCTCTGCAGTGCTTAACATCCTGCTTTGCAGAGGCTACTGAGCTTTTTGGGCTGGAAGTCAGCCTGAAGAAGACAGAAGTTCTCTACCAACCTGCACCTCAAGAAGTCTTCCATCATCCTCACATCACCATAGGCAATTCAGAGCTTAAGTCAGTCCCGCAGTTCACCTGTCTGGGAAGTATCATTTCCTCAGACAGTAAGATCGACAAAGAGATAGTCAACAGGCTGGCAAAGGCATACAAAGCCTTCGGAAAACTTCATAAAAGAGTCTGGTCCAATAAACACCTGAAGAAAAGTACAAAGATTAGAGTCTACAGAGCCATTGTACTGTCTACTCTTTTATATGGGTCTGAATCATGGGTCATCTACCGCCCCTACCTGCAGCTTCTCGAACGCTTCCATCAGCGCTGCCTTCATTCAATCCTAAACATCCACTGGTCTGATTACATGACCAATGTGTCTGTTCTTGAACAGGCAGGGGTCACCAGTATAGAGGTCATGCTGATGAGAACGCAGCTGTACTGGGCAGGGCACGTCTCCAGGATGAAGGATCACCGCCTTCCGAAGATTGTGCTCTATGGTGAACTCGCCACCAGCTGCCACAAGAGAGGAGCCCCAAAGAAGAGATACAAGGACTCCCTGAAACAACACCTCAGGCTTGGCCATATTGACTGCCACCAATGGTCCACTCTGGCCTCCAATTGGGATTCATGGAGACACACCATTCACGACGCTGCTGCTTCCTTTGAGAATGTACGGAGAGTCAGTGTTGAGGAGAAAAGACAACACAGAAAGAACCGTTTCTTGCCAATATCACCTAGGGAGACATTCCGCTGTGCCTTTTTTGACCGGACCTGCTTATCCCGTATCGACCTTTATATCCACCAGCGCACTTGCAGCAAACGTGGGTGGGGCCCTTCTCAAATCTTCGTTCACGAAGCCTAGCCATGATGATGGTGTTAAAATACCAAACTGGGTCCAAAGACAAATACTTCTTCCTATGACCCCTTGAGTTTTAGACTCAATTGCACCAAAAAAGTTGAAATTTCTTATTTAAAGACGTTATTTTTTCCTTGTTTCAGGAATTTACTTGTCTTGAACCCAGTACGCATTGTTACTTGCTCGCTTTCTGCTGCTAGGATAGTTACTGGAGGGGGAAATACCAGCTTGTCATGACGAAGCATGGCACTTCACCAGAAAGACCATCCTGTCTGTGCAACCATAACACAAATACATCAAGCTTGTATAAGAACTTTAGTGTGAATTATACATCAATATATATGATGTAGATACATGTCACTGTGAAACGACTATGGAAAAAGACAACTTCCTTTTTGTCTCTTGGAAAAGAATACAGACTGGTTTGCACTGAAAATTAGCATTGGTTATAAAGCACATCCATCCCCAAGTGAGTTTGAGTTTCTTTAATTCATATGACTGTAGGGACCATTGAGACACTTTGCATTTTCTTTTGATAGGTTTTTTTCTCTTTGCTAATTTAAAATTCTCACTTCAATAGGCTGCACTGGTCAAAGGGAAAGGAATGATGGTGTTATGGCAGAGCTTGCTGGAAGCCCTGGGCTCTTGTGTTTTGAACTGCCAAGATGAAAATGAAAATCTGCTGCTGAAATGATTTTAAATTATTTTTCAAAATGCATTTAATTTCAAGAGGTTCCAAGCAACCAGCCCTTTTCAGCTGTAACATAAGAAATAGTTATGAAAAGAGCTGACAATTAGCAAAATAATACAATATATAGGATATTTAAGAATCACTAATTTATAAATAACTAAACCTGGCCTTGTTTTCAAAAAACTCAATACTAGTTAAAACACACACACACACACACAGAGTCTTATGACTAAATTATTTCTGTAAATGTGCAAAGCCAGGAGGGCAGTGGGCTCTATATCACATGTGCATTATTTCAGAACCGCCTGTGGAAAACAGGCCAATTAACCTGCTCTGGAGAAGTACAGGACTTCGCAAAGCATGCAGAGGTGAAGCAAAACTTGTGACTGGGAGTTACACCTTGATCGCACCACCAGTACAGTCTCTCAGCTGCAAGAAGCAAGGTGCGACCTGATCCAGCTCTGGCAGATAGAGCTTCTCACATTTTCTGCATTTTTTTTGTACAGTATATATCTGAAGTTCTGACAACTTTATTTCTCAAATAAAAAGTCCATAACTGGTTTTCAACCAGTCACAGAACCAGATGGAACACCATCACATTTTCCATGAAATGTTCACATTTTAACTAAAGCAACAGCAATGACAATAATTTAGGAAGTAGGCTACCATCAATTAAACCACTTCCTTCCATAGAAACCCACTGGAGATTCTTAATCTCTGTTGTGAGTAGTGGACCCATTAACCAAAGATCAGAAGCATAGAAAAGTAATTATTGAAGATGTTACAGCATCTTCATTGTGTCAGTAGAGAAAAACAACGAATGCCGTGAATTTTATATTTTGTGGACAAGCATGGGAAACCACACAAAACACGTGGTGTGTCAAATATTATGTGTTGAATTCAGTAGCGATTAGTGGAAATTTAGTTCCTGATCAATTGGAAAATTGCTTTGGGATCTGCCATCTTCTTCCTGTGTTTTATGAGCCCTGAGAGATAACTATCTTTATGTTCTCATTCATTATGTCTCTGCATCCTTTCTGTGAGGCTTTTCACCTAAACCTTCTCTATAGGAACTCTTCTTGCTTGAGACTCACATTATAGGCTGGATCCCATCCCAAACAAGAAAGCTCAAAACATTTCTGTGTTTGTGTCATGGGTCCCTTCATACAGGCTGGCTTTCTCAAACAGTTTCCTGCATTTTCCAATCCATGTAGTCACTACTCATCCCTTCATTTAATTTAATCAACTATAAGCTCATGTAATCTAAGCTTGTTATTTCTCCTGCTTAACAAGTTGAAAATAGCAGTGTCTGTAATGGATCATTGATTTCATGAAAAAGAAACCTCCCAGCTATTGCATCCCCTTACCAATTCCCACATGTAGGATGTTTACATCTTCCACCACACCTGCAGCATTCATGTCAGGAATACGAGAATAAAAATTTATTTCCCAGAGCAGAATTGATAGCAGCATCATAGATATGTGATCTAGCAAAACTAATTATAAGGAAAAACAAAAATAGCAACATATTGGTACCTCTGGCTGGAAATCATTTCTGTGCCTGGAAATGGCAGGGACCATGTCTCAGTGTGAGGGTTCTGCAGTCAGAACTGCAGACGGAGATTAGGCAGAGCAGAAGAGCATCAAGCAGACTCCAACATGCTGGTCTGGGCTGTGATGGCCACGGGCGCTGCTGATTCAGCTGCCCCTTACTGTGTGCTGCTCTAAGCTGGCCTGTGGCTCCCTCTTCCTCCTGAGAGCTTTTCCCTTTCCCATGAGTTTGCAGTGAGCTGAGTAAGGGAGGTCCTAGACCCAGGATGGTGCAAGGAGTTGCCTTGCAGCCTGCAGACACCTTTGTCAATGCTGAGAGAAGCTAAGTTTGCAACAACTGGCAATGGAGAATGCTGGTTCATAGCAATTATAGATGGGATGGTGGGAAGGGGTCTCTGCCAGTCTCCACTCTATAACCTCTTGCTCAGAGCAGGACTTTCTCCAGCACTAGTTCAGGTTGGTTGTGTCTTTGCCTTGGAAACCTCCAAGGAGAGAGATGAGGTCACAAGACATAAGCCTGAATGCAGATGATTTACTGCTTGGGTCTAGAGAGCAAAGAGGCCTGGACAAAGCCTTTTGTACAGATACTGCAGTAATACACTATAGAGCACAAAGTCCTCTATTGTTTTGTGTTGTAATGGAACCCTGTGGGGAAAAATCATAGCTCTTTTTATCTTCCTGGAAACCTGTGGTCTCACCTGCTCAAGAATTTATTCATTCTCACCATGGCTAGAGCCTGCTTATCACAGGCAGAGAGGCATCACAGCGAGCCAGTCTCTGTGCCAGTTTGCAAGGGAGTCAGCAGCCTCACAAAGGGCTCCAACAAGGCTCATTTAAATATGCAGAGCATGCACAGCAGAAGGAGAAGACTGGAAATCTGGCTGTATGAACATCACTTAAAAGGAAACAGCGACCATAATTATCCTGACAGCAAAACCCAAGCACTGCCCTCTTTGCTCAAGGCTCAGAATTCATCTGTAGTTCAACAGATTTGCTGTGCAGGGACAGTGACTGGCAAAGTGATTCTTGACAAGACTCCCAGCTATGCAAGGCACCTCCATGCTGCCTTTCCACCTAAAGGGATAACAAATAGCTGCCAGGCAGACAGCTAAGCCCTGTGCAAGAAGCACAGGGACACAAAATTTGTGACTGACAACAGCTGGGGTCAGCTACCCTCTTTTAATGACTTATATATTGATTAATATAATTAAGAAAGTGTCAAATGAATTGCCAGCGAAGGCTGCAGAAGATTTATGGTCAAATAAGACTAAGTCATCACTTGGAGCTGGAGAGGGGTGTGTTACCGCACAACAGTTCTTGCTATTACACATGAAACAAAGCTCTTTCTTTGACCCTTGGTTTCTTCACTTGGCATTTGTGCTGGTTTAAAGGTAAATCAGCAGGAGAAATGAACTCAACAGGAGAGAGATTATAACTCAGAGCTACAATTCAATGATAATATTACAGTAAATACACTGACACAAAGAGAAATTGCTTTCAACTCACAAAACCCAGCAGTATAACCCAGTGTCCTGGGGCACAAACCCAAAGGGGTTTGTTAGCCCTTGTGCTGAGACCCATGTGGTCCCCCAAGTCCAAAGCAAAAGGAAATGTAAAACCTGTTGGTGCAGGTGATGGCTGTAGTCTGGTCAAGAGTGGCGGTCTCCTCCTGTCGAGGTCCTGCTGCTCCTCTGGATCCAATGAGAGGTTCCTGGGGTCTTCTTACCCACCATTTATGTACCCTCAGGGAGCCCCCAGTCCCTCCCCCAGGGTGGGGACTCACACAGTGGGTGATTAACTCTGGGAGTCATGGGTTATCCCTGAACTGTTGGCCCATTAGCAGCCACACCCCCTCAGGCTGGGTGTAAAGGTGCTAATGACTCCCTGGGCAGCTGCTGCTAATGGTCTATTGTCCTTGGGGAATGAATAGAGGGTGTAGAATACACAGCTTTGATCACCTCCACACAGTGATAACTGGTCCCACCTGCTGAACTAGGACATTATCCACCCCTTATTCTACACCATCTAATCATTCCCAAATTAATCCCCTTTTTAACTATATACGTATATATATACATAAAAACAATGAAACATTGCAAACTCTTCTCACTCAAAATTAGGTCCCCTTGGGGTACACAACGTGTTTCTCCATCTTCCCCACCAAATGCAACCAGGTCCTTGAGCAAAAACAATCCCTCGGATGGGTTTGTCCTTGTTTGAGGTGGGACTCACCCAAACAGTCTTTCCTAATATACCTTTCATATGGACCACATGGACTTTATCTCCAACTACAGTATTGAAGAGTTCTGATTGGGCAGGGCCAGCTCGATTGATGGAGCCTCGGGTGGTGACCAACCAGGTGGCCTTTGCCAAATGCAGCTCCCAGTGTTTGAAAGTTCCCCCACCCAACACTTTCAAGGTGGTTTTCAGCAGTCTGTTACACTGCTCAACTTTCCTGGCAGCTGGTGCCTGGTAGGGGTTATGATACGCCCACTCAATGCTGTGCTTTCTGGCCCAGGTGTCTATGAGGCAGTTCTTGAAGTGGGTGCCATTGTCAGACTCTATTCTCTCTGGGGTGCCGTGTCTCCACAGGACTTGTTTTTCAAGGCCCAGGATGGTATTCCGAATGGTGGTGTGAGGTACAGGGTAGGCTCTTGTCATCCAGTGGTTGCCTCTACCATGGTCAGCACGTAGCGCTTGCCTTGGCGTGTTTGGGGAAGTCTGATGTAGTCAACTTGCCAGGCTTCCCCATACCTGTATTTTGACCACCGTCCACCATACCATAAAGGCTTCACTCACTTGGCTTGTTTGATGGCAGCACATGTCTCACAGTCATGGATAACTGTCGCAGGTTTGGCTTAGCTGTTACCAACCCTGGACTGGCCCCCCTTCCCCCTCCCAGAACTTTCCCAGCAAAGGAAAGGAAAAAAACTGAAAAGAAATGAACTCAAAAGAAACTGAACTGAATAAAAAGAATAAATTATATTTTCTAACACTCACAACCACACTGTATACACAGTACATAGGATCCCACCCCCAGGGAAAAGGGAGAGGGAGAAAGGGGACTGATTAACCAGAAAATTGGGAAGAAACAAACCCAAACTGAAAAAACCAAATGAAACAGACAAACACAGTTAAAAACCTCAAGGAAGGGGAACAGGCATGAAACAATCTCACCCAGGACAGGAGAACCACCAACAACCGGAGGGATCAGACTCCAACACCTCCCACCAGCTCCCCAGCCAAGAGAGAGAGAGCCAGACAAAACCACACCTCCCCTGCAACGTGGAAGACACGTGTGCAATACTTGTAACTTGCTTAGATACAATGGTTACTGAGGAAGCCATGCATTGTGCACCAGTGTCAACAAAAGCTTTGTATTTCTGTGGGTCTAATACGCCAGGCCACCAAATCCACACAGTCCAATAAACCCGATTGTCCCTCTCCTCTACCTGGCTAGAGGCAGGGCCCCCTAGTCCTGGTCATGGTACTCACTGCGCTCTCCTTGTGAATATAACCGGGAGTCTCCTTCAAAGGGATCAGGCATGACATCATCATTCCTATACTGTTTGGAGCCTTGCCCACAAGAGACCGGAGCAGCCTTCAACCTTGAAGAATTCCCTGTGGTAGTTGTGCCTCTTTGCAATTCACGTACCCGAGCTGCTAAGGAAGAGGTGGGTTTCCCATCCCACTTCCTCATATCTTCTCCATGCTCATGGAGGTAAAACCACAGATTGCCACATGGAGTGTACCCTTTCTCCTTAGCCGGAAGACGCCTGCTTCTGATGGCAGAGACTCTTGTTTGTTCTGGAGAGATATGGAAGAGTCCGTCCTTAATCTTCTCTTCCAGTTCAGCCAGTTTTGTTTCCACAGCTGAGACGTGGGCTCGTAATGGAGCAGTGGCAGTATCTTCATAAATCCTGAGTTTACTGACCAGTGCGCCCACCTTGTCTTCTCCTTCTCTCCACTGCAATGTTGCAAGGTAGCGAGAATACATTTCTGGCCCAAGTCATGCAAATTTTAACCACATCTGGGATGTGCACTGGACACCATCTGGACTTTTAGGGAATCTCTCATCCTCTGAAAAGATTATCTCCAGTGTGGCTAATTCCCTTAAGCATTGGATACCTTGTTCCATCGTGTTCCACTGTCCTTGCTGTACGTGGAGGTCCTCCTTACAAAGATATCTCTCCCTCACGCTTGACAACAGTCGCCGCCAGAGGCTGAGAGTTTCCTGCCTCTTTCCAATGCCCTGATCAATGACCACATCTTGAGACAGGAATTTCAGTTGCCTTGCCTCACTCCCATCTAGAATTGTATCATTGGCTGTCGCATCCCAGATTCGAAGCAGCCAGGTCAAGATGGACTCATTTGCCTGTCATGTGAACTCTCTCCAGAGCTCACGCAGCTCTCCCAGGGATAGGGACCGGGTGATTATTTCTGGCTCTGTTTCTTCTGCTTGAGGTAAAGGTCCTGCCTCTTCCTCATCATTCACTATACGAACTGATTTGGTCTTTGATTTTCTTTTCTGGACAGGGGCGACTGCTATCGGTTTCTGTTGTCGTCCTGGTTCCTCCATGGTTTGTGTGGACATGGTGCTGGTTGATTTGTTTCCCTTTCTCTCTGGCTCAGCTGCGGTTTGTGTGGGCATGGTCCCGATTGATGCATTTCTCTTTGCCTCTGACTCACCCGTAGTTTGGGTGGACATGGTGCTGGTTGATGTATCTCTTTTCCTCTCTGGCTCAGCCATAAACAATTTATAAACGGCGGAGGAACTGGACTTCACCAACAAGCTTATGAAGTTTATAGTGAAGACATTTCATTACACAAAGCACACAGTTTATATGGGTTTAGGACTACAGCTTATTGGCTAAAAGAGTTACACACCACCACGGCAGATACTTCAATTGGTTAAAGCCTATATCTCACAAGTCCCATGTTTATATTATTTCATCCTGGCTGTTTTTGTGCACCTGCAGAATCCTGTGAATTCCTACTATGTGAATTCTTGGGGAGTAACCTCCTCCCTATCAGCCAGCAGCAGCTGAGCTCTTTGCTGCTTCTGGCTGATAGCTGAGTCTCACAGGGTTTTCTGTAGATCTGAATTGCTCACTTTTGATTTTACTGTAACAACACAGCCGTGGTTTGGGTGGACATGGTGCTGGTTGATGTATCTCTCTTCCTCTCTGGCTTAGCCATGGTTTGGGTGGACAGGATGCCTGTGGATTTACTCCTTTTCTCCTCCTCCTAACAATGCTGTACCACACCAAGCAGTGTGCGGTAGGCAGTGGCCAGGGCCCAGCAGGTTGCTGTGAGCTGCACATCTCTGGGACTGCCAGAGCATCTTCCTTTCACATGGCTTATTATTTTGGCAGGGTCCTGCAGTTTTTCTGGGATGTATTTCCAGATCATTTGAGGAGAGAAGGTCTCCAAATACTGGCCCATATCTTCCCACTTCCCGTGCCACTCAACATCATCCGCTCCCAGGGCAGGCCTCCAGGAAGCCTCCTTAGAAGGCCCAGTTCTGACCCTAAACATGGTGTATACAGTTGATGCCAAAGGGGTTTTTGTTCTCATTTTCACATTTTGTAGATTTTAGGAACACAGTAGTTGTAAATTTGTAGAAGGTTAATATTTCTAACAGTTTAAGTTTAATGCCTTTCTATCACTACCCCTGTCCCAGAACAGGGAGCTTAAATTCCTTTAGTTAATTAATCTTGTTTAGACTCCTTTCCAAGGTAAAGAGCTGAAGGATATCAGAAGGCCTACAAAACGAAACATAAACATAGGTCAGAGTGACCCAGAAGTCAGAACTGGATGAACTCCAAAGGACCCAAGGAAGAAGAGCTGATGAAGACAGAGGGTCTTGATGACCCCAGACCCAATTCCAGGGGTTGGACCAGGGGTGGGACTGGGACTGAACTGAGAAATGTGTAAAGCAATGATTGGAGAGATCTTATTATAAAAGCCATGGAAACAAGAACTGGGACACATGCATGTCATCCTGTATTCCTGTGGGCTGTAGGCCCTGTGTTATTAAAGGACCTTTACTTTTTATCTTACCCTACACTAACGTGCTCAGAGTCCTGTTTTTGGGGGGAAGGGTCACTCACGGCATCACAGTACAGAGGAGACAAAGCAACACTAACAGCAGTAAGATTATGCTGTCCCTAACATGAAAAGGAAGCTCAATATTTTCAACAATTGTTGTAGCAGAGGTGAAAAGGTGGAAGTAACAATCCCCACCTGTTTTCCTCATAGGCTGGGTGCTATTTTTAATGAGGGCCCAGAGGTAACAACCCAAACCAGGACAGGCAAACCAGACTGAATATACATTCACAATGAAATTCATTGCTTCTGATGTTATGACAACATAAACATAGTATATTAATAAAGCAATTTTGATCCTTCTCCCTGGTATTAAAGAGAGCATCAAAATAGGCAAATGGTTCCCCATATGTCAAAATATGAACAGGCCCAGATACACCATCTACATGAATACATCAAGCAACATGGTATTCAGGGAGTTTCTGTATCCAAATACACAAAATGAAATTGTAATTCTGACTTCTCTCTCATGCCGCACATTGGGCGCCAAAAGATGTGTTGGTTTAAAGGTGAACCGGCAGGAGAAATGAACTCACCACGAGAGAGATTATAAGTCAGAGCTACAATTTAATGATAATATTACAATAAATACACTGATACTAAGGGAAATTGCTTTCAGCTCACAAAACCCAGCAGTATAAGCCAGTGTCCTGGGGCACAAACCCAAAGGGGTTTGTTAGCCCTTGGGCCGAGACCCACATGGTTCCCCCAAGTCCAAAGCAAAAGGAAATGAAAAACCTGTTGGTGCAGGTGATGGCTGTAGTCTGGTCAAGAGCGGTGGTCTCCTCCTATTGAGGTCCTGCTACTCCTCTGGATCCAACAAGAGGTTCCCAAGGTCTTCTTACCTACCACTTATGTACCCTCAGGGAGCCCCCAGTCCCTTCCCCAGGGCAGGGACTCACACAATGGGTGATTAACTCTGGGAGTCATGGGGTATCCCTGAACTGTTCATGGCCCATTAGCAGCCACATAACCCCAGGCTGGGTGTAAAGGTGCTAATGACTCCCTGGGCAGCTGCTGCTAATGGTCATTGTTCTTGGGAAATGAATAGAGGGTGTAGAATACACAGCTTTGATCATCTCCACACAGTGATAACTGGTCCCACCTGCTGAACTAGGACAGCATTTGAGAAGATCAGTAAGTTGCAATTTGGACCAAGCCCCAAGCTCTTCTTTTATTTTATTATAAATTGAAATCCAGGTCTAAAGAAATCAGAGCAGCAGCAGAGTTTAGTGTTTCACAGACTCTGAAGGTGCAAGCCTCTTTTGATTTCCTAAAGCAGTTCCCCTGCAGCTTCTGTCACACCAGGCCAAAACAGCACAAGGGCACATACATTTGTTCACTGTGAATGTAACTCTTTTTGAAACTGCTTTGGCTTGCATAAGGATCATATCAGTCAAAGCTCAGGATGTTTTCATTTGGCAAGGTTACTTCAGAGTCTCAAGAACTGCTGATGGTCTTTCTGAAGCACTCAGGTGTCTACAAATCCAGCCTCCAAACTGACACCATCCATCAGTTTTGCCACTGGTATCAGGAAGATGACACGTTATGATAAATACAATCTGAAAAATTGTCATGATCAGAGAGGAGAATGAGAATATGAGCAAGTCATTCCACAACTCCCCTGTGGGCATAGTGTTCAGGTTTTTCAGAAATAAAACAGGGCAGCAGGGAGTGGGGTGGATTCCCCAAATGACACATTTTAGAATATATCCCTTCACGCTGTTGTAAATACAATAAACTTTTAGAAAATACATGCCTTTATTTTTTTAACAAGTTATTAAACAACTCACCCTGAAGTTTTGCAATTTCACTTAAAAAACTGGGAAAAACAGCTCCCGTAATATGGAAATTAGCAAAATTCCATTTCAACGATTTACCTTCATGTTATGCAAATCCTAGAAAGTCCCCTGAAGTGCACCAATTTCAAGCTCAGCTTTAATGTCCCACATGTTCTCATAATCCTAACCAAGAGACCAAGCAAGATCAAAAAACAACCAGGGTTGCACAGAAGGATGAGCAATGGGATAACAAGGTATTAACTCCAGCATCTACAAAGCTGCTGGAAGTGATTTGCAGCCAAGCTCATCAGCTTGGCCTTAGTATGTTAGCCTGCTCTTCTTCTTACAGCAGAGCAAAACAAAATCTGATCTGCCCTGGCTGGTCACAGTACCCATCTTAGGTAGAAGGATAATGTGGTGTACTTTGTGGGTTTTGAAATATGGGGCACTGCTACCCCAAAATCCCCCTGTGCAGCAGGAAAAACAATGGGAGTGCGGAGGATGGAGTCCTGCCTTGCCCTAGGGAGGTCCCATTCACAGGAGTGTTACTGCCCACTTATTTCTCCACGTGGCTGCCAGACCCTGTGGCAAATATGGGAGCAGAGAATTCCGAAGTAATAGACCCATCCTGACTGCACACTGTCTCGGTTTGAGGGGAAAAACCAAAATGTTTTACCCACAAGCAGGGGAGGGGCCTCCTCCACAATAATCACACCACTCTTTATCAAATTTAAGAAAAGGAATTTTAATACAAGAAGGATAACTGCTATATATATATATATATATATGTAAACAGACTAGTGCAACCCACTTCCCCAACACCATAAGAGAGAAAAAAAAACAACAACAAAACCCAGCAGGTTTTCCTCCGGGAGAAAAGGTTATACTTAAGTGTCCTTGTCACAACCCGGCTGGCTGCAGAGTGAGTTTCAGTCCCTCTCCAGCGAAACAGACGAGCAGTGGGCTTTCAGATGGACTCAGTCTCTTCCCCCTGTGTTCCCCGTCCAAGAAGCAGAAAGGTACGAGCAGCCAGCAGCAAATCCAAGGCAGGCAGCAGCACGGCAGGAAAACAGCCGTCCGAAGTAGGCAGCGGCAAGACAGCCAGGGAAAACCCCAGCAGTAACCAGCAGGGCAGCCTGCCTGCTTGGAGCCCCCACTCCCCCGTTCCGCCGAGCCAAGACTGAGGAGAATATCCAAAAAAAAAACCAAAAGAGACAAACCTGCCCCCACCCCAGCGATCACAGTTAACTGCTTCTTTTGTTAACCGCTGGCCTGGGCAGTTAAGTGGCAGGGGAGAGAATTTACATAATAATCCCAAACTACAACATTATCCACCCCTAAATTCTCTTCCATGCCGATACTCTACATTAAACTTAAATTTTCTTTCAAATAATTAAGTGTTTACAAATACAGTAATATGAGTCGTTTACCCAGAGATAAGTTCCCCTTGAGGTACACATCGTGTCTCTCCATCTTCCTGCATCACCCACCAGGTGGAACCAGATCCTTGAGCAAAGACAACCCCACGAATGGGTTTGCCTTTGCCTGAGGCAGGGTTGATCCAGACTGTTTTCCCTAGCATACCTCTCAGGTGTATTACAGGGACTTTGTCTCCATCTACAGTGTGAAGGGGTTCTGATTGGGCAGGGCCGGCTCGATTGACAGAGCCTCTAGTGTTGACTAGCCATGTAGCCTTTGCTAAGTGTTGATCCCAGTGTTTGAAAGTCCCTCCACCCAACGCCTTCAAAGTGGTTTTCAACAGTCCATTACACCGCTCAACTTTCCCGGCAGCTGGTGCATGGTAGGGGATATGATACACCCACTCAATGCCATGTTCTCTCGCCCAGGTAGCAACTAAGCTGTTTTTGAAATGAGTTCCATTATCTGACTCAATTCGTTCTGGGGTGCCATGTCGCCACAGCACTTGTTTTTCCAGGCCTAGGATGGTGTTCCGAGCAGTGGCGTGAGGCACTGGGTGTGTCTCCAGCCACCCTGTGGTTGCTTCCACCATGGTGAGCACATAGCGCTTGCCTTGGCGGGTCTGTGGCAGTGTGATGTAGTCAACCTGCCAGGCCTCCCCGTACTTATACTTATCCCAGCGTCCACCATACCACAGGGGCTTCACTCTCTTAGCCTGCTTAATGGCAGCACATGTCTCGCAGTCGTGGATAACCTGAGAGATAATGTCCATGGTTAAATCCACCCCTCGGTCTCGTGCCCATTTATAAGTGGCATCTCTGCCCTGATGGCCCGAGGCATCATGGGCCCATCGAGCCAAGAACAGCTCTCCCTTGTGCTGCCAGTCCAGATCTGTCTGTGATACTTTTACTTGCGCAGCTCGGTCTGCCTGTTGGTTGTTGAGATGTTCCTCATTGGCCCGATTTTTGGGCACGTGTGCGTCTACGTGGCGGACTCTCACAATCAGCTTCTCTATTCGGGTGGCAATATCTTGCCATATATCGGCAGCCCAGATGGGTTTCCCTCTGCGTTTCCAATTGGTTTTCTTCCATCGGTCTAACCATCCCCAGAGAGCATTGGCCACCATCCATGAGTCGGTGTAGAGATAAAGCTTTGGCCATTTCTCTCGTTCAGCAATGTCCAGGGCCAACTGCACGGCTTTAAGCTCTGCAAACTGACTCGACCCACCTTCTCCTTCAGTAGCTTCTGCAACTTGTCGTGTGGGACTCCATACAGCTGCTTTCCATTTGCGATTAGTCCCTACAATGCGACAGGAGCCATCGGTGAAGAGGGCGTAGCGTATTTCCTCTTTTGGCAATTGATTGTATGGTGGAGCTTCTTCCGCACGTGCCACCTGCTCTTCCTCTTCATCTGCTAGACCAAAATTTTCACCTTCAGGCCAGTTTGTGATGATTTCCAGGATCCCAGGGCGATTTGATTTTCCTATACGGGCGCGCTGCGTAATCAGGGCAATCCACTTGCTCCAGGTAGCATCAGTGGCGTGATGTGTAGAGGCAGCCTGTCCTGACAACATCCACTTCAGCACTGGTAGTCGAGGTGCCAGAAACAGCTGTGCTTCTGTGCCAATCACCTCTGAGGCGGCTTGAACTCCTTCATAGGTGGCTAGGATCTCTTTCTCTGTGGGGGTATAGTTGGCTTCAGATCCTCTGTAGCCTCGGCTCCAGAATCCAAGTGGTCGGCCTCGAGTCTCACCAGGCACCTTCTGCCAAAGGCTCCAAGACAGGCCATTATTCCCGGCGGCGGAGTAGAGCATGTTCTGTATGTCTGGTCCTGTCCTGACTGGTCCAAGGGCTACAGCCTGAGCAATCTCATGCTTGATCTGGTCAAAGGCTTGTTGCTGCTCAGGGCCCCAGTGGAAATCATTCTTCTTACGGGTTACCAAGTAGAGAGGGCTTACGATCTGACTGTATGCTGGGATATGCATCCTCCAGAACCCTATGGCACCCAGGAAGGCTTGTGTTTCCTTTTTGCTGGTAGGTGGAGACATTGCTGTGATCTTATTGATGACTTCTGTTGGAATCTGACGGCGTCCATCCTGCCACTTCACTCCCAGGAACTGGATCTCTTGGGCTGGTCCCTTAACCTTACTCCGTTTGATGGCAAAGCCAGCTCCCAAAAGGATCTGGATGATTTTCTCTCCTTTCTGAAAAACCTCTTCTGCTGTGTCCCCCCACACAATGATGTCATCAATGTATTGCAGGTGTTCTGGAGCCTCACCCTTCTCCAGTGCAGTCTGGATCAGTCCATGACAGATGGTGGGACTGTGTTTCCACCCCTGGGGTAGTCAGTTCCAGGTGTACTGCACGCCCCTCCAGGTAAAAGCAAACTGTGGCCTGCACTCTGGTGCCAGAGGAATGGAGAAGAACGCATTAGCAATGTCAATAGTGGCATACCACTTTGCTGCCCTGGACTCCAGTTCATACTGGAGCTCCAGCATGTCCGGCACAGCGGCACTCAGCGGTGGGGTAACTTCATTCAAGCCACGATAGTCCACAGTCAATCTCCATTCTCCATCAGACTTATGCACAGGCCAGATGGGGCTGTTGAAGGGTGAGTGGGTTTTGCTGACCACCCCTTGGCTCTCCAGTTCACGGATCATCTTATGGATGGGGATCACAGCATCACGGTTCGTTTGGTATTGCCGACGGTGCACTGTCGTGGTGGCAATTGGCACTTGCTGTTCCTCAACTTTCAACAGTCCAACAGCAGAAGGACTTTCTGAGAGACATGGCAATGAGTTCAATTGTTCAATCCCTTCTGTCTGTACAGTGGCTATTCCAAAAGCCCATCTATGCCCCTTTGGGTCCTTAAAATATCCATTCCTGAGGTAGTCAATGCCCAGGATACATGGGGCGGCTGGACCAGTCACAATGGGGTGTTTCTGCCAATCTCTCCCTGTCAAGCTCACTTCAGCTTCTAGCACAGTCAACTCTTGAGATCCCCCTGTCACCCCAGAAATAGAAATAGTTTCTGAGCCCACATGTCCTGATGGCATTAATGTGCATTGAGCGCCAGTATCAACCAAAGCCTTATACTTTTGTGGGTCTGATGTACCAGGCCATCGAATCCACACAGTCCAATAGACACGGTTGTCCCGTGCCTCTACCTGGCTAGAGGCAGGGCCCCTCTAACACTGATCCTGGTCATAGCGGTCAGAACCTTTTCTCGATGAGTACACCTGGGAGGTGCCCTCCTGTGGGTCAGATTCTTGCCCGTGGGAAACTGGGACTGCACTTACTCTCACTGACCTTCTTCCATTCTCCTTCAGTTCT
This sequence comes from Pithys albifrons albifrons, assembly GCF_047495875.1. Lineage (NCBI taxonomy): Eukaryota > Metazoa > Chordata > Aves > Passeriformes > Thamnophilidae > Pithys > Pithys albifrons. The sequence goes on from NC_092459.1 coordinate 105,244,684, forward strand.
TGTACTCGGGCTGCAAGGGCACGGGTGGGTTTCCCATCCCACTGTCCCATGTCTTCTCCATGTTTGGCCAGGAAGTACCACATCTCAGTTCGTGAGGTCTGTCCACTTCCTCTGGCTGGGGGGCGTCTGGCTCTGACTTCAGAGGTTCTCATTCGCACTGGTGCCACTTGGAGACTTTCCCTAATTTCCTCTCTGATCGCTTTTACCTCTGCAGGCAGCGTCTTGAGACTCTCAACCAATGTCTCTACAGCAGAAATACGGGCCTGCATTGGGCTGTGGGTCATGCCTTCATATATCCGGAGCTTATTTGCTACAGCGCCCACTGTTTCATGGTTCTCTTCCCTATACATGGATGCCAGGAAATCGGTGTATTCAGCTGGCCCCGAGCGTGAAAGGTTCCACCACATATGTGGTGTGCATCTGACCTTGTCAGGGTCATTATTGGCTTGCCCACCTCTTCCAAAAAGCACGTCCATCATTGCCATCTCCCTCAGACGTAAAATTGCTTCTTCCATCGTCTTCCAAGTCTTCCTAATATGATGTTCCTGCAGGATTTCTCTATAAACAAACTTCTCTCTTACACTCGTTAGAAGTCGTGCCCAGAGTGAAAGGGGCTTTGATTCCCTCACGAACACCTGTTCAATAGCCACATCCTGGGCCAGAGCCCCCAAAAACCTGGCTTCAGCACCATCCAGTTGTAAGGTTTCACCCATAAGGTCCCAAACTCGGATCAACCAAGTCAGGATGGGCTCACCCGGGTGTCGAGCAATGTCTTTCCGCAAACTACGGAGATTATCAAATGACAATGACTCAGTGATGATCTCAGGCTCTGGGTCTGCTTGCTGTGGAGGTGCAGCAGCCCCCTCATCGTCTGCTGGATGGTCTAATTTGGTCTTATATTTCCTTTTCTGAATAGGGGCAACTTCCATAGGCTTGGCCTGTCCTCCTGGTTTAGCCTCATCCTTTTCTCCCTTCACTGTGGCATCAGGGGTTTTATTCTCTCGCTTTTCCCCCTTCACTGGGCTAGGTTTCTGAATGCATTCTGGAAAAACCCTGGCCCTACCTTCAAACATTCTGTAAGCTGCAGGGATACAACCCTGCAGAAAAACCATAAAGAGCAAGATATCTCTGGCATCCAGGGAGAATTTAAACATCTCAAAAGCTGTTGTAGCAGACTTGAATGGGGAATGAACAAAGGGTTGGGAGAAGAGATTCCCCTTTGTTCCTTCCCAAGGGTCCGTACTATTATCACTGAATCCCCAGAGGTAGCAGCTTAGGTTGCGGCAGGAAAACAGCCTGGAGAGCACCACCCACATGACATCCAAAGGCATCGAATTCATGGCACCATAAATCCAGAGTAAGAACTCAATAATAATTGCGGCTATTTGAGTTTTGCTCATTGATTTGTTGATAAGACTTAAACCTGCCGCTCCTTTTGGCATGAATTTGTACCAACAAAAAGCCAATATATTATACAGGATGGTCCTGATGAACCCTAAGCTCAAGACCCACATGGTGCCACAAAATAGCAGTTATCCTTCTTTGTTTACAAGCCCCACACGTTGGGCGCCAGGAAATGTCTCGGTTTGAGGGGAAAAACCAAAATGTTTTACCCACAAGCAGGGGAGGGGCCTCCTCCACAATAATCACACCACTCTTTGTCAAATTTAAGAAAAGGAATTTTAATACAAGAAGGATAACTGCTATATATATATATATATATATATATATATATGTAAACAGACTAGTGCAACCCACTTCCCCAACACCATAAGAGAGAAAAAAAAACAACAACAAAACCTAGCAGGTTTTCCTCCGGGAGAAAAGGTTATACTTAAGTGTCCTTGTCACAACCCGGCTGGCTGCAGAGTGAGTTTCAGTCCCTCTCCAGCGAAACAGACGAGCAGTGGGCTTTCAGATGGACTCAGTCTCTTCCCCCTGTGTTCCCCGTCCAAGAAGCAGAAAGGTACGAGCAACCAGCAGCAAATCCAAGGCAGGCAGCAGCACGGCAGGAAAACAGCCGTCCGAAGTAGGCAGCGGCAAGACAGCCAGGGAAAACCCCAGCAGTAACCAGCAGGGCAGCCTGCCTGCTTGGAGCCCCCACTCCCCCGTTCCGCCGAGCCAAGACTGAGGAGAATATCCAAAAAAAAAACCAAAAGAGACAAACCTGCCCCCACCCCAGCGATCACAGTTAACTGCTTCTTTTGTTAACCGCTGGCCTGGGCAGTTAAGTGGCAGGGGAGAGAATTTACATAATAATCCCAAACTACAACACACACAAACCTACTCTCTTTGCCAGGATCAGCACACGACTCAGCAGCCTCACCCAGAGGTCAGAGCACTGAGCATTGACATCACATCTTTGACTCTTTGCAAGCCTGCCTTTCAACAGAGAAGTTTTACAACCAAAAAATATCAGAAAGATCTTACTGCTGTGTTTTATTCCTTTAACACGTGGACAAAACATCATTATGGCTATGGTTGCATCCCCTGAATTTCCTCTTCCTTGATGTATGGACACATCTTTCCAGCTTGCTCTATGAATGGGTTTGACAACATAGAGCAGTGAATGTAGAGGTGGCATCAGTGCCCTTGCCAGTCCCATCTCAAACCGCTCTGAGGTCCATGGAGTGAGCAGGCCTGGATTTCTCCGAGGACAGCAACACTTTTCCAGTATTGCTGAAGGAACTGGTGTTAGGCTTGTCACTGGTTTGTCACTCTCAGACCTGTGCCTGAGAGACATCAGAAGTTTTTTATTCACTTCACTTACCCTTCTTCAGTGCAGCCAGAGCTGTTTTCCAGGGACTGATGTACAAACAGACTGGCAGCTCAGGGAGCAGTAGAGACCATTAACCTTGCAGAATGCTAATCTTCTCCTACCTATCAAGGATGTTAGTAACTGAAAATATTTCCCAGACAGCAACTAGATTTGGTTTAATTGGGTAATGCTACTCTCACTGGACTTCTTGGGGCATTTGTAGAAAAATTGGACTTTTTTACTTCAGCTATGACCTCCTGTCCTCTGTGAGACACCCCAAATTTGCAGGTTCCTTCAGCTTCTGTACTGAGTTATCACAGGACAAAGGGCTATGGGGCTGACTACCTCAGTCCCCATGGCTGGGAGGCACAGATGGTGCTTCACTCCACGTTGCACATTTTCAACATTTATGTTGCACCTCTGTTTTGCTTGCCCAAGACATAGAGCAAGCCAGGTAGGGCATGAGCCAGTGCCAGCTCTCTGCAAATCTCGTGCCACTCCTTCCTCTTGTTCCCTACCCTGCAGTGCAGAGCTCCGTGGTGAATGACAAGCCTCAGAGCCATTGCAAGTATATGTGGAGATGAAGGAAAAAAAACATTTGAGCTGGTGCCACAAGATAAATGAACTTGACCTCTTGACCTAGATAGTACCAGCTCAGGGAGGAGTGCCATTTGGGGAAGGCTTTTCTATATGTACCAGAATCAAAGGGAGGCTGTTCAGTGTTCAGGGGCTCCTGAGCAACTTATCAGTGTCAGAATACAACAATTTAGCCATCAACAGCTGTGTTTCCATGGCTGCAAAACATGATGCATAGTCCTGGCCTGCACTGCCTTATCCTGTCCGTCTGACTCACAGCATGGTACACACTGGTGGGAAGGGGCTTTGGAAACCTCTGAGGGTAGACATCCCTCATATATCTGTAGCACCCTGGGGCAGGACTTTTTCTCACTGTTAAACCTGAGCTTCCAGAAACACAGTTTCTGGCAGTTACCCCTTGTTGTAATGTCTATCGCAATCATCCTCTGTGTAAAATCCTTTCAGAGATCAAGTAGCTGTTCCTGGGTTTGTGCTCCACAGGAGCAGAAAGGAATAAGGGCAGAGATAACTGGGTTCTTCACCATACAGTGGATAAAACACCATCAAGAGAAACCTGTAAAATTACTCTGTGGGTATTGAGATTAAGCACAGCAGAAGAAATGCACAATGTTAATACACACACACACACACACATATATATATATATAAAAATGCACATTAAAGTTGTAAAACTGTGTTCGTTAAAGTTATAAATTTTCACTTCTCTATCCTTTTGCAGAATTCAAAGTGGAAAAAAAATCACATTTTCCAAATCTTCGAGAGTACACCTTTGAGAATGTGAATCATAATTTTATCCACTTTCGATTTCTTAGGATTAATGTACTTGTTCAAGGGACTCACAAAAAGTTTTCCTTGTTTTTCCATATCTCCAAGTTTGAAGATTTTGGCTTTTTATTACTTTGCTATCTTCACTGTCAGGGATAGAAAGCAAGCAAGTTACTGTTTCTTCTGATCTCTAATTTTTTTGAAGTTGAGGATGCTGTAAAACCTTGCAGAGAAAGAGAAGGGAAAAACAAGGAAAATCCTACTCCAGGATAATCCATCTTCTAACATTTAGCATGAAGATGCTAGATGTTGATAACTTTCAAAAGCAAAACTGAAACAGCAGTATTCATTTTAATTCCAGACCTTTTATTTTTTGGAGTTATTTAGTCTCAAAAAATCTACCTTCTGTAAAAGCTCTTTTCAAACTAACTGCAATGTCCAAAGCGGTTGTTGTTCGGGTACCAAACCCATCGTTTGAGTCTATCACCTTTGGTGCCAAACACAGTTAATCCTTAAGCAGCCACAAAAGAACCAATTCATTATAAATACAGAGAAAAGATTGCTCTGCCTGTTTTTATTGCACATGTGTTGCCAGCAAGAAAGCCATGAGCAAAGGTCAGAGTCTGTAATAGCATCTCTGGAGCAGGCATCCAAGGATGGAATGAGACTGGAAGCCAAAAACAGGCCTGCTGAAACCTGCTTTGCCCAAGGGAATGGACTGGCCTAGCAGAGCCCTCCTTGATTCAGCCATTGATTGATACAGGAGATCAGACCAAGCACAGCAGAATCACATTAATAAGTAAGCATTGTCTTCTAATTATCCCATCTCGCAAACAATCTCTGCCAGAGCTTCAGGTTTGAGGAGAGAACTTGCCAGCAGAGCATTATTTGGGTAGATAAAAACCTCAGCATCCCAGTTTCTGAGATCTGAGGGCTTCTGCAACTGAGCTCATAGAGCATGAGGTTCTAAGACACCTCCTCACTGCTGTAATACTTGCCCCAGCAGTGAATAATGTATTAAGATACTGAGTACTAAGGGCATTTCTCAACTACTAGTGCAGGAGATGGCCTCATTCACCTTTTCAGAAGTAACTAGCACAAAGATCAGACCTGTATCCCCTTGTCTGCAGAAGAAATGAAGCAGATGTCACTTTTCATCTGCCCTGTGAAAAAGGTTGGAGAAGCAAACTGTGCTGCTAAGGACAACAGGAGAAATGAGTGGCAGAAACTGTTAGGACAACTTTGCTAAGCTGTGGAAATCTTACACATTTTGGGGAAGAGGATTTCTTCCACCAAAGTACACTTTTTCCTTCATCTTAAGACAAAGAGCAAACTTGCAGACCTTCAGGAAAGACAAAGTATTTTCCTCACATTTAAAACTGACTCATTTTTTAAAATTTGAATTCCACCATTGATGTTTTGCAGGAACTAGGATCTAATGCAAAATTATAGGCGTGTTTGGGTCTGCTTAACTTCTGTGTGGCCCATGGTTTTGTTCAAGTCCCTCCAGATATTCAGGCCACGTGCTTTTCTTCTCCCATTTCCCTGCCTTATTACAGCTGCAGAGCAGTGCTCCCATTTTGTCCCATGCCTGGTGGACAGGACTTTCCATCAGCAATATGGCCAGAAAAAACTGTTCCCAGTGCATATAAAATTTGCTCCAGCAGTTACAAACTATAGACTGGAACTTCCCACCAAGTAGCTTCCAGATGACAGATCTCTAGTTTCAACCCAGCATTACAGAATGAAGTTTTGTGCATTAGTATTAGTGTACTTTTCTAGATTTTTTCCACTTTTATTTTTTTACAGAAATCACACACAATGAGATATGCTCTGTTGGAGTGATTGTAAAAAACAAGTTGACAATTTCCCTTTAATTCAATTACTTAGTAGTCACAGAATAATATAATGGCTTGGGTTGGAAGAGACCTTAAACATCATCCAGTCCCAACTCTCCTGCCATGGGCAGGGGTGTCACACACTAAACCAGGCAACTGAAAGATCATCCAACCTGGAATTGAACACTTCCAGAGATGGGACATCCACAGCTTCTTTGGACAACCTGTTCCTGTGCCTCACCACCCTGTGAGCAAATGAACTTCTTCGTAATATCTAATCTAAATCTCTCCTCGCATTTCCAGTTGCTGGAAAAAACACAAACAACCAAATCCAAACCAAACAACTAAAGAAATAAACATGAAGACAATGAGGTAACAGTGAGGCTACAGTGAGGTAACATTTGGTGTTTTGAACTCTGTGCAGAGGAAATTCTATTGGCCCTGAATTCCAGCTCCCTGGGTCCTGAATGCTTTTTCTTAATAAACTACAGACTAGGACCTATCACTTTTGAAAGTCCTACCTGTACTGTCTTAGCTGACTCACAACAAGTAATTAACATGTAATAAGAAATAAAGGCAGAAACAAGATGCAGATAGTTGAAAGCCATCAGTTTGGACCATAATAACTAGGTGATTTTTGGAAGAGAATTTACCAGGCAGTGGTGGTCCATTGTCTTCCTTTTACTAGTGTAGAAGGGGACAGAAAATGGAAAAGAATATGGAAGGGAAGGAAAGAAGGAAGGTAAAAGAAGTGCTATTTTGATGATGATTATAATACTAATCTCCAAAAGTTTAAATTAATTTTTAAAATTCCATGGAAATCTTTGATTCATGAAGATATTAAGGTACTCATAGAAACTCCCTGTTAAAGCACATTTTTCAAGAACAAAGCCAAATGGAGATCTTCTTACATGCCCTAAAAACAACAGGCTAAATGAAAGTTCTGCAGGGAAGTTGTGTGCAGTTCTGTGCCATGACAGATATGCATCCAGCTGCAGACCTGCAGGTGTGGTCCTACAGTATCCGTTCTCCGCAAACAAAAATCCTTCATTGCTGTTATTGACTATCCAGTGACAGACAGTAAACATGCATATTTGCTTATATGAATAGGACCAAATAATTCAATACATGTCTAATCTTTGATACATTAATAGTATTTCCTTCTGCTTTAAAGTGGCAAAACAAGAATCTTAGTTTTGTGTTACTCCAAGGTAGTATTTCAGTGCATGCAGGTAGAAAGCAGGGACAGGAGCTTTCCACATGTCACAGCATATGCTGCCAGTGCCCCACCTCTCTCCTGGTACTTTTAAGTGGGTTTTCACTAACCTCATACTGGCAGGGCTGGCCCCACAGTCAGGTCCTATTTGCTCTGTGAGCTTCCAGCCATCAGCTGACTTGCAGGAAAGCTGTCCTGTGTATGCCTGCAGACTTACAGGAAGTGTGAACGAACTTCCTTACTTTAACCCAGGTATTCAGCCATTTGACTGTGTGCCTGTCTGCACAAGGATAATCCTCAAAATCTATCCTCCCATCACAGTCCAGGCCAAGATCCAACTCCTCTGAGTTCCTGTTCATGGAATGAAGTAGCAGTTATTAAATTTACAGAAAGCTTTTATTTTTAATTTTGTAAAATTGGCCTGAGCTACAGTGTTTGCTTTTCAACTTTTCCTATGTTTGCCATGGGGCTGGATCTGAATACTGGCATCCATCTAACTTACAAAATCTACAAAACATAAAAATGTGGCAGGAACATTACTGCTCTGTACACATCAGATATTAAACTATTAATTGTTCTTCTCCCTCCTCTTCCACTGTGTGCAGTTCTGAAATTACAAGTAAGATTTTTCTCTAATTTACACTGATTGTAAAAGAGCTCCTTCAAATCCTGAAGATTTTTCAGTGCCAGAAGTTAGGTCCTTGGTTTTAATAATATCAAGTTCCTCAGGACACATCAGCTCCCACTGAAGACTAATATTGCACACAATTTACTTGAAGATTTTCAATCCTAAACTAATTGACCTCAGTGCCAGACTAAAGGGCAATGAGCAGCAATATACTTTGATCATCTGGGTATTGGACTGCCAAAAGCACTCCTGCTCTAAGTGAGAGGAGAGAAAACCATTAATGCTCTTCGGGAGGTAGCTCCAAGACGTGTTAGAAGTGTGACTGCATAAAAACCTTCTCAATTGTGCATTTTAGAAGAATGATCAAACACCACTGTAAGCCAGAAGAGATGCTCATCTTCCCCTTACTTGCTTCTTTGGTCTCTGTCATACAGAAGCCTCAGACAATGCAGAGACAGCTGTGCTGTTTCACCAGCCCTCCCCTGAAACAGGAACTCACAACACAGAGACTGAGACATTTGCTCAAGGCAACTCAAACACTGTGGGAGAGTTCAGGTTGAACTAGGAGTTCAAATTCTCACCTGCTGTGTTCAGCATGCTGTTCATTACACCTTGACTGTGCCTAGAACAAGGGCAACCCAAGACAATCAAACATCTAATAGGAGTTCCCCTGGTTGCAAAATGTGCCCATGGCTTCCTATTCTTTCTCTGTGTACCTCCAGATCTGTTTCCTTTGTACGCTCCCCAGACCGAACAAGCTCAGCTCCCTTGGCCTCTCCTCCCACACTGAGTGCTCCAGCCCTGACCACCTCGATGGCCTCTACTGGGCTTGATCCAGTACCTCAATGATGGTCCTGTCCTAGGCAGCCCAATCCTGAGCACAGTATCCAGACGTGGTCTTGCCAGAGTACAGTGTATGCAGCAAGACCCTCATCTCTTCTGCAAAACTGCTTCCTAATCTGTTAGCCCCAGTTTGTCCTGCTGGCGGTTGGTTTAGTTGAACTCCCTGAAGGTCCTGAAGAGAGAATCTTGCTTCCACATCTACTTTTTTTTTTAATGCAGTAACAGGAAAACATAGAAAAGTTGACATTTTCCTGACAAATCCATAATCTGTTTTATTTTAGTTACTGTCACTGGAAAAAAATGAATCCCCACCTACTCAGTTCTCGCTTAGGCTATATTAATATTTTAAGGCATTTCAAAATATCCTTGATTCCCAGTCATAAACTGGAGAAAAAATGATGTCACAAAGGAGGTTACAGATCTGAGCTTCCCTGCTGTCAATTCTCCCCCACACGCACCTGTGCCTTACTGCTGATCTGTAAGTTATTGAAAGAGTATCCCAGGGAGACTGAACGTATATCTAAAATAAGCTACAGAGATTTCCATCCATTCAGGCAAACAACCACAAAAAAAAAATCCATCAGGGAGAAAAAAGAAAAAAGTAAGGAGTGGTGGTTCTCCTACTGAGAAAATCTGAGAAGATTTAAGTTAAAATATAAATGTATGTTCTGCCACCTTTTCCTTCACCAGGATTCAGCTTTTCTGTTTGTTTCCTAATTGCAGTAGCTGTAACGTGTAATGATTCTTTGGCCAGAATTGCCATGCATTCAACCCAGCCATTGTGTCTCCTGACTGCTGCAAAGCACAGAGTTGTTAGCTATGGCTCAGAAAATGCAGCCAGGACAATCTGAGGATGAGCAGTAAGGAAAAGAGCTGGCCTAATTTGAAAGGAAGACTTTCTCATCTAGAAACCATTAGATGCTGTCAAACCCCAGAATTTTGCCATTGTGATTCATGGTTGGATGGTGGATGCAAAATTTAAAAAAAATGTCTTGAGAGCTTGTCTAAGGTGGTCTTTGGGCCTATAAGCATCATGAAAAGCCTTTATAGGTTGTAGGTGTTGAGGGTGATAAAGGACAACACTTTTCAGTCTGTTTTCCAGTGTGTATCTGATAAGGGCAGGGAACAATCCCCCAGCATGATGCGGACATCCACCCTTAAATTCCCAATGCTGGTGTCATAGAGATTTCTGCCTGTATCTGGGTTGGAAGGGACATCAGAAGGCTCCCAGACCTGCCCTGACTTTGGAGCAGGACCATTGCCAACACTGGATCAGGTCTGCCATGGTTCTGCTTAGCTTTCACAGACTACTCAGCACCTCACCAAGTACTACAGCTTCTCTAAACACCCAACATAATTTTCCAACAAGACTCAAGGAAGCTAACAGGGACTGTGCCTTAAAAAGGCTAAAAGTGAGAAAAACCTAAAAAATTAAATCCCCTATAGTTTAGGATGCACATCAATATATCTAAATGAATTCCTCCTTTATTTTTCACAGACTAACCCAATGGATAAGTAGTCCAAGAAATGGGAAAGCAAAACACTGGGGTTTTTTAAAGGACAGAATAGATCTTTTGAGGACATGTCTTTCCTAGGAAAAATTAAGACATGTTTGCGAGTGAAAATACAGTGTCTCTGGAAATATTCCTAGGTTTTCTTTGAAAAAAATATTCAAAGAAATGAAGAAATTCTTTAGTGGCAGCAAGACTATTGAAGAGCTGTATTGAGGGAGAGAAAGGAGAAGAATAGAAGACAAAAGCATTGAAGAAAATCTGAAAAACTACCACAGATCATTGTTACAAGAAAGGAACACAAAGAATCTTAAATGTCTTTCTGTAGCATCTCTGTTTCTAGGTGACTGAGACTGGGAGGTTTCACTGTCAAAAGTTGAACACACCTGTCCTATTATTTTACTAATTTGAACATCTGTCTGATAAAAAAACATGCTCTGAGTTGAACATATTTCACTAGAAATAACATATCCCATGTATTAGGAAGAGGTTCATGCTGTAAACCTGTAGTGTCATGACCAAACAGGAGATTGTTTAATTAGCTCATAATTTCTCTCAAAAGCAATGGAAAGCATTACCTGGTTGCAGTATATTCATGTCAGCATTTTCAATAGGTACAAGAGAAAAGATTTTTAAGTGGTGAAGGTTTCCAGATTAACAGTTCCTTACCTAAAATAAAAAGAACCATTTATTTTATGCAGACAATATAGACTTTAAGAGATATAAAGACCATAAAAACAACTCTCAAAGTAAAGGTGTGAGCCCTTCTAATTCCAGGTCAGAGTCAGGAGGCAGCATGCTTTCTTTATGGAGGCAGCTTCCAGAGGGACCTTTACAAGTGATGAGCAACATGAGCTTCTCCATCCTGGGCCACTTAAATCCTAGGAACCTCTCTGTCAGGCATCTTCTTTTGGCTATGCCAGCACCTTCAGAGAACAAAGTCTACAGGACACAGGGAGTTTCTTTGCTTTGGGCAATGGCTGCTTTCTGAAAGCTGGAACATGGCATGTGTTTTGGCAATGGCTGTGTTACTCCAGTGGGTTTTATTTGGCTATGGCAGGTGTTACAGAATGTGTGCAATCTGTTCTTGGAGTGAGGAAATGCTTTCCATTAGAAGAATTGCCATTTCCTCCCACTCTTGAGGCCTCCTGTGTAGAGTGAGTTGTTGACAACAGGGCATAGAATGCGAGCAGTTTTCCAGGCATCACATATCACCTTCCCCCACTGCAAGGATGGGATTGATATCGCAGCTTCCATCTACTCACACTGAAAGATGTGCAATTTCCCTACTTCCTTTACTAACTAATCTAAATACAGAAAGTTAAAAATTACTGTGTTTCAATGCTTTGTTTTAAAAGCAGTGCAATCCTTTAATCCAGTGCAATATCCACCTCATCATTGGGAGAGTAATAAACAGTTGAGAAAGAAGTGAATGCTCTAAAGGTGACAAAATTCAAACACAGCTCTTTGGGGGTCTATATTTGTGGCACCACAGACACAGAATAAGGGTGTTTTACTGCAGCCTAGGGCACATGACATTGTCTCTGGCCACAAGGACCCTCACCAGACTACCATGATGCAAAAGAGGGGTAACTTTGTGCAGAAAGGCTGGGTACCTTGACCAATGGCACACACAAATGCTGTGCCAGGGATGGGAGGTGACTCTTCCTGAGTGTCCCCTCTGAGGAAAGAGACACCATTTTACTCCTGACCTTTGCATAGCACCAGCTATGATGCTTAGGTTCTTCACTTTAAGGCATAATTCAGCTATTCATATCTACCTAAAGCATCTTCCCCAAATAGCCTTGAATCTGAACTTCAATGCATTCACAAAAGGACAATTTATTGTGCCCACTAGGAACTCACACCAGTGCCTGGCCCTCCTTGCTAGAAAACAGGCTTATACCCTATAATCCAGCTACGTTTTGATCCTCTTCTCAAAAACTAGACTGAGCTCTTTAAGAATTGATGCAAAGTAATTTTTTTTCCCAAAACCATACTCTATCTTTTCAAAATTAAGGAGCAACCTGTGCATTTTGCATTGTTCAACTATCTTACAACATCCCAGAGAGCAGTCACATTCAGGACAAAGGCCCAATGAGGTTGTGCAGTACTTCAAAGAAATTAACCTTTATTGTTGTGTCAGGGGCAAGAGCTTTGATTCATGATCCCTTGGTGTCCCAGCCCTCTGCCATAGGAACTTCTGTGAAATTATTTCCAAATTTATTCCCTGTCATAGAGACACCTTCACCAGAAAAGCATTTTGTACAAGTCATCACCTGCATGTTCATGGTACCCTGAGAGTCAGAAGTACAGAAAATTATCATTGTATGAAAGATTAAAGCCATCACAGTTTTGATTCGGCAAAGCTATTACATACACATTTTATTTGTCAGCATAAGACAACTAAACAAAAGGCTTGAGAATTTGGCAAGAGCTGAGCAGAGAAATCATTGTTGAAACCCAATAAAATTCCCATGCAAGGTTCTTCCTAAAACCCTGCGCATTAATCCATGTATTTGCTTTTTAATCTCCTTTTTTTCAAGGACTAGGAGAAATATTTCAGAAAGCTGTTTGATGGAAACCAGTCTCTCATTTAACAGGCAGTACTAAGTGCAGGACAAGGCATTGTGGCAAAGCTCTCTACACAAAACTCTCTTGGGACTATTCTTATTTAATAAATGCAAGAAGCAATTACAGAAGTCTTTCCCTAAGCTGTTAGAGAGCGCTACATACCTGAGAGAAGAGCAATGGTTTTTTTCTTGTTGACATTTAATACTATGCAAGGGTTAAGAAGCTACAGCCAAGACCCTGCTGAGCCCAGGGTGGTAGAGACACAGGAGACAACGCATGGGATTCTCCCGGTACAAGAAAAGAAAGCTAAGACCAACAGGTAAGCCTAGATATACGGTCAGGGTAGTCTTTCATGCAAAAGGACTGGTTCAACAGAAGAAAATTTCATCCTGTGCAGGCACTTTGGGAAGTACCACAGTTCTGAGGACAGCAGTTCAACAGAACACCACTGAAGACCACGCTGGAGGAGGTACAGGATGATCCTAGGCCCTGCTGTAGCACACAACAGGGTTGATTGCATAGCCTTTGCAGCCAACACAAGGTCAAGTTAACATGAAAGACAGCACTGTCCAAGTCATTAAGCTCCCTCCTATGCCGGAGCAGTGTTGTCTGAACAGCTAAGCAGACACCAGAGTTCCTACATTTGGCAGGACACTTTGAAGCCAACCAACCTGCCAAGAATGGGCAGAGCAAAAAAGATGAGTTTTATCCATAGAAGAACCCTGGTAAATTACCACATGAATCGTATAAATGGCTACTGAGACACTGAGAGCACCTGGATGAGAAGACCTGAGTTTAAATCCAGTTTCCAGTCCAATTTGAACTTGAACCTTGAATGTCCAAATATAAAAATCGTGCTGCCAGATAAACTTCATCACAGTCTGTCTTCTGATGTAATTGAGTTTATGCCTCATCAACCAACAGAGAAATGACTCAGCATCAATTATGGGAGGGAAGTGTTGTTTCTCTCTCCAGTCATTCCCTCCAGATCTTGTGTCTCGGGGTAAGGAAAAAAAGGCAAAGTGAAAAAAGAACCTCTACCCTTAAGATCACTGCAGTGTTTTAAAAAACAGTTTGGTCCAAAGTCCAAGAGATTATCCAGGCTATATTACATGCTTCTAACCAGAGACAAGACATGGGAGATAATCTTTGGTGAGTGAGCCCAGCCCAGAGAATATAATGTTATTATTGTTTTATCCTAATGTTCTACTTTTTTTATTATTATTTTCAAAACAGGCATATCATGTGGCAGATACTGGCATTTAAAATCAAGTGCAGTTTGCACTCCTCTCAGGAAGGCTGAACCATTCCCAACCAGCTCTGCTAAGAAGAGAAATTATACCTTTTCCACCTGAGTTTATCTATCAAATCTTTGCCCATTTCTAGTCTGAACTTCTCTTATTATACAAATGTGTGGGCAATAAAAGGACTCTAATATCTAAGAAGTGTCATAAAGAAGGAGAGAGATTTTAAACTCTGCCAAATAATTTCGGTCTCTCCAAAGGAATAATCAGCTCTCTAAAAATATAGGGGGTTGCTATGTTAGGTACACAAGCTTGCTAATGACATCTTAATGTCTTGATTGAGAAATCTTTTTCTTCTCATCTGAAAAGAAATGCTTTCTCCAAAGCATTTTGCACCTTAAATGTAAAGGTATAGGGAAAAGGGTCACTCAATATAATCAGATGAGCAACCCACAACTATTTATACCTTGTGTAAAATGCTAGTATTTACATTAAGTTATAGTAAGTGCAGTCATTTCAGCACCCTGTTGTCACTCAGAGTCTCTTAGCTGTTTTCAGCCCAGTATGGCAGAAACATTTGCAAAAAAATTTAGTCTCCTATGTGTATAGTAAAAAAATCATTGGCTAGACTGTAAACACTCAACAAGGCCCCCATGGAGAGAAAGGCATGTAATAATCACCTGGAGCACTTCCTTGGAGGTGACAGCCAGTCAACCGACCAGTACATGTGTAGTGGCTGCCTGTTTAGCACATAGCCAGTTCTGGACTAGTCCTGGCTGTCCCTACACTACACAGCTGTCCCTGATGTGACCATGGGGAGAGAAGTGTGTTGCTTTGGAATAGGATCCAGTTTTGCAATAGATCTGCTACTGCCCACGTGGAGTGAGACTAGAACAGATGGCCCAAAAGCAGGGTTAACACTCACTGGTGAGGACCCAGGAGCTAGAGGGGAAAATCTGTGGTCAGAGAGACGAAACCCACTCTGACAGCACAGTCCCGAGCTGGAAGCAGGGAAAGGGTGGTGGACAGTCAGCAAAGGAGTGGCATGAAAACAGGATCCAGATCACCACTGTGCTGGTTTAAAGGTAAACCGGCAGGAGAAACAAACCCACCACAAGAGAGATTATATGACAGAATTCCAATTTAATAAAAATGTTACAATAAATGCAATAGCTCAAAGAGAAGATGGTTTTAAACCAACAAAACCCAGAAGTGTAACCCAGCACCCTGGGGCACAAACACAAAAGTGTTCCTTAACTCCTATGCTGAGCCCCAAGAGGTTGCCCCAAGTCCAAAGTAAAGGAGATGAAAAACCTGTCGGTGCAGAAGACGGTTGCAGCGTGGTTGAGAGTAGTTGTCTCCTCCTGTCGAGGTTCTCATCCTCCTCTGGATCAGCCAAGTGGTTTCCCAAGTCCCAAAACCCCTGGTGCCGTGACACCCACCCCCCAAAAACAGGACTCTGAGCACGTTAGTGTAGGGTAAGATAAAATGTAAAGGTCCTTTAATATCACAGGCCTACGGCCTACAGGAATACATGACATGCATGTACACCTCAGTTCTAGTTTCCATGGCTTTTGTAATAAGATCCGTCCAAACATTGCTCTACACATTTCTCAGTCCAGCCCCAGTCCCACCCCTGGTCCAACCCCTGGAATTGGGTCTGGGGTCATCAAGACCCTCTGTCTTCATCAGCTCCTCTTCTTCAGGCAAACAAAAGTCTCTTGGAATTCATCCAGTTCTGACTTCTGGGTCACTCTGACCTGTGTTCATGTCTTGTTCTGTAGGCCTTCTGATAGCATTCAGCTCTTTACCTTGAAAAAGAGACTAAGCAACTAAGAGAATTTGAGCTACTGATAAATGCTAAGGGTTAGGATGTATAAACAATGAACTTAGGCTGCCAGAATATTAGCACATTACATCTACATTTGCTACAGTTACTGTGCTCCTAAAATCTACAAAATGTGAAAATCAGAACAAAATCCCTTTGGCAACACCCCCAAGATTATATCCCCTCAGGTTCAGGTGGGACCGCCCAGTACCTCCGCCAGGGCAGGGAATTACACAATGGGTGATCTCATTCTGTGAGTCATGGGGTATTTTGGAATCATCGATGGCCCATTAGCAGACATGACACCTCAGGCTGGGTGTGGAGATGCTAACGACTTCCCGGAAGGGAGTTATCACAGCTCTTATCTCACAGGTGTCTTTCACACCCAGCTCACACCCTGAGGGCTCAGGTGTGCCCTGGGCAGCTACTGCAATTGGTCCATTGTTAACACTCTTGGGAAATGGTATAGAGGGTGTAGAATACACAGCTTTGGTCACACCCACACAGTGATAAACTGGTCCCACCTGCTGAACTAGGACACCATGTACAAAGGCAGAGCTGCCCACGGGCAGTCAGGTTGCTGATGGACTATGAGGTCTGTCTCACAAAGAAAGAACTCCATACTAGCAGGAAGGGAACAAAACCCTCAGCATGGGGCATAACACCTTTGGCATTGAAGATATGGAGCCCCTTGATTTAGGTCCCAGGTATTTGGTTACTCTTCCTTTACACCAGGACAGGGGAGAAAAGAAAAAAAGTCACTACCCACAGTAGTTTGCTGAGAGATGGTGAGCATGAGCAGGCACCACACTCAGCAGGGTAGTTGCGTTGTCCAGATATGGCTCTTTAAGGAAGAATTAAATTCCCACACCACATGTGTTGTTTGCAGTTATGAAAATGTGGTCCATTTTTGCAGGGGATAAAAAGATGCATCTTTTTCACTAACAGCTCAGCAGATGTTCTCTGTCATTCCTAACATTAGTCGACTACTATTCCAAAATCTGTGTGAGATCTATCCATCCTTCTAGTCACATGCTGCCAGTTCCTAATGTAAAGCACGTATACAAACTGAATTAATCAAAACTGATCCTGCGCTCGTGGTTTCGCAGATATTTCATCCTTCCTCCAACTTGTCCACACTTCCTTCTCTCCCACTCCCTCCCCCTCCCAAGCACAATATCATAAGAAAGAAAAATAAACCAGCACAACACAAGATACAAAGCAACAGAGCAACTTAACAGGACCAGATGGTATCCCTGAGAAACTGAAATACAAGCACACATCAATTACTGCAATATTCAGCCCTCATAAACTTTCAACAAATATGTTCACATAAACAAGATCCTACATTCTGCATCCTAATTAATTTTCACATTTGTCTAAAAACTCTTTCAAGTAGAAGAAAAAATTATTAAAGGAACACTTGCTCAAAGTGTTTTTTCCTCCAGTATCTGAAAGAAAATTCTAGGTTTTCTTTATTTCAAGCTAATATTTGAATGCTCTTCTCAAATATTTCTAGTGATTTTGAAGAAGGGCTAATTTTACCCAGAAGTGTGGCTTTTTCTCTGTGAGGGGGTCCTAGACACTTGCTTAGATGGGCATAAAATTTACTTTTGCTCGGCATTTTATGTGAAGTAGGAAAAAACCCAACCTGAATGTCACAGCAAGCCAAACCACAGAGGAAACTCAGAGTTTTTCAAATAACTGATACCTTGACTCAGTAACTGTAATGAGGAGGTGGGAAGTGGGAAGATTTTCAGGATGAAATCTAGACTCTTCTACAAATCAAAGTGACTTTGACACAGCTTTTGCACTGGCATTCCTTCCTGCCCCTGCTTCAGTGGGTGGCACACTGCCACTGGTGTGTAAAAAACATGGGGTCAAATGTTCGGTAAGTAGTATTTACAGACACTAGGAAGAGATTGCAAAATTATTTGGGATGTGTTAGGGGTTTTTTTAATCACCTTCAAAATAAAAATATATATACTTTGTGGTTTTTGAAAAGGAGAACGTGGAACAACATACGGAGAGGATTCAGGGGCCAGCCCTGGAGCAGCTTCACTGACAGGTCCTCAGCACAGCCACAGCCAAGCATGAACCTCCGCCGTCCCAAGTTACATGCCTGCTGTGTGCATAGATCAGGAGGGGCCGTATGTAGGATGGGACTGCTCTTTAATAATGCTGAGGAGCTGCCATGCACTCCTGTGAAACAAAAGGAGATGGTAAAGGCCTCATGGGCAAAACCACAGCAATTGCAGGGATCCAAGATGCCAAGAAGCCATGACCTAAATGGAAAGGTGCCAGCGCACCACAAATCTGCGGGTGGTCTGGTAACAATGAGCACAACTCTTCAACAGTGGAAAACTCAGCCCTTCAGGATCCTGATAGACCAGACATTTGAGAGGCCCATAGGCAACTTCCACATACACACACAGCTAATACATGGTACTCCTAACTAAGGTATTTCTGGCCAGACAGTGAAATAATTTCTTTCTCAGGTCAACACCTCTTCTTTGTTTACAGTCAAAGCTTTCATATCAACTGTATTTTAATTCCAATGTACTGGTAACATACCCATAGCCTATACTACAGGTGTGTAGTGGCAAAGAGCATAAATGCAAGAGTATGTAAGTTTGCCATGCATGTCAGTGAGCAATAAGGAAATCTCTGCTCTGGAATGTGCTCAAGCATGTTAACTACTTTAGACTTATAGCAAAGATTCAGCAACGCTGTAGGTATTTTGGCAATCCTTGCAAGTTAGAGTATCATCTATGCATAAATCATCTCTACTCATTTGACAATGCAACCGGTGTCACAGGCACAGAGTAACCATAGCCATGAACAAACAAATGGGGGACATTCTTGAAGGCAAATCTTCTGCATTTTGTCACGATATCTGTTTGCAAGCATATCTTTTCAGTTCAAGTGTCCAACTGTTTTGCATTGTCATGCCCAGGCACATGGCCCAAATGCTGGACCCTTCCAGGCAGCCCACAGGCTGCAGAAGATGCCACATCTTTCTAGTAGTTATGTTTAATGCATGAGTGTGCCCATATCTCTATCCCACTACTACGGACTCCACAGCCCAAACTGGGAGTGCATCAGCTGAAAGCAAACTTAAGCACAAAGGCAGAGGAGATGAAAGGGACATCAACAGAAGACAGTCGTCTGCAGGTGCGGTTTCTATGTAGCACACAGCCAAAAGCATCTGGTATGCGACAAAACTAGTGCTGCTTTTGGTAGGATGGGAATCAGTTTGGAAAAACAAAGCAGTAGATCTGCCCAGACTGCTTGGAAAGGGCCTGGGAAAATGCTGTTGCCTACATTTCTGATAGGGCCTTTGGAAATAGAACTAAGAAAGTGTGACAGCTGGAGGTCATAGTGCCTTTGTTTCAACTCCCCTCGTCCACATAATATCAATCAGAAAATGCTCTTCACCTCTCACTTTCAGTACCAAAACTTTAACAGCAAAACTGCTGGCACCTGATCTTGGTGGGATCTCTTGGCTCTGTTCCAAGAACAGGGTCCTACAGCACTTGGCGGCTGGTCCTCTATACACAGTGAGCAAGCAGGACTCACTTCCTTCAAGGCTGCAGCCTGAGCTGTCACAGTTCCCACACTCCTTTCCCAAGGACCAAGCAACATGCCCTGCAGCTTATGGCTTCTTCCCTGCTCTCCTCTCTTATAATTCATTAGCTGAGCAAAGTTTCTCTCCATCTCTTTCCCATCCTAGATGTCAGACACCCATTTTCCCTTTCCCAGTAGAACCACAGGAGTGCAGGCTATGGCACAGCAGAGAGCTGGCACTCAGCAAAGCACAGAGAGCTCCCACTGCTCTCTTTGAAAGCAAAGGTTCATTGCTTTCCAGGCAGAGTTTAATCAAGGTTTAATGTTGATGAGTTTGGAACTAGAGGTCCCTAGACTAAATGGGCCTTGGGATAGAGGTTTGCACAAATAGCCTGAAACAAGGACTGGCATTTAGCTGTGAGAAGGTTTTACTTCAATGCCACTCTTTTCCAGGGCCTGGTAATAATTTGGAAAAGAACACTCATCTGGAGCCAGTCAATGCAATTAGAAATACAGGAAAAGCCTGATTGTTTTTCCATGTATGAAACATTAATAAAATGAAGTCATTTCTCTCCAGCCCAAGTATTGACTGTAACTATAGATAGCAGGCAGTAGTAGCTGCTAAAAAATATTGAAGTGCTTTTATATGGCTACTGCTATGGTTTACTATTTAGGGACAGGAGAAAGGTTGCCTTTTAATGAAGTGCAGTTACGCAGAACAATGGAAAGGAGGCCATTAATACATAATACTGCTGCCCTTTACATTATTAGTGTGAAAGCACTTGCCAGATGAATAGAAACAGGTTTAAACTTGCTTTATTATTTCTATAATGTTAATTTGCCCAGAGCAGCTCACTCTCTGGTTAATCTCTGCTGGGAGAGAGATTCCTATCTGACAAAATCGTATTTAGCATATTTTAGTCTTTCAGGGTTTCAAGTGGCTCTCGTGGTATGGCCAGGGTCACAGGTCAGGGAAAATAGGTCACCCTTCAAGCATTTCCTCACAGTCAGGCCTTGTTCTTCAGCTGTTGGCCTTTAGGCAATACCTAAGAACTCAATCACTGTCCAAAACAACTCTGTCATCTCCTAGTTTTGCAGTTGAAAGCTTGCCTTGGAGGGACTGGTACATCTGTGACCCTGGACAAGTTACATGAACTGGAAGTCGGTGACCAAGGGCACCTGAGGACACAGACCCAAAAAGTTTCTGTAGTCCAAGTTCCCTAGCTGTGAAACAGCACCTCTGTATTTCATACCTATGGACGAAAGGCACATTGATGAAGAACATGGATTGCTTAGAGGAAAGTAATGATAATCATATCACAGAGCAGAGGCAGGAATTTCTAAAAACTAGAGCAGGTTCTCATCAGATTGTCCTGTATGTTGCAGCAGGGTGTGACTAAGGAGCTGCTGGGCTGAGCAGGGGTTGTCAGAATCTGCTTTGTTAATTCAGTTAATTCACTACGTTGTGCTACACTGAGTTGGATAAATATTTTTTACTTCGTTAGCTCATTGCAGGACTTTATATTTAAAAGGAAAGCACCAGTTAAAATTTCTCAGAAGCAGTACCTGCACTTGTACCTTACCACAATTTTGTATCCAAACTGTTAGAAAAAGTAAAGGTCAGCCTCTGGAATTTAGCACTTTCAAGGCCTATCAGGGAAAGTTGCCTAGGTGAAGGTTAAACCTGAATGTAAGTAGTTTCAAGCCTTGAAGGAATAAACCTAGATGCTAGAATAGACTAAAGTAATATTTAATTATTAGTTTGTAGAGATAAGACCTAGCTACAGTTGTGGGTTTTGCTCTGCTAAAATTCTTACAAAGAACCATATGCAAACGCAGAAGGCATCACTAATATGCTTTGGTTAGCAATATTGAAGAAATGTTGTTACATTACAGAGCCTTGTTGTCTCTTGTACTCAGAACCTCCAGCAATAAATAGAGGAGCAAGCCAGAATGAAGTGAATACACCTTATTCATGCATACACTTAGCAGGCAGCAGGGCTATTCAGGGCACGGAATATCTTCCACTGTTTCAACATTTCCAATTACCTTATTCAGGCAGCAGTTTGGACAGAACAATCCATCCAGCAACCATCTTACAAGGGCATTCTCTTGCAAAGACATCCTAATTGCTCAGTCAATAGACATCTCAACACAGCCATTTAGCACGTCTCAAATCTTTACTTTCTTGCTATCCAGTTAACAAAACCTGAAGACTGTTTCTTTGTCAGAAGAAAATCAATGCTATTTCCTTTGTGCTAAGTCAGTTTAAAAAAATAAAAAACATTCTCATGTGGTCATAGCTCCCTGGTGCAGTTTCTCCCCACTATTTGAAGAGCCAGATGATCTTTATCGGGTCAACAGCCCAGAGCATGTCATGGTTGGCTGCCCAGTTCATTTATAAGGGTAAATTTAGGTGAACTAAGCTTGTACTGGGGAACTCATTATAAATAAAGCTCGAGAAGTTTCAAAAAGTCTCTGAAATACAGAGATTAATGGTTTCAGTAAAATTCCTGGGTTTAGGGAGAAGGATTTACAGCCAATGACCTTACAAGAGCAGCACAGGAAAGTCCTAGCTTTCAGTTTGTTAAGAAAATGAGTGAGGGATATGAAGGTCTGGTTGAGAAGGGCCAGGTCTAGATCTAGAACTGATTGATGCCTTGTGAGCAGTTTTGTGCCCCATCCCTGTGGCTTTGCACCAGGACTTTGGAAAAGATCTTCCCCTTTTCTACTGCTTATGATACTGGTACCTTCTGAACACTGAAAAGTCCCAGTACCTGTTTTTTTAGAAGTTAGCCAAAGCCTTTTCTGTGCCCTTCTTGGAAAGCTTCAGTCACCTGATGGACCAACATCTCTGCACAGATTTCCTTCTAGAAGACATACCATGAGCATCTAGAGGACTAAATGGAGTTGACTGACAAGTACGTTGGTGCAAAAGTAGAGGGAGAGAATTATTTCTTTAATATTAGCTTCTGGATGGAAAGCAGTTGCCAGAGCAACTAGGTTTACCACAGAAAGTGCTGTTAACTTCTGGAGTAATCATCTTTCCAGTAAAGAAGCAGATCTTTTGTAGATGCCAATAAAAAAAATAAAAAACGCCCTCTGAAATACCAAAAACATTAATAAAATAATTTCCACACTCCATTAGTGGTGTAGCCATGGTAAATAATGAGTTTATTTTGTTTTATTCTACTGGCAAACTGCCTTTTAAATTTTAATCACTACTCTAAAGCAGCTGCCAGAGTTCTTCTTTTTATATAATGCATTTATATACTGTATATTAATTTCACTGCCAGTTTTGATACATAAAAAATGGCTTTGCATTAAAAATATAAATAAAGCACAGTGGCATGCCTGCTGGAATACAAAATACCACAAGGATTTCATCAGTATACCAAAGGAGATCTCAGAGTGCTTTCCTTCCTCACAAGCATTTCTCCTGAGAAACCAAGGCAGATTTAGTCAGAGCTGAGCACGAGGAAAACGCTCCTGTGGTGGACTTCAAACACATTGTGAAACATACTAAAAAGAATTTTCTACCTTAAAAAAAAATCTTATATTGTGCTTTGGTGAATAAAAGACACGTTGATGTGTAGAAAGGTTGAAAACCTGCATAAAAGATTGGTGTACTCGTCTGCTCCATAATAGATGTTCGCCTGACTTAGCTGCTTTTGTAAAGCACATCACAAAAGTGATTGGACTCTTTTCTGGGTACCTTGCCCAGTAAATGCACCCATGAACATGCCCTCAGACTAGTCAAGGACTGGCATCACAAGAATTTGTGTCCTTGATGTTTTGTTTATTGTTAAATAAACAAAGAAGATCACACATGGGGATGGAGACACACAGCTGTTTAAACAATCTCTCCAAAGTACACCATCAGGACTCTCCCTTGCCTGACAGCCCAAGGACAGCCGTTCAGCAGTAACTGCTGCCCCGAGACAGAGTAGGCAGTGTAGACAGATAGGTGGCATTTTGAAGGCAGAGTTTGGATGCGGAACAAGAATGTCTGCAGAGACATGTGGATTCGTTAAAAATTGCTTCTGTTTCTCAGATTGCTTTTGGCAATTTACACTTGCTAAGGAAGGGACTGTTAAACTCCAAAAAAAAAGCGGAAAAAAAAAAGCTTCACCATTTGTACATTGAAAGAAACTACAAAAACTAGAGCTATATGAGCATCCAATTTCAAAGACAGAAATAGTCTGATAGACAAGACTCACACAAGCACTGCTTCAAGAAACACTTGACATCTCCACTCCAGCCTTCCACTAGAGGCAGAACAATGACAAGCACTGGACTGGAGGAGCTGCAGCTTTGGAGGCAGACATGATGGAGGGTTCTGTCCCAGATGAGGGAGAAACTCTCCTTCCAAAATACCTTTCAAGTAAATAGTCTGTCTGGGCTATGTTTGTCTCCTGAACTGATTTCCTATATCAATACCCACCCAGATAGACTCTCTGCTGCTTGGCAGTCATTGCTTTCCATACTTTCCTCATTCAGAGCTTGCCTGTCCCCAGTTTCTCCAAACACAATAGCCCTTTAGGTCCGTTGATTTGCATCAGGCACTAACCCTGTTCCATCTCACACCATCTCTCTTCCTTAGTCACTTTCACTTTCCCAGTGACTCTCCTTCTCCTGCAAAGCACTATGTTTTCCCCAAGTATTTCCCTATACTTTTTTAAAAACTGAAACTTTCATTATTCCTACTACCCTGCGGAAAATAATATCACAGAAAACTACTTCCACATAAGACAAAGGGAAAAGCAAAGGAAAGCAAAAAGAAAAGCAAACACAACTTATATCTTGACATTTAACTAAGAAAAGCAGAAAAAACATTCAGGTGGAGAGACCCCAACTTGAATAAAGATTCTGTGCAGAAATTGGACATGAGGAGACAGAGCCATTGTAGACCTTGGCTCTGGCTTTTTCTCTGTTAAAACCTCATTTTTTTTCTGTATCCATAGAGGCATCCCATGCAGCTTCACTGTTCTGAGTCTATTGCTTGTTTCAACTGGAGTAATAAACTGCTCAATGGATAACTGCATGCTGGAGAAGACTGATGGTTAAACAACCTGCGGCTACCAAGTCACATTTACTTCTTACTTTCCTCTTTTGCTCCTTGTTCCTCTCTTTACCTGGGAAGTTCCTTGTCACATGAATTTCCTTCCTGTTTGTCACAAAAGGTATTAATATACATAAGACCTACCATATTAAGCATGGGCGATGTCACATTCATGGAAGGATTTAGTTGGGCAGGGATCTCTCTGGGCTTGTCACAGCATTGCATCACTGCCAATGGGGAAATTTTCCCTCCTCTTCAAGTCCAAGTGGAAAATCTCTTCCTGCAACTTGCTGGTTTTTTGTCATGCAGTCTGGCTCTGTTAAGAACCATAAAAGTAATGGTGGGATGAGATTTCTGTATCCAGAATACAAGAGTCTTTCCTGTACCAAGACAATTTCCTTGCTGCCCCTCAGCTGCTTTCCCAGGACACACAGTTGCTATCAAGGCAAGGTGCCATCCTGGAACAGAACTGTACAAAGCTCTCAGGGCATAGGGTAGCAGTCCTGAATGGCAATGACAGCCAGCTAGAAGGAAAAGCAAACAAAACGAGCCAGGCAATTTTGTTCCTCACTCATGTACTTTCCAAGTGCTGTCTTTCAATTCACCATGAAAAGCCATTTTTTTCCTTTTGGAAAATGCTATTGAGTGAAAACATCAGACCTTTGATCTTCAAACTTCAGAAGATAGAAATAATTGACTCATTTGGTGATTGGAAGGAAATTAAGTTAGAACTTGAAGAAAAAATTCTGAAGGGCAAGCAATAGTTAATTAGTTATCAGTAGTTTCCAAAAGTTAATTGCAATAATCCTGAACTCAAAATTAGAATGGAACACATTCCCTTAAAAATCAAGTTGCTTAACTATAATCAAAGGATTAAGATAGATTTATGAAAAAGCGTAGGGTTTTTAATTTATTTTTAGGAAAAGGATATGTGGCTCAGGTGGATTTGGATTGCCAACATAACAGTGAACTATTTATAGGTTGGTGAGCCCATGACACCTCAGACAATTGGACTAATTTTTGAAACAGCCTCATAAATACTTGAGCCAAAAAACATTCCCTACAGCCTCCTGAAAGATCAAATGATGCAATGGATAGTTAGAGACTATAGTGAAAGCAGTGGGTGGTGGAACCTTCAAACACTGGGATACACATTTAGCAAAGTCAGCTATAGGGGATCTGCCAATCAGGCTTGCCCTGTCCAGTCAAAATCTTTAGTACTGTAGAAATGGAAGGAGTTCCTGTCACGCATATTAAAAATCTGCTGAGGAAAACAGCATGGGGTTAATCATGCCCCAGGCAAAGGTAAACCTATCCATGGAATTGATTTTTCTCAGGGACCTGAGTGCATTTGGTGGGTAATGCAGGAGGATAGGGAAGTCTGGGCGTGTGCCTCAAGTGGATTTGATTTTGGGTCAGAATACCCAATGAATTAAACTATATGATGTTAACCAACATGTAACACTGTATATTATCACTTCTGTGGTGGCTATATACCCATCACCACAAAGGGCGCCTCGTGGCATATGTGTTCACTCTGACAGATCTGGGGATCTGGGGATCTGCACCTGACTATCCTTTGATCACCAAATTAATGAAAAATGGACTTTGATTAAACCAGACAAGAACAGTGGTAATGGAATCAGAATTGACTTCAACAGAAAACAACCCAATACCACACTCCATCTTTCCTTCCTGTCTGTTATGACAAGGTCATGGAGTAAACAGAGTAAATGGAGTAATTTACAGGGATAGTCAATAGACTAAAAGGATGATTTATTTGCATCTCTCTACCAAAAAATAGTAAAGGTGATGGAGTAGTGGGAAGTGTGGGACCTGGCATGATGTAAACGGTATGGAATAAGGGGTGGATACTGTTCTGGAATCAGCAGTACAGTGATGTGTTTTGGATTTAGAATGAGAATAATGTTCATAACACGCTGATGTTTTGGTTGTTGCTAAGTAGTGCTTACCATAAGTCAATGACTTTTCAGTATCCTGTGCTGTGACAGTGAGGAGGTGCACAAAAGGCCGTGAGGGAGCATGGCTGGAACAGTTGACCCAAACAAGCCACAGGGATATTCCATACCATAGAACATAATGCCCAGTGTATAAACTGGGGGAAGTTGGTCAGAAGCCACCAGTCACACTTGAGGATGGTCTGGGCATCGGTTGGTGAAAGGTGAGCAATTGCAGTGTACATAACCACCTCCCTTGACAGCCTGTTTCCACTGTGTTTGATGCATCCCAGGATGGGTTTGCCCCCTTGGCTTCCTGGGCACACTGTTGACTTGCATTGAGCCTGCTGCCAAGCAGCACACCCAGATCCTTTCTGCAGGGATGCTCTCCAGCCACACTTCTACTAATTTATACTTGTGTCCAGTGTTACTCCAACCCAGATGCAGAATCCAGCATTTGTCCTTGTCAAATTTCATGCTAATGATGATTTCCCAGTGCTCCAATCTGTCTAGGTCCCTCTGCAAGGCATCTTGCAGATGAGACTCAACAGCATCTCCTAGTTGGTATTATGACCAAACTTACTAATGATGCATTCAACTTCTGCATACAGATTTTTATAAATATATTGAACAGAAGGGGTACCAGAATGAAGCCCTGAGGAACACCATGGGTGAATAATCACCAGCCAGATGCAGGCCCATGACTACAACCCTTTGAGCCCTGCCCTTTAGCCAGTTCTTCACTCAGCACAGTATGTACATCCTCATCCCACAGCTGAGCAACTTGCCAGAAGGATCCTGTCAGGGAAAAGCCTTACTAAAATCCAGAAAAACTGCATTCACCATCTTCCCTTCAGTCACTAGACAGGTGATCTTATCTTAGAAGGACAGTTAAAGCCTGGATAGTCTACATATTAGTATTACATAATACATATTTCACTGTGCATGCTGTCCTTTTAATATGGGAGAAGCAAAAATTAAAAACAAAATAAAGAAAGAAACAGAAATACCAACCCCATCCCCAACAGCAACACACTCACCCTTCTTAAAGCTATTCTTTCTTTTGGTACCAAAAAAAAACCCCAATATGGTTGTGAAAGCAAAATGTTTCTTCTTTCCTCTAAGCAAACAAGCAGACCTAGAAGTTCTCACGGTAAAACTCTCAATTTTTTTTTGGACATACTCATTTCTGGGTGTTATGGGTTTAGCTAGGCCTAAATCTAGGCTTTACTTTTCACAGTAGGCCTTGGATTAACAGCTGACTCGTGCTGGGTCAGGCCTGCTGACAGCTGACTTCTACTGGCCAATGGTATTCCACACCATATTCTGACCTTTCCCTCAAGTATAAATACAGTAGACGGGCAGTCCCGTGGTGTAATGGAGAGCACTCTGGACTCTGAATCGCAAGGTCCTGAGTTTGAGTCTCAGTAGAGACCATCCCCTGGGCAGTTAAATGTCTCCCTGCCATCCGATCCCATCAGATCTCGGGTGCTCAGCAGGGTCAGCCCCAGTTAGTACCGGGTGCTGTGACAGTCCTGAGGACTTCACTGTCACAGTCCAAGCTTGCTTGGCCATGGCAGGTGGACCTTAGGACTTAAACAGTGGGGCCAGTTCTGCACATGCTGTGCCTCACCTAAAAAATCCACTGTGCAGGCTGGAAGGGCACACCCACGTGGGTAGAGCCCTTCCTAAATCTTCGTTCGTGAAGTTTGGCCATACATAAACACAGTAGAGTGGGAGGAGTTCTCTCAGTTCCCATCATGGCTGAGGCAGAGACAGGACACGCTGCCGCTGTCCTGCTGTGGTGGGTCTTACTGCTGTTGCATTTTGTTTTGGTTTGGGGAAGTAAACATTTTATTGTTATTCTCTCTCTTTTCCTTGCTGGGTATCTTTTGGGGTGCTTTATGGATCTGGAGTGATGGAATCTGGTTTTGGTGGGAGGTAGAGGATTGTTGTTATATCTAACTTGTGCAGGTATGTGTTATATTGTAGTCTACTTTTAATTTTCTGGGTTTTGTGTAAATATATAACTAGTTAAGTTCAAGTCTCAGTGTCCAGGTTTTTTTCCTCCTTTTTCTCAGCGTGGGGTGGGGAGGGAGCTTTGTTCTTTGGTTTATACTTGGCATTTTGCCAAAGTATTCAAACAAAAACACTGGCTTAAAAGAAATTGTGAAAAATCAATAACTAAAATAAAACTCTAGTAATATGGTCTCCTGTAGATGCACTTGTTTCAATTCCCCCCTTAAATGTAGTTTCTTTTGAGAGGGCTATAATTCCAGGCAGCAAAATAAAGATTACCTTTATCAAGGTGGTAAGCTGCAGTATTTTGCAAAGGACAATACTGAGCTTTCATAGTAAAGATGAGTAACAGCAGCAGGAGGTGGCAAAATACTGCATCACACAGTCCTAGTTAATACCAGAACTGACACATCTACAGGGTGATAAAATCGTGTTTTCACATCATTGTGCAGCTGCCTGTCATTTTAGGTAGCTTAATACTTTAGCAGACTGTGACAAGAGGTGCTCAGCTGGTCTCTTCAGCCATGAATGGTGTAATGACCCTAATTTAAAATTGCCACTGGTTTGTTTGATGGGGTTTCTGTAAAAGCTGTTGCACTTTGCAGCCCATGAAACATAGGTTATTTCCATTGCTAAAACATCCATAAGGAAGAGAGAAGAGTTGTATCTAACTGAGGAAGAAGGAGAGAGGTCTCATCTCAACCAAGAACTGAGTGGCAAAGATTTAGGAGCTGAATTTAACTAGGCAAGAGGGAATAGAGAGCTCCATAGTGTTGAGCACTAATCAGTTCAGCGAAGAAGTTCCAAACCCAAAGTATTTAAAGCTGCAGCCTGTGAGATTGTAGGAGAGGTCCTGTAAGTTCCTTTCTATTTGGGGAACCTAAGAAGCAGCAAAGTCTTGCAGATCAAACTGTACTAGAGCTGATATAGCTATCCTATAGATGGTCATCAGCTACCATCAGTTGATGGACTGTCAGTTACCTAACCCATACATCCCAGTTCTCTGAAATGTATTTGTTATCAGCTTATATGGTGTATTATATAATATAGTGTAACTACACCCTACTCTTATCTCATTTGGGTTCACATATATACCTTTGTGTCCTAGTTCAGCAGACAGGACCAGTTTATCACTGTGTGGGTGTGACACAGTGTAAACCCTCTATGTAATGTCCCATGAACTGTTAACAATGGACCATTTGCAGCAGCTGCCCAAGGCACACCTGACCCCTCAGGATGTACACTGAGTGTTAAAGAAGCCTGTGAGACAGGAGCTGTGATAACTCCCCTCCAGGAAGTCGTTAACACCTTCACACCCAGTCTGAGGGGGTGTGTCTGCTAATGGGCCATCAACAATTCCAAAAATACCCCCTGACTCACAGAGTTAGATCACCCATTGTGGAACTCCCCACCCTGAGGGAAGTACTGGGCGGTCCCACCTGAACCTGGGAGTACGTAATCTGGGGGTTTGGAGACCTCTGGGACCACTCATCAGATCCAAAGGAGGACCAGAACCTTGACAGGACTGTGACCACAGCTCTCAACCAGACTGCAATCATCATCTGCACCAACAGGTTTTCCCCTTCCTTTTTCTTTGGACTCAAAGGAATCATGTGGGGCTCAGCACAGGGGCTAATGAACACCATTCTGTTCGTGTCCCAGGGTACTGGGTTATACTACTGGGTTTTATGGGTTAAAACAAATTTCTCTTTGTGTCATTGTATTTACTGTAATTTTTTTATTAAATTGTAACTCATAATCTCTCCTGAGCTGGGTTCATTTCTCCAGATGGTTTACCTTTAAACCAGCACACTTTGTAATGCTTAGAGTTAAACCAGCCTGCAGACAGCATTTTGATTCATATATTGTGTGTGATTCAGACAGCCCATGTAGCCCCAGAGAAATTTTTAAACATCAACTCAAGTCTCTCAACACTCACTAAATACTCCATTAATACCTGGTATGTAGCAAAACACACAGACTCCTGCAAGCTGTTAATTTCTTCTTCAATGGGAGGAAGCAAAAGAGCCCTAGACCAAAGTGAATTTCTCTTTTGTAGCTGTTGTGATTGAGATCTTCACTAGAGCACCATGATGGAATTCACTTAAGTAGCCTTGAGGTGCTTGTGGAGGAGTCTCATCCAAGAGCCAGTTAGGGCATGTGTATTTTAAAAGGGGAAGAATGAGAATGTGTGTGGCATAAGGGTCAACTGATTGAAAACATGTAAGAGAAAGCCAATAGGAACAGACTGAATGTGGAGATGGGCAGCTGGGGACAGAGACAGAGAGAGACAGAGAGAGACAGAGAGAGACAGAGAGAGACAGAGAGAGACAGAGAGAGACAGAGAGAGACAGAGAGAGGTGGGGGTGGGGGGAGAGGGAGAGAGAGGTGTACAGAACAGGTCTAGATGGGTCTTCTCCAACAGGCTCACAGAACAGAAGTGTAAGAGGAACAGTAAAAGAGAAGCATTTAAAGGACACAGAAAAGAAGAAACAAAATAATTCTCCATACTAATTACTAGAGGAGCAATGAGAGAACAGAATGAGAGCAGGGAAGCAGACAAGGAAAGCAAGAAGAGTTCTAAGGGCACCTCACACAAAGAGCAAATAATTGAGGTACAAAGGAGACAACACCTGAACAAAGGGCAGTACATGGGATGTGCTCAGACAATAGCAAGGTACTCCCCTGCAACAGCAGAGATTAAAAGAGGCCTTGGGATTTCTCTGTCCTTCACAACAGATTCTCTTCAAAACATCACTCATTTTTTGCAACATTTAGGAAGATGTTAGCTTCTTTTCCAAACATTCCACCTCCAACAGATGAACTAGGGAGCAAGATAACCCAACAGAATTATTAAGCAATGGATAACAGTACAGGCAACCCACTGTGCATAATAAGAAAAAACCTTATTGCTGCATTGTCACTGTGTGAAACAAGAAAGCTTCCTGCACCACTGACAGCACAGTCTTATGAAAAACAGCCTTGCTCAACTCCTTGGTTTTGTATTAATTCTATGTCCCTATTTTGAGAACAATACATCATTCCTAAGCACTGCACAAGGCAACTGGAATGTAATTCTCCATTTCAAAGGTGCAGACTGGTTGAAGGAGTCAGCTCGAGTTCATTGCTTTGATTCACCAATGTAAATTTACTTATTCTAAGAAACAACTCTAAGCTGAAGGAAAGTCACTAGGAAATCATCCAAACTGAGAAGCTCACACAGAAAAAATGTGTCCTGCCTAAACCAGCATACCCTCCTTTCCCAGCCCACCCCAGGAAACAAAGAGAAGGGAGGCAACAATTATAACTTTCAAATTAGACTCCATTGCTCTGGCACAAATACCACAATCATTCAGAGCTATTTTGTTTAAAAATCAGCCTAAGAATTATGGGCCTTTTGCAAAAACAGTCTTAAGAACAAGCATAGAGTGATGAATAGCTGAGCACAAAAGCATCTTAGGAGCCCCAGTCAATACTCATATACTACACCCAGTTACTCTGGTAACAACAGATCTCAAGCTATTGATATCTTGGAGAGGCATTTAACACTCTCCTCCCCTCAATTTCTAGAAATGACATTTCACTTAATCCCCCAAAGCAAAAGCACCCATGCTGAGAGTGTGAGTAATCAGCAGTGCTTTGGAGTTTGAGTTTCAAAGTGGGTACCTGGCTAACAGACCCCAAACAAGCAGTTACACTTATCCCTGCAACCCTTCAGGACTCAGATGGACAGCTCAGACCTGTTCAAATCCCCAGAGACCATCATCTCCAGCTCCACTGGGAAAGTGCTATTCCTGTAGGAGTGTGCATGCCCAAGACCTCAAGGATGGGCAGTTTCCAGGATGGACAGGTTTATTCTAGACCTAGAAGTGATAACCTGAGTGATAGCACCCTATGCATTCACGGGAGCTTAAAGAAGGGACTTGAGACAGAGGACAAGCAGAGGAGCAACTACTCAGCATCCCTCATTCTTGTGCACACATCCCCAGATGTGGGTATGTTAGTACCTGTGGCAAATTTTTTCAAATATATTAAGAGTTGCCTTGCTGGAATAATAGTTTGAGTAGAGCTGATTGAGAGGAAGGGCAAAGCCACCCTTGCAGAGAAGGTGTGAGCTGACTGGGTATGTTGTCTATTACATTTAGGACTAGTTCATTTTCTATTCCTGGAAGTCTTTTGCAGTCCTCACCTGCTACAATGAAACAGAGATTATCAGCGTAAGATTTGAAAACACCCAGTATGAGATGTAGATTTTCAAACAGACTTCAGCATGTGTCTGTTCAGACCTCAACAAAAGTGAATCTTTCTGGAAATTTTCCAGTAATTTCCAGTATGTCGCACATCATATATATTCTTCAGCAATACCCATCAGAACTGAAATTCCAATGCTTCTCACTACCTGTGGTTTTCATTGCAGAAAGGTATGCTCTATTGTTTTGCTTTACTTGTTACCTTCTGCAAAATTCTGTGCCTCCAGGATGTACAGCAGCATTGCATTATGCACACTCACACAATAAAAATTCCTTTTGCAGAAAACACAACAGCAGCTGAATGATGAAATTTGCAGTTGAATACATCTATTGATCAGTAAGGCTACGGCTCTTTATTTGTTCCCTTTGTTTCCCATGGAAGCAGACCTGAACATTTTGGTACTCTTCAGGTTCAATTTTAAAAGAATTTTAAAAGACGGCTATTCACAGTAGATGCTAAGAGACCCATTTTAATATTGTTCATAAAAGCAGAGATGAATCTTTCATGAAAATACTAAAAAGGAAGAGACTACTGCTAATTAATGCTAAAAGGTTTTTTTACTTATGAACAAATCTTGAAGAAAAAGTCATATTTGTAGGATTTCCTTCCAGAACAGACAGGAGATCAAGTTTGTCCTTTTCTATAATCAGCTACAGGTCGTCATTCAACTGTGCCTGTGCTAAAACAAATAACATGCCAGAAAGAAGCTATGTAGTTGTAATAATTTAAAGGTATCAAGAGCTGAAGGAGTTTGGAGGATCTGCAACAGTTACTCAGTACAGAAGATGTCTGTTCAGCATCCAACTGAATTTGCATTGTTTTGTTGTTAGTCTTGCCTATTAATTTGAAACATCGTAAAATCTCTGCATTTTTCCCTAAAAAATATCCATAAAATAACCAGATTTTAACAGTGTTTGGTCAGAATGACTTACTCTAATCTTTATGTTTCTTCATGAAACACCTAAGACATTACCAAATCTGCACCCAAATCTTCGTTCATGTACTCTATTATCTCGGTTTGAGGGGAAAAAACCAAAATGTTTTACCCACAAGCAGGGGAGGGGCCTCCTCCACGATAATCACACCACTCTTTATCAAATTTAAGAAAAGGAATTTTAATACAAGAAGGATAACTGATATATATATATGTAAACAGACTAGTGCAACCCACTTCCCCAACACCACAAGAGAAAGAAAAAAAACAAAACAACAACAAAACCCAGCAGGTTTTCCTCCGGGAGAAAAGGTTATACTTAAGTGTCCATGTCACAGCCCGGCTGGCTGCAGAATGAGTTTCAGTCCCTCTCCAGCGAGACAAACGAGCAGTGAGCTTTCAGATGGACTCAGTCTCTTCCCCCTGTGTTCCCTGTCCAAGAAGCAGAAAGGTACGAGCAACCAGAAGCAAATCCAAGGCAGGCAGCAGCAGCAGCGTGGCACGAAAAAGTAGTCCGGAGTAGGCAGCAGCGAGACAGCCAGGAAAAAACCCAGCAGTAACCAGCAGGGCAGCCTGCCTCCTTGGAGCCCCCACTCCCGCGTTCCGCTGAACCAAGACTGGGAAGAATATCCAAAAAAAAAAAAAAAAAAACAAAAGAGACAAACCTGCCCCCACCCGAGCCATCAACAGTTAACTGCTTCTTTTGTTAACCGCTGGCCTGGGCAGTTAAGTGGCAGGGGAGAGAGTTTACATAATAATCCCAAACTACAACATCTATACTCAGAGATGGGGGGCTAAGATTGAAATTCCTAAAAGGTGTCTTGGGAGATTTAGACACAGGTCATGTTGAAGCAGGGGCATTACATCTTTTCTCTCCCTGATCTCCTTGCTTGGAGGATTGAGAGATTTTCATGACAACCAGGTGTGGTGTTGACTGGCACTTGCACCAACTAAAGGTGCAATGGCATCATCCCCTGAGCTAGCCTCCACTTCAGACCAGTCCGCTCACACCAAAAGTGGTAGGTGAGAGCCAGGCAGTTACAATTAATATTAATAGTCACAGAGTAGTTTGGGATATCTCTCAACAAGTCTTCCTTCAAAGATGGTTTTGAAACAGAACTGTTTTAAAAAAAAACATCCAAATGTCCATCTGTGGCTTAAAGTTTTAATTCAAAACCTGATCATGCTTTAGGTATGAGTCACCCTTCTGTGCCCAAAGGCTGGCAAAATCATTGCTGCATTCCACAACAACAAAGCAACAGAAGTGACCAGGGTATGAGCAGCAATGAAACAGATTTACCACCAAGCCTTATGCATAATTTTGCACTTCCAGCCACAACCCTCCCACTTGCTATGTGACTTTTCATTCCATATGGTCACCCAGGCACATCTCCATGTTATCATACGCCCCTCAGCCTATTCCCAGCAGGATCTCTCCCTCTGAGAAAGAACCCCCAGAAGAGGGGCTACTCTCCTGAGTCTGGTGATGCCTTTGTGGTCCCTTTCAGCTCTGCTCAGGTAGAAGTACCAAGAGCCTGAGCACTCACGGGTGGGGAAACTGCTGCTGCCCTCTGCCTGTGTTGGGTAACCAGACCAAGTTCAGCTCTGAGCAGCTTCCCAACATCCTTCTCAGCCACATACATGCATATATTTATTGGAGACAGCAAAGATGACTGTGCCAAGACTCCATGAACCAAGCAGCTGCTGTGTTTGCCCCAGAGGAGTCTGCAATGTGTCTATCTTCTGCAGAGCTTGTAGTGACCCTGTGGCCATTTAAGCCATGTGGATCCAAGCTCTGTCTCACTGCTGATAAACAGTGCCTGGCGGATATTCACAAACATTCTTTTTAAGCATCTTCATACATCTGAAACAACATCTGCACCTTTGCCCTAGCAGGGCTTCACTAATTTTGACAAGTACGAGACTACCTCTTCAGATTCTTCTTCCAGCGCATGCTCCTTCAGCACAAGTTCATTTTAACAGAATCGGGATGTGCTGTGAAATAACAAGGATGGTCACAACAAAACTGGTATCATAGGTTCACTCTTCTATAAGTCCAAGTCTCTACTGTGTTTGTATTATCTCTGGTGGCACTGGACATGTGTTCAGGTGTAAACTGATAGTTGCAAAGGAGAAGTTCCACTTGAGCTGGATGCTCAACTCAGAGCTCCTGAACAAGCCAAACTTCAAAAATCACCAAAGCAAAGCACCGAGTTGAAGATTCACAACCATGTTTTGCGACTGCTGGACTTGATGCCACAGATTCAGTTTTCTCTCATCAGGCCACTTGATGTGAACATCAGCTTTTTTCACCTCATGCACCAGGAACCCAAGCAACAGGCTGGCTTCAGACAGTAGGCATAAAGGATATGCTTGAAGAAAGGAGAGGTCACACAAGATAGAGGCTGGCTACACACCTTCACATAGGACTAGAAGGCATTTGGACAATGCAACAACAGAAAAGGTGAAATTTCTTTAGGAATTTCTCCTTCCTTTTTTGGTTCCTCAGTAAGTCACTTCGTCCATTAGTGGAACTTATTCTACCATACTTGCATGTTATAACTTACCCTTTTCTACTTTTTCCTACTGCAATACTCCCAAATTCTCTGTCAGTTGGAGAGGGTGCAGCCTGCAGCTTGCCTTCATGCTTATTTGGGTCAACTGTCAGCTGATGCACTAAAATTCTGAGTCAGACAGAACTCTCTTTGGCAACAATTTTATCAGTATTTGTAGGAAATTCATCAACTCTGTGGACTCTGATCATTTATTAGATTGAATAAGTTTGTCAACCAGGGTCAAGAATTAAAGGGAGTGGGAGAAAGACCAGACAGACATAATGATCATGTAAGCCTTGTTTCTTTAGGAAAGCAAAGTGCTGCTAAAGCTGGGGAGCTCTGCTAATTAACATTAGCCCATGAAACCTCATAGCTCCTCTGGACCTCTGCTGGAAAATACAAGGCTTGCTTCTAGCAACATCCTGGCATGGATACCCCTGGGTACATGATTCAGCAGTCCTTCTCCCAGTGTGTCAGTTACAGCACAATCAGTAAATTTATTCAAGCTGGGTGAGTGGTGAAATACCTACTCACACCTCTCCTTGCTATCAATCTTGTCACCCTGCCAAGCAGACTCAAAATGACAGCTGTGCAGACATGACACAAAAACAAGAACTGCTGCATCATGCTTAGCTTCCAGAGGCATATTTTTTAAAATGGGAAAAAAACTCAGAGATGTAGCAGCAGAGAGCTTACCAAATACCCTCTGAAACCAGTTTAGCTTGGGTTGCCTATTGAGAGGACATACACTCCACAACAGACACATACCCGTGGCTAATATGGTGATCTTGTACCCAAGGTTTAAATCCTTCCACAAACGAACAGACAGAAGGAACAGGGAGATGGAACATGAGTATATTGCTTGTCCCCAAATTGTTACTGTCCACTTTTCCCTCATCATCCTAATCAGAAACATTTCTAGCTAGCTGAGATGATAAATTTCATTTTTTCATAAAGGTGTTTTCTTTGCTGTTCTCCCAAAGGACAAAGGATTTCAGGGAGTTTACAGATTTTCACAGAAATCTCAGTCTAAAATTTTTTCCCTAAATTAACAGAGCATCTCCCTTTTCCTTGCACCAGCAACTGGAAGGCCAGAGGCTGCCTTAGCTGCAAGTGGGGCAATGTTCTCCTAAACACACATATTGTCTATTGTCTTGTCTATTGTCGGGTGGGCAGGGAAGTGGGTTCCTTGAGAATTGTTTCTGTTTGAATCTTTCTTGTACCCTCTGCCACTAGTGCTGTTGCTGTTACTGTTCATTTTCTTATCTCATTGCTGTTTTCCAGTAAATTGTTCTTATCTCAACTTGTGATCTTTGCTTTTTGTGCCTCCAGTTCTTCTCTCCATCCTGTCACAGGGGGAGGTGCAAAGTGAGTGAACGGCACATGGTTTGGAGACTCTCAGTGGGAGCACTAAATTGGGGAGTACCATCCCTAAACTACAGGGTGAGAGAGCTAAGACAGCCTCTTGATCTATCTCCAAATGAAGCCCCTGCAGAGCAAAGATATTGAGAAGTTAAGGAAGCTCAATATAGATGTATGTAATGCTAACACTTCTGACCTCCCACCCCTTCCCCTGGTCCCCTTCCCCATCCAGGTTCATTGTAACCAACCAGGGAGCTGATAATGCTGCCTATCCTCAGGCCCCCAGAACACCAGAGGCTATCTCAGTCGCTGTTACAGCTCTGCTTTCTGAGGAGTTCCAGACCTACCTCATGGACTCAGTACACTGTGTTTCAGCACATCTTGAAGGCACAAAACATCCTTAGAAAGCTCTCTTCTTCTCAATAGGCTTGGAAACTCCTACCCCAAGCAAATTTATATATCTTTCTTCTCAGCACTGAGAAAAAACCAATCTGGAAATGATGACAGAGGCAGTTATTGCAAAGCTTCCTTGAGGAGGAGACCCAGGAAAGGCAATGTTCCCTATGGTTGTGGTGTTTGTCTGCAACTCTAGACATACTTCTGCTACAGCCCAGTCCACCGTGACCACAGAGTAACAACATTGGTGGTTAAGGAAAGAGCAATTGATGTCATCAACCTGGACGTGTGCAAAGCATTTTGATACTGTACTGCATAATAGCCTTGCCCCTAAAATAGATAGGCATGGATTTGACAGTTGGACTACTCAATGGATAAGGAATTGGCTGGATGATCACCCTCAAAATGTTGCAGTCAGTGGTTCAGTGTCCAGTGGACACCAGTGGTGGATGATGCTCCTCAGTGTTTTGTATTGAGGTTGGCGTTATTTAACACCTTCCTGGTTAGGAGCATGGGCTGTGGGATCAAGTGCACCCTCAGCAAGTTTGCAGATGACATCATGTTGTGTGGTGCTGTTGACATGCTGGAGGGAAGGAATGCCATCCAGAGGGACCCTGACAGGCTTGAGAGGTGGACTCATACAAGTTTCTTGAAGTTCAGTGAAGCAAAGTGTAAGGTTTGGCACCTGGGTTGGGACAGTCCCAAACATCGACACAGAGTGAGCAATGAGTGGACTAAAATCAGCCCTGTGGAGGACTGGAGGACCTGATGGATTAAAGAGTGGCCATGAGCCAAGAGTGTATGCTAGTAATGCAGAAAGGTAATTGCATCCTGGGGGCAACATCAAAATAAGCATGGCCAGCAGGTCAAGGGAGGTGATTCTGCCCCTCTACTCTGCTCTCAAGTGATCCACCTGGAGTGCTACACCATATTCTGGAAGCCACAGCATAAAAAAGGCATGGCCCTGCTTGAGTGGGTACAGAGGAGGCCACAAAGATGATCAGAGAGCTGGACCATCTCTCCTATGAAGGCTAACTGAGAGAGCTGGGGTTGTTTCACTGTGGGAAGACACTATAGCAGCCTTCCTGTTCCTAAAGTGGGCCCACAGGGAAGATGGGGAGAGACTTTTTATCAGGGAGTGCAGCTATAGGACAAAGGGTAACAGATTTAAACTGAAAAGGGGCAGGTTTAGATTAGATATTAGAAAGCAATTCCTTACTCAGAGGGTGGCGAGGTGCTGGAACAGTTTGCCCAGAGAAGTTGTGGATACCCAACACCTGGAAGTGTTCAAGGCCAGGCTGGACAGGGCTTTGATCAGTCTGATCCAGTGAGTGGCATCCCAGCCCATGGCAGCAGAGTTGAAACTAGATGGTCTTTAATGCCCCTTCCAACCCAAATTATTCTATGGTTCTATGACCCAGAAAGAACAGTGGCTGAGACACAGAAGTTTCCCCTCTCCAGCACTGTCTTCTTCAGTATGTTCATCTGGGTCTCCATATAGCCATACTCTAGATGATAGCTTCAGAAACTTACATGTGCATTTTACTGTGGGGAACAATAACCATACAATTAAAGTAAAAAATTAGCAATTCCTTTGTCAGGACCTTCAGTCCAGCTCTCAGGATATTCCTTTTTTCTGTTAAGTTGCACTTTCATATTTAATAAAAGCCTATTTACCCATTTCAACTGTCACAATGTGATAGTGCATTTGGGTCCTGGCTGGAAACCTCATTTTTCATCTTCAGCTATTTCATGCAGTTGCAGCAAATTTGAGAAAGGGGCTAAACTTGGCTGACTCTTAGGCACAAATTCAACAGCATTCATTTCTGTTTTTCCTTCATTATTTGTCCCTGTTACTAAATTACATTGGAAACCCCATTATTTCCACTTCCATAACCTTTCCACTTTGCAAAACATTTTCCAACCTGTAAGAAAAATTGGAAGATTGGAAGAGCAATAGGTTACTTAGGTAATTCAACAAAGGACAAGATCTGATCTCCTTCCAGCACTTCAACTCCCGGTCTTTCAACAAGCGTTGTTTTTCTATTAACCAAGGATTTATTTTTTAAAAGAATTTTTAGTATTTCTTATCACCATAGTCTTCTGTGGTTGGACTGAGTATTACATATTCTGCTACATGCTAGGCTCACACAGCACATTGTGAAGAGTCAAAATTCTTCTTAAGAAATTATCTGAATTCTGGAAGACTGTGCAGAAAGACAATTTTGCATGAAGAATATGCAACTGCCTAACATTAGCACCTTTGGGGTTTTTTTTTTTAAATTCTACTCAAACTAAATCACTCCAGAAACAGGACGTGCAATTGATGTACTTGCCATCAAACTGATTGGAGAAAGGACCAACCAGAACTGGAAATTAAATTACAACATAGATTATGTTTGATCAGAGGTACTACACCACAACATCAAATCTTTCCCAGGTTAACCACCTGCACAGAAAGTTATGACAGCGACAAGCCTTCCTCAGAGCAGAGAACTTGTCTGGTCCCAACTTCCACTACATGATTTCAAAGCCTTTAACTGAAGACATTGACCTAGCCCATATTGTCTTCTGGTCTGTCCTTTGCTACCACCAAAAATATTCCTATCTGTTTTCTACAATCTTGCTAACCCCTGTTCCCTTTCAGTCCCCCATGGGGTCACCCAGAGGTTGGGAATGTCAGAGCACATGTATGCTTTTAAAGCCTACTTTCTGCAGGACTGCATGGACACAGCCATTGTGCTGCACCATGACTGCTGTGGTCCATAGAGGGGTTGCAGTGCCTAGATTGGATTCTGGGTTTGGCCTGGTGCCAGCTGCACCCAACACAGCGTGTTTCAGTACACTGCGTTTGCATGGCAAAATTTTGGTAGTGGGAGGACTGTGGCAGGGGGCTTCTCTGAGAAGCTACAGAAAGCTTCCCCCATGTCCAACAGAGCCAATGCCATCTGGCTCCAAGATAAACCCACTGCTGGCCAAGGCTGAGCCAATCAGGATTGTAGTAACATCTGTGGGATAACATATTTAAGAAGTAAAAGAAAGAAAAGTTTTTAAGCAGAAGTCATTGTAGCCAGAGAAGAGAGGAGTGAGAATATGTGTAAGAAAAAACCCTGCAGACACCAAGGTCAGTGGAGAAGG
Organism: Pithys albifrons albifrons; assembly: GCF_047495875.1. NCBI lineage: Eukaryota > Metazoa > Chordata > Aves > Passeriformes > Thamnophilidae > Pithys > Pithys albifrons. The sequence continues at coordinate 105,285,728 of NC_092459.1, forward strand.
ACATGTTCCAGGTACTGGAGCTGAGATTCCTCTGCAGCCTCTAGTGCAGACCCTGGTGAGGCAGCTGTGCCCCTGCAGTCCATGGAGGTCCATGGGGCAGCAGAGATCCACCCGCAGCCCATGGAGGAGACCCACGCTGGAGCAGGGGATGCCTGAAAGAGGAGTGTGACCCTATGGGAAGCTGTGCTAGAGCTTGCTTCTGGCAGGGACCTACAGACCCATGGAGAGAGGAGCCCACATTGGAGCAGGTTTCCTGGTAGGACTTCAGACCTCACAGGGGAACCACGCTGAACCAGCCTGTTCCTGAAGGACTGACCCTGTGGGAAAGGACCCATACTGGAGCAGTTTGTGAAGAACTGTAGCCTGTGGAAAGGTGTCACATTGTAGAAGTTCATGGAAGACTGTCTCTTGTAAGGAGGGGCCCAATGCTGAAGCAGGGAACTCCTCTCCCTAAGGAAGAAGCAGCAGCAGAAACATGTGATGAACTGATTGTTCATTGCCCATCTTCCTGTGCTGCAAATCAGAAATAAAGTTAAGCCTGGGAAGGAGGGAGGAGTGGGGAAAGTATTTTTAGAATTTGTTTTACTTCTCATTTTCCTACTCTGATTTTGATTGATATTAAAAGCAACTGATTTCTCCAAGTTGAGACTGTTTTTCTCATGACAGTAACTGGTGAATGATCTCTTCCTGCCCATATCTCAACTCATGAGCCTCTTGTTGCATTTTGCTCCCCTCTTCAGCTGAGAAGGGGAATGAAAGAGTGATAGACCTGGGCACTTGGCCTCCAGTCCAGGTCAAACCACCAAATTCAGATAAGAGTCATACAAAGATCCCTACTCCACACTCAGAGATCCCTAAAATGACTCAACTTCATGACAGCTCTGTGATTGTCTTTCACAGAACCGATGAGTTGTAAATGAAGCTTATAGACAGCAGTGAGTTTTAGTCCTCGGCCTTTGACAGGATAAATACTCTAAAAAGCCTGCTTTCCCAGCCCTAACATAGCACAACCTTCTCACACCCCACTCACAGTCAATGAAGTCCTGATGATTATAAACATTTGTCGTCCCTCCTTACCCACCCAGGTAAAGGCTGGGCACTATTACTGCTCACACCTACTTATCAATAATTAGAATCAAGAGCATAAAGGCACCTACGTATATCACAGAGATAGATAATTTTTCAGCACAGCAATGAACAAATTAAATCAAGTTGGTCAGTTGGTGATGATTTCCAAAATCCCAGGGCAATTAGGATTCCCTATCCGGGTTCGCTGCGTGATCAGAGCAATCCACTTACTCCATGTGGCATCAGTGGCATGATGGGTAGAAGGAGCTTTTCCTTTGAACATCCAGCCCAACACTGGTAGTCGGGGTGCCAGGATGAGCTGTGCCTCAGTGCCAATCACTTCTGAGGCGGCTCGAACTCCTTCATAAGCTGCCAGGATCTCTTTCTCAGTTGGGGTGTAGCTGGCCTCAGATCCTTTGTATCCCCGACTCCAGAATCCCAGCGGTCGTCCTCGAGTCTCCCCAGGTACTTTCTGCCAGAGGCTCCAGGATGGGCCATTCTCCCCGGCTGCAGTGTAGAGCACATTCTTCACATCCTGTCCTGTCCTGACTGGCCCAAGGGCTACTGCATGGGTAATCTCCTGTTTAATCTGCTCAAAGGCTTGTTGTTGTTCAGGGCCCCACTGGAAATCATTTTTCTTCCGTGTCACAAGGTAGAGCGGGCTTACAATCTGACTGTACTCTGGGATATGCATCCTCCACAAGCCCACGGCACCTAGGAAAGCCTGAGTTTCCTTCTTGCTGGTCGGTGGGGACATAGCTGCACCCCCTTCCAGGTGAAAGCGAACTGCGGCCTGCACTCTGCTGCCAACGGAATGGAGAAAAAAGCATTGGCAATGTCGATGGTGGCATACCACTTGGCTGCCTTGGACTCCAGCTCATACTGAAGCTCCAGCATGTCCGGCACAGCGGCACTCAGGGGGGGTGTGACCTCATTGAGACCACGGTAATCCACCGTCAGCCTCCACTCTCCACTGGACTATCGTACTGGCCATATGGGGCTATTAAAAGGTGAGTGAGTCTTGCTGACCACCCCTTGGCTCTCCAGCTCACGAATCATCTTGTGTATGGGGGTCACAGAGTCTCGGTCAGTGCGGTATTGCCAACGGTGCCTGGCCAGCGGTACCAATTGTTCTTCAACTTTCAGCAGTCCCACAGCAGAAGGGTCCTCTGAGAGGCCAGGCAAGGTGCTCAGCTGTCTGATTTCCTCTGTCTCCACAGCAGCTATGCCAAAGGCCCAACGCAGTCACTTTGGGTCTTTGAAATATCCATTCCTCAGGTAGTCTATGCCAAGGATACATAGGGCTTCCGGACCAGTCACAATGGGGTGTCTATGCCATTCCTTCCCAGTCAAGCTGACTTCAGCTTCCAGTACAGTCAGCTGTTGGGATCCCCCTGTTACCCCAGAAATAGAGATGGATTCTGCCCCGACGTATCCTGATGGCATCAACATGCATTGTGCGCCAGTGTCCACTAAAGCTTTGTATTTCTGTGGGTCTGATGAGCCAGGCCACCGAATCCACACAGTCCAATAAACCCGATTGTCCCTCTCCTCTACCTGGCTAGAGGCAGGGCCCCCCTAGTTCTGGTCATGGTATTCATTGCGCTCTCCCTGTGAATATGACCGGGAGGTTCCTTCAAGACGATCGGGCATTCCTATACTGTCTGGAGCCTTGCCCACGAGAGACCGGAGCAGCCTTCAACCTTGAAGAATTCCCTGTGTTGGTTGTGCCTCTTTGCAATTCACGTACCCGAGCTGCTAAGGAAGAGGTGGGTTTCCCATCCCACTTCCTCATATCTTCTCCATGCTCATGGAGGTAAAACCACAGATTGCTGCGTGGAGTGTACCCTTTCTCCTTAGCCGGAAGACGCCTGCTTCTGATGGCAGAGACTCTTGTTTGTTCTGGAAAGACATGGAAAAGTCCTTCCTTAATCTTCTCTTCCAGTTCAGCCAGTTTTGTTTCCACAGCTGAGACGTGGGCTCATAATGGAGCAGTGACAGTGTCTTCATAAATCCTGAGTTTGCTGACCAGTGCACCCACCTTGTCTTCTCCCTCTCTCCACTGCAATGTTGCAAGGTAGCGAGAATACATTTCTGGCCCAAGTCGTGCAAATTTTAACCACATCTGGGATGTGCACTGGACACCATCTGGACTTTTAGGGAATCTCCATCCTCTGAAAAGATTATCTCCAGTACGGCTAATTCCCTTAAGCACCAGATACCTTGTTCCATCGTGTTCCACTGTCCTTGCTGTACGTGGAGGTCCTCCTTACAAAGATATCTCTCCCTCATGCTTGACAACAGTCGCCGCCAGAGGCTGAGAGTTTCCTGTCTCTTTCCAATGCCCTGATTAATGACAACATCTCGAGAAAGGGATCCCAGCTGCCTTGCCTCACTCCCATCTAGAATTGTATCATTGGCTGCAGCATCCCAGATTCGAAGTAGCCAGGTCAAGATGGACTCATTTGCCTGTCATGTGAACTCTCTCCGGAGCTCACGCAGCTCTCCCAGGGATAGGGACCAGGTGATTATTTCTGGCTCCATTTCTTCTGCTTGAGATGAAGGTCCTGACTCTTCCTCGTCATTCACTATACGAACTGATTTGGTCTTTGATTTTTTTTTCTGGACAGGAGCAACTGCTATCGGTTTCTGTTGTTCTTCTGGCTCCTCCATGGTTTGTGTGGACATGGTGCTGGTTGATTTGTTTCCCTTTCTCTCTGGCTCAGCTGTGGTTTGTGTGGGCATGGTGCTGGTTGATGTATCTCTCTTCCTCTCTGGCTCAGTCATGGTCTGGGTGGACATGGTGTTGGTTGATGTATCTCTCTTCCTCTCTGGCTCAGCCGTGGTTTGGGTGGACATGGTGCCTGTGGATTTGCTCCTTTTCTCCTCCTCCTGATGATGCTGTACCACACCAAGCAGTGTGCGGTAGGCAGTGGCCAGGGCCCAGCAGGTTGCTGTGAGCTGCACATCTCTGGGACTACCAGAGCATCTTCCTTTCACATAGCTTAGCATTTTGGCAGGGTCCTGCAGTTGTTCTGGGGTGAATTTCCAGATCATTTGAGGAGAGAAGGTCTCCAAATACTGGCCCATATCTTCCCACTTCCCGTGCCACTCAACATCATCCACTCCCAGGGCAGGCCTCCAGGAAGTCTCCTTAGGAAGCCCAGTTCTGACCCTAAACATGGTGTATACAGTACAGAGGAGACAAAGCAACACTAACAGCACTAACAGTAAGATTATGCTGTCCCTAACATCAAAAGGAAGCTCAATATTTTCAATGATTGTTGTAGCAGAGGTGAAAAGGTGGAAGTAACCATCTCCGCCTGTTTTCCCCACAGTCTGGGTGCTATTTTTAATGAGGCCCCAGAGGTAACAACCCAAACCAGGACAGGCACACCAGACTGAATATACATTCACAATGAAATTCATTGCTTCTGATGTTATGACAACATAAACATAGTATATTAATAAAGCAATTTTGATCCTTCTCCCTGGTATTAAAGAGAGCATCAAAATAGGCACATGGTTCCCCATGTGTCGAAATATGAACAGGCCCAGATACACCATCCACATGAATACATCAAGCAACATGGTAGTCAGGGAGTTTCTGTATCCAAATACACAAAATGAAATTGTAATTCTGACTTCTCTCTCGTGGCCCCACGTTGGGCACCAAAAGATGTGCTGGTTTAAAGGTGAACCAGCAGGGGAAATGAACTCACCACGAGAGAGATTATAAGTCAGAGCTAAAATTTAATAATAATATTACAATAACAACACTGACACACAGGGGAAAGTGCTTTCAACTCACAAAACCCCAGCAGTATAACCCAGTGTCCTGGGGCACAAACCCAAGGGGGTTTGTTTGCCCTTGTGCTGAGACCCCTGTGGTTTCCCCAAATCCAGAGCAAAAGGAAAAGAAAAACCTGTTGGTGCAGGCGAGGGCTGTGGTCTGGGCGAGAGCAGTGATCTCCTCCTGTCGAGGTCCTGCTGCTGCTCTGGAGCCGATGAGAAGTTCCCAAGGTCTTCTTACCCACCACTTATGTACCCTCAGGGAGCTCTCAGTCCCTCCCCCTGGGCAGGGACTCACACAATGGGTGATTAACTCTGGGAGCCAGGGGGTGTTGAACTTTGATGGCCCACTAGCAGATCCGCCCCCCTCAGGCTGGGTGTGAAGGTGATAATGGCTCCCTGGGCAGCTGCTGCTAATGGCCCATTGACCTTGGGGAATGAATAGAGGGGGTAGAATACACAGCTTTGATCACCCCCACACAGGGTTAGCTGGTCCCTCCTGCTGAACTAGGACACCCCCCTTTTCCTCAAGAGCTAATTTTGCCAATGTGAAGAGGGAGCTAACAGGACTAGCTCATTAGTTCAACTGAGCTGCTAGAGAGCTCCCCATGCACCACTTCCCTGTCTTGCCTGCAGCTTGCCCTCGCTGTTCTTGTGCTGCTTCTTCAGAGCCTTGCAGAGAATGGGGCATTGATCAGAGGGGAAGGAGGTGGTCTTTAGAGGAGGAACAGGGATAGTGCTTCTCTGCACACCTGGGCTGAGGAGGTTTGCCCTGGTAAGGGCAGCAAGAATTCATTTTTCTGCACCTGAGCCAAGGGGATTCTGTAAGCATTCATTTCACACTCCAACACTATCCTGCACTACCCTATCTCCTCACTGGTACCATGTGGCATGTACTAGGACATCTCCTGAAGATTCAAAAGCAGCTGATACCCCTCTCCAGTCTGGTGAAAAGTGATATTTTAAACATTCAACAAGGAACTGAGGGACAGGCCTGCTCACTAAGAGTTTCCCTGAGGCATTGAGATCCTGGTCAGTAAGAAGCCAAGACTTTGCCTTTGTCCGCATAGCCTGTATTACACCTTGACCATTCCTGTTTACTGAGTAGTTCTATGTACCTCTGCTAGCAAATATCCGGGCACTACATGAATTTCAGTGATGCGACCAAAAAAAACACACAAAACCCCCCAAAACCAAACAACAAAATTAAAAACTAGAGCGGGGGGGGGGGTCAGAAATTAACATCCTACATCTTTGCAAGGACATATCCCAAGGCAAGCAACATGTCTGAATTTACTTTTATTTATGACTGTCTGGGGACAGGCAAAGAAGAGCTCTTTTAGTGAGGCCTGGCTGGATGATATAAAACAAGCTTAGTTACTTGGTAATTGGAAGCATTACAGAGCTGAGTTTCCTCACTAGCACAAGGTAACAAACGGAGCATGCACATGGGAGTATGATGTTGATAGCACTGTCTCATGATTAGACTCATGAAGGGTCTTTCAGCTTGTTTCTAGTCAACTACATGTAGATTTAGCAGCTGCCCAGGTTCAGATTTCCTACAAATTATACCACACATTAGAGGGTGTAAAATAAGGCAAAGCCTACAATATTTCAGTAGCAGGCTTTGTGCCACTATATTTAAAGCTGTGGCAGAATTGCCTTCACTCAGCATCCTTGTTCTTTGTCTGAACCAGAGATATTCACAATGCGGGTAACAAGCTCACTAAAACCCACCAAAAGCCCATGCCTTTCCCACTTAACTTTGTTTTCAAAGATGTGCTTGGCAACTGCCAACAATGTCAGAAGCTGTCTGAGCCACAGGGTCTCCTTACACCCCTTCCTTGCAGGTTGCCTCTGAATTAGGCTACTACAGGTTTATAGAGCCCAGTCTGAACAATCTGTGCAGTTCCTCCTTTGGATAACTGGAACACTGGCTTTTACAAAAGATGTCTTCAGAGGTGTTGTGTGGTCAGGGCACTGGCTGTAACACAAGTAGGTGACCAGGAGCTGAATGCCTGCCTCAGAGGAACAGGCAAGCCCAGCAGGGTTGAAGAAAATCTTCAGTCCCACAGGGCAATTTCCCTCCTCTCACTTGCCCTGCAAAGCTGAGCTGAATCATCTCAATGCAGCATGGAGAGGAAAACAGCTGCTGGGCCCAGCCTAAGCTTGTCTAGGGCTTCACCCATCTGCTAAAATAACAGAGCAGACACTGTGTCCCTACAGGTCACATAAGAAAAGGAGAAGTTCCCTCTCCCAGAAGCTTGTCACATAGTCCTACTTTCTCTCAAAGGACAGACAACTCAAATCACCTCTCTTCCTAATGTATTCTGAGCCAAGTACCTCCCTAGCCTTATCCCCATCATCCCCAACACCTCCTCCACACACATCAGCTAATGGAACTTAGGGTAGGATTGCTCCTATGCAACATTATCTCGTGGTCTGGGGGTTAAGTCTCTTAGGGTGGGCACCACTGCTTGCTGTATTCAGCTAAATAGTGCTCATTAAGAGAGCAAAGATGAACAAGAGCATTGTATGGAAAAAATGGGTGTCCTATTTCAAGAGTTAACAATAATATCTCGGTCATTCCTGCAAGCCCATGAAGCAGAAAGTATCAAAGCAAGTTACTCATAAGAGCATTTTTGGAAAAGACAGGGAGAGTTAAGTCATTAATTCTATCTTGAGTGGTGTATTCCACATTATCCCAAACAGGACACTTCCAATTTAAACATTTCTCACTCCTTACCCTTTAAAACATTCTCAGAAATACAAGACACACTGACTACTTCTGACCACTTTCCTTAACTGGTCTGTAATATTTTAGATGCAGTCAACAATTTACCTTTAAAATCCTTACTGAACCCCTACAGACTTTCTGAAGATCTATCTATAACACATTTACTTAGAGAAATCTATGCATTAGCATTCAATGCACATTGCTATATTTAGTTTTCAGGAAATATGACATTCATTTCACAGGAAGATTGGGAAAAAAATAACGGCGACCTATTTCTTTATTATAAATGTGTTGCCAAGGTACTTCCATTGGTTTTCCTCTATCCAGTATATTTCTATAGCACTGTGGGAGTAAATTTAGGATCCAGACCAAGAAGAATAAAAGTTTTTCTAGCAAAGCTGAGCTTTGTCAATCAATCATTATGAAATAGAATAAGAAAAGTAAAATCCTTCTTACTGGTCCTATGAAGTAACAACCTGCAGTTCCTCAGATATGTGTAGGCCTCCTGTAGATTAAACCAAATATCAGAAGGGCTTGAGACAGGTTTCTTGAGAAGTGAAAACAGTAAGACACCAAGTATCCACCAAATCTGCTGTTTGTCATAACTCAGAGGCTTTTCTGCTTCTAAGCCATGCATAGGAAGGTCTCATGGCTTAAGGAGTGAGTTTGGAGCAACCCTTTCCTTTTCACTAGGGCCAGGTGATGCAACTTATAGACAGGAGATGTAAGTTACAGGAGAGAATTCAATGCAATAGCAAGTTCAACCTCCCATCAAACTTGGCCCAAGACTGACCCATAAGCACGTAAGTCCAGAAGTGAAGTTCTTAGCAAAGCTGATCTAATACTATGGGGAGGCCACCACCTTTGTTCAGGTAAAGCTTTCTGTGGATACTATTGAGGAAACTTTCCTGATTGACTGTTCAAGATCACTCCAGGAATCACCCTTGCACCACTCCAAACTTTCTCTGCTGGGGCCAAAGCCCCTTGCAGAGGGAGGCTCCAGTGAACCCAGAGATGCCCTTTTTGACTCCCACCACACCCCACACTCAGAGACAGATAAGCTTCCCTCCCACTTCGCCCCAGGTTTGCTGTAGCACAGTCCTACATGTCTGGTTCCTCTAAGTAGTTTAATTGAGGTGTGGTTACACTGTAACAGCTTGAGCTGGTACATCCAGGGAGGGATTCCCAGGAAAGGAAACCCCAGGTTTTTGTACTCTCACAGCCTGTGTTCCGGTTGTTGTCAACAAAAATTGGACTTGTTACCCAGTGTGCATCAAGACACGTAATTACGCATAAGAGAGACATTTATTTCAGAGCTGGGCAAGCCTGGGAGCTTGGTGGTGTTCTGCAAATCAAGCACACTAACTGTCAAAACCTTTTACTACTTATACATTTTAGCAAACAAGGCAGTTAGTGTTCATTGGCTACAAGTTACCCAGTTCTCTTATTAATTAGTATTCTACTGTTGGTTAATGAGTCTCTCACTTCTCATGCGAAGTAATCTGCAAGCTCAGTCTTTCTCTTTTGAGTTCTTTTGAGTTTGGTTGCTTGGGTCAGTGATCTCTGAGCTGCTGGTCATGATCTGTCCCAGCCAGAGCTGATTTAGCACCATTGGTTTCTTCCTGATCTTGGGAGTTCTGCCAAATGTCCTTATGGCCCATATATTCTGCATTCTTTGTGTCCACTATCAGTGGTACATAATTTTTCCCAACCTTAGTTAACCTCCTGCTAAGTCTGAGATCATTGAAGCATGTTGTTATGGGTTTAGCTAGGTGTAGGCCTAAATTTAGGCTTTAGATTTCAGAGTAGACCTGAAATTATCAGCTGATTTGAGCTGGGCTGGGCTAGCTGACAGCTGACTACTACTAGCCAATGGTATTCCATACCATATTCTGACAAAATACAAAAAGCCAGAGTAAGAGGTGTTGTCTCAGTTGGCATCATGGCTGCAGTCCTGAGAGGACGTGCTGCTGCTGTGGTGCTGTGCTGGGCCTTGGCTGCTGCCCACTGCTACTTCACATTGTTTTAGTTCAGGAAAGTAGAAACATTTTATTGTTATTCTCTCTTTTTTGGCTTGCTGGGTGTCTTCTGGGGTGCTTTCTGGATCTAGGGTGATGAGATCTGTTTTCGGTTGGAGGTAGAAAATTGTTGTTTTATCTAACTTGTTGTCTTGGTTTGAGATAAGCAATTGCCAACCCCCCAAAGCACAGAGGGAAAAGCCTCCCTCCTAACACCAGGGAAAGGGAGGAAAAGAGAGGGGAAAGAAAAAAAACACTTCAAACTGCATTTATACTAAATCTACATATATTTTCACAGAAAGAAAGAGACAATTAGAAGAGAGTACAAATATACACTCACACAAGTCTACAACAACAAGTTCCCCACGTCAACTTCTTAACGAACACACAAATTCTACTGTCCTAACTACACATTACTTAAGAAGAAGCTTATTCCCCAGGGAGACAAACCCAAGCAGAAAGGAGAGACCCAGAACAACACATTTTACTTTCCTGAGGTACCCTGTGATCCAGTGGTGGGCCTGGTCCTCTCCATCCCCCCTGGGACAGCATCGTGCGTCCTCCCAAGAGGAGGGCTGAGAAGCGACTGCCTTAACCACTCCCACACTGGTTCCTCCTTCCCTGGAGATGATGTCATAATGTGGTATGGAATACAAAATTACTGGCTAGAAGAGGTCAGCTGTTGGCTCAGCCCAGCTCAAGTCAGCTGACAGCTTCGGCCTAGTCCACACTTCAGAGCCCAAATCTAGGCCCACCTAGGTGAACCCATAACACTTGTATAAGTGTGACTTATTGTTGTTACAGTAAAATCAAAAGTGAGCAATTCAGATCTATAGAAAGCCCTGTGAGACTCAGCTATCAGCCAGAGGCAGCTGAGCTCAGCTGCTGCTGGCTGATAGGGAGGAGGTTTACTCCCCAAGAATTCACAGAGTAGGAATTCACAGGACTCTGCAGGTGCACGAAAACAGCCAGGATGAAATAATATAAACATGGCACTTGTGAGAGATAGGTTTTAACCAATTGAAGTTTCTAATGTGGTGACGTGTAACTCTTTTAGCCAATAAGCTGTAGTCCTAACCCTATATAAACCTTGTGCTATGTGTAATAAAATGTCTTCACTATGAATCTTCAAGATTGTGTGGAGTTCAGTTCCTCCGCCGTTTATTTTTAGTTTACTTTAACTTATATTGTAGTTGTCTTTTAATTCTCTCTTTCAAGTATAAATATATATTATTAGTTTAAGTATAAACCTAGTTTGAGTTTCCAGTTTCTTTTCTCCCTTTTCCCAGCAGGAGGGGAGGGAGGCTTTGACTCTGTATTGGGCAGTTGGCATTTTACCAGCTCAACCCAAGACACATGTCCAGCCTTAAACCTTAACAAGACAATTTTTTCTACAAGTAATTTGTTTTTCTAGCACCTGGACATCACTTAGAGCTCTCTTATTATCTGTGATCTATTTCATGAGTTGTCTCCCTGCTTGTTGATTAGTCTTGAAAGTATACAAAGATGAAACATCAAAGAACATCCTTTCTAAAGAAAATTTTACATATGCCACATTTTGCGACACAGTTTCAATGGTGATACTTAGTCTGGAGTCCTCTCACTGTTATTTTGAGCTCTACAGAGTCTGTGGGTGGCCAAACACCCAGCCTGCCCTGCCAGTGCCGCAGGTCCCCTTAGACAAAAGGTTGGCACTGGGTCAGGGCCCTTTGCCTGGTCTTTGGCTATTTTCCCCCACCCCAGGAACAACCTACACTTGCGTTGCAGCTGCACATGGAAATACCTCCACTAGTTTTATTCCTCAACGTTATGAGGCCAAACTTTATCCAACAGTTAACACTCTCATGGTTAAAAGCAGTTAAGTGCACTGCTCCAAGAACTCCCTGCTGTTTCAATATGCAATGGGATTGCTTTTCCAGCTCGTAGGTGCAACACAGCACTCAGAATTTAGTGTCAGCCTCTGTTGTTTGCTTCTTTACATTCCTGCAGCCATTCAATGGCCCTACCAAAAAAGTAGACCTACAGTCCATTTCCAAAGCTGAATATACCACGAAAACAATGTGGGTGTAGCAGATTATCCACATCTCATTTTTTTATTAAATCACCTACACCGTTTCAAACATTCAGAAGGTTAAAAATTAGATTAAGCCTATTTTCATTTTACTTGGTGGAGATTAATTGTATGTACTACAAGATAACAGATACAGCCTCATTATTACTGTTTACAGTGCCCATCCACGACATGACAAAAGAGAGTTAAGAAGTAATTTAATCTCGCATAAATAAGCAAACATAAGCATATCTGAGAGTTCAGCACAAAATTCTGGCCTACGAAGCAAGCTTATTTAGAACTCACCAAAACAGAATGTGACCATTTGGCAAATTGCATAAGGTTCAGTTTTCTTAATAGACAATTTCATTCCAGCAGCTTCGCGGCTCCCCAGCTGGGTTACATAAGCAACTTGCTTCACCTTCTCTATCTGGGACAGTGGTTTTCAAGTCAAGCCCGAGGATTCATGGACTTCTGAGGGATTGCAAGTGGTAAGTAATAAAGCACATATATAGGGTCTACATGGTTCCAGATACTCTTAAGTAGCCTGGCCCTTTTCTGAGAGAAAATTAACATTCCATTAATTTGGATTACTTGTAAAATCACCTGTATAAATGGTAAATTGCTAGTGACTGTATCATACACTGGAATTGTACAACACCCCATTTTCGTCACTGCAAAGCAACAGAACAGAAGAAAACATGAACACAGTTGCTGAACTGACAAGGTCTGATTGGAAATAATATATAGAGTTTTCTTTGCAGATTTCCATTTAGTCCCATGTTCAAATGCCGAGTCCAAGTTCAGCCTCTAATGGTTTACCAGCCCAGGTAAACAGCAACAGCCCCTTCCCCACTAGAATTTTCATGCTGATAACATTCTCCCATTCCCCTCGAAGTCAGGATGGGAGTAGCTACCAGTTGATATTGACTGTATTGTCAAAACTGCAGCAAAACTAGAAAAGGGGGGGGGGGGGGGGGGGGCACATGCTAAGATTTCCTTGCCTGTCTAAATGGGCTGGTCTCCTGCCAAACACTCCATCTGGGACCAGTTGACCCCAGCCCCAGAGTAGCCTGTGGAGCCAGACCAGCCTAGCATGAGCAAGTGCCTTACTAAGCCACTGAATCCAGAGCTTATTACAACTGTTCACATCTTTATAGTTGCCTGGAGTCTGCACCCTCACCTTAAACTCATGAGACTCTCATATAAGTCCTTGCTTTAAAGCATCTCATTAAGACCTGGATCTCCTTTTAACTACGCTTCTGTAAATCAACAGGCTCTCTACTGCAGTCAATAAACCGCATGAGCAGGGGTTAGTTTTTAGCATCTGGCTCAAATCCACCTCTATTTTGGCTAATTGATATATCTAAGTGAATAACTGTGTAGAAGTGACCTTTGGTGGGAAGAGACTTAAGTCTCAGAAAAGTGTTCCTGACTTTACTAACCTGGGCTGCTGCCTTCCCAGAAGAGTCAGTCTCTTGTTCCCAGCATAACTAAGAGCAGAAATATCATTCAACAACACTTTTTTTTGGTTCTCTTTTTTCTAGTAAAGTCAACTGGCAGCCAAAAAAGGACTGGATGAAGTTAAATATATATTTTCTTTGAACAAACCTTAGTTAGTATCAGTTCTGGAAACTCAGCAGCATACTAGAGATGACCTTGAAAGGAAACAGTTTTGCTTTGCCCAACTTTGAGCAGAAGTAATTAAAGCTGCCTAGACACTCTGTACAAAAGCTTGTTAGTAAGCTCAACAGAGTTGAGTGGCTCAAATGCCATGTTGTTGGCCTTGCTGCAGACATCTATCAACACTATCCATAGCACTTCAAGAACATGTGACAGCATGAAGCATATGAATAGTCAGAGCAGGTGATTGGAAAGTCTCTTTAGGCCTTAGACCACATGACTGAGGAAAGCTTCCACCAAACAGCAGGTAGTCATAAATCAATGGACACCTTTCTGACTCAGCAAAGACAGCATCACCTTAAGTGACACTGATAAATGAGATTGTGAAATTTGCATTGCTATGCTGCCTTCTGCTTAGCTTCCCCTGAAATTTAAATGCATAAAATAATGTTACTATAAAGAGGAAGCCAGGTGTGAAATGAAGTAATTCAGATGCAATGCTTCATCACAGAGTTGTTGGTATAAAGCAGAGGAAGGTATATTCAAACCAAAAGTCTAAAAAGTCATATGAAAAGGAACATGTAGGTATGATTTATTTATAGGTCAGTTTGTCCTCAGCCACACCACACTCCCTGCAGAGAACAGTTTAGCTGTATTAATTGTCAGTTTTCGTCAAACACTTGATACATTTTCTGTGCTGAAAATCCAGCCCAGATCCTGATCACAGCAGAGCTGAGTGATGGTCCCTGCTGCTCACTTTTGCTATCCCTTAGTTGGGAACCCCCTGGGAAAAGCTGGTTCTCAGTGCCTAGAGAGGAGTCAGCGGGATTTTACTCTGGCTTTTTACAGCTTTATGGGGTCACTTTGCAGGATCACAGAGCACAAGAAGTCACTCTGTTCAACTTTGAGGTACAGTGGAAGAGAAGGTAGAAATGGAAATCAGGACTTTCTGGAAAATACCAGGAAAGCACTCATTAACAGTATTGCTAATACATGCCATAATTCTTTGTATGTTTAAGACAGCTGGCGAATAACCATGTCTCATTTTACAAACATTGTATCTTAATGAAAGTACCCAGAGGATTCAGTATCTGAAAGAACTTCTACAAGATTAATCCATTTTTAAGGGTATGAACTAAGTTGTAAGTGGTATTATAATGGTGCTTTGGCTTTTGAGTTAATGAGATACAAATTTGGGGAAGCTCACCCAAACAAAAAAGGAAATAAAAATCCTTATTGTAAAGGGGGAAACAAGCTCCACTCAGAAAGCTTAAATGGCATTTACTTACAGTAGAAGTAAAGGTCATGCAAAGATTAAAAGAAGAAAAAAAACTTTTCAAAACACATGTGGCCCTCTGGTAATGTTCCCAACATCTTCTAGTAGTAGCAAGCTGGAATCTCTGACCAAACTCCATGTTTCCTTCTTGTTTCTTCCATCCTCCCAAATCTTCTCTGGTAGCAGAAATGTCTGGCTATGATATCTCATCTTTGTGAAAACAAAATCCAACCCTACTTGCCTTACTATGTTAGATCTGAATCACAAAGTCACAGAATCATGGAATCACAGAACGAATAAGTTTGGAATGGGCCACGGTGGGTCATCTGGTTCAAACTCCCTGTTCAGACGGGGTCATCCCAGAGCACATGGCACAGGATTGTGTCCAGATGGTTCTTGAATATCTCCAGTGAGGGAGACTCCACAACCTCTCCGGAAAATCTGTTCCAGAGCCCAGTCACCGCACAGCCAGTGCCCCTCTGAGGCTGGCTGGACCGATTAAAGAAGATTAATTGAAGCATAGAGAGGCCCATGCGGGCTGTTGGTGTGGCAGGACACTGCTGCTTTAGATTCATCATGTGGGTGCTCATGTGCCCAAAGGCTGAGCTAATGAGGAACATCACACCTGGACTAGCATAAGGGAGAGTTGTTCCTGACTCGATGAGCCCATGATGCCTCAGCCCACCTGTAGGTGGATGAGGCCAAGAAGTGGATTTAACCATGGACATTATTTCCCAGGTTATCCACTATTGTGAAACCCCTGAGAAGGGGATAGTGACCCCAGTGTGGGGATGGAAACCCCTGAGAAGGGGATGGAGACCCCTGAAAAGGGGATGGAGACCCCAGTGTGGGGATAGTAACCCCAGTGTGGGGATGGTGACCCTAATGAGGGGATGGTGACCCCTGAAAAGGGGATGGGATGATCCCAGTGTGGGCCTCAAGGACATTTAACCTTGAGACAAAAAGTAACTTGCATTTTGAGATCTGTGTTGCAAGACGTGAACCATCAGATGAAGAAGACCGGAGCTGAACTGGTATTGGTGTCCAATGATGAACTGGTTTTCCTGCCTGAAGAATCTACTCCACATTAATGGACTATTGCCCACAATATGGAGGGATGGAAGACAGCTCTGAAAGAATAAAAACTGTTTAAGTGCGGGAATAGATAGATTTAAGATATGAGTGACGTAATATGGTATGGAATAAGGGGTGGAATGTTATGGGTTTAGCCAGGTGGGCCTAATTTTAGGTTTTAAAGTTCAGACTAGGCCTGGAATTGTCAGCTGTCTTGAGCTGGGCTGAGCTAGCTAACAGCTGACTTCTTTTAGCCAATAATATTGTATTCCATACCATAGTACATAATCTCAGAAGGGGTAAGAGCTGGTGTATGGGTGTGGCTTGGTCAGTTCCATCATGGCTGAGCTAGGAGGAGAACGTCTTTCAGCTCCTATCTTGGAGTAGGCCTTGCTCCTGCTGTTGCTGCTGCTTGCATTTTATTTGAGTTCAGGGAAGTAGAAATATTTTGTTGTTATACCATCTCTTTCTTGCAGGGTGTCTTTTAGAGTACTTATAGATCTAAAGTAGTACACTTTGTATTAATTGGGGAGTGGGAAGTTATTTCTTGTTATATATATATATATAATTTGTGTGTGTGTTATATTGTAGTTTTCTCTTAATTTTCTCTTTTCTTTATAAATACATGTAGTTAGTTTCAGCATAAACCTGGTTTAGAGGGGTTTTTTTTTCCGTCTCCCCCTTCCCTTTTCACTCTGTCTTGGACAGCTGGTGTTTTGCCAGCTCAAACCAAGACACTCATGTCCTGATGGAACTTCCTGCACTCCAGTTTCTGCCCATTGCCTCCCATCCTGTTGCTTGGCACCACTGAGAAAAGCCTGATCCATCCTTTTGGCACCATCCCTTAAATATTGATAGTCATTGATGAGGTCCCTTCTCAGTTGTCTCTTCCCTAGGCTGAACAGGCCTAGCTCCCTCAGCCTGTCTTTGTAGCCCTCTACTGGACCCACTCCAGGGGCTTTGTCTCTCCCTTGTGCTGAGGAGCCCAGAACTGGACACTGCAGTCCAGATGCGGCCTCTCTGAGGCTGAGTAGAGTGGAAGGATTACTTCCCTTGACCTGCTGGCAATGCACTTCCTAATGCACCCCAGGATCTTATTGGCCTTCTCAGGCACAAGGGCACTGCTGGCTCATGGACAACTTGTTGTCCACCAGGACCCCAGGTCCTCCCCCACAGAGCTACTTTCCAGCAGGACAGCCCCTAGCCTGTATTGGTGATAGGGGTTATTCTTCCCCAGATACAGGACCGTACTTTTGCCTTTGAACTTCAGGCAGTTCTTCCCAGCCTATTTCTCCATCTTCTGCCCATCTTCTGTACAGATCTTACTGAAGGGCTGCAGAGCACTCTGGGGTATTGGCCACTCCTCCCAGATTTTGTTGCCAGTGAAGAGGCATCTGCCCCTACATCCAAGTCATTAATGAACAAGTTAAACAATACTGGGTCCAGGCCTACAGCTAGACCCTTTGCCACTAATTACAACTCTCTGGGAAATGCAATTCAGCCAGTTCTCAATCCACCCCCCTGTCCACTCATCCAGGCCAGACTTCCTGAGTTTGCCTGTGAAGATGTTGTGGGAGACAGTGTCAAAAGCCTTGCTAAAGCCAAGGTGGATTATATCCACTGCTCTTCTCTCATCCATCCAGATCAGTGTTTCATTGTAGAAGGCAATCAGGTTGATCAGGCATGATGTTTAGTGAATCCATGCTGATTAGTCCTGATCACTTTCATGTCCTCCATGTGGATAGACATTCCCTCCAGAATGAGATGCTTCATTACCTTTCCAGGGACTGAGGTGAGACTGACTGGCCAGTAGCTCCCTGGGTCCGCCTTTTTGTCCATTTTGAAGACTGGGCTGACACTGGCTTTCTTCTACTCCTCAGACACCTCTCCTGATCACTACAACCTTTCAAATACGAGCATTAGCAGCCTTGCTATGGTGTGTCACCAGCTCTCAGCATTCATGGATGCATCCCATCAGGACCCATGGACTTATGGATGTCTGGTTTGCCTAGGTGATCTCTAACACAATCCTCCTGGACCAAGGTAAAGTTCTCCTTCCAATATTTCTTTACCCTGGTCTCCTGGATCAGAGTTACCTGAGAGCTGATATTGTCAGTGAAGACTGATGCAAAGAAGGCATTCACTAACTCTGCTTTCTCTGCATGCTATTCGTTTCTTGTTTCTTACCTGTTAAATCAACAGCATGACTGCAGAGGAAATTTACAGGCCCATTGCTGGAATTACATCAATTTGCCCATTTGGAGGGAGCAAGAAACTATTTAAAGACTGTTGGCGTTCTCAGAAACAATTTCTGGAGAGAAACTCTATTTATGTTAGTGTTACTACTATGCATGGTTACTTCCCACGAGAAATATGGACTGTTTTAACAATAAACAAGTCACCGTCTTTCTACCAAAGGACTACTATTGAAGGCTGACTCCTTTGAACCCATTTATAATCTAGGTTCTTTCCTTTGTACCAGTGTTTGATTTTTCTTCCAGCTGAGTTCTGTGTTCCTTCTTAGCACTTTGAAAGATCCTTTTAAAGTATCTTTATACTGCACAAATTTAATCAGGTTTTAGAAGAAAGGCATGGAAAAATCGACCATGGCTAGTTTTGTCCAACAAAGATCCATAAAGTCTGAGCCATCTCTCTCTGTTCTACAACTCAGAGGTTTCTGAAATGAGAGTAAGGTGGCATTTTGTTGTTGGCTGAGGGCTCAGCTTCTGCAGGATTGAAGTACAGGTCTGCTTACTGGCATGTGCCACATCCACACCACCCTCCATGGCTTCCCCAGACTAGAGCTGGCAGACCCTTTGCCCATTTTACCTCCTCTTTGTAGGTCTGTACTGCAATGCTCTTCTCCCTGAGGGGCCATACTTCAACTGTCCCAATATCTGCTCTGAAGGTGCTTGATGAGGGATGCTTGCCCTGCCTCCTGCACCCCATGGTCAAAATTGGCAATTTATACCTGAATACAGCATGTCCCATAAGGACTGCTTAGAGGATATTTCAGGGTGGGAGAACACCTGAGAAGGAGATGGGTGGATGACAAGGTTCTGGAGTTCTTCTTGTTAATGCTTAGAGCACAAAATACTCCCAGTTCTTAATTCCTGCCATCTTGGCACTGACTGGAAAGACTCTTCCTGGAAGATGCAAGGCAGTAACAAAAGGCAGACAAGGAGGCACTGGCAGTTCCATCTCTCTGTCCTGTGTTCCTGCAGTGATTGTGAGGTAAGGAGGACAATCTTGTGCCATGAAAAGCTGACTACTCTTGATACCTTTCTTCCTCCTCCAAACTCTTCTCGGTTCTGTGCCTGGTCTCTGGGTTCTCAGGCTGGACCGAGGAAATGAGGAAATCATGGAGAAACAACCTAGGAACAGGGGTGAAAGAGTGCACTGTGGCTGATGTTGTGCCTGTATCATGAGAGCCCTCGAACCTGAGAACCCAGCCTGCTAGCAGAGATCAGAGCCACCAGTGATGCTTGAGAGACTATTTGCAGCATGCAGATGTCCTGCCTTGTGTGTGCAGGCCAAGCAGGTTACTGAGTGTTGTTCTAAAGTTATAAATCAGGGTTTTCATCTGCCTCCCTTTCATGAAAACACAGTCCAAACACCAGACTAAGAAAATCAAACCCTCCTTAAAACAATCATAAAGATGGGAAAACAGAAAGGCAAGCCCATTCAAGGAATTCAGCAGGCTGATTATGATTATAGAATACTGACAATACAGGTGAGAGGCATCTTGCTGACATTCTATGGGCTACCTTTAATTCACTGTTAACAACACAATAGTCCAGCCCCAATGTAGAAGATTGCTGTTCGTACCATGAACTCCCATGAACAATAAAATGCACTTCAGTCCTGCTTATTCATCATATCCCCACAGCCTTGAGATATTTTAAAAGCAATGAAAACACATGAGACCTTCAAGTCTGAAAAGCTCTATGCACAGGAATTGCTTCTTTTTCAAGAGGGGCTTTGTTCAAAATTAGCAAAGTGTGTATTAGGCATACTAAAAAAGTGAGAGCAACAGATAAGTAATACAGAGTATTTCCTAGCATGGAAAAATAGGTCACATCTAGAGGCTTTTTCTTCCCAAACTTGAGGTTCTTCTGTTCTCCTCTCTTTCTTTTCCAGACCTTTCCATAAATTAAACTTTTGAGAAAACAAAGAAATCATTTTTCTTCTACAAATGAGAAAAATACTTTTCCCAACCCACTCTGTATCTCTGAAGTTTGTTTAAACTCTCCACTGACTGCTGTGTATTTGACAAGAAAGACAACATACTCTACTGCAACAGGAGATGTGATATAAATCATATTGTGCAAAAGTCTGGAAAGGATTACACCCATTCTTACTGCCAGGGTATTTACTGGCAATCGACTTTTGTCCATCCTCACCTTCAGCTCTGCAAACAGGGATCTCCACTGCTGCAGGAGTTCCTTGAGGGTTATGTCATGAATAAGGCTCTGACAGAGAGAGTTATATTCATGCATATTTTGTCCTTTTTATAAATATAAATAGATGGAGATTGTTTTGATTTTGAGCAAAGGTTTACGGGATGGCTGAGAAACCCTGCTTTGTGTTACATGGTATGTGGGAACACCTGAAGCACTGGGACTGTTCCTGGTTACTGCTGCAGTAAAGCAATAATGGATAATTTCTAGTGACTGTGAAAGCCAGTCATTTATGAGGTTATGTTAATTTATCTCCTGACTCTCTCCGGGAACCAGTAATATTGATTTAAGGTTTTGTTCTGATGGCAGCTGAAAGGTGTGAGCTGGAAGAAATTTCTGTGCCTTGCCAGCTGCTTTGACCAGTTACTGCCTGCAACAGCAGCCTGGAGTTCTTGCTCCTTTTTCACCTTGAGTCTTAAGACTGGATACTGCCACCCTGACACCTGATCCCATCAGATCTCAGAAGCTAAGCAGGGTCAGCCCTGGTCAGTAGTTGGGTAGAAGACCTCTTCGCAATACTGGGTTCTGTAGGTTCTAGTCCTGAGGACTTCACTGTCACCATTCAAGCTCGCTCAGCCGTGGCAGATGAACCTGATGAGTTAAATGGTGGGGCCAGTTTTGTACATGCTGTGCCTCACCTGAAAAATCCACTATGCAGGCTCAAAGGACACACCCACGTGGGTAGAGCCCTTCCCAAATCTTCATTTGCAAAGCTTAGCCATATATACATATATCGAGTACTGAGCAATCTATCTTTGTATCCTGCACCAGGACACCTAGTGCCCCCTTCTGGAGTGATGCTCCAAAAGGGAACTGCCTGCTGTGGGTCCCGCACTACAGCCCTTGACATGTCCCTAAAGGCAAATTTGAGCTGTTTTCAGTATAGAACTGAATACAAACATACCATCTGGGTTTTTCAGAGCCTAGAATAGATGTTAAGTAGAGGGACGGTGGTAAACCAAGGAAAAAGAAACACACACCAAAAAAAAAAAAGGCACAAAAAAAGCGCTGTGAGAATAACCAAGTCCTGACCCTTGTTTTTCTCGTAAGGGCACAGAGAACTTGTCCCATGGGTAGAAATAGTCAGAGACGCTACCTTTAGCACATCAAATTATGTCTGTTTTTACCATATACAGCTGCACAAATTCCTTCTCTCCTTGCAGTTAAAGGGATTGATAGCTCACTGAACCCAGTCAGCATTTTCAACTCCCACCTGAGGTGAGACAGCACTGCCTTGACCCCCCTGAATGGCCAGTCCAGATACTAATTGGTCTAAGTAGGATGTCCCACTAGGAAGTCATGTCTGATAGAGCTTGAAATACCAAAATAGCCTCCATTTTGTGGACAAAGATGCCTTTCTGGCACAGTAGTTGCTTTGTATACAAAGCACTGCATTATCCCCTTGTGTTCCAGTTTGATGGTTTAATTTGTCCTGTGAAATTCTTGCAGTGGAAGAACTAGACATGACACACCAATTTTCTCTTATAATAGGAATCATCAAAGTTCCTAAGTTTCATCCTTGGCTTTGTGGGAACCTGGCTAAGAGCAAAAGCTCAGCAGCTCTACAGTGAAACTAAAGAGCATGAACAGATATAATCACATTTTTCTGAAGCTTTGCAGTGTTCCACCTTGCAAAGCACCCCTGAACCACAGCAGACTGACCTTACAGCTTAGGCACCATCTTAGCAGAAGCATCTAGTGCATATTTTGGGGATGGGATGGAGGTGGGGCTTAATGTTTAAAATCACCTTAGGAATTTTTCAAATTTGCAGTATCTTTTTTGTTCTGAAACAAGAAATGTGTGGAGACAAGGCATCAGATCTCCCACTAATATGTTTGATATTGTCTGCTGCTCTTCCTGAAACTTTATCTCTTCTTTGAAAATAAGAACTGTGAAACCCTATTGCATAAGAAGAAAGTCTTGCAGACATTGAAATAAGTGTAACTGGTGCAGAGCTACTTGGCTGATACTGCAGAAAACCAGAAGCAGTGGCTTGCAGACGATAAATGCTCCCCTTTCATCTCTAGTCGGAGATCTAAAGCCGATCTCTTTAATGCTACAATTGCTGACTGCTTTCTTCTCAAAGAAATCACCTCAGGGAGGAGAAAAAGAAGTTTCCTTACACAGTATGCTGCCCACAGAAGTACAGGCGGCCCCTTCTGATCATATTTTGAAAATCTCCCTAGCCAGTTGTGGGCAACTCCTCTGATTTTAACAACAACAGCAACAATAACAAAGCTTTTTGCCTTACTCGATGTTGTCTTTTACTGTTTAAGACAGGGATGAATAAAAATAAGATGAACTTCATCTTCCTCTGTGCAGTTTTGGATGGTGGCATCAGTGGGATTTTATCTCCAGACCTTCCTTATCATACATATCCAAGACTCGGTGTTGATTACTTAACCATCCAAATTGGCTGGTGGAAGCTGGTTTTGCTCCTGAAACCTCCCAGAGCTGTACTGAGATACTGAGAAGGTGACTGGACTGCCTAAAGGGGATGTTATGAAGAACTTTCATGACCAAAAAGACAATATTTTTTTCTTGTCTTTTTACTCTCCAGAGGTCAGTTCCAACCCCAAGTGTTCTGTGATTCCACTCTGCCTGTCTCTTCCCTTTTGAAAAAAGAAACAGCAAAATGTAACCACTCAGAATACCTACTGTGCTCTTGCTACTGTCCCTGCCCCAGTTATTAGGTAGCAAACAGGTACATAGGAAGAGCATACACCCTGGAACTGATGTTTTGAGAGGCTCTGTTTCAGCTCCATAGGGCCTTAGGGCTGCCCCACCACAAAGAATTTTCTCCTGTGAAAAAGCTGAGCATCACCAAAGCTTGAGAAGCAGTATGCTTGGGTTAACCTGGATCAAAACAAAGAGATAAGACAACCCTCGATTTTTCCATGCACCTTCTCTCCCACTTCTTCAGAAAGCCTCATGTTTCTTCAGAAAATCTGACCGCTTTGAGAGACAGAATACACACATTTCCTAAACCCAGTATTTTTCTCAAAGGTAGAGCCTTTTCCCTTTTTTTCACTTTGTACTCCTTTGTCATTCCAGCATCTTGAGCACCTTCAGATTGCTCCATTGCTCTGACCATTTCACTGTCTCTCTTAGTAGTGATCTTGGTTAAGACTCTTTGGTATAAAAGGCATTTAAAGGTCCTTTTGAATGTGTCGATCTCAGAATTTCACTGTGTAGCAGCTATGGCAGGATGGCCCATGCCAACGTAGCCTCTAAATCAGTGTGGATGTTAGATCAACCCAAGAAGTAACAATGTCCAAGGCATCAGGCGTGTCTCAGGCAGGAACAGGTTCTTTGCTAGCATGAACAGTACTGTACCCTTTCAATCCTGCACTCCATTCCTGTGCACAATATGCTTGCATCCAACCTGAGCTCCCTTCTGCATTCTGCTGGAAGAGCAGCTCAGAGTCACTGCAAAATTGAATGCATGCAACTGCAAAGGTAGGGAATTCGTATCTGGAATATCCCTTCAGGTTACTGGGTGTCTTTGCTTATAACTGCAGTAAGTCCAGGGGAAAAGGACAGGATAAATCTCACTTCGTTGAAAACGTTCTGAGTAATTTATTTAGCTTAATGCTGCATTTTGATGAATAATATGCCTTTCTTGGTGTGAGAAACACAATCACATATTGTAAAAAGCCATGGAGCAAGATTCAATCAGCACACAGGATGCCAGTAGGGAAATTAACCACAAAGGATGGGGTGTTTTCAGCCATCCCAGTGAATCTGCCTGTATCTTTCAGTCAGACACCACTCAGTACCCAGGCTAAAAGCATGATGTGCCAATAAACAGGCAACAATAGGAGCCTAAAGGTAAACATGGCAAAGCTCAGGAGGGTGCCAGGCTCACAGGTCCTGCCAACCATGACCTCGTGCTGTATCCAGCATCCAATCCCAAGATGCAGCCAGAACTCCCTGACGGCAAGGAAGATTGTGAGATGTCTCTGCTCAAGGGGAGAGTCACCTGGTGTGCAGTAGAGCTACATCAGGGAGAGCTCAGATTGGGCTCATTCTGACAGGAATATATAGAGCGAAGTAATTGGCTGTTAGCCAATAGTACAGACAGGAGAGATGTCTTCATTTTACACATTTGCTCCCTCCTATATAAGCCAGGAGCTTTCCAGGTTGCAGGCTCACCACTGGGCATGAAATCTATGAGACCATGTTACCACAGCACAGCCTGGGGTCAAGTGTTTCTGTCACATCACCTCAGCCATTCAAAGCTGCTGTGGATTCTTCGCGTTGGCACAACAGGGTCACAAAATTTTTTCCATGGCCATACCCAGTGATGGGCATTTTTCAAGAGCAGCCTGCAATGTTCTGAACTAAACTCTGACTGACACCTGGCAGTGGCTTTATCAAAGGCATGGCTGGAGCATACTTGAGCCCCACAGAAGAAGTCAGGGAGGCATTTTCGGGCCTCTTACCCTGGGATTCCTATCATGGTTTACAGCCAGACCTACAAGACAGTCCAGTTGATCATTACCTGACAAATGTCAACTGTTTCTGTCTGTGACCATTATCCCTTTAACACAAAACAGCGGGGAGATTAAATAACCTGAAAATGCAGCCAGGCTTTGCTAGGTCTTGGAACAACCCTTATGATGTCCTAGCCAGCTCTACTTTATTCCATTTCCTTCCCTGGCAGACAACACAGCTCATTGTGCATGCAAGCGTATACAAAAGAGTGACATAAATGAAATGCACTTATCTTGATGGAAAATATAAGAGCCCAGATGTGCCAGGGCCTTCAGTTGTTTTACAAAGTCCAAAGCAGAGGGAGGAGGTGCCAGTCAAAACCTTTGGTTTCTTCTGTCTCTCTCATTTTCCCTCTTTTTTAGAGATTTCTTGGGAAATGAGGTAAGGGAAACACTGAAATTCCTGCTTGAATCAGCTCAAAGTCTGCAAGACTCCAGACAGAGATCCTCCTGCTGACAACTTTCCCCTGCTGAATGCTTCTCTTCTGCAGCCTGTCCTGCAGAACTGTGTACTGGTCCTGCTCTGCTCATCTGAAGTAAACCCTGAAGCCTCCAGGTGCACAAGGTCATCCAACCGGACTCTCAGACCCAGCCCCTGGCTTTCTGAAGAATAATCTGGCAAGTGCCAGCACATGCTCAGCTGATCTGCTCCTTGTATGCAACTTCACAGCCCTACACTTCCTTCCCATGGTTTGTCAGATACCCTCAGGGATGGATGCAGATCACCTGCCAATCAAACCAGACTGTAGCTGAGTAATGAGGGGGTATTAGCTGCCACAGTGATCCAAATGGGAAATTTTTTAGCTAATGTACACTACCAAGCAATCCTCTGATCACTCCAGGACCCACGCAGTACAAGTTTGGTAACAGGCATCTGTGGTACTGAAAATGGTGTGATCTAAATAGAGCAAGCAGTCAGAAAGAGGGGCAGAAAAGCTGCTAGAGAGAGCTGACCAACCTTTTATTCACATTAAAAACTACAAACCAAGTCTCATAACTCTGAGGCAGGCTCACCAGTCCATGCTGGCTGTGCACACTGCACATCAGCAATATTTTAATTCAGGGAAAGCACAGAACTTTTCTGAAGTAACTTCATTTGTGTTTTGTTTTTCAATAAGCACATATACATCCAGTGTCTTGCTTGTATCTGAGAAGAGAAGACATATGTGTTAGATGAACGCAAAGACCAGGAAAATGCAATGTCTCTGCAATATAAAGTATTTGAGACAATAAACAGTTTCAGTTTTTGTTAACTCTGTTGAATACATTTTCCCACTGATCATATGGATAAAATTTTTATCTTGGAAGCTGTCACAAAAACAAGGGCCTGTAAATGAAAATGACTGCTAATGGAGCACATTTTTCTGTATCTTCAGCCTGCAGATGAGGATCCAATTTCCCAATTACCTCTTTTGTCTTTCTTCATGCCAACTGCTGCTCCAATAATAAATCAACATCTTTTTCTATCAAATTGCCTCCAGAATCCTGTACAACTTGTTGTGAGCAGGAAGGAGTCTATGGCTTTGTAAGCCCATATTTAGGAATAATATAGAGATAGCATGAAAACCTTCTGCTGAAATTAACAACTACTGCAGATGGACTTGCATGCTGTTTGCCATCATGAACAAAACTGGCATCAGTAGTGAGCTCTCTTGCTTTTGTTCCATCTGAATCAGGAATTTCCTCATCTAATATAGGGAAAAAACCCTCAAACATCATAACTTACCTCTTAAAGATCATACAGCCAGTTATTTGCATGTCTGAATATCCAGAAATCAATATGAGAGGTGTTGTGGTTTAGGAAAGGTGTTCCTCAAATTAGTGTTCCCACTGAAACACCCCAAACCATGAGTCAGTCATTCCCTCCCCTCCTTTTCCCCCTGCAGGCAGGATAGAGAGGAGAATTGGAGGCACAAAAGGCAAAGATCATGAGTTGAGATAAAAAACAATTTACTGGAAACAGCAATGAGATAAGAAAACAAACAGTAACAGTAACAATATCAATAACAGATTGTACCAGAGAGGGAAACCACTCACTCACAAATGCTCACTGTGCAGGGCACAACGTTATCCTGACCTCTTGCTTCCTGCTACCTGACTGAAAGGGACCCCTTTTCCCATCCCCAGATGATGTGAGGTGGTATAGAACAATCTCAGGGTCCTGGCCATGTCTCTCCTGACTACTGCAAACATTAACCCTGTCCTGGCCAGAGCCAGGACAAGAGGTTATATGGTAAGTTATCACAGTGGCACTTCCCAGAACAGCTGCCATATTGTAGGGTTTGTCACATGAATTAGCAGACAGGTAAAAATGTGCAGCCATCAAATCACTTTTCCACTCTCTTCAGAAAGTAAATTAAATATGTTTCCATATGTACAGGCACACAGAGGAATATTTATATGGGCAGGTATTTGTACATGTAGTTCTCTCCATATCTCTTCTTTTAAAGTCTCCTGAAATATTTGGAAACCTTACTTACAGAAAGTATCCTTTTTCACCTCCACTATATAGGACTTGAAAGAAGAGAAGGTAAGTTGCACAAAGGTTTGTAATAAATAAATAATTCATGTTTGCTCCATGATGTACTATTAGCTGGCTAAAGAGAGATTACCTCTTTCTTCAGTTATATCTTAGTACAGTTTTCAATGTCCAGTCCAAACTGGCAAAAGGCATAACATCCTTCCATCAAAGGATGCTTAAAGGATGCCATTAAAATTCTCGGGGTGCAATTCACAGTATTCAATGGGATGCTCAGACTTCCCCTCTGGCCTTTATACTTTTAACTCCAAGCCAGCACAAAAATGAAACAAACTCTCAATTCTCTCAGTGAACTCAAGATAAGCAGGTGTTTCAATACTGTACCCTTAACAAATTCCATAGTCATGTCCTTAGACAGAATTTCATGTGACTTTATGGGCTGGTTTCCTATATCACAGCAAAACTTTGATAAATCAGTTTCTGGTTTTCTGTTTTTTCCTTGCTGTCCCCTCAGCCTGCTTGTCTGCAGTATTTTTGCACTGCTTGTGGCAGTGGTTCAAAATTGCTGTAAAGTACAGCAGGGCCTCAATTTTATGTGTCAATCAAACCTGTGACATTTTTGGTGTGGTAAGCTGGAGGAGATAACAGTGTTGGTTCTGGTCTGCTCCCTCTTCTCCTAACCCCTGCATTTCTTCTGACATTTTGGTTTCAGTCTCTTCTTTCTATGACTTTGCTCCATGGAAAAGCTTTTTTTTTTTTTAGTAAAACACCCTCAGCCTAAGCCTGTCAGTGTAGAATAGTTCATGGGAACCTCTGTGGGAGTTTTAGAACACCTATTTCATGTGGCTATTCTCATCTCTTGGAGAAAACAAGCCCTCATGGGTTCTCATCAGACAGAAGGATACATCCCTTTATCCTGGGGTCTTGTCTGCAGGGTGCAGGAGTGAAGGTATTCAGACTTGAAGACCCGTGAGTCACAGAGTTTGTATTTCCAAATATTTTTATTTTCAAAGCACTTGGGTTTTCAAAAATGATCCCAGAGGGTATCTTGTAAAAACACATTTTCCTTCCTTATCAGTCCTGCAGAGTCCAGGTGATGAGGTGTTTCACTCTGCATGACTCATGTGTGTCTAAGGAGATGCCCTCCAAATCCACACAAGGTGTGATTTGTTCCATTGCCCCCAGCCACAAGTGGGAAACAAAATTGGGAGAGAAAACTGTTTTATGACTCATCTCTAAAGAGTACGTTTTACAGAAGTTAGTAAACTGTAAGAAGTAAAACATACCCTAAATCATTATTTTAGCAGTTAACTGGCACCAGATGAAACTATAGGAGACAAGTATTCCTGCATTTTAGTCACATAATCAACCAGAACAGTGAGAATAGTGGTTAGAACATCTATGCTGTAATAAGAAAGAACAAAAAAAAAAAAGTAGTGGAAAAAAACTGGGAACCAGAGTTGTTTCTTTAAATGAGTTTCTACAAGGAACATTTAGCTTATAAAGAGAGACAAATTATAGGTATGAGTTGAGTGTGTGTTTATGGCTTAGCCCCCAGGAGACAGAAGGAAGAAAAATGATCTCTGTTTTTTCCATCTTTTCATCTAAGCTGCAGTAGAATTGGGACTGGTCCATAATTCACTGGGAAGTGGCTGTACAAAATACCTTTTCAACATCTGCAGACTTGCCACAAAGCTGTCTGATGCAGGAAAACACCAGGATCCCTGTGGTACCGTCACTGTTTGAGTGAGAGGCAGTGGGAAGGGGACGACCCACAGCCAATTAGCAAGGCCTAAGGTGTTTTCACAACACGGCCCTTGGTTTTGTCCTAGTCTGGTAGAAATTCCAGAGGAATTCCATCTGTGTTTTGGCTGTTTAGCTGGTGTGGTTGGCTTGTACCCCCTAGTATAAGAGGCATTTTGGCACAGCTGCAGGGCTGGTAGCTAAATCTGCATACAATGGGGTGTGTGATTATACCCAGACTGCTT
This sequence comes from Pithys albifrons albifrons, assembly GCF_047495875.1. NCBI lineage: Eukaryota > Metazoa > Chordata > Aves > Passeriformes > Thamnophilidae > Pithys > Pithys albifrons. Next base: position 105,314,790 of record NC_092459.1, read on the forward strand.
TCCTGCACTTCACACAGCATCCTTGCCCGTGGCTTCACCTGGGTAACACACTCCACAGCCACACTGTGGGAGGAGCAAGAGCATTCCCAAAATGCTTTGCCCTGGAAATGGAGCATCACTGTCAGTCTCTTTGCTCTGTATCTGCTGGCTCTGGGTGGATTTCTTGCACTGTGCTTCCCTCCAGATCAAAATCCTGCAGCAGAGAAGACAGGGAAAGCCTTATTGTCTCAACCCTGCACCAAAGATCACACCACCTCCCACCAGTTGCCACCAGTTTGGTTCACTCCCCACTTCCTTCACACTGAGCTCTTCCTCTTCTCCCTGGTTCTCTCTTCCATCAGCACTGATGCACTCTCTCATTTGGTGTCAAGCACAGTGGGCAGTGAACTGACACTGTTCCTCCTGCATCTGGGCTGTGCAGTTGTCCCAGGGTAACCCAAGGGCTTTTTTTATTTTTCAGGTCTGGACCTGGGGGAGGAGGAGTGGTCATTGTTGTAGAGAACAGGCACTTAATTACATTATCAGGGGGTTTATGCTGTTGACATCAAAGGAATAGAACCTCAGATAATTAATATGAACTCTCCTTGCCAAAGAAAACAAAGCCACTTCCCAATAAAGCCCAGAAAAAAAAAGGGAAGACTACATCCACAGCTTACTGCTGGACTGTAGAGTCATACCAAACAGGATCAGCTTTGTGTGCAGAAGGAAGGGGCCTGGGTGGTGAGAATCTAAAAGGCAAAGGCAATGAAGATACACAATGCATGGGGCTTGTTCAAAAATTCCTAGGCTGCACACACGATATTCTCTCCACACATGGGATATATAAGAAGAGTTTTCTGTGACTATGTTAAGTAGAAATCACAGCATATCCTGAAGGGACCAGTACCAAGATGGGCAACTGAGCCTGGTTGTCTGCTCCCACTTACATCATACACCTGAAAGTCACAGACATCTCCCAGGGAATCAGCATCACTCTTTGCACTTGGAGATGCCACAAGACCACCCTGGGAAACTGTAGCCTTTTTTAGGTCCAGATTACTCCACTACCAGCTGATTTGGAGAAGATAGTTACATGTCACAGACTACATGGTTTCCCAAAGACTTTTTCAAAAATTCCTGTCCTGCCTAGCAGTGCCACTGAGAGGAAGTGTGTGTCTCCCCTGAAGTCTCACCTTACAGTGCAGGCTTTCTGGTACCTTTGTAAAGACTGCTCTGTCCCTGTCCATCTTGTTTCACAATATTTCAAGAAACTCAGAATCTGCGAGACCACTGCCAAATTTGGTAAGACTGGCCAAAAGACTGAAGTGCTCTGGTGTGCAATTGCCTGACAGGCAGCATGTGCCTTGTGTCCTAGGAAACCATACTAAACCCAAGCATGGTAAGGCTTCACAATGGGTAGGCTGCATCGAAGCAGTGCAGAGATTCCTTTTGCTGTGATAACCTGTCAGTACACCTGACGGAATTGCAGCTGGAGGCTGTGTCATTTCTCACAGAGCAACACATTTGCTACGCTGTAGAATGTGCAAAGGAGAACATAAAGGTTATCCAGTCTGATGCTGCAAACCTGCCTTACTCTGAGCCACAGGAATGAGCATGTGGCTGCAGGCACTTGAAAACATGTGAACAGATACTGATTTTAGGAGTCTTCTGTAAGGCTTATGGTTTTTTGAACTGTTGAAACTGAGGGTCAGGTATGGACACAAACACTAGTATATTTAACTTACTGCTGATTACATAATCACACAAACACACCAGTTATACAGCTACATGTATGAATTGAGCCACTGTTCCTAGCTAAGATTAATGGACATACATATATATGTAGACAGATATATATCTTGCTCATTGGCACCTTCATGGGGGCAAAGGTTTGCATAAAGAAAGACGGAAAGTAAGTAGGGGAAACTAGGGTGAAATCATCACGAGGCAGCAGGAAGTAAATTTTTGTGCTGCAGTTGGAAAATCCGAGATATAAATGTATCTTAATGTACATGTTGGGCTTATTGCCAGAGTGATATAGCAGATTCCAAATTCTGACTGCCAAATGTATTAAAGTCTGATAAGTTTTAAATCAGAAAGACAGAGACAAGTTGTTTGTTCTAGAATACATCAACATTAACATGGAGATCTGTCAAGTTAAAGAACACAAACAATGTATTTTAACCCAAAACATGACAGAGAGAGATGGGATGGTTGGGAGGACAGTGAAAATATTCCAAATATTTCTCATTTCTACAGAATCCTGTCCTACATCTCTTTCCTGCACTACAGAATATGAGTAAAATGAGAGCTGTATACCTAACCCTTTTCAGCTGATCTTAAATCCCAGTTCAAATACCATAACCACTAATATTTTCCCAGGCCAACTGATCTGATTGAGAATTAAAAACTTGAGTGAAGACAACAAGATAGAATCCAAATCTAGTTACATTGTTGTGACACTAATGTAATTCCTTTGGGGGGAGAGGATTTGAGTTTTTAATACCCTGATTTTCTAGGTTCATGCAAAATACAGCCTCAGTTTAGCTGGAAACATCTGGACTCTCACTGTTAAAGGCATAAAGACTTTTTTAATAGAGTGGATTCTAAAAGAAAATAAGAAGGTCACTAGTCAGTGAATAAAACATGGGATAAATTTGAAATACTCAAGAGGGAAAGAAAAGCACCTCATAAAATAAATAAAAATGATGCAAAGTTCTTGATAAAGCAAAATAACAGAATGTAACATGTGAAATGCTGTGCAGCCATGAGTAATGACAAAAGGTGATATTAAACATTACAGAACCCTGATTAGTTTTGTAATAGTGTATAAATCTGTGAATGTACTTCAAAAAGAAGATTTAAATGTGCTTCTCTAAGCAGCTTACCAGAGTTCCATTTTTAAAATCTTCATTATTGTTTCTTGCTAATTTTTTTTACCGGATTCTCTTACTACCTCCTGTGCATTCTGATTATGAGGTGTTAAAAGGATTAGGAGCCCATGGATTTCAAGAGCAGTTGATCTTTTCTACGCATTCTTGTTCCAGGAAACAAAAGCTTTGCTGCTAACAAACACAAAATTGACTAACATAGGTTATCCTTTTAAAAACAGCTGAGGAGAAGATGCAGATGAGCAGCTCTGTCACTACTGCTGACTTCTACTCTAGGGTGGATAAAGAAGAAATGAGAGGTATGGCAGATTCACCACTTCAGCAAAAATGCTGCCCTCATTTCAGGATTTTTGTGAGATCATGATGTCCACCAGCACTAGTCAGCTGCCTGACAAAGAATTTCAGAAAGCAAAATAATTCCACTCTTGAAGAGTAAAATTTAAATCCCAGGTGCCACTTGCACAACTTCAACTGCTGTGACCCCCAAATCTAGAAGAACCAGTTCCATTATGCCCAGGTTTTTATATGCAAACTCTTAGCAAGGAACACTGTTTCCCACAGCTCAGTGACTCCCTCAGTGCACATGTGAATTGAAGGGCTGCTCCACATCTGTAGCAGACCTTGACATTTTCTGCTGGTTACTGAACTTGCAAAATCAGGTTTGCTAAAGTGTTATAGGATTTATAACACACCATCTTCACAATTCCATCAGATCCCAGACTGCTGGTCCATTTGCTTCCTACCAAAAGGATCCAGGCCTAGAATAAATGAAAGACAAGGGGCAGTGCAAGGCAAGGGACAGGATTAATCTGGAAACGCAGAAGCCAAAGGGACATCTAATCCCAGCCTATAGTTTGGGTGGCAAGCACCAAGATAACAAAGCCAAGCTCTCTTTTGCAGGTCCAAAGGCAACTAGCCACAGTGGTAGTTTGGGGTGTACCTGTGGGGTATGGGAAAAACTTTTTCCCAGGATGGTGGTGCATCCCCAGACGATGGGGGTGAATGTTTCAAAACTCACATGAGCAGAACCACGCCTGCACTGATTTAGCACTTGGTGAGAATCCTGTTCCAAGCAAGTCCCCTCTGACCATCACCTCTGAGAGTCTGTAACACTGTGAATAGCTGTCTTTTTACATGGTGAAGTAGATATCTACTTGCAGCCCATAGAGTATGCCATGTTGGAGTGGGTGAATGTGCCCTGGAGGAGGCTGCAATCCCACAGAAAACTCATACTGGAGCAGGCTCTTGGCAGGACCTGTGACCCCACTGGAAACCCACACTGCAGGAGTCTGTTTCTGAAGGACTGTAGAAATGACCCGTGCTGGAGCAGTTCATAAAGAACTGCAGTCCCTGGGAAGGACCCACATTAGAGAAAGTTGTGAAGGACTGTATTCTGTGGGTTATACACTGGAGCAAGGCATGTCATGCTGGAACAAAGGAAAAGTAAGAGAAGGGAAGAAACAGCAGAGACAAAGTGTTATGAACAGGCCATAATTCCCATTCCCTATACCAGAGGTGAGAAGTTGGGAGAGAAGTTGAGCCCAGGAAGAAGGGAGGGGTGGGGAGAAGACATACTTAGGTTTGGTTTTATTTCTTAATTATCTTACTCTGCTTAATTGGCAATAAATTAAATCAATTTTCCCCAAGTTGAGTCTGTTTTGGCTTTGATGATTCTTGGTAACTGATCTCTCCTTTTCTTGATCCATGTCATCCCTCTCATATACCATCCCCTCATCCTGACGAAGAGGGGAGGCTTGGTGGACATCTGATGGCCAGCCAGGATCAATCCACCAGACACCATTTCTCTCAAATCATCTAAGCAATGATCAGTATCCTGTTACTTTACAATTTTTTTCACAGATTCACCAAATCACAGAATGGGTCCTGTTGGAAGGGACCACAGTGGGTCATCTGGTCCAACCTCCCTGATCAAGCAGGGTCATCTCAGAGCACATAACACAGGACTGTGTCCAGACAGTTCTTGAATACCACCAGTGAGGAATACTCCACACCTTCCCTGGACAGTCTTTTCCAGTCTGCGGTCACTGCACAGTAAGGAAATTCTTCCTAATATTTTGATGGCCAAGCCAGTGTGTACCAACTTTTAGCCTGTCCTGGATCCTGCACTGCTTTCCCACCTTGCAAATTACTATTCCCATGGTCATGTCTGTGCAACCACTCTCAGGAAACTCCTTGCTTTCAAACAAGCTGGAGGCAAGTGAAAGCACTGTCAGCACTAGAGAAAATGTCACACACTGTACCCTCAGAATGGACACATCCAACCTGAACTTCTCTTCAAAGTTGCTGCTTTTCTTTTCAATTCTCAAAAAGGGTCTGTGCAACCCAAACTGGGTCTGTTTCTTCTGAGAACACTAGTTAGTTTGATGGGAAATATTTCCTTTCCCTATGAAAGTTTTCATACTCTCCTCAACAACCACTTCCTAAGACTCTGAAGTCTTATCAGTCCTAAAATATCTTCAACATATTAACCTCATAGAAAAAAAAAATAACATGGATCTGCAATAACCTCCAAGGCTAATCCAAGAACAGGAAGGGTTTTTTTTCTTTCCATCTAAAGGCTATATGATTGAATCTGACAGCTGCTTGCTGAATTGAAGCATGTCACTTCGGAAGAGGTTGGTTCTAAGATTTCAAGTGATGCAGACCTTCCCCTTTCCTGAGAAGGTCACTGCAATATCTAGTTCTCCACTCCAAAATCAAAAAGTGCTAATTTCTTGCATTCTTCCCTGTGAGTTGAGCAGATTCATACTGCCAAATGCTTCCCACATCTCTAAGCTTCTACAGCCCTACTTTTAAAAATGAAAGCAGAATCAATTTTTCATTAGGCAAATTAAAGTCTTTCAACTGTTGTCTCTTTGGACTTCATGTAGCCATGTGATCAGGACCTTTCACATCAGGGCAACACCTCTCTTGTCTGCTGAGATTAGCATACAGCTTCTCGGGGATCAGTGTGGGAAATTCCTTGAATAGTGCTGGCAAGAATTCCTTAGAAGGTCAAATTTCTCAGTCCTGGAGTACCTCGTATGTCCCATTTGTCTGTCCTATCTGAGATGCCAATCTGATGCCTAAAATGGAAGAAAAGAGACAATTTTAGTATAGATAAAATAGAGAGCAGGTCTTTAATTAAAGCACTTTAATGTATACTAAATACGTAAGTGCACGACACAGCATAGAGCTCGTACAAATTTATAACACTAATTAATTATTGTATCTAATGGATACATCCAACCCGAGAATTGTCTGCCCCCAGAACCTCCCTCAGGTCTGCCCCTTGGCACGCCTCCCCAGAACTTTGTTGGAGATCTCAAGACCTCTTCCTTCTTCACCATCATCATCTTCAGCATCACGTCTCCTTTGGAGCTCCTCCAAGGTTTCTGGGCCTTCTATGTTGCTTTGATTACAATGATATGTTATTATGTCCTTTTAGTATGTGTCCCAAACAAGATGTCCTTGCTAAAATCTTTTTCTTTGGAAAGAATATAAAAAAATTTTGAAGAATTTCAAGAATTTGATACAAAGTGGCAGAAAGGCAGTTTAGTAACTGTTAACTGCTATTTTAAAGTGTTAGAAATTCTACAGCTATATAAAAAATCTACATGCTACAAATCTTAAATTGCATGAAGGGAAACTGAAAACTCCTTTTTCTGTGGGGGACTTCTGGGGACAAATCCTGACAGCTTTTAGCACAGCTTGGAGGAGAAAAAAGCAGAACTGCTTTCATCATGACTGTGCTGGGTTGCATAAGCAGAGGCTTTGCCATTTAATAAGAATTAACTCAGTTATTAATTAGCAGAGAAATCACTTAAAAGTTTTATTATTTCATCAATAATTCACCCAGTTTTTATAGACTCAGATTCTCTGTCTCATTGCGGGATTGCAGACTCTTTCTCTCTCTCTCCCACTCCATTCATTTATTTCTTCCTTCCTTTTTTTTGTTTTCTTCTGCCCCTATCCCTGAAATCTGTTTCTCATGGTTGGCTCAGTTGTACTCCATAGGTAGTCAGGAGGTATCACTGACTGTTAATGAAAAAGATTACAATTGAGCTTGATTTCTGAAATTGGTTTGGAGGCATTTCATCACATTATGAACATTTAGGCAGAGAGGAATAGCACAGTACACAAACTTGAATAGTACACATAAAAATGGAACAGGGTGGTTAATGTTTATTGGGATGGGGAAGGGGAGCTTGAGAGAGGAAGACAGAGAACTATAAAACCCATAAATAATCTTTGATAAAACAGCTTTAATCTGCCAAGCAGAGAAAGACTTGCATGACCAAATTAAGCTTTCCAAAGGATGAATGGGATTGAAAGGTCAGATACTGGAAACAAAGAGTTCTGGACCAAATAAGATTTGCAGAGCTTTCAATAAGGGTACCTGTGTTTTCACAACTCCCATTCCAATGTTTTACTGGCTGCAGAATTTGTAAGACAATGCCCATCACTTGGAAAGGGCTGAAAAAGACAGGTACAGTCAGATTGTAGGATGAGGCGAGAGTTTTCAAGGGGCCTCTGTGGAGGTGTGGCCTGGAAAAAGATGGCAGTAATACCATCTGCTCTGGAAAACCCCTCAGCAATGTCATGGACTGTGAATGAGCCTTCATTCCAAAGGGAAATAGAGCATATGTTACAGGTGAGTTGATAGCAAACAACAATTTGGGATGATACATTTCATGAGATCATTGGAAACCAGAGGGATTAGTGGGTCAGGATTGTCAAACATTGCATAGCCAACAGTCTGATCTCTGTGGAACCAACAGAGCAGAGCAGCAGGCGTGAGGCAAGTTCAATAGATTCCAATTCAAAGGCCAGAGAGCTTCACTTGTCCAGAGACTGGGGCACTGGGAAGGAGCCCTTTGCTCTAGGACAGAAACACCATGGTCATCTTGGTCTCCTCTTCCTCTAGAAGTCATAGGAGTAGACAAATAGGCTGTCTTCACAACTCTGAAGCTGGGACAGTCTCCTGGCCTGCTAAATTTCCAAAAATATATCAAAAGGCAAACACAAATCTGCTTATTCCAAGGGTAGACATTTTGGAAAGGTGCATTTCCACTATTTTCTAGGCTAAGTGGGCTGAGAATAAAATTTCAATGGCAGTTAACATATCTGGGATGCGTGCGGGGAGGTCAGAGTTTAGGAAGTTCTTAGCAGGCTGTGAGAAAAGGAATGGTAGGAAGGACATCAGTAGTGTTCAGCAGCAAATTTGGGCTTGGCTCATGTTCTGCACCAGTCACTCAGAAGCAACACTTACACAGACACTTGTTGTAGAATACCAGATTAAAAAAGGTATCAAGATGTCAAAGAAAAACCTCTAATGGAGTGGCAGGGAGTTTTAAGCTTGCCTGCCAACTCAAGCTTCACAGACACTTCAGATCTGTGCAACACTATATCCTACAGCTAGGCAAATGTTATCCCTGCTTGGCCAGGCTGCATCACCCACGGGTATAGGAAAAATTCATGGTTCTCTGCACTAGCGTGAGCAGCTCCTGGTCCTCAAGGAGGTGCCTGCCCTGTTTCCAGATTTGGGACTCCTCAGCTGATGGCCCAAAGGTCCTGCCCTGTCTTGCAAGAGCCTGTCATCCTGTATCAAACAGAGCAAGTAATTTCAACCAGACTGCTTAATGTAGAGGGGATGTCCCCTCCCCATGGATCAGACAGTCTTGGCCCAGTCTAGTGAAACTGAAGCTTGTCTTTGCAAAGGATATCTGCTCTGACTCCAAGGAGGCGGGTCTTCCAGGGGCCCTGCTTAGCTATTGCAGAGACCCAGCTCTAAGGATTCACTCACAACACAGCTTTTCTTTGCCTCCCACTCAGTTAACCGGAGCAGCAGCAGAGCACAGAGTGTGCTCAAAGTGGCTGGCTTTGGGAGCGTACCACACCAGAGAAAGGGCACCCAGCACGGAAAAATCCCAGCTGCCTATAGCTGAAAGAATCCATCCCTATTTTTCCCTGACTTTGGCCCACTGCAGGCATGAAAATTCTTTTTTAAATTCTGACCTGACAAAATCACCTTGAGGGTTGTTTATCAAAAGGGATTTTTTCAGGAGGAATTCATTTTGCAGTGAGAGGAAGATGCCATTGCATGCCCAGTGAAATTAATTTGGAAAGGCTCATTTGCTATGAACCAAAGCATCTTTTTCCCTTACCATAGGCAGAAAAGTCTGCTCCAGAAGCAAACTCAAGCTTTTTCTCTCTTTTGCACTATCGCTACTGTCCTGACAGCCATGTTTAAGCTCATTAGCCAGACACTGTGAATTTCAGGGCAGAAAGAAAAAACAGAAGTCAGACTTGCAACATAGTAAAATACATGTTTTTAGGGATGACCAACAAATCAAACATCAAAATTCAGCTCATGGATTCAGGAGAGATACATGTGGGAATTTGCCTTCCTGTTCCACAAAGCATTTTGTCATTCTTACAGGAAGGATAAGATTTAGTAGGTCTAGATATGTTTTTGAGATTTTTTCATAACGTATAAATCTCTCCCTTTGCTTATAATTAACAGCTGCAACACTATTTGTGTATATGCATGTATTTCTCTTTATCTGTGTGTGTCTGTGTGCTGTTATAAACTGCCGTCTTCCAAGAGGAGTGAGCAAGGACCAGTACAAGACTTCAGGCAGGATTCACTTGAAGGGGTGTGTTGGAAGAAGCCCCTTGTGCTCATTACAGCAGGTTGGTGTTACTTTTCCTCATGAGTTGTTTCACAGTGAAGGCATATTTCCCAGGGGACTTTTGCAGCCATCCACAACTCCACTGCATAGCACAGTGCTTGTACATAAAATCTTATCAGAGACTGAGCTTCCAGCACCATGATGTTGAAATCTGTCCATGCTCAAGGTAAGATGTGCTCTGGAGAAACTAGAATCAGTCTTTTGGGTTGTTGGCAAAGGGTATTTTTCTGGAAATACTTTGGAAAGAAGATGCTTCGCAGAACCCTGTGTAGCAGACTAGTTGCCCTCCTCTGTTCAACCTTCATTTTGCCCCAGTGACTGTGCAAGGCTGTTGTGAAAACACACCCAGAACCATTGCATGCAACACCTATTGGTAAATTAATGGTACCCATGGGGAGTTTGCAATTCTCTATAAGAAGAACATATTCTCTGAGCTTTTTTTATGACAAAAGTGCATTTTAGAGGGAAATGTTCATCAACAGAGTATGCATATGCACCTAATAAGGATGCATACCTAATGCCAATACACAGGGTTGCCTCTGCTAACTGCAAGCTCTGCCATCACCTTGACAACTCTGGGAACGTGGCTGCTGCCTGAGATTATTGGGAGTTAACTGCTTGCTTGATACGAAACATAGCTGCAATTAATGAAAGTTGGAAGTCTTTTTGTGGAGGAAGAAATGGTCTAGGAATTTTATGTGTCCCAGAAGGGACAGGTGAGAATGCGATGGAGCCTCCGGCACTGCATGGCTCAAATTTGGACAGTGATGAGCCAAGAGTACTGACAGCCACTTTGTCCTGTTGAATTATTCAGGAGTCCTCCACAGATGACTGCCAGCAAGGGAGAAAGTTTAGGATGAAATGCTCAGTATTCAAGGAGAAAGTAGACCATAAGCCAGATTTTCAAAAGACTTCAGGCCAGTAAAGTGTAGGCAGACTCCCCTGATGGATACACAGGCTATACAGAGAAGGCAGCTTCAACCTGTTACTGAAAATCACTGCAAGGGAAACTGTATGAAAACGAAAAACCTTAGCCTTAGATTAATCAAGCCACTGTAATAAGGTAGAAGAGACCAAGTTAAACATCGGTAAGGTCAAAGGAAAGACATATGTTGTATTATAGCATTTATGTGGCTCCTCTGATAGTGTTACAGGACTGTTCAGCCATCTTGGGAGAGGTGACATTTGTTTATCAGTATAGTAGAGCTTTTTCTACACAGTTTGCATATTAGACTTGTCCCTTTATTGCGGACGGGTCCAATGGAGATCGCAACACACCAATGTGGTGTTCAGGCAAATCGCAACTTTATTCAAATTAGACAACATTTATAACCTGAGATGACCACGCCCCGGGCAGAGCACGTCTGACTCCAGTAGGCTAAGGTTAGGAACGTGTACTTTTAAGGTAAAGTCCGAGCCTTCTTCCGGGTGAGGTGAGGGCTTGTTGTTGTTTACCTCTGAGGGAGGTGTCATGTGGTTCCTCTGGACCCACCAGAGTTAAGTGGTCAGCAACATCTCCCCCTCTTGTTTCAAAAACCAAAACAAAAATGCAAACAACACAATGCACATAATAACACAATAATTCTAAGTCTTAGCTCTTTAGCTACTTATCCAATGGGGAAATTGTTACCATTAGCATACTCAAAGGCTGAAAAATTGCTCAGATTTTTTGAAAAATGAGAAAACATTTTGAAAGATTCTAGATTGTGCCAATTCAAGACTTAACAGGACAACAGGCTTTTCATTCTACACATGCCTGTCTCCCTCTCTCTTTTCAAAACAGAGTTTTGGAAGAGGGTACAGTAAACTTTTGTAAACTGACACAAACCAACACATGATCAAGACATGTAGGCTTGGGTTTACAAACTTACAACTAGTGCAAAACAAGAAACTTTTCTTTCAGATGTGAGGTTGTGGTCTTTTCTGTGCAGTTGTCACCTCACAAACCACTGTAAACAAAACAACAAACTCCTTAACAATGTCTGAGTACAGTGACTTCACTTAGCAAAGAAGCAGGTTCAGTCCAGCTGAGCTAAGTCTCCTTATGTAATATTTCAAGGTCAATTCTCAAAACTTCTGTGTGGCCATCACAGAGGTTTGAGAGTAAAGCCTTGATTCTCAGTCACTTTAGACACTCTTGGTAGGGTACAGTAATGCTGTGTGGAAACAAGTTGTGAACTCACAGAGATTTTCACAGAGGTTAAACATCTGAAAATTAACAGGATTTACTTGACAAACTTTCAGACACTTTTGTGCTTTAGGATTTGTTTGTAACTTGGAGATACAGGCTAAACAACATGTTAACTTGAACTGGACTATTCTTGTTTGATTGGACAGTTAACGACTAATCCTGCAACTAAGAGCAATCAAACAACTCATAATAACAATCAGAATTAATACTCCCTGTATCAGCACTGCTTCTTGCCAACTGATTAGGCTCAGGGAATGAACCCATTTCTCTAAAGGAGAAATGTTTCACTTAGCTTGTCAAGATTATTTTTCACCACTTGTATTTTATCATGGACTTCTTTGGAGTGTTTGTTTAACTCTGTGTAACATATCCTTTCAAACTCATCACATTGGTAGCCATGAATCATTAGCAAGAATTTTAGGGCTTCTCTATTTTGTAATACTCCTTGTTGTATTTTATTAGCATCTGTTGAAAAATCATCAAGCATCTTGGTAATGATGTTTAGTTGTTCCTGCATCCAGTAGTTTAGCATTTGTACCAAACATAATGCTCTGTTTACACCAACTGGGGAAAACACTGATGCTATTAAATTACCTGTATCACTCCAATGTTCTATGGTGTTTTCTTCAACTTGGGGACTAAAATCTTTAGACCACCAGACATGCTTTTGCATTGACTGTGTAAATTTGGTCAGCTTACCTAAATAGCATGGGCCACCTCTCACTTGAGTAGGTATCCCAGGCCATGCTCTATTACCACAGATCAAGAAATATCCAAAAGGCAATGCTCTTCTCTGGTTGCCTTTGGTGTGAACCAATCTCGTTTCTGGGTAACCTGTATTTTGTGAACCAACAACATTCCAACACCAACTGCTATTGGTATAACTCTTGTTATGAGAAGTGACATCTGTGCTTTTTACAGGAAAATATTGCTGTGACCAATGATTTTTTGACCATTCTGATACACTAGAATGCACAGGTTGAAATTCAACACATGACTCATTTCCAGGGAGAGATCCCACTAACCTTAGCTCTTGGGGTTCCCTCTCTATTGAAGTATTCAATTGCCATATGATATCTGCTATGGTTTCTCCAATACCACAGCAGGACACTTTTGCTTCCTCAATACCAAAAAGAATAAAATCTTTGATGTTATAATAAGGTACTCCTATAAGGCACACTCTGTTTGGTTCTCCTGCTTTAACCATGTTACCTGAGCAGAAATTTTCCAAATCTTCCTGTTGAGAAAACATTATCCACACATTTTGATTAGTAACAGCAACAAGATAAGACACAAATGCAAGAGATACACTTAGACACTCTCTGGATTTAACCACTTTTTGTACCATGGTGGCTAGATGCTTTCCATCTGGCTTGACAATAGCTGTGAAAGCTTCTTCCACAGCCTGAGTTTGACTGTGTTGCTTGACTTTGTCAGTCATCTCAAGCATTTCTGAAATGGTCTTTTGCTTGGCATTCTCAAGTGCCATCAGGTGGAACATGAACTTCTTTTCGTGGTTTTTCAGTCCTGCATGTGAAGTTATAGCTTGATGCTTGTCTACAAAGTGTTGATTTGGTTCTGTCTTTTCTTGCTTCACTGCGGTGAAAGGAGTAGCTTCAGGCACTGCATCTTGCCTGGCTGATTGTGCTGTGATGGAATGCACCTCTGATATTAAACTGTCTGTCTCTTTAAGAAACGGCACTTCTCCATTGGCAGGATCTGCTGGCAGATATAGGGGATACAACTCAAAAAAAGCATTATTTTCAGATCGGGGGGTTACCTCACTCCCCAAACTTTTGATTCCCCTTTAATTACACTTTGAACTCCTTCTCCCCCTACACTGTCCCTTACAGCCAGCACATTTGCTGTCTGCAGTTGATATCTTTCGGGCTCGGCACAGGCAGTAGGTGTAGCTGGTGGGTGTAGCGTGGGAACTGCGGTTGATTGACAGCTGGATCTGCCCCCGGCTATCTCTTCCCACCAGCCAGGCACAGGGCCGGTCCCTCTCTCGGCAGGCTGCAGGGGATCCGTGTTCCACGCACGCACCTCGATTGGTGTGCAGTAGGGAGGGGAGTTGGGGAGTCCTGTGCCCACGCCGTTCAATGTGCACACAGCCTCTTTGTTTGGCTCAGCCGCGTGGTGACTTTTCGCAGGCTTTGCAATCACGTGGTCTCTTTGTTTTCCTGGCCACGCAGCAGTGGCTCACGGTTCTAGCCCTGCTGAGCCGTCTCCCGCGGCAGTTTCCAGCCGCAACGGAACGGCTCCGGTGTACCCGCGGGGTGGCGGAACGGCCCCAGCCCCTAGGTACCCGCAGGGCATTGCCGGCGGTGGCGGCGGCAGCGCTGAGGGATGTACAGGAGGAAAGCCATTCCACGGGGCTTGTCCCCTTTCCCTCATCTCTCTCTCGGCTGAGGGCACCCCCCCTCGCATTTTCTCGGACCCAGGATATAATAAAAAGTCACTCACGCTCTGGTATGGCTGGATGTTTTCTGCGGCGTGTCTCGTGGGAATGCTCTGGTTCCAGGATGACTGCTGTGGTCCTGCAGCAGCCGGTGGCACAGGCAAGTAAAAAAGTGGGCTCTGGGCTCAGCGGCGGTGCATAGGCTGAGTTATAGGGCAATGGTGGATACTGCTGGGGGTATCCGCTCCAGGGATGAAAACTTCCCCATGTTTGCCTTGGCAGGAGGCTTTTGTAAGCTCCGGCGGCTTCTATACTACTGTGAAGCTGAGACAGCATCATTCTGATGGCTTTATATGCCGGGGCTAATTCTAAGTCTTCTATTGATGCATTTTGGATTGCTTCCCACAGATTTGCTCCTATATTATTCCACGTGTCCATACGGTACGCATGGCTGGTATCGGTTAAGTGTCCATTATTCTGACATCAAAATAGAAGCTTCTCTAATGCTGTTTTATCAATCTTATGTCCTGTAATTTGGGCTATTTTCTCAAAGCTGTTGAGCAGCTTGGGTTTCTTTATCGATTCTGAATTTCCCATGCTTTTTTTCTTTTTATCCCCCAACTCACCAGTCAGGGTCCCGTAGCCATCCAACAGACGTTGTAACAACGCTGCAGTCTTTTTAGGCTGCCACTGACTCTTGGTCAGTTCACCGTGATGCTCACATCTTCCATGGTCTGTGTTTCATGGCCACGTTTCCAGCAGCTCTCGGCTGCTTATAAAAAAGCAAAAAAGCAAAAAAAGGGAGCTCAAGGCCCAGCAAATCTCTCAGGGGTTGCTACTCACAAGTGCCCGAAATTCGGCACACCGGCAACTCTCATTGTTCACCTCTAAGTTTCTGGATCTGTCCACAACTGGCTTCTATGTCCCCAAACATTGTGTCAGGGGTCACCAAATATTGCGGACAGGCCCGATGGAGATCGCAACACACCAATGTGGTGTTCAGACAAATCGCAACTTTATTCAAATTAGACAACATTTATAACCTGAGATGACCACGCCCCGGGCAGAGCATATCTGACTCCAATAGGCTAAGGTTAGGAACATGTACTTCTAAGGTAAAGTCCGAGCCTTCTTCCGGGTGAGGTGAGGGCTTGTTGTTGTTTACCTCTGAGGGAGGTGTCACGTGGTTCCTCTGGACCCACCAGACTTAAGTGGTCAGCAACATCCCTTGCTTCAGCCATGGAATGCATATATTTGTCTTCCAGATGTGTGAAAGAAGTGATAGTAATGTAGGTACCAAAGTGACACTCAACCTGCTGCTCAGACAAAATTAGAACTGATGTCCTTAAGGACTTTTCAGAGGTGTTTTCTTGTTCAGTTTCCCAAGAGCACACAAAGATTTTAAGGCCCAAGAGCCCTCAGAACTGCTACGACAATACTTGTGTATAGACAGTGAAGAGGAATCATAGTGCTGGGGCCTCAAAAGATTCCATCTTTCCCAGCAGCATGTCACCATCTTCTCCTCAAGAGACATCCAATTCAGGCAGCTGTATATACCAAACAGTGTCTCACAACAAAGACAACTCTGCACCAAAAGGTCCTCAGGGACACAGTTCAGTGAGACAGTTGGCTGCCTTGGATATTCTAGAAGATTACCTCCGCAGGTTGTTCTTGTACATTTTGAAATACAGAAGTCCCTTTAAGTACAGGTGGCAAGTATTTAATGGTAAGTCACATGTCAGAGAGAACCTACAGCTGGAGCACACAGTGGATAAAGAATTATCCGTTTATCAGGATGTCTGCTCTTTGCCAGAAGATACAGGAAATCTGTTTGACTCTTTTTTGCATTATTGCTTTTCTCTACAATCCTACTTGGAGCTTTTGCTTCTCCTTTTTTTTTTATAGCTCTCAGAAGTCGCAAAGCTTAAGAAAATCTGGCTTTAGGGCCATTTCTGGTCATGAGGACAGTGAACTGATGTTGGAAAAGGCAAAGCATTTGTTACATTTTCTCTGAGGCCTTCGGGAAAGCAACAGTTCTGTGTTGCCAATGGCAGAATTATAACCTGACAACACAGGTGCAGGCAAAAGTCTGTCAGGGAGCTGAAAGCTTCAACAGTCTTAGCTGGTCTGGGATGTGCAGGGCATATTCATCTTTGAGAAACAACCACTAAAATATGTTCACACCAAATTCTGGTTTCGATGAACAACAAATTTGCAGGCAGCAAGCACACCATCCAGAAGTTCTCAGCCAACACTGATAAAACTAGATCAAACTAAACCCAAAAATATTAAGGGGTTTTTTTCCTCAGTCGCCTAGTGTTTTTCAGACAGATCATCAAGGAAAGTTGCCCTATGACAGTGTTCCTGCTGTGAGCATAAATGTCTTTCTCATTATCCAGATGACAAGAAGTGTCAAAAATTGTGATGCCACCCAGTAAGCCACAGTGCATTTATGGTAAATTTTTTATTTATTTATTTATTTATTTATTTACTTCTCAAATTGAAGTTCAGAGTCCTTACAAATTCTTATTTCAATTATCACCGGCTATAAGTCAAAGCACACTTTGCTCAGCTTTCCATAAAACACAAATCATGAGTAATCTAACACCCTCCTGATTATCTTGTATCTTGAATCTAAAGATGGAGAAGAAGCACCTCAACCATCTCTAAAAACTGGCTACTTTGTTAACTTGCCCCTGTGTCAGCACAAGAAATAGGGCTGACTTCAAGCAGCTCAAGCAAGTTCAGCAGAGACTACATAGTTTTTAGATGTTCCCCAATCAAGGTAAAATCTTGGTACTGATCAAGAAAATATAGCATGATACATTCAATAGCCTAAGAGATGTGAGGCTACTGCAGTTCCATGACCTCAGGTCCAAACCAAAGTGAGCCTAAAAGCTTTTTCCCGTTACGTACATGCACACAGAGCACATTTCTATATGATATATATGTGTATATGACCAGCCACACAGGTCAGAAGCAGACATTCACATGAACACAAATAGCACCAATAGACTCATCTCAATCCCCGCTGTAGCTGAGCACAATAAAGCTCCCTTACCGCGAAGGGGGATGCACATCTACACCCAGTGGACCCCATCAGTGTCTGGGCTCAAACACCCAGTCTCCCCAGTAGCTGCTTGTAGACCTCAGTCTCCTCAATTGCTGAGATCTGGGGTGATATTCAGCCACATGCAGATGGTACAAACCATCACATACATGCAGCTGGTCCCACAGCCCCTGTGTTCTTGCTCCTGGAGACACACAGGTGCTCTCACATACAGAGCTGGTCCTCAGAGACATACAGACACTCCTCCACACACACACCCCTTGCTCCCAGGCCATGTCACCCATTTGCTGGCAGTTTGGGCTTGATCTTGGATTACAGTCACATACTTGCACGCTCACACTTACTCCAGTCATGCTCTGACCCATGGTCAAACACAGCTGCTGCACTCACACCCTTATACATGCAAATGCCCAAAGGAAACAAAGTCTCTGATCCAGGAAAGAATTGAAAAGCCATTTAAGAAGAGGACTATGCTGACCGGGTACAGAGCACAGGCAGCTGAGGGTACTGACCAGCAAACTGTTTACACATGACTGACCCTTTTATCCACTTACTCCTCTATTCCCATTTTTGTTTCTCCCCAAATCACTTAACCTTCAACCTCCTCATGCCTTTTCCTCCCTTTGGTTACCACTAAGCATTGCAGATGCCCCATGCAATTCCAAACGCCTCTTCCTTTGCATCCAATAAAATGGCTCCCTGTCCTACTTCAGCAGATGGGACCAGTTTATCACTGTGTGGGTGTGACCAAAGATGTGTATTCTAAACTATCTATGTAATTTCCCATGAGCTGTTAAAATGGACCGTTTACAGCAGCTGCCCAGGGCACAACTGACCCCTCAGGCTGTTAGCTGGGTGTTAAAGAAGGCTGTGAGACAAGAGGTGTGATAACCCCTCCAGGGAGTCATTAGCACCTTCACACCCAGCCTGAGGGATCATGTCTGCTAATGGGCCGTCAACTATTCAAAAAATATTCCACAACTCAGAGTTAGATCACCCATTGTGGAACTCCCTGCCCTGGGGGAGGTACTGGGCATTCCCACCTGAACCTGAGGGTATATGATCTCGGGGTTTGGAGACCTCTGGGACCACTCATCAGATCCAGAGGAGGACCAGAACCTTGACAGGAGGAGACCAACACTCTCAAATCAGACTGCGACAGTCATCTGCACCAACAGGTTTTTCTTTCCCTTCCTTTTACTTTGGACTCAGGGGAACCACATGGGTCTCAGCACAGGGGCTAACAAACACCATTCTGTTTGTGCCCCAGAGTGCTGGGTTATACTTCTGGGTTTTGTGGGTTGTCCTGGTTCAGCAGGTGGGACTAGTTATCACTGTGTGGAGGTGATCAAAGCTGTGTATTCTACACCCTCTATTCATTCCCCAAGGACAATGGACCACTAGCAGCAGCTGCCCAGGGAGTCATTAGCACCTTTACATAAAGCCTGAGGGGGCGTGGCTGCTAATGGGCCATCAACAGTTCAGGGATACCCCATGACTCCCAGAGTTAATCACCCATTGTGTGAGTCCCCACCCTGGCAGAGGGACTGGGTGCTCCCCGAGGATACATAAGTGGTGGGTAAGAAGACTACGGGAACCTCTTGTTGGATCCAGAGGAGCAGCAGGACCTCGACAGGAAGAGACCACCACTGTTGACCAGACTACGACCACCACTCTTGACTAGACCACAGCCATCACCTGCACCAACAGGTTTTTCACCTCCTTTTGTGTTGGACTTGGGGGGACCACACGGGTCTCAGCACAAGGGCTAACAAACCCCTTTGGGTTTGTGCCCCAGGGCACTGGGTTATACTGCTGGGGTTTTGTGAGTTGAAAGCAAATTCCCTTTGTGTCAGTGTACTTATTGTAATATTATCATTAAATTGTAGCTCTGACTTATAATCTCTGTCATGTTGAGTTCATTTCTCCTACTGGTTTACCTTTAAACCAGCACATGTGTTAAAACCAATTTCTCTTTTTGTCATTGCATTTATTGTAATATTTTTATTAAATTGTAACTCTGACTTACAATCTCTCTTGAGCTGGGTTCATTTTTCTCCTGCCAGTTTACCTTTAAACCAGCACACTCCCCTCTAAACATGAAAGGCAATCTGGAGGGTTCAACCCCTAGACAGTGGGACTGATGGCAAAGATGCACCAGTCTTTGGAGATTCCCTGATATCCTGAAATGCATTTGGGACCAGCTGTCTGTTTGGAACAGTGTTGCAGTGCATCTCTGGTGCTCCCCAGGCTTTTCCCTTGTGCTGAAATGGGAAATGGTGTGCACTCCCTTGCTGTCTCTCTCATCACAGCACCTCATCCATGGCCAGGCTGCACAGCAGGTTGGCTGGCAGCACTGCCAGTGTTTGTCCATCTTTCTTGACTGAGAACTTTGATGCAGCTTGCCCTATTTAGGATAACACTTCCTAATGGAAGAGGAATATGTCTGTTCTGCTTGGAGTCAGGCATTGTAAATACCAGACTCAAGAACCTATTCAGCATGATTTGGCATCTACCCACTCCTTAAATTGTATGTGCTGCCAGGTCTCACTGCAATGTTTCCCTCTGCAAAACCACCCAGGTAACTTCACCTACTCATAAATCTCCTATCTCATAATCCACGATGTTTGTTGCTTCTATGCCAGGAACTTGTGGTGCTCTTGCCTTACCTGCATGAAGGAGACCCACCAGTGAGGTTTCTGTGGTAAACACGTTGCTGTTTCTCTGGCTGCAGAATTATAAAAGTGCTTTTCAGATACCAACTGCTTCAATGCCCTTTTGGGACACAATACTGAAGAGCACCGGTGCAGCTACGGGGACAGAGCAAAGCTTATTAGACAGCCTAAAAAAAGAAATGTGCGGGCTTTGTTTACAAAGTATGACTGTTCCATCCCTTGTATTCCTTTTTCCTAGGTTGGATGTTAAGATTTGATGTTCAGTTATTTTTCCCCAACAAAACTCTCCAGCAAATACTAATCTTGCTCTTTACCCTCTTGCTAAATTTCATTGGAGGTAAAACATACCTCCTCTGTGGGCTTTGCTTCTCTGGTACAGAAATTTTTGTGCTTGTTTTTAAAAAAGAAATGAACAAGGATTTTGTTGGATTAACTGGCTTTCTCACAATAAAAGCCTTGAGTAGCTCTAATTGTATACTTGGCTTTGTTTACAACAATTATATCAGCTTCTCTTTTCTCTGTAATTTATTTTCCAGTGTTGTTATCCAGTTTATTTGATTTCTTTTTTCTAAATGGGCTGATAGTTTCCCAAATGCCTGAAGTTGTTGTGTTAATTCCTTGAATCAATTTTCTCTGTCCTGTGCCACTGTCCTTCTCACATCACTCAGCAAAAAAATGGAGGAGCAGAGATCGACCTTTTTCTAGAGCTCTGAGTGGGTGATTGGAAGCAGCACAAGGAATACAGAGGATGGGTTTCCCAGATTTTCTGTCAGTAATAACCCAACTCTTTTCCATTCAGATGAAAGCTTTTCTCAAAGTCTGACAGAGGATTTCTGTGAAGAATTGGGTACAATTTCGTGTTTTTGTTAAAAGACCAACATTTTGCCATTGCTTTTAGCCTATAAATATGTCAAGAAATAGGAAAGTGACACTTATCTCTTTATCTTGGTACTTCCCTTTTCTTGTATATTCATGTTGACATGTTAAGCTTGAATATCGGGCTGTTATTTGAGCGTGTAGCTAAATATATGATAGAGTGTCTACATATAGAGGGACATCTGTAGATACAGATACATAAATATATATATTTTTTTTTTTTTTATTAAGGGAGGAAGGATGAGAATGAACTCGTTTTACTTTCATTTTCCAATCATAAAAACACACAAGGCCATATTTAAAGCCTAGTGGTCTACATAGTGTCTGTCTGACTAGAAGAATTAAGTCTGATGCATGTTTTTCTGTCCTGAATATCAAGACCCTAGAAACACTGCAGGTCTGAGCTATGAATCAGCTCTTTGTACAATAGATGTCTTAGCAGCACAAATAACTAATAAAGACTGAGACAGGAGTAGGGGAAAAAATCTCTAAAAATGAAGCAATGGACAAACCTAAACGGTGCAGGCCATAACTAACATCTCAGCATCCAGTTTACTTGAGCTTCTGGTTCTTCTTATATCTTCATTTCCTTTCCTTTGTCTCCAAATCAATGCTATGCTTTTCTCCTAATCACTTGCTTGTTCTGCCTGGCATTTGATTTTCTGAACACTGAAGTCAGTGTAGTCTCTCACACTGACCAAGGCATCCTTGGACCTCCATATGCTACCCTTATGCAATTATCTGTTTTCAGTAATTGACCCCCTGAAGGGCACATTAAGCAGCCACTTTCCTAGGTGACAGAAAATAAGGCTGCCTTCCTTCAAACTCCAAGTGCCTCCCACAAAACACAGTAGCTGGTGAATATGGCCACATGAACACCTGAGACTATTTTCACCTTTTTTTCCTGCAAAGTTTTTCAAATTTTTTTTGACAACTTGCCAGATCATACACAGAAAAGCCATTGGGTGCTGAAGAGCTTTCAGTGCATTCAGTGCATTTCTCTGTGAAATCAAAATTGTTCTGCACTGCCTTAGGCTACTCCAGTGCCAAAGTGGGTTCTCCTCTCCTTCCCTGTGAGACAATCCTAGCTCTCCTTAAGAACAATTAATTTCTCTTCTGTGGATAAAGAGAAGCTGTTCATGAATCTAAGGCCTTTACCATATTCCTTTTCAGTCTTCTCATTTCTAAACTGTACCATCCCTGTGCAATTCTTGCAGATTGTAGTTTTCTAAGACACTAAGTCAACATAGCACCTTGTTCCCTCCCTGCAATTTGCCAGCATGTTCCTCACCAAGTTTCAATTCTGTAATTGAACCAACAGGTGGTCTCTGGAAGCATTTCTCCTTGTGTTTATTCCATTCCCTACCATCCCCAGATCTGAGTGCCTATCCATCCCAGAAGACCCTAAACAATCAAAAGCCAGGTTGAAGAGTCCCCTCTCCTAAATATCTCTCAGACTAAAATGTGATGCAACTAAGCTCCTGGCCTTGTGGAGCTGGAAATGGGAGGAATGGGATGTAAATCATACCAGATGGTTGGAAACTGATGGAACTCTGACAATCCTTAAGGAGTAAGACATCCTCTAGGGAAATTGTGTAACCACCTGATGTTATTCTGGGGCATTGAATCCTCTTCCAAACCTTATTCTGCTTATATCACATGTCTTCTCTTTCCCTTCTTGCAGAACATGTTTTTACCTCATGAAGTCCAGGACCCTCATCCACAAAGCCTTGGAGAACATGAGCTGCCACAAATTTTTAAACTAGAAATAGGTAAAAGCTGGGGAAATCTCCCTGTGGCTCCTGCCTTTCGAGATAACAACCTTGTCTGTTTAATCACTTCCAGACCTCCTACATTATTAGTTAATTTTCTTATGTAGATACACAGATATGATTTGGGGTGAGGCACAGACACAGTATATCAAACAGCAAGACAAACTCAAGCCTTGATTTCTAGACCTGGATGAAAATCCAAGTCTGGAAAATGGATGAAGGACTGTACTGCTTTTCTGTCCTCCGCTTGGAAGAGTGACCGGCCTGTGAACCAAAGTATTCATGAAAAAGTCCCAGAATAGTAGTAGAACAAATTGATACTGGTGTGAAAGTTGCTTACACTTAGAGGTTGTCCCAGAAAATGTCAATTCCAGCCTGCCCTCTTATAGCAGTAAAAAAAAATAAGTAAAAATAATCACTCATTTTCTCAAGAGAATGACAGGCAATATAAATACTCCCAGAGTGCACAGCACACTATAAATACTGACATATAAGAAAATACATGCATTAATCTGTCAAGTAGCTCATGTTACAGACGGAAGAAAACATCAGGCACAGAAGCTAGTACCTCCAGTACTTTGAGAGAAATGGCAAACACAAGCAGCAGAAACTTCAATTATCCTGCAACTTGCATGAAATTCATGCAACTTGTTCAACTACACTAAACACAGGAAAGGACTAAATAAGCAAAGTTGGGCAAAGGGACTGCAGCTCAATTCAAGAAGCACCTGAGCCTTAAGAGTAGGTTTATCTCTTTGCCTACAAAGCTCCTGTGAATGTTATCCAGCAATATTTCCTGCTTTTAGTTTTTCTGGTAAGGCTGCCGTCATAATAGAAGTTTTCATGTCAGAAGGAAACTGAAAAGTAGTTACCTATGCAAAGAAGGGAAAAGAACAGTAATTCATGGATTTAAGTTCATAAGTTAGTTTTTACTTTTTTTTGGTGACAATTTTAACTATTTCTAATTTATCTGATCTCAAAACTCATTTGCTATCAGAAATACCATTATCTCTGAGTTAAAAATCCAAAACAAGAACTGGGTGATTTTAAGGAAAAACTGTTCAACTATTAAGTTTTGTCAGCCTGGTCACAGTTGCACTGTTAGCTGGGGAGCAGGGCTGGTGTGTGTGTGCCTTTTTTCTTTCTAAGTCAGGGTGGGGGTGATTAGTACAGAAACCTGAGGAGCAGTCAGGGTTTCCCAATGCAAACCCTGAGAGCTCTGAGTTCAGATCTCAAGGGAGAACCCCTAATAACAGATTCTAAGATGGCAGAAGAGCAATTTAAAAGTGGGTACCTCTAATTAGTAAGCACATATTTCCCTACAGGGCATAGAGGGCAGAGGTTCTGCTAGTTCACATAGACATGCTGGCTGTTCTTACTTGGGTACCCACTTGTCATGCAAGCCCCATTCTGCCTGATTTTAGCTTCAACTCAGTGCCTCAAAATTCCTCTGCTCAAAGGATTTAGTTTCAGTGTGGGGCTGCAAAGCACTTATCTGACTGTTCAGGGCTGAACTCTGAGGACAGAGAAGAAGAACTGAAGACAAGATTGGGAAGGACACAAGCTCACCCATCAGCTACAAAAAAACCCACTTCAGCTTCTGCGTGCTCATAAGGCAGAGGTTTTTAATCCTTCATTGCTGGAAACTCCTTTTACTCCTTGCCACTTTGTTTAGCCTTCACTGTCTCTAACTCTCCCTTCATAGAAAACTAGATGACACTCTGCAATTTCACTTCATTTCCAGTTTCTATTGTGTTATTTATCTCTCACAGCCAAGGCAACACATGAACAGAGCAGTACTAAGCTGCTTTTTCTTCATGATGCATGTGCCTGGGTGCAAATGGCCACACATTGTATTAAGCAGAGGAATGATGATGCTGAACAGCAAGATTCACTGGCTCTGTCTTGCATACTGCAACAGAGATGATCTGAGGAAAAGAAACAAAACTGAACTTGTCCTTTTTCCAGTCGTGACTGCTTGAATGAGGGCTCTATTTTACTTTTGTATTTCACCTTATACTTGACCAAAAAAGCTACTTGTCATCTGCAGAACAAAGGCTGACCCTGTGCAAGGCACTGCAGTAAGGAGCCCCTTTCTTAAGTAAGCTCTGGAAAAGAAACACTCATCTCTTTGGTCAACAGATGAAAATCAGGCATCCAGTCCCCAGAAAGCTGCAACATAGAATTCTGTCCACAGCATCCTAAAAGCCAAGGACAGTAGAGAAACACTGGGGAGGATAAGCATCAAGACCACCAAGTGATCCAATTTAACTGCTACAGGGATGACTACTCTGCTGTTATCAGTGACTCTTGCACAGCACATGCCTCCCATGGTACCTAAAAACTACTATGAAACTTGACAGTCCACCTTATCAAGATCTGAATCTGTTTAATGCTACCCTGACAGCTTCCTGACTTTGCCTTCTTTCTATTTTCATTTTAGAGCATATTCACACTAATAACAGTGGCTGAAATATGTGTTCTCATTATGAATGAAAAACGGCTCTCCAAAAAACTAATAAAGCAATATATTCTTGCCTGAAGCAGCATTTTAATGGAAGAAAAGCATCATGTGCGTGTTACTAAATACCATCTCTGTACGGTTGCACACTGTTTCCAGTAATAGACTTTTCCAACACTCAGCCACACTGAAAAATGTCATTTTTCACTATAGTGAGAAAACAGGGACATTTTGGATAGGGGTGGGCCTATTTCACATGCCTACAAAGTACACTGAAAAACAAAAGAAGGAAATCCCTTCTATTCCTTAAAACTGTATTCTTGTCCTTCCACCACAGAACAGTGGATTTCCGATACTCATATCCTCACATTTACAAACCTGTTTCCTAATTATGAATCAGAGAAATGTAAAGTGATACGGTGATACTGCCTCCAAAAAAGCTTGTGAGGGGAGCTGAAGATTGTTTTCAATTGTGAACAGAAATTTATCAATCTCTTCTTCATAACACCAGCCTAAGCTGCTTGCTTTTATTTATAGCCATTCTGAAGTTTGGAATGTGCTGAAAGACAGTAAGAGCGTAAGAGTTAAATATGCAATACCCTCTACTGAAGCACTAAATTGTTGCACTCCTTCTGGTAAGGAATGGGAGAGTTTATTCAGCCTGCCACAGTTATCAAGCTACACATCTTTCCAATTCTGGGAATAGTTTCTTCTCTCTTCTACGTAAGGAGAGAAGTGGTCATTGGCCCTGACAGTGAGGCACCAAACAGGAGTGTGAGTAATGGCCCACAGCATCCCCTCCTCTCCTGCAGTCCTTGGCTCACACTCGGCTACAGACACAGACCAGAACTAACCCAGGAGGCATTGACAGGGCTAAATTTAGAGAAGCAACATGCAGTGAGATACAGTGGTGTTCCTGGTAACTGAAAGCCAGCTTGGCAGCTGCAATATGACAGTGCTGCATCTGCCTGTTCCCAGACACGAAATTGTACACCTCCCACCTCCTGAGTAGGTGCATCCACTTTCCCCTTCAGCCAGCCCAGTCTCTCCTTTTTCCTGCTCAGAGACTCTCACAGTCTGACACGGGAACTGTCAGAGGGGTCACTGTTCCCTGATCCCTCCTCCCCTCTTTGATCGGCAGAGACATTTCAATTCTGCAAATACAAGAGAATTATCAGCCCCCAGAAGTGAATGCCTTTTCTCTTCCAGTATCCAGTGGCTCCAAATTATGAGGGTTGGTTATGCTGTGGTTATGCCTCGTTACGCTGTGTGCTGAAGGAATCTGCGACAATATGGAATCTCCTGGTCCTGGATTATCAGTCCATTAACCTAGGAGAAATGTGTGCTCTATGCTCAGCCCGACCATGTGGTCTCTGAGAGCCCCCCAGAAAGGACACACCGGGACCACCGGCAAAGGCAGGAACAAAGAGGAAGTCTAATCAGGGGTACAGGTTTATATGGACTTTGGAGGGATACAAATTCACCAATAAGGGACAAGGAGGGGAGTCTGGATTTGTGCCAATAGGAGTAAGGGGATTTGCATTCAATGGGAGAGGGTTTCAGGTAACATGAGGTCACTGTCCTTCTCCCAGCCCCCTGGCCTGGCAGGGGGTTATGGGAAGAAGAAGCAATGACAATGCAGTTTTTACATTTAGTACATTCAAACCACATTAAAAATATCAGTTGTTAAAGCATTCTCTGTGGCTGGTGTATTTTCTTCTTCAGCCCATTTCTGACATGACATTCTCCAAGCCATGTATTGAGAATGCATTGCTACACCAAATGAAATACATCAGCTGCTGGTACCTTGTGGGATGACAAATTGCAATAATGCCTTCTAGGACATCTATGTTGTGGACTTGCTTGTAGCATACAGCTACACTACAACTTTGTTAACTTGTAAACTAGAAATTATGGGTTTACTCTCACTGATGACACCCTCCCACCTTGTGATGGTTTTCTCTTTGCACTAGAAAAACATAAACTCTAAATGTATAGCTCAAAATCAAACTCAATACAGAGTTGAAGAATTGTTTAGAAAATAGAGTTCTGAGTAAGGTGAACAGCTGAGAGAGGCTACCTGGGCAAACCAGCGAAGCTCAGGAACTGAATGAGTCAGAGAGTACCATATGGTCATGGGACCTACTTATCTAATAGACAAAACTGACCAAATCAATCAAGTCTTCACATACTGAGTTCTGAGCTTGGATTAAAAAAATTGCAAAACTGGAACAACAACGTGGGGAAAGGAACTTCATCTTCTAAGTTCCTTCATTCTCACAGTCTGGTGCTGCTGCAGCATTGGCAGATGATGTAAAGAAGAATGCTTCATAAAGAGGAACTTTCTCACTGGGGATCAATTGTGCAAAGGCACACCTGACATTAAAAATATCCTCATCTGTTAAGGGCTTGAAACCATTTTAAACTTCACTCTGGGACACAAAAAGAGGTGTTTGTGTTGTAGTGAGGCTCATCATCCCTCCTACAGTCTGTCTGCAGTTAATCACTACACACTCTGATTTTGCATGACACGATGTAGAAAACCTGCTTATGGCACTCTCTGAAAGGAAGAGTTTCAGCAGTTATGGAAACTATTTTCTCAGACAAGACCATGTCTATTTCTATGCCCACATACCCCATACTGTCCCAAAAGCAGCAGGAAGAAGGAATGAGCTGAAGTTCAAACATGTCTCTGCAAATACATTCTTTCTTGGGAGGGAAACTGCCAATCTGTGTTGGACCTGTCAGAAAGCCACCCAGAAAAAGCACAGCTAAAAAGACAAGTGGGGTTAGAGTTGGCAGGGAACAACTCAACCTTTTCCTTTCACAGTGTGATGCTGCATCACCCAGGGGATCAGTGGCTCATCTCTAAAGCCCATGGGCAGCTCTTTGCCTGATTTGTGACCTGATTATACTGTATGACCTTCTGCTGCCTAGGACAACAAACATGAACCAGGGCACTGCTCTCCCTCCATGCCATACCATCTCAAAAAAGCAATCATAGAACCATAGAACCTTGTGTGTCCTTGGTGCCTCCCCCTCTCCCATCTCCGTCTACCAACCACAGGAAGGAGCAGCCAGTCAGACCTCCAGCTTGCTAGTAAAGGAACCCACTTTTAGAGAACAGTGTTTGAACAAGCAGCACTTTTGCCAGTATTCTCAACAAGAGGAACTAGCAGCAAATACAGCAAGACATTTTGGTAGAGAGGGATAGTGTTGGCAGCCTGAAAGTCTGTTCATTTTTCTTTTACATTTCTGAAATAAAATTTTCCTGTTTCCATCCAAAGGTATTTTATTTTTGACAGTACAAGAGAGTTTTTCTCTCCAAAATGCTAGAAGAAAAGGACAGCAAAACAGAAGTAAGTATCTTGACTTCACATTGTAAAGTAGAAATCTATGCAAAACAGCAGGCAGACAGGAATGTAAACCTGCCACAAGTTTGCCCATTACTAGAGACAATCATCAAGCAGAAAAAAATTAGCAAAGAATGCAACAGAAATGGGGGCTGACACAGGTGAATTCTAAGGCAGAACTCAGCTAGACCAAGAACCTTCTGGAGAGAAAAACTTTCAGTACAACTGACACTGAGAAATATAATTTCTCTCTCTCTCATAACTCTTCTGGGCCACAGCAATCTGGGCAGATATTGTAGGCTGACACCAGTCTGTCCATCCATAAGTAACACTTGCCCCATGTTGCCCTGTGCCAAGGTTTTCTAATGCTGCTCCCTGGATTTTGCAGCACTGCTCTTCCAGGACTGGGGAACAGTCCCTAGTATCTGCAACTGAGAGAATAGAGGCAGCATTCACAAGTCCCTGGGATATGCAAACCCGTAGTGTGACATACACAGGACTTTGAACTTGGATTAAAGATGCCAGGAGGCAGTAGATGGATAAGAGGAAGTAGGGAAGGTTTGATCAGCTAAAACTCATGCCCTTGCCTGCTCACCATTTAGGGCATCATACACCACAATACCAAAGGTTGTCCCACCGCAGGCACATGACATGTCTGCCAGACAGCATTTGCTGGTGGTGCTGGACACACGGCCCATGATACACATCCACCTTTCAGATGTCACTGTGCACCAGAAAGGGGCCCACTTCCCTGCTCCAGTGAGGAAGCACAGACTGTGATGCTGAACAGCTTGTAATCCAAGGCTAAAAACTCAGCATACGTCTGCCATCCTGCCCTGCATGCCTGACTACCCCACAGCATGCACACTTGGCATTTTCTTTCAAATGTTTTCCACTTCTGATGAAGTGGTATTGAAATAGGTGTGCTCTTTCTCCTCTATCATGCAGGGCCAGCTTTAACATTGTACCTGTCTTCTTGGAGATATGACCTTAAAAGTATCATGAGTCCACATTCCTCTGCACAGAGAGGAGAGATTTCCAGTTCTTTCTGCATGTTCTGGCTGAATTCTTTCTCACATGTCTTTGTGGAAAATTAAAAGAGTTTGATAAAAAGCACCGCTCAGAGTGAGAAGTGCTCATGAGACCTCACCACACAGTGCAAGCAGGCCTGGCACAACCTCTGGCTTCTTCCAGAAGCATTTGATTTTCTAATTTCCAAGAAAAAAACCCTAATCCTAGCTGAGACTGCTCATGAGAAAAGACATTCCAGATTTTAGATTGGTTTGCCTTACATGTGAAATACAATCAGCTATTGCAATGAGGAAGCAATGGTCAGTGTAAAATCTCTCTCCCTGATGTTCAGCATCTCTGAGGCTTCAGCAGGTGGCCACCTGAAAGAAAGATGGAGAGTTACCAAGCAGACAACAAACTCTTTCTGTAACACTCTTTTATCACTACAACCACAGATGTTTATCTCCAATAGAAATACGTGATACAAATGCAGGCTAATACCAAGGACTCCAAGCTGAAATTATCTGAAGAAACAAGAGCTGCTGCTGCTGCTGCTGAGTTTGGTGTAAAAAACAAAACCATAACACTTTTCAAAGGAGCTGAGAGGAGAGATAAAGAAAAAAAAAACAGAAAGAAATTAGCACAGACAATAACCAACTCCTTCCAAAGGCCAATAAACAAAACCCAACAAATCTCAGAGAAAGATTTACAGAAGGACTATATATAAATCTAAATGTGTGAAAACCTAACTGGAATATACACAAATGGAGACATCATACTGAAAATTTATTCATTTCATATTTCTGTGCAGTTAATTTCCTGTCTTTTAAAGAAAAGAGGCTGTCTGAGAAAATGAGTGCTTCTGGGAGCAAAGACATGAAGAGAGTCTTCATATGCATTCCCTGAGGTCTAATAAGGTACGAATGTGTTCTCCAGTCTTCAGTAGGAATATTAGTAGAATTTCACCTTTCCGTTCAACAACCTATTTCTATTAGGTATGTAGGACCCTGTTGTTTCTTCATCTGCTGTTCCAGAATTAAATTTCACTGAGATGGGCCATGTTCCAAAGTTTTTGCCCTTTCCTAGCTGGAAAAAAGATTGCAAGATTTCCCAAAAATACCTTGGGAGGGCTGCAACTATGAGCATTAAAATGTATAACAGTATTGTAATATTTTTCTCCTTCTTTTCAGTGACTTACTGCCATCCTCTCAACCAAGACACTTGTAAGAGTATGTGTTTGACTGCAAATAACCAATGGTCACATCACAGAGAAATCCCATTGCTTGGTCATTTATACAATTTTTGGAATTAAATGGGTGGCAGGTATGTGCTCCTGAACTTAGTATATCAGTAGTGCTAGATAAGTCATCATGCAGTAGGGAGTATGCTGCTGCCAAAAACAACAAAAAGGAAAGCCAAGACATCAATACATCAATTAAACCATTGGTGACTATTAGTAGGATCATTCTGATTCAAAGCAATCTTGTCAGAATGCATCCACTATCATAACCAGAGCAAAGTAAATGAAGATATAGAACTCAAAATCAGGCTCCCCATTCAGATTGCTACTCCAGGTATCATTGGAGCACTTGAAAATAGCTGGAGTCTAAGGAGAAAGCTGAAATTGAAATAAATAAGTGTAGAGTTCATCTGTTGCAGAAAAAAAATGACCTATTTTTATCATTTCCTCCAGGTATGAAACCAGATTTGACTTTGCATTGTTATTGGCAAATGACCTTTAAAAATAAAACACAAGTGACTTTTCCAAGTCATTTGCAGTCTTCATAGAGTGGAAAGATTTGAGATGAATGGCTGGTAACAGAAGATTGGTTTGGGGACTAAGTAAATATAAGTGGATAGAAAAAAAAGCAGCAAAATGAAAAGAAAAATGGATTATCAGGGAGCCTGACAGGAATAAGGCAATGCCAAGAAAACAAATGAAATGTAATAATGAAATCAAATTTTGTCTGTGATGCTTCAGTCTATACCAAAACAAGGTTTATTGTGCTTGGCAGCGAACTGCCAGAGAGGGGAAGTGTACCAGTTTGAATAGAGCTGTTTCTTTTTCCCCTGCTCTGGCCTTCATCACAGCATAATAGGATGCATTCTCTAGAAGTGTCTATCATCCAACCAAAGATAAATACTGGAGATTTTCAAACCTGTTCCTCATCTAATTTCATTCAAACTGCTCCTCCATTCTCTTAGTGGCATAGTGACCAGCCTTGCAGGAGAGACTTGGCTGTCTTGGCCATGAAGAATGAAATGGCAGCTTACTTGGCACAGGCACCCTGATAGACCCAAAAAGCTCCATCCATCAGCAACAAATCCCAAGACCACTCTCTCTGAGTATCCCACTGGGGCCAAAACACCCTGACTGCCTCTTCTTCCGTGGAAAGGAACCTGATATCAGTGCCAGCATAAGAAAGACCTTGCCATTTCAAAAATCCAGGCATAGCCATGGCAGGGACAAAGCCATCAGACAGAAGATAACCTGCAACCAGTGAGCTTCAGTGTATCACTGGTTTAAGTCTATTTTTTACCAGGAGACGCAGAAGGTCCAGATAAGTTTGGCCACAAGAACATCCTAGTGTGAAAGCATCCAGGAAAGGCTGACCTTACAAGGAACTATGCCATAGGTTTTCCTAGATGAGAGACAGAGCTGCAACAGAGGCAGCTGAGAACAGCCACAGGACACAGGCTGGAGATAAGGGGTGTATTTTAAGGGCTGCACTGAAAATACATGACCTTGCTATTGTGTGGAATCAAGGGCCTGATCCTAATCCCTTCAAAGTCAATGGAACAGTCTAAGACCCTGATGGATCATCAAAATGGAGAAAACAAAAAGATTTAGCAGTATCCTTTCCTCTGTTCTGCCACTTACAGTGCAAGGAGGCTGTGACAAGACACCCACTCTCAGAGATTTTTAATCCTCCTATTTATTCTGTCTATGATTGTTTATATAAATATGTATAATATATATAGTTGTCTAATCCTTAGAGGACATGTCAACTCCACCTAAAACAGGTTGAGCAGGCACTCTGTCTTTAGGGATCGCTCTTTTTTTCTGCAAAGATTTATCTATTGCCTTAGCAAATCAAATGCTGAAATCTGCCTATCTTTAAATCTGTTCAAAGGAATGTTTTCATATTTTTTTCTTTTCAAAATTCAACCTTGAAGCACTTTCAGTGGGCATTGAGGCATTTGTCCTGCATAAGTTGAGCTGCCATATTTTAAAATTATTTGTTGTATATTTATAAGGCAATCTGCTAGAGATCTTTCAGTTAATAACATGTTTAAAAGCACAGAAGAGAATCCCCCAGCTCTGTGAAAACTTTCTTCTAAAGCAAACCTGAGCAGTTGCACTGCAACTTGTTTTTCTTTTCTCTTTTGAGGTGAGATGGACACTCAATTCTGCTAAAGGTCCCAGCTCTCTCAATATTCTGGATCATAAAATACAAATCTCATGTGCTTCTTGATTCTTATCAAGGCTGAGATTGTGACACTGGCTGGCACTGGTTAACAATTCCAGCTACTTACAGTACAAATGAGATTTTGCTTTGCCATTTGAAATTACTCAGTAGACACACCAGTCCTTTTCTAGTAATGTTCAAGAGAGAGAATGCACTCCTCATTACATACACAAGGAGGGCTCTCACGCCACCCTTTACATTTGCCAAAATAATGTGGGTTTGACCTAATGTGCTACAATTAGACACTAATAATACCTCAGGGACTGACACAGTTAGTTAGAATCATTTAACATCAATTATAGCTGTATTCTCCCTTTTCATCCCAAAGGCATTCCATAAGACAACAAATGTACATAATTATATTATTGGTTTACAAAATAAAACTAAAAAAGTATATACATGATTCTACTCAGAGGAAAGAGGATGCCTTTATAATAAAACAAGACAAATGGTTCTGTGCGAGCTGAACCCCACAAGCAAATGCTGAGAAGCTGAAGACACTTCAGGAACTTCAGAAAAGCTTGATTAAACCACACAAAGATCAGCAGATGCTTGTAAAGGTTTCAGGAAAGGGAGAGAGTTTTGATGTTATCCAGGAAAATGGAATCTAACTAGAATTTTTGGTCTCTGGGGCAAAGCTACATGTTTTTCAGTTGGTTTGGGGAAGACAGGAGAAAAGTTGGGAGACTTAATAAAACACTTTGTTTTATCCTTATCCAGCAATTTCATTCATCCCTAGCTATTAGACTAGATTCTGCAGTGAAAATCAAAACACAGTTTGTGTTCTGAAGCCCATGGTAATAGGCAACAGAAATGGAACTGCTCATTGTTTATCTTTGCTGGTTTATTTCTTGCTAAATCAAATACTTTAGCTCAAGTTTTAACATTTTGTCTAACCCAATCCATGCTATTAATGAACATATCTTACTGGCATGAGACACTCTAAAGATCCTGGACATGACCATAAGCAAATTCCATGCACATTTTGCAACTACCACGAAATTTGCAAAATTAATTTAAAACCAAACCCAAGGAAGACTCTGGATTTTGGGTGTGAACCATGTGAGTCATCTGAACATCCAGTGGCTTACAATTGTATCAGAGTAGGGCTGTCTGCAGAGTGTCATTTGGAAACAGTTTGTATTTTCACTTATTTCTGTACTTGGAGCAGGACTTGCACCGGGAAGTATTCTTACAATGGTAGCAAACTGAAATGCCACTGCCATTTCCGGGGGCTGTGTCTGCCTGAAGTCATGGACAACTTTTCCAATGAGACTAATAGAATGAAGAGGAATATCCTCTAAGTCCTCACAACATAAACAGTACAAAAAATGCTAGCCAGACTCAGGTCAGAGCAATGAATACCTTGGAGTGCTGTCCACTCAGGCCTGAGGTAGTGAGATGAGAGTAAGAGATACACTCTTGGAATGCTGTAACTTTGCTTTGGGAATGATGACACACAGAAGGAATTTTTTACTTACACTCAGTCAGGAAAGCAGCCTATATATCCTGCAATACACTTAATTCAAGACGATTTGTACACAAACTTTGAAAAAATTTAACAGCATCGGGTTCTACCTTATTTTGATGGTATAGGACACATCAGATGATGTAAGAGAGGGCAGGAGCAAGAAAAGAACTGGTCTACTATGTCTAGAAGTGACCACTTTTGGTCCAGAAGTTAAATGGAGTATAAACTTGGTGATGCATTCAAGGAAATTTGCCCCGTTAACAGATATCAGATCAGGTTATGAATACCTTGCACAGAGGGAAAGTCTTTAGGCAAAATAATCCCACCAGTTACAACACAACAAGGGATTTGCCATCCAAATACGCAGGCATATTTTATGCAGTTAGCTTTAAAATATCACTGCAACTACGACACATTAAATCACAGGACTACAGGCTCAACAATCTATTTTAAGCCTTCACCTAGACGTTGTTTAACTAAGAAAGAGAATATTCTCTAATCCTCCAGAGAACATGTTCTTTGCTGTTCTGATTAAAGTAAGATGTCTTTTGTAACATGTGCTTTAAATCACTCACATATGAAACTTGTAGCTTCGAGAAGCTGACTGCAAGGTAAGAAAGTTACAACTTTCTTGCAAAGTATGCATTTAAGATCTTTTCTACAGCAGAAGCGGTAAGTGAAAACATTAGGTTAGGTTCTGATTCCTGATCAAAGGATTATGGAATTTAAACTATGTTACATCAAATCTGTAGAGAGAGAAAGGGGATAAAAACACAAATAATCACTTCTGATTGCACATGCTTCTCTTCCCTTTTAGCTTGATTTATTACTTCCATGAAGTTTAAGAGATTACATCCATGAAGTTTAAGAGATTACATTGTTCATGTATCTTTCAATCCTCCACTAATAAATTTTAACACACTAATCAATCTCACTGAGCAGCTGATGTTTCCAGGATTTTATATGCGTACAGTTTTTGTGAATATTGGCATCTGGCTAGAGGAAAGCAATCCAGAAAGTGTTCTTGCTGTCTGCTGGAACTGTGCTTGGCAGCAGCTGGTGACCTGTCAGCACGAGTGTGCTGGCTGACTAACAAGCATGGATGTCATTTATCACTACCTACAGGCATCATCAATGACAGAACAGAAACTGTCTATAAAGGAAACAGGACAGGAAACAGATTTATGTAGGAAATGAGTTTTAATTAGTTCTTCCGCCTATTGAACACTTTGTTTTATAGGATATTGAAATCTTTGTGATACGTCCTGTGTCTTGAGGCAGCACTAGTCAGAGAAAGAGAAACACACAAAATGATAAGAGACAAGGAATGCAAATGTGAATTTGTGATCCCGGGCTCTAGCGACCAGTTCCTGAAGGGTGGGTAATGGCCCTTTGATGAAATAAAGAGTTAGCACCTATTTCTTTTCCAAAGCACTGATTTTCCTTGAAAGAATGAAAGAGTGTCATTTAAATGAGGACTGTACAGAGGGCAGATTTTATTTGCTTGGTTTTTTTTCTTCGAGTCATATGTTCAGGATGTGACTTTTTAATAGCTTACTTTTTGTAATAATAGCCTGATGACCAGACATTTGCATAGACAAGAACTTTGGTACTTGCCTGAAATGAAACAGACTGGAGAAGTCTCATAGCACCTGCCCTTACAGAGCAGATATTTCACAGTTCATTTGTACTCCCATAATCTCAGTGGTAAAACTGAAAAAAATATGCAATAACATAAAATCAACAAAATATACAATCAACATGCAAATGTGCCAACCATGGGTCAAAACACGTGAAATAACTATCAGCGATATTATTTGCTCTTGGCAAGCAGATATCATATTAAAAATACTTTTGACTCACCATACTCTTGCTTTCTATCAAGTGGTGTATGTGGTCAGAAAACCTACTTGTGTTTAGTTTTGATCTGCTCCACCATACTTCTATGATTCAGAAGTATATTTTGCACCTTATGTCTCTGTTCTTTTTAAAGCATTCTCGCTCAGAGATTTCCTCCCATGTGATCCCATGCTATATCTCAGAAAGAAAAAGGACAAAGTTACACCTCAGCTAGTGAATCGCTCATGTCTGGGCCCTGAAATTAAACTGGTTGAAATATCTGCATTCATGTCTTAACAGGCTGGCTGCATCCAAACTGACATTTGGGGCAGAAGGGGACTCTTTACTGGTGCATGTTACTGTATTGTAACAGCACAGTCAAGAGTGCATAGTTCTCTACAACACAGGAATTCTAGTGAGGATCTCTTTATAAAGAGAACCATCACAGTAAACAAGCACCAGTTACACCAGCACCACTTACTCAGCCTACAGAACATCAAACAAAAAAAAAAATTGTCTGTTTGGATTTTGTATAGAAAGTCTTCACATCTCCTCTGTGGAAATACAAAATGTGCAGGTCCAGGCTGGTAGGGATGCATACATTATCTATTTCTTTTCATGGATGGACCAGAAGACATTGTATCTTTGGGTAATTGAAGATAACTTCTCTTGTTTCATTTGCCTACGTTTTGTTTTGTTTTGTTGTTTGATTTTATTTTCCCCTTGTGTGCCAGAACATTCATTTTGCACATTGTGAGTAACACCACTTTGATCTTTCCTAGGAAGAAAGGTGTATCTACTACCACACAAAGAAGCTTTTGACCTTTGTACATGCAGGTCCATCAAGCAAATAACGGTTTAAGAATCCACAGTGCCTCATAATCCTTGCTGAGAAGCAAACACTATTGCTTTAACAGCCAGGCAGGGTTGTTGCCCAGAATCATTACAAGGTCAACTCAAAAACCAGCCACAGATCAAGGAACAGAAATGAATTCCTGAGGGGCTGAGCAAAGGCTCCAGCTAGAAGCATTATCCCATGGAATCCTGACTGTGTGCCATGAAAAATATCAGACACTGCTAAAAGCCAGAACAGTCTCTGACAGAGACAGCAGAGCAAGGATGCCCAAAGCTCAGTGCAACCAAGCAACCCAGCTACAGCAGAGTCACCTAGGCATCTCACTAACCCTTCAGGTGCTCAACTGTCTTGAACCTTTGAAATGGAAATGCAAATGCCAGCCATCTGTTAGCAACTCCTCCAGTGAGGCAGAGCAGAGGGGTTCCTTAAATCAGAAAGGACTTAAAAAGATAAACCCACCAACAGCCTAATACTGTAATAGATCAAAATACAGTGGTCTCAAAACACACAGGAAAGATTAGTGAGTGATACACAAAGTAGGGAACCAAAAAGAGGCAGAGGAAATGGATGCCAGATGGATATCGGAGCCACATTTTGAGAAGACCTCTTGGTGGAGTGCAGAAGGCTCAGTAATGCACTCCAGTCAATCAAAGGAACGATCTGAAGAGACACAGACAGCCGCTGGCTTTGCCACATGAAAAACAGACCAGTGAACTGCAGTAGGTACCTGCCAGCCATGGACAGAATGGGAGATCCTGGTGCATGGGGATGACACATGAACAACCCAAGAGTTAATGCACACACCTGCTCTGTGTAGACATGGGGCAGCAACAGAAACAGCTAGAAAGAGTAAATTCTTGATCTAGATGTTGAGCAGGCAGCTGCTCATGCTCTTACACCTTATCAAGCATAACTGGTGCTCTGCTCTGGCCAGTGCATGGCAAAGGGAACTCCAAAGTCCTTCATCCCGGCTCTTCTTGGAGCAGCAATCTCCCCAAAAGCTGTGTGAGGGAGGCCATGGCTTTGTCTGCACCATCCTGGCACCTGCCAAAGATGGAGTGGTCTTAGGTCTCTGGTCACCTCTTCCACCAAATCATAGAATCACAGACTATTCTGAGTTGGAAGGGACTCACAAGGATCATCAATCCAACTTTTAAGTCAATGGCCCATGCAGGGAATTGAACCCACAACCTTGGCATAATTACAATCAAATTTTAACCAACTGAGCTAATCTCAGGGTCAAGCAGGGCAGAATGAGATTGCCTTGGGGTCTTCTGAAAGCTAGACTCTCAGTGTTATGAAACTTGTTTTACTGCATATTTGGGAGGTGATGGCAGCTGTTTGGTGGTTTTTTTTGTTTTGTTTTTTTTTTAAGTTCTGATACACATCTGAAGCTGGGAATATAGTTATGTACATATAGTCATGGATGTAGATCTCTAACTTGAAAAACTTCCCAGGCCCGCTCAGCACTGTGATTGAGCTGCCACCCTAATGCAATATTCAAGTTTGCAAACTGTGAGGGGAAACTGTAACCAAACAAAGTTAGATTGGGCAACGTTTTAGTTAAGTGTAATAATGGTATGGAAAGACAGCTGAGACACCAGCCTTCACAAGGACCAGTGTGGAAACTCATCTCACCCTATTTCAGGCACAATTCATACATCAACCAGCCTGCTGCACTGTGTCTTTCTTCTGGTTGCTGAAGTCTGAGCCCGCTCAGTGCCACAAGGTTTTTCATTCACCACTTGTGGGAAATAGCACAGATACAGGGCCCTAGAGCAAAAAAGCCATCTATGTAAAGCATATTCATAATAAAACACTCAAAATAATATTCATAGGAATAAAATTTGCCAGTGGAACAAAGGTGCAAACAAATTATTCTGGCCCAAGACATCACTAAGTAGAAGACCTGACAAGAGGAAGAGAGTTAAAAATACAATGGTGAAGGTCAGTCCTACCATATTCAACAGTGCTGTATTCAAGTTTCCTCTCAGCTCTCACTTTCCAAAGGTCAAAAACAATTATGATAGAAAACCAATAGAGAGACATGGAAACACAGTGACTGCAAATAATAATAAAGATAAGGCAATAACACATAATAAACATAATAAATGGAGGCAACAGAAAAAACACTTCAAATTTTATATTTAAGAAATCTTATCTTTGAATTGGAGCATAGGCTTTAAGCTAATTTAAGCAGACAGTGCCCTAGTTTTGATTCACATCAGCCCTGAGTTCAGGCAACCAACCCAGTTAGAGTGTTGTTAGCACTTCAGCAAAACTCAAAAGAAGCTGCCTTGTACAGAGAGGGTGCACATGGCATTCAATCCCTCAGAGGATTCATTCCAACCCACAATTTAATTCCAAAGTCCAAGGCCCAAGCACTCAGCATGACTGTCAAAGGGATAGTCTAACCTTCGTTCTCACCAGAGGAGCAGGGAAAGTGAAACAAGTTATGAGGTGACATTTCACTTTGTTATTTTCCATGTGCTACACCTAACACAGTAAGACTCAAATGCATGCATAAGATCTCCAGGCACAACTGTAGTGTAAATAATGAATTAGCATAACAATGCAGATTACAGACAGTCCTTTAGACTGTAGTCAGCTAATATGGCAAACGTGAATTTTTCATAAGATCATAACAATCCTGCATGTTTGTAACATCCTTTCCTCATTTTTTTTTACTGGAAAGGTACAAACACCTCATTTTCAATCATCATCACTTCTTGAAGGATTTTTTACTACGTCTAGTCATGACTCATAAGAGTGGGAAACAAATTACTCCTCATCCAAGTATGAACAGTGATGGTTCAAAATGTCTTTGGTTTCTGTCTTCTGAACTGATTTGCAATCAATTGGAGGATATAAGAACATATTTACTTTGAATAATAACAGATGTTTTCATTTTAAGTTAAAATTAAACTCACCATCAACCTCCCAGAGAGAAATGAGATAACACAGGATCCCTTTCAGTCTTCTAAATATGCTGAAGTTATCATCATGGCTAGGCTTTGCGAACGAAGATTGGGAAGGGCACTACCCACGCTTGCTGCAAGTGTGCTGGTGGCTAAAAAGGTCGAAAAGGGATAGGCAGGTCCGGTCACAAAAGGCACAGCGAAACGTCTCCCTAGGTGATATTGGCAAGAAACGGTTCTTTCTGCGTTGTCTTTTCTCCTCATGACTGACTCTCCGTGCATTCTCAAAGGAAGCAGCAGCGCCGTGAATGGTGTGTCTCCAGGAATCCCGATTGGAAGCCAGAGTGGACCATTGGTGGCAGTCAGTATGGCCAAGGCTGGGGTGTTGTTTCAGGGAGTCCTCGTATCTCTTCTTCGGGGCTCCTCTCTTGCGGCAGCCGGTGGCAAGTTCACCATAGAGCACAATCTTCGGAAGGCTAGAGACGTGCCCTGCCCAGCACAGCTGCATTCTCATCACCATGACCTCAATACTGGTGACCCCTGCCTGTTCAAGAACAGACACTTGGTCACGTAATCAGACCAGTGGATGTTTAGGATTGAACGGAGGCAGCACTGATGGAAGCGTTCGAGAAGCCGCAGGTGGTGGCGGTAGATGACCCATGATTCAGACCCATATAAAAGAGTAGACAGTACAATGGCTCTGTAGACTCTAATCTTTGTACTTTTCTTCAGGTGTTTATTGGACCAGACTCTTTTATGGAGTTTTCCGAAGGCTTTGTATGCCTTTGCCAGCCTGTTGTCTATCTCTTTGTCGATCTTACTGTCTGAGGAAATGATATTTTCCAGATAGGTGAACTGCTGGACTGACTTAAGCTCTGAATTGCCTATGGTGATGTGAGGATGATGGAAGACTTCTTGAGGTGCAGATTGGTAGAGAACTTCTGTCTTCTTCAGGCTGACTTCCAGCCCAAAAAGCTCAGCAGCCTCTGCAAAGCAGGATGTTAAGCGCTGTAGAGCTGCTTCTGTGTGAGCAATGACGGCGGCATCATCAGCAAAAAGCAGTTCACGGACAAGGTGATTCAGGGTCTTGGTATGGGCCTTCAGTCACCTTAGGGTGAATAGGCTTCCATCGGTACGATATCAGATGTAGATGCCATTTTCTTCATTGAGGTCTGCTGTGGCTCTTTGAAGCATCATGCTGAAGAAGATTGTGAATAGAGTTGGTGCAAGAACGCAACCTTGTTTCACACCATTGGTTATTGGAAAGGGCTCAGAGAGTGCATCGCCATATCTGACTTGTCCACGCTGATCCTCATGTAGCAGGATGATCATTTTGAGCAACTTGGGGGGACATCCTAAATGTTCCAAGATCTGCCACAGGCCTTTTCTGCTCACAGTGTCAAAAGCTTTGGTGAGGTCAACAAAGGTTACATAGAGACCTTTGTTCTGTTCCCTACACTTCTCTTGCAGTTGTCTGAGAACAAACACCATGTCTGTGGTGCTCCTATTGGCTCTGAAACCACACTGGCTTTCAGGTAGAAGATCTTCTGCAATAGTGGGTACTAATCTGTTCAGACGTATTCT
The DNA here is from genome assembly GCF_047495875.1 of Pithys albifrons albifrons. Lineage (NCBI taxonomy): Eukaryota > Metazoa > Chordata > Aves > Passeriformes > Thamnophilidae > Pithys > Pithys albifrons. The sequence continues at coordinate 105,356,303 of NC_092459.1, forward strand.
TGCAAGGATTTTACCAGCAATGGAGAGCAAAGTAATACCTCGGTAATTTGAGCAGTCTGATTTTTCTCCTTTCTTCTTGTACAGGGTGATGATGACTGCATCACGGAGATCTGGTGGTAGTTCCCCTTGTTCCCAGCAACGCACAACAAGCTCGTGGAATTTGGCATGGAGTGCTTGACTTCCATGCTTCCAGATTTCAGGTGGAATTCCATCAACCCCAGCTGCCTTGCCAGTTTTCACCTGTTGTATGACCTTGTGTATCTCTCCCATAGTAGGGGCTGCATCCAATTCATGCTGAAGTAAACCCTGAATAAAATAACTCAGATCTGAGACTTGGCTGTACTGTGGCAGTTGAACTAAATCCATTCCATTATTGTTAAGGCAGCTTTCCTGTCTGACCATTCAGGACCAGTCTGGCAGTCACAGTCCCACCACCCCAGACTTCACTGCTGGGACTGAAGCCTTTTCACAGTGGGCAGTTCCACTGAATTCACGGGTGCCTTGGTTGGCTCCCACTACAAACCACATTCACAGTCAAATGAGTCTCCCTCACCAGCTCAGTCCCAGGTTTCCCATAGCAGAGTCCCACACAACTGGCTCCTCTAAGTAATTTAATTGCGGTGCAGTGACAGCCTAACAGCTCCAGCTGGTGCCTCCTGGTAGGGACACCCAACAAAGAATTTCCTGGGATACTGTACCCACACAGTCTGTGCAGTGGTGATCTTTGGTCTGGGGTCTTTTGCTTTTCACTGGCTCCCCTGGAATCTCTGGGGGACTGGCCACCCCTCCTTAGCCAGTGCCACAGATCCCTGTGCCCTTTGTCAGGCAAAGGGTGGGCACCAGGTCACAGCCCTTTGCTGGGGTTTCCAGCCCTTGCCTCCACCCTGGGCACAACCTGCAATTCCCACTACAGCTGCGCAAGATACCTGCACTAGGTGTTTTCTTCAGTGTTCCTCAACACCATGGGACTAGCAGCCCTGAAAGCCCTGAAATATGTGGTTTCTTTAACCTAAATCAGATGTTGTAGTATCACTCAAGTCAGAACATTAATTAATTAATTAATATATTTTACCTGACCGAAGCAGCATTTGTTCACATAACATCCTTCCACTATCTCCCTCCTTCCTTCACCTTGTGGGTGCACACACTTCAGTCTCCCACCCCAGGTTTCAGCTGTTTCCTGCTGTAGGAACAGGAGAAATTTCTCCCGCCATTGTGTACATCACTATAGAGCTAGTTTGGGAATTTGCTCTATATTTAAGGAAGACGCCCGGAGTCTGAGAATAGTCCAATTTCATATTCCCGAAGTATTACAGTTGGAAATTTTGTAACAAGGGCTATAAGAGACAAAACTATCTGAGCCCAAAAACTTCCCAGAAAGGTTACTTTCTTGGTTCTTGTCTAGCAGTTTTCTATTTTACAGCACTTCAGGAAAGCACCCTACAGTGTTCCTGCTTCCAGGGCAACAGGGGCATAAACTGCCAAAGGTTACCTGGACAAGATTTTCTGCTCTAGGATAAATGTTACATGGCACAAACAGAAGCAGTGGCAGGGTGGAGGGTGGGGAAGGTATGGAAGCAAAGAGCAAAGATCTGGGTACCACATGCCTTGAGCCAGCTGATGAAGCAGCAAAACTTGGTGTGGAAAGTAAGACTTTAGAGATCTATTCTCTGGGCTTTGTTCAGCACTGGAGCCCTGTGTGTAACATTCCTTCCTCACTTTTGCTCCAGTTCACTTCCATTCAGTATGTGATCTCTCCAGGCTTGGGCAGTCTCTCCTGAAGGCCTTACAAGTTAACTCAATGCTCCTCAAGGTGAGGAAAGCTGCTCCTCTTTCCATGTGGACAAGCCTCCCACTTGGACAAGCCTTGATTCAGCAAGTACCCTGACTAACCCAAGACACTTTGTTCAAAAAAACAGAATTAAGAAGGTGTATTGGGACACTTTAGGCACTGAATTTATCACAAAACCCTGATGTTGTTGAAATCTGACAGATTTCACTAGAGCTGAATAAGTTTTGTGACTACTCCTCTTCTGATGCAGTATTGAGCTTAAGCCAGTGTTCAACAAACTTGTGAGGCAAGGTCTTTACTGAATTAAAGCTGGCAGCACATAGCTGATGTCCCTAAACTGTTTCCTTCCTTGTGGGGCTGGCAGCTTTCCCACAGCCTTCTGCTTGGCTGCCCCAGCTCCCTGAAGCACTTCACCTCTATCACCCTCCCATGATGGGTGGCTAACAATAGACTCAAAGCAGGTGTTCTGAGCACCAGGAGATGTGCTGGATTGAAACAGCCAGTCAGTCTGTTCAGAAAGAACCACAAAGGCCTGGACACAAAGACTTTTCCCATAGGAGCAGCAGCAGCAGCAATATGTATTTCCCAGATAGCAGCATGGTGATGACCCAGAAAAAAGCAGTATTCTCTGCTTCTCCTGAGCTTCCAGCATGTGGTAGAGCCCATGTAGCCCCAGAGAGAGTCCTTGTTCAAGTATGCATTCACTCAGGTTTCTGGCTGAGGGACATGAGAAGGGTTATTCCCAGAGGCAACAACAGAGCAAGAAAGACTGTGGGAGGTATAACCAGACTGATGAATTCCTCTCCTTAGTGGCCAAATGGCAGGAGAAGTTGGGCAGACTAAGAAGTATTCAAGAGTCTGAGAAGGAGATTGATCAAAGCAGCCATATTCTGCCATCTGTGATGTGTAGTGTTTACTCCCCACGGTAATGAGGGGAGACTTTGGAACAGGTGAGTCCAGGAGATCAATACCTTTCTCTAGGACTGGTGAGTCTGGCAAAACTTTGGGCTTTTAAACCATGGAAGGGCCTTGGATACAAAAGCTATGCAGGGGCCTGATGTGGAAAACACCTCACTGTTTATTCTCTTTACCACCCTCCAGGCAGTGAGCAGGTATAATGCCACACAGCTCACATAACCAGCAGGCAAGATGCAAGTGGCTGCTGAACACCCACACTTACAAAATGATCTGTCCAGATCATTTAGCAAATAAATTAATTCAGCAAGCAAACAAGTCAGGTGCACTGCTGCAGAAGGAACACGTCAGTCCTGGAAGGGACTACTTTGCCAGTAACATTATTTCTGAAGCCCACCACTCCAGGTTCTACAGAAGAACTGACAGTCTGCCTCAAGTTCAAGGTAGGCTATACATTTTATGTCTACCATTGTCTAAACATGTCATATGCTTCCTAAAGTTTGTATATAGATTGGGAAAAGCTGAAGGATATGTCTGGGACCTGTTGTGTTTCAGTTCAGTTGGTTTCTGTAAGTGTTTTCTGTGCTAACACAATTAAGAGCAGATGTTGAGGCCACACAGAGGTCCTATATTATCAGCATTCATTTGAGAGCAGGAAATTCATTCTCACACTCATTGGGTGGGTGACGCACACTTTTTTCTAGCAGGAAACAATCTGAAATGATAAGCCCTTCAAAGCAAGCACATAGAACATTGGGCAGTTGGAAACCCTGAATCACCAGGGCTTTGCAAGGTGCATCAATTTTTATTTCAGAAACACTGAACACAAGAGGCAAATTTGTGACCTACTCTTCCTTTTATTTCAAAACAAATTCCAACTACTATTCTGCGCAGGAACTGTGCATCAATCTTTTCAGCCTTTTCCACTCTGAAATCCCTTTGCCTTTGGTTCCTGGTGCTCTGTAGCTATGGATGTTTTCAGAAACACACAACTTAGCCTAAGATTGTCTCCATCAGTAATGCAAATTTCTTGCTTTCAGCATTTTTTTCTGATCATGCCTAGCTGTTGTTAGGAAGGAAATGTCCAAAATTTGGACACAAGACTTTAGAGCAAGGAGGTCAAGTTGCTTTGCTACACTGAACTACTATCTAGTTTGGCTCCATATGTCTGTATTTTCAGTGAGCTTCGAAAACAACCAGCTTTGCATCCAATGTGGAGTGAGCCAGCAAGACAAGGAAGCACAGTTCCTGTTGTAATACATTGACTGCAGTAGGGGATTTGCTCTCATCAGTTACAGCCTGGGTTTCTGTCACCAGAGACTCCTCAAAATACTGGTGTGAAGAGGCATGTGAACATCTACAGGACAGAGCAGAGAGACAGTGGGTACACACATCATCTTCAGTGGCTTGGAAAATTTCTGTGGCCCTATGCACGGTTTGAGGATTTGCAAGAAATCTGGGGACTGACGTGCTCCTGAAAATCTTGTCAGTTCCACTGAGGGATTGGTTACATAAATCAGATAAATGCCAAGTTCCCTTCTCTGCATTTTCAGGATTAAATGTGTCTGTTCAGTCACAATATTTTTTTCCATATTTTTCCTTTAAGCTAATTGTTTCAATAAAGAAATCACTTGCTATCAAAGCAAAAAATCTTATTTTACCAGTGGAAGTATTATTTCATTTTTCCACTTACCAAAAGTTTTCCTCTTTTTATGGCTTTAAAATCTCTCATTTTCAGGCTAAAATATTTCACAGAGCATTAGAAGGAACACTAGTGATTTCCAAACTGCACTTAACCATGCTAGGGTAAGATGAAAATTTTCATCAGCGAAAATTGTACTTCTTGTGAGATAGGCTGGAGCTACTCTGTTCTAGATAAGTATCTAGGAGGACAATAAATAAATAACTGGTTCAGCTTTATTGCAGTCACTGTGCAGTTACAGAAAGTATCACAGCTTCTTTTGCAAAACCAGAGAGGAAAAGTCTCTGTGAATAGTAAATTCTGGATGGTTTTCAGTATGAAAAACTAACATTTCTGGTTTGTGGAGTCTTCCTGGAGAGTCTGCGATGGAAAGGCCCACCCCAGATGGCATTCCCATGTGCCATGGATGTGGTACATCTGGGCCTTGCTGTGGTACATCTGGATGTGGTACATCTGGACCTTGCTGCTATGCAGATGTGTGAACTTGCCCTTTACTTTAAATTGCAGCAAGAAGTCCTCATGGCAACATGACTTCTGTTTTATAGTAGAAATGATGCATGGAGTTGTTTTCTTGGAAGGAAATCATATGACTGAACTAATGGAACCTCTCCATGGAAAGGGTCTGCATGACACAGAGACCAACTTAGTGCCACACAGGTAGGGGTTCCCAGTATCTGAAGGGACACAACATTATCTCCAATATCCACTACTTTACAGTGGTAATCCTCATAAACAAGCATTTAAATTGTACTTCAATGCTACTTCACAACACCTGCCCTTCTAACTGGGATCATAACAAAGCAGCACCTCCTGGTGCATAACAGCATGCCAGTCTACACAACTTCGGCACATTCTTTATGGGCACATCAGTCTGCTGCAGTTCTGGCTAACTGCAAGCTCAGCCCTGAGATCTCACCAAGAAATCAGTTCTCTTCCTAGAGAGGTTGTCCTCTACCTCCACACCTCCCATACTATGGGAAAGCAAACTCCAAATTAATAGATTAAAATAATGTATTTTAAAAAAAGTATGACTAATGTTTTCAGGATTTTTTAAAGTATCTTTGGAAACCATTAGAATGTTGCCTTGGCAACATTGTTTTCCATTCCTCTTTTGCTCACTGTTTTCTTGTGTGCCTATTGCTCTAGCTTACATTTCTGACAGTACACACAATAAAATGCAGCTCTGGAAAGTAAATCAGCATTCAGCCAAATGAAGGTCTTTCTTCCTTCTCACACCATAAGGATGGAACAGTCTCATCTATGATTAACAGTAGTCAATTACAAAAGCCAGTTTAGAAATTTTCGAGACTGGAAAAACTTATTATTTATCAAAAATATTTTTCAACAACTTCTGTAGGACATACAACCCAGATAATGTGGCAGGAGGAACCATTGCTCTGAGCCTTTTTTCAACGGAATATGAGTCCAAAATGAGCGATTACCTCCATGTAAATGCCAATTTTCATTAAGCAAACAGAAAGTAACGTAGCAGCTATGAGGTAACTGTGATATAATTCAAGTTGACAGTTTTGAGATCATTTCCCTTTGTTCAGATCTCATTGAATTTGGCAAATGGACTCAAGAGTTGTGAGCTTCAAGCAGGCAGGTGAACAGGAAAAAACTCCAGTCACTCTTGCTTCCCCCCACCAAAAACTAAAAATGTATTGTTTAGAAAGGCAAATCAACTCTGTTCAAATTTCTTGACATTCATGTGTCATGAAAAAGTGGGATTATTGTATAAAAAAGCAAAAAATAAGCTTAAATTTGACTAGAGTAGTTCTCAAATTAAAACCCAGTCTCTACACAGTGTTGTCTTCTCCACTACACTTCATGAAATGCACTGACATCCACCTAATTCAAAATTATTTTTTATGACCACAACACAATATAATTACATTTTAGTATAGTACATCAGAGTTAAAAGTTCCACTTTATCTTCTTCTATATGACTCTCTCATGGTAAATTTATAATCCACTCCCCCTGCAAGGCGAGGTACAAAGGAGCTTCAAGAAGACAGACCTCAGCATCACAAATGCTGTGCCCCTTCCACAACTTTAGCTGAACCACTTGAGCTTCACTATATGGAGACAAACTATTTGCACAAAGCTTTTACCTGCTCAGATGCTCCTTGCTAATATGTGACCTCACAGTTGAAATGACTGCCAGATTCCTATCTTTCCGAATCAGGACAGGGATTGCCTTTAACAACTTCAATGCTTTATCCTTCTCCCCTTGATGTAGCCCACATTTAGGAGTTCAAAAACATTTATTGCTCTCTCTAACTACTTATCAAGAGGCAACTGACAGCGTATTGACATAATTTTGCCAGAATTGAAACCTTTAGATTTTCTGAGAAAACACTTAAAACCTTAGTTATTGCTCAGAGATTAGCCAGATTGCCAAATATCCCAGGATTACATATATCTAAACCTCTATTTTATACAAAGTTTAAGGTGTTGAGTTTCTTTGCCTTGAAATTTTCCAATACTTTCATGTGACCTTGCCTCAGGGAAAGAAAAAGAAACAGAATCTTAATTCAAAACAGTCTCAGTCAGCACAGATATGTTCATTTTCCTGCTTCCTTTAACATTGACAGATCTGGCAAAGCTCTCCATCAGAGCAAATAGAGTCATCACAGGATCTCATTTGTAATATATGGCTCCTGATTTACTGTAGTAGCTATCAGGAGCAGATCATCTGACTGTTTCTGTCTCAAGAGACAAAGCTTATGCTTTTCTTTTAATGGACTTTACTATTACTGCAGAAAGTTGCAGCTCAGGGTGGGGAAAGACTGCTGGAGGTCTGTAGCCCAATTTCCACTTGAGACCAGCAGTACTCTCTTGCATTACTTGGGTCCCATCAACTACTTAATGGGAAATTCCCTCAGAATAACTCAGGTTAAACTCTGTCAACATTAAGGCCAACAGAAGATCAATTTGCCTTCGAGAGAGGCGGGATTTTGCATTTCTATGATGGGTCAAAGTAACAGGACAGGACCTTAGTCAGATCAACAAGAAGAAGGAGATGGAGGGGTGGTGGCCATAGGGATGTACATCCAGGTGAACAAGAGCAGTACCAGAACATGATGAATAGGAGGGAAAATGCTTGAAAATTGAGATGTTAAGAAAAAGAGCAGTGTTGAACAGAAAATATACATGGCCTCAGATGCCTGGTTTCACAACATTGTTGTGCCTCACCCTCTGATAACCCCTGAGGGACACCAGCTTTGACAGCTTTTAAAAGAGGACTTGTGGCACCATATCACTCCCATTTTCCAAATGATGTAGATGATGATCATCCTGAGAAATGTCTATTAATCAATAGGCCTCACAGCACTCATTTTCCTACTTGTGTGTGGATGTTCCATTCCCAAGTGCCATTGGGTAGGTGAGTTACCAGAAGACTTGTGGCCACAATTAAAATTTCTACTTCACCAAATCTGCTGGTCATATTAATTTGCACTTTTGGAGCTGTTTGCCAAGAGAGTTTTTTTGTCCCTGCTTCATTGTTAGCACTGCCTTCCTTATGCTTTCAAATTACAACTCAAAAATCTTACAGAAAAATAGTATAAACACATCTTAAGCAATAGTGGTGGTTTAGCTTTCAATTAACATTCCTCACTCTTCTCCGAGGACACCCACTTGTTACGGGGGAGAAGCTTGCGTGCCCTCATGAGGTTGAGAGCTATGCTGGAGGTGGTTTGCGCCGCTGGTAGGGTCTCCCATGCCAGACAAGTCTCAGCTGAAGGGTCAGACAAAGTGTGTCCACGGGCAGGATGGGCTCACTAGCCGTCTGGCAACCATTCTAGGAGAAGGACAACTCCAACCCCAAACCCGGGCAGATGGAGCTCACTTAGCCCTGTAAGGCCATCCATCTAAGAGAAGGATACTCTAACCAAACCTACGTTCTGAGGTATTCACTGTCACCAGCCAAGCTCACTAGGCCGTGGCAGATGAACCTTAGGAGTAAAGGGTGGGGCCAGTTCTGTGCATGCTGTGCCTCACCTAAAAAATCCATTGCGCAGGCTTGAAGGGTTCACCCACATTGCAAAGCCCTGTAGCGACAGGCGAGGGTCGAAAATGGCAGGTGATAGGAAGCAGCTGGAAGTCACAGACCCAACCCTGCATGCAGGTAGTTCAGGATATTGGTCATTCGAGACTTGACCCCAGAGATGACAGTCTCTTGCGGCAGCATCCTGAACGACCAAGCAGCCTTTTCTAGGGACAGCACTGCTTGCTCCACACAGAGAGGGGCCTAGCAAAGGTGGCCTAAACAAAGCTCATCTCCACACCTGGTTGGATAACTGCGGCCAACCGGCATCTTCCATGCGGTCAAACAAAATCAAAGAGATTTCAAAGGCATACACCTGCCTGCAAAGATGTGCTCAAACTAACACTCGCATGTTGGAACATCAGAACCATGTTTGATACTGGGGATAGTGGACGTCCTGAGCATCGTTCTGCTCTAATTGCCCACAAACTGTCACGGCTCAACATTGACGTTGCTGCTCTCAGTGAAGTTCGTCTTCTTGAGGAAGGCAACCTTAAAGAACATGGTGCTGGCTACACACTCTACTGCTCAGGCAAACCCAAAACCAAAAGACACCTTTCAGGAGTTGGCTCCATGATTAAATCTCCATTGCCTCCAAACTTGACAATCTGCCAACAGGTCATTCGGATCGCATTATGTCCTTACGCTTCCCTCTACACAACAAGCAACATGTTGTTCTTTTTAGCGTATATGCCCCAACTCTCCAAGCTGACCCAGCGGAAAAAGACAAATTCTACACCAACCTGTGCCGCCTCACCCAAAATGTTCCTGCAGATGATAAGATCATAATCCTTGGTGACTTCAATGCCAGAGTAGGTAAGAATTCTGAAGCCTGGAAAGGAGTCCTGGACAAGCATAGCGTTGGAAACTGCAATGACAACGGACGCCTCCTGCTAGAGTTTTGTGCAGAGCAGCAGCTCACCATCACCAACACTATCTTTCAACAGAAAGACAGCCTGAAGACAACCTGGATGCATCCTCGATCCAAGCACTGGCACCTCATTGACTATATCTTAGTATAACAGAGAAACGTGAGCCATGTCCGTCATACTCGAGTGACCCCAAGTGCAGAATGTCAAACAGACCATCGCCTTGTGCGTTGCAAACTTAACAGCCACTTCAAGCCCAAACCTAAGAGAGGCGGCATTCCAAGGAGGAGGCTCCAAGTCAGCAATCTTCAAACAGCCACAGTGAGAGACAGCTTCCAGGTAAAACTTCAAACTAGACTTAAAGATAATCCCATAGATCCCTCTCCTGAAGCGCTTTGGCAACATATTAATGTTGCATCCTGCAGTCCTCTGAAGATTCCCTAGGATTCTCCTCCAAGAAAAAAAAAGACTGGTTTGATCAAAACAATCAAGAGATCCAGGAATTGTTGAAGAAGGAGAGAACTGCACACCAAGCACGCCTTGCTCAGCCATCTTGCCATATAAAAAAAGCCGCCTTTCGTCTTGCATGCAGTAAGCTCCAACAGAAAATTCAAGACATCCAGAACAAATGGTGTCTCAACCTAGCAGAAAAGACACAACTATGCGCAGATTTGGGTGACCAAAGAGGATTCTATGAGGCCCTGAAAGCAGTGTATGGACCCACACACCAGGTTCAAAGCCCCCTACTCAGTGCAAATGGTCAAATGCTTCTAACAGATAAAACCTCCATCCTGAACTGATGGCCTGAGCACTTTCAGACTCTCTTCAGTGCCAACCATGTCGTCCAAGGCTCAGCAATTCAGCAAATTACACAACAACCGGTGAAACATGAATTGGATGCAGCCCCTACTATGGGAGAGATACTCAAGGCCATACAACAGGTGAAAACTGGCAAGGCAGCTGGGGTTGATGGAATTCCACCTGAAATCTGGAAGCATGGAAGTCAAGCACTCCATGCCAAATTCCACGAGCTTGTTGTGCGTTGCTGGGAACAAGGGGAACTACCACCAGATCTCCGTGATGCAGTCATTATCACCCTGTACAAGAAGAAAGGAGAAAAATCAGACTGCTCAAATTACCGAGGTATTACTTTGCTCTCCATTGCTGGTAAAATCCTTGCAAGAATACTTCTGAACAGATTAGTACCCACTATTGCAGAAGATCTTCTACCTGAAAGCCAGTGTGGTTTCAGAGCCAATAGGAGCACCACAGACATGGTGTTTGTTCTCAGACAACTGCAAGAGAAGTGTAGGGAACAGAACAAAGGTCTCTATGTAACCTTTGTTGACCTCACCAAAGCTTTTGACACTGTGAGCAGAAAAGGCTTGTGGCAGATCTTGGAACATTTAGGATGTCCCCCCAAGTTGCTCAAAATGATCATCCTGCTACATGAGGATCAGCGTGGACAAGTCAGATATGGCGATGCACTCTCTGAGCCCTTTCCAATAACCAATGGTGTGAAACAAGGTTGCGTTCTTGCACCAACTCTATTCACAATCTTCTTCAGCATGATGCTCCAAAGAGCCACAGCAGACCTCAATGAAGAAAATGGCATCTACATCCGATATCGTACCGATGGAAGCCTATTCACCCTAAGGTGACTGAAGGCCCATACCAAGACCCTGAATCACCTTGTCCATGAACTGCTTTTTGCTGATGATGCCGCCCTCATTGCTCACACAGAAGCAGCTCTGCAGCGCTTAACATCCTGCTTTGCAGAGGCTGCTGAGCTTTTTGGGCTGGAAGTCAGCCTGAAGAAGACAGAAGTTCTCTACCAATCTGCACCTCAAGAAGTCTTCCATCATCCTCACATCACCATAGGCAATTCAGAGCTTAAGTCAGTCCAGCAGTTCACCTATCTGGAAAATATCATTTCCTCAGACAGTAAGATCGACAAAGAGATAGACTACAGGCTGGCAAAGGCATACAAAGCCTTCGGAAAACTTCATAAAAGAGTCTGGTCCAATAAACACCTGAAGAAAAGTACAAAGATTAGAGTCTACAGAGCCATTGTACTGTCTACTCTTTTATATGGGTCTGAATCATGGGTCATCTACCGCCACCACCTGCGGCTTCTCGAACGCTTCCATCAGTGCTGCCTCTGTTCAATCCTAAACATCCACTGGTCTGATTACGTGACCAAGTGTCTGTTCTTGAACAGGCAGGGGTCAGCAGTATTGAGGCCATGCTGAAGAGAACGCAGCTGTGCTGGGCAGGACACGTCTCGAGGATGGACGATCACCGCCTTCCGAAGATTGTGCTCTATGGTGAACTCGCCACCAGCTGCTGCAAGAGAGGAGCCCCGACGAAGAGATTCAAGGACTCCCTGAAACAACACCCCAGCCTTGGCCATACTGACTGCCACCAATGGTCCACTCTGGCTTCCAATCGGGATTCCTGGAGACACACCATTCACGGCGCTGCTGCTTCCTTTGAAAATGCACGGAGAGTCAGTCATGAGGAGAAAAGACAACGCAGAAAGAACCGTTTCTTGCCAATATCACCTAGGGAGACGTTCTGCTGTGCCTTTTGTGACCGGACCTGCCTATCCCATATCAGCCTTTTTAGCCACCAGCACGCTTGCAGCAAGCGTGGGTAGTGCCCTTCTCAAATCTTCGTTCGCGAAGCCAAGCCATGAACATTCCTCACAATCCCAAAGCTGGCAGGGAGTTTTCAGAGTGTCTTTGGTCTCTGGAGTGATTTGGATAAAACTTTCACAAAATCTCTTTGGATGCTTCTGGTTGGCTCTGCAAAGCTCAGCTAGTTGTGAATGACTCAGAAGATACTCAGCCCACCAAGGAACCCCATTGGTCACAAATGAAAAAAGCATAGTGGGACATGAGAGGTGCCTACCTTGACACAGTCAAATATTATGTGATTTGCACTGAAAAACTGAGTCTTTAGTTAAATGATGTTTTGCAAAAAAAAGATCTGGTTTCCAGCTAAACATATCAAGTCTTCAACCAGGGTCAAAATCTGATATCTGAAAGCTAACTGGAGAGCAAAAAACTGATAATAAAACATTGAGACTTGTTTTGGACAGATTGTACTATGACTTCATATTAAACAAAGACCTTCTGAATCCCAAGAGGAAGGCAATTTGAATGATTTATCCAGTAAGAGTATAACAAATTGTGATATTTTATACCACCTCAGCAGGTTTTAATGCTTGAACAGTGTTTCCAGTTCCAGTTGTATTCACTCAGGAACCTTATGTGAGCTCATAGTATCCTGTGTGGTGAGGGTTTTGATACATTCAAAGACATCCACATGATCTACCATGCACTTCTTTCCACCTTCTTCCTCTGAAGGTACAGACACCTTTTCTGGTTCTGGACAACACAATCATCATGACATTGGAAGACTCATCCTTTCCTCATCAGCAAATCAACTTTATCACCAGCTTTGTGGATATTCCTTCTCTTTGCACTTTTACTCAGGACCTGTGGTGACTGCAATGCCAACACTCCCACAGTTTTGAAAAGTCCTCACTGACAGCATCTGCAGGACTGGCAAACCTGTGTGTTCACAAGCAGAATCAGAGTGTGAGTAGAGCTGAGCACCCATCACACTATCAGGCATGTTTCCAGAATTAACAGAGCTGTTGGAGACTTTCCCATAGATGATTCTGATCCCACTCACCTTCAGAACTTACTAATTTTACTCCTTTAGGAATCAAATTACAACAGTGTCCAAAAGCACTGAAAAATACATGTCTATGTAGCATCTTTATGCCACCCCATTTCTCCACCATTCCCAGGAGCACAATATTAAACTGAGTCTGTAAAAATGAGATTGGGCTGCTCACTTGAGGAACCAAAAACCCATTATCTGAAGGCTACCCTTTACAAATTAGAAGTTGTCATTATGTGTCTCAGTCAGCTCAGATCTGCTTGCCCTGAAGTGTGAACACCCATTCCAGTTAATTTCCCAGCTTGTGTAGCAGATGAAAACCCTAAATCAAGGCAAATGATTCTAAGCATTTTGTATTGGATGTCATTGCAACTTGGTAGACCATAGCAAGAACTGAAGTGACTGCAGAAGACAACTAGAACAAAAAATTAGCTTTTGTGTGATGGGATTTATTATTCCATTTAGGTTATTTTCAAATTAGGTTGAAAAATTATTTATTAGTTATGCAGCCATTTAGTCACTGCCATCAGGAACTGAGATAACTTTAAACCTCTTAAAAGTTACATTTACCTTTTGAGGGCTAATTCTACATGCTCTAATATCAGTGTTGCTCGCTGTGCTATAAGAGGGCACTTTGTTGTCCTGCTACTTCTCTTGCAAGGGTAGAGAGCAGTCCCAGCCTGTGCAAGTAGCATGTTGACACAAGAGACCTGGCCATTGGATCATTAAGCAGCCCATTCTGAAAAAGGGAGGTATTTCCTTTCCTCCATTGCAGTATAGATTAGTCAGAGCCCCTATGACCCATTAGAAGAGCAAAAAATCCCAGGACATTACAGAATCACAGACTGGAAGGGACCACAGTGGGTCATCTGGCCCAACCTCCCTACTCAAGCAGGGTCATCCCAGAGCACATGGCCCAGGATTGCATCCAGACAGTACTTCAGTGAGGGAGATTCCAGAACCTTTCTGGGCATCTGTTTCACTGTGTGGTCACTGCACAGTAAAAGAAGCTTTTCCTCATCTTCAGGTGAAACTGTCATTAAGGCAAAATTCCCATTGGATAACATAACAGCTGCTGTAGATTAACTTCCAGGACCCCATTTTCAACTTTTCTAGCAAAGCAGTTCAAATGTTTTATTTTTAAATGCTTACAGCTTATTTTGTGAGAACAAGGCAAAAAGGTAGAAAAGGCCTGAACTGATCCAAAAAATGGTTCATTTTGCAAAGTTTGAAACATTTTCATCTTAAACAAAAATCCAGGAGCAAGCAGTAAGTTTTCTGTATGTTTTACACCATTATACCAATATAAATGAAATCACTAATATTTTTCATTCACTGTCATGGAATTGACTTCAAATTCATCAAGTAGCAAGGTCTTGTCTAGATCATTGGACCATAAAATTACATATGCAGAGTGTTTGGATACACAGTTGGAGACTTTGAGCTAAACCTTATTGCCACATTTGGCACTGATCTGTGTCAGAACAAATCTGAAACTCTACAGCTGCAGGAAAACAATAAAAACTTCCAGAGAAGGCAACACTTAACAGTCTTGTGACAAAGCTGCAGTCAATCTGATCTGGTGTTGGTGACAAGAGGTTAGATTATGGATCTCCAGCAGTCCTTCCCTCCAGCACTGCTGGGAATCTATGAAGCAAGGCAAAAATGCCTTTCCTTTGCACCCCACACACTGTCCAGTGACCAGCAAAGTCAGCACATCCTGAGTCACAGTATCTCTAGGTATAGTATTACTATACCCTGAACACCATGAAGTAATCAAAGATGGCAAATTCAAGATAAACAAGCTTAATTCAAAATGACACTACAGAAAAAAAAAACAGTTCAAAGTCTAGAGTGGGCTATTAGGAAATGGGAACAAGTTTCCAAAATTACTTTCAACAATGAGATTTTGTGTTTCTTAAAGGCTTTTCTAAAAGAAGTCAATGCTTTGTTTAATTGGAAATAGGAAACCAACAAAGCTTACCCTTAAATTTATTTAAAAGCTTTATAAATGGATTATCTGAGCACAGCAGGCATCATGCTTTTGGTAAGTGCAAGATGATATAAGCCTTAGGGAACTTTTGAAGATAGTTCATTCAATAATTCATTCATTTCCCTCTAATACTGTGTTGAAGAAATGTTAAACACTGGCTCTGCTTTAATAAGTGAATGATCACTCAAAATGTGGTTTCCTCATAGGATTAATTCAATTTGCCATCTTCCTCAAAGTAACCCTTTACAAGGCAATACCAGAAAAAAGGCTCAGAAGCTCAGGATGTGCATTAACCACTAGATAACTTGTTGCCACACTAGCACTAGGTATTTCTGAACTACAGATACTGAGTTTCAGGCACAGATTTTGCAGATGGTGTCATATTTTCATGTTTTGGCACAACATCTGAAGCTCTCTTCTAGACCTGATTATTTGATACAGGCAATTTCCTGCATAGGAAAAAGGCTTTCAAAAATCTTTCAAGATTTTATTTTGGGAACTGCTTGAGTGATCCTAGGCAAAATTCTGGAGAATTATATTGGCTACAGGAACACAGAAATTTGAGGACATGACCCTCCATTGTAACCCACATTCCTGCTCTGGAAAATGGTGTGGTGGAGAAGGGTATGTGCAAATGCCCTGCAAAATACCATAAAAAAAGATAAGACTGATACTTAGTAGTAAAGTATTTCCAGAATACTGCTCAAGAAGAGTGCCAAAAAAAAAAAAAAATTCACAGCACAAGCCAATCCAGATTATTCAATAATTTGAAAGTCCTTCTGTCTTTATGGGGAACAAGCCCCAACATTCAATCAGATTAGAGAGGTGCTCAAATTTAGACAGCAAGGCTTGAATTCTGACTTTATTTGAGATTAACAGTTTCAAAAAAGTTGTGCTTTTGATCATTTAAATTTTGCCTAGAAGCAGTACTTAAAAGAAACCCCTAAGACTCAGTTTGTGAGTTTTAGAAATCAGTCATTCTTTAATCAGCCCTGTGTGCACTGGTCATCATTTCACTAAAAGGCATTCTGAGGTATCTTTGCTACAACATATATGTCTGCATTACATGATTATTATTTTTTCATTCCCCACATTCCTGTTTCATATTCATGACATTTCTCAACACTTACTGGCATGTGTGCATTTCCTCATAACGTCTCTGAGGGTCTTCATAGAGGGTCCTCAGTGGTCTTCTCTGTCTGGAAAAAAGGTCTAAGTGACCACTATGTGAACTTCTTCAAGACAACACACCTGGTTATAGAGTAATGGGTGCTACCTTGATGGCTGCCTCAGTTCCCTTCCTCTGTTTCTTTTAATCCCTTGGCTCAGCTATATGTAGTTTCTACGTTGCAAATGCTACCAGTTCTTGTTACACCTCTAAACCCTGACCTAATAATGGCACTTCTCTTCAACCCCCCGAAGTGAGCAGAGAAGCAACACAAGAAAATAGAGGTGGCTGATGTTAAGCGAAGGGAACAGAGTTGAGTGTGAAGGATTTGAGGATGTGGCAGGAAGAATTGTTCCCTAATCTTTGGAGTCTGCTGCTTTCTCGCTAGTGTTCTGTATGGCTTGGTGGCCCCAGGTGTGGCTCATCTTTCACTTCCACATCTGAAACAGAGCATTTCCAACCTTGCACAGGTGACCAAACTACAGCCAGGGCTTTTTACTGCCCTGCTATCCTCTTTTAGTTGCTCAGACATCACATTTTGACTGGGCTCAAGCTGTTTCAAACATGTGATCTATCCGAAAGGCATCTGAGCCCTTTCCCGTACCTACCTTAAAATGAATTTACGTATCTTCATGTTAAACTGGTATATCCTTAGGTCTGGAAGTCTATTCAGCCAGGCTGCATACTTGTGCCTTTGCCCTACTTCCAAATGCTCTTGTGGGGAGCAAGTGGCCTCTTACTACTTTCTGCACAGTCCTGTGGACTGTGTGGGTGGCTCAACACTGACCTCAGTAAATATTCACTGCTTTAAATTCTTGGAGCACATTTTCTGTCTTTTGACCCCATGTGAGACTTTGAACACTATATTGTGTTTAGAGACCATAACCTTACATTTTCTCTGTACAAATAAGATTGAAAATCCTAAGAAGTATATTAGACAAGTAAAGGTGCTTCTGTGTGCTGGTGTGCTACTACAGAGGTAAGCCCATTAAAGCTCCTGAAGACCTCAGTGCTACCAAAAAAATTTCACTCAACTTTTTCTTCCTATAGACAGTTTTCAAAACTATGTAGGCTTTGGGACAATTTAGAAGGAAAAAGGCTGAAAGAATAGTAAACCCACACTTTTTATGGCACATGTTCCTAAAGATCTACTCTCAGGCATTTTACCGAACCCCTGTGCAACCTCCAACAGGTATTAAGAACTATTAAGATATATTTGTGGGATGTTTACAAAGGAACCCTTTTGATGTCCACATCAAACTTTATGTACTTGGGTGTTTATGGGTACATATCTTTTCCTATGTTAAGATTTCCCAGTATTACTTTTTTCTTAGGACCAGTTTTAACTTAGCTTTGATAACTCCATTATCAGTGTGAATCTGATGACATAGAGCTGAATAACGTTTGGTATTAATGTTGGGATATTCTTTATTTGCAAGGTCTTTGGATCATTTACACGCAGGAGTACTGCTGTTTTCATACCAACCATGGATTTCGCACAGGTTTTCATGGCCAGAGGTCCTTATTCCCTTTGACTGAAGAAGTGGAACTACATGCATCATATCCAGGTTTATGACTTCCCCAGAAATAGAGCTGAACCTGACTATATGAGACAACTCCTGACCTTCCTTTTCAATCCTTCTACTATCCAAAGGCTATGAAAGATGTTTCAGGAAAAAAAGTCGACTCCATCTTGAGAAGTTGTTTATGAAAATTTGCAGAATCATTGAGTAATTCTGCTTCAAGCCAATTCTCTGCTCAAAGCAGGGAACCTCAAAATCATACCTTTGCCCAGTCAAGTTTTGAAAATATCCAGTGATTACTGTTTTCTTCTCTTTCTGCTTTTACCCTTTGTTTTGTTTGAATGCAGGAATTTCTCAAGTGATTCCTCACTAATACAGTGCAACTAAGCAGAATAGGCAGTTAAAGTGCTCTGGTAAATCACAGCCTGTAAATCACTGACCAAGTAAAAAGTGCTGATTCCTATGCAATTAGTCACATAATTCTCCCATTTCTCAACTTCTAAAATTATTTAAGATTATAGAAATGGATATTAAAGCAGTAGTGTCCAATCCAGTTTTCAGCAAAGTAATGGCAAAATTCCGAAATAATTCACTATGTGTCAAGCAGACTTCTAACACCAGAATAAAAACATGGGTTAAAGAAATTCCTTAGTAATTATGTCAACACCACAGAGTTTTTGCTGTGTACTAAGGAAAGCTGCAAGAACACTCGGTGTCATGCCAGGACATAACACTTGGGGGAAAAGGCAACCATTCGCCTATTTGTTGTGTCTGTTCTTTCTAACATCTGAACCCAGAGGAGTGATCCAAGGACAAAGGTTCCAGAACAGTTTGCTACACTGAATTTGGCATATCATTAATGAAAAACACTATCATTCAAATAAATTCAGTGGTTAGAACTGTCCACACAGAAACAAGAAATCTGATCCTCTTCCCAATGATAAACCCCAAATACACTGGTCCTACTGTGACTTTCTCTTTCTATCCCACAGGAAAGAGAATAGAGTTTTGTTGTCTGAATCAAATGAAAGTGCAGCTTTATAGAACCACAGAACCATAGAATGGTTGGGTTGGAAGCAACCTGAAAGATCATCTTGTTCAAACCTCCTTGCCATGGGCAGGGACAGTGCACCAGACTTGATTGCTCAAAGCCCTGTCCAGCTTGGCAGGGCACACCTCTAGGGATGTGTAGTTGCTCTGAGCAACCTGTTCCAGTGCCTCACCAACCTCATGGTGAAGAATTTTCTTCCTAACATCTAATCTAGACTGGCCCTCTTTCAATTTGAAGCCATAACCCCTTGTCCTACAGGCCCTCACCTTTAGCACAAGCAGGTACAACTTAACCTCTTCTCCTTTAGCATTACTCCCTGCTCAGGAATTTCAGCCATGCTTGGATATTCACAATGATCAACTGCAGTCACGGAAGCAGAAACTGGACACAGTGAATGATGAATCAGCAATTGCAATGGATGCTCCTAGAAACATGGATGCCTCAGGAGAGACAGGCTGTGTGAAGTGGTCCCCACTCTTACCAGCTAGAAGTACCATCACCAGAAGACAGTGGGTACTAATGTGTTCTGTCTTCCATTAGGCTAAATGTGCTTTTGCCAACAGAAACTGATGCTGACCCTTTTTTTCTTTCTTTTATTCCCCCCCACCCCACCCCACACCGTGGCAGTTATAATTTGTGCAGTCAGAGTAACAGGCAAATCTACAGTCTTTGGCACCTTCAAAACTACCTGATATGTCTTGCTGGAGTCAGACAGAACCTAGTACTTGGTATCAAGGTAAATTTTGGTGGCCTATGGTGCATTACTTTTTCCTGAAGTACACATGAGTTTCTTGAGAATTTAGAATGAAAGAAGTGCCCCTATTTCTTGTGCATGTCTCTGTCTTCTCTACCACATACTTAAATCTTAGAGCACTGCAGCAACAAACATATCCAGATGCAATGAGGAAGTGAAAATCATATGAAACTTCTTTCCATGATTCAGATAAAGCTATAATGATACATACTAACAAGCAAATTCTAATAAATTTACCAATAAGGCATAGATCTGGGAAATACTACAGCTAGCTCACAAAAGATGCATACTTGTGTTCAGAGAGAGCAGCATGACAAAGCACAAGGTTAAATGTAGTATTTGAAAGAAAAATGTTAAAGCAACAAGACAAAGAAATCCATGCCAGAAAAATACAGCCATTAAACCATCTCCATGCATTGCCAGGGACAGGACACGACATCTTTCACCTCCCACTGAACTTTTCACTAGATAGTGGAAGGAAAACCTCCCTGGCTGAAGAAAGAGCATGGCTTCTGTCTTCCACTGGCAGCCCAAGGTACCTCACCCACCGAGTTTCCCTCCAGCAGAGGGGAGTGCAGCCTGTACAGCAGGAGCTGTCAGAAACTCCGGAAAAAGGGAAGAGCTTGACATTTTCACCAAGGCTGTAATGATCATTTCATCTTGCACAAATATCAGTAAAAAGCACTGTATGCCTTCTCATGTAATTCAGAACTGTCAGAAAAGCAGTCTGAGGTTAGCCAGCTTTCAGAGGTAGTGAAGTTTGGAGAGAAGGTGGTGATAAATTAGAATATTACTACAGATCAGTTCCCTGCTTACAAGGATTCACAAAGAACTAGTCACATATTTTGTTTACAGTGCCAAGTAAGTACTTGGAAAATGTGTTTTTAAATTTGTTTGCTGGGCCAGACCCAGACTTCAAGGTATGTCTGTGCATTTTACTTTTCTATAAAGTGCCTGCTCTCTATTCTTTCACTTACACAAGTTTTTAGTGGGCTTTTATATGTAAACTGTAACGGATTCACAATTTCCTCTTGATGTAGATAAGCATGTTCCAGAACACTTCACTTCCTCTAAAAAGATACTGTACAGCAAAATATACCTTAACTTCCAGCCTTTCAGTATAAGCAGATAAGCCCATTTGTCACAGTATAGCCTTCTGAGGGAGTAATAATACACATCAGTGTGGCTGAGGGCACTGCTAAAAGTTTTGCAGGACAAAAGCCAGACAAAACCAAGGGAGTCAGGCACAAAGACATGCACTTGCATGATTCTTCTTGCAATTTTCATTTCAAAAATTGGTTTTCAAAATGCATTTTCTTTAGTATCGAGCTGTATTATCTCCTTATTGCTCTTTCAAGATCACATTTGTCCATATCAATCACCATAATTGCTGTACTGTAAAGAATGTCTATGAGAATTATGTCTGCAAAGATTTCACAATTCAGTGTTAGAAAGAGCCCAGACCATTAACAATGTGTAAGAGTTGTCTAAAATCCAAATGGGTCTTGGAATAATTGTCTTTGTCCTTGGGTAGATTTCATCTGTTATCTCCAAACGGGAACCAAGGAATCCTTCACTTTGTGCTTGTGAGATTGTGCTGTCAATTAAAGTCTTTTTTCTACCTACCACACAGCATCATGCTTTGGTCCTGTCCTGAACATTTCCTGACCTGGGCTCACCCCTCTGCTTCTCTTACTCAGTATAGACTGAGTAAATCAGTTTGTTCCCAAGGGGATGCAGTGTCAGCAGATTTAGACACCAGCTGTGGTAACTTTAGTTTCATTTTGCTCTGGAGAACTGGCATCTGATCCAGTGCATAAACATGTTTGCCAGACTTCTTCACTGATGAGGGTAAGAGCAATTGATAGCTCTTGTATGAAATATATGTCAGAAAGGCAAGGATGCCATTGATATGAAGAAGTAGTAAAAGTAATAAGCTACCAGACAGAAATCAGAGTCTGTCAATACAAAAACAGAAACAGCACAATTTGTTCTTCTGTCTCCAGATACAGGACTTGATAATAAATTACTGTACCATGAAGATAAGAGATATTTAGGTATTCTAAAATTGTTTAACCTTTCTTATATCTAGAGCACCTTTCAACTTAAATTTCTAACACAACTTGTGGAAAGAGGTGCTAGGACCCTTGGCATCTCTACCTGTTTCAAAGTAAAAATAAAAATGGCCCCAGAAATGAATCTCTAATCTCTCTGCCCATTACTAAGTCACCATCTCCTGTGTGTATTATATAATTTTTTAAAATAAAACATTTATTTTTTCACATAAATTTGCCTGTTTTCACTTCACCACTAAGGTGATATTCCCATTTCACCAAATGAAAGCTGTAATAGGCATTCAGTTCCAGAAAATGAAACGGGGATTAGGGCTTCCCTTTCAGGTTTACAGGGAGAAAAAACACATTTGAAGTGGCACAGGTTCACATGCCTTGTCTCTTCTTATTTGATCTCTGTCTGTGATATCTTGAATCACTCCCTTTCCTCAAGTCATCCTAACCTCCCTCCCAACTAGCCTGGGTCACCCAGTCTCGTCCTTTACCCATATGCTGTGTTCTCTCTCCTCACCTTCACCTCAAAGCCAGACCTTTCTCAGCCATCTCTATCCTCACCCTCTGCAGTTCAGTCTCCCTTTCCCTGGGGGGCTGCCAGGAATTTGTTACCCCTGCTACCAATATCCATGTTCGTGGTCAGTAACATGATGTGCTACTCTGCTGTCCTTCCCGATCATGCAGTATCTGGCTTACACACCTATGGATGTGGTTCCAAGCAGCCAGTACACAGCATACAGGAGGAAAGGGGACAGGAAAGACCCTTAAACTGCCCTGCTTGCATACAAAGAGTAGATCATTGCCAGGCCAGGTTTGGACAAGCCACTATCACTGTCTGTCTTGTTTCAGAAACAGGACTGAACTCTTCCCTGACAGAGCAACGCTGTGCTGTTTGAATCCAATCACACATCCAGAAGATAACAGGTAACCTGAAGAAACTGAGGCCAAATTCCGTAAACCACAAACAGTCATGGACAGCCTTGAAACAGAAAACACTAATCCAAAGGATTGAAAGGGTAATTGATTCCCCCAGAGGTAGACAAGTCCCCATCTCTTGAAAGCACTCCCCCAAACCTGGCTTCTCCTAGACTGGAGAAGTTGCTGGTGTCCACAGTTTCAGACTCAACCTCCATTTTGAAGCAGCTGGTGTTATCAATGAATGATACAGAAACTCCCATGTGGTTAATTTGTGAGGTCACCAGCCAGCTCCATCCTTGTCCCAGTTTTCCCTTTAAACAGTCAAATAACTCAGTCTGTGTATGCACCCAGGCTCATCTGCTGTCCCCCATGAAGAGCAGGGACATTGGCAGGAGGCATTGTTATGGGAACTTCCAAGTCTGACTATTCATGAGACTCTGGTGGTCACATTCCCAAAGACAGGAACTTTAACTGCTGGGACTGGAACCCCTTCACAGCAGGCCACACCTAAAACCCTGCACAGCCCACTGACACACAGGTTTCCTTACCTGTTCAACAACAGGTTTCCCTAAGTAGACTCTCTGATGTCTTGTTCCATAAGGCCATATATTCATGGCACAGTAATACAGAAACAACCCAAGCTGGTGCCTCTCAGAAGGACCCTCAACAAAGGAACCTCTGGGCTTTTATACCCTCACAGTCTAACTTACACGCCAGTCTTGCTCTTCCTCCTCAGTCCTCTGCTCCTTCTCCCCTCTTCATGTCCATCCACCACCACACCCCTTTCATTTGTTATCCAAAAGATCAGCAGTTCCCTGCTCCTGCTATGTCTCTCAGTGTCCATTCACCTGGCCATCCCCTATCTTCATGCCCTTGGTTATCCCAAAAGTTGGCCATTCACAGCCTTTTTTCTCAGCTGCCACCCAGAGCTCCAGCTGCATTTCAATCTGAGTCTCTATCTGTGGCTCTTAAGCAGAGCTACCTCTACCAGATGTATTCCTCAACAGGCATCCCCAACATATTCTCCTGATGCTGAGCCATGGGAGTTTAGCTAGTACCAAGAAATACCACCTTTTAAAAGTCTGGTAGATATACAAAGGCAAAATTGTTCATGTCAAGCAAAGGGATAAAATAAACACTGTAAGTTTTTTTTTCCCTCTCCACCAAATGGGCAAACAGCAAATGCTCACCAGGTTTTCTTTGCAAGTGAAGAAGTTCATAAAACAAATCAAAGCACTTCCCAAATCTCAGCAATAGTACGGATCATTTCCGAGTAACACATCCCATGGAGAGAGCTCTTTGCAGGGGCTGCAACAGCCAAAACAGGATCAGCAAGGGGTAGAAATAAAAAGAAATTTTCACACTTTCACTCTCGCAGTGAAAGCAGTCACTGCTAGAGTAACCCAAAATGTGTAAAGTGCATTCGTGCTAAAAGATACCCAGGCTCAGGAAAAAAATATACAGGATGGGATCCCATGCCACCAAAATGCCACCACTTTTGAGGACAAGCATTGAAACTGTTAATTCACATTTCACATTCTTGTTCCAAGTTTTTCAGAGGCACGCAGAAAATGCTGACTGCAAGACACCTTGTACTTGAGCTCTTGAGATTATGTAGAACAAAATAGATTTACAGTCTCAAATATGTTGCAAAATCTGTCACCTGTCCTTGTATGCTAAATTGCCATTATTCTTTGGAGGAATTAAAATGTAGATTCCAACCAAAACAGAGTTCTCCATGCTTAATTCTATACATTCATACTGTGGCACAGCCCCTCTGTGAACAGCCTGAAAATGCAGTGGCAGGAAGGAAAATACACAGGGCAAAAATTAGTCTTTGAGCAGATATATAGGCCAGACACAGTGATTATACATCTGTCTGCACTATGTGTGATTACCTGCTGCTGGGGACAGATTATAGGGGAGACACCACACAAACACCTATTGCTTGCCGTATTTGCCCTGTATATTAGCTGACAGTGTAGGCCATAGGAATTATTATCATGCTAAACAACCTTTGACAAATCAACTATGGAAGAGTTTTCTAATTACTTTTTTAAATCTTTCTCTCAGTTGTTTTTGGTGGGGGTTTTTTTGTGCAGCATCTTCTGGCAGGGAGCTCCGCAGCTTTGCTATGCAACAAAGAATCTATGCAAAAAATCCTTTTTTCGGTCTCTTTTAATACTCCTTTAAAAAAAAATCTTTGAACATTTTTCAGTTATAAGAAGGAGCAGCTACTGCGTCTCTGCTCTCACTCTTATACTTGAATATGAAGGACCTGAACACAGCCCTTTCAGTTGTTTTCTTCCCACTCATATTTAAATTTTTCTTAAAGAACATTCATCCGTACCTTCATTCCCAGATTCCTTTATCCTGTCTCTTCATTGCTTCCATGGTATTCTATGAGACAGGGTGCACAAAGCATCATGCCATGTGCAAGTCTGAGGCACGTGTGGAGCTTGTACAGCAGGATAACAATGTTGTCTGGTTTTCTCTGGATATCTTTTCTAATAGTTACTTACATCCCATTTTCCTTTTTGACCATGCTGAGCTGCAAATTGATGTTTTCAGCAGTCTCTTAAATCCTCAGATCCTCTTTGTAAATGGTATATGATAATTTAGAGACAAACAACATATAAGCATATTGAAGGCTCCCCCGCACACACAGATATAATTTTGCAGTTAAATTAAGTGAATTTTATCTGCAAGTTGATTCTGAAGCTCTAATTCAGTCTGGATCATCCAGAACATTTTCAGTTTGGACCATCCATTCTGTATCAACAGAAAGTTTGGCCATATTCTCCTAGATCCCATCGAGGAGATTCCACAGGCAAGTTCTCTCCATGGAGAAAATAAGCATTTCATCCTCCGGTTCCTTTTAAAGCATTTATTAATTCACTTTCCCACACAGCTCCATTTCTTTTTTCTATGTCCTCACTATTTTTTTTAATTGTGATTTCTTACTAATGTGTTTGGCAGATCCAGTCCCCTGGAACACTCAGTGCCACCATCAAGTTTGCAGAACTTTTCAGAGGTCTCTGCAGCCTTTAGAGATTTAATCACTAGTCTAATGTATCTCCATCCAGTTTTCCTCTCTCTTTACCATATAGTGAATTTAACAATCTGACAATCACTAAGATCTTTCAGAACACTCCTCAATTACTAGTGTCTTTATTCCAACTTTCTTCTTAAGTGAGACATGAAAAATCTCATCAGTTAAATCAATGAAAGTTTCTGTCACCCAGCATCTGCCCTTCCCTGCCCCCACAGAGAAGGGAAAATTTTAAAACCTCTCAAAAAAAGTGAAAGTTCATAATTTAGGTGGGGAAAAAAATCATGCCATAAAAGTTTATAAGGGAACAGCAAATGAAGGGGCTGTACTGGAGAACATATGTTCATTCTGTAAAGACACCCCACCTGACGCCAACAGAACACTGGCTGGTCCTATGCTTATCATAGCACCAGCTGACTCAGATCCAGGCAGATAGGAAATCTTAGCAGGATCACACTGCAGTTTAGCTCTACAATGGAGTTGAAATTATTAAGAATCTGTCACTACTTCCAGATACACTGGAAGCACAGACATAAAATTACTTGGATTTGTTAAAATCAGAATCCTTATAATTCTAGTAACCTTAGGAATATAGGCCATTAAGAATAAGTATAGGGGCTTGAAAAGACATGTTTGATCTAGGAGACCTAGCTACAATTTGAGTGAAGGCTAGAGTTTAGCTAAAACCATAATTACATTGAAAAAAAATGTAGGGATTTATGTGAATTTTTAAATTGTCTTACTAAATCCATGTTGGAAGATACTACATCTTCTAATCTGAGCTGGCAAACCTTATGCTGCAGAAGAAAACATGCTATATGGTCACTCAGGTTTCGGGAAGGACTGCCCCATGTTCATAAACATGCTGGTCACCTCTGGAGGTGGTGAAACCTACCCCGCCTACACACCACTGAGTCATGAGGTCCCCCTAATAGAAGGCTGGTCATCTGGTACATATTGCAGTGGGCTGCAAGTGGATCTGATACAGTTCTTGCCCTATAGAGGTAGCCATATAAGATAGAAATAAATAGACATGTACTTTTTATATGTAGTCTAACTACTCACTAAGGCACCCATTGGACTAGAACCACCACAGGTACCTTCCCACTGACATATCCAGGAGTCCACCTGCACCAACCACCTGATTCTTATACAACAGAGCAGCAAATGGCCTCTACCCAACAGACCATCAAGAATCAAAACAGGCTACTGAACTCTGCAGAAAGATAGCCTTAAAATGATTGACATTACCTAAAAGCCAGCTGTTCTAGACTTTTTCACACAGGCCTCAGTATGTCACTGTACCTAATAAACCATAAAAACTAATTCTTTCCATTTTCCTTCTTTGGCACACATCTGTGCATCCTCAGCTGCTTGTGCTATTTAATCTCCTCCAAGCCAGGAGGTGACACAAAGGAGACTGTGGCACAGCAGGACTGCTAACCAGGGCTAATTGGGATTGGACAGGCCAGGAGACAAACATCAAACTGCAACTGCTTTGCCGGAAGAGAGCAAGGGTATATGCAAAGACGCCATCTCTATCAGACAGGATATTCCAGATTGAACCAGGTTTTTCAGACCATAGCACAAAAATAAGCTCAGAAACGGGGAAAAAAAGCCAAAAAACCCCCACAAAAACAAAACAAAAAAACCCCACAAAACAAATCAAACCACAAAAGCCAAACACTTTTAAATGGTTCTGAAGAAATGAATGCTCTTGGCAGGTAAGGTGGGCCATTTCTTAACCAAGGGCTCACTTTTACAAAGTATTTTTGTTAATTAACATCACTTTCATTAGTGGAAATGACGGACCCAGGGGTAGGGAGGACAGGACACTTGAAAAAGAACTCATTGCTCTAAAAGCCTCAGTTAAAATATTTTTCAAGGGCTGTGAACAGGGCATGTATACTCATGGTCTATGGTAGAACAGAAAACCTATTAGTATCAGGGAGCTCCAAGCATTTTTCTGAAACTTTTGTGCTCTCTTGGAGATGTTCCAGCCCCCTGCCCTATCCCAGTCATGGGGATGATGCCTGAGGAGCAGAGCAACCCACAAATGAGAATAGGCTTTGCCCGTGCAGGGTTGGAGTTCTAGTCTAGGGCTACACCAAACTATTTCCCATGAGTCCTTTGAGTTCATACTTGATACATTGTTTTTCATGTGCTTGTAAGCTTGCCTCAGCCAGCTATTTCCAGCAGTGGGTGGTATCCATCTCCTTGGAGAGAAGGAGAACTTTCATGCCACTTTGTGAATGTTATCCCACTGTCCTTGCCACAGGAGGGAGGCAGAAATAATGCCTCTTACTGCCTTTCCTCCCAACATACAGCTGTCTAAACCTCTCCTCAGGCAGAGGCTCAGCAGGGAAAATTTTAGCCCCAGAGATGAATGTCTCAGAAAGTTATGGGGAAATGAAAACAAAAGGAATTGAATAGAAACTGATTTGTGACCTCAGTGCAAGTGGTTGCTACTAAGAGCCCACATCAGGGATTGCTTTTGACAGGTTGAAAGCGATCTTCCTCACACCACTCACAAATATTAATCAAAGACCTTGGAAATATTGATTTATAGATCATATATTTCTAACAAGGATGTATTTATTATTATACATCAGAAAATACCCATACAGATGAGACTTTGCTAAACTAGAGCTGTCAGATATTTATTTGTGCAGTCACTAGAAGTAATGTTATTAAACTATCCGAAGGCAGCCTTCAAAGGCAAGAAAAATAAATTCCAAATCAGTTTAAATAAATGAATTCATAATAATCACAGCTGAAATATCAAATGATCTATCTCTGTCTCCACTGCCTTCCAATTCTGAGTATTTAATTAGCAGAAGACAAAACACAGAGCAAAGTTAGGGTGTCTGGGGGTAAATCTGGAGCCAGGCCATGTCCATGAAAGAAGCACTTGGCTTTCTGCTCCAGGCCTCCTGGTGGGTAACCAATAGTCATCAGTTCCAGAAAATTTCCTCTATCAAACCTTTGGATCTTGGAAATACAGAGAATCACAGAATAACTGAGGGAAGAAGGGATTGTGATCAGGCTTACATGAGGTTGTTTAGGGCCATGTCCAGCTGAGGTTTGAAGGTTCCAAGCAGAGAGATCCTACATCCCATCTTAGGCAACATGTTCCCACTCACAAAAACATGATGTATAGCAGCTGCGGAGGAGCCATTTCCTCACCCAGGTTCAGGCAGATCATTAATTTCTGAGGACACAGAGGCCACCATTTAATCAACTCACAGAAAAAGAAAACGTCTGGGGCATGTTTCTGACAGTATAAACAGAAATAGCAGGCAAAATCAGCTCTCTTCTGAGTGTGAAGTAAATGGGGTAGATTTAGATTAGATATAAGGAAGAAATTTTAGGGAGAACTTGTGGATGCACCATCCCTGGAAGTGTTCCTGCAAGGTTGGACAGGGCTTTACAAAACCTGGTCTAGAGCAAGGTGTCCCTGCCCATGGCAGAGGTGTTGGAACTGGATAATCTTTAAGGTCCCTTCCAACGCCAACCATTCCATGATTCTGTGATTCTATTATTTTGGGCAGATAAAATTGAGGAAGAGAAAATGTACAGGACATGTAATAATTGATGGGACATGACATGTAGGTCTGCTGCTCTGCCAGCCTAAAGCTTGCTTTCAGACTCCTGAGAACATGCAGGAAATTATTAATGATTACCTAGTAATTACTTTAATTCCATATTAAATCTGCCCTGTGTTGTATGAACTGCATTGACAGCATTAAGTGGCAATGTGTGAAGTATAAGCAGTAATACCCAGCAGTAAGATACTATTTTCTCCTTTGCTTCCCACTCTCTTTCCAGAGAGGTTGTGAAGAAGGAGGCCACTCCAGGAGGCTGAATGTAGGAAAAGAGAAGCTTGGGATGCCTCAGAGCTGTGCACTTCCAGCTTTATGGCCCCACAGCACTGGCAGTGTGAGCCATTTCCTGGGTTTTGGTGGGAAGTGATACTTTTAGGTTGTGTTGCAGTTTCACAGGCCATGAAATACTTCTGAAATGTTTCACTCCTGACAGGTTTATGGACAAATAGATATTTTTCTTTTATATTTAGCACAAGTGGTCCAGTTCTAGTCACACTAACACTGACATTACACCCTTTCATTACTCTTTGGATTTGAATATTTTTCTACTCCAGTTTGCACTGTTGCAACTGGGAGGTGTAAAGAACTGCCCTTTTTCAGCCCCCATAGCAGTAGTTGCTGCCCTCAGCAAGACTCACACATATCCAGGAGAGTCTGGAGCACAGAGCTGCCAGGATAAACAGAGGCAACCTCTTCCACTTAGAGACCTTTTCAGCCTCAGAAAGAAAGCATTAACAGATGATTTCAGCTTTGCCTTTTGTCTTCAAACACATGCATGGACTTTTGTCAGTCAGAGGCTGTCACCAGCACACCAATTTGGGATATTTATTTGAATGAAGTAAAAGGTAGATGGACAGAGCTGGGAGGGTGTCTCCCACTACACATCCCGGAAGGGTGTGAGACACGAGACTGCTAGGATGTGTGGAGAAGGGCCAGGAGAGCAACGGGCAGGCCAGAGAGTTCAAGGGCATGATGAGCAGGAGCATCTGGCATGGTTGTTATACTATAGTAAGACACACAAGGCCTACAAAGACACAAGGCTAGGAAACACCAGGCACCATAAACAGAGAGGGACAAGCATTGAGAGGCTGTCAGAGATGGAAGAAGGACTTCAGCTGCCTTAAGAAAAGCCTTTGCTCCACTGATGAGTTAATAGCATGCATGTTGGGTGGAGATAAGAGATTGGATAGCAAGTCAATGGAGCATATGTACATGGCGACTCTTGTCTCAAGGGCATCAAAAGTGTCACCCTTAGACTTCTCTCCCTATCCTGCAGGTCAGTGAGAGCCCTGGTACATCTATGGACCATACAAGCTTGACAACACCAGGGAGAAACTCGGAGTCTCTGCAACAGGCAGCAATATCTGGAATGAGGGGTGCTGCAATAGGCAGTGGGAAGCTACCAGTTCTTCCAGGACAGGCACAGGTCAGGTTTTCTGTTTCTGGACTGCCATCCCTCTGGGAGCCAAAGGTGTTCTCTGCAAGTGTCTGGACAGATGACAGCATCAGAGAAAGGCCACTGACATCCTGAGGAAAGTAAGAACAGGAAAATGTGAGCTATGAGGACCACCTCTGCTGAGGTTCCCACAGAAGTACCACCCCCTCTGACTGTAAGCATGCCTGGCTTTGTCAAGCTAGCATGGAGCTAGTGGATAATGGTTGCTTTGGATCAAAATGCATTTTCTCAGTGAAAGCAATTTTGCTGAATTTAGGCTCTTTAATTTCAGCAATGCACATCAGTGGCTCTTCATCCTGATTACAATGTTCATCTCCAAAAGCACTATTTCCACAGGAGTGCTGATTAATGTTATCACACCAACAAGGTTTCAGAGATGAAAACACTCTGGAGAAAAGTTGTCAAAATCCCATCACCTCAAGATGACTGCAGATGCAAGGATCTCTTGAGCCACAGGATGGGAACTCCCTCCTATCCCCACAAGGCTAAAAATGTGATTCCTGGGATAACAGGCACCTTCAGATAAAATTCTGTGACCAAGCTTTCTTCAGGTAAAGCACCACTTTTATCCTGACATGTCCACTGGCCTGGGTGAATCTGGTCATGGTTTCACAGCAAGGAAAGAAATCAAAAGATGGGATCTCCTGTCTATTCAAGACAAAGGAGTATCAGGCCATAAACAAAGTGTAGAAAAGAGACATATCTGAAACTCATAATATTCAACTATTCAGGGCTCTAAAATCCCCTCTGGCTGCAGAACAACTGGCAGAGCTATACTAGTGACATTCATTCATGACTGAACCAGACCTGCCTTTGGTTGCCTGCTCCTAGGTGGCTTGCCATGACTGGAAGTGAGCAGCTCCATTCTTTTTGCTTCTCTCTTCCCTTCATGCATTGTAAGAGTGTGAACATTTTGAAACCTTCAACTGTTGTGTTACTACACTTCTGTCATGTTTGCTCCTATTTTCTGGGACAGGTGCTTTTTTTTTTTTGCCATAGCAGTTGTACCACCTGTCTCACTGGTGAGAAAAATATTTGCTTTTCCTAACTGCATTACAGCTGTACCTAGAACCCAGCAGAACATTTCTGTTCTAAGTGCCTCCATACATCCAGTAAGAGGCAGAAGTTGCCCCTCAATCCAAAGAGGCACAACAGTGGAAACAAAGTCTTATAATTTCTGTTCTGCACAGGAATTAACCAGAACAGAGAAAGATCAAACGAGATACCCAATTTTCTGCTTGTACACTACGGTTCTAGTTGGTAATGCACCTGGCCCAAGCATGTGAAGCAATGGGCTGATTTCCATAGGAAGTAATTCTTCCCTGCACTGCCCTTGTGTGCTGGCTGTATAAGAGCAACTGTAGTGCAGGATTGCTAAAGGCCTGAGGCTATAAGCTAGGCATGGTTTGTAGAGAGGGGCAGTAAGGTGGACAAAGCTAGCAATTCCACAGGAAAACCATGCAGAACAGAACCTTCCACCTTCCACTTTTGCAGTTTGAGAATGATTTTTTTAATTACTCAGACTCATACAAATTAGACATATTAGAGAGATGGACAATCACCAACAATGTGAACTTTAACAAGGACAAGTACTGGATTCTGCACCTGGTTGTGTGCATAGACTGGGGAATGAGAGGCTGGAGACCAGCAGTGAGGGAAGGGACCTGGGGATCCTGGTTGATGCCAAGATGAATATGAGTCAGCAGTGCCCTGACAGCCAGGAGGGCCAACTGTGTCCTGGGGGGCATTGGGTAAAGCATCGTCAGTTGAGTGAGGGAGGGGATTGTCCCGCTCTGCTCTGCACTGGGGCAGCCTCTCCTGTGTGCAGCTTTGGGCATCACAATATAAGACATTAAGCTATTAGAGTGTCCAAAGGAGGGCAACGAGGAAGGTGAAGGCTCTGGAGGGGAAGCCTTATGAAGAGCAGCTGAGGTCACTTGATTTGTTCAGACTAGGGAAGAGGAGACTGAGGGAAGACCTCATTGCAGTTGTGATTTCCTCATCAGGGGAAGTGGAGGGGCAGGTACTGATCTCTTCACTCTCTTGAACAGACCTGGGAAAATGGCATGGGGAGGTTAGATATCAGGAAAAGGTTTTTCACCAGGGGGTGGTTTAGCACTGAAACAGGCTTTTGATTGAAGTGAGGAACACCAAGCCTGCCTGAGTCCAAGAAGTGTTTGGACGATTCTCTCAGACACTTGGTGTGACTCTTGGGGTGTCCTGCACAGGGCCAGGAGTTGGACTTGGTGATCCTGATGGGTCCCTTCCATCTCAGCCATCTTATGACTCTGTGATTCTGTGAATTTGAGAGAACAGGGTGGGGTTTGGGCAGCAGACAGGAGTATCAGAGAGGGAAGAGGTGAAGAAGTGACTTAGACCACAGTGGTGGTAAGGGAAAAAAACAAAGTGTAGTGATTGTACCTGAACCCCTGATGAGCAGCTGGAGAAGATTCCTATGCACTGTAAAGCCAGCAACTCCTGTTTTCCAGGATCCAGTGAAGGCATGAATTTTAGCTCCCAGGCTCATCTTTGGGTGGCATGTTTGGAGATATCCCTTGATGATCAGGATGGGAAAATGAGAAACAAAGGGACTGTTTAATGCAGTGCAGAATGTTCCCTCACTGGTAACCAAGTGTGCTGTCCTTTACAGACTGTTTGTCTCTGTTTGTGCTATTGTACCAAGGTTTTTTGGCTTCCCTCACATAGTTTCCGTGGTGCGTTGGGTGCTTTTGAAGCATATTGTGTTACATAAAGCAGCTCATTTTAACGTCACATGAATTGTGCCATCGTCTCTCTGCCCTCTGCTTCAGGCACACAGCAGCTATGTGATATGTAAGAGAGATGCGACTGCCACTGTGAACTCTGTGCAGACTCAGATGGCTTTTATCAAGAGAATGATGCTGCTATCACCATTGGGCCTGATCCTGATCAGGTGTAAATTACTGTAGCCACTCACACCAGGATGTTTCCAGGAAAAATATAAATTAAGGGGGGGAGGGGGGGGAGAAGAAGAAAAAGAAGTAGGATTTTTTCTTTTTCTTTGGCAACCAATAGTTCATATTTTTCCAGATGTGGTTTTCAAGGTTTAGATGACAACCAAAATATTTTCACCGAAAACAAAACTTTCAGGGAAACCCTCCATCTCTTTTACTTTTCTCCTAAAGGCAAAACTTTGAACAGAATTGTTGAGTTCAACCAGTGTTAAAACACTGTCTGGATCCTCTGATTGCTTCTGCTGGCTGGGAGTCTGTCCTATTGAGACCTGAGGTTTCTGGCAGAGAATTTCAAAATTGTCATTTCTCTGATGTTTTAAATAAATGTAGGCAGCTGCCTGAGCCATATGTCTACCCTAGCCAAAATATTGTTCATTCAAAGTGGATTTGCTCCATTATAAGTTGCCTACAAATAATTTTACAAATTGACAGTGTTTCTTAAATTATCAAGCTCTTTAAATATTGAAATGCATTAAATATTAATGCTTGGCAATTCAGACTATCCTTAGTCCTGGTTCCTGCAATATTCTGATCAGCATTAGAGCCATGTTCTGCCAGCTCTAGGATACAAAGAGGTGGTACTAGCTAAGGGAAGGGTCATGACCACCAACCCCTATGGGTGCTCAGCTCCAGGGATGTTCCTAGCAAGAGGGAAATGTGGAAGGCCAAAGAGCTAGGATAATTTCAGCAGGAGTGGAGCAAATGTATTAGCAGACACAAGCAGAGCCAGGAGCAAACATACATTGGTGCATGCACAATCTAAGCATGCTGCTGATGGCATGTCTGGTCTCCAAGGCCTGCATTGCAGGTCTGTGAACTGATAACATATGACCTGTGCTCATGGGCTTTTCAGTTCCAGTTTGGCCACAAAGTCCTCAACTGTCTCAAATTATATGCAAATTGAAGTTTATGTGGCTGTTCCTGAATTTAGGAATATCACAGGGACCGGGCTGCTGCGATACTCATCTCTACAGTCACAGTGGCAGCTCTGTCAGAAAGCAAGGAAGTGTGAGATAAAAAAATGCACTGCATGTAGACTTTAGATGTCAGGGATGGAGAAGCTGAACCTGTAGAAGCCTGAGTCCAAATGAACACAGATAATATCAGAGTAGCTTCTCCTTCTCTTCCAGCAAAAATCTCAGAACAAAATTCAAGTATTTTCTTCTGGAAGCCAAGAAGAAGGTATAACTTAGCTGCCTGAAATATCTCATTTGGAAATGTTGATATGCCATTTTGCATGGATGTTCCCAGGCTGGTGTTCAGTGAAAGAAAGCTGGGAAGATGAAACAGGCTCCCTGACTTCTGTATTTATGAATTCCATCCAGGAAAGAGGAATTTTCAGGACTTGTCCATCAGCATGTTTTCTGCATGGCAGATTGCCCTGAACTCCAATCCTTAGCAGTGCCACAAGGCTGGCAGCCAAGCAGATAAATTGTCAGGGGATCAGCAAGAGCATTTTGATTGATTCTCTCTTTCCTTACTCCCACCCCACCTCAGCTCACCCTATGGTATTTGAGGCTGAGCACAATCAACATGTTCTTCTGGAACATTTCAACTTTGACTAATCAGGAGAGTTTCTGACACAAAAATGTTCCACTGGAAAATTTCTGACCAGCACTAATTAGCATTTTTTTCTATGAGCTTTGTCCTGAAGGCACAGTAAGTTATGCCTTGGTGAAATAACAATCACTAAGAATTGGACACTCCCCAGGTTCAAGGGATATTTGCCTACCCTAAACAGAAAAAGTCTTATTCGCTTGCAAAGACTTACATACTTAACACAAGGAAAGAATGACTGCCTGACTTTCTTGTGATTTACCTGGGCACAGGCCCAACTGCATTTTAATCACTTTGCTTCAAAAAAAGAGAGGGAAGTAGTGGATTTTCACTTGCAGCACAGAAAGGTTCAAGCAACATTGGAGAGAAGTTGTGTATGTGGAATGAGAGCTGAACCACACTTAAAGAGCTTGTAAGATAGTCACATGAAAACAACAGGAGGACAGAAAATTATGCAGGTGCCCTAGGAGTTCAGATTTCCTCGTTATTCCTCTTCCATATGGTTATATCCTAAACTGAGTTTCTCACTGAATCACAGGATAATTAAGGTTGTGTGGGACCTCTGGAGATCCAGTCCCTGCTCAGAACTGGATTGACTTCCACATTAGATCAGGTTGTTCAGAGCTGTGTCCAGCTTTCCTATCATATAATGCTACATAAATGCATCTGACTGTGTTGAAGTCTGCCCATCCATCCTTTCTCCCCAGCAAGCCTTTATTTTGGAACCCTGTACAAGCCAAATGCAGAATGACAAGTCCCTGGCGGTCTTCAGGAAGTGGCTGTGAATGCTGGGCAGATGGTGCAGCTTTTGCTGCAGTGAGAATACAGCTACAGGGTCTCCTAGGAAAGCAGGCAGCTATATTTAAATCACTCTTATGAAATCCACATTGATATTCATAAAAGACACTTCAACACCTCTTTGGTGGCTCACAACTGCAGCATACAGCATGGGAAGAGCACTCATGTTTCTGAAGACCAAGGCCCCATTTCATTTCATGGCTACAGCACTGTCAGTGACAGGCAAAGGATGGATGGCATAAAAAAGCACAACCTCCTGGAACACAGTCTTGGAGATGATGTGCCTGAGTGCTGCAGGAGAAGCTGGGGAGAATTTTCCACAGGAATGTGTGTGCAACTCTGGAAGGGGACTTAGGTGGAGGGGGGGACACCCACTGGGGGACCAGGCTTCAGCAGATGAAGCCCAACCACCTTCACCTGGCACACACACCAGTCCTGATCCCAGCCCTGTGTTCACCAGCACTTTTGCAAGTACTTCTGGTGCCAAGGCAGGCAGAGTTGCTGAAGTTCTCCACAGGTCTCACCACCAAAGACAGACTTTTTCCCTCTGTCCTACTTCTTTTGGGGAGAAGGAGAGAAGTCAGTGAGCTTGAAGGTCAATGGTGTTTTATTTCCATCTCACTGTGGCCCACCCTTGACAACACCACTGTCTGCTTTTCCTTTTGCTTTCGGAAAATGTCTTTCACCTTATCACCTCCACATGCCCTGATGCAAACTTCACCTCTCCCAGATGGAAGAATGGAAAAAGCTCTTGACAGAAAATTTGAGAAGCTCTTAGGCCACTCCATATAGGAAGTGGAGTTCAAAGTGGGTGGTGTCACCCATCTAGAGGGTGACACATGGCAGCTGTGCCAAAGAGCAGATCAAAGCCAGGAAACAGCCTACCCCCTTGCCACTGTAGCTACCAAAATGATGAATGCAGTATTATCATGTTATTCTCAAAGTCACATACATTTTCCTTCAGCACTGAAAACCATGCACAGCTATGGTTTTCAACATTTCCTTCATGTAAAGGAGGACACATCTTTCTTATCTTAGTCCATTTTGATTGGACCTAAGTATTCCTAGGAGCAATACCTGAAAGTCAAGATATCTGTGAAACACAAATACACTCACATTTGAGTGTCAAATCTTGTTTATTTTTCATGATGCTTTGTGGCAGCTTCGTGTCTGTATCTGGACAACCTAGTAAAGCACAGAAAGAAAATCACATCAGTAATTCCAGAGGAGTCAAAAATACCATTCAATATTTTAAATTAAGCAGGAATTTAAATGCTTTGCAGAATCTTGTTCTCGTTTGTACTAGAGCATAGACCTCACAATTCACCAGGCCTGTGTAACAGGCAACAGTGCCATATATTCCCTCACAAGCACTCTCCTAGGATGAGCTTGGCTCCTGCTCTTGAAAGGCTGGAGAAACTCCAGGAAGGGATTTTTCCCATCCTATTCCTTACCACTACCCCAAAAAACAGGCAACAATTATTTGCCTGGTGTGCTAAAAACTGGAGGGTCCTCTTCATACCTATGCATCTTTTCCAAGGCATTGCTTTTGCTCCCCGTTGCATGCTTTCATGGGCTTTCTGCTTGCTCTGGATGCAGGGATGTGCTTCCAAGGAAGCTGTCTGTTCTGGAGGCTGGGTAGATGCTGGAGATCTCCCACGCACCTGCACATATCCCCTTGAATTTCTGAGACAGCAAACAGTAGGAGTCAAATACGCTATTTGAAGAAGTATTTCTACTTGGCCAGTTTGTAACATAATAATGAAATAATGTAGTTTATTGTTAATAATAAAGGTGGAGCTGGTGAGCTCTAAAAGCTTTTCTTCTGCCTGGTGTTCAACAGATGTTTAGGAAAAATCTCAAAGAGTCAAGGTCATTAGTGTGTGGGAATATACAAGAAATTTCCATCTCCTGCAATGAATCAAACCCACCAAGTTTGAGGATGCCATTTCCCATGGAAGGGGCCTGAGTAGGAACACCTACATTCAGCCTTAGGTGTCTTTCTGAACCTGTCTTTCACCATTTTTTTTTCATCCAGAGAAACCCAGTCTGAAGCAATTGATTAGGTCACTAATATCTTTTTTGCTCCCAGCTGTCACTATAACAAACAATGATAAGGACATCTTCCCCTTTTACTGGAGCCCTTAACATTCCCACATTTGCACAGCAATGATTAGAAAGGGCAGAGTTAAGAGTAATTACATGACTACTTTCCTGAGCTGAGTCATAGGGTTCCTTCTACACATTTTTGTTCTTTAACAGCCCTTACTGAAACTGAAACCTAGGAACTAGGAAAGTACCTAGGAATGAGAAAAAGGAGTGATTTGCTCATAAATACATCTGCAGGGAGCTTCCAAACTGCAGCTTCACTCTTCAGTGTTTCAGCATGTCCCACGGTGGCTACTGTAATATCAGAGGAATGCTTACTCCTGCTACTGTTGCTAATCTCGGAGCAGTCACGTGGCTCATCTGTATTCTCTCTTTCCAAAAATTTGACTTTTAACCTTCCCTTGCTGCAGACATGATGTATATTGCCTTGACATGCTTCCAAGTAGCAAACATGCAAAACTCTGACCTATAAGCAAACCAAATGGAAAAAAATATTTCAGAGAATAAAATTATCTGAGCCTACAGGAAAGGGAGAAAAAAATTCTGCCTTGATCATTTCTGTTTGCATTCCCCTAGGAATTACTTTGGAAAAAATAGCAAAATGTTAGACTGGGGAGAAGGAAAAAAAGAAAGGTGTCCTGAGGTGCAAACACCTTCCCCCCCAAAAAAAGACGGTAGGAAATGTAATTATTTATTTCCGCTCATTTACATGTCAGATGAAGCTGAAAGCTGCCAGATAGCTCCTTTTTGACAGCTTGAAGTTACTGTTGGGAACAGATCCATGTATGGAAGCAGAAGCAGAAAAGCATAGATAAGCTGAGATCCAGCTATGCAAACCATCTTTAGAGACACTTAAAGGACAAGCACCCCAGCTCCTTTCTTTCTGGTAAATTTAGAGACACTATCATATGAGGGCTTTTTTCCATTCTGCTTTACCCACAACTGCTGAGACTCGGCGGGGGTAAGTGAAAAGCAATTCAAGTATTTCTTGGGAACACCAAGGAATTTGGTTAGACTGACATCCTGGGAAAAGCCATAAATCTGGGGTGATGGGATGACTCCAATAGCTGGATAATGGTTACGCTCTCTGAGTAAGAAACATGACATATAACAGCTTTGCCGCTGGAGTGACAGAAACTTTCCAAGTGGCTGAAAGAGGCAAGAGAAAAATGTTGGAAAACAAGCGTTTTATCACTCATGAACTGAATTTACAGATTGAATGGTGATAGTTTCAGTGGACAGGAGGGATCAGTAGTGGTTTTCAGCATCAGAGTATTTCTGTGTTTCTATTTAGAAAAATTCATAAAAACAGGAAAGAGCTTTTTCTTCTCTGGTCTATACTACTTTCATTTTGAGAAACTTGTTTCATTTGAGTTGAGCTGACCGGACACTAGGAAGAGCTCATTTTTAAACGGCTGTAGTTTTTCTTG
Source organism: Pithys albifrons albifrons (assembly GCF_047495875.1). Classification (NCBI taxonomy): domain Eukaryota; kingdom Metazoa; phylum Chordata; class Aves; order Passeriformes; family Thamnophilidae; genus Pithys; species Pithys albifrons. The sequence continues at coordinate 105,395,798 of NC_092459.1, forward strand.
GCACTTGAAGGCAGTTTCTCAATGTTTCTCTGTAGATTTGAGGTTGATTACATCCTGTGCAAGGATTTTTGGTAAAGTTTTAACTGCCATTGCAGTGTTATGGAAGTCAACTCCAGTGAAAACAGCTGTGTGCTACTGTGAGTATTTCCAAAGCATTGAAGTAGTAAGTCTCCCTCAAGTTAGCACAGAAATGTGTTAGCTCTGGGAACTGGGCACTGTCAAAAAACAGAGTTTACCCTTGGCAGAAAGGCTTTATTCACCAAGCGTTTTGTTCAAATGAATGAAAAAAAGCTTTTTATAGCCTTGGCTTAAAATCTTGCTGGTCTGTGGTGGTACAGTTAAACATGAGATTTTTCTTTAATTACTAGAGAGTGGCTTTGGAGTTCATATGTTTTCAGGTGTTCTAATATGGTATTCACAGTCCCACTGCAAAGTTCTAGTTAAAGCTTTGTCATTTTTCAGGTGGTTAATAGACTGGCAAAAACATTAGAGCAGGTGAAGTTATACAGAAAGAACTGAAAACAATATCAGGAGCATGACTGAAATTGTAGGAGATTTCCAGAGATATGAAGGATGATTGTAAAGGGAAATCACTAGACCACAAATGTCATAAGCATTTCCATTCATCCTTTCTTACATAAGAAGAACATAGTGGAAGTATTGGCTTGTAACTCTATAGTAGAGTCTGCAATTGAGAGGGCCCATGTGTACAGCCCTCATTTCCCCTTATTTAGCTGCATTTCCACAGATATTTCCACCTTCTTTATTTTTTGCACTCACTGAAATATACGTCTTCTCTTTGTCTGCTTTCCTTTCAAATGCCAAAAATACTCAAAATTAAACTGCAGATGAAATTTGCCTGTGCCAGGCAAACCTGGATGTTTTGAGAGGTATCTTTTAAATACATATCACCTACCTATAGAAACATTAGCACAAAAATCAATTTTTAATTAATTGGGGTAGATTGATAGCTTTTTTATTGCTAGTGAGTCACTAACAATATACCTTTTTGCTGTTATCAATACGAGATAACATTTGTGTATTTCTCACTCAGATTGCTTCTATTTTCTACTGGGTATGGTTCTGATTTATAGGTTGCTGAGAACGTGCTGATAAAATTTCTTCCTCAATTATCCCCCTTCCCTCTCTTCCCCCAACCCTCCCCTTAGACTATGAGCTTTCCTTTCCCCAGAGACAAAGAGCAGCTGATGCATATGGTTCCTGAGCAAGGCGTTACCCAACAGCTGTGCTGGGCAGACCAGGAAGAGGGTGGCAGGATGGAACTGGAAAAGCTGGGATTTATTTAATTTGATATTTCCATTTGGTCCAGGGCCTGGGTCAGTGTGGCCTGGTAGACAAAGCCCTGATAGCATGAGTCATCTCTTGGTTCCTAGCCCCAAGGCAGGCTGTTCTTTGCCCCTGCCTCCTTCCCTCCTTTTATCAGAAGCATTTTGAGGCAAGCTTTGTTATCACTAACGTTTATTATTATTATCAGTGTACCAGCTATTATTAATATTTACTATTGATTAGTCAGGGATATTGCTAGTGTTTGTTTGGTCCCTTCTGCAAAGCTGATGGATCTCATTCAGAGACCCTAGACATTAATGTAAATAGACATATAAAGCATCAGTGATAGTATCACTACCGTCTTTTATAAGTGACTAGTCATTACGAGTGCTGCAGTCTCCGAGCATCCGCCGCAAGGTCCTCCCACGCACCATTCTTTGCCAGAGTGCAGCAATGAGAGGGGGAAGGGGGAGCTCTGCTCTTTCTCACAATCAGACACAGCAAGGCTGCCGAGCTGAGTCGGGGCAACACAAAAACCAGTAGTCAAGTATCAAGAGCAAAGCCAAGCTCAGCGTTTGTTCTTGCTAGCCCTTGACAAAGGTAAAGTTGCCCTCGCCCGGGCAGCACTTGGAAGAAGCAGGAGTATGTTTTGTGTCTTATGAAAGAAGTCAGAGGCACACAATACTTCTAGATGTGCTGGTGGTTTGTGTTGCTAAACCCTAGTGGCTTAAAAAAACCAAAAAAGCCAAATACACATGGTTTCCAGACATCATGTCTGAAGAAAGTCTTTGCACCAGACATCCAAAATTGGTCCCTGGATTCAAAATTTCTTCTGAGAAGGGAAAGCCATCTTTGTGATTTACAGTATGCCTAAGAAGAGAGCATCCTCAAAAATAAATCACACTGAGGAAAGCGACACCCAGAAGTCACTCAGTGAGGATTTTGCAAACCAGCTCTGATCCGAAGTAAGCTGTGTAAAACAAGTGTTTTAAGGTTGGTCAGAAAGTCACTAGCAAAGATATCAGAGAAAGTAGGTTTAATATAAAAGCAACGGCACAACAGTTTGTGGCAAGGTTCACCCTACTGCTTACTAGTTAAAATACACAGAGAAAAAGCACACAAAAATTTAAAATCAGTATCTGTCCGGACCAAAATAAACACAAGACCATGTATGTGGAGGCTGTGGTTGTGGCGGGGCAAGAGGGGGGGAAAGGCGGGGTAGGCAAGTGAGACAAAAAGGAATACAGCCCAAAGGTCTGACAACACATAACTTAATACTCTATAGCATTAACTTAACACTTAACTTATTATTTAACCTATTAACTATTTAACTTGGATCTATATATGAGTTACTATAGTATAACCTACTTATATATACTATGCTATATATACTTATATACATGATACTATAAATAACTTACTTATAAATGTAAAGTACTTAAGAATTTAAGAAAATAGTTCCCTTACACATTTGATACAGCGTATGTACACAGACATCAAGAGTCTGTACAAAGGATCTGTGAAAAATTTCCCTCGAGTTCCATGAAATACTCACTTCAAATGCTTTTCCATTGTTCTCAATAGGTGAAGGATTGAGTCTCGAGGACTGAGATGTCAGCCCAAGATCCGCTGGTCAGGATCCCCCAAGGAATAGTAAACATGACTCTGAGATGCATCCCAGTTCAGAGGGAGGTTGCTGGTCACAGCCTGCTGTGGCCCAGAAGAGCTCAGCAGGTCTAGTTATGAGCCACTGTTTACAGGGTCGCAAGAGAGTGAATTTTAGTCAGAATAACCTTTCACCTTGGCCACATTTTTCATTCTCACCCTTTAAAAACTTGCTTCAGACAACTTCAATATTTTTATGATTATTCCTAAAGAGTGGTGTTTGGACACCATCTCTGTCTTTTCTCTAGGAAGTCAGGAGACTGGAGCAGATTTTGAGTGACCCACTTCTCTGTCCAGATACACACTATCGTCTATGTCTTAGCGAAATGGGCTTTATGCAATGGCTCTGCCTTCTCCCAGCTTAGGAACCTGCAGACCCATTTGCCAATTGAAATCTGGTTTGGCCAAGGAAATGGGGCCTCAAGAACATGATGATCCAAAAATATCTGAAAAAGACCAGCTCTCTTCCTTGGTTTTCTTTCTTCCAAAACTTCATCTTCCCATTCTTGCCTCTCCTCCTTCAGGGTAAGGGACAGTGATCTACTGGGGAAAGGTTTCACCAGACAAGTCATAAAGACAGGCAGTTTTCTACTAAGAAATGGCATCTTAGAAAAGGTTTGTGTTTGCAGGCTGCAAGCTGCTATAAGCCCTGCAGTGTGCACCATGTCGTTCATTGCTTGCAATCTCATGCATAGCAGCATGAATACGACCAGTATCTTCTGTGCACACATGGCCATAATCCTTTTGAATAGTAGTTGGATCATCAGATGAGAAGTGTTTTAAAGAAACTGTGTTGACATTTTTGTTTCGCTGTATTAAACACTAGACCGCCCAGCTCCACAAACTTTTTCTTCTTTATAAAAATTTTATGTACGGTAACTGACTGCACATCACTGGGAGATGAGTAAATAGCCTTCAATGACCTCAGCTGATCTAAATCCGGCTGTCATTTTTGATCAGTTACAGAGATGAACTACTAAATTTCCATCTCACAGTACTAGTTGCTGTTGATTTTAACTTGGAGTCTAAGCTCTTACAAATTAGCTCTGGGTGATACCAAGTGTTCAGGTATTCAGCAGCTCCCTAACAAACTGAATTATGGTATTGCTGAATTGCGCACAGGTGGGAGGAATCCCAGTACTGGGGTTTGCAGACAAGGCATTCAGTAAATGGAGAAAGCCTCTATAAATTCAGGAGACAGTAATCTGAATTCGGAGTTGCACGCCTGTGAGCTGAAGAGCTAAAAAGCTCAGTTTTAGATGTGCCCAGGATGTTTTCCCTAAGCAGTCAGGCCACTGGTTAGACATACAGCTGCAGAGATCTGCTGTTCATTGTGCTTCAAACAGACTCCAGCCGTGAGCCTCACTCTTCAGACTCACCATCTGCTGATCTGTACCATTCTGGGAAGAGGTAACATGACAGCTTTAAGCAGTGGTGGTGTTTTATGCCAGTTTACAGGTAAAGCAGGGAATTTAAGCATTGACATTCATTTTGGAGTTGATCCTTTACAAAACACACTAGCAATACATAGGGAGAAAACAGAGCAACAAGACAGTAAATCTAGAGATCTTCAAAACCCAGTTTATTCTTATCTGGGGCTCCAACTGTCCTTGTTATCTAATCATAAATATATTCTTATTGCATGGGGTCACTGAAGGCCAAAGCTGAAGTTATTTTGATTTCCATTCTTCAACATATTTGGATTTCTCTTATATTCAATGCTGAACTTCCTCCTGAGTTTGGGATGTTTGTTTTTAGGATCTTTACCAAATCCTTGGAAGGCTGAACTCTGATATTGTTACTATAAAATGAAGATTTCAGTTTGTGATCTCTCAAAATGAGCCTTTTACAATGACTTGATGAGAGAAAAGGAGAGATGTGCATTTCAGTCTGGAGGACTCCACATCAGTTTATTTATGGAGAAAGGTGGGCATAGGAGAAGGAAAATACTAACAGAATTGGTATTCTGGAAAATGTCAGTATTTGAGTAAAGGTACAGTGGGAAGATTGGTTTGAATTACATTCTGCTTAACAATGATGAATGATTTATCTGTAAATGCCCAAAAAGGAAAATGCCCAGGAATTTTTTCTGCCAAGGAGTGCTGTTCAGGTGTAGATTTTCTTTGATCATGCTGGTAGATTCAGTGCTTGTGTTGTTTTACTCCCCATGAGAATAAAGTGGACTGAACAATGTGTAAAATCTTTTTCCTATCATCAGTTCCCCAGTGCTTTCAAGCCTCTCATCCTACACAAAATGAGTTTTACCAGAAGTTTTGCCCCTGTGATGTTTCTCAGGTTATCCCACAGACCCCAGCGTGCCATGGAGGTTGCAGACTAATCCTGAATGATACCACCACACACTATTTCCTGCTCTTCCAGAGAGATGTCCTTCATTTCATTGGAACATCAGATTGGAATTTTTTCCTCTTTTATATAAACAAAAGCAGGAAACTAGAGGAAAATGTAAAAATGACAAAACATGGGAAGTGGCAGAATGTGGCCCGCAAAACTATTGCTGCCTTTCTATGCCCTTCCTCCACCAAAAGTTTCCTTGAGTCCCTGTTGGAAACTCTGCACAGAAAATATTCCCTTATGGTGGTTTAGGAATGGTACTCCCCAGTTTAATTCTCCCACTAAAACCACATGCTGTTCCCACTCCCCCTCCAACTGGAGGCGCAAAAGGCTCCAGGTTGAGATGAGAACAATTTACTGGAAACAGCAATGAGATAAGAAAACAAACAGTAACAGTGACAATACTAAAGACAGAGGGTATAAGAAAATAAATGATTCACAGTGAAACAACCCCCTCCCCCAATAATAGACAATCCTGGATAGGCCCCTCCATCACATTTTCTCAGCCAGAAGGAATCCCTTCTCTCCAGAAGAGACTACTTCCCCCTTGCCTCCAGCAGTGATGTGAGGCTGCACAGAATAACCTCTATGTCCAAGTCATGCCCTCTCCTGGCTACCACAAAATATTAATCCTGTTCTAGCCAAGACCAGGACATCCCTTTTTGATTTCTTCTCAATCTTCAGATGAATCAGTTACTCTTTTGTTGCAAAATGGTCAGAATGGGGTTGTGATCTCTTTGTCAGCCAGGTGGGTCCCTGCAGATCGCCTGGACAGCAATGTGTGAGGAGACAAGCGGCATCCTGCCCTCCTGGGCAGTCCCTAATCCTCTGGGAGGTGGGCTGGGATCCTTTGATAAAATCTACCTGAAAAGAAACCTTCGGACACCTAGGCACTACAGACTACAGGGAGACCTCATGAAGATGCTGAGTTTCATCTGTAATCTTCAACCAGCATTAGGAAGCAAGGGACAGCACATGAGCTTAGTGGACCTGATGGAGGGGCCTGACCCACAGTGACTTGTGCATGACTTCAGCCTGTCAGGCCTCAGGCAGAAGGCTGAAGGTTCATAAAGCAGCTGAGAGGATGTGTTCGTTCACCTAAGGCAGCTCTAACCACTCTCGGGCTTTTTACAGGGGCCTAGAGTTTGTTGGACTAGTCTTATCACTTACCCTGCAACCTCATCACCCTTCCAAATCAGCTTGATTTGATGCTTGTTTCTAAGAGTCAACCATGCATCAAGGCTCAGGCTTTAGTGTGTGAATAGGGATCCTATCTCTGAAACAGACCCCTCCTATGCTGATACCCAGCATCAGCAATTGCCATATCCACACACTACAACAAGGAAGCAAATCCAAGGTGACAACTACTTTCCCAGCATCTAATTCTCAGCACATTGCTTTTGCTGCAGTCTGGCAAGCTTGATATGAGAAATATTCCATGTTATTTTTTTGGCTTACAGAAAGACTCCAAGCAGGGATCTTGTGCTTCTGTCCTAGATGCAGCAATAAACTTTTGGATATGCTGTTAGTGTGTTGAGACTGCCAACATGTACACAATAAAAGTAATCCCTTCCTGTGGCCACAGACCACAACATGTTAGGGATCTGTGGTATTATCCTGTTATTTAGTGAGTCATTGTCACTGCTGAAAAATACACACAGCTCAATAAGTTGTTAACAATAACACTGGATGTGAGAGACTAGTGTTTGTTTTACTCTACAGTAACTTATTCCATATAGTCCTTTTAAAGCATGTTCAATATTAAGTCACTTTGGTCTGCCAACTTATTATTTCAAGATGAACTCCCAGATCTAGAACATAGCTATTTGAAGCAAGGCTTTGAAAGTATCTTCTGTCCATGATAAATGCCCTGTTCGGGAGCAAGACAGATGTTCTGGATTGCCCTATCTTTAGCTGCATTAATTGGTCTCCATTTTTATTGACTGTCTAGATGATGTTTATTGCTTCTCTGCTGCCTGCTGGAACATCTTTCAGATGCAAGGCACATGCACAGGGCAGAAACCTGACCAAGGAGATAACATAGGTTTATGTTCTAGCATTTACCTCCCATGTGTGTTTCACAAATTGCTGATGAACCAATTCTTTGTGGAAACCCAATAAGTTTTTCAAATCTTCTTGGTAGTGTTAATTCATGGGGAAAATACTGCAAAAAGAGAGAGATAAAGCTGTGAAAGGTGTCCTTGTTTCACTCTCTGGCTACATTACTCAAAATTTTAACATAATAAGCTCCAGGGCCACAGTGGACCCTTGTGTGATACCCTGTACTTGTGTTCCTGCCATGTTCTGTACTGGGCATAGTCCACAGCATAGCTTAGAAAACAAATGCATTAAAAGGTTTCTCTCATCACTAAAGGTGTTCCCCAGACCTCAATATTGGGACCAGTTCTGTTTATTTATTTGGAAGTGGTGGACTCACCATCTCTGAAGGTGTTTAAAAGATGTGCAGACATGGTGCTTAGGGACATGGTTTAGTGGTGGGCTTTGGTATGTTAGGTTAACATTTGGCCTCAAGATCCTAGAAATCTTTTACAACCCAATATATTCTGTGATTCTATGATTCTAATTTTTTGCCACTGGTTGTGGAAAATAGATGCTCCAGTTTCTTGATAACTGAGAGATTTGCCTTTTGGCTTGAGTTGATTTTGATCTGAAGTGAAGTTCTAAGAGGAAGAGTAACTGATACTCGGAGCATTTTAGAGCTCTGCCGATAACCTTATCCTTCCCCTGAAGTGTGACATATGTCCAAATGAATCTCAACAAAAGAGTTAATCTTGAAGGTTCTCTGCTGTGTGTGTGTGTATGAGGATCATGTGGAGGAGAATAGTTGGTACAGAATGTGAACCTTTTATTATTAGAGAAGAGAAATCCTTGTACTGCTTGCCACTGAAAATCTGCTTAATTGGCAATGATTTGTCTGTTATCGGTCATTGGTTAAGATTCAGGACAAATCATGAGTATATTAGAAAAATTAGTCAGCCCCTTTCTAGACATTCAAATTCTCTGATATAAATCACCAAAGACCCTCCTGAGGATCCAAAATTTGATGAGAGTCCTGGCATTTTTACAGGCCAGGGCAAGTCTGTCTAGATGTGCACCTGGCTTCATGTGCACCTGGAAGGTGCCTTATGTGCTAAAATCCCTGAATATGTACCTCCACAGTAATACACTAAAAAAATTTTTGTCCTTTACCCTTAATTTCAATGTTTTTACCTAACCAGGCAGATTATTTTTAAGCACACTTTGATGCACAGGCCTAGAAGAATACTAAAAAACAAGACAAGTTTGTAAGCATTACAAACTGTGCCACTACTCATGTTTTCTAGACATTTTCTGCCCCTGCTGATAAAAACATGCTCAATTTTAACATTCTCTTTGAAACAGACAGTCTGATTTTCTTGAAACGTGCCTTGATGTATGCAGCCTACAGAAAGTCACAGAACAAGACAAGTTTGAAGACTCTAACCTTAATAAAGTTGATATCTCGCCAGCGCAAATGCCCTGCCTTCAGCCTGAGTTGTAGCTTCATTTCTCATCTTTGGAGTGGATTTCATTTGACACATGTCCTTTCTTTTGTGGCAGTGTCTTATGCAGACACTTCACTTCAGCTGGTTCTTTGCCACACAAAACTGTCTGCAGGAAGGCACTGTGCTGAATCAGATGCTTTGAAGAGCTGGAGGTGTGCTGAATGTGGCAGATGTTTATGACCTGACCGACTTCAGGTACAGCCTCACACATATGTCGCTCATTTGTCATGTTGCCATAATTAAGCACACAGCCGACCAATGACCCCAAATCAGCCCTGACTATGTCATTTGCTTTACCTTATATTCTAGTTTTGCCTCTTTTTTCATTCCCAGGTTCTACTTCTTTATCAAGTCTCTCTCCTTCCAGACAACCCACTCATCTCTATCTACTTTTCCTTTGCTGGCCACACATTTTCTGATTTTATACACTTATTTGGTACCCATGATAGGGTTACTTTGGTAATTTCTACTACAGTCAACAATTAAGGAAGTACCCTGCATTTGTTATAGGCAATGTTTCTCTTTTCTACCGTTTTTCATGTTGCTGTCTAGTTAATGTTACTGATCAGGTATAGCCAGCTGCTTGTATATTGTCCTTCTTACAATCTGTGGGTTCTGGTAGCTTCTCATAACCTTATTTCATGTTGTATCTTATACAGCTATAAGTCAGAATTAACCAAAGACAATATTTTCATAGAATCATAGAATGACAGAATGGTTAGGGTTGGAAGAGGCCTTAAAGATCATCCAGTTCCAACTTCCCTGCCATAGGCAGGGACACCTTGCACTAGACCAGGTTAGCCAAAGCCCCATCCAACCTGGCCAGGAACACTTCAAGGGATGGAGCATTCACAGCTTCACTGAGCAACCTCTTCCAGTGGCACACTTTACCCTCTGAGTAAAGAATTTCTTACTGCCATCCAATCTAAATCTCTCCTCTATTAGTTAAAAAAAATTACAGTTGTTCTACTACTATCTGCCCATTTAAAAAATTGCCCTCATTTTTATAAGCACGCCCCTTATAGTACTGAACAGCCACAATGAGGTCTTGGTGAAGCATTTTTTTCTCCAGGCTGAACAACTCCACCTCTCTCAGTCTGTCTTCACAGAAGACGCATTCCATCCCTCTAATCATCTTCATGGACATCCTCTGCACCTGCTCCAATAGGTCCATGTCTTTCCTGTGCTGAGGACTCCATACCTGGAGCAGCACTCCAGGTGGGGTCTCATAATGACAGGGTAGAGGCAGAGTCTTCGTGTGCCTTTCCTACAAGGAGTGCCCATGTGTGCCCTTGCGCTGTTGTCTCCATGCTGTGGTTTGGTCAGGGCATACCTCAGCTTACAGTTCACAGTGGGACAGGCTCACAAAAAGACAAATCAAAGGGATTGCCAAGACAGGATGGATGTTTCCAGCACAAGACTTCTGTGCTACCAGCTCCTGAGAGCATTTGGGTAAGCTTCAAGATTCCTATGACAGAACATGAAACAGTAGTGGAAGTGAACAAGGTTAGTTTTTCCAGTAGTCAGGAGAGGAGATGGCTGGAACTCAAACATTGTTCTATACCACCTCAGGTCATACAGAGCAGGGTGGGAAAAGAGTCTTTTTCTGGAAGGAAAGGCTCTTTTCCAGTTGGAACAGCTTGGCTGCACTTGGGTCAGGAGCTCTGCAATGAGCATTTTGGTATGTGAATCACTGTCTCTTATGTACACTTTTGTTATTAATATTGTTGCTATTACTGTCCTTCTCCTTATCTCATTGCTGTTTCCACTCAATTGTTTTTATCTCAAACTATGATCTTTGCCTTTGGTGCCTCCAGTTGGAGGGAGGAAGGGGAGCAGCACACGGTTCTAGTAGGAGTATTAAATTGGAGAATATCTTGACTAAACTATGACAGCCTGGAACAAACCTTGACAGGACAAAACCCAAGTGTGATATATGATGGGCTTCAGAGCAGCAACAAGCTCTTTTCCCCAGTGTTCTACCTGCTAAATGGCTCATCCACCCAGGAAATTGTCCACCAGCCTGGAACTAAGGTCAGTCTGCTCCTAGGTTTTGTAAGGCTGAATAGTATCATCACCTAGATCTATTCTCCCAGCATGGCCTAATTTCCAGTGCTTTGACTGTTCTGCTATGCCAAATCTTTGTCCAAAGCCCAAAGGTGTATTTTCTTTTCTTTCAGCCTACTAATAACAACCTTGGTTTTCTGTTAATGGTGTGCTGAATGTCTCCTGATTGCTCATCTCTCAGATACATCTTTCTGATGAAGTGATGTTGAGAATTCAGTCACCTAAACCTGATCTGAACTCAACAGAGGTTTGCTCATCCTGACCTTAAAACCTTTCAGTGATACAATAAACACTTATCCTTCTCTACAGACAAGCCAACTGCCTACACCATCACTTTCATGGCTACAGAAAACTCTTCCTTGCACCAAACTTTGGCGACCCTGCCTGTAGTTTAACGCCCTGACTTCTTATCTTGTCAACAGAATGAATGGAAAACATCTATTCTTTCAGATTTGCAAGGATATATGTCTCCTCTTGACTTGACAGTTTGCATTCCTGCAATGTTTCCTCTTGAATCATGCCTTCTAGACCTCTCAATTCTCTTATTTCTTCTCATTGGTGGCTCTGCAACTCTGGCATTCTTTCCTGGTGCCACTGGTCATATAAATACTGCTGTTATTTCTGGAGTCCACTGATAGCAAATAAAATGCCAGATACTGTTAACAGCCCTGGCACAAAAACCAAAATACCACACTGGGGTCTTTTGGTGCTGAGGTCAGAAACTTTCTTAGTAACTGAGGTGCGCATGAAAGGGAGCTGAATGAAAGAGGAAAACCCGTACTCCCATCAGCCCTGTAAGACACCGGTCTAGCAAACATACAGCTGGCTACACACCAGTGGAATGGTTCTACTGACAAATCTTTGCTCTCTCCCCAGATGGTCAGGCCTTCCCATTAGTGCCATTCCCTCCAAATCTGCCACTGCACTATCTGCACTGCTAGAGCAGGAAGCACAGCAGCAGCCAGGAAATGCTTGAATCCCCAGGCCTCTCTCTCCCTGGTCTCCAGCCTATGCACATGTGCTCCACAGTAACTTGTGTTTCTGGTCTAACAGCTACACTCAGGATATTGTCTCACCTGCTGAAGAGATGGGAGCTCTTGAAGGAGCAGGAGCTCATCTAGATAAGCAGAAATACAGGAGAGGAAGAAGTCAGAGCTTGCACAATCTGCATTAGAAAACATCTGCACATATGTGCTCACATATCCATGTCCCTCCCTCACATACAAACACAGGGATACAGCCTCAGAACATAAATAAATTTTCCAGAAGCTGGGTTCAGCTTCCTGTAAGAGCAGAAGACTTTTAAAAGACACTTGAGGATTTCCAACCATGAAGCAGGTGGTAAAGAAGCATCTCCAATTGTTTTCAAACATCATCACAATCCAGAAATTATAAAACCATTCAGCTCAGAGCAGCTTTCAAACAGACCGTTTGACATTCCAAAAGGGAAATAGATGGGCAAGCAACAGCACTGAAAGAAGAAGGTGGTTTTACAAATGATGCAGTTTCATTTCTCCCAAATCTCTAGCAAAACCCCCAAACCCTTAACTGTTAGGTAATCAGGAAGCTAAATCTGATTTTTTGGTTGGGTTTTTTTAATTTTTTTTCTTGTTTTTTACTTTCATTAAATTGTCTTTATATGCAGGGCTTTGATTACTGTGTTTAGGGCATGCAACACTGGTTACTATCTCACCACTGCTTGAGCTTCCAGCACACAGAGGACAAGCATTTTTGGTTCATACTTGTTCTAGAAGAAAACAGAATGCATAGAACAAACTGTGGCAAAATAGCAGGATCTCTGTGAACCAGTGAGAGTTCCTGGCGAATGGACTAAACACCTAAGCTGTGGGAAAAGGAAACTGGAATAAGAACCATGCTGCCCTCTCAGCTGTTCCAAGGGTGGAGTCAACCAGGAACAAGGGTACAGGCCTACTCCAAGGTGTCTTGGAAAGATTGAGAAGCACAGAAATTCCAAGCCACATGAGTCCTTGTGGCCTAAAATTGACTACAGCATGCTGATAACAGCAGACAGCATGTTCCTGGCCACTGGTCTGTTGCCAGGATTCACAGGCTCATCTCTGGCAGAGCTGGTCAGTGCTGGAGGGACACCTAGACAGGTAAGGCCACTTGGAGGTGAAACAAGGCAGAGGCTGGTAAAGTTAAAGCAGCAAGAAGTCAGGGAATATTTCTGACCACCCTTAAGGACAGCAGATTAGAGTCCATTATATAAAGAAATGTTTCCCTTTAAGAGAAGTAATTTCACAACATCTCACCTAATGGGCTTGCTTTTTGCAAGGTGTTCCACCACCTTTCTTGATGTGGAATATATAAATAAAATATGATAAGGTGCTTTATGCATCTGAGGTCAGTCACTTCTCACTTTTAATAAAAAAATCTATGTTCCCTGGAATATTCAGCCTTGCTCAAGGCTGGCAAGTAGATGACAGAGAGGAAGCCGAATTATCTTCACAACCAGGGGCAGCAGCCAGAGTCATGCACTACATCTGATTCACCCTGCACTTCCCACTAATAGCTACGAGAGCCTTGCACACAGATCAAATGAGGAATATGGCCTCATGTGGCCAGAGCTCCTGAGGAAACATCACCATCTCCAGTTTGCAGGACACAGCTCCCACATCTTGCCATATGGTACTTACACTTCTGTTTTTCTGGAAATCTCGGCTCCTGGAGTTGTGTGATTACATATCACTGTTATTTTTACTTTTTTCTTTGAACTTACTTTTTGTTGCCAAGTAAATGGAAAGCACCAAACTTCCAGATTTCAAAAGCAGAAGGCAAATCCAGAGAACACAGCAGTTGTTATTTCTTAATTCTGGATTTAGAGGTAATTATTTTTTTCCACCTAATTTTTTTTGAGGTTAGGACAGCCTTGTAATGGTGGTGAAAAGAGCTGAAGCATCAAATGAAGAGTGCTAGCGCCTATTCAACTGTAGTGCTGCCTCCAGGCTGGCACTTTGCACTTCCATGGCCCCTTGCAGGGAGGAGTAGAGTCACTAGGCTATTGCTTTCGCTGGGAAATGCATTTCAGTTGATCTTGCATCTGCATTTCTAGTTCCTGTATTCTGCAGTTTTGTAACAGCCAAACAAAGCCTCATTGGTGTTGTGGTTTTGGTGGGTAAAGATGCTAAATGATAGGCAGTTCAGCAGGGATCATCCGGTCCTTCATTCTTCTCACTGTGACTCAGTGACTCCAGCTAGGTGCTGGGTTTTTCCTGAGAAGTGGGAGTGAGATGCTCCTGTTAGCATGCACTGCCCTTGAGACAAATGACAGCTGCCAGCAGGCTGTTTTGTTTCTACCACTTTGAGAAAGTGAGGAGACAGTTTGCACCTTGTACATCTCTTACAACAAGCCCAGCTCCTGAAGTCAGTCTGTACACATTGAATTTTACTGTATATGTCTGGTGACCAGAAAGCAGTTTTTTTTCAAAAAGAAAAGTAAGATTCTGAAGCAGAATTTGAAGAGAAGAGTGTGGGGTTTGATTTGTAGACTAGATGTTTGCAAAATACATACAACTCTCCCCATTTACAAGCTCCCTAAGTTCACATCCTGCTCCTCTAACTACTTCTTCCAGTCCCCATACAGTAGGTGGTTTCAACCTCCATGCAGCAGGTGGTTTGCAGTGTGTCTCTCTTTTGTGTCTGCCACACAGAAACAGTGCTCTGCAAAATTTGGCCAGTCTATGCTTCTTCCAGGAAAATTCTCTCCCAAGCTGTTACATGCTATGCTCATGAATTAGGGCACTGAATTTATTGTTTAAACCTGCAAAAAACGCAGCATAGAGCAAGTATTTGGGGGAAAGCTCAGAAATAGCACAAGCATAGTTTCTCCGTTTACCTCCACAGGCTCTCAAAGCATGAGAGTGACAGCAAGCCATAAGCTCTCAATTCCATCGAGCACTGCCTTCTCCCTGGCATACAGACTATACTTTTGCTTTTCCAGGGGAGAAGATACTTTTCACATCCAAGTCCCCTGGCCAGCTGCTGCACAACTGTCATGCAATTCAGACCTCCCTGGGATCATCAGGACTCAGACTGCCCCAGGTACTTGGAAACAGTTAAGAAGGCACTGCCTGGAGAGCTCAAAAAGAAATATACGATGTCCAGCACACAAAATTGCCCTTTCTTCATTTGCCACATTCTAAATGCCTGATTTACCCTCCTAACAGCAAAGGCAGGTTTGAAGGTACCAGTGAAAGTGAGTGCACAAATCACTGGAAACTTTGTTTCTGAACATCTTTTTTAGAAACACCACTCTCCAGGATTCTTCAGGTCTCTGCCAAGAACACGCATAGGAGAGCCAGAGAATGTTCAGTGAGCACATGTTCAAGTCTACTGCAGTGAGAAGCAAAGACAGATGGATGGCAAAGCCAGAAGTAACAACCCATCTGCTTCTGCAGGACCTCTCTGGCATCTTTTGAGAGACTCGAGGAAAACTGTGACCAATGATAACTATCCAATGAGGATTCACTGGTTATCCTCCAGCATTATCTGAACCCAAAAGCTGGAGCAGAGACCAAAGCATTCCATTGATGAGATGTTCCAAACAAGGCCAAGAAAGGGCAGTGAGATAGCTGCTTGGAGGTGAACACACTCTGGTTGAGCTGAAGACTAACCTTGCCCTGACCTCTTGTCTCTTTTACAGGGAATATAAAGCAAAAATTTTTCAAGCGAAGAAGTACTTGAGGTCTTGTGTCCCCCATGTCTGAATTGTGCAGCAGCTCAGATGTCTTTTTTTCTCAAGGCATCAAGCAGAGAATTGGCCTGCACCTTTCTGTCCTGTGCTTGAGATTCCACAGTCCACTAATGCCATTCTCTGCAGGCACAAATTGTCTTTCTGCTCTGCATATGTAGACAGTACCCAGGAACCTCCTCCGGCAACTGCAGAGAGATGCAGGCTGCTGTCGGAGAGAGCTGTGGGTGTGCATGAATGAATGAATGAATGAATGAATGAATGAATGAATGAACCATTCGCTAGTATTGGCATGAGAATCTCCATGATTTTGAGACGACTAATTAGTGGTTGTAAGCATGTTTGCAATGGTAGGTGTTCACTTTCATGACTGCAAGGAGAGACAGGGAAGTAAAGGTAGCTGGAGGAAACTGCTACCTTTCCCAACACAGCCCAGGCTGCAATCATGCTGAAGCATGGATGTGCCCACACGGTGACAAACTTGCTGTGTCAGGACACGAGCAGTCTTGTTGCATTTTTGCCTGGAGCATCAGGGAGAACATGGGAGCATTTGCTCAGCTTGCCCAGCAGATTTCACAGCCCACACAGAGCTCTATTCTATTACAGGTACTTCAGCAGGCTTGGCTGAGAAAAAGCAGTATGAACCATGGCCACTGCAGTCCTGCAACACAGGATCTCCTCTCTGCAATTGGACTCCATGTCTCTCCTACTCCCTGACTTCCACTCTTACTTTCAGAGCCCAACTCCACCTTTCTCTTGCAGACTGTAGAAAATGAAGGTCTGAATGTGCCTGGAAAGGGGTGTGTGAAGGACTGAGGAGTAAGGCATATCTTATCCCAGGCTCCCAGCTTCATATTCCTCCTAACCAGTCACTTTTCAAGCTGTTGAAAGCTGCTCTTATGTTCAGGCAGGATAACGCTACTTCACCTTTTCGGTCTCAGCGGCATTGAGGCTGGGTGATACAAAGGATTCATTTGCATGAACTAATGGGCATCACCACAAACACTGACAAACTGTTGTTTCCTTCAGCTCTCTTCGAATGGCACAAAAATCCCACAGCTGAAGCAGCATTTCTGAGAACCTCAGCAGGAGGCACTGGGAGACAAGACCACACACTGGAAACTGCAGAGAGGTGAGCTGGGAGGAACTGAGGATGTGCCTGGCTCTTCAGAGGGCAGCTCAGCAGTGGATCCCCATTAGCACTGTTTATGTCTGGGTGATCCAGAGAAGCTGAGCACTATATTCACTGAAAGAGCTGGGAAGTATGTCAGCAACATTAACTGAGGGAAAATGCGGAGCTTTAGGGAGAACTTCATGACTAAAATCTGAGTTCCACTGCTTACTGTTGCAGTGATTAGATTTCAGTATGCAGGGTAAAAAGCAACAGCAGGGATTGTGTTCTCTGCAACCATGCCAATTTTTTCTGCTCACACTATCCTTTTACCATACCAGCTTGTGCAGCACCTTGCATCCTGCAGCCACTGCCAAAACCAAATGCCACGAATACAGATCTACTGCTCTGCTCAGTCCTTAATCAGAGCACAGCACTGTGCATGCTATACACATTTAGCTGTGCTCATTTTATATCAATGGCCCTGCTGGGAGAATTGAGTACCATCAAAGTACCATCACACATGGGCAGATGCAACCTTATCCCTCCTCTGAAGGGTTTTTAAACAAAAGAGGTAAGACAGAAAATCAGAGTTAGCTACTGGACACAAAACCATGGGTTTTTTCAAAACCAAATTCTTATATGGAAATACCTTTCATCCCATATGTAGGCAATAAACAAAGTGAGACCAAAGCCAAATAATATCAGTAACAGCTGCAGCACTAGGTAGCTGGTTTGTTGGTTGGTCAGCTCATCACAAAGTGCTTCACAAAGGAGTTTTGTTGCATTATCCATGTCTTATACCTCATCTTTGAAAGAGAAGTTTAGTTTTGTATCTCTGCTGAGGGCAATGGTGGTGCAAAAATCTTTAAAATTTTTTTTGAAAGCAAGGACGAAAAGCACAGATGAAATCCAAATGTAAAATTCTGTCTTACCAGTTGTGACAAAAACTACAGGCACAGCTGACGAGATAAGAGGGAGGTGTAAGAAGGTGCAGGAGCTAGAATAATGTCTCTGCTTTTCCACAATTCTTGTTGTACCTGAGGATCTGGACATAGAGGGCTAGCCAAGGTTGCTGGGTACTTGCAACTACCACTGTATGAGTTATTAGCTCTGGTCCTATTTAAAGTTCTTAAAGTCAGAGAGTTTTGCCTGGAGGGTGGGACAATGGGTTCATCTGCTCCTTGCTGGAGCCAGCAAAGGGTGGAGGAGTCATTCAGGCATGGTGAAAGGGGAATTGCCCACAGGAAGTACACTTGGGCCAGCCTGAGGTGCAGCAAGTCCTTCTCTGCCAGGCTGCTGCCTTCCTGCAGGACCTCCTCAACCATGATGACCCTCCTGAGGAGACAGGAGGCTCTGTGGGTTCAAGAGCTGACCAAATTGCTGAGGGCAGTTCTCAGGAAGGCCCTAGCTGACCCATATGCTCCTTGCCTGACCCATGTCCCTCACTGTCCTCTGCAAACACCACAACTTTGAGGATGTGAGAGTGGGGTGAACCCCAACCCAAGTCCCTTTGGGATGCTCCTGGCCTCCTGTCTCCCCACAGTGGCCATGGGCAACACTGTGGGGCATGGGAAGAGACACAGCAAGGCACTTCTTGCACACACACACTTTTCTCTTCTCACCATCTCTCCTAGGGCTCGCTCCATCCTGCAGGGTGCAAATGGGTTCGGGATTGCCCTGGCAGCCTGCAGGGCGGCGGGGGCGAATGCGACGAGCCACGGCGGGCAGGAGCTGACCGGTCAGGGTGGGCTGAACTGCAGTCTGACAGGGCACGGATGGGGACTAACCCGGGCGGGGCAGAGCAAGGCTGGGGGCAGGCAGGTCATGGATGTGAACTGTACCGGTCAGGACCGGCACAGCTGGGGGCACGCAGGGCAGGGCTGGGGACTGCCCCAAGCAGGGAGGGCAGGGCGGGCAGAACGGGCAGGGCTGCTGGGGGTGGGTCTGCAGCCAGCCCTGCCTTTCAAAGTCCCTCGATCCGAGGAGGAAATCGGAAAATATTTCAAGCAGCAGGAGGACGAGGAGGAGGGCTGAGGCTACTACCGCGGAGGAGGGACGGCGGCTCTCTCCCTGCCCGCGCATCGCGGCGGAGGGATGCAGAGGGAGAGGAGGCTGCCTGCGGGGCGGGCCGTCTGAGCGCATCCCCGGGGCGCTGCGCGCGCGCGTGTGTGTGGTGTGTGTGTGCGCGCGCGCTCCCTCCATCCCTCCCTCCATCCCTCCTTTCCTTCCTCCCTCCCTTCTCTCTCCCTCCCTCCCTCCCTCCCTCTCTCTCTCTCCCTCCCGCCCGCCGCCGCGCCGCAGCAGCGCACCGGGGCTCCGCCACCCGCCCCGCCGCGATGCCCCGCCGGTGCTGAGCCGGCCCCGGCGACGCCCGCTCCTGCCCCCCGTCAGGTAGGACCGAGACCGATCCTGCCCAGCTCGGCGGGTCCCTCAGCGCCTTGACACCGCTTTCTACACCGGGGTCGGAGTGCCGGGGGAGGCTGGGGAGGGGCCGGGATGGGGGATCCGTAGCCGTGGGGGGGCCGATGGGGAGGCGGGGGTAGGATGCTCACACACACATGGGAATGTTTTCTACAACCCAGCCACGGCACCTTTAGGCAGGCGAGGGGGCTCGCCCCCCTCCCCCGCCGACCAATCGCGACATGTCGCGACGGGGGGCGCAGCTGCGGCGCAGGGTTGCCTTCCCCGTACCCCAAGAGTCGGACTTTGCTAGGCAGGTGGGATCGGGCAGAGGGCTGGAGCAAATCTTCTCCGGGGGGGCTCACGGGCGCATCTCCCCGTGCGCGGCGGGGTGCGGTGCCTCCGCCTAGCGAGGCTGTGCGTGTTTCCAGGCTGGGCTGCTTTTCCTGCCTTGAAACGGTTCCCGAGGTGAGTGGTCGGAGGCACCTGCAGCTACGCTGAAATTCCCATTTTCGTCTCCAGCAGCATGTGTTATTAAGGGCTGGCATTAAGCAGCGCTCATCACGTAGGCTTTGTCTAGGTGGAAGCATGGCTGGGGCTGTTCCGTCATCTTGAGTTTAATTCTTTATTCACAGCCTTGTTGCTTCCTTCCCCACCGAGCCATGCAAAACAACTCTACACTCTGCTCTGTCTCCAAGGCGAAAGCAAACTGCCAAAATGTTGCAGAAATGCAGCAAGCACAAGGGAGAACTGGAGCCTGAAAATGAAAGCTGTAGTAAAACCACAAGGTCACAGGCGTGTGGGTGCGAGTGTGTGACTTCAGGGCTCCTCTTTGCTTGCGCTTCACAGAAAGCTGTTCCACCAGTCCCAGATGCTGGAAATTGCGAGTCAGGCGGCGGAAATGAAGGCTGAGAGAGGCTGGGATTCTCTGTGTGCTCTCTTGACATTTGCCTAGGTATTCATGTGCTTTTTGTCACCACCACAAAGAGAAGAGATGCACTTTTATTTAGAAAAGGGAAGCTGGGACACTTGTATGTTGATGCGATGGTGGCATCCAGGAAAAAAAGAGCTGTGCTATATGGCTTTGGCTGAGGAGATGCATATCACCAAAGAAAGGCATTTGTGGTCCTTTGGGAGCATCTATTAGTTATTTCTGTCTCCCCTTTTTCTTCTGATTGATTCTTCAGTAGCAGCTTTGCTCCTTGTCCAACACAGACATTTAGTCCAAGTAGGGAAATAATCTAACATTTCTAGAGCCATAACCTGGCAGCCAAGCCATGAACATTGTGTGACTCCTTTTACATCCCACCAGTTCTGTTTCTCTGGAGGCATAAACAACTCCGAAGTTAGTGTTGGGGAGCCACCTTTACCAAAGTTTCCACTGTACCAGGATTTGTGTTCAAGATATCTACCTGAGAAGGTTGGACGTACTTTTTATGTCAGGCATCTCTGAATGCTAACACCGAGTAGCACAGTTTTAATCTGATGAAACTTTGCTTTCTTCTTTTTCCCCCCACTTTCACTAAAGTTTTTGTGATCTATTGGCTGTGAATTGCTCCTAAGACTTAAATAGTTTTCTTTGCTAGCATTGCTATACATTGCACAAACTTTGGCTTATATGCTTGCTCCTGGGAGTCTCTGCAGCATCTTAAATGATGTTGTATAGGCACAGCCCCTTCTCCGCCTTTTGTGGTGTCCTGATCTGCTCAGGGCTTTCAGGGTTGCTATTTTTTGGCATTGCACCTAGGACAGAATTTGGTTTCCTGCTGTGGTTTTGAGGGGATACTGTCCTGATGTCCAGGGGAAAACTACTGTTCTCCAGCATCCCAGTGAAACTTAGATCCTGTAATGAAGCCCAGTGACCCTCAAGATACAAGCATCACTGAACAACCAACCAACAGGTTGGTCATAGACAACACATGTCTACGGCTGTCCTTGCGATGGGTATGGGGAACAGTCTGGAGTTCTGTTCAAGCTCAAGGTGCCATGATCTGCAGGTGCTCCCAGCTCATGGACATTGGTGCCACAGCTATGCAAATACTGGATGCACCTGCTCAGAGTACTCAGAGTTCTATGCTGTTGAGATTCTGGCATTCAGTACAGGCTGAGCTCACTGACCAGTCCTTCCCTTGCCAAGGGTGTGAGTGGTATCTCTCCAGCTATTTTCAGGAAGCTTGTAGGAACTTGGCTTTTTTCGCTATCTCTATCCCTCTGGTGATTTTAGCTGAAATTGGAAAGAGGGGGGAGCGATGTGAACAGACAGACAGATGTGGAAACTGTGATTTCATATTCCTGGCTTCCTAAGGAAACCTGGCTACAAATAGAAGTGAGATTTGGTGCTGCATAGAGCTCCAGGGGAAGCAGAGAAGGTGGGGGAGACTGAGGAGAAGGGAGGGTTGGTTAACCTTGTGTTTGAGGTAGGTAACAAATGCCTGGTGCACACCTGGGCTTAGACTCCCTTTCCTGAGATCTGGGGGTCTAAAAGCCAGGCATCTGCTCAGCACTAGCATTCAGCTCCCTCTAGAGTCAGCCGTGCCAGAGCTGTGCCTGTGGACGGTGACTCTGCTGGGAGGTGCTACCACCCTTCCCCAGCCAGGGCCAGTTACGCAGCTGATGGACGAAGCATGCCAGGGTGAGCCTTCACCCAGACTAACCTGCTCAGCTGCTATCTAGTACCATGTCCAAATTGCCCAGGTCAACAGCCTGCATTTGCCTCAGTCTTTCCCCATACTCAGATTTCTGTGGATATCTCCCACCTCTTCATCCCTGGATGGTCACAGGGAGGTGGAACTAGGGATTTGTCTCTGCTCCCTTGAAGCTTTCTGTTCCTGCATAGCCCAGAAGAGCATACTGCTGCACAGAGGACCCACATACAGCTAGAAATCCAGTGCAAAAATAGTCCCAGAGGGAAGAGCAGACAGAGGCATAGAGGAAAGCAACAGGCCTGTTAATTCCTCTCTTCTGGCCCCTTTGGGGCATCTCTGCACAGATACTTCCTCCCCAGGCTACCCAGAAGCTTCAGGCTTATTGTTTTATTCTTCTAGCACTCACAGGGGAAGCTCTTCCCATTTTACAGAGGGAGACATGGAGCACAGGGAGATAAAGGGCTGCCCTGATGTTGCAAAGGGAGTCTGGCAGCAAAGCAGCCTCAAAGCTGGCTCATGGAGACCAGGCAGACAGCATGGTGCTTAAATTAGCAAGGGAGATCCACAGGCAGAGAGGAAGGTGTTCACAACCCAGGAGGAACCATAAGGAAGAGCTTGATGCTGCTTGATAAAGAAGAGACCAAAGGTGAATTGTAGGGATAGAGAAGTGGTCTGGAGACAGCAGCAGTAGGAAGGGAGAAGTTTAAAAAAAAAACCAAACCAACCAAACCAAAAAAAAAAACAAACAACCCCACAGAAATGTAGTAATTTTCCCTTGCTTTTTATTTCCTGACATATTCCTTGCTGAGATCCTGAGTCGTGGGGGAAAAGGACAACTTGACTCTTGGTCTCCATGCATGAAAAGCAAGACTCTGATCTCCCTGTCAAACTCAAGCTCATTCTCTGCAAGCTGCCCCCAAATTCATCCAATGTGGTTGAAATTCTATGTCAGGGATGTTTTGTTTTCTCTATTTATCTGTTTATTTTGGAAAGTTGCTGAAGAAATTCTGGGAGGAGATTGGATGCTACATTGAAGAGATAGGATACTTGGAAAAATCACTTGCAGACTGGTAATTATTCTTACTTTTTAATGTCCTTTACAGAAAACAGGATGGCCTGATGTGTGTTTTACTTGATTGGCTTCATGGATGGTTTGTGTCTCTGACTATATTTGGAAAGGTTCTGATGCTTTTTTGTACTGATGCAATCAGGATGCTGATGGCCTGGAAATCATTTTCCTGATGTGGAGATCTGGAGGGTCATGGGCAAGGGATGCCAACAGGCTGTGCCTGTTTTGGAGTGGCAGAGCTGGGTGGAAGAGAGCAGGAGCCAGGCAGAGCTGGAGCAGGGAAGTGAGCCAAGGGTTTTCCAGGCTGTGTTTAAAGTGCCGTCACGCTGTGCAGCCCTGAGTGGCAACACAGTGTTTGGACTTGTGGCTTTCCTCCTCCATCCAGGTCTGGATATACAGCCAGTGTGGGGGTAGGGTCCTTTTCCTGCTTTGATGGGTAAATCTCACAGGTGTCAGGAGCTAAGTTTTACTGAAGCTGTGCCATGGGGTCAGTATCAAGATCAGAAGTGAAGCCAGTGGATCCCGTGGCTGCCTAGACAAATCTCCAAGCACCCCATATCTCCTCGCAGGGCTGTTGGCATCTGTTTTGTGTCCCTTGGCTGTAGGAAGCTGGACCTGGGCTCTTGCCTGATTTGCTGACTGATGGTCAGAGACCAAACAATTTATTTGGGCTTTTTTTTTCCCTACAGCTATGTCTTTTCTCAATACAGGCTTTGCTCAAGCTGCCTGCTGTAAAGGAGATTGCTGCTTTCTATGAAGCACAGGTGTGCAGGCTTCAACATTGCCAGAAATGGTCAGCAGGAGAGGAGACATTTACTAGCCCTCCAGAGATAGGGTGGTAGGTGTAAGTCCCATGCATGGAGGCAAGGTATGCAGTGATTTCTCCTGGGAAGGCTGGTTATTGCTTGCAGTAGAGTCTTTAAGTGCTGCTCTGCTGCAAGACAGACTGGAAAAGGGGTGCTGCAACTTGGAGACTTCAGGTCTGACTGTGGGGTAGGAGCATAGGGCATGGTGGGGAGGGGGACACATTGACCAGAAGAGCCTGCCTTTTGAGGGCTTGCTGTCTTTTCCCCAGGGACAGTGGCAGGAGAATGAGCAGCTGACTTGCTTTGAGGCTCTGTTTCTGTAGCTTGCAGGCTGGCCATACCTTGCAGTAACTACTAGCTGCTTCATTGTCAGTTTTTGGCCCTCTGGTTGAAGGTAGATCATCTTTCTCCTGCCCCTGACACCAGCAAAGAGTGGTTTGAGCTGCCTTCACTGTCTCTCTGCAGCAGTGCACTCTCACTAGGAAAAGACTGTCTCTGACTAGGGGATGGGGAAGGGCTGTCTGGGAGTCCCCGTGGTGTTTCATGTTGAAAAGCAGACACTCTCATGTGAAGAGCAAACTTTCTCCTGGCCCCCAGCAAGTGACCAGGCACCTTGTAGGGAGAGGATGCTGCTCCAGTGTCCCATACACCAGTGACACAGCTGTGAGAACACCTTCTCCCATATGAGCTGCCAGTAAATTCACAGTAATGGTGTTTGTTATGAGGCTGATGTCGCAGTGGGGTAGGCACTGTTGGGTAGCATCAGCAGTGGCTGTAATGTTGTGAACACTGCTGTGTTACAGCTGCTCTGTACAGGTTTTCTATTGAATGCTGGGAAAAAAGACCCCATGGAAAGTCTCTCAGTCACTCTCTTTGTGTGGCCACTCATGCCTTGTAAGCCCAGGCCATTTCCTTCCTTGCCAAATCCTTCTGTAACTAAAGTGTCTGGACTAGCAGTGTTTTTTCAGTACTCTTAAAAATAACAGTGCTTCCAGCATGTTGCTAAAAATCATAGACCTGTGTGTCATACAGTGGTGTAGGAAAATAATGGGAAGGGTCATAAAGGGGATATTCAAGGCTGAATTACCCCAGTGAAGATGGGACTTCTGAGGGGCTGCTGTGAAGAAAAAGCTGCGCTTTATTTAAATGCAGAGCAGCTTTCTGGCGTGCTTCGCATGCAGCGACCAGCCAGCCTGAAGGAGCAGCGCTGCCAGGGAAAGATCAGAGCAGAGTCTAAAAGGCTGTTTCCTCCCCATCTGGCAGCTCCTGAGCTGTGGGGCAGGATTATGACCTGGCAACATGAGCTCTGTCCTACCAATTTGTAAAACCTAGAGCTCCCATATCCAGCAGGGAGGCAAGTATCTCTGCAACCCTCCTATGCCTGCTCTGAGTAAAAACCGCCTTCCTGGTGTTTCACAACATCAAGGGTTGGAATAAAGGCTGGACCAACATCTCTTGTCTGGGAGCTACATCTGAACCGAGCTTGCCATTCAGCTTCTCATGGGCTTTTCTCCCTGGCTGTGCAAAATGACCTGCTGGCATCTCTGGGAAGCTTGTCCAAAAAGAGAAGGGACTCAGCTGCGACTTCAGGAGAACCCACATTGGTCTCTGTCTCTCTTGGTTAGCTCTAGCTCTCCCTGAGAGCTCTCCAGCAGCTCCAGGACAGTTCCACTCCTGCAGTGGTAAAAACATTTCTGGGTGCTGTCCCTGGGCATTGGGTAGTGCTGTGCTGGCCTACGATAGTGGTTTGGAATTTTTCACCACACATGTATGGCCAGCACAAAGCCAGAGAATACCCTGTGTTCCTGCCTTGTGCTGCCATGATCCATCTGACCCCAGGGGCATTGGGGTAGTGCCTCCAAGGCCATGAGCATCATGGCCGTCAGGGTTTGACGGGGCTGCCAGCTTGACACACTGTGCATCAGCACATGCACTTGTCTTTGATGTTGATGGCCAGGATGGGAAATGCAATTGAGACACCTTAATGAAAAGCTAACAAAGTTGGGTTTGGAGGGAGAGCTGGTCTTGTGATAGCCTTGCTTTTCATTGTAGAGTAATGTGAATTATTTGTCTGGGAATATTCCTACCACAGTGTGTTGCCCATGGGCCAAGACCCTAGGCAAGTGCAGAGTAAGAGGGTCTGTGGGGACCAAGCTGTTTATTTTGGATTGTACAAATAAAGAAATGCTGATAATTAAATAGCAGCTGCTTCTCAGAGATATTTTGTGTGTCAGGCTCTGGTTGCATGTATGTAACTAGCATGTTGTGGCCAAGCATTTTCTAACCCTCCCTAATTCCTGAGTCTCTCTGTGAATTGGTTTAAGTAGGAAAGCTGGTGATAGGATGTCAGTCTTACTTGATGACTACAACACACAATGCTGGAGAACATAGAACACAAAGGTGGGGGATGATACTGCTACCCAAAGAGGGCACATTGTCTGGTGGGTTTTTCTTCCAAAGTTCTGGCCATTTCTTACCCCTCTGAGCTCTCCAGAAAAGTTCTACATTCCTTGCCTCCTGCCATCTGAGGGAAAAATATTGTTTGTACATGAAGTGCTAGTTGGGAATGCCAGAAAGATGGATTGCTCAGATGCAAGCCTCTAGGCCTTTTTTCCTCCTGTTTAACTTAATATGGGACTTGATTTTAAAAAACCCAAACAAATAAAAAAACCCAAACCAGTTCACATTAGAATGTTTGAAAAGAAAAAACATGGCAAATAAAGTTAAATTACTTACTCATTTGATTTTATAGGTGTCTTTTTTTCTGGATGAGACTTCCAGTGCCCAAATCCTTTTAAGATTGTAGAGTTGGTCCAAAGTGTGATGGGACTCTCCTATGACCTAAATCAGTGACCCAAAGCATAATATTTTTTCCAGAACCATCTGTTTTCCCTTCTTGCCAAGGGAATTTCACAATGCCTGATTGCTCTGAATAATTGTACATGTGCAGGGATATGACTTGCCACAGGGAGAAAAATTAACTGAACAAGGGCAGGTGGATGCTCTTGAGCTTTTTGAAGAAACAACTATCCTTTAGAAGGAGAGGGTAAAGAACCATGCAACTGAGTAATATTTTATGCCCATAATGAATTTTTTTAAGCCTACATATTTAAAAAGGATGCAAAACTACACTTAGGAGCTATCTGAGATAAACAGAGTAGGTACCCAGTCTGTGTTTTGACAGCCCCTTTTTCAAATATCTCCATGACTTCATTTGGACCAGTGTGAAACACAGGAGTACAGATGCTGGGTGACTAATTCATGCTTCAGCTAAACTTCAATGACCGTGAATGCACATGTCCTAAAACAAGGTACTCTTTTTTACAAGCATCATGTTTTCAGGGTTTTTACTTTGGGTTTGTAAGCAGAGGCTGCAATTTGCATTTGGGGAAGCAGAGGGTACCCATGGCTGGAGAGGCAGCCTTTTTCCCAGCTGTCCTGTGAAAGAAGCCCTCTTCAGAAGGAAGGGTGAAGGTGTGCTTAGCCATCCCACTTGAGTCTCGATCACTATGACTGGGCCCAGATGGGATGCTGTCACTGGGTGCCACCTTTAGGGTGGTTAAGTTAGTCTGTGTCTTCCAGTGCATGCAGCTGTGAGTTGTCAGACCTGGTGTGTTTTTGCTGGAGATCAGGCAGATGGCAAATGGTAGGGTGAGACCTGCCAGGTGCTTTGAAGACTGAACTTGAAGAGGCATTGACTGTGTCTCCTGCTTGTGTCCCATCTCTGATACAGGCCTGGAAATGAGATTCTTCCCTTAGAATTTAAAACTTTTCAAGGCTCAGCTTTTTTTTTCTTTCAGGGTTGTGGGATCTTTATGAGCAAAATCAATTCAGCTTTTTATATTTTCCAGCGAAGCCAAGATATTGACGTAGTCATTTTCCTCTCTTCATACACAATTTTAAGTGCTGTGTGATCAAATTAACATGGATTGGAGAAGCATATTATAGCAAAGGTTCTCCTTGAGGAGAAAATATAGCTTTAATAACTAGGGATCTGACTTTTATTGGCAAGTAAAATTGAGAATGCAATACTGAGCATGCTCAGGTTTTTGCACTAAGCATCTCTTTGTACTTAAAAGCATCTGTTCTGGTGGTTTATGCACCGTTAACTATCTGAAAACCTCTTTAACAGCTCCTCTAGGTTGCTGGAAAATCCTGAGGCAGGACAAGGGCAAGTACAGCTGTCATGCCTGATGACTGATGTTGTAAATGCAGTGAGAAAGGCCCTTGAAGGGGAAGCCGTCAAAGCTGACCTAATGGGAAGAGAGCACAGCGACCATGTTTCCTCTCCAAACATGCCAACAGATCCAGGCTTCGATGCAGTTTTGGGAAGGTGTAAAGTGATATACTATGGAAGAAATGGCTCCAAAATCATTAATTACAGGTTCCCTTCTGGTGCACCTTATGACCAAGTTACCGTTAAGAATAAGGTTTTGCCAAGGCTTGAACTCACTTTGTGCAGATTTTTGTTATGGAGTAGATATTTGGGAGGACTGTGAGCAAGAAAAGGCTGTGAAATACATAGTTTACAGTGATTTGAAATGGCAAGTATAAAAATATTTTTTAAACTTGATGGATAGTAGGTTTCTCTGTCCTTTCCTGCTCTTACCCTGAATTCCAGTGAGTGCACTGTAATTTTGAGATGGGAAACACTACTGACAGCTGTGAAGCAGAATGATGGGCTTTAATAAGATGAGGAACAAGAAAATGCAGTTGAACAAATAGACTTTAAGCAAAGAGAAAGAAACATCATAGTAGCTAAAGGGGGTGGGTGCTAGCCCACTGGTAGCATCTGAATCCATCCTTGTTTACATGACTGAACTAGACGATTTCTATATGGAAAACATCAGTAATCATAACAAAATGGGCTCATTCAATGGGTCTTCTTGAGTAACAAGATAACTTGATGATATGTTTGGGAAAAATGGGAAATAAAGAAGGTGGAGAGGAAAACCTCTCATCTCTGGTTGGCCTCACTTAATGCATCTTTCCTTTTGTCTTTGCAGGTTGAGGATGTTTGGGACCTGTTTGGTGGAAGTGGCCATGTCGCAAGTAACTCACCCACCCACCTTCCCAGGGAGCTTTCGCCTCCTGAGCATTGTGCTGGTGTTGCTCTCCCACGCAGACGGCGTATGTGCGGAGAGCCCCAGTGAACTGCCAGTGAATGACACGGAGGAGTGCGCTGGCTCATACATCTGCAAAAAGGGTGTGATTTTACCAATATGGGAACCGCAAGACCCCTCATTTGGTGACAAAATCGCTCGGGCAACAGTGTATTTTGTAGCGATGGTGTACATGTTCCTGGGAGTATCTATCATAGCTGATCGCTTCATGTCCTCCATCGAAGTCATTACATCTCAGGAGCGGGAAATAACCATCAAGAAGCCCAATGGTGAGACCAGCAAAACCACTGTGAGGATCTGGAATGAGACTGTTTCCAATCTCACCCTGATGGCCTTGGGCTCGTCTGCCCCTGAGATTCTCCTGTCGGTCATCGAAGTGTGCGGCCATGGCTTCACTGCAGGGGACCTGGGGCCAAGCACTATTGTGGGGAGTGCTGCCTTTAACATGTTTGTCATCATTGCGATCTGTGTGTATGTGGTTCCAGATGGAGAGATAAGGAAGATCAAGCACTTGCGAGTGTTTTTTGTTACAGCAGCCTGGAGCATCTTTGCCTACACTTGGCTTTACATTATTTTATCTGTGTCTTCTCCTGGGATTGTGGAGGTTTGGGAAGGCTTGCTCACCTTCTTCTTCTTCCCCATCTGTGTGGTGTTTGCCTGGATAGCTGACAGGAGGCTTTTATTTTACAAGTATGTCTACAAGAAATACCGAGCTGGGAAGCAGAGAGGCATGATCATTGAGCATGAGGGTGACCGGCCCTCCTCCAAAGCTGATATTGAGATGGACGGAAAGGTTGCTAATTCTCACATGGAGAACTTTTTGGATGGGACACTGGTGTTGGAAGTGGATGAGAAAGACCAGGATGACGAGGAAGCCAGGAGGGAAATGGCTCGCATCCTGAAGGAGCTGAAGCAAAAGCACCCAGACAAGGAAATTGAACAGCTTATAGAGTTGGCAAATTACCAGGTCCTGAGCCAGCAACAGAAGAGCAGGGCCTTTTACCGCATCCAAGCCACTCGGCTCATGACTGGAGCTGGCAACATCTTGAAGAGACATGCTGCAGACCAGGCCCGCAAAGCCGTCAGCATGCACGAGGTCAACAGCGAGGTCACAGAAAACGATCCCATCAGCAAGCTCTATTTTGAGCAGGGTACCTACCAGTGTTTGGAGAACTGTGGCACTGTGGCCCTGACCATCATTCGCCGGGGAGGTAACTTGACCAACACAGTGTATGTGGACTTCCGGACAGAGGATGGTACGGCCAATGCCGGCTCTGACTATGAGTTCACTGAAGGGACAGTGGTCTTCAAGCCTGGCGAGACCCAGAAGGAAATCCGAGTTGGCATAATTGACGATGACATATTTGAGGAGGATGAGAACTTCCTGGTCCATCTGAGCAACGTCCGCGTGAGCACTGAGGCCTCAGATGAGGGCATTCTTGAGGCCAGTCATGTCTCAACACTTGCCTGCTTGGGATCACCATCCACTGCCACTGTCACCATTTTTGACGATGACCATGCTGGCATCTTCACCTTTGAGGAGCCAGTAACACACATCAGTGAAAGTGTAGGAACCATGGAAGTGAAAGTGTTGCGAACCTCTGGTGCACGAGGAAATGTTATTGTGCCCTACAAAACCATTGAAGGCTCAGCCAAAGGGGGAGGAGAGGACTTTGAAGACACCTGCGGGGAGCTGGAGTTCCAGAATGATGAGATAATGTAAGTCAAGTTTTTAATTATTTCTTACAGTCTCTGTTTCTCCCAAAATGAAATGCACTTGGCTCCAAGAGCTGCACTGGAGGTGTTTGGGTGCCAGCATATTGCAGGAAGCCATGAATGGCCATATGTGCTTTGGGGAGCCTGATATACTGCATTCCTCCCTTACTAACAGACCAGAGAGTGCCTGTCAGGGGCACTCCAGCCTTCCAGTACCAGGGAGTTGGAATTGATATGGGTGCCCACCTCCTGCGCCATACCCATGCACTTAGCAGACCTCTATAGCTTCAGCTCTGCAGTGGAGCAGAGAACACAACCGAGATGGCTGTGACTACCCAGTCACAGGACCTGTCTTGTGAAGGGCAAGAATGTATGAATTGTGGTACCTAGTTCATTTTTCCTCTTCAAGGTCATCTGGGACTGGGCTACAGCCTATCCTTACTGATGCTCTGCTCAGGGGTTTGGTGAAGGTCTCTTTACCTCCTCCTCTTCTAAAGTCTGCAGGCCTGGGTCATTGTCCAATACATGTCTTGAAAAAGTGTTGTCATGTATGTAGGGAAGTCTCATGGTTAGGATGCAACTCCAGCCACATTTGGCTGCTTGCAAGTGAAAAAGAGACTGAAAGATGTTGGAGGCTACTCTCCAGTGTTGCTGTGTGTTTGGTAGAAAAATTATTAGTTCTGTAGCCTTATTACATTATGTGGAGAATATAAATTAGCTCAATAAATAGTGGTAGAAAACATCTATCCTTAGGTATGCCATGAAGACATTTCCTTGCCCCCCTGGTGCTCTGAGAGGAGCAGGCATTGAGAGTTCTGTTATTCCAGCCTCAGGCTCTTCCTACAGTGAAGTCTGTGTTTGCAGATCAGTCCCTGCCAACAGGGACTTATCTCTGTAGCACAAAACCACTGCATAGAACTTTAAACAGTCACTGATACAGGGCACTGTTGTGCTGAAGGAGAGCTAAATGTTGCACTGAGTGTTACATATTGCGCTACTGGTCTCTTGGGAGCTGAGACAGACCCATAGCGAGTGCAGAGAGTGGTCCTCGCGTTCTGTTACGTGTATCTGTTGCATGTATCTGTTGCATGTGTGCACAGGGAGAATGAAACTTCTTCATAAAACTTGTTGAAGTAGCAGGGGGAAAAGGTGATTTGTGATTCTAAGGCTGGATTTATACCAGTTGGGATTTTGACTTCCCAGGAAAACGGAGCCAGAAGTTCACAGCTCCAGCAATCTGGAGGCCAGAACATGCATGTTGCTTACACAAGGGTCAAGAGAACATGGTTCCTGGCTCCTGAATGATAACTGTAGTAGAGAAGAATGCAGTTATTTGATTTTTGGTTTTGCATTTTGGGAGAAGCAAGGAGTTTTCTGCAGAGATGCAATGAACTAGGCTATAAGGGTATCTCCCAAAGGCTTGTTACTTTTTATCCAGGTCACTCAGCACTAGCAAAACTGGGCTACTAGTAGTTAGACTTGACATTTGTTCTCAGTTTCCCTGGGATGTGACATGTTTACATGGCAGACCAAACACATCACCACAGTCTCTTGAAACTGTGCTCAGGGGAGCTTGGACTCCCCCTTGTTTTGTATTCACCACTCTGGTCGGGACCTCTGTGCTGTCCTTTATCGCAGACCTGTGTCTGTTCTGTCTCTTGGTGCTCAATCTGTGATACAGGGTTCTGCAGTGGGAGGGTGATGCCTTCTCCCTGGCATCGCTCTGCCTAGGTGGCCTTGACTCCACTAACCTATTCACTGCTGACTTTTGCCAAAAGGCCAGTAACCAAGGGGCATGCTGGAAGTGACCTGATCACATCCTGTTGGATCTGCTGCCTGGCCTCCTGGCATGTGCTGGTGTGCCCTCACCAGGGTAGCAAACCTCCTCCTTCCTCTTTTTACTGGCTGTTAGAATGTGCACAGCAAGCACAAACCAGGGGAAAACAGCTTTACCAGAAACCTGAGTGTGGTTTTTTTCTGCGTGTATGCCATCATATCTCTATTGCCTTTAAACTATCTCTCCCTGTAATCACGGGGAGGGATGGTACATAGGAAGCACCACTTTAGGAGTTCAGTGTGGTGCAGATGAGGGCTTGGAGAATGGCATGTAAGGAGGTGGTGACTGCAGAGCCAGATAATGACCAAGGGGCTTTCTCCATTCAGGTGGAAGAGGACATGCCCAGAATGAAACTGAGTGTTCATATTCCAATCCATTCATGTGTCTGAAAGGCAGTAGATGTTAGTCTAAAACTTAGATGCTATGGTCTATGTTCAGGTGTTGGATGGTACAATCTGACTTGCAGAAGATTTCCTGCAGGTCCATGTTTACTTGGGCACAAATTTAGGGCTGCCCTGCAGCACAGAGGCAGAGTGATCCTCCTGTCACTGAGTTGTTGCTTACAGTCATCCTTCCTTGGAAGAATTTTCTGGAATGGTAATAAAGAAGATATGCTAACACAATATGTGGATTATAGAGCTAAAGCCTGTTTGCTCTGTCATTGCTTGAGAGTGCTGTGCTTCAGCTAAAACACAGTTATGTAGAATGGTGCAATTCCTAGCACAATTGATTCAATAAAGTTCTAAAATTTCAGGTTGTTTCACGCTCTGTTGTCCAAGAGATGTCTTTGCTGTCCTTTCTGAAGGTCTTCAGTGCCTCTTCAGCTGTGTCATTCAAGGCTGTATCAATCAGCTTGACAAAATTGAGTAAGATATGTTTTTCTGGGCCACTAATAACAAAGGTAGGGCAGTACAGGGAGACATGAAGATAAAAGAAAAGCATGCACAAGCCTCTATTACTAGAAGGTTGGCTTGCTGGTAAGTCACAGTAAAATTAGAAAGCACTGAGAGGACCCTGATCTTCTAGAGACCTTCCTGTGGTTCCCAAAATGCCTAATTACGTAACATGTTGTTTGTTTGCAATGTCCAGAGAGACTTTACCATTTGGTAATATGATGACGTCCCCCTTTCCAGAGTACACAAAATAGCTGTTTAACTGCTGAAGCCATGCTACTCCTGTTTGTTTAAACAAACATCTCATTCTGATGTTACCAAAAAAGATGTGTAATGGAGAAGATGTTGGTCCTCCTGTGAAACACCTTATCCCAGCTCTGCCTTTTTGAGTGACACTTTTCTGCTCCTTGTTCCTGATGCACAAGCTTGTGTGTTCAATGCATGCATGTTATCAAGTGAAAGAAATAGCATTCTAATGTGTTTTGCAAAGGAGCTACCTGGATTTGCATGACAAATTGTTCCAAGCTGTGTGGGAAACCTTAAGATGTTTGACTGGGGTTCTGGAAGGTTAGTCTCTGTGATGCTACATGGGTACCTGGGGCTCTGAGGCATTGGTGTATGACAGGTGCTATGATTTAAAGTGTAAGAGAGAGCCTTCCCTCTGGGGCCATCCTCAACAAGGTGGTTCCAACCTCATCTCACATCTCCATTAATGATTAAAGCTTTCTTGATGAGAACATAGAGAAGATGTGTAGTTGTAGGTTCTTCCTACCCACCCATCTACTACAGCTATTGTGATTGTAGAAGAGGTCCATGGTTCATTTAGCCAGTCTATTTTTATCTCCTGATTCAATGTTAAATAATTCAAAAGTCCAGTTTCCTATATTAGAGTAGGAAACACTCCTTCCTTCAGCTGATATCCCATCAGCTCTTCTCCTTTCTGTCTTGAAGCATCAGGAGGAGCACTTCTTCCAGATGTGACTGCAAAGCTGCTTTTGTGTTCAAAAAAATATTATTTTGTCTAGAGATAACATTGCAACTAGAGATCTATTCCAGATGTCTGCACACACACACCCAAAACAAAATGTTTTGTGCATTACATACAGTTATGTGGACAACCAATCAAACTTGTATTTCACCTACGCAGTCACCCCTGTAAATGCTTGGAAAATCTTATGTCAAATGGTCTCACTGTTCATAATGTATGGTTTAGCTGGTTTTGTAAGAGGTAGTTGCTGCAGATTTAGGAAGTGACACTCCTTGTCCACTGAATCTGACTTGTCCAAGTCAGCTTTGGCATTTCTTTGGAAGCATACATTTAGGAGCTGCATGCTAACAGAGACACAAACATCAGCTGAATCCTCTGACTTTTTTAGGATAAGTGTCCCCAGAAATCACATAGGTTCCCTCCCAAGACCCCCTTAAAAATGTCAATGTCCATATATATATTGTGGCAGGAGGAGAACCAAGTGGTACAGTTTTTAAGTACCTTTTCTCATTTCCTTAAGAAATTGAGTGAGATATTTCTAAAGAAACACCAAACATAATATCCTGACTCAGCCCTGGAGCCCTTTGATCTCAGTTTGCATCTGTATCTTGCAGCTTCAGAGAAAAAGAAATGCCTTCAGCATGGGCAGCCTTGCCAGTAAGATGCAGTTGAAGAGCAGGGTGTCTTCTGATTTGGTAGAGACATGGCTGTTAACCTGGCTGAGGGGGAAGCAAAAAAACATTCCCCCCTGCAGGTTTTATTGTTGGGCATATTGTCTTTGTGGTCCCACTTTGTTTGGCTGGAACAATGTGCATCGCCTCCCTCAACAGGCCCAGCTTGCACAGGGTTAATGTCTGGCGGCACAGTGTAAGATATGAAAATAGACCAAACAAAGATTAAACTCATATTTGGCTTGCTTCCAGAGCCCAGCTTGGGATTTAGAGAGTGTTTTCCCCTTGCTATTGGAAGTCTTGCCTGCCCCAGTGGGATTTGCAGGCACTACAAATACAGCCACCTGGATCTAGGGCTTGGATCTTTGGCAGGAGCACCCAGCACTCATGTTCCACCTAGTACAGGTCCATCTCATGGGAGGTGGCCACAGCAGGGGCCTGAGCAGGTGTGTTACACCTCACTGGGGCATGGCATGGGGGCCTGTTTCCAGAGGAGTTTTGAGGAGGAAAAGTTCTCTGGGCCTGAAATATATCATTGCTTTGGTTCCCAAAGGCCAAAAGCTGGTTGTCCCCTCTTCAGAGCGAAAGATACAGCTATAACAGGGCTGTCTTTTCTTCTCTTCATTCAAATAATGTTTAGTCTTTCCTGAACATGGCTTTATATATCCCAGGCATGGGCATCTCTCTTAAACTGCTGTGCTCTTGTCTCAGCTGCATGGACCACCCCACACATCTTTCTTAGGAAACAGCAAGGAAATAAGGCCATGTGGTTTTCACAGAACTTCTCCTTCATGCTGTGCTCAGGATGGGTCTCAAGCCCATGAAGCACATACTTGCAGCTCTGTGTCTGTCTCCAAGTGTCTCATGGCTTGATTGGGTCCTCTGCTCCCTGGAGTAAAACCAGTGGGTGTGTTTCTGTGGCATTTCATCATGGTGCTGCAGAAAAAGTTCTGCCTGTAGCTTGCCTGGGGAGAGTGAGCACGGGATGCAGACTGTGGTGTTTGCCCAAATAAGTCAGGAAATCTAGGAACTTGATTTGATGATGTCTCCTGTGGAGCGGCTTAGGCAGCAAAGTTGCGTTATTGGATTAAGTAAGTTGTGCCAGCACATCACTGGGGGTGAAGGGAGTGGGGGAGAAGGTTGAGGACAAGAGTGGTTAGCTGAAGAACTGACAGTTTTTGTCCTTGAAAAACCAATGTTTCCTTATTTGTAATGAACTGTTGTTGGCAATTTACTGCTGCCAGCTGCATCTCTGTGGTTGATTAAGGGAGCTTGGATCTTAAATATGTAATAACTCCCTGAAAGCCATTGAGAGGTAGTTATTAGCTTCATCAGGGCCTGTGTACACATCCACTGTGCTCCTTTATGAAAAGGCTACCTATTAAATGCATTGTAGTAATTTATAAAATGCAGGATCTAGGCTTGTTTTAAGAAATTAAAACAACAATCCTAGCAAAGCTTGTTGGCGTGGGAAAGTTATCTTGGAGCAAAACACTGCTGAGCAGCTCCTTGCTGGGAAGACAAGAATGGGAGATATGAGAAGTCCTGTTCCCCTTTGCAGACCCCTTTTTGCATGGCATGTGCCTGAGCATTGCTGGCAGCAGCACTGGCACCAGTAGTGATATGCAGGTTTTGTCAACAGAGCTGGCATCCATCCCTTTCCCTCCTGTGCACATGGGATCCATTGTTGTGGCAAATCCTTGAACAGGGAGAAGTAATTCATTAGTACATGTGATCCTGATGCAAGTGCACTTCAAGCTGTGCATCTGGCTTGGGAATAGACTTATTTCCTCTTACACTTAGCCCTCAGGTTTTAAACTCAGTGGATGGCACTCAGTATACTTGCAGCAGCAAGGCTGAATTTGTGGGCTTAAAACAAGAGTGACAGAACAAAAAGCAGACAGCTGACCACAGCCAGCATCCAAGTATCTGTGCAGATGGGCAGAGAAACATCTGCTCTCATCCAAAGCCAAACAGAGAGAAGAAGCTGGACCTGGCAGACAACTGACTGAATCAGAAGCAGACCCTCCTCAGGAGGAGAGGCTGAGCCCAGAGGCATCATCCTACATGCTGCAGGCAGATGGAGTGTGATTGGCTAGCTCTCTGCTGACAGGGGGATGTGATGTTGCTCTGCCCTTGTCAGGCAGGCGTACCAGAAGCGATGCACAGTCTTCCATGTCTGGATCAGGCTTGTGTGTGTCTCTAGTGGCTTTGCTCACACCAGGGACAAAATCATGTGTTCACTAGCAAGGACATACATATCACTGCCATGCAAGTGGAAAGTCACCTATGCTATCCCTTGTCTGTGCTCATTCACCTGTTCTCCAGCACCATAGGATAACTGTTTTAGCTTAACATTCACAGGCTGGTCTTTCTGAATCACCTGTTTCTTCAGTACTCTCATGTAAGAGCATTGACTAACAGTCTTTCACAGCCAAAGTGTTTGCAATGGCTAGGTGCATAGCCTCGCTGCACTGGTACTAGTGGGTATGTTCTCTTCTTTGCAGTCTTGGGCATGGTTGGAGTTAAGGTCAGCCCTCGCCAAGTCATAAATGCCATTTAGCCTGAGGACATCTTGGGAGATATTAAAACCTGTACTAATAAAGTTTCTGACAATGACATTTGAGGCACTGTGCTGGTTTCCCAGAATGGCAATGCTGGATCCTGGGTGACAACAAATAATAATGGCATTCTCTGTTTTAAAAATATCTTGGTGTAAGAGAGAAAATATTCCCACTGCTGTGTAAGTAAGAGGGTAACCAGTGTGGGCCTCCTCCATCCAGTCCCTATATGGTTCCATTTCCATAATGTCTGGACTCCTTCCTACACAATCAAAGTAACAATAAAATGTGTTTGGCAATGAGAAAGAAAGCAATAACAAAGAATGAGAGCATGGCTGGATCTCCGTGAATTGGATGCTGGAAGGAGAAAGATGAAACTGATGTCATATGCCTGCCCCATCGGAGCAGAGGCCTTGCCAGAGAAAGGTCCTCTGAGTGCAGATACTCTCAGATGGCTGAAGAGAGGGGTAGGGACCAACTGAGTGGAGTCCAGTGCAGAGATACTAACTTTGGGGTCTTTTTAGAGGTGGTTTAAATTTTATGCCACTGTTGTCAGCAAGCTTCTTTGCTCTTTGGAGGGTTTGAGAGATTCCTTTGTGTATTTGCTCCTATTAAAACCCTGGGGTGCAGTAGTCACACACTGTGCTATTTTGGGGTCATGTAATATGGCTCTAATTCAGTCACAAGCCCAGAACACCCTGTGGAGACCCTTGTCCCAAAGGCCAGATGCACTGTCACCAGGTGGCAAAGCTGTTGTCTCACTGGCTGGGACATAAGAAGGACATGAAGTTTCTTATGGGTCCAGAACAAAACAAATAAACAAAAAAGGATTCATTTGCTCTGAATTCTTTTCCAAATTCCTTTGCTTGTTTCTAAGTAAGAAACTGATTTTGAAATGTGCTTGCGTGCTTGTGGTTTAATTTGTTGGTACACATCATCCTTAAGAAAAAAAGTTATATGTTCAGTCTTTGCAAACAATTTGAAGTAGAAATCTATTGATCCATTATTACACTCATCAGCCTCTCAAACTGCTCTGATAGGCTCACAGCTCCTCAGTCTGTGCAGGCGTCCCCCCTGCCTGCCCTTCTCCCGCATGCTTGTCCCCCTGTCTCTGTGCAGCTCATATGGCTGTGGCTCTGCCATCCTTCTCCCCCAAAACCTTACCCATGCATCCTGAGCACTGCTCTCACCAGTGTTGTGACAGATGACTTATCCTGGCATGCCTTTATATAAGGGCGAGCAACACGCTTGTCTGGAGACTGTGGACATTGTGCTCCGAGGAGCTGAGCATCCTCGACCACAGCCCTCCCTTCCCTCTTGGCAATGCCATTGTGCAGCCCAGGCTCTGCTGTCCTCACTGCACAACTCTCACACAGATTCACAGCCCTGTCACAGCATATAAGGAAAAAAAAAGTCAGTTCTGCAGTGAGGCTGGAATGAATCAAGCTGCAGTGAACAGGGGAGAGACACCCTGGTTTCATTGAGAAGAGGAGCCTTGACCTGAAATAAAACCTGTTACTTTGGCTCAGGCAGGTAGGGAGCAGGTTTTACCGGGTGCCAGAGTCTGCACAGGAACCAAGTGTTTGCTTCATCCAGTAGATTTCCATTCACACTTTAGTTTTGGTTATTGAAATTTATCTTCCTCCTTAGCTTAGTCTGGGTATGTGACTGGACTAGGGGAATAAGATTTCACCCCTGCATAGGGTAAAAATACTGTAAAGAAAGTCGGTATTAATGCCCCAGGCACAAATCATCCTACCACAGGGTAAAGGGAGGGAAGAATAGCAGGAGATTTACCTGACTCATGAGCTCTCCAGTGACCTGGAACTCAGAAAGAATCATACAAAAACCTGAAAATGGGTCAGTTTAGTAGGGAGGATTGTAACAGAGCAGTGTGGGATTGTTGAGTCCCAGTCCAGCTGAGCATGAACTGGACAAGAATTAGATGGAAAGCCACTATTCTGGACATTGACACCTTAGCAGTGCAGAGGGAGAAGGAGAAAGGACCTGAACAACAGATTCTACTGATGCCTTAAAGATCTTAAGGCATCACTGCCAAGAAGCAGGTCTCTCTGTGGATGTCTGTGTTCATGAGGCCTGTAGCTGTAGGACAGAGGTGATGTAATCTACCTGTCCTCAGACCAAGAAAACACACTGAAATCTAGCCTAGCATTGTTAGGGGATGCATGAGGGGCTCTTAGGAAACCTCTGGAAGGTTTCCTGGGCAAGAGGTGACATGTGCAGGCAAGCTCAAAAGCTGCCTTCAAAAGCAGCTCAGCCAGATTAGGTCTGCTTTTGTACCTTAAAGAGCCTAGAATAAATCAACACGTTATTTGTAAGTACCTCAAAGATAACAAGGAGATGAATAACAGCCAGCATATATTTGTCAAGAACAAATCTTATCAAGCCAACCTAATTTCCTTTTAAGCCAACCTTTTGGATAAGGGAGAAGCAGTGTTGTCATATCACTGAGTTTCAGAAGGGCTTTTAATGTTGCCAAGTTCAGTACTGTCATAAGGAAGCTCTGGCTAAATGGGCCACTGGGATGATGGGGTCTAACCTGTCTGGAAAGAGAAATGTATCACTGGATGAGAGTGAAAAGGTGTTCAGTAGGTTTGTGTCCTGAAATGGAGCTTGTTGGGCATGGGAAAGAGAAATTTTGTGTTTTAAGTTGCAGATAGAAAGAGTATAGAGGCTGAAAGTGTTATGAAAGGTAGGATGGGGATTTACAGAGATGGGCTGAGAG
This sequence comes from Pithys albifrons albifrons, assembly GCF_047495875.1. NCBI lineage: Eukaryota > Metazoa > Chordata > Aves > Passeriformes > Thamnophilidae > Pithys > Pithys albifrons. Next base: position 105,435,994 of record NC_092459.1, read on the forward strand.
TTAGCATGAAGAGAAGCAAGACACTGTAAAGTGTTTGTGCAAGAATAGTTATAAGCACAAATTCAAGGGGGAGGGGAACAACTGGGTTGGGAGGTGCCATTATGACCTAGCAGCCAAATCTGAACTCACAACATCATGCTCTTGAAATGAATGAGAAAAATGTCATCCTGAAGATATTCAAGGGGAGGGTAGCCACTTTCAGGCTCTCTCTGCGCAGGTGTGTGCAGCTCTGAGCACTCTGAACACAGAAGAGGTTTAGAAGAGTCCAGTGGAAAGCATAGAAAATGGCTGGTGATCTGAGAAGCATGAGCAAGGTGAGAAACTGTGAGAACTGGGAGTGTTTAATTTAGGGAGAGGTATAGGGAAGGTCTAAGTCATGAGCTAGGTAAAGGGCAATAAGATATTCTCTGTGTCTGCAGGGTCCTGAGGAAGCAGCAGAAGCAATTCAGTTTAGTCAGGAGGGAAAATTTTCTTTTAGTACAGAAGGGTCCATTCAGAAGTAGCTTGGTGGAGTGCACAACTCCTGTCAACAGCAAGGAACGACTTAGGAGACATTGCCCAAAATTATATCAGATGTATTGTCTCTTTAGGACACATTGCATCAGATGAGGTTTTGGCAACCCTTTCTCTTCTGTTGTTATGTGCCAGCCAGGCAAAAGCATCCATCATGTGAGGTGCACTTTAGTCAGGTGGCCCCTGTCCTGCATTGTCTTCTGCAACAGATGTATGATGGGTTAACATGCAAAGCAAGCTACAGATGGAGCAGAAAGACCAAATGCATACATACACATACAACCTTCACAGGTTCTGTGTGACCACCCACGCCGGGCTCTTTGTTCACAAGGGATATCTGGGACAGGGCCAGTGCTTGCCTGCTGTCTGTCTCCTTTGCTAATAATTAGATGCAATCCAAGCTTCCCTGCAGGAGAGCCCTGTCCCCTTGGGGGAAGAAGCAAGGCTGCACAGATAAAGGAAGCTAATTAGAGGGTAAGAGAGCATGGGTACCAAAGCCTCAACTGTAAACTTTGAAATCTAGATAAGGGAGCAGTATTTAATTATATACAATTAAAACACCGTATCTCAGCCCCCTGAGAACTGGCAGTCTTGGAAATCCCTCACAGAGGTGCTAACGAACAGGACTGAAGGCAGCAGTGGGCTAGGAGCCATGCTTATCAAACTGCCTGGGAAACACATCTTAAGAGAATAGCTAGGAAAATTCCCTTGGACCACTGTATTGTTATTTCTGTATGATGTCCTCCCTCTCCTAGGGCAGGTAATGGGAATCCAGACCTCAGGAACTGAAAGGGAGATTGCTCTGCTCTTGCATGCAGCTGAGCAAGACCATTGCAGACACCTATACAAGGAGAGGCTATCCTGAAAACGTAGGGGAAGTTGGAGAGGTTTGTAAATACTTAGTCTGAAAAAGAGAAACAATCTTTGTGCCCTTTTCTCCCAACATACAGGAGAAAACCCTCCTGTCCCTATGCCTGCCACCTGGGCGTGTCCTAGTATCTTCAGGGAGGACCATGCCGATATCCCCCTATGCTCCACAAATCCTGCAAAATTATCTTCGGTTATGTTCCTACAAGCCACTAAAGCAGCTGCTTCCCCTCCCTGTTCCTTTGCTGTTTCATATACATAGTCCCTGACTTCTGATCCTTTCACCTGTCCTCTTCAAGACAGAAGGGCAGCTTGGTTTCCATGTAAAGTGCCTGCCTTGTGTTCAGATATTCCCTGTTGCACTTTTCCAGCTAAGCCAGCAAGCTTTCTGGACTGCAGCAGTAGCTTTTATTCCATAACTGTTGCTGGATGTTAGTGCAGAACCACAATGAAGGAAAGTTTGGATGGATTCATATCATCTAGCAGAGTAGAACTGCAGAACTAGCCTGAAGTTTTCCAAAATTCCTCTTCCTCAGCAACTTCAAACCCTTAAAGAAGGCTTTCAGTTCAGCCCCAGGTGTCCAAAGAAGTGGTCCCTGTTTTTATTTGTAAACATAAAGTGCCAGAGGGCTTCTACCTTCTGAAGGCAGTAATTTTAAAATGCACAAATAAAATGTTAGGGATCCTTTTCTTGCATCCTTTATACCTGTTCTTGTTGAGTAATACACCTAGTGCATGTATCTCATTGTGCAGCTGCAGTGCAAGCTGCAGGTTGTGCCTGGAGTGGGAGAAAATGACTGGAACCTCAGGCAAGGAGCCATAAACTGGTGCTGACCCTCTTGCTGACAATGGGCATGGGGATCTTCAGCACCGGACAGGGAGTGGCCAGTCACCCAAAGACTCTGAGAGAACCTAAATAAACAGTGAGAAGACCCCAGACCAAATATCACCATTGGACCAAGGCATGTGTAAAGGCGTGTTAAGAGTATGTGAGGAACAGGCACACAAACTGTAAGGGTACAAAAGCCAAGGGTTTCCTTCACTGACGCTGGAGACAGCTGTTATGGTGTCACTGCTCCACAATTAAATTACTTGAACTGGACATCTGGGACTCTGCTACAGGAAACTTGGGGTCAGCTCCAGGAGGGAATCTTGTCTGACAGTGAGTGTGGTGTGTGGTGGGAGCCAAGGAGGGCATCCCTGGGTTCACTGGAGCTGCCCACAGCGAAGGAGCTTTAGGCCCAACAGTTAAAATCTTGAGAGGTGCAGGTGTGACTCCCTGAGTGCCTCCTAAATGGTCAGATGGGACAGTTTCCTAACAGTCTTTTTGCCTGGTCTTTGCCCTCAAAGGTTCAGCACAGAACCTTTCTCCTTTCAGTGTACAGAGCCCATGAGTCACATCTGTGATGTTGTCACAAACAGCTTCCCTAGTGATACAGCTGCTTAAAATGTTACAAGACCTGAAAGTGATGCCAGTGCCATTGAGGTTCATTTTATTTGTCTGAGCCTTTTTGCTGTTTTCCCCTGCTGTGCCAAGAGCTAAAACCTCAGGGCATGCTTTGCTCATTGTGTTTTATGTGAAAATTAAATTACTTGTTGAATCCCAGAGCTCCAAGAACTGGAGGTTTAAGAAAAGTGCTGACTAATATCAAGTGTACCCTGTCTGATCCTTAGTGTGCCACAGAAGAATTTGCCATGCTTTGGGGGAAGAATTGCTGTCTATTGCCAGCCCTGCAAAGCTGAAAGAGGAGCTGGAAGGCTTAAGTTGCTTCTCAGTTCAAGTATTCCTACATTAGTATGAATGAGCATGTTGGTCTCTTGCAAATACACAAACAGATTTCTACAAAACACTTGCTAATGAACCAAAACAGCAGTTTGTCCTTCCAGTGATTTGTGGGGAGTCAGTAAAAGACTCAACCTGGGGAGCTCATTACACTGCTAAAGGAGTGCATTTTTAGGGGAGATGCTGGGAAGCTGTTAGCTGCCAGCTGTGAGGCAGGACGAGAGGCTTGGCAGTGCTGGAAGAAAACCTCTGAGAGGTGGCATCTGCTGCCTCTGTGGGCACAAGCACAGTGCCCCTCTCAATGGGGCAAGGCAAGACACACTGCGGTTGTGGGGCACAAGAAGTGGTGATTTCCACCCCCAATCACTGTAATCTCGTGGCCAGGCATGCTGATATTGTGCTGGGGTGTTCGGTTTCTAATGTGAAATGGAGATGAGTAGAGTCCAGCACCATTGAGAAGGGAGAGCCCCAGCAACCTCCTTGAACACTTAGTCACATGCATATTGTGAACCAGAGACCTGTTGGAAAATACAGGCAGACTCGGGGTTTAAAAACCAGACAGTTAATCCTATACATCAAATGGAGTGTGGCACTGCTCAGCCACTGCTCTGCTTCATGGGCACAGTTCATTTGTCACCTGCAGCTGTTACACAGCTCATCTACAAAGCTAATCCACTTTCCTCTTGGTGTGAGTAGATGGGCTTCCTGATGCAGTAACTGCAGCCATCTCCAAAAGGGATGCATATACCTCAAGGTGCACATATACCTAAGGGCTGCATATGCCTTTACCTAAACAGTTAGAGTAGGTGAAAGACCAACCAGGAAATGCATGTATGGGGATGAGGTGGGGTGAGGTAAAAGGTGAATGCATGATGAAAATTTGGGAAGAAGGAGTGGGAGGGAAAAATGAAAGAAGGGCCAAAACACAATGAATGGTTCTTCTCCAGCTGCCAGTGAGCACTTGCAGAGCTGCAAAGTGCTTAGGGTCCTCTTCAGAGGGCCCCTACCCCATCAAACCACAGAGCAAGGTTGTACTGCTCAAGTTTGCAACAGGTAGTTCAAAAAAGCTGTTTAGCTCTTGCTGCAGAATGAGTTTGACATCCATGTCTTAAATGCATTGAGCTGATGTTGCACAAGTTTCAGCTTCAGTGTGTTTGCAGGGAGAACCCTGGCTTGGCTCTAGGCAGCAAAGGTAAAAGCAATGAGAAAAAGAGAATACTTCTGGCCTTGCCAAGAAGAATCACTTGCACAGGAAAGGGAGAACTAAATTGATTTGAATTTCCCTGCTGTTTGTCAGTATTTCGGTAGTCACACTCTGTGTGGATGGATATATGCAAGTGAGAGAGGAAAAGAAAAAAGATAACATGAAGAGCTCCATACTAAATATTGTGTTAACCCATTTCCTCCCAGCTAGAGCAGAGGTTTAAAATTTCTTTGCTGTATATGAGGGGAAATGTACTGATCTGTGTGAACCATATTTATTAGAGAAGAAAGCTTTAACTTTCAGGAAAGCTGGAACCGAATAAACCAATTTGGAAGCCTCGAGAAATTAATTGAAGTTTGGGACTGCAGGGGGGGGAGACTCTGGAAACTTGAGAATTTCAGACTAAGTGTTTTGAAAGCCCCTGCTAACAGCAGCTGTGACAGAAGGTGAAGCAACAGCCCTTCAGCACCTCAATTTCTCTGAGAAAACCCATACATTGGAAAGGCATATATTGTCAGGCAACTCATGCAACAGCTCTTTGCAAGTAAGAATTTGCTTCTAGCACCCTAGTTATGTGCCGGAAAATCCTGCAAAGGAGCAGATGGGAGTTGCAAAGCCACGTACCATTTTTGGACCCAGAGGTCAGTGTGATGGTGATCTCCACCAACACCCACAGGGAGGAGGACATAGTGCCTGCCCTTCAGCACTTGCTGGGTATAGTGCCCTTTGATTTGTGGCATAAGTTTTATTCATTTTTTCTTTTTGAGGTTAGACACATGGACTAATTAGAAGAGAACTGGTGAGCTCAGCTAACGCATTTGAACACGGGTAGCTTTAGGCTTGCATTTGGGTCATTAAAAATGAAGTAAAATGATGTTCTCTTTGCACCAGTTATTGTGAGCAAGGGCCTTGATTTGGCAGCAGTTATCTCCCCAACACCACTGCACTAATGATTTCTAATACAGAAAGAGCACCATGTCATTAACCCAAAGGGGTGGTGGGAATCTACTGCAGGCAAATGAGAATCTGAGACAGAACCAGTTTATGTCACTCCTGTAACAAACCTGGCATTAACTGACTGAGTTTAAACCCTTGGGAAGCTAGAAGGCAAAACATTTGCTAAGCCATAAGGGGAAGCCCTTCCCTCATGGACATCCTCCCAAGGGTGGAGGCATGCTGCAGTATGAGCAAAGTGGGTCTGGAGATATGCCAGGACAAGCCTTGCTCTCTCCTACTCCTACCTCCGTTTTTTCATCAATCCCATTACACAGCAGATCAGGCAGCCCTGGCGATTACAAGTGAGGGGGAACCAGCATAAGGATTTCCTCTTCAGGTTTGTCCAGGAGAGGCAAAACCCAGCTTGGGTCTCAGGACATTCTATTGATGTGTACAAGAAATTTGAGTGACTGACATTTGAGAAAGATTTTCTTCATTGTTCTGTGGGATGCCTCTGCTGGCTGCAGGCAGATTTTGGTTGAGATGGAGGCCACCAATTTAGAACATAAATGGTAGGGTGTAGAGAAAAGCTTCATCTCAAATTAGTTTAAACTACAAATGCAACATAGCTACGTACGTCAAAGCTGTTAGGGAGGGCCTGTAAAGATCATTCGACTTATCTTCCTGTGGGACCAAGGGTATGCAGGCTTGTTGATTGTCATTCCTACAACAGCTGAAAATGGGGAAATGTTTGATTGAAGATTTCCCCCCACAACTACCTTGTTGCATTTTCTGCTCTTGGAAACTTCCCATAAGCATACCTGCTTTTCATTAAAAACCTGGAGGAGGGGAAACCATATAGATTTAGAGGGGTTGTTGGCTTGTATTTTACAGAAGAGATTTGGTATGAAATAAATTGCCACTCTTGCCTACTTCAATCCTTGATGACAGAAATTGACATTGCAACACTACCCTGCAGAGATTTACTGTGCTGGGAGGACCCTGGGCCAATCTCCTGCTGTGGGGGTACAGTCTCATTGCTTGAGGTTACATTCCAAGGGAGGTGAATGTTTGCTTGCATACTGTGACAGTGGAAATGGCTCACATCTCTTGAGTTACAGAACAAAATTACCTTCAATTTTTTCCTCAGTTGCTCTGTGTCTTGTAGCAGTGCTCTCCAAAGGTGGTTGCAATGCAGGCATAAATAAAATTCAGCATGTGCTGGGACTACACATACCTGGAGCCATAACAAAAACCTTAATGAGTTAAATCAGAGCTTTTATTATCTGATTTCTCATTGTCAACCAGTTTCTTGCATCTCTGTAGATAATTAACGTGGAAAATAGTTCACGCCTTCTGGAAACTGGCTGCCTTTTGAAATTCTCCCATCAGAGATATTTCTTTCAGGCTTGTACTTCTTTTTTCTCATTATCTTGTTAATGGGACTGACTCCGCCAAGTGGAGAAAGGAAAACGTATTGGCAGGGTTTGCCTTTGCCTTGTCGATATGGGCACTGAGGCCTGGGGAGCAGCTCCTGCCAGGTGAAGGGAGAATAATCCTCTTTCTGACAGAAGACCTGTAAGGGTGGTTGCAGCCTGGTAGAGGGAAGCAAGCTGAGCCACAGCTGGGGCTGAAAATGCCTTGAAGCAGGAGGGCTAATCATGTGGCCACCGCTCCTGTTGGTAGGCTCTATAGCTGCTCTTTCAGCAAGGGAGTTCTTTTCAAATCTCAAAAATTCTGTCTGCAAGGGCACTGCATTTTTGAAGTCTATAGGAGTATAAAAGTCTGCAGATAAACCTGAAGAGTTTTCCCCAGTAGCTAAACCCCTGGGTTATATCTGTTGAAATTGTTGAGAGAAGATCCAACAAATATTTATAACATTCAGATTTCTACTGTGGATGCTGCATATTCACATGAAAGAGCAGGGTACAGCTCTTGCTTCTTCATGCAGCTGAGGAGTGCTGAATGAGCCTGCATGCAAATATCACTGTGCGCTTTTGGGGATTGGTCCTTTTCCTTTCCAGCCTTGTGTCTGGTCATATCTAGCAGATGTGCCTTCCTTTTCAGATCTGTGCTTCCACATTTCCTGTGCAGTGTTTGGAGTACCATGTGTTTGGCAATGGTAGGCAGGCAGGGAGGAATGTGCACTGGTGTTCAGAGGTATCCAGGCTTCCAAGACTTGTGGAATGAGTGTTTACAGCCAAGAGCTCTCACATAAGGAACCTAGGAAAGGTGAGAACCTGGAAAGGTGAGCAGTCATCAAGGTCTCTCCTCACTACACCTAATCCTCCCCTGGGGTTGGAAACCCCTTTTTCCCAGATACCTCTTATCTTTCATCATAGTTCCACTGTCCCCCCCTCAGCATTCCCTCTGTCCCACTATTCCAGTTTCCTCTGCTCATCTTCTGAGTGTCATGGGCTTAGGGGAAGGAGGCTTGTATCCTGCCTCAGACCAGGTGGGCCTGAGTCATCCTGCCCCAAAATGTGTTGTGAGTACCTGCACAGGTGTAATGTTGCTCCTAGTTTGGCCTTGCAGGCTTCCTGCAGAACGAACTGATGTACATGAGGCTTAGTTGTCAGAAGTCAAAAATTAATAAATGAGCTGTGTTTTACTGGGATATAAATCGTGCTCCGGGCTGCACTGGGGTGTGCAGTGGTGCATGTGTGTACAGCCTGGTGCTGCCTGCAGAATGAGCTCCTGCTGTGAATGCACCGGCACTGGTTAGATAAGCCAAATAATGCAGCCCACATAATAGTAACAACTACCACACGTAACTACCAAAAAGCTCTTGGGGGGGTTCTATTTCAAAGTACAGTTCTCAAGCCTGCATCTCCTTATTTGCCATCACTGCGAAGAGGTTTCCTGTGTGCGATGTTTGTTTCCACCCTGGTAACTCACCAGCCATGGCATAGCTAGCTGGCATTACTGCTGCTTGGGCACTGACTGAGACCAGAATTTAGTTGGTTGGTGGTTTCATGACCATGGTCTGCTGAAATATAGCATGAGTTACTGAAAGGAAAACAAAAGAAGGTTTGTATTGAATAGAACTGGTTCTCATGGTTTTGACACCCCATATGGCAGGGACATATGCAGAAATGAATTTGCTGCTGTTTGTCTAATAACAATAAGCAGGTTGAGACAGTATATTAGATCTCACAAAAGGAAATGTGACTTTTCTGTTATAATCCCTGTTTTTTAATTAAGATGTTCACTGCTGTTTTCTTGAAACTCAGTTGCAAATAATGGGAAGGCATTCAGTTGAGATGAAAAGGAAAGTCTGCTTCAGAGGCATATGCCTGTCAGACTGCTCCGTGAAATGACCTGTGCAGAGGCTGATGTCTTGATGAAGACCAAGCATCGTACATGTTGGCATTGTGAGCTCCAGCACCAGGCTCATACATGTTGGCAAACTCACTTGACTGGTCTGCAATTAACATTATGGGTGAGCTGTTAAAAGCCTAGATGCAGCAGGCTGAAAGCAGGAATGCCAGCTCTTTTCTTTTAAGCATGACACCATCTCTATGGTGAACAGCAGTGTCTTGGAGAGAGAAAATATTTATAATCACAAGGGCAAAGCTGTTGATTCTTTAGGGACCATGAACCAGTTCTTTCCCCTGTAAGAAAAGTCTGCAGTGCTGTTTTACAAGCCTGTCTGTTCTTGAGCATAAATCATGGAACCATAGATAGACTCATAGAATGGTTTGGGTTGGAAGGGCCCTTAAAGATCTTGTTCCAACACCCTTGCCATGGGCAGGGATGCCTTGCACTAGACCAGGTTGCTCAGACCACCATCCAGTCTGGCCTTGAACACTTCCAGGGATGGGGCATTCACAACCTCTCTGTGTAACTTGTTTCAGTGCCTCACCATCCTCACAGTAAAAAAATTCTTTCTAATATCTACCCTCTTCCTTCAGCTTAAAGCTGCTACATTCCTACTCCATGTCTCACCTCAGAGGCAGCATCACTACCCTCGCAAACCACACAACAAAGCCACAAGCAGTGACTCTTCCAGCATTTCGGGAAACCTGAAAGCCATGAAGTAGGCAACGGTTTGCAAGCTGAAGGGGAAGAGAGGACGGAGCTGTGGTGCTAGGTTAGCAAATGCATACTAAAAGCGGAGGAGGGCAACAGGAAAATGCTGCTATCCCAGCCAGGCTCCAGTTTGTGCAGAAGGACTTTGTGCTAGGCCATGTGCCTTGCACTGGGGGCCAAGCAGCTGTGGAAGCACCTTTGTGAGTAAAGTTCTGTAGCTCATTTCCTGCTGCTGAAGAAGAACACATAGGGGTGTCTCAAAAAAAAGAAAATTCAGAACTCCTTCACAAAGGGTAAGTCACAGTCACTAGTGGAGTCTAAAGCAATGCATTTCAATGCCTTGTGATTTTCTAAGTCCATTTTCATGCAGGAGTTGGTTTTGCTCTCATTTTTGCAAGGCTGATTACCAGAAAACACCATACCCCTGTTCACTGGTGAGTGTCTTGTAAAATGCCCCACCTTTGCTTGGCAGTGCTTTACTGCAGGAGTGCAGTGGGTCACCCCTAACTTTGCAATAGTTAATAGTACTTGATAATTCCCAACTGTTGTCACAGGCACATGAGGCTGGGGGATGTCTCTGTGCATTTACAGAACGCTGCACTCTGCCATACACGTGGCTGTGAGTGTGACTTGCTGAGACATCCCTGGGAGACCAGAGTTCTCTTAATGCAACAGCATGACAATCATACTTGAAAGCTAATTGACGATACGGGCTTGCTAATTCTACAGAGGTTAATGGATCTTCTTGGAGCCGTGTGTATGAGGATTGCTAGGGACTTAGCATCTTTTTCTCCCCTGTGGAGTTCTTTGACCATATATAGCCAAGGTATCAACTTACAGGCCTGGGATTTCAGCTTTCTGTTTAGATTTCAGATGAAAGGCTGCAGTTGGAAATTATTGTTATAAATATTTCCTGCTATCTGGTAGCAAGGCTGACTTCAGTCCCTTCTAAGGAATTCACCATAATTATCCTTTACAACAGCTGCAATGAAAACTCTGCTCCTGGCAAAGGCTGGTGAATGGAGCATGTCCTCTGGCTGCCCTGGTGGGATGGAGCTTCACCATGTGCCAGGGAGTTCTCTGGGGTGTCCTGGGTGAGGGTAGAGCCCTGCTGTGACTCGGGCTGTGATGCTGCCAGCCTCGGCACCCGGGGCTGCAGCTCTGTTGGTTTGCTGTGGGACCGCTGCTAGGGCAACACAAATGTATGATGTCATGTGCTCCAGCAACACTTACAAGCCAAATAAAGTGCATCCAAAGCCCATGATGTTTTTAAGTGATGTTTTCAGGCTGTCTGCAAGGACAGAAAGAGGAGAAGCTGCTGTTGCCTTTGCAATCTCAAACCTGCCTGGTCGCTTTCTCCTTCCTGGGAGAGTGCTGCTGGCCATGGGCTGGCCAAGGGGTTGGTGGAGTGGCTAGGGCTGGGCTAGTTTACAGAACTGGGGTTTGAGATGCAGATGAAACTCCTTTGCCCCATTCTGAGGCTTGCAAAGGAGATGGAATTGGTCAATGGAAAGGGCAACCTGCTAGTACCTTCTGCTGTGGACACACAGAGTGTGGGAGGTGGGATTGAACAATCTCCACACTGTGAGAGCCAAAGTATTCACCTGGGCCGTCCTCCCTCTTGGCCATCAGCAATGAGTTCCCGGTGTCAGGGAAGGAAGGCAAGTAGGTGCCATCCAGCTGTCCTTATTTCATGAAAGAATGTGTTCAGGGCATAGGCTGGACATTTCTGGAGGAAACTTTCTGTGGTTTCCATTCTTAGGGAAAAGTAATGAGAGCAGTGGGCATTTGGGGCCATTGTCGCCCATTTGTAGAAGCCCCAGGACAGAAGCCTGGGTAAGTGCTTTCAGTCTCAGTTGACTGACCAGTTTTTTGCCCAAATGCTCAAAATAAGAGGAAGGAAAAGGTCAATCACCCTGCCCAGGGCTCTTCCTTTTTCATTTTCTCCTTTATCTCTCTCTCATCACCTTTTAAAATCTCTTCATGTATCAAAAACCCACATCAAAACTGCCAGAGCTGCTACCACATGCAGAAGGGCTAAAAAAAAAGTAGTGCAGCAAGATCAGTTAGAAATCCTGACTCCCAGGGCCTCTGAAAATTTGTGACACAGAAATGCTGCACAGTTGTGCAATTTAGTGCCTCTAAAGAATACATTTGCTTAAAAAAATCCATCAGCTTATTGCATATATTTATAGTTAGCTGCAAGCCTTTCCAGTGAGAATTTTAGAATTTATTTTAAATTAAAGTGACTAGCATGACATACCAGTACTTAGCCTTTTAACAAAACATTTTAGTTGTATAAATACAGTTGCTATTATTAAACTCTAGGGAAAGCCAGCAAGCTGCTCCAAATAACATCCCTCTGGTTTGCCTGTCCGAGCTCTTCTGTCCATACCCAGAACATTTGAACACCTTGTTGAACATCAGGGGTTCATTTTATTTGCTGTTTCCTTGATGGCTTTTGAAGCTTGTTTGAAACTTTGATTCCCCTTTCTCTTCTTTTTTCCATTATGTTATGTTTTATACCTTTTTCCTTTTCCTTTAGGCATTTTTATCTTTTTCCTCACCCTCCCTCACTACCCAGGGAAACCCAGTTTCCAGTGCTGCTTTCTGGCCTTCTTTCTGAAAGCATCCAGAAACCTGTTTCCTAAATCAGTTGCTGGGACTGACTTTAAGGACAGCACAATTGCCCTCTGGGTTAGCAGAGAGTAGGGATATTTTTGTGCATTGAAAAAATGCCTGTAGGTGAGATTTTAGGAAATCTCTATCTGTTTATCCTCTTTATTTACATCTTTCAGAACTGCCAAGCAAGAGCAAATTTCGATGCGTCAGAGGATATAACACCAAATACATTGCCAAGAGAGTGATGGACAGACTTTGGCTTCCAATGAGCTCAATGCAGGGAAGGCCTCCTTTTTGGGCACCTCCCCATTGAAAACTGTCTATAGGTTAAAAAACAGACAAACAATGGCTGTGGTTATTCCCATCTCTTCCACGTTAGGTTTTACCCAGTTCATTTCCAAACAAAAGCTGAGCAACTTTTTCTCATACAGCTTTTAAGCCTGTGTGGCTGCTAAGAGAGGATGCAATAAATCATCCAGTCAATTAACAAGGGGCTTTCTCCTTATTTGTAACCTCCTTTCAAAGCGAATGAGTATGACTGGTAATGAAAGGAAACATATGCAATAGTTTAAAAATAGGTGTCTGAGGGCAGTGAGGAAAATCCTTGTCCAGATGTGTGTGGTTCAGCATCTCCAGTTTGCCTGACATGGTAAATGGGAACCCCTGTGCAAAGGGGCTGCTGCCCCTAAAATGTCCCTCTCAGCTCCTGTTCTCCAGCATATGCACCATGGAGAGAAAACCAACATACTACTGCTTGTGTTCCCATACTAATCCAGCAGTGGCCTTTTGGGACTTATGCAGCCCCTCCTGACTCTTCTTGCTCTGAAATCATCCTACCTGTGCTAGGAATCCCCCTGCTTGCTCATCCTCTTGGTACATGTGGGATCCTTTCTACACGGTATGTTACTTTACACTTTAACTACAGTGGGTTCCTGAGAGCAACCACATCAGAGTGGTTACCCCTACTTTGTTTCTGCTGTTCTTCACCTCCTCTGCAGCTGTCTCCACCTGGCACCACATGGGCCACATGCTTCTGTCCTGTCCCCCCACAACCTTTGTGGCACTCCCCTCCTGTGCATCACCTCTCCACTTGCTGTCACCCAGCACCCACAGTAGCTTATTGCTTTGTATGAGGGAGCAGTATTTTCACATCCAGTGACCAAAAGCAGGGCCCTGCCATGCCAGCACCATATATCTTGCCCTTGCGGGTGTGAAGTGGAGGCACAGGAATCTGGGACCAGCCTCCAGGAATCTACTTGCATGCATCATTGCTGCAACTCCCCTGCCAGCCAGTAGGCTTTGGGGATGAGCTTTCTGAAATTCAGCAACCCACAGGTGGGATTTGAGTCTGCTGAGAGGAGGAAAACAGCAGCTGTGTCATACCCACAGGCTTCTCTTGCTGGCTTCAGTCGGCAAGTGTCTCCTGAGGGAAACCAACAGATATTCATAGGGTTTCTAATATGCTTTACCATTTTTTGGATTGAAAGATTGGGTTCAGCTCTACACACTGCATTTCAAACCTGGAATAGAACTTCATGGGTTTGGGGAATAGTTTGGTTTTTTTATTAGTTCCTTGAGATCTTTCATATCGCTTGACACCTCCCTCCTAATGTTTCAATGTGCATTAAGAAGAAAAGCCAGGGCAGCTACTCATGGCTTGAAGATCCTGAACCATGTACCTGGGAGATACAGGGCTTTCCTAAAACCTATGAGCATTGTTTTGATGGTCCAAACAAGGGCATATCTATATCAGGCTGGATGGACAGGATCCTTGACAGCAGAAACACAGGGTATCATTGTCCAAAACAGTGGGGTCCATGGTGTTCCCCTGCAAAGCCAGGATTTTCTGTCTGTGACACACAGTGGAAGTAGAAAAGTTTAATATTTTAGCATTTATCTTTCTTTCCAGCACAGGACATTCAGAGTTATCAGGAGCATTCTCTGAATGTAATTTCTGTTTGCTTTGTCCTTATTCCAGGTTTTCTTTCTTTTTTTGACCTCTCTTAATTCTGACAATTTAAAGGACTCTAAGTGTAATTAATGCTTCAGAATTAAAAGCAGACAAACTTAGTTATGCTCTGAAATAGCTAGAACTTTGCAATTATGGGGCAGTAATTCGCTCTGTTCTTGTCTGAACTGGTCGCTTTGGCCCATCTCAGCCAATATGCCCTGAGCTGCTGTTTTTCCCCAGCTCAGGAGCACCCACACTTTCACACTGATCAGCTTCCCTTCTCACCACAAAGAACGGGGCCTGGCAATGCTACCACCAGTATGATTAGGGCAGTAATCCATAATAACCAGTAACCAGAAAAAAGGCAAACACTCAAGCAAGTATGGGAGGAAAGAAATCATTTAATCCCTGTAACAATCACTTTATTGTTGGGTTTTTTTAGCCTGGAGGTTTCCTAGCCCTGGTCTTCTGATGGTTCAAGAGATAAAAAAAGTGTTTCTGCCATATCTGTAGTTTTAGTACTCGCCCAAGTAATTGCATTGGTTGTAAACTGTGTGGTAATGAGCATGTGTACAACTGTGATGCAGAAAGCAGAGCTAAATCTGGCTGAGGGTGCCAAGCAATATGCAGTGCAGAAGTAATGATTATTAATAGTATGTGTTGACTTAGGCTGATAATGCCCCAGAGCTTTCATTCTCTGTATCTCACCAACGGGAAACAGACACTTGGTGCAGAAGACAAATACCTTGTAACTAGGAAACTGCCTTTGCCTGGACTTCCTGGGGGGCAGCGTGTCCTTAGAGACAGCATTTCACCACGATGGAGCCTTTGGGGTGTATACTGAGTGGAGGGAAACCAAAATACCAAGGCAGGGGATGGTGACCTGTGTCTTACAATTTTTTTTTCACAAAGAATTATGGAACTGCGTTTGGATGTGATAAAGGAGACACAATGCACAATGCAGATTTGTCTATGGGGAGGACTCTTGTCTGAGTATTATGGGAATAATTATATTCCCATAACCAGAGATAATTAGTGCTAAGCCCTGTTTTTGGAAGCACATGCAAGGTGAGGTAGGGAAATATTAAATAGGGAAAGTTATTACTTAGTCTAAAGATAGAGCTCACTGAAGAAAGTGAAAAGAAATTTAACTGGGAAAATGCAAACCTCACAGTTTTGAAATAAGAAAATGCTAGAGTAAACCAGGAAAAATCCCTAAACCAACTCAAAACCTAGAATCTTCACCTTTTCTTCACTTTCTGACTCTTCTTCAGTCTTTCCAAACAGGACCATAGGTGACTATCCAGTCCCTGGGAGGAGTAGGAAAGAAATTCTTTACTTACTTTCCTTCATAAACTGCTCTCTTTTTCTGCTCTCCATCTTTTCCAGAATTCTTTGGGTTTATGGGAAGAAATCTCTGATCTGACAAAAGTAAAAGTAAAACCATAGCTGTGATAACTTGCAGCATTCCAGAATTTAGAAAACTGTTTAGCAAAGGGAAGTAAGAGAGCAGTCTTTCTTCCCCTCCATTTTTTTCAACAGTTTTGAAAAATTAATGAAAAGCTGGAAGGAAAGTCAAAGAATGGATAGGAATCAGCAACAGTGAGGATGTAAAGTAATGGCAGGAAAATAGATATTTCAATATTAATAATAGATATAATAAGAATGCTGAAAATAACACTGTAAAAATTATTCTGGGAAAATGTGGTATTTAAACATTTTGTTTAGAGAATAGAAAGGGCCTGACATTTTCCGAAAATAATTGCAAGATATGTTTTGGGTGATGAAAAAACTTTTAACAAGGTATTTTTGGCGGGCCTGATAGTACATATTATTCCTCTAAAAAGAGTTGTGAGCATTTGTAGAAAATAAGGAAGTTTTCCTTAAGCCAGAGCTGCAAGTGGCCTCTGCTCAAATGTAGTGATTTATGCTGCCTTGCTTAAGGATCTGAGATCCCTTATATTCAAAAGGAAAATTGTGAAAGGCTCTGACCATAAGGGAAATTAGTACTTCAAATATGAAATTTAGAGCCAAAATTGTTACAAACAAAGGTATTTCTCATTGCAGGGCACTACTTCTCATACCATGTGAGCTGGAATTGCAGTTGGTAGAACAAGCAGCTAAAATGTGATCTATGGTATTTAGAAAACTTGCACAAAGCAGTGATTTTCAGGGGCTGTGCCAAACTTAACTTCACAGAGCTCAAGAAGTATCACCTGCAACTCAGGGCCATTGGCATCTTGTTTAGTGAAACCTTTTCATAAGGATTTCTCTATCTCTTTGTCTTGGCCTGAAGAAGGCCCCTCAGAGGCACTTTTTGGCAGCGGAGAGCTGTTTCTAATAAGCTTTCCCCTCTTCTCCAAGAGTATGGAAGCTGTACCAGTGGTGTCCATGGCATGGCAGCAAGTCATGTAGCTGGCCCTCTGGCTCATGGCCCAACTCTACATTACAGCAATGCCTGCAGGGACACTGGTTATGCTGAAGAGAGCAGCCTTGTCTTCTTCACTTGGAGTTGAGAGAAATCTCCCTGCTGACGTTTCTTTCAGTATGGGAAGCCCTCTGGGAATCACATTTGCACTCTCCTTCCAGGCTTAGTTCAGAGCACACAGATGTGCTGACACAGAGTGATATACAAGAGATAAATATGACTTCCACCTTTTCCCCGACTCATCCACTGTATCTCTGTGTGTCTCCCACCACTAGAGGAATTGATTTCACTGCAGGACTGAGGGGAACAAAGACCCTGGCAGCTGAGCTTTCCCAGACCTTGTTTGTAAGAGATGGAGGATACAATGACAGACATAGCACAAATGCCTCTTCTCTTCTAGATATTAACAAAAAGTGACTAAAAACCTGTGCTTGGGAGCAGAGCCCTAACTAACTAAGAACTGCAGTAGTAATCATGGGAGGAGTAGGGTTTTTTTGTTACTCACAGTTGTAAACAAGTATCGGGGATCACAGCATGGGTACCCATAAACCAAATGATCATTTGGGTAGCTAGGGAACAAGCACAGTCTTTTAAGAAACTTCATATTTGAGCCTAGGTGATTGGTCAGGCATCCATGGGCTTCTGTCCCGAGAGGCCTTAAGAAGTGGTATCATTGGTTTCACAAGTTGAAAACAACCAAAATTGCTTTTGTTGCAGAGTAAGTGCTTTGGATCTCATTTTCCCACTGCATATTGTACTTTGCAGACTAAAAAAGACATGAGAAATAGAAGTGACTGATTTTTCCATTCCTTAAGCTGCCTCCATGTGGGTTGATTGCTCAGGGGATTTAAAAGCAGACTGAAACACAGACAAATGCTGGCTTCATGTACACTCTTAAATATTGCTGTGTTTTGAATTTTATTAGAAACTTGGCAGGCTTTTGCTTGAGCTCTAACTGCCTTTTCTGCCTTCAGTTTATCAGCTACTATGTCTGGTTAAAGTAATTGTCAAATTAGTAGCTGTCACCCAAGGTGAATTAGACTCAAAATGGTACATGCACAAGTGAGGAAACCCATTCTTGAGCATGCCTTGTACTGTCAGTCCTGCTGTGCTTGGACAGAAAGCTTAACCCTGGGAAAAGCCAGGATCTTCTCTCAGTCATGTTCTCAGAGTTCTGCCCAGACACCTTGCATATATATACTGGAGAGCATATATATTCAAAGGACGGGATGAGATAAACCCATACATCTGTCAGAAAGTAAACACAGCCTCGTGATCTTTCTGAGCTGACTGCAGCTCTAAATCCTGCCGATGAGGCAGCCATAATTCCTTGTGTGAGGCGCTGAAGACAGATGTACAAATCCCAGTTTAACATGGGAAGTAGGTATTTTTCCACTGCTCCAGAGAAGCCTTGGACTTGTGAAATCAGTGCACTTTATTTGGTTTTCCTGCAGCATGTCCTGTTCAGGGTCCAAAATGCAGGATGGCAAGTGCTCCTGGATCTGGCTGATGAGGTCTCACAAACTCTTGGGATTGTGGAAGACATGAGCAAGTTGGGGAGAAGAGATGGATGCAAAACTGTTGGTGAAGGAATGCAATTCCTTTGGAGCAGCATCAGCCCTCAACACTTTGATGACCTAAAGGAAGGAAAGGAAAAAAAGCTGATTGATAACTGTTGATGCTATTAATGTGACAAGATGGTTTCTTGAGGATGGCTCATGTTTGGGAGTCGTTGGCAGTTTGCCCACCTGCAAGGGAGGTATTTGTGGTCTCCATCAGTGCAAGAGGAAGAAACTCCCTATTTGGTTTTTACTTCCCACACAAAGAGATCCTATGCTGGCGGGTGTGCAGACTCACCACTTGTGAGGAATTCAAATGCACCTCTCTGCAGCAACGTGATTTTCTGTGGGAAAGATAGTTTTGTTCACCATATAACTTCGGGTGCTGCAAAGTATCCTTGCCTTGAATTTCCCCCAGGATAGAGCAAGCCTTAGTACTTGCTGAGTGTGACTAAAGGAAATGCTAAAGACCAGACTGTGACTGGGTGGGAGATGTTCTACTGGACATCCCATATCCTGTCCTCAAGTGGTCCCACAAGCTGGAAGGAGTGCTGGTTTTGGTCTGCAGCAAAAGTTCATTTATCCTGCAGTACTGAAATGAGGATCTTAAGTGAATTAAAAACCTGTGGTATATCAACCCTCAGCTCTCAGATCTCAGCTGACTAGCCATGGAGCTCATCTGCATCCATGAGAACAGGCAGTTCTGCTGACCCCAAGTCCATGCTGGCACCAGCCTCTCAGTCAGGATGAAGCTTTATAGGAAGAGTGTGGGTTTGATGCTGGTTGGGCAGTTACAGTGTTGGCTAGAGGACTCTTCTGTAGCCTGCTTTCTCCATGGCCCTGACAGTTGTCAGTACTATCTCTGAAGCAGCAAGTCAGAGGCATCCACCTGTATCTTCCTGTCCCCTGATCCTGATGGCAGGACACTTGGAGAGAGCAGAAATCCGTTTGCCTGCTATTTTCTTGACTTGTGGATGCTAGTGCAAATGGCATTACCTCAGGAATGAGGACACAGTTGTCCTTTAGGGCACTGCAATACAGACCTGCCTTGGGAAAGCAAGGTCTTTGCCTATGAGGCTGCCCCAGCTCTCTGAGACAGTGCTTTCATCACACCACAGAAAAACCAGGCTTCCAGGTACTCTATTGAAATGCCCATGTCGCCCAGTCTCAAGGTGGAGATGAAGCAAGATGAAGTGGAGAAAGGCAATCTGTATCCAGAGCAGTTTTAATAAACAAAATTGAAAAGAAATCACTGCAGATGTGATGGCTTTCATCCATGCTCATCCCCTCATTCTGCTTTCCTTTATGTTTGCTAATTTCTCTGCCACAATGCACTGTTATCCTGGTTTACTACCCAGCTGGTGGAAGCTGGAATAGTTTCTGATTCTGCCTTGGAGAAGAGCTATAGTGGAACAAACCAACCGTCTTAACCTGGGAGAATAAATCAGGAAATGAGAACTGGAGAACCTGAGACTTTTGATGTCGCAGAGTTAGGTGTACCTAACAGCAAACAGCAGAGCTCCCAGCGCTTTGGCATATTTGTGTGCCCTCACCTCCCTATAACCACCTGGAAACTGAAAGCCCCCTGTCACAGTGCCCGAAGGCACCCCCTCCCTCCCCCCGGAAAGGGGATCTCTGTGGCCTGCTCCTCCCCTTCTGTCATTCCAAAGAAGTGAAACAAGGTCTGGGAAAGCAGCTGGGTGCTGGAGACCTTAGGAAAAGTGGTTCAGAATAGAAATGCTCTGTGTCACCACAGCCCTCTCGGAAGCCATATTTCAGCCAGGAAGGGTTTGTTCCCCTCCCTTTACTGACAAACCCCAGCAGCAGAGCAGGAGAATCCAGGGTTTGCACACTTCCCTGGACAGTTTTTGGGTTCTCAGATCAAGGGCCGCTGTTTTTGCCTTGTTTTTTGCCATCAGAGATGTGGGGGTTTCATTTGAAGCAGATGGACAAAGGCAGCAAAGCGCAGATGTTTCATGGTCATGAATTTGGAGGGAAGACTGGACTGTGCTGTTATTTTCTCATACTTGGGAAAGCCAAACTTCTCACTAGGTATGGCTTGGTGTGCTCCTGGTCTTGCATCCAGCCAGCCTTGCTTGCACAACTGCACTTGCAAATGTTGGCTATGGCGCAAGAGCTGCTGAGTCCAGTCCCGGACCCCACACTCCAACAGAGCCAGACAACCAACAGTTGCAGGGACTCCCACCTGCAACCAGCCAGGACCTATGGCACAGAGTTTAAAAATCATTTAATTGCTTTAAGTTATTTTTTTAAATAGAAGACCCCAGGCACTTATGTCCTCTTTCATAACAAACCCTTCTCCTCTAACAAATGGGTAATTCTCATGGTGCTGTTTTACAGCTATTTGTGGCATAATAAAAACCAACTCTTTAAAGCTTAAAATCAGCTCTGAGTGATGCTGAAACCTATAGAGCAAGAGATGCTGGAACAGCAGGGCTGCCTGGAAATGTCATAGAATGGAGAGTTTCACTTTGGGGCTGCTGGTGAAATCTGCAGCCAAAAGTCTGCCTGCTGCTGCTGAGCAGGAGGCAGATGAGCTTGTGGGGGCTGAAGGATGTAGCTGCATCAGGCTGCAGAGCTACGTGAGAGAAAGATGAGTTTCAGGAAGTGGCTCTCCTTGTGATGAGGAATGACCCATTGTCCCCATGCCCGAGACATATCAGCCATGCCAAAGTCCAGGCAGGGGTTTTCTCAGGCAGTTTTCCAGGGTTTTTCTGCACACAGGGATGTAGAACAGAGAGTGGCTGGGATGGTTCCTCTTCAGCACAGTGGACTGAAATGCAAGGCAGTGATCTAAAGCAATTTGAAGACGTTATCTCCTGATGTCTTTCCCTTTGACATGAACCCATCTCTCCTGGCAAGAGCCCAGGAGTGCACTGTCACTTAGAATCATAGAATCGTTAAGGTTGGAAAAGACCTCCTATATCATCGAGTCCAGCCTTTGACCAAACGCCACCATGCCAACTAAACCATAGCACTAAGTGCCACATTCAGTCATTTCTTGAACACTTCCAGGGATAGTGACTCCACACTTCCCTGGGCAGTCTGTTCCCATGCCTGACCACTCTTTCAGTGAAGAAATTCTTCCTGCTGTCCAACTCAAACAGCTTGAGGCCATTATTTCTTGTCCTGTCACTAGTTGCCTGGGAGAAGAGGCTGACCCATGCCTTGCAACAGCCTCCTTTCAGGTAGTTGTCAAGAGTCGTAAGGTCTCCCCTGAGCCTCCTCATCTCCAGGCTAAACAACCCCAGTTCTCTCAGCTGGGCCTCATAGGACTTGTGCTCCAGCCCCTTAATCAGCTTTCTTGCCTTTCTCTGGACTCATTCAAGCACCTCAGTGCCTTTTTGCAATGAGGAGCCTGGAACTGGACACAGGACTCAAGGTGTGGCCTCACCAGTGCCTAGTATGGAAGGACAATCACTTCCCTAGTCCCACTGCCCATGTTATTTTTGACACAGACCAGAATGTCATTTGCCTTCTTGGCCACCTGGGCACACCCTGGCTCATGTTCAGCCAGCTGTTGACAGCACCTCCAGGTCTATTTCTGGTGGGCCACTTTCCAGCCACTTTTCCTGCAGCCTGTAACGATATACGGGGTTAGTGAACCTCATACCCTTGGCCTTGGCCCATCAATCTAGCCTGTTCAGATCCCTCTGCACAGTCTTCCTGCTCTCCAGCAGAAGCTTTATAACAGCAAGCAGGACTCACCTTGCAGGGATGGGCTGGCTCATGCTCAGCTGCCCCCCCACCCCAAGGCTCCTCCACCCAGCAGCTTGGCTCATAGGCAGAGACCATGCTTGGGTATGAGCTCTGTTCACTCACCCGCCATACAAGGGAGAAAGGAAGGGCATCTTGGGGCCCCCATGCAGCATAGCTCAGGCTTTACTAGAGCATGAACCACATGTACATCCCAAAGTCAACACCCTCCAGGAATGCCCTAGCTTCCCTGGTAAGATTGACACACTTGCATGTTTTTCTACAAATGCAATTAATTAATTAAGGTTACCTTTGATGACCAACATTTCAGTGTGGTTACATTCCAAGTGCTTGGTCTCTCTCAATGGCGGATACCATTTCCATTAGGAATTCATCTTCTCCCTCAGTTGTCTCAGCCAGGTACTAGGCTCAGAGAGCAGGAATCTGCTTCTCCCCAGACAGGACCTTCACTGAATGCTGTCTCTGTGCAAGCGGAGGAATATCAGGGCTGAAGTCCCAGGGGCCTGTCAGTTCTGGATAAATGGTCACTATCAATCTGACTCTATGAGTGCTTTGCAAAGATCCAAGTGCCATTTTGCCACATCAGCCTTGTTATGCATTTCCAGATGATCTTGCTAGGAAGCACATGCTTATGATGTAATATGTCCTGCACTGCACACATGTGCTACACGTGCAGCAAAAGTTTCCTGTTGCAGGTAGATGCGAAGATGCAAACTCAAATCCTTCAGGAGAATAAGGCAAGTTCTTTGTTGGCTTGTCCATGTCTCTGCATTATTCAAGGAATTCAAAGTAGAGAGTATGTTACTCAGGGACCCTTAGTGAGAACCCAGAATGGAGGTGGCCTGGTAAAAAATCCAGGCTGCTTAGGAAAGCTGAAGCAGTAGGATCACCCTGGGCAGATAACTGGGGAGGCTCTGTTGAGGAAGCAGGACTGGTATGTTGGATAAGGTCAAAGAAGTGGGTGCTTGTAGCTTCTGCACCTGAAAGTATGTGAGTTTGCTATAGGTTCCGCTTTCAGATATTTTGTTTCCTGAATTTCAGCAGTATTGCAGAAATCAGTGCTGCTTTGTACGATTTAAGTCAGTGCCTCTGGCCAAATCTGGTTTTGAATTTGAGAACAGCTATCACCCAGCACAGCCCACTTCTTGAATTTTTCAGTTATTTGTGTCCATTTAGGGCTTTACACATCTGTGCTTATCAAGTGCTCCCCAATTATAGAAATCTGGCATACAGAATCACTTGTCTCTTTTGGGACTAAGTGAAAAACTTGCCTTGTGTTGCCTGGTTTTGGCAGCTCTTCTCACCCTTTCATCCGAAGCCCCTGAGATGTCAGAAGCAGGGATGGTTCCTTGCACACTGCAGATGGGCTGCTGCATGACAGAAATTAAATGACTCGTCTTGTGTGTAACCCAGAGGCTCAGCTGAGTTACTCATCAAGCCCTTTATGAACCACTTTGTAGACTGCCACTGCTGCTTATTACTTATGATATCTTACATTGTCTGATGAGTTACAGTATTTTGCCTGCTGCTTCTTCCATCATATTGAACTCTGAGCTGCTTTAGTGTATCAGGCAGCTTCCACTGACTCAGTGCAGCACAGCCCTGCCAATGTAAAGTTTTGAAGTGCACTGTGCAAATGGCTGGGTATCTAGAAGCTAAAAGGTGTGGGCTTCTATCGTGTATCCTTAGAAATATTAAGCTTGGTGGGACTTGGGTAAGGAACTTTCTCCAGCTCTCTATCTGCATTTTAGAGCTAAGCATGCATGTGTTGGTCATGAGGAAGCACATTCTCTGGCTGATCTGCAGGGTGTTTAGGTCACTAGGATTTTATATGTATTTTCTGGAGCTTTGAGGTTCATTCTCTCATCAGCAAATACAAGTCTGCACAGGAATGAAAGGCACTGAAGCACTGGAAAAGAGTCTGATGGAGACTGTGTGGGAGAAGCACTGATATGAAAGTGTCTAACTTTGGTCATCACAGCGTGGTGATGGTGGGGATAAGAAGATCAGCCAAAAGTCTCTTACACTGTGTGCTGCTGGCTGTTGCTGCTCTTTTAGAAGAAACTGCTCTGTGCAAGGGGAAAATGTTGCAGCTGCTTTCTTTGAAAAGTCATGCCTCCTAAACAGCTCCTGCATCTGGAGGGCAGGTAGTGAGGTACTCTGAATGCATAAACACGAAATCCCTTGAAGCCATTGCGATCATTCATGTCACAGCCATTACAGTGGCAATGCTGGGAGAAAAGACTTGCTGGTGACATAATCCAGGAGCCCACTCTTTCCTTCAGAATATGACTCCTGCTATCAATATCTCCAAAATAAAACAGTCAGGACTTTCAAAGATATGGGGAGGGCAGCCTGCCTGCCTGGCCCTGAGCCACAGGGTGTTCTTGGACATGGCAGGGCTGGATTTGGAGCTGCCTGGCACAGCCAGAAATCCCAAGAGAAAGCTGCCACAGGAGGCAGGGTCCATCCGTGCTCCTAGCAGCAGCACAAGGATGGTGGGCAGACATTAGTGATGTGATCTGACCCTTGGGTTTACTGTAAGCTGCTACAAATATAGCCAGAGTCTGAACTATTGACTAGTTAAGAAAAATAGGCTTTTTTCTTTCAAAGAAGCACTGCCTGGAGTTGGGTCTAAAGCTTTGGCAAGTACCTTTAGCTTTAATTCTCTTGTATTTGATTGGCAACCCAACTGTGTCTTGTAACCACGTGCAATGAGAGGGTTTTCCAAAGAGATCTGGAGCTTTTCCCCGCTGTCTCTAGCAAGAATCCCTCCCTGCAGCCTCTCAGTCCCATTCGCCCGCACATAGGTGCAGAGTCCTGGAGAAGCTCCCTCTGTGCTCACACCCTGGTTTGATGTTATTCAGCCTCTCTCTTCTTTTTTCTATGTTTATGTACAGCACTGCCCTGTTTTGAAATTGTTTATTTTTTCCCTTTCTGCCTTCACCTTGTCAGAAATCAGAAAATACCAAGGACAAGACATTTTCCTCATGGTCTAGCTCAGAGGGGCACCATGCTGTGGGCAGAGGTTCTTGGCAGGAGGAGGCTGGGGGAAGAGTCCCAGCCACAACTGACCCCAGGCAGCCTTGGCCAGCTTGGCCACAGCCCCAGGCTCCGCTGCATCACTACGACCTATATACACCCCTGCTGCCAATGGATGTGTTCCCAGACTTTTAAAGAGTTTATTCCTCTTGGCCTTGGTGGGAGGAGCAAAGAAGGTTTTCTGGGGGCAGGCTCAGCACACTGGAGGAGCTCCTTAGCATGCACTTTTTGCTGTGTAAATAATAAATAGTGTATTTAATATTAAACATCCTGTGCACTTACCAGACCTTATTGCGCACGTGAAACCTGGCAAATGAAGTGCACGAAGGTAGATGTCTTTACAGCCATGCAGGATTTCTAATGTGTTCTCTTCTTTTTTCTGGGGGAGGGCAAGGTTTGATCCCTTGCTCTTCCCTCTGCTCCTTCAGTTACACCTCAGTGCATCTTCTACTGTGGTGAGCGCGGTCCTTGACCCATTTCAGAGTTCCTCTTGCCTTGGCCATCCTGCCCTTTCAACCATGACCACCCTTATTTCCTCATCCTTCTACAATAAAACATCTCTGCCTACATGGACATGGTTCAGTACACAGACCAGGAGGATCACAGACACAGGATCAGAGAAAGCCTGACAGATTTACTTGTAGTGAAACAGCAGATATGTGTGTGCAGAGCTTGGTGGAGCTGAGACAAGATTGCTCACTGGCAGGGAACTCAGCAGGATGATGAAACTCAGCAAGGATGATGGAGCAGGAGAAAATTAGTCATTTGGGGAGGAAGAAGTGTCAGTAGAGGGGATGATATCTGCCTAGTTAGCTCACAGACTTCCAGGGAGACACAGGAGACCCCATCGATGGAGTAATTTAAAATCCAGCTGTACTCAGCCCTAGGAAGGGATCCTGCATCATCAGCAGGAAGCTTGTGTGTGGGTACATTGTCTTGGTTTGGGATAAGAAACTGCCAACCCCCCCAAGCACAGAGAGAAAAGCCTCCCTCCTAACACTAGGGAAAGAGGAAAAGAGACGGGAAAGAAAAAACACTTTAAACTACGTTTATACTAAAACTACATATATTTTTACAGAAGGGAACAGACAATTAGATGAGAGTACAAATATATACTCACACAAGTCTACAATAACAAATTTCCCACTTTTTAACGAACACACAAATTCTACTGTCCTCACTACACATTACTTAAGAAAAACCTTATTCCCCAGGGAGACAAACTCAAGCAGATAGGAGAGACCCAGAACAACACATTTTACTTTCCTGAGATACCCTGTGAGCCAGTGGTGGGCCTGGTCCTCTCTATCCCCCCTGGGGCAGCATCGTGTGTCCTCCCAAGAGGAAGGCTGAGAAACGACTGCCTTAACCACTCCCACACTGGTTCCTACTTCCCTGAAGATGATGTCATAATGTGGTATGGAATACAAAACTACTGGCTAGAAGAGGTCAGCTGTTAGCTCAGCCCAGCTCAAGTCAGCTGACAGCTTCGGCCTAGTCCAAACTTCAGAGCCCAAATCTAGGCCCACCTAGGTGAACCCATAACATACATCCATAGGTGAAGTGATGGACAGCAGTATGATACAGTTGTTTTTTCCACTTCTGTTTTCTATGATTCAATGACCATCAATCATTTTGGAAAGCTAATCACATTAGTGCACAGTTTCAGGTGAATAAGGAAGCAGGCACAGTCCCTGGGGACCTGACACACTGTAAAGGAGGCATCCATCTCGGGGAGCATTATTGCATTAGCTCAGCATTCCTGTTTGTATTGATACATGCTCTGCTCTTGCATTGTTGCTTACAAGTGAAGGCTGCATGGAGAAACACACAGTGGGTGACAAGGCAAAGTTGGGCAACCTAATTAGATGCTATTGTTTGTTTGTACAAGATTCATGGGAAGCAGAAGGATGGAAAAAATCCAGACGAAGATGAAAAATGATGCTGCACATAAAGCTATCTACAGAGCTGGCCTTAATTAGGTCTTCATAGTCTGAAAGCACCACACACACATACACATGCAAAACTCAGGCTGTGGATAATGAATTTTGAGAAAATGAGCCCTCAGCTCACTCCTCCCAGCTTTACTTTTTAGAAAATGTCTTTCCTTCATTTCGAAAATTATTGCATTATCTCCAACTGCTTGTAAATCTTGTTAGCCAAGTAATATAGTTTGGACTAAATGTCTGTTCCACATGGGCCTCAGGGGAACATGGAAAATAACCAATGCAGCCCTGTTGCAAGCTCCCACCAGCTCTACAAAGGAGACTCCTTATTTCTGATTAACCTGAGTTCCCTTCTGCAGTGAGGCAGAAAGAAGCAACAAGATTAATGAAAATCAGGTCTATTAAAGCCAGCCTTATTTTCTTGTCATGTGTACAGCCTTGCCACAAACTGAACTCATCACCAAATGCAGAATTAATCAAACTGGAGTGAGGGCACTTGGTGTCTCCATGTGCGCATGCATGTGTGTGTATGAGCATGCACTAAGGTGACTGCACCAGATGCATTTGCAATGAAAAGGAGCAGAGGAATAGAGACAATATGCTAGTTTTCCTATTTATTATTTATGTAGTTGAGAGTTTGCACCCAGCAAAGCTTTTGGAGCTGTGACTGATGAGTTAATTGGATACCACACTGGCATCTCTGGAAGAAGCTGTGGAAACCCAGGGACAGAAATAGTAGCTGGGACTGCAGGAGAGCATGTCCAATGTGTGTTGACGTGCTTAGCGATGCAAAGCCATAGCTCCTGCTATTACCCATGGGATTCCAGTGTAGGGTTAGAGCTTGCATAAGGATCAAGATACCTTACATTTAAAGCTGTCCGATCCCTAGCTTTGGGGGAATTGTTGGAGATGTGACAGAGACAGGCCCAGCTGCACTTCTGCACATCACAGATGAGTGTTTTAGACTCTCAGCGTTGGCACCTCCATCCTGTCAGCTGCTGCCACCTAAACTCACTTTCCCTGCTTTTCTGACAGGGATTTACGGGATGGGCAGGAGCCTGCAGTCACTGGTGCCAATGATTTCTCTTCCCGTTCCTAGATGTGTGATTGCCCAGCTCACCTTCTCAGATATGTTTGTGCACCTCCTCTCTGTCCACTCAAAACCCAGAGCCCTCATGCTGTCTCAGTGGTGTTCCGGCTCTGAGTTTACCTTTACCATGAATCAAGTCCAGTTTCTCTCTATGGATCCTCCAGGGACCAGAGAACATCCCCAGGCCCCACTAACTTACATGACCACATACTGCAGCCATTCCCCTTGCCCCGGCGCCATGGTGGAACTGGGTCTTGGCTGGACATGATTCCCCTTGCATGGCCAATGGTGAAACCATTCCCATATCAAGGGGCTGTTTGTCTCACAGGGACAATGCAAGGTGAGTGAAGGGACTTGAAGACTTTCTCACTGCCCCTTGGCAAAACAGCCCTCATGTGAGGCAAGGAAGGAAAACCCCCAAGCCCCTCTATAGTAGTGTTTGGAATCAGCTTTGATGTTAAACACTTTTAAATATTTTTACAAAATATCACAAACTTAAATTGTTTGAAAACCAGTTTAAGCCTGTTGATGATAGACAAGAGAGTCTAACCAGAAGAAATCAAGGTACTTCTTTCCTTCTAGACTTCGTCCACCTTGTTGGAGAGCCTGGGCTTTGGCACTGGAAGAGTGGTGAGTTGGTAGGAACAGGAGCCACTCACCTTCCCCTAAAGCTCTGGCTTGCATAAGTATTTTGTTTTCAGCAGCACTGAAAAGCCCTTTGCTCAGCTAATTTGCTGTAAGCAGCACCAGGCTCTACCAGGTGCAGCCAGTGCACTGTTCTGGTCCTGCCCAGCTGCCCCACACCTGCCCACAGAGCTGTGGATGGCGAGGATTAGCAGAAGGAAATGTGCACTGGGGCATGGTTAACTAAGCTGTCTGTAAAGGTAAGCCACATTTTTATCACATTAAGCATGTGGTACCCCCTGCACCAGTGCAGGACAGCACCACATGCTCATTCCCATCACCTTATTCAAGTCCTCTGCAAGATGGTCCCTGAAACAGTTGCAGGCCACAGGGTCATGATGTAACTGTAACAGGTGACTATGCAGGTTCTCCCAAAACTAACCACTTTGCAGAGAGCCTGGGCAAGCACAAATCTCGTCCTTCTGGTGAACCATACTGCCTTTGGGAGCAAACCAGCAGCTAAAAACATCGATCTTACCTTTCCACTCTCTCTAAAGAGATCATAGGGAGGTCTGTGCTGGAGATTTCCTGTGGACATGCGTACTCAGCAGTCCCAGAACACTGACTTTTACATGTCACTTATCTTCTTTCATCACCCTGTAGCAAACTGAAGAGAACAACCGATGGTAGCCCACTAATGGTTACCAAGGTCAGGGCAGGGGCTGGGAATAGCATCAGGCTCTTTTTTGCCCTTGGTGGGTCCACTGAAAGGGAGCTAGTAATGAGTTCTAGTGACCAGCAGGCCTATGTGCACCCCTGCTTTGGTGCAGGCATCACCATTCCCAGGTCCTGGCTGCATGTGTTCAGTACCAGGCAAAACTCCATGTTGTTTCTGTGGCTGGTAAGTCCCGAGCCAGCTGCAGTTGCTGGTTTTATTGCTGAAGAGCAAACTTAGGGTGGCCAAGTGGGCAGAGCAAACTCAGTACCCAGTTCAGGTGCCAAGCTACAGCAAGGTCTTTGGCAGAGTCACTTTGTTTCTGTGGTGCTGCTCCTGCCTTTCTGTCATCCCAGAGCTGCTCCCTATGAAAGATGTCAGGGCTTCTGTGGCACAGGAGGAAAATATTGATGTGTCTGGGGATGCATAGATAAAAAATGAAGCTGTTTCACTCTGCACACATCCCCTCCCCCCCCCCCCCCCCGCCCCCATGGTGAGTGGTTTAATTGGCTCAGTTTGCAGACTTTGCCTCACAGCAGCCAGGAGCTGGTGTTTCATTCCCAATGCAAAGCTGAGCCCACCATGAGAAGATGTTGTCCCTTTCTGTAACCCCACCTCTGACATGGGGCAGCCACTTTGCTCACACTTTCTCAGGGAGTGTTGCTTTCTGACTCTGACACCATCAGGGTCCCAGCAAAGACAGAGCAGAAAAAGCTTTTTGTTCCTGCAGTAAAGTGGCCCTGCCAGGGTAACCTAGCTGGAGGAAGACATCACAGGCATGTAACTGGGTGGTCAGTCTTGGACTCTGAAACTGTAGGAGAAGGGTGTGAGCAAATTTAGAGAGCACTTTCCCATAGGAAAGGACAGGAGGATGTGACCTCTGGAAGTGCTGCCTGCTTGCCCTCTGCATCTTTCACTTTCATTTCCAAACCCATCTCTTCCAACCCAGGCACTCAGCCATGAAGCACAGGGTTGAAAAGACTCAAGCTAGGGAGGGAAGATGGAGAAATAAGGTTGCCATAGGATAAAAACTGCTGATGGATGAAATTCTATCCACTGAGAGCCAGGGGAAACCCTCCTCAAGGGCTTATGCCGAATCTTATATGGTCCAGAGAAAAGGGAGTTGAAATACTCCCCTTATCCAGTAAATTCAACCATTTTTGCTGTCTGCAGACATAGCACATTTTTGTTCATCTTATTGCACGCTATTACATGTTTCAATAATCACCTGGATTCCTTAGGCTCCTCTTACTGCTGTGCTGTTGGCCATGTAGGTCAGATCAGTCTCTCCTGAATGAACAGAAGGCTACCTCACTGTTCTGTGTCCACTGTTGCCAGGTGAGTTTTCCAGACCTGGTCTTCAGCATTTATCAGGCCCTTGAACAACCATACTAAAACGTGGGCATGGGATTTGAAAGGTACTGCAGTGATAGTCCCACTGGTGCTGGGTTGTCATGTCCCTGACTCCCTGTCCATAAGCATCTCCCTTTTCTATGCCCCCAACTCAGGACACACAGCTGGGAAAGCTGCACCATTTCCAGAATTCCTGCTTTACATCTAAAAGCCCTCCTCCAACACCTTTGGACCAATTCTTTGTTCCTAGTTGTCTGGCCTGGACTGAAAGAGAAAGCATGTTGTTGATACTTCCTCATAAAACACAGAGGCTTACATGCTTTTTTCTAAGCTTTCATTTAAAGCAACCACATTTTCCTCCTAAACAACTGACTCTGTCTTTAATCATGCTAATCTCCTGACCTTAACAATACTTCGTCAGTTAGTGCCACAATTTGATGTACTTTAGGTAAGAATAAAAAGAACCTATTGTTTCGTTTGAATCTGCTACTTTTTCATTTCACTGAGAGATCATTTATTCTTGTGTCAAGGAAGGATAAATGATAAGTGTCAGGCAGCCCTTTAATGTATTGCTTTATCTTAAGTTAAACAAATCCACTGTGTGCAGCCTGGCTTAGTATGGAGATCTCTGCCCTCTTTTATCAGTTGTCACCCTGTTACTTGATGTTCCCCCTTTCTGAAGTGGAAGGACAGAAGCTGTGTATGTGCCCTTGCAGCTGACTTATTGAATGTTATTGTGCTGGTTTGATGCTATTTTTTTCAATCTACTGTTTGCACAGCAAAGGTTTTATTTTGTTTTCATGATGTCAGAGCAGAATTCTTCACTGGGCTGACTGCTGAGAAGTCCTTTCCAGGAGCAGCTACAGCTGATTTACAATGTAGGGCATGTAGGAGTCATTTGGGTCTTTTGCCACTGATGTGTGTTGCTTTACATTAGTTTCTTCAGAGTTCATCTTCCCACTCCCTCACCCTTCCTGGGTGCATTTGAAGGTTCTCACAGTTCTCTCTGAGCTTGGATCAAGTATGCATATTTATGTATACATATATGGACACATACCTTTCGGGGGGGGGGGGGTATTTTCTCAGCCTGTTAAAGAACTTATGAAGCCCTGTATATCCTCCCATGCAACTGTCTGGCACCCTGCAGGTGGGCATGTTCTCTTGAAAACTGACCACTTATTCTTCCTCCTTGTTTTCCACTTCTGAGACATTTTTGAAGCTGTGACCTCTCTCTGATCTCTGAACTGTTGTCACTGGCTTTCATTGCCATCCTTTTGTGAAGGCTGGACCAGATTGAAACCATCTAACTACGCATGAGACAGTGCTGCATAGAGTGCTCTTAGATGCTTATCCTCAAATTTCCTTCTCTGATACCAGACACTTCGAGCTGACTGCCCACTCTCTCTTCAGATTTAATTTGATTACTGCATGAAGCCTCTTTTTACACTGACAAAATGTTTGAGACTTTTTGTGCCACATGTGAGCTGGGGGCAGAAAAAGAAGCCAAAACGTCAAAGGTCTTTTTTTTTGCCAGCAAACTGACCAGGCTGAGCAGATCCATTGCTATTGGCCACCCAGCCCACACAGCAGCTGCCCCACTTGGTGCACTGAAACCCGAATGAGCAAGCACATAATTAAAACTAATTCCCATCCAGCAGCCCATCCAGAGACATACAGCAAGCTCGTCATACAGTGTAAATCACCACAGCCTGCTGAAGCCAACAAGGCTGTCCATGGAGGATCTGGGCCAGGCTCTCTGTTTTCCACATGGGCCATTAAATGATTCCACTGCTGCAGATCCAGAAAATCTCCCTCAGCAGAGGAGGATGGACATCTTTTGGAATCCTTAAGGAGGATTTTACATATAGCAGTGAGGATGTCTGGCCCCTCTACATCTTGAAATAAGATGAATGGTCTCCTCCTGTGTGAACACAAGGAGAGCTGCTGCACTGCTTGCCTTTCATTGCAGCCTTGCAGCTTTAAACCCACCTTAAAAGAGGTCAGATTCCTTCCTTTTTTTTTTTTTTTAATTTAAGCTAACTTCGTGTTCACTGAGTCGCTTTGTGCCAAATTGCCTGATGACAAGCTAAGGGTGAAGTACTTCGCTCTAGTGAGGTCTAGTGCCTCATTCAGCATGAGGAGCTGCCCTCATACATAAAATTCTGGTTCACCATGCTGGGAGAAATGGAGTGTGTCATACATGCTGTTTATGAGTCTCTGTGAAACAATGTTAAATAGAATAGAGTGGAAAGAGAACATAAAAACAGACTATGAGCTTTTTTTATCCCAAAGCAGCACTGTGTGTGTTGGGGCAGATCTCAGAATTCTCACATTTCAGTAGAGTCACATTTCCCTTCAAACTGGGAGACAATCCCAATAAAAGCAGCACTGGGTACCCCATGAACTATTCACTTAGTGAGCAGAAATGCCAACAGCAACCTAAAGTAATCAGTGCTGGTTGATCTGCATATTGATGTAATACAGGAGAGGGCTGGTGCATACTGCAGACAAATGGAGCCTGGGAACAGTTCTGCACATAATGTGATGCTCTCCAAGCACCCTCCAGCCCTGCCTGACAGCAGTGTTTGCTTTCTCCATTTGGTGCAGGTGGCTTTCCCCTACTCCCAGAGATCCCCATCTCAGCCAGTCTGAAAAGAAAGCAAAAACCCTCCTGCAACTCCCATCCTGCATTTCTTTCATGGGAACAAACACCATGCTGCTTTGCAGGGCCACAGGGATTTCTGTCACCTCTGAGAGGTGACTAAGGACTCCTGGATTATATCCAAAGTGTACATAAACCTCCTCTATCAAGGCAAAGCCCTAAGACTGTGTTTCTTGCTGATTTGGGAACTGAACTGACTCAAGAGTTTAAATGACTTTGAAGCCCACCTTTACATGACTTGCCGGCATAACCTCCAGTAAGGCACTGGAATAGGTTGCTCAGAGGAATTGTGGATACCCCATCCCTGGAATTGTTTGAGGCCAGATTGGATGGGGCCCTGGGCAATCTGATGTAGTGGTGGCATCCCTGCCCATGGCAGGGGATTGGAATTAGGTCCCTTCCAACACAAAATGTCCTATGGTTCTTTGAAAGTATGGATACATGTGTGAATATACATTGTTCTAATGACTCTGTTGAGTGTTTATGGTTGTGTCAAGGTCCTGGACAGGGGGAACTCAATAAATCTTGGCCAACATCTCTGGGTGAATGTACTGAGACCCATTCATTTTTTCATCATCCTGCCAGTCTACCCAGCTGCAAAAGTGTTGAAAGGCCATGACTGCTCCCACAGGAAAAGGGGAATAAGGAGAAATATGATTGTTCCTGGAGGGATGTCTTCCAACCCTACTTCATAAGCTTTAGGCAAAAGAGAGTCCTGGCAGAGGATGTGATAGGCCTGATCTGTCATGTGAACATGAGGGTGCAAAATTCAGCTTACAGTGACAGGTTCTTCTCCTGCATGATGCTGTGCCTCCCTCCCGCAGGTTCACACCTCAACCAGGGCAGTTACTTCTCACCTCTTTGCTCAAGCACTGTAAACAGCTCCACAAAACTGTGCAGGAATTCTTGAGCTGTCCTCAGGAGCCATGGCCTGACTTCAGGAAGCAGGACCATGTCTCCCTGACTTTTAGTGTCACTGGGGTAATGGGGTTGCTAATACCAACATTAACACTTGGAAGTCCCCCCTGGTTTAAGAGGTGAGACCTCTGGTCTAAATTGCTATGAAATGAAGGGCAGACTACAGGGAAGAAGTTGGCCAAGATCCTGATGTGCTGCTGTGTTACTGTGTGTGTGCACATGCAAAAAACAGGTTTACAAAAACCCAGTTGGGTATGATTCACTCAAATATTGTGTGGGGGAATCATTTTCCACCAGGAAGCTAATTGCTAATTACATGACTGTAAAGCAATTTGATTTGCAGTTTTGTTCTTTGCAGCCAAGAAAACCAAATTTTGCAGGAGCTGTGGTGATGAGTATTTAGGCAATGAAGGTATTGTTATTTCTGTCAGAACCCTAAGCTGAAGTTTTCAGGAAAGCTGCAGGTCTTTAAAATAACTTCACTTTATTTATTAGCTCAAAACTTTCCCAGAGTAAATGACAAATAAAGCCTCTGTTATTTTTCCAGGGCTTATTTTGAGATAAAAGCTAGCTGGTATAAAGGGTTCCTCTGGCATCTAGACAAGACCATATATCAACATCAAGAAGCAGAGAGAGCTGCCTGATGGATGTGAGACACGCTAGAGGATTTCTCTGCTCCGGTTGAAGTGGGTTGGGAGCTGCTGGGGCTGCATGGCACAGAAGTGGTGGTGGCTTCGTCCTACGTGGAGCAGTTGGAGAGCAGAGTGGTATGGGGAACATGCTGGCTCCTGCCCCCAGGCACGGGGGCTTTCCTCATGCAGTGCTGCTAGGACTCAGTGGAGACATCAAAATGGAGGATGCAGTGTGGGAAAAAACTCCCTCCTCTTCTCCTCTATTCCCTCTGTGGTGGCTACCTCATCAGAAGGGCATTGGCCTGGTCATGGGGCCACGGCATGGTGGCATGTCCCCGTTCTCTGGTGGTGGCAGGACAAGGATGGGAGCTGTGAAGGATGATGCTAGCATGTCATGAGGAAATGCCTTGTGGCTGAATGTGGTGGCACCAGGAGTATCTCGGTTACATTGTCCGTGGAGCTGCTAATTAGGAATAATGAGCTCAAGCAAATGTGACAGATTTCTGTGTGCCTCTATAGAAAAATCATCCTCCCCTTATGCATCCTTTAGTCCTCGCAGCCGCTACATAGCTCAGATCCCTTTAATTTCTCCAGACAGTGCTGGGGTGGCTCCTGGCAGGTTTGATCAGGAAGAATGGAGAGGGTTGGGGTTGCAAGAGCCAAGGGAAGCTGAATGAATCATTAAAAGCAAGATAAGAACCTAAAAGCCTGCACCAAATGCCCTTATTACTGTTGATTTGATTGTTTATGCCACTTGACAGGGATGAAACCAGAGGCAGATGCAACAACTAAATCCTGGGTCACTGCGGTGCCCTGCCTGTGATGCCTGGCCTTTGCTGGAGACCTCCCTTGTGCATCCAGGCACAAGGTTATGTGTTTGGGGGAACAATTCGGCTTCCTCCTCGGGGGCTGGCTGCTGGAGGCCAGGCAGGGTGTGTGGCTGCTCAAACATCTGTGGCCAGATGCCGTGCACAATTTCTCACAGAAACAGAGAGCTGTGACGTAACAGCTTGAGGCAGCCACGCTCAGCAGAGGCAGCAGCAAGCTTGGTCATTGTCATCCACCGGTCTGCAGGAATAGCTGGTGATCCCCCCAGGGGCTACAGCTGGGGGCCTTGGGGTGTTTGCCTACTGCCCATTCTGTGCCCTGCAGGGTTTTTGCTTGCATCCAAGAAGGGGAGATTGAAGCAGGAGCTTTTAAAAGCTTTTTTTAATTTAGGTTAAGAGAGAAGTAGAAATTAAGGTCCTGGTCTTCACTGCCTTACCCTAGAGTAAGGCAAATGGTCATGCTCTACAGTCGGTCACTGCAGGCAAGGGGAGCAGGCTTTGGGCAGACTGGCAAACAGGGGCTGAGGGGGCACATTTCCCATCCCCAGGACTCATGCACACCCTCCCCACCAGTTCCCCACCAGCTCCCAGGAGGCAGCAGCAGCTCCCTGTATTGCAAAGAACTGGTAAAGCTTGCAAGGCACGCAGATACAATGGGAAAAATGGTGAATGCAACCATTTCAGGCAGATTATGTCTGCTAGATAAGCTGCTGGTACCTGGAAAAGGCACAGGCAGGACAGCTACTGCGCAGCAGCAGCAGATGACCTCTCCTTCTCCTGCTGGTCCTGAGTAAGCAGTTGGGTTCAGGTGCCATTGAGCATTCTGATCAGTGGTTTCCAGTGCATGCTGATCCAAGCTTGGAGATACTGCATCATGGAGAAACACTCTGCCTTGCTTTGATGTTCTGCAGTTGGGACCAGAGAACTGAAAGCCAGGCCACTGGCTAGACCAGGAGCAGCTCACCAGAGGGTGTGTCTAAGCGTACATCAGGATGG
This sequence comes from Pithys albifrons albifrons, assembly GCF_047495875.1. NCBI lineage: Eukaryota > Metazoa > Chordata > Aves > Passeriformes > Thamnophilidae > Pithys > Pithys albifrons. The sequence continues at coordinate 105,472,432 of NC_092459.1, forward strand.
AACTCTGAGTCCACTGAGGTCTGTCCTGACCCCTGCAGAAGACAGGTGCTGGCAGTCTCATGTCTCCTCTCTGTCCAACAGCATTTCTCCAACTCACAGTAATAATAAACATGGAGGGTTTCTAGTGGAAGGCCTGAGTATGCACCAAGAAACAAGGTGCCAGGCTCTTTGCAGCTGCATATGGGCTTTGCTTTGTGCTTGTGCTGCTCTGAAACCTTGCTAGTGCCTGGTACAGTCCTACAGAAAGCCAAAGGAGATCAAGTGCTGGAAGCCGGAGAGATCTCAGAGGCACAGAGCAGAACTTTTTTTTATGTACAAGTCTTCAGTATGTCCTGTATCTTGCTGTTAGTGGCAGGTTATCATTGTTAGCACCATCCAAGCCAAATCCATCCCTGGTACTGTTGCAAGCGAGTTGCCCTTGTTTCTGTTTGGTATTTCCACATCTTAGCTGGCTTCGATGGATGGACTGGCTGCTGGAATGAGCCATTTGCTTGCAGTGTCTCAAGATAACTGCAGTTGGCTGCATGTGGATCTCACCCCCTGTGAGCATGTGCCTGCGTCTTTGGCTTAAAGGGCTGAATCCCAGGTGCTTTTCATAGCATTGTACTCTTCTGTGTGCTTCCCTCAATCTTCAGAGTGGGACACATTTCCCAAGGATAAAAGGCCAGAGATAAACCAGGCTGAATTCAGAGCTGCTGTGTTTGTGAAGAGGAGCTGATCTGGATTTAAATCAGCAGAGCTCAGCTTGCAGCACAAAAATAGATAAAATTCTTCAAGACATACTGTAAATGTTAGCAGCTCTTTAAAAGGCAGTTATTTCAACCTGTCTTCCTGACTTTCTCCCTAAAATTCTGCTTGTGGCACAGAATGGGCCCTGTTTTCTTTCCATCCTGCAACTGTCTGCAGCTTTGCTGGCATTTGGAGCTGTCACTGTGGTAGAGTCTTTTGGGACTTTGTCACCCTCCGAGGCGAGTGTGATGGTCTCCCTGGGAGTGCAGAGCCAAGGACATTTCTTCAGTCTTTTCAAGAAAAGGAACCCTCTGATCAGGTAGATCCTTGATTCTGGCAAGGCAGTGTGGTTGCTTTCTGCTCTTCAAATGCATCTGACTCCAGTCTCAGCAAATACTGCATTGAAGCTGTCTGTGCACACTATTGAACATGTGTAGCTACAGCCCGACAGAAACTTTCCTACGAGGGCAAGTCTCACAAGCACGATGCTGGAGTATCAATTCAGGCTGCTACAACAAAACTCCTGGATTAGAGTACCCCTGAATGAGACATCTGGTTTAGAAACAGTGGAGACCTCTTGTATAGGTCATGAGAGCTGCTAGGTTGTACCCAGTTCACACTTCAAGCTTTTTCTCTGCAACTGTATAGGGTGAAACTTGGTTATACTTGAAAAGAAAAATGTAGCTTTGCTCATGTTGACTGCCCTTTGATGCAAATAAGATCCCTTGATGCTATTGCCATGCCAGCCCTGATCAGTAAATGCCTGACTATTGATGGCAAGAGGTGATGGCCCTAAATTAGCAGCAGTTGCTGTTTAACGGTCTTTCTCTACCCAGACCCATCTGGCCCCTGGCACACTTGCAGTTGAGGTGAGAAGAGGCTCAAGGCTCAATGCTGTGCTTTATGCCTCTTGCTGCTGAGCCATTGCATGCTCCATTTTTCTCATTCTTCTTTTTTCCCCTCTTTTTTCTCACACCTGCCCTGTGCATTTTAAATCACATCTCAGGGCAGCTGCAACATCCTGGCTTACTGCAGTGGCATGTCTGTGTATCATCCACACTTGCTCTCTTCACAGCTGAAGACACTTTTCAAAATGAAAAAATCCCTCTTTCAAGCACCACGAAGATGAAATATGCATTCCTTAGTAAAATAGTAAAATAAATCTCTTCCACACAGCCACAGCACATGAAGATGTCTTTAAAACACACAGGGAGGCATGGATGCAATATTTACAATCTTGAGCAAGGCAATTTATAATCTGCCTAAGCTCTCTGACACTATTTGAGCTATTTTTAATGGAGTGTATCAGAACAAATTAATCAACATTTTCCTTCCTAACTGTATGCAAATGGACTTCTAAATTTTTTGGCTGGAGGTTGTAGCACTAATTGCTCACGGGGCTTATACAAGCAGCTTGGATTTGATAAGCAGGAAAATGCATCAGCCACTTCAGTGAATTTCTAATGCAAACTGATCAGCCCGTTTTACCTTCTGCAATCTTTAAAGGCCAGCACAAAATGAACCAAGGAAAGGGAGGGAGGGATCTGGTCACTTTTTGCTTTAATACTGTACTCGGGATTTTTCTTCCTTGGATTGGGAGGGGGAGGAGAAATAGAAGTGAAGTGCCCCTTCTCCCCTTGTGCCCCTGTGTCATCATTCTGGGCACGGAGCTGGCCAGAGACCTGGAGCCAGCTGTCACTGCTAGGAGCCCTGTCCATGGGGGCTGGCAAAGGATCTCTTACACCACTGACTTTCGCTCTCTGATCATTTGCACCTCCATGAATTTTCTCATTAAAAGAAGGGTATTAAAGACACCTTCCCACTAGCTCATGAACTCAGCTATCACGTGCTGAAAAATTTCTCATGGCAAAACACAGCTATAGGTGCCTGCCAAAAGAATGATTTTTATTCTTGCTATTAAAGAAAAACAAACAACAACAAAAAACCACACCAAACCAAAAGTCAAATTTTACTGCCAGGCTATACCACAGGTTGAGATCTCCTCTTCCTACTGTCCTAGCTTGCTCCTTGTCTTAACATTGACCTCTTGGGTATTTCCCCTCTGTGTCCCCTACAAGCACTAGTGCTGAAACTGCAGTGGCACAGCAGGGACTGGAGAGAGGTGGAGGCTTTTTCTGGTGAGGTGGTTTGGAAAGGCTTTTTCCTATCCCCTGCCACTGCTTGGATGTGCATGGCTTGCCAGGGACTTCCTCCATGTGTTTCCTGCTGAAGCTGAGCAACACTTTTACTGCCTCAATGAGTTTCCTAGCATGCCTGTGACAGCTCCAATTGGGACAAATAGAGAAGAGGAGTAAGGAGAAGAGCAGAAAGTGCTCTGGGGAAGCCAAAAACATTTCTGTGCCTCATGCTTCCTCATGTTACAGGGTACTTATGACCTAGGCTTGTACATGGGCTTTGTAAGTTGGTGGTCTGCAGTCAGGCTGAAAAACCCTAGCTAAGCAGGACTCTGGATGTGCTGAAGTGGTTTAGCATTGGGAAATGACTGTTTACTGCAACCACATTGCAGGAAAACCAAAACTGTTTTCTGTGTTTCAGGATCCATGTTTCAGGAATCTGGTTTCTAAACTTTGAGACGAGCCGTGTATCCATGTGTACTGGCTCACTCTGATCAGATGGAGCTCATCAGCTCTAATATCTCATGTGGAGACCCAGAAATACACAAAGCTATGAGGAGGCAACTTTCTCACAAACCAGGTCTGAAACTGGAGCAGACCTGGATTGTGAGTGTCACATCAGATCAAGACATCTGCAGGCAGAGGGGCTGAGATTGCTCTGGAACAGGTGACACCATGTAGGCAGGCCTGAGGACTTCACTGTTACTGTCCAAGCTTGCTTGGCCGTGGCAGATGAACCTCAAGACTTAAACGGTGGGGCCAGTTCTGCGCACACTGAGCCTCACCTAAAATCCACTGCGCAGGCTGGAAGGGCACACCCACGTGGGGACAGCCCTTCCCAAATCTTCGTTCACGAAGTTTGGCCATACATACATTCATTTACTCGATATGCGTATAATGTTGTGCAGTGAGTGAGCAAGCGCAAAATTAAAAACCAAAATGATGGATGCTGCCTTATCAAGGGCTCTTCATCCCACTCTTGAGACTCATTCAGCTTTAAATATTGATGGCGGATCGCCTGTTGGCAAACAAATGCTGGGTAAATCCATCCATCTCAGCTCACTGCCGCACTTTGAAGGCAGAGTTTGTGCAGCAGCAGCCATGGCTGAGATGAGTGGTCTGTGCTGCCTGGGGTGGGAGTGGGGCTCAGAGTCTCTTTAATTATCTCCTGAAGCTCACCATTAATCTGTGATTGAGTATTTAACTACATGGCAGTACAGCATCAGCTAGATGCAGTATTTAATATGCTGATCCTTAGAACATCCCTCAAAAGCATGGGCAATCTCAGCAGGGACTGCAGCAGATCTCTAGTCATAGAGCTGCTGTTATGTCTGTATAAATGCTTGAATAACTGGGGCCTTCCATTACTATCATTTTACTTTAAAACCTGCCAGGTGCATATTAGTATGGAGGATTAGTTAAAAGAAAAAAAAAAGACACCAGATCTCTGCTGAGAAGGGTAGTGTGATGCCAGAGAAGCCTTGGGAGCTGCTGTTTTGAAGGACTAGCACAGTGAGAAACAGCTTCCCAAGCCCAGGCTAGGCTGTATGCAGCTGGCACAGGCTCTCCATTACTGCCCAGGCCAGCCACACTCAGTCTTTCCAAACACATGGACCTGTAGAACCCTGAATTTCCCAGGCAAATCCCACCCCTGCATCGCCCGGCCTCCTCAACCTGCAGAGAAGCTGGATCCCCAAAACTAGCCACAAGCCCAGCAGACCAAGATCAGCTGCCTCTGCACAAGGTTAAATTCACAGCTGTTCCATATACATCCTGAAGCTGTGGATCTTCTTTTCCCCCACCCAGCTCCCTCCTGGCCTCTTGCTGGGCCCATCCATGTCTCCTGAGCTCCTCACAAGAGTCATTTCTGAAATGAGATAGTGTGTGCTCAGCTGAGAAGGCAGCAGGGTCCATTGCATGTGCCAGCCCAAACACTTAATCCACAGCATGGGGTACAAAAGTAGACACATTTTCAAGCCAGCTTCTCCCTGTGCGGAAGTGGCAGTGTGAGAGCACAGGGGATATCTCCGGCCACAGTCTTCTCTACCCTGTCAGTGTTCCCACTGCGTTTCACACCATCATCTTCCCTCCCCTTCCCAGCCGTCAGGAATTTTGGGAGGAACTAGGGCTGTTCACAAAGGACCGGGGTTTTATCTGCTCCTCGACAGCCTGGAGGTACCCTCAGGACCCAGGTCGCAGATGGATGGCCCGGGGGAGGTGCCAGAAAAAAGCATGCTGAAAACATCTTTGTTGGCTTTCCTGAGCCAGGGGCGTGTGGTGAGGTGCCTCTCAGGAGACACTGTCCTTGCATGACTCCAGGACTAAATTCACCATGTGCTGCAGCGTGACTCCCACGTGGCATGCTCCCACGTGGGCAGGCTCCTGCCTGCTCCTGCCTGCTTTGCCAGCACTGTGCAGGCAGCTTTGTGCATTGCAGGGCTTCCAGGACAGCAATAAATAGCAGGTTTCCATGCTGGCAGCATTTCAAGGAACAAAACAGCATGACTTTGGGGTAAAGGCCTAGAGGATATGTAAGCTGAAGAAACAAATGCCATCAACCCCTCTCTTTCTTGCTCTCTGGAAGAAAGAGCTGATATTCTTTGCACATTTGAAAAGCTCAAGACAAGTATCTTAAACATGGAGCATGGCCAGTCCAATTACTTCTCTTGGTCCCATGCCCAGCATTTATTCCATGAAACATCTCAGTGACAAATGTTCTCACTGCAAGAAACTTTCTAGTACATTTTTTTCATTTCTTGACACTGTGTAAACTTACACCAGAGGCTGCTCAGAACCAAAGTGTAATTCTGATCCATCCAGACCTCTGCAAAGTGAAGCTGGGATATGTCTCAGCAAGGAGATAACCACTACAGCCTCAAGAAACAGCTTTGTATAAATGAACCCAGCAATTCTTTTTGTGGGAATAAACTGCTCTTGGAAGCTATGTCCCTTCCCTCCTTTAATCTTTTCATTGGGATTTCCATATCAGCAACCTAAGACCCAAGCAAACTGTATTGTGCATTTTCAATCTATTTCAAGCACGGATTAATTGCAGATATCCAGCTGTCCTGCACTAACTAGCCATGTCATACCATTAAACTAAACAACTGCCAACCTAAGCATCTGAAAGCGTGGCTGGGTAACATTTCTGCTAAAAGGAGAAAGTCCTGGTGGCAATTCAGGTTCAGGCATTTGCATTGCAGATATCAGTGCCTCTCCATTAAGCACGATGGACTTGGCCATTTTATGCCAGCAGAAAGCTGCTCTGTATGTTACTGATTGAATGCATATTGTTTACATCAATGTTGCAAGAAGATCAGAGAACAACATGAGCTGCAATCTTGGCAGGTCTCTGATCTGTACTGAGCTTCTAGTCTGGATCACAGCTTGTAAATGGGGAAGAAATGGGGACACAGTGGTGCATTTTGGAGGGGCAGGAAGCATGGCAGGCACAGACCCACAGCCATGGAGGGCAGTGCCAAGCCGAGAGGAACCTACTGGCTGTTCCATCCTGGCCCTACCTTGTGTCTCAACATTGAAGGTTTTTATTCAGTGCAGGTCTCTGTGCAGATGAGTTGCCAGCTCTGACCGCTTAGCCAAATTAATAGTGCCAAGCAGGAACAAGATGTACTGGCGAGTTTCCCTGGGACCAGGCAGATCATGGCTGCCCCTCATGGGAGCCAGCAAAGGGAAGAGCTCCCCTCTCCCAAGCAAAGCTCAGCCCTGATGGCCTTGCTCCAGGAGCCACCCCATCTCTTAGCTCCAATTAGGAGTCCTATTGATTTGGGGGGAGTCAGGGAGGGGCAGGTTGCACCTTCTCCATTCCCCCACCACCAGCACTGAGTGGCCCAAGCCCTCCTGGCCATGGCTGTCCCCTGCATGTGGCTCACTCCCATCAGTGCCCTCCAGATATTTCCAAGTACCAACGGCATAGCAATCATCAAAGTGTCTTTTTTTGTTATTCCTGCAGCAGTCGCTCTCTGTGCCTAGTCCAGCACGAACCTCCAGTCTGCAGCTAGTGGCTCAACCAGATTCTACTTCCCTTTGGAAAGCACAGGGCTGAATGGACGCTGGGACTTGGGGGGCTTGCAGCAAAGAAATGTCACTGTATGCAAAAAAATCAACATTACCTGGGACAAAATAATCACTGGCAGTGTACAGAACAGCTGCTGTGTAATGATGTGACATTCCAGCAGGCTGTCCCTCTTTTACCTCCCCAGTGAAACCTCATGCTTTGTGTGCACGGTTTTTCTTGATGGAACTGCTGGGTCTTCACAAACCCAACCCTTACTGTGCCTCTCTTGAGATCTCACTAGAAAGCTTGGTGTCTTGGCCACCCAAAGGTGCAAACAAAATGTGAATTACCATTTTGAAGTAGCCTGAAAGCCCCAGGGTTTGCATACAGACAAGGGCTCCCCAGCTCCTGTGCTGCCATGCTCCAGGCACTGCTGGCAGTGCTGGCAGGTACCGAAAAGTGCTTTGATATGCTTGCTTTTTTTTTTCACAAGCCATGGACTTACAGTTATTTCTTTGCTTGCTGGAGGGAATGGTTCTGGTCCTCAGCATTTCACAAAGCATTTGATTGACTTGTTTCACAGTTCAATCTGAGGTCCAACAAAGCTTTAGATTTGTGAGAGACTGGTAGGAGTTCTGCTTGGTCATTTAAACATTCATGATATCAATACAGCTTTCACTACCTTCACCCTATCAAAAGAAAAAGGTGAACAGTATCCTCTACACCCCACAGTGCAGCAGGATCCACCAGAGAAATGGAAACCTCCTTAAACCAAACTCAGTGACTGAAATTCAAAGCATGGTGTTGAATTTTTTTAACTATAAGCTCTCATTATCCTAAATATAAAAATGTTTGATTCCAAACCATTTTTCATAGTAATATTAGACAAAAGCAGCTTGTTCTAAACATGTCACTTTTGACAAAACCAGCATCTTTATGGCTGAAAATAAATACTCTGTGAATAAATCTCTATGCCAGTAGTAGTGATAAGTCTTTCATTTCATGCTCCAATTGAACATTGGCTTTACAACTTAAAAGCAATCATCCTAAATTGCCTTCTGCTAATGTTAATGCTTCAGACAAAGGGTAACAGCCAGATTATAGGTTGGTATATTATTCAGGCAAATCTGAGTTCTTCATACATCACTTTTTAAAAGAAAATTAATTTTTCCATGTGTCGAGAATGAAAATAGTAATAATGGATGATATACTTACATCATCCTGTAATGCTGATATTGGCAAGAATATTGCCTCTGAAAAAAGTGAGTCGTAGGTAGTGTGTGTGCCTTCATACCAACCCAAGTGGGTAGGTGGGCAACCTCAGCAATACCACTACCCTTGACTCAAACCAGTGCTTCTGCAGCTAGAGAAACTAGATTTCACATACTGCGCTGATAAGCAACATCCCCTTCACCTGTTTAATACACATAATCTGTTTAAATCCCTCAGTTGTCAGGTGGCTATGTGAATTGGCAATGACTCAGCCCCCAAACTGAGCTGAGAGCAGAGCTGCCAGTTTCGCTGGATGCCCTTTCCCAGGAACACTGAGCTAAGCCATCCCCAAGGCTCGCTTCTCCCTCTGTCCCCCACTGTCATGTGGGCATCTCCCAGGCTCTATACAAGACATGCTTGGCTTCCTGTAGGCAGCAAGCACCCCATTGCTCACCTGCTCATGTACCCTCTGGGCAGCAGAGCTAGGTGGGAAGACTCAAAGAGCTGATCGGTTACATCAGCAGTGTGGTGCCATACGCCTGTTAGTGGGAAGGGTTGGTACATTGCCCCAGCTGAGTGACCCAGTGGGGTCTATGTGGGGCTGATACTGAGCCTGGAGAGATATCAGACAGGGTAGTAAAATTTTGACAACACAGACAGCTAAGCTCTCCTATTTGGGAAGTAAGCAAAAGCTCAAAACCTTAGTCATCGACTGAAACTGCAGGGCTAGACCTGTCTTTGATGCATCTGGACTGTCCACTGGATGGGAAACACTAATGAATTGCATGGTTTTCTCCTTCTTTGTCCATTTCCCAGAGCAGGTCCCTCACAACAATGATGCTGGGTTTACACAGCAGCCGTAGTGCCACTGTGCCACTCCACATGCCCTGTGCTTTTTTGTCTGTGCCATGGAGAACCTACTCTTTCCCAGGCATCTGCTGAGAGCAGTGTAATTTTAGCTCTCGGTGCTGGGGCCAGGTTTCTACATGGCAGAGGAGTCCATGGGTCCATGTTCCCACCACATCTGCTGCCTTCTATTTGCAGGCTGCCTCTGCAGTGCTTGACACTAACACCACCATCACCTCCTCACTCAGCAGCTTCATGCGTTCACACCTCGTTTCCTCTTTCAGGAGTAGTTTTTCCTTCTGTCAGCTTTGGAGAGCTGCATGTGCTTGCCCTGCGGTTCAAGCTTATGTCTGGCTTCTCACTCACTCCTGCCATGCTGCCCCTTGGATCCAGATAGCAGGTTCAGGGTTTCACTGGCACCTAAATTGTTGGGGGATGTCTTTTTCATCAGTTGGAGTGAGTCTGTGCTTGTTATGAGCTTGGGTGATGAGGTAGGGTCATGCTTGGATCCAGGCATCACATCTGGAGTGCCAAATTTCCCCTTTACTTTCTTCATGCCCTGGAGGGATTCCCACAGGCTCCTCAGGTGCCTCTGAAAGCTACTCTAGACCTCATGCAGGAGGTTTGTGACCCTGGTAATAATGGTGAGAAATAAAGATCCCCCGAGCTGCTGGGGGAATGGAGGTAGCAGGTGATGAAGGGAGACTACATTCAAACTGTGCTGTCCCAGCATGGCTCCAGTCCAAGTGCTTCTCCTTCCTCCCTCCCTCCCTCCCTCCCTTCCCTCTCTCCTCTCCTCTCCTCTCCTCTCCTCTCCTCTCCTCTCCTCTCCTCTCCTCTCCTCTCCTCTCCTCTCCTCTCCTCTCCTCTCCTCTCCTCTCCTCTCCTCTCCTCTCCTCTCCTCTCCTCTCCTCTCCTCTCCTCTCCTCTCCTCTCCTCTCCTCTCCTCTCCTCTCCCCTACCTTCCTTTCCCCTACCCTCCCTTCCCCTCTTCCCTACCCTCCCTTCCCCTCTCCCCTACCCTCCCTTCCCCTCTCCTCTCCTTCTTTCCCTCCCCTCCCCTCTCCTCTCCTTCTTTCCCTCCCCTTCACTCTCCTCTCCTTCTTTCCGTCCCTGCCTCCTTCCCACATGCAGAAACAGCTGCCCAGCAGATTGATAGCTCCTTGGGCAGAGGCAGAGCGGAAGGTTGTGTGACCTGCAGAAGCATTACTCAATAAAAATAGCAACCCAGTAAAAAGAAAAAAAAAGCTGTAGCTGGGAGCTGTGCCTGGCATTGAAGAGCATGTTGGCCTCAACAGGGGACACATCCCTCTGGGCAGAGGCCATGACGTCATGACCAGACACGTGCAGGATGGAGTGGTCCTTGCCCTTGGTTGGAGCAAAGGACACACACAGCTCTTCTGCCCTTTCCCCGCAGGAGCTGAGGCTCCAAAGAGTGCTAGGAGGGAATGCATCACAGCTCAGGGGTTTCTTCTTGAGATCAAGATGGTTGGACAAGCAGAGACTGAAGAGCAGCTGCAGCCCTGGGGAATGCACTGTGCATGAGGATGAGCCTGGCAAAGGATTTCTCCTTGCTTGCAGAGGAACATCTGGTATGAACAAGGCTGAAGTGGTCACACAGCAAATCCAGAGCTTGTTTAGGTTCACACAGCCAAATCCCAATTGGTTGTGCTGCTATCCACATCCCATACTCAACCCAAGGAAGCCGTGGGTGTAAATCTTCAGTAGCTCAGCAATTTGCAGGAACATCTAGAGTCTTAACGCAGCATTACCAGCTACACGGCCCACAGGTGCTTCACAAAGCCTGGCTGGTGTCCTGCTGTCATAGAGGTAGGGGAAACTGAGTCATGGAAGGTTGATGCAGAGGTGAGGTGTGCTGGACCAGACCACATGGCTGAGTTTGCCAGCATGTGGCCTGCAGGCTGAACACTGCCCCCATGGCTGTGAGCAGCACTTCGTACAGACAGAAACACTTGGGGCTTATCTGCTCTGTGTTATTTACTCCACGGTTGTCAGTCTCCTCTTAAAAGTGGTACAGTCTGATAACACCTCTTGTTAATAGCTTGTTATCAGGACTGGTGCAGCTATGTACAAGCGTTATCTCCTTGATCCCATCTGTCTCAGGAAATATGGTCAAAAGGAGAGTGAGGAGTGGCTACAGGAGTCCAAGAGAGAGACCTGGGCATCCCACAGCTACATCGTGACCATCTCTAATTCATCTCCACTCAGTGGAGCACTTTGAAGTGTCACTGGGGAGCTGCAGTGGCCATGATTGATCACACCTCTGCTGCACGCTGATGGAGGAAAGCGACTTCAGCAAGAGGAGACCTTGGCTCCTGAGCCTCCCCTTGAAGTGCAGGAATGAATTATGCAAGCTAATCTATCTCTTGGCTCCTTCAACAGCTGCTGCCTTCCCAACACCTCCTGCCTTTATCCCTTTCTTTATCTCCAAGCAGTTTTAGAGCATTGAGACAATATATTTTCTGTGTTGTCTGTATATGTCTCAGAATGTCTGTGAAGATTGAGGCGACTCATCACCTATTGTAGAATGTTGTCCCAATACACAAAGATAAATTGCTAAACCAGCCTTGACCAGAGCCTAGTGGGCTGTTGGTCTGCCTCTGGGCTCTTAAAGAGAGGAGGGAATCATAAGCCATATTAAAGTATAATCAATTTCTTCTAGCAGTTGGCAGAGTTCTAGGTGCTACTGTGCACTGAAGGCACCACTGGCCTTGCTGCAGACAAGAGGCTGTAGTGGGGCCAGGGTCAGGGGTGCCAGCCCAGCCTCAGTGTTTACTGTGCTGGTGGAGCTCCCTCCCAGGGCAACAGCTCATCCCCAGCACGATCCCAGCTGGTACTGGCTGGGAGGCTGGAGGGAACTGGCAGCCTTTTTTTGGCTCAACTAATAGAAATATAAGGGCTGCTTTGTTTGGGACACACACACAGACCGGGGACAGGTTGTTAAGCTCCATGCACAGACTGATGCTGTCTTCAGTGGAGGGGCACAGGGAAAGGTATGGACAAAGAAGGGCAATGGAGAATGGCATCTGCACAAGAGTATTTGGTCAGGTTTCTGTGTCCATGTCTTGTTGTTGAGGAGATTCGGTCCTCACTTACCCGTGCTAAGCAGATGTTCCCTCCTGCCCATGACTGCTGCTGCACTACTTGCCCTAGCAGCTTACTGGGATTCTGGTTCCTAAGAGACCTGGAAGCTGAGGCAGGCAGAGAGGAGGACAGAGATGAGCCAAACAACATCCAGATGGAGATATAAAAGAAGGTGGACACAGGACTCTCACAGCACTGGCGCCTTGGTCACCCCTTTGGCACATCCCTGCTGCTGTGCCTCTTGCCCTGGTGCAATATGCCCAAACCACAGGTTGCCAGCACAACGCAGGAGGCAGGGGAGCTGTCATTTCCCCAGCTGTCCTCCAGCCCCACTGAAGCCACATTTTATTTCAAAGTGAATTGGCAAATAGCCTGTCTCATTTTGGTTCAAAAAGCTCCTAGACTGGAGAATTGCAATGAAAGTGGTTGTTTTAATCTGTCACTTGCTGGCAGGTGGGGAGTGGGCTGACCTGGAGACAGGGAGGTAGGTCAACAGCTTTTAGAGGATTAAAATAGAAAACCTTCTTTTTTGCCTCAGGTCATGGGGAAACCAAAAACAAAACACCACCATCTAAAAATTTCACAGAAACAGCTCCGTTAGCTACCTGTAAGACAGAATGAATATTTCCTCTCTCCTGCTCTTTGTCTGCTATGGAGTGCGGAGCAGGAGCAGACAGGGCCTGGCTTTTATGCCAGTATTGTCAGCCAGAAAATGGGTTTTAGTTCTGGCTGAATCTAGAAAGGGACACCAAGCTCAGAATGGTCCCAGTGAAGGCAGCTCAGTGTGGAAATGGTTTAAAATTACTATTTCACTCGTGCTCTCCTAGGAGCTCTCAGGTGTATGTGTTGGCTCTGCTGTGTGCTCAAAGATGTTTAGGCAGGCAACACCATTGCACTTGACTGCTGGAAGGGCAGTACAGGAACACTGAACTTCAGATCCGCGGTCACATATGTTGGCACAGAGTTAAGGTTATATGAACAACCTTTGCTTTCCTGCCCATCGGCACTTCTGTGCACAGATAGCTCTCAACACACGTCTCCTCAGTGCAATTCAGCTACTGCCAAGCCACTGAGAATATGGTGTGAAATCATAAGGGCGCTTGCTTGAGGCACGACAGCACTTGAGAAGGCTATGGGGTCAGGGGCAATGCAGTGACTGCATGGTCACATTGCGCTGCTTCAGGCACCTCTTTGCAATCAAAACTTTAGATACCCACAAACCACTAGCATCAGGAATGCGTCAGCAAGGAGATGCTAACAGGTTGACCCTGCATTTGAGCTGCTGAAGTGGGTTGGAGTCCTCATTCTTCAGAGCAGCTCATGTAGGGCTCGCATTTTTGAGATGCGGAGTTTTAATTTCTCCCTGTGCTTCAGCTGTCTCGAGCACTAAGTCTTCGGCACATGACATAATGAAATCTGATATGATTAGCATTGTGGTTTGCCACTGCTTGCAGAAGAAAATAATAACTAGCTTAAATGCCTATTAGTCACCCATAGCTCTGCATGTCTGCACTGTGCTTTTATAAAGCAGATGTAATTTAGCAGGTCAGGGATTTTTTTTCCCCTTTTTTTAAAGAATCTTTTAAAAGTGCACTTGTGAAAAATCAGCTTTTAAGTATGGAAAAATTGATATGGCTTGGCAGTTTTCACTGTTTAAAAAGCCAGTGTTCAAATCTATTTCTAAAGTGCTAGTAGGAAACAGAAATGTTTTCTGCCAGAGTTTAGAGCGCAGCTGAACCCCAGAGCCCAGCTTCAGGAAACAGACGCAAAATGCTGTGTATAGTGTTGTGTTGTTATCCAAGGCTTGTATTCTGTCACTGGCCTGGGTGGGGTAGTTAAAATTGTTTGCTTGGATCTCTTACCTTTATAATTTCATTTCACTTTACAGATGAAAGCATCTCCCTCTGAGTTAGGAAGCCTCAGAGCTATTCCTGTGTCTGTGGGATTTCTGGCCAGTTGGCTTTCAAAGGCTTTGGAGAGAAGACATGAAATAACTCCAGGGAGCAGGGAAGCCTCCTCCCTGGTTTTGCCTAGACAAAATCCCAGGAAGATGGGCCATGCATCCATCAGAGAAGCCTTCTCTGAGGAGCCTGAACCTGCAGGCCAGGTGAAAGGGGGAAGGCATAGGCTAGTAGGAAAGATAAATCCAGGAAAGAGGGAAGACCATGTTTATTTGGCACCATCTCACTTCAGACAGTTAAGCTGCTTTCTCCACCATTTCATTGTCTGCAAGGGCCTCACAGAGATTTCAAAGTGCTGGTCCCAAACCCTTGCCGAGGGAAAGCTGGGGAGAGGTCTTTTCCAGACTTGTGCTTACAATATATCCATAGCAAAAAACAGGAAAGCAGCATTTGAGAGTCGATTGGAGATGTCAGTAAGGGACCAGGATCTGCCTGGGACTCAGTTTGCCTTGTTTTAGTCCATATCCCCAAGGCAGGGCTCAGAGGGGCCCAGGGTCAGCCACGGAGGAGCCTGCGATGCAGAGGATTGAAGGAGAGAGCACCAGCTGCCATGGGCTGAGCAAGCCCTGCTGCCTGTGCACAGGAAGCATCCTCAATGGATAACCACACTGGACCACTTGCAGGGCTCACAGCACAGTGTTTTCCACCAGGACTTTTCATTCCTTTACAGGAGCAGAGCAGGAAAAGGCTTCTTCTGTTGCAAAGCAGGGCATTCCATCCCCGGCACACTGCAAGCATGCTGCAGTGCCCGTATCAGCCTGGAAATAGCCCAGAGAAGTGACAGACCCTGCTCCCTAAGCCCTTCCTTGCAGGAAGAAATGGTGCAGGTTGCTTCACTGGCAATGAAATTCCACCCTAAGAGGCAGAAGGGAGCTGAGCAGATTACTCCCACTGCAAGAGCTGAAACACTCTTGCAGCCTTTCCCACTGCTGGGGGGAGCATGGCAGAGGTGGACAAGCAGGAGCACCAGTGCAGCATGCAGGGCCCCGGGAATGAGCTATTTTGAAAACTGGGGTAACTCTCATTTCAGATTGCTGATCCCATCTAAGCACTGGTCTGGGGAGGAACAGATGCCCTTCTTGCTCAGATCTAGCAAAAGTTGCAACTAATGGGTATTGATCAGAGGAGAAAGCAGATCTGTGGGCACAAATTTATGTGCAAGCTTGAAAGAAATATGTTCCCTAAAAGAAGAACAGTGTGAATAATCAGGCTTAAAGGCAAATGCTAATCAGCATTGCATCTTGCCTCTGAGTCTCCAAACATAGTGTTTAATCTCTGAAATTAAATATTTCCCTGGTGGGAAGTTAGACAACTCCAAGAGACTCCTGTTTGACAAATTCAGCTTGGTGTGCGTTGGTGTCCAGTATTTCTAATTGTGTGGAGCTCAGTCTGTCCAGAGGCCAGCCAGCCTCCAGACCTCTGAGAAAAGCAAAAACATCCTTTTCTTCCCTGCCTTCTTGAGAGACCAACAGACATGTATTAATCAAAGGCTGCCAAGGACAGCTTTCAATCAGATCTAAAGGCACAAAGTTCTTTATGACAGCCACAACACAAACATTTTCTCACTGGGAAATAATTTATCTAAGATTAAATCTCAGATATTTGTTATCTGGAAAAGTATCTCCTACAAGTGTCATCTTGGTTTTGGTATTCCCTGGGACCATATAGCATTGGATACAGGAGCTCAACTATAGGAAAATGGATTTATAGAGACTTGAGTTGGACATTTGACAACTGTAGGTTCAAGTGGTTGATTAATCAATAACTGGTATCCATCCCAGCTTTTCATTGCACTAGGGATATCTACTTTAAACCTGTCTCAGGTGGATTAACCTTTTATTATGTGCTCTGGGCTTGCTTCTGAGAGTCTGGAAAGTGTGCACATGAACGCATCTATTCAGAGATGTATGTGAGCACCCTATGGGTGGTCCTGTGGTGTAATGGTGAGCACTTCAGACTCTGGATCACAAGGTTGTGAGTTCGACTCTCAGTGGAGACCCTCCCCCGGCAATTAAATGCCTCCCTGCCATCCAATCCTATCAGATCTTGGATGCCCAGCAGGGTCAGCCCCGGTTAGTACCGGGTGCTGTAGGCAGGCCTGAGGACTTCACTGTCACTGTCCAAGCTCGCTCGGCCGTGGCAGATAAACCTCAGGAATGAAACGGTGGGGCCAGTTCTGCGCACGCTGTGCCTCACCTAAAAGTTCCACTGCGCAGGCTCGAAGGGCACACCCACATGGGGACAGCCCTTCCCAAATCTTCGTTCGCGAAGTTTGGCCACACATACATGTGAGCACCCTGCCCTAGCTTGGGGGTTGGCCTTGCTTTGACCAAAGACCTTTTGAGGTCCCTGCCCACCTGTGAACTCTCCTACAGCTATGTATTTCCAGCCAGGCCTCAGGAGAGGGTATCTGTGCTTCCCTGAACACTGTGTGCCCATACATGCATAGAAATGTGTGTGATGCTTCCTATAGCAAAACAAGCTGAATCAAGTCACAAAGAAGGAATAATAAAAATTGTGCCTTACTAATAAAAATAATGAATGATTTTTAAAAATCAGCAGCAACAACAATATATAAGGAAAAGGTGTATCTGTTCCTCTTTGGAATGTGTTCTGGTATTACAGTACTTATTTTGGAAATTTCATGACAGTGATTTCATCCTTTGTAGCCACGTGTGGCTCAGTACATTTTTACCATGGTTGCCAAGTAACGATCACTAAGCATTTGTGTCTAGATCAGTAAAGGGGAGTGGAGGGAATGGATAAAATCTATTTTCAGAGGCATAATCATTGTTGGCTCTTTGTAGGTTAATGGTTAAGTTCACTCAGCAGGGACAATGTTTTGTTTAAGGTCTTGGGTTTTACAAACAGGAAAATAAAAAGCAAAGAGACTAAAGAGGGTTATTTTATCAGTATTATTATTCTTTCGGAGCAGAGTGGCTTATGAGTGATTAAGGAGGCATTAACTATGTTGGACGTCAAGTCCGGCGTGCAACAGGAGCACCATAATCCCCTCCTTGGGGCCGGTCTGCGACCTGCTTGTTTCCTCCCATGTGCCAAAACCTCCCGGCAGTGCAGACCCCACTCTGGCTTTGTTTTGCTCATGGGGCAGCTCACAGCTGATGCAGGCTTGCTGAAAAGACGCTGGAGCAATGGTGGGGAAATAGGGAGGGAAGCCAGGAGATCCGGCTAAGAGTAACTCCAGGTGTTCCCCTGGCACAGCAGAGGCGGCAGTGTGGTCTCCAGAGCATGGAGGGGTGCCTCCAGATTATTCTGCCACAAATTCTCCCTGCCAGCCAGCCTGACCTGCATGTGTGCCACCAGCACCACCACCTTCCCTGCCCTACAGACAGGGTGTTTTCACTCCAATACTTTGAGTTTTTCTCAGGAAAACTTTCCTCTCCTGTGACTGGCACCTCCTGAGGATTTTCAGACCTCAAGGTCACCTTCATCTTTCCAAAGATATCATGCCATTTATGCAGCATTCAGGGCAGGTTGCATGCCCTGTCATCTTCCAGATGGCAGTCCCTACACATTCCTGTGCACTGACCACCTTCCTCTTTCCTGCAGAAATAATGCCCACTGATTCCTAACAGCTCCTCAACCCTTGCTATTCTTGCTGGAAGAGCTGCTTGCCAGTCAGATATTTCCACTGCCCTGGTGTTGTTGCACATTTCCCAAAATGAAGGTCGTGCATTGGGGCATACTGAGACTATGCTGGGGCAGCCCAGCAGATGAGCACTGTTCTCTGCTTGGCCTGCCTGGGCCAACTCCAGGAATGTCCTCAGGTTCGGCTGCAGGACAGTACTTCCATGGCACTGGCAGGGCTGATAGAACCACGCAGCTCCCTTTCCCTTTCCTCAAAGAAGAAAAAGTCAATCCTGGAAAAAGGGCCAGGCGTTAATTACATTTCATAATCCTTTCTGTGGCAGCCCAGCATGTGGGATGTACCTGGAGAGAGGGCATGGTTTCCCTTAATTCTGTTTCCATCAGGTGTGCACTCAGAGGAAATAGACTGAAGCGAGAGGAGCACCTGGGCACCCTTCCAGGAGCCCTTTGCAACCAGCCTGGGTTTGTCTTGGCAGATCAAGACTCAGTGATGAGCCAAGGAGGCAGCTCTCACTGCTGATTCTGACGTAATTCAGCTTCCCTCCTGGGATAGGTGTCAGGGCTGCCCTGCAGCCCCTGCTGCTGGAAAGGGAAGCAGTGACAGAGGGAGTCATGGAGGCAGCAAGAAAAGTGCCAGGAGGAAGCAGGAGTTTGTGTGACCTCAGCTCAGGGTGCTCAGTGATGAACACACTGGGGAAGGGTGTACGTCAAAGAGGGGCTACCCTGCCCCTGTGGGCTTCTTCTTGAATGATATCTGGCTAGTGGCACTGCTCTCTGAGTGGATTGCAGGGATCAGAAAGGGATAAAAAATAAACGTTTTAATCAAGGGGATGAGCACTCTGTAAGATCAATGATCCTGCATGCTCAGGGGAAAAACACGACCTGGTTTGTCAAGGTCTGAGACACTTATGGGTGCTGCATGCTGCCCACAGCCCTGTCTGGAGACAGAGTGGACCAGCAGCCTTTGTCCACCTGCTTTTGAGATAAAAGGAAAAGCCAAATGGTATGGGTGCATTTGGCAGGAATACGGGGTGAGGAAGGACTTGGAAGCACTGCCACACCTGGCATTGGCAGCACATTGCCCTCCAGTTTCACAGGGACACGAAATTTCTGCCTGGTGTCCTCACACCTATCATATACAATTCTCTGTCCTCCCACCTAAAAAGCCAGGTTGTCAGCAGGCAGGAACAGCTACCTAGGGAAGAAAAAGGGATTTGCTAAGTCTTTTTGCATGTTCCTGGAGATGGCAAGCATGAAGGGGATCCATCTCACACACATTGTCCCCATGACAGCTGACTCCATGCAGGAAGGAGTGGTTCCTATTTAACAGTGTGATCACTGTTCCATATTCCTGAGCGGGCTGGAAACCAAGCAGGGCCAGACCAAAATGTGCCTGAGCAGAAATGCTGGCACTCGCCCATCCAGGCCCTCCCCTTTGTGGAACAGCAGCATTTCTAGAGGATTGGTCATATCACAGAATTCATTTCATGATGGGATGGAATTGTTGAGTCCATCTGTAGTTAGCTAGAGTAAAGGGATAGAGCTGAAAATCACAATGGGTGGTTGTGCTGGTTTAAAGGTGAACCAGCAGGGGAAATGAACTCACTACGAGAGAGATTATAAGTCAGACCTAAAATTTAATAATAATATTACAATAACAACACTGACACACAAGGGAGATTGCTTTCAACTCACAAAACCCCAGCAGTATAACCCAGTGTCCTGGGGCACAAACCCAAGGGGGTTTGTTTGCCCTTGTGCTGAGATCCCTGTGGTTCCCCCAAATCCAGAGCAAAAGGAAAAGAAAAACCTGTTGGTGCAGGCGAGGGCTGTGGTCTGGGCGAGAGCGGTGATCTCCTCCTGTCAAGGTCCTGCTGCCGCTCTGGATCCGACGAGAGGTTCCCGAGGTCTTCTTACCTACCCCTTATGTACCCTCAGGGAGCTCTCAGTCCCTCCCCCTGGGCGGGGACTCACACAATGGGTGATTAACTCTGGGAGCCAGGGGGTGTTGAGCTGTTGATGGCCCATTAGCAGCTCCGCCCCCTCAGGCTGGGTGTGAAGTGATAATGCCTCCCTGGGCAGCTGCTGCTAATGGCCCATTGACCTTGGGGAATGAATAGAGGGGGTAGAATACACAGGTTTGATCACCCCCACACAGGGTTAGCTGGTCCCTCCTACTGAACTAGGACATTATCCACCCCTTATTCTACTCCATCTAGTCATTCCCAAATTAATCCCCTTTTTACCTATACATATATATACACATATATACGATGAAACATTACAAACTCTTCTCGCTCAAAATTAGGTCCCCTTGTGGTACACATTGTGTTTCTCCATCTTTTTGCATTACCCACCAAGTGCAACCAGGTCCTTGAGCAAAGACAATCCCTCGGATGGGTTTGCCTTTGTTTGAGGTGGGATTCACCCAAACAGTCTTTCCTAACATACCTCTCATATGGACCACAGGGACTTTATCTCCATCTACAGTATTCAAGAGTTCTGATTGGGCGGGTGTCGACCAACCAGGTGGCCTTTGCCAAATGCAGCTCCCAGTGTTTGAAAGTTCCCCCACCCAACGCCTTCAAGGTTGTTTTCAGCAGTCCATTACATCGCTTAACTTTCTCGGCAGCTGGAGCATGGTAGGGGATATGATACACCCACTCAATGCCGTGCTCTCTGGCCCAGGTGTCTATGAGGCTGTTCTTGAAGTGGGTGCCGTTGTCAGACTCTATTCTCTCTGGGGTGCCGTGTCTCCACAGGACTTGTTTCTCAAGGCCCAGGATGGTATTCTGGGCAGTGGCATGAGATACGGGGTATGTCTCCAGCCATCCAGTGGTTGCCTCTACCATGGTCAGCACATAGCGCTTGCCTTGGCGTGTTTGGGGAAGTGTGATGTAGTCAACTTGCCAGGCTTCCCCATACCTGTATTTCGACCACCGTCCACCATACCATAGAGGCTTCACCTGCTTGGCCTGCTTGATGGCAGCACATGTGTCACAGTCATGGATAACCTGTGAGACACTGTCCATGGTTAGATCCACCCCTCGGTCACGAGCCCATCTGTATGTCGCATCTCTGCCCTGATGACCAGAGGCATCATGGGCCCATCGGGCTAGAAACAATTCACCTTTATGCTGCCAATCCAGATCTACCTGAGAAACTTCGATCCTGGCAGCTCGATCCACCTGCTCGTTGTTACGATGCTCCTCATTAGCCCGGCTCTTGGGTACATGAGCATCTACGTGATGGACCTTCACACTCAGCTTCTCTACCCGGGCAGCGATGTCCTGCCACATCTCAGCCACCCAGATGGGTTTCCCTTTGCGCTGCCAGCCGGCCTTTCTCTAACGCTCCAGCCATCCCCACAGAGCATTGGCTACCATCCACGAGTCAGTGTAAAGGTAGAGTCTTGGCCACTTCTCTCATTCGGCGATATCCAAAGCCAGCTGAACAGCTTTCAGCTCTGCAACCTGACTTGATCCACCTTGTCCTTCAGTCGCTTCTGCAACTCGACGTGTAGGACTCCATACAGCTGCTTTCCATTTCCGGCTTGTCCCTACAATGCGGCAGGAGCCATCTGTGAAGAGAGCATATCGCTTCTCCTCTTCTGCTAGCTGGTTATATGGTGGGGCCTCCTCAGCTCGTGTCACCTGCTCCTCTTCTTCTTCAGAGGACAATCCAAAACTCTCACCTTCCTGCCAGTTGGTGATGATTTCCAAAATCCCAGGGCGATTAGGATTCCCTATCCGGGTTCGCTGCGTGATCAGAGCGATCCACTTACTCCATGTGGCATCAGTGGCATGATGGGTAGAAGGAGCTTTTCCTTTGAACATCTATCCCAACACTGGTAGTCGGGGTGCCAGGATGAGCTGTGTCTCAGTGCCAATCACTTCTGAGGCAGCTCGAACTCCTTCATAAGCTGCCAGGATCTCTTTCTCAGTTGGGGTGTAGCTGGCCTCAGATCCTTTGTATCCCCGACTCCAGAATCCCAGCGGTCGTCTTCGAGTCTCCTCAGGTACTTTCTGCCAGAGGCTCCAGGATGGGCCATTCTCCCCGGCTGCAGTGTAGAGCACATTCTTCACATCCTGTCCTGTCCTGACTGGCCCAAGGGCTACTGCATGGGTAATCTCCTGTTTAATCTGCTCAAAGGCTTGTTGTTGTTCAGGGCCCCGCTGGAAATCATTTTTCTTCCGTGTCACAAGGTAGAGAGGGCTTACAATCTGACTGTACTCTGGGATATGCATCCTCCAAAAGCCCACGGCACCTAGGAAAGCCTGAGTTTCCTTCTTGCTGGTCGGTGGGGACATAGCTGCTATTTTGTTGATCACCTCTGTTGGAATCTGACGATGCCCGTCTTGCCACTTCACTCCTAGGAACTGAATTTCCTGAGCAGGTCCCTTGACCTTACTTGGTTTAATGGCAAAGCCAGCTCTTAGGAGAATCTGGATTATCTTCTTTCCTTTCTCAAAAACCTCCCCTGCTGTGTTCCCCCACACAATGATGTCATCGATGTACTGTAGATGTTCTGGAGCCTCACCCTTTTCCAATGCAGTCTGGATCAGTCCATGGCAAATGGTGGGACTCTGTTTCCACCCCTGGGGCAGTCGATTCCAGGTGTACTGCACCCCCTTCCAGGTGAAAGCGAACTGCGGCCTGCACTCTGCTGCCAACGGAATGGAGAAAAAGGCATTGGCAATGTCGATGGTGGCATACCACTTGGCTGCCTTGGACTCCAGCTCATACTGAAGCTCCAGCATGACCGGCACAGCGGCACTCAGGGGGAGTGTGACCTCATTGAGACCACGGTAATCCACTGTCAGCCTCCACTCTCCACTGGACTTTCGTACTGGCCATATGGGGCTATTAAAGGGTGAGTGAGTCTTGCTGACCACCCCTTGGCTCTCCAGCTCACGAATCATCTTGTGTATGGGGGTCACAGAGTCTCGGTCAGTGCGGTATTGCCGACGGCGCACTGTGGCTGTGGCCAGCGGTACCAATTGTTCTTCAACTTTCAGCAGTCCCACAGCAGAAGGGTCCTCTGAGAGGCCAGGCAAGGTGCTCAGCTGTCTGATTTCCTCTGTCTCCACAGCAGCTATGCCAAAGGCCCAACGCAGTCCCTTTGGGTCTTTGAAATATCCATTCCTCAGGTAGTCTATGCCAAGGATACATGGGGCTTCTGGACCAGTCACAATGGGGTGTCTATGCCATTCCTTCCCAGTCAAGCTGACTTCAGCTTCCAGTACAGTCAGCTGTTGGGATCCCCTTGTCACTCCAGAAATAGAGATGGATTCTGCCCCAACTTATCCTGATGGCATCAACGTGCATTGTGCACCAGTGTCTACTAAAGCTTTGTATTTCTGTGGGTCTGATGAGCCAGGCCACTGAATCCACACAGTCCAATAAACCCGATTGTCCCTCTCCTCTACCTGGCTAGAGGCAGGGCCCCCCTAGTTCTGGTCATAGTATTCACTGCGCTCTCCTTGTGAATATGACCGGGAGGTTCCTTCAAGAGGATTGGGCATAACATCATCATTCCTATACTGTCTGGAGCCTTGCCCACGAGAGACCGGAGCAGCCTTCAACCTTGAAGAATTCCCTGTGTTAGTTGTGCCTCTTTGCAATTCACGTACCCGAGCTGCTAAGGAAGAGGTGGGTTTCCCATCCCACTTCCTCATATCTTCTCCATGCTCATGGAGGTAAAACCACAGATTGCTGCGTGGAGTGTACCCTTTCTCCTTAGCCGGAAGACGCCTGCTTCTGATGGCAGAGACTCTTGTTTGTTCTGGAGAGATATGGAAGAGTCCTTCCTTAATCTTCTCTTCCAGTTCAGCCAGTTTTGTTTCCACAGCTGAGACGTGGGCTCATAATGGAGCAGTGACAGTGTCTTCATAAATCCTGAGTTTGCTGACCAGTGCACCCACCTTGTCTTCTCCCTCTCTCCACTGCAACGTTGCAAGGTAGCGAGAATACATTTCTGGCCCAAGTCGTGCAAATTTTAACCACATCTGGGATGTGCACTGGACACCATCTGGACTTTTAGGGAATCTCTCATCCTCTGAAAAGATTATCTCCAGTACGGCTAATTCCCTTAAGCACCGGATACCTTGTTCCATCGTGTTCCATTGTCCTTGCTGTACGTGGAGGTCCTCCTTACAAAGATATCTCTCCCTCACGCTTGACAACAGTCGCCGCCAGAGGCTGAGAGTTTCCTGTCTCTTTCCAATGCCCTGATCAATGACCACATCTCGAGACAGGGATCCCAGCTGCCTTGCCTCACTCCCAATCTAGAATTGTATCATTGGCTGCAGCATCCCAGATTCGAAGTAGCCAGGTCAAGATGGACTCATTTGCCTGTCGTGTGAACTCTCTCCGGAGCTCACGCAGCTCTCCCAGGGATAGGGACCGGGTGATTATTTCTGGCTCCATTTCTTCTGCTTGAGATGAAGGTCCTGACTCTTCCTCGTCATGCGCTATACGAACTGATTTGGTCTTTGATTTTCTTTTCTGGACAGGGGCAACTGCTATCGGTTTCTGTTGTCCTTCTGGCTCCTCCATGGTTTGTGTAGACATGGTGCTGGTTGATTTGTTTCCCTTTCTCTCTGGCTCAGCTGTGGTTTGTGTGGGCATGGTGCTGGTTGATGTGTCTCTTCTCTCTGACTCAGCCATGGTTTGGGTGGACATGGTGCTGGTTGATGTATCTCTCTTCCTCTCTGGCTCAGTAATGGTCTGGGTGGACATGCTGCTGGTTGATGTATCTCTCTTCCTCTCTGGCTCAGCCGTGGTTTGGGTGGACATGGTGCCTGTGGATTTGCTCCTTTTCTCCTCCTCCTCCTGATGATGCTGTACCACACCAAGCAGTGTGCGGTAGGCAGTGGCCAGGGCCCAGCAGGTTGCTGTGAGCTGCACCTCTCTGGGACTACCAGAGCATCTTCCTTTCACATAGCTTAGCATTTTGGCAGGGTCCTGCAGTTGTTCTGGGGTGAATTTCCAGATCATTTGGGGAGAGAAGGTCTCCAAATACTGGCCCATATCTTCCCACTTCTCGTGCCACTCAACATCATCCGCTCCCAGGGCAGGCCTCCAGCAAGTCTCCTTAGAAAGCCCAGTTCTGACCCTAAACATGGTGTATACAGTACAGAGGAGACAAAGCAACCCTAACAGCACTAACAGTAGGATTATGCTGTCCCTAACATCAAAAGGAAGCTCAATATTTTCAATGATTGTTGTAGCAGAGGTGAAAAGGTGGAAGTAACCATCTCCGCCTGTTTTCCCCACAGTCTGGGTGCTATTTTTAATGAGACCCCAGAGATAACAACCCAAACCAGGACAGGCACACCAGACTGAATATACATTCACAATGAAATTCATTGCTTCTAATGTTATGACAACATAAACATAGTATATTAATAAAGCAATTTTGATCCTTCTCCCTGGTATTAAAGAGAGCATCAAAATAGGCACATGGTTCTCCATGTGTCGAAATATGAACAGGCCCAGATACACCATCCACATGAATACATCAAGCAACATGGTAGTCAGGGAGTTTCTGTATCCAAATACACAAAATGAAATTGTAATTCTGACTTCTCTCTTATGGCCCCACGTTGGGCGCCAAAAGATGTGCTGGTTTAAAGGTGAACCAGCAGGGGAAATGAACTCACCATGAGAGAGATTATAAGTCAGACCTAAAATTTAATAATAATATTACAATAACAACACTGACACACAAGGAAGATTGCTTTCAACTCACAAAACCCCAGCAGTATAACCCAGTGTCCTGGGGCACAAACCCAAGGGGGTTTGTTTGCCCTTGTGCTGAGACCCCTGTGGTTTCCCCAAATCCAGAGCAAAAGGAAAAGAAAAACCTGTTGGTGCAGACGAGGGCTGTGGTCTGGGTGAGAGCGGTGATCTCCTCCTGTCAAGGTCCTGCTGCCGCTCTGGATCCGACGAGAGGTTCCCGAGGTCTTCTTACCCACCACTTATGTACCCTCAGGGAGCTCTCAGTCCCTCCCCCTGGGCGGGGACTCACACAATGGGTGATTAACTCTGGGAGCCAGGGGGTGTTGAGCTGTTGATGGCCCATTAGCAGCTCCGCCCCCTCAGGCTGGGTGTGAAGTGATAATGGCTCCCTGGGCAGCTGCTGCTAATGGCCCATTGACCTTGGGGAATGAATAGAGGGGGTAGAATACACAGGTTTGATCACCCCCACACAGGGTTAGCTGGTCCCTCCTGCTGAACTAGGACAGTGGTGCAACGTAAATGGGCGTCTTATGGCTTGCCTTTGATGTCAGGAAAGGCATCGGAGTTTTGTTCTTTGGGCCAGAAGTCCAAACAGCTTATGTGATCTGCCGGTCTGTTGGACTGGCACGTGCTTAACTGAGGAGGTAAGGACAGCTGAATTTGGGACTGGGAGGTTGCTTTTGTACAACAAGTCAGAGTTTCAGTTGTTTTGGCAAGTATCTGTTGAGGGTCTTCATAGGGGCATTGTGACCCTTATGTTGTTACAAACATAGAAAGTAAGATTGTAAATGAATTGACTGAATTCATAAGCATTTAGCTTATGCAATACCAATATTGCATAAGCTCAATGTTAATGCAAATGCAATATAAATATTCCATTTAGCTTATGCAGTACCAATAGTATAACGTACATCCAATGGATCCTAAGACATAGGGCAATGCGTCATTTTTAATAAAAATGGAATCCGCATATTTTGGGTCATAAATGGCATATTTGAGAAAATAGGTCTCTAGCAATCTCCTCTCCTTCAACATCTTTTTCCTCCAGGGCAAGAAGGTTTTCGGGATGGGAGAGGTAACAGAACCAGTCCAGCCTCTAGTGTCAGTGGGGGCATTCTCACTTGTACTACCAAACCCTCCAAAGTTGATGGCAGCCACTGCCAGGCTGAGCTAGAGCTGAGCTTCTCTGTGTGCAGCCGCCCTCCCTTCTGCTGCTGGTGTATGGCCCACTGGTGACCACAGTCCTCAGCAAGATGAGACCAGGTGTGTCCATGGGTGAGGAGTGGGCTGTGTGTTACTGCTGGTTGAAGAGTTACAGTGAGCAGCTGGAAAGTCTGATGTAGAAAAGGCTTAATGCTCAGATCTGCACAACAGGGCCCCATCTGTTCTGTAGGAAATACGTTCCTGTAATAAATTTACATCTTGTACCTTCTGACCAGAAGAAAAAAAAAAGAAAAAAGAAAAGAAATGCCTGATGAATTGCAGTGGAAAAAACTTTCTCCTTCCACTTCCAGTAGTTAGAAGGGAGCAGGTCCTAATCCAACAGGACTTCAACCTCTCCTTGAAGTGTTTCAGGGTGGGGCTGAGTGTGGGTTTTTCAAGTAGATTTTGACTTCTAGATCCAAACTTAATTGTCCTCTTCTGATGGACTGAGATTTGGGAAAAAATAGAGGCAGATCCCTAATAACTGCCTAACCTTTTAAAGAACTGTCTTCCTCTGAGAATCTCAAGTGGAAGAAAAAACACATGGCTTCTTTTCACAACTTCATCTGACTGCATTTCATGGAGCCGGAGAGATAAGGAGTCCTGCAAGACCTCTGGTTTTTAATCATGAGCTCAGTGCTGGATTTCACACCTCCATATCGGTGAGGTTCTGCCTGTGCAGTGCCTTACCTATCTGGGAAGAGGCACATGGCATTCCTGTGTGGTGTGCCAGCCCTCAGCCCTGGAGGTGTTGAGAGAAAGGCAGCTGGAGATGTATCTGTTTGGCTTTGACCCAGCCAGACATCACTTTCGCAGCATCTTCCAGGCAGATCTGGACATCTTGATGTGCAGGCAGCCCTTCCCATGCCACCAGCTGGCTGGAACATTTCAACTGGCACCTACCAAGGCTGCTCAATCAAATCCAATGGGACTAAGCCATTCCTGCCTCACGACTAGTTCGGCCCCATTTGGTCTTCTTTCTCTAAAGCTGGTGAGGTATTTTGGTGCCTGAGCCCAAACAACTGCTGCTTCCAAAGGTGTGTTTTGTCAGAGGCAAAATGAATCTCAGAGTCAGTGCATGTTTGTTAGATTAGTAAAGCACTCGAGTCTCAGAGGAGACTCTGCCTGCATATTCGGGTGGTTCTGCTGGGAAGCATCCCACTGAGCCTGGCAG
This sequence comes from Pithys albifrons albifrons, assembly GCF_047495875.1. Classification (NCBI taxonomy): domain Eukaryota; kingdom Metazoa; phylum Chordata; class Aves; order Passeriformes; family Thamnophilidae; genus Pithys; species Pithys albifrons. The sequence continues at coordinate 105,500,164 of NC_092459.1, forward strand.
CATGGTTGCTCCCAGGCAGCTTCTGGGAAACCAGTCCACCAACATTTGGAGGCACCCACTCAATCGTGTGGATTGAAATACAGCCCAAAGCAGGAAAGAGGTGGAAGATCAGCACCATGAGGAGGAGTAACAGATACAGGAATGGTTGTGTCAGATCATTTTCTAAGTCAAATCAAGCTGAAATTGTTCACAGGCTGACAGTGTATGGCGGAGCGTGGTCAGACTGTTTTGGGAAGCTAAAAATAGTAGCTGAATGGAGTCGGTCCTTGGTTAATCTGGGTTTGTTAAGGCCAGACATCCAGATCCAGTTCAATACTTTTGTTAAAAAGGCAGTACTTCCAGTGCTGCTGAACTGGCCCATTGCCCACTAGAGTGACACTGGCCACTGGGCACTGGGCCACCTTGACTGGGTGACTTCAACATCCTCCTGTAAAGGCTACAATGTAATGTTGGCCTGGCTCATTCTCCTGAGACCTCATACAATCAGTCACGAGCAGAGCTGGAATTTTTCTGCTAAACATCTCAGCCCCAGGCTCATGAACCTCCACTTCTGTCCCCAGAATTCTGCTGGCAGGCTGTAGCTTTCTGCTGTCTAATGAGAACACTATGCCAAAATGCATTTTTGAACGTGGCTAAAAAGTCCAAGCCATCAAAGACTTCCCAAGGAGAGGGAGCAGAGGGAGGCAAGGCTGGAAAATGGAAATGCATTGGTGATCCTGTAAGCCTCATCTTCCCAGCAAGAAAACTAGATTATGATTTCTTCTAGGACATGGCATGGTCCCCCAGGTCAGAGGTGCAGAGATCAGGGATCTCTGATGTTTGGGCACCTTTTGGAAGCCACTTGGAGATTTTGTAAAGAGTTCAAGCACATAGCAAAAACAGGAAAACTCCTGGGTCAGGAGGAGAAGCTCCTAGTGCTCTGCAGAGCTCCGCTGGTGAATTGCCCATCCCCAGGTGTGAAATCAGGTTTCTCCACTATGTTTGGCTTCCCAATAGCCTGAGTGGTGTCCTCTGGACATACCAAATTGTCCAGTGATGGAGGGAGTTGCTGAGAGCAAATCCATCAGTTCTGGCAGTGCCAGGATCGGTCCCTCCAAGCTCTGCTCACAGTCTTTGGGGTACTGGTGACTTGTCAGTAACAGCTGCATGGGAAGCACAAAGCATAAACACAGCTTTCCTATAAGAAATTGTTACTGCAAGGGACAGGGAACCAGAGGAGAGCAGATGGGCAGAGCAGGGTGTCCTGAAGTCTTCAAGCTGGCAGCTTGGCTTGCCCGGGAAAAGCCCAGGCCATCTGAGTGGCAATTTACGTCACTTCTGATGACAGGACAGATCACTGTTGAAACTGTGAGAGAGATTACTTTGTTTGCCCACAGTCAGCTGATTAAAATTGTATTTTCCACACAATTGAGTAGTGATTAGTGATGAAATGCAAATCTCATGCAAATTGGTGCGAATGGCTGGTGTACACAGCCACCTCCAAAGTCAGTCACTTTCCTCTGAGGCATTTGGACTCTTTTAATGTTCACAGGGAGGAGCAGGACAAATCCACTTGTGGTCTGAGCACAGAGCTGAAGCAAACAGCATGGCGAGAGTGGGAAAAATTAAATGCCGCCTGGATGGACTTAACAAGTGACATTGAGCTTGGTTACATCAATACATGGAATCCGGTTTGTGCAAAGATCTTTATTAAATAAACAGCTACAAACAACACAAACAAGCCTTGCAGACATCTTGCTTCCCAGCCTAGTTTCTCTTATTTCCCAGGGCCGTGCTGCAGTCCTGTTTGTGGAATGGCCTGTCAAAATCAAAATGCCATAATTGTAGCTGGATATAGTAATAAAATGTGTTTCTCTAAGGATCAGATTTGGGAAAAGGTCTATAAACACAATGAAAGCAACAGAAAAAATTCCCAAACCCTTGCCACAAAGAACAGTTGCAAATATATATACATACATATGTGCATATTTTTAACTTGAGTTGTTTTATTTTAGCTTGCAGATCCAGAGTATTGCTTCAGTCTGAAATGCAGTGAGGCCATGTTTCCTCACTTCCAGGCAGCTTCCTGGGGACAGCAGGGCCAAGATAAATAAATAAATTATGGCTTACAAAGTGATATACTGTATTTAATAAGGCTGATGAGTCCTTCTGAAAGCCAGTTGTAAAAACTTTAAGTGTCCATTTCCTGTAGCTATCAACATGCGAGAAAGGGGGAAGCCCTACAGACTTGTCAAATTTTTCCCAAAGCCTGCAGCTCTCACAGCTGGTCTTGATTTGCTTGGGTAGTGCTCATTTTCCTGGTGCTCTTAACAGCCTTGGAATGGAAATCCACCCTGCCACCAGGTGCATCTCCATGGTGTGCTGGCAGGTGAAGGGTGCCAGCCCAAAAATTATTCATCCTGATTAGCTCTTGGCTTTCCTTGCAGTTTTAGAAAACGAGGCTGGATTCATGAATTATAGAGTGAATACAGGAAACCTAATAAAGGACAAAATTTATGGTGAATATAACTCCCATCACATCAGAAAACAGATTTGTGTTGCTTGTAGTGTTACTGTCCCTTCTCCACACACCATGTTTACCGGGTTTGCATGTGCCCATGAGCTGGAAGACAAACCCTTACCTGTGGTTGGCTGATAATCACAAACAGGAGTAGCAGAGGGAAACAGGGCTGCTCTGGACTTAAAAAGACAAAAGCAATACAAGCCAGCATGGAGGCCACAAGTGTCTGAGGCTGTGTGTCTCTAGGTTGTGCATGTGCATGTGTGCCAGTGCCTATTAAATATACATGACCCTGCTATTTGTGGGACACTGTATGCATACCAGGGAAGTGACTGGGCTGATGTTTGACTTACTCTGCCTCATAGGAAACACAGAGAAATCAGTGCCTATACCTAGATCTTATGTGAGTCAGACGTAAATCTTTCTATCTTCAGCTTTCTAACCAGCCTCCCTCTGACATTTTTTATTGCATAGTTGTTTCAGGTAGGAAACAATGGCATTTTCTGCCCCCCAGGAAAACTGTGGTCTGCGCTCATGCTGGAGCATGCTGCCTAGCCCAAGGACATGGTCCAGGGTTCTCTGCTCTTCTGCTGGAAATCATTTTTGTCTGCTGCTTTTCTGGGAGGGCCCACTGCATGCAAATCTTCGTCCACTTGGAATATTCCTTGGGCATTTTTATCTGGGTTTCTGGGAGCTTGGAAACATGTTTTTCTGTCAGTCTGCTGGGATTTTGATATGAAGCTGTTTATTTGAGTTGTAGAAATGGAAATCTCATCTTCACAAGTCACTCTGGAATTTTCCTCCAAAGATCAGTGAAAGCAATCATTAATATGGGGCATCATTTATAGCTCAGGGCAGAATAATCATCCGGGCTCTTTGACAGTTATGAATTGGAAAACAATAAAGACCATTACTAGAGGGTTCTTTTTTAAAAAAAAATCATGACAAACAAAAAAACCCAAACATGTTCTTTGGTACATTGTCTAGCTCTCAGAAAAGGAGGCAGCAAATTGAGAAACATCTCTCAGCAAATGCGTACAGCACCATTCCAAGTTCCTAAGCTTTTTCTGTCCCATGCCCTGACATCTTCCCTGAGTACTGCCAGTAAAATTAGGGGCTTTTGCTAATGTGTTCTGCAAAGGTTCCTCTGGGTAAACAACAACCATGAACAAATGTTCACTTCCATGGAGGGCTCTGGAGTCCAAGGCTGCTGCAGCTGCACCCAGGCACCTTGGCTCGGCCAAACAGATGAGTCCTGTGCATACAGAGCTGGGACTGACCCCAGCTCTCCTGGTGCTGCCATACTCTGAGAACTTCTGGAGGTTTGTTCCCTGCTTGCTTCTGGGATTTTCCTGGTTTATTTTAAAATCCATTCAAAACTTACTGATAACTGCAGCAGGGGGAAATTTGACTTTATTGTGTGGCCTCACAGCTCTAGTCTGGTCCAGATCCCCACACATTTTGCTGTACATGATGGTAACATAGGCTGAGTCTTTGGGTGTTGCATCTTCTGGCCTGTCACACTCAGGCACATGACCAGAAACCCTCACTCACCATGCTTGAGTTCTGCTGTGGTTAGGGTTCAGTTTAGCCTAAATAGCTTCAAAAATGTGAACTCTAGTGAGAAAATAAAACCCTTAACTGTATGTGGTTACTAGAGGATCCCTGCCTGACTGTAGTAAATAAACATGCTCATGGTCAGTTTGAAATCCTTTCAATCAAAAACTAGGTATCATGATGTGGTGGTGTGAATGGGTGTGATGAATGACAGCAGGGGTACTGTGTTGCAGAGCATTTGGAAGGGGACCTCAGCCTGTCTTTGAATGGAGTCCCCTACTGAGATTTCATTCTCTTCTTTGAAAGTATTAATATCCCACAACAGCACCTGACCGTGCTTGAAGAAAAAGCAAATGAGTTTCAGAGAGGAAGACAGGCAGAATGAAAATGGCACCTGTACTTCCTGGCTAGTTGTTTTGGTCAATTTAATTTCCTCTTAATACAGTTTGCTACAGTTTCCTCGAATCCTGACAGTGTCTTGGGAACACTCCTTAAAGCAGTGTTTTTTATGCTACTGTAATTGCCATCACTAGAATGGCTTTCTGGAGCCAAAGGCAACTCATGCTACCTTTGTTTCTACCTGTGGTATTTCCCTTCCCCAGCTTTGAACTGAGAGGACTCTCTGGGAAGCCAGTATTCCCTTGGCCTCCCTCCCGCCCTCATTCCACCCAAAAGCTGCTAAACCATCCCTGTGCTTCCCACCAGGCCCATGCAAGGGAGAAACTCCTGTAGCATAATACTGAGGTGCATTTCTACTCCTTTGTGCTTTAGATGCTTTTAAGTTTTCTGGTGTTAAATTGCCCTTCCCAGGAGCAGTAGGTTTTTTTCTGTAGCATCACTCCACCTGCAGCCAGCCAACACAAGGAGCAGGTTCTACATCCCCAGCCAAGTGCTTTTGTCCAGAGTTAAGGCTCTGGCTTTCCCCAGCAGCCCTGTCTCACTAAGTGGAGCTCAGGATAGAGACAGACAAAAAAGGAGAATCATTGCCTGCAGATCCCAGGCTCAGTATGAGGGTGCAATTGTATATGTGCCATCAAGCTTCATTGTTTACCTAGTGCAGACTGGTAAGGAGGGCTACCAAAATTCCTACTGAGAGCCTGTCGTCCTTGCAGCAAGGATTCAAGGTCCTTGATGTAAAGTCCATGTGCAAAGTCCATGTGCCTGGAGACATTCATAGCTCAGAGTCCAGCAGTAATGAGGAAGAGATGAGGCCTGATTGTGGAATTTCCTCAGGCCTTGTGGCCACCCCTGCCATGGCCACCCAGGCCAGCCCGCTTTCCTGTCACTGCCAGAGCTCCCAGCCTCCTGGTGGCTCCCAGGCACAGGAAGAGTCCTGCTGAGAGCACAGCCTGTGCAAAAGCAGGCTTGGCACTGGGAAGGAATGGAGCATTTCCAGAGCAGATTAAATCTTCCAAGACTTTAAGCTGCCAGTTTGAAGAAGCCTACGCATTTTGCAAGTTTTTAGAGTCTTAGAACTTGATCTAATTTAAGTAAATTGGCACATTCTAAGCACTGGAGAGATCCTTCTGCTAAGTTACATCTTCTGCAGCAAAGCATAAGGAAGACAGAATTACTCAACACAGTGTTTGGAAAAAAAATTGTTTGCATGGGCAAAGCAACATTTTTCCCCCAAGCTGAGACAGTGGGGTTTTTAATTACTTTCTCAGCAGTGGCCACTCTACACAGAAAGTTTCAGTCTGAATGGCTAAAGTCTGGCAAAGCATCAAGCAGCTGAAACAGACTTTAAAATAGTGGAAAGTCATGGGCAAACTTAACAACAGACACTGCATTTAACTCACAGCCGTGATGGCATCAGGCATCCGGATGAGCATGTGTAAGATATGAGGATCTGCTGAAGAAACGGTGTCTGGGAAGTTTTCCCTCTTCTTGTTTTAACTAAGGATTGCAGAGGAATGGAAACCAGCTTACAGGCTCTGGGGTTTGTATGGGAATCGCCACTTCCACGTGACATCTGCAGTTCCCAGCATAACAGAAATGTGCAGCTGGACTTGAGGCAGCCCTTGTGCAACCCTGACATCAGCTTGGGCTTGAGAAAGCCCTGTCTTTGCAAACAATCTGGTGGTCTTTTTCTTCTGACCTCTAACAGTTGGACTCGATGATCTCAGACATCATTTCCAATCTTAATGATTCTGTGATTCCATGACTGTCACAGGAGCGAATCCTGCATGTGTATGCCCACGGGGCTCTGCAGTAGGATTTTTCCATTCAGCATTCTATATATCTGCCAGTCCTCTGAGCTTATACACAGATATTGAAGCTGTGATTTTTAGCCCCAAGGGCAGCTAGATTTAGTTTGCTCCCATAGGGAGATCTCCTCTGATGACCTGAACATACTGGTGTAGGTTGAGGCCACCAAATGCTGTGTCCTGCTGGCACAATTGCCAGAAATGGAGCTGACACATGGCTGAAACCTCTGTGGGTGAGGGCTTTTCTGTACTGTCATTTCCAAATGCTCCTTGCCATTTTCACCCAGGTACATGTACACCAAAACCTGGACTTTTTCCTCTGGGAAGAGGGGAAGAGCTGCTGGCCAAGGTTGAGCCCATCAAAGGCACCCTGCCCAGCTTGTCAGGCAACAAGCAGTTACAAAGCTCTCAAGTGTTCTTTCACTCTCATGTTTCTCTTGGCCACTTGGTTCCTCTTATTTTAGCTTTGTTTGAAAAATCTCCTTGGTAACTGGAGACAAAAGCAGAATTTTTTTTGTCCTCCTCATCCGATTGGTTTCCTGCCTATCTCAGCACTGGGAGGGATCCTTAGCAAACATGTGTTTGCTTTTGAGCTCCCACCACAGGCTTTAACCTCATATATCACTGGGTATTTCAGGAGACTTGGTGTCGCTTTTGAAGTGTTTTTATACATCGAGTTTCAGCTGAGACAGACGTATTTCACAGTTTCATTTATTTGGCAGTAAACAGATGATGTGTCAGTCAGAGTGTGAATGGTGGCTCTTGAAATTGCCCACATTCTCTTGACCTCCAGTGTGTCCAGCAGCAGGGGAACTCAACTGGAATGACCCTTCTCAGGATGCTACAGCTGCTGGAGTGGCAAAACCCTTCACAAGGGGCAGGGAATGGTTCCTTGCTATGGCATCACCCTCCACCTGAGTCCCACAGCCCTGCTCTTCTTCCATCACCTGCCTGAGGACATTGGGGCCTATTAGAACTTTGGTCTTTTCAGAGAAGTTTCAGAAAGGTCTCTGTGAGGGTAAGGATATTAATCACAGGCAATTCCTAAAGACCTGGAAGTGTTCGAAAATAAAGGGGAAAATCCCATTTGACACACTTCTTTCCTGTGCCCTCTGGAGATGGAAGTCATTGGAAAGGAAAAGGGAAGAAGAAAACCAAACCAAACAACTATCAAACTGTCTGAAGATTTGGCTGGGCTGGAGGCAAAGAGGAACACCACTGCTGGCACTCAACCCCAGCACATGCTTTTTGTTGGCCAAAGCCATTGCCAAAGAATGGAAATGGCAGTGTGAAAACACTAAGCAGCATCTTTAGTCCAGAAAACAGAGCTGAGATCCTGGGGTCTTTTGTTGACTTAATGGTCCAAACACTGTCACTGTTCAAGGCGGCATTGTCCTGGCAGCAGCCACTCTCTGAGGGTGCCTGAGGAGCACTTCATGTGGGATGGTCTGAGCTTGCTGGTCTTATCCCTGGGTAGAAGGGAAAAGAATGCAGGGTGTGCATCACCTCCCTCACAGGGTTTGCCTGTGACAGTGACAGTGTGGCATGGCACTGGGGTGTATGTGTTGGCTTGGGTTATGGTCTTCAGCAATGAGCATCCCTGATGTTTCAAGCCTATATAAGGACAGCATTTCATATGCTGGTACCCAGAGGCTTCATGTCTTTATACCATCAGGTAACCTCCTGCATGGGGGACTTGCCAAGGGGAATCTGGACCAGGAATGAACTTTGCAGCCAGTCATTTAAATTGCTAGCATGTGAACATTACACTTGAACTTCCCTAGAACCCTGACAGGAGATAACTTACAACTTCTTCTAATAAAAATTCAGTGTGACACTCTGCAACAAGTTCATGAATGTTGAAAAGGCTTTTCTGTATCTTAAGAATCCATTAGCATCCTCAGAGCCCCTGCAGAGAGAGCAGGTAAAATGCCTGTGGTATGCTGTGCTTCCAAATACATATCACCATGCATGCAGGTTGAGGTAGTGTCAGTCTGTTGCACAGTTTGCAGCTTGTGCATGCACATGTACTTGTGCTCTGCTCAGCTGACCCAGCAGTTGTTGAGAGGAGCAGGGTGATTCCCATGTGAGCAGCATGGCACAAAATGGTCACAGGTATTGTCCTAGTCTTGTCATCAGTCAGCTGCATGCTTTGCTGGGCAAAGAATTATAAATGTAGTGATGGTAAAGGGCTTATTCCTGCAGCTGGGTCACATGTCAAGAGTTTTGGAGGAGTATCTCAAAAAGAAGGGCCTGATCTTTAGGGCCAGCCAGCAAATAAGAGAAGTCAGATGCATTCCTGATTGAGGATGGAGTTAAAATGATAGTGGATGCTGCTCTTGAAAGTGGATCTGCACATTCTGTATTGATGTTTGCCCTTTGAATTTCTGTGGCATGTTCTCAGCTGTCACTGAGCATTCCTTCTCTTCTCTTTCTTTTCCCAATGTACAGCTGCTTTTCCAGCAGCTTTTCCTGGCAGCAGGCCTGGCAGAGTGGCAGGGCATGATCAAGCCTCCTTGTCCAGTGTGTTCCCAAACAAGAAGGGAAATTCTCCCTTGCCCTGAAACCCAGGCAAGCAAGATTTGAAATGTGCCTTCCCTGGAAGGAAAACTGCTACAATTGATATAAAGTCCTGCTGCAGTGGTGGTGCTGGAGAAGTTCATGCATAGCAGATGTATTTTGGGCTTCCTTGAATCCTGACTCCTGTTGCTGAAGCCATGCTATTATACATGGACCTATTATTTCTCATGGTCCCCACTGTTTTGTTTAGTCAGCTTCAACTCAGCAAAGTTTGCTACATGATTTACAGAACCGCAGAAATGTCATTTTTGCTGGCAGTTGCTCATTGAAATTCATTTTGTGGAGGCCAAAGCCTTTTCAATAAGAGTGATGTCTCCTGTTTGAGGAGCATTGTCATGGCAACTATCCAGGTGCACACAGGGAAGAGCAACTCATATTTATTTGAAAGGTGAGAGCAATTATTGTGGTGAGGGGGAACCTGGCTGCCAAGAACAGCTATATATTTATTTGGGTGCAAGAAGCACTTGTATGTGTTCCCTGTTGCTTTCCTTGGGGAAAAGGTGTATGAGAACAACTGGGGGGAGGGATAGGGGTTTGACCCAGAGATCCTCTCCCACTCAAACCCTGTCATAATCTTAGTCCTCATCATGCTTGTTTTCCACTTCAAGTTTTTCCAGTGGGGATGTCAAATCCAGCCTTGGCCTCCGGTGAGCATGCAATGTGTTGCCCCACCACTGTGGCAAATCTTGCCAGTGGAGCATGATGAAATATTGGAGCCAAGTTTCTGTTCCCATAGTTACCTGCCTGCATTACCCACAGACCTCACTGATCAACCAGGTCAGGAAAAAATCCCAGAAAGGCAGAATGAGGAAATGCCAGATTTTGGCTCTTAAACCTGTAGGCTTAGAAATGGGGTTTGCAGTGATTCATACTGAGGAAGGATGGTAGGCTGGGATGAGCCCTTTGCTTGCAGGACAGGCTGAATTTTTCAGGACTAATGCAGTTTTTAGCTGGCATGGGTAGGGCTGTGCAAAGCCAGGGGAGAAGCTGTTTCTGCTCTATCAGCTTTCCCAGGTACCTTAAGTAATTGCTGCTGGGAGTGTTTTTTATCAAATTCTTTTTTCAAATTTTTACTTCTCAGTCATCACTTGTATTGCACTGTTTGTGCAAGCTGTCCTTGTAGCTCCAGATACTCATCTAGATGTATCTCTCCTGTTTGATCCCTCAGTGTTCCTGCCTTCAGCAGGCACTCTGGGAGGTCACTAGACATGCATGGCAATGAAATTGGGAAAAAGCAGAAGAACAGTTTAATCCTGGTGTTACCACATTCAGAGCCATGGAAGGGGGGGCCACAGCTCCAGCTGTCCTGGGACACGGAAACATTTAATCATGCCCAAAGGCTCAGGCACAGGTTTGGGGCAGATCAAGAGCATACTATTCATCTTTGTCTAACTGGGCCCTTGCAGGATGTGACATTGGCAGATGAATGAAGAAGTGCATTAGTCAGAGCACAAAATTCACAGTCAAATCAGAGCAAACATTGATGATTTGCCAGAAAAACATTTCTGATCTGACAAATCCTTCTCAATATGGCCTTCCTAAGAGGACAGTCAAGCAGCATTCAGTCTAGCATGTGAAATCATCTTACCTGGCAATTGTCACTCCTGAAAAGTATTTTCTGAGACACTGAGCATCAGCTGTGTCTGTCATCTCCCAGCTATTCAAGCAGCAACAGCTCTCAGTTTTCCTGCCTCTGCAGACCACCTCTCATGTCTTGTATTTCTGCAAGGTCAAGGAAAAGGAGGCTGGATCCTTTTCCAGCATTTTCCTGGTAGTGATGTTCTGGAGCAGGCCGGTGTTATCTATTTGAGCCGTATGTTGTCATTTAAACTCAGTGTATCCTGAGGCCAGAGGAGCAGTTGGTTTATGCAGACATGGAATTGACAGCACAGCCCTGTGGTCTTTTACAAAGATTGGTTCAGGAAACCTTGGGGGAAGAGGTGGAGGACATCCAAAAAAATAAGAGTAACCAAATGAATTTTGGCTTCGAAGGTGGGGGGAAAATAGAGGGACCATTTCTCCCTTCCCTTGTTTGCAGTGTCCAGGCTGGTTGGGCTCGATAACATTTTTGGGAGCATTGGACTATGCAGCCCCATGCAGGCCTGGGCTGCTGGACCAGCAAACCAAGCTGCCACATCAGATCAGCTCACATCCACACTTCCCAAAGCATGCGTCACGCTTCGTTTCAGGCAGGTTTTCCTTTTCGCTCCCTGTCATGTTTGCAGCCTGCTGCAGGCAAAATTTTCATTAAGTACAGACATTTCATGTCAGCAAGGCTTGGTTCAGCAAAGGACTCTGCATGGGTGATTCATGGGACATTTTACACAGATGGAAATTCATCAGCAGGGACAGAAACCCTAATGAACCTTCTCCTCTGTCAGAGACCACTGGGTAATAGTAAAAATCATGTGTGACACAAGGTCATTCACATAATCTGGACCATTTTTGCACCTCTTCTGTCTCTCAGGAACGTTCGTCCCTGCACTGGCTGAGTAGGTGTTGCTTTGCCCTGTCCTGTGTCCCTTGCCACACACACATCTCCCTCTGTGGCTGGGGCAAATGCTGCCACCACAGACCTGGGTGTCTCTCTACATGTGAGGCTGCCACCTTCTCACCATAAGGTGCAGTTTTGTTGTCAACTGGTAGAAGAAAAGCCCTATCAGCTCCTTTTCCACCCCAACAAGACAACTTCCTTCCTCAAGTAGCTGTCAAAAATTTGTGCAGTGAAGCTGCTAAGTGCACACAACTGCTCCCTGGTGTCTCAGTCAGCCGAGTTGTGTGCTGCAGAGGCAGACATGGGAGCAGTGAGGTCTCTTTGCATCCATGACAGCACAGATGGGGCCTTGAGCAGATAAGGACACCCAGAAAGACGGAGAGCAGAACACAGCAAGGGTGGGGATGTCAAGAGGAATAGTTGCCTTGCTCTTGGTAATTGGCTCCAGCTGTGCCCTGGAGTCTGGTCCAGGCTCCTCTCAGTGGCCATGGCCTATTTGCATGGCCCTGGTGGTCCCCAGCTCTGCTGACAATTTGGGAGCTTTCTTCCCTGTGGTACCTTGTGCCCTACAGCAGCCCACTTGCTCCTCTGCACAGCCACTGCCTAGTGCCCAACAATCACACAAGCCGTGTGAGGCGTGTGTGCCACGTGAGCCACGTGCCCATCTCTCATGGTAAGCTTTAACTTCAGCTAATTAAATGACTGGCTGACAAGGAGATGTATGAGAAATCAATGTGGCAGGCTTCTGCAGGAGTCTGGAAACATGTGCTAGAACAGGCAGCACTGATGGATGTGGCTTTGAAATGTCATCTCCAGAGCATGTATCCCTCATGGCTATTCACTCACCATAACTGATGGCTCTCTGGGTGGGAAGTGTTTGTCTGTTGGGCCATCAAGGCTGATAGCACCAGGCCCCCACTCCTGACTGCCTAGCCTGGATGTTACAACTGTGAATCTGCAGTTGAAAGTCCTCCAAGCTATTCATGTAGTTCTCCTGGGTGATCAGTGGAAGCTGGATGGGTGACAAGCTGCATAAGTGCATCGTTCCCTCTTTTGATTCAGGAATAAATGTCTGCCCAGATAGCAGCAGCATGCCATGTTCTCATGGGCAAGCTTGTTAACACCTGGATGGTTGTGTGTTTAAAGATGATAATTTTCCTGGCCTACTGGAAATACTGCTATTGACTACGTGCCACACTTCTTGGCTACTCCAGTTCCAGCTCATGGGTGGTCTGGGTACAATGATGATTTCTTAGCTGCGAGAACTCTGATCTAGGCACACAGCGGAGTTGAGTAGGGCAAGGTCTCTGGATTGGAAAGCATCTGGATTAGAAGGTCTCTGGTCCAACTTCTTCTCAGAGGGCCAACATCAAAGCTAAAGCAAGTGCCCTCTCCAGCTGGCATTTTGCACTTTGTTAGCTCTGTTGTTGCCCTGCCTTTGCCATTGTACAAAGCCAGTTTGCTTCCCCCTTGACAGAGGACATGCAGCCCTGTCCTGCCAGTGCCATGTCACTTGCAGGCAGACATCTGGATGCTCTCTTTTGCCTTTTCCAAAGATGTGCCCAGAAAATGGCAGGTGGACTGGCATGTTTGTGCCAAGTGCACATCACTTCCTTTGCTGTCCATGACATCGAACTGGGATTAGCAATCACAATGCTCTCCCTGGCACATGGGTTACTGCAAATACCAAAAGCTTACACAACCTCAAAGTGCAGTGTGGGAAATCTGCAGAGCATAGTTAAATACATAGATACTTGGTCTGGCTAGGAAGCCCCTGAAGCAAAGATATCTGGGGCCGGGAAAGCATCAGTTGGAAATAATGTCTATGTGTCTGTCCTCATATTCCAAGGTGCTCTTGGCAGTGACCACAAGAAGAGGCTGTACTGGATGGTCATTGGATCTGGTGGGGTGTGTCAGCTCTTCTCTTGGTGTGCAACCACCAGCCAAAATGACTTTTCCATGGGCTATTGTAACTACGGATTGTGGGCGAATGTTCTGATAAAAGACCCTTACAGTTTGAATGAAATAGCATGATTTGAAATGAAAACTAAGTCCTGATGGAGAGCATTGGACTTGGAATGAGGGCAGAGCTTTGCATGCCAGGTTCACGAAGTTACTGTCCTTTTGTTGCTGCTGGGTGTGTGCAAGTGGAGAAGAGCTGGAGCTGCAATTCTACAAGATGTGTTTTATTCTTTGATTTCCAGTACACGGAAATGAGGTAAAACTCATTCCCTCAGCAATTGCTTTGACTACAGGCTCAGGGAAGTGCAGTTTCTGGTACAGAAATGCAGACAGTTGGATGGGCCATTGAATGCCCTCACTCTTCATGCCAGAGCAGGGCTCTTTAGCTCAGGTGAAATGGACCTGACACCAATAGAAGGAAAACCCCAGCAGCAGCTGTGCTTTGCTGCAAACTGGCCCCATGGTGTCAGTGGGGGTCCCTGCAGAAGGCAGAAAGAAAGGCGCAGGGTAGGTACATCAAGGCTGGTGGTTTAGACCAACACAGGACCTCTATCCCCATACATCCAGATGTGTTGGAGAGATTCTCCAGAAATTGCTCTTTCCCAGTTGCAGTGTGGCTGAGGGTCTAAACAGAGGAAAAAAAATCCAACCTTTTCAAGGGCTGTGGTCTTGCATAGTCATGGCATCTTGAGTGTTTGGCTTAAATACCCACTTCCTGGAGACACTAGATTATGGCACAAACACCACTGTCAGCCCCAAATGAAAGTTGATTCTAGATCTCTGTCTGGAAGGGTCATCTTGGAAATATCATCTAGATTGACCCCAGATTCTCAGAAGAAGAAAATGTTTAATGATTTAGAGGCTTCTGTAATCTTCTGATTTTTCCCTCTGTCTCATGGATTTGGGATTTCTGGTTCCTGGCCCTGCAGTGACTGAGCACCAGGGGTTTCAGGGTGATAATCAGTGTCCCTTTAGTCTTCTGTTATACAAGCACTATCCCAGCAGAACCACAGGAGAAAGAGATTTTAAATGCAAATTTCAGCAGGCACTTGCACTGGGACTGCAGGTCTCTTCCTCCCAACTATGTCCAACTCGGAAAGTGAGGGGGCAACTCAGCAGCTCAGTACTGCAGTTGGTCCACATCACTCTGTGAGCCTTAACAGGCTGCCCTGGCCCTGCCAGGCACCCACCTCTGCCTCATTCCCACATCTTGTAATGCAAGAAAACAGCCTCGTGCAGCAACACATACTCTGAAAAAGAGGACTGCAGGCAGCAGGCTGGTAGAACTGGACCCTGAATACAGCAGTAGCACAGGACTAGGTGAGGCCACCAGGAACACAGGTCACATTCCACAGCCTACAGAGATAGCCCCATGGTAGCTGTGTGCTGGTTTAAAGGTGAACCAGCAGGGGAAATCAACTCACCACAAGAGCGATTATAAGACAGAGGCTAGAATTTAATAATAATATTACCATAAATACACTGACACAAAGGGAAATTGCTTTCAACTCACAAAACCTAGCAGTATAACCCAGTGTCCTGGGGCACAAACCCAAAGGGGTTTGTTCGCCCTTGTGCTGAGACCCGTGTGGCTCCCCCCAAGTCCAAAGCAAAAAGAAGTGAGAAACCTGTTGGTGCAGGTGATGGCTGTAGTCTGGTCAAGAGTGGTGATCTCCTCCTGTCAAGGTCCTGCTGCTCCTCTGGATCTGACAAGTCCTTCCCAAGGTCTTACCCACCACTTATGTACCCTCAGGGAGCACCCAGTCCCTCCCCCTGGGCGGGGACTCACACAATGGGTGATTAACTCTGGGAGCCATGGGGTATTGTTGAACCGTTGATGACCCCTTAGCAGACACGCCCCCTCAGGCTGGATGTAAAGGTGCTAATGACTCCCCGGGCAGCTGCTGCTAATGGTCCATTGTCCTTGGGGAATGAATAGAGGGGGTAGAATACACAGCTTTGATCATCCCCACACAGTGATAGCTGGTCCCACCTGCTGAGCTAGGACAAGCTGGTTGCTGCTCACATCTTCACAGGTATAGCAGATCTCTGTCTGGGAGAAGAGTGAGAAGCAGAGACCATATGAAGGGTCCAGCAAGAGCAGGGTGATATCAGTGCACATCCTAGATTGCTGTTGAAAACAGTCCTTACTCTAAGGCAGGATAAATTGTGCAGTTGCCTGATCCTCCTTCTTCTCCACTGATGAAACCCTGCCACATGGCCACATGCGTGCAGGACCCTGCGGAGGGGCTTTGTAGCAGGCAAAAGACAGTGCGGTGCAATCAGGCATGCTCTAAGAATAGCCTGTGTTATTTTCATATACTTGCTGTTTCTCAAAGACCATTAGGAGGTAATCCTTTTCTCTGGGATTGCAGTCTCATCCCAGGGACAATTTGCCTCAGCAATTATTGGTGATTGGAGATTCGTGCAGAGAGCAGACTTGCCATTTGTTCTTTTCACCCTTTTTCCTAACAGTCTTCTACAGCAGAAACAGCAGCAATGCACATGTCTACCCAACACAGGGCACTTGTTTGCACCCTAGAATGATCACTTGGAAAACTGCATAATAACGCCACCTCCTAGTAGTGGCAATTTAAGCCCCATTATTCTGCATTATTCAAGGAAATCCTATTGGTGTTGGGTCTAAGCATCAGAAATAGCTTTTTTAATTGGTACCCATGTTTCTTTTCATCAGAGAGAATTATTTTGTGGGGCTCTGAGGAATGCCACACACAGCAAGCCAGAGCACACCCATAGGCAGTTTATGTCTTCATACCTCTGCAGCCCTCAGCTTTTGAGAAGGCATCTCTTTTAATTAACTTTCCTGAAAAAGATTCTTTTTTCATATATGAGGGCAGGATGCAGTGTACATTTTAATGGGAGTTGTCAGGAAAATTATTGATTTTGTTAGTAATGTTTCTGAAATTGTGCCATTCGGGTAATTCTGTCAGGTTCTCTTTGAAAGCTTAGCTGAGAGCATTTTTATATTCTTCATTAGTTTTTTAATACATGATAATTTCCCCTAACTCATCAACGCAGAGCAGGATCAGCTGAGTGCTTGGTAACCATTTTTCCTATGTACAAACCTATTGCAGCAATAATTACAAACTGAACAAATTATTATGGATATTCATTATAAAATACAATTAGACTGATCTGTGCTGTGTTGTTACACTTTTCACAGCCATCACTTGCTCTTGAGTAAATGGTTTCATTATAAGCATGAAGGGCAAACTTAATACACTCCTGACTCACAGCAAACAGCACAAGAAATTATCCTGGCTGTTCCTCCGAGTGCTTGTGGTGTTTACCCTGAATGAGTAGAAAATGTTGACTCTGCTGCCAAATACTTGTCAGCTTAACAGAGGGGCTCTGGGTGACCAGTACAGATGTGTAAGGAGTGGAGAAAGCCAGAAATTATGGCAGCGTGGCCTGAATTTCACTCCCCTAGAGCGTGGCTTTCGTCCATGTTTATGGGTTTTCAGGGCTGGGACCTGCCAGGAACAGCAGAACTACCTTGATCATATATTGGAGCAGCCTTGAAGCTGCTTCAGCTTGTGCTGGGCTCATAGAAAGTGCAGAGGAGTCAGGGATGGGACAAGAAAATATTTCTTCGAAGGGCAGGAAAGACAGGCTTGGGCAGAGAGAGAGCGACTGGGAAGCTTTCTTAAGTAAGAGCATTCACGGGAGTGCTGTCAAGTGCTGGAGGAAGGCAAACCTAGCCAGAAGGTCGGCAGCCAGCACAGGTAGTCACTGCACTGGTTTTTTATTTTGTATTATTATTCCTTATTTCTCGTCTGGGACAAGGTCAGAGCCAGGCAGAGGTCCTGTCCCAGCATCAACGCAGAGCACTCCAGGGAGGAGCAGAGGCTGCCGGATTTCTGTCTCATATGTTGTCTTTGCAAAGACTTTGCATCGTAGGAAGGACCACAGTAACACAGCCCCACCACAACACAACACTTCTACTCCAGGTTTGGTCAACTTCTGGCAAGCAGCTTTCAGCTGGGTGTTTCTAGAGTCCCTGAAAAGAGCTGAAAAAGTTCTTCCATGCTAATTTTTTCCCCTGGTATAGCAATTTTCACTTTATTGGGTGCTTCA
Source organism: Pithys albifrons albifrons (assembly GCF_047495875.1). Taxonomy (NCBI): domain Eukaryota; kingdom Metazoa; phylum Chordata; class Aves; order Passeriformes; family Thamnophilidae; genus Pithys; species Pithys albifrons. Next base: position 105,517,562 of record NC_092459.1, read on the forward strand.
AGGAGCAAATCTGTCTGCTGGTGGCTACAGCCTCCTACAAGGCTTTCATTTTCTGTGGTGTGTGATTGTGGCTCTGAGCAGGGATTCTGCCTTTGGACCTATCCTGATGATGCTGCAGAGACAAATTCAGCAACCTCAGGTCCTGTGAGAGAGGATTGCTGCTCAAGCCTCTAACAGGAGAAAACTAAATATTGAAGGCTTAGGAAAGGATGTGCTGCTTGTAAAGTAAAATTTAAAAGTAAAGTCTCACCATCAAAGAAGATATCCATCACCATGCCCTAACCAGAAAGACCATTTTTCCTTTACATTCCCTTCAAAGAACAAGTATTAGCTCCAACATCCCTTTCAAGTGTGTAAATTAGAGCCTCCAAAACCCAAACTGAGCAGCTGATCATGATGTTGTGCATGGATCTGGCAAGACAGAGCCTCTTCTGTGCACGCGTTTGAGCAGTGCATCATGCTTTCAGACGCTTGGTCTGTGGTTGTTTCCAGTTCTCAGGCCTATGCAATGTGTGCAAGCTGTCAAGGGGCTCTTCTCTACCTTAAGTTTTTGGAAAGGGATGTGTCTCGCTGCCCTCAAGCCAAGGTATTTCTAGGGGAGTTTGCCCCAGGCTGTGTCCATGCCAGGGAGGATGGCACTCTGCAAGCTGCTGCTGCTCTGACCCTGTGGTCTGTGCTCATCCTGAGGCAAGCTTGGGCCATTGGTTCCTGCCCTTTGCTTTTGGCTGTGCTGTGCCTCCAGCCTGTGCTACCAAACCCACTGTTTTCAGTCTGCAGCCCCCTTCTCCCGCTGTTTCCACCCTCCTCTTTCTCCTCCTCTACCTTCTCCTCCTCCTCCCCCTCCTCTTCTGCTCCGTTTCCACTCCTCCTTTTCCCCCCTTACTCTTCAATCTCTATTTCTTCTCTGTTCCAGCAAAACGATATCAATCAAGGTGATAGATGATGAGGAGTATGAGAAAAACAAGACCTTCTACCTAGAGATCGGGGAGCCCCGGCTGGTGGAGATGAGTGAGAAGAAAGGTGGGGGACGTGCTCCGGGGCTGAGCCCAGCCTGTGTGTCCCTGTCTGGCTCACTCATGTCTGGCACCTGCAACACCAAGCTCATATCCCCAGTGCCTATGGAAAAAGGGCAGGAGCAAGACCACTTCCCATTCTCCCTGAGCAAAGCCTCTCCCCACTCCACCGAGGTACAACTTCAACCAGGTGGTGGGGATGCTCCTGCCCTCTCCCATATGCCCCAAGGGGGATGTGCAGCCACTTCCCCCCACCCAACCATCTCTGTCACCATGGCACCTGGGCAGACATGAACTGCATGTGTGTGCAATGCCAATCATGTGTTTGCCTTTGTCTTGTGTTCCCACAGGAAATTCATTACCCTTAGAGTACTTGACCGTGAGGAGTATGAGAAAGAGTGCAGTTTCTTCCTTGTGCTTGGGGATCCGGTGTGGCTACGACGAGGAGTGAAAGGTGTGAGAGTAAAACCAGACCAGCTCTCGAGACGCTGCCGTCCGCTTTCTCTGTGTCTCCCTACTCTCACACTCCTTTCTCCTCGCACTTTGGCTCCTGGCCGTTTTGCCCTCCTTCCTTGGAAGCTTGGCCGCTGCACCTTTTTGCTCTGTTTTCTTTCCTCTGTCATTTTGAGAGGATTCTGTCTCACTCACCAGGGTCCCCAGGGAGCAAGGTATGCTCCCAGGATGGCCCTGGAGCACCCAGGCAGGGGACAATGAGCATCATCAGGCCCCAGAGACGTTTTGAGAGTACTGTCCTGCCACATTGCAGCTATGCCTTCATTTAATCATTAGAACATTCAGTCTTGACAGGTAAAAAGGCACCGCTGCATCATTTTTATCAGAAGATAAAATAGCTTTCACTTTAAATAAAATACATGGCCAGAGCAGTAACTTTACCATTTTTATGTTGGCACTAGAATCTGAAAATAGCCAAAAATCACAGCACAAGCAGGTAGTACCATGAGATGCAATCAGTTTAGGTAAATCAGGTTATACTCAAATTAAGTTTCATGGCTCTGCATTGGATAATAGCTTCTCACAGGAATAATAAAACAATTTACTCTTTCATCACATTTCTGAACCAACTGCAAAACTTCCCAAAAAGGCAGAGTTCACCTATTTTCACATACATTTTCTCTACTAGGAAATAGGATGAAAATGGCAACACCTATTTCTGCACACTCTTCATGGCTGAGCAGGAAGCAGTTTTAGAGTCACTTAAAGTATGGACCATTATTAAAGCCTTTTTAGAAAATTGGCAGCCACATGTGGTCTGTTTGCCTTGCAGCTGCTTTGGAGTTTCTGGTACATCAGCTGTCCCTTCAGCAGGCATGGGGCTGCACTATATTATTTGATCAGGACAGAGAGGACCCCCAGTGGTCCCCATGCTGAGTGGGAACATGCTACTTCAGCTCGGGTGCTGTCTGGGTCAGCTGCGTCATTGCCTCCATTAGCTTTCCTGCTGGCTTATGTGAATAGCTAGGAAAAGCTGTGCTAAAAAATCAGGCACACTCGCATGACTCAGGCATTGCAGGTGGGAGCTGTATCATTAAATGGTTCTGGTGGCATCTATGGACCATAGACAATATTGCCAGGATAAATTTACACATGGACAACTCAACTCAGCATCGCCAGCTTTGCCCAGTTTAACAGGGGCCAGTGTGGGCTCAGCCTTGCAAATCCAGCAAGGGCAAACATGCTTTCCAGGTCCAAGTTTGAGAATTGTGGTACCAACTCTGGAGATCCCAGCTAAAACTGTAGCTAAAAATAAAAGGAAAAGGCAATAAAGTTTCTCATCTTCCTGATCACAAAGGTAACTGAGTAAACCTGAGAGAAGCTCAGCTTTGAAAATTCAGTAGCTGGAGAGCAAGTCAGAATTTAAAAGAATGCTATTTGCTGCTTTGGCCATGCAACCTTTTTATTTTTAACTTGTTTCTTTGTACTTGGTTTTTTACAAGAAGCAGTGAGGCTGGGGTAGTGGTATGCTCAGCAGCCTGGAGATGAGGGCATCTCTAAAATATCACCCCTGGGCCACAGAGCTGTGGTGGGGTCTGCATGTCAGTGGTCTGACACCCACCAGTGCACTAAGCAAGAGGTTTTTCTTTTGTTTTGGAGTCCTAAAACGTTGAGCAACAAGATCCTTGAGTCAAGCCTTGCCACAGACTTTTTTTCTCTCATTGCACATGCCAAAAGTGCAGCTGTATACTGGAGCTATTGCTCCCCATTAGACAGCCGGAGGAGGTCAAAGCCAGTAGCTGCTGCAAATGGGACATCTTGTGTCCTCCCCTGGGGCAGAACTGCCTCCGAGACCAATGGAAGATCTTGCACAAAAAATTCAAAGGGGGAAAATGAATTTTTGGAGTGTGTCTTTTAATCCCATATCCACTCCATGTTTGCAATGGTTTTTATTTCAAATCCACAATCCCATGAAATGTTTCTGTTCCTTTTAGTGCCTTTTTCTTAACACTAATGGAATCCTGCAGCTTTACAGATCTGAAATCTCTGCCCTGGGATCTGGTGTCTTTCTGTGGATATCCCTTTTGATTTCATTATTCATTTACTTTTCTTCTGTGTTTGTCTCTGTCTCTTTCACAGCCCTGTTGTTGAATGAGCTTGGTAAGCGCGCATTCATTTTTCTTTTCCATTTTTCCAATTTGTGTATTTTTGGAAGATGATTTTGCTTGATGTTTTTCTTTGCTCACAGCATTCTCTTTTAGGGTGGTCAGCATTATTTAAGTAAGCTCAGGTATCTAATACCCTATCTTTTCTTAGAGTAGAGACCAAAAGTCACCAATATTAATGAGAATTTTTGGGGGGTGATGCTGTTACAGCCATAGTAAACCTGCCAACACCCCAAGATACAAGCCTGTGCTATGCAAATTAACCCACCACCTCTTACACTGGTGTGGCAGAAACAGGATCTCCTGGAGATTTAGAGATGGATGCCTGTGGCTGGACAGGAAAGTTTGCCAATCCTTTTTGAAGAGACAGTGCAAACTTTAACTCCAGCCTTGGGGAGATTTAGAGCCTACTTTGCTTCCAGTCTTGGGGAGGTTTAGAGCCTACCCAGCCTTTGAATTTCCTTGCTGGCCATTTCCAGGTTAGGGCAGGTAGGGAGGGAAGCAAAGCCATCCTCATTCCCTGAAGCACCCACAGCCCCAGGGCAGACTCACACTGGTTTTGCCACCTCCACAGCACATACTGGATACCAGGGAGGGGATGGCAGCTTGCAGATATGGGTTAAAAAACCTGTGTTCAGGTCTGCCCACACTGTCCCTGGGGTGCATGTTGGGAAGCAACCTCCATGTCTCCAGCCCCTGGCCATGAGGCAGGGATGGACCACCACATCCCTGTGGGCTGCAAGGTGTCTGTGTTGCTGTGCAAATGCTAATCCTCATTTACTCTCTCTCTCTCTCATATTTTCGGTTTCATCTAGGTGGCTTCACCATCACAGGTATGGATTTCTACTCCTTCCCCTCTCCCCCTCTTCCCTTCTCTTATTGGCCATATGCTCACCCCACTCTTTCCTCTTGGTTTCCTCTTTGCTTTTGTTCTGTCCTGGAGGGAAACTCTGGAATGGTAAGAAGGCGCTGAGCCGCAGCCCCGCTGCCCTGCCTGGTCCCTCTAACACTGTGTCCTCTCACAGAGTGCTGTGCCTGCCACACACATCTAACCCCCACCTCGGGGAGAGGGAGCTGTCACCCCTAAAGTGACAAGCAGCCCCACTCCATCTCTTGGAGCAAGGTGGGCTTCTCCTCTTGTTTCAGTCATCCCCTCCCTGCTGCCCACACCAGAGGTGTGCACAGGGCTCTGTCTTCCCCAGGCAGCCATGAGGGTGCCCAAGCACTGCAGTGGGGGCAGGACCCCATGACTGCTTTAGCCCCTGCCTTTCCCACCAGCGAGACCCAGCAGCAGGGCTTGCTCATCTGTCATTAGCCAGCAGAGCATCCATCATTCAGCCAAACACTGCAGGACGAGAAGGTTGTGGTTCCCACACGTTACACAGCAGCCCCTCAGGAGCCCTGGAGACAGTAATTCAGACTTAGGAGGGTTTGGCCATGAGGTGGGTCCATTTGACCAGCAGGAGGAGAAGGGCTTTCCTGCAACTCAGTGTCACTGTGCTGATGAAGGGCAGCCAGCAAGGGAGCAACACTAACCCTGTGTGACATAGGAATAGTTTACTAACTGCACGGTGACAGTTTGCACGGAGTGTGCAGTCCCTCCTGCTGATCTCCTGCTGATCACTTTGATAGGCAAACCTGTCTTCAGGAAGATCCAGGCTAGAGATCATCCTCTTCCTTGCACCGTGGTCTCCATTCAAGGTACCTGTATTGTGACACCTGAGGGCCACATCAATCTCATGTGGACTGACTGGGGTGTTTGCCTACTGACAATTTAACTCCAGTCCTTTCTAGCCCTGACGTTCTTGGGCTCATCCCTCAAACGGACTGGAAGGGAGTTCAGTAGGGTCTGCTCAAGGGACAGTGACAAAATCCATGATCTGCAGTCCCCATGTCCCAGAGGTGGCATGGATGCCAGCAGAGGTGCAGACCTGCTTCACTGTTCTTGTAGATCACTGTGCTGCCTCCTATCTCAGGGTCTGGGGCCAGGCACTGGCCTCTGGGAGACTCTTCACAACTCTATGGCCCAGTACTGTTTCCTCCAGCCCCACCATCACAGCAGGAGTTGACTGCCAGCTTCCTTTCCAAGGCAAAGCCCTGCTCAGAAAAAGGCAGAGCCAAGATTTCATATGAGTCTCAATGCTGGGGCTGCTGGCAGCTCTCTCTTGTAACAGGCTGATGGAATAGTCCTGACCATACGCCAGTGCAGACCTGGAGTGCTGGGAAATGGAGCAGCCTTGGTGATGATCATTCCTCTTCCCAGCAACTCCGTGAGAGAGGCAGCAGGTACCAGGCAATAAGCTATTCCCCAACATGCAGGATAAATGGGACTCATTCTCAGGTTGGATAATTTGCAAATCTCTTACTAGTGTTTCTACCTAAAGCCATCTTGTCTATCGCTCCATGACCTCCTTTTCCACTGTTCTGTCACTCACTCCCACTTGGAGGCTTCCTGACCTCCCCCTCTGACAAGAAGCCAGATCCAGAGAGTGACCTGCTGGGCCTGGTTCACCGATGGGCTCTTTGCTTTGCAGAGGAGAATGAAGAAAAGCAGCCACTGACCAGCAAGGAGGAGGAAGAGCGTCGAATCGCAGAGATGGGACGCCCAGTCCTGGGCGAGCACACCAAACTCGAAATCATCATTGAGGAATCCTACGAGTTCAAGGTACTGTCCACATCCTCTGTCCTTGTTCTTCTTTCTCTCTGGCCAGGGACTCTCCTTTTGGGTTTGCACAGCATTGGTAAGCACGTGTTGATGGTATTGCAGCAAAGTGAGGTAGCACATGGCATTACAAGGTCTCAGAGCAGGACCAAAGTACACTTTAGAAGGGGATTGAGCCAAGGCTGAAAGGCTGAGGGTTACTCCAGTGAGATGGCAGCGGGTTATAGACTCTGCATCCTCACTGCCCATTTTAGCCCACAGTCGTTATCCTTGAGGGACTTCCTGTCACACCCACAGACTGTTTGTGGTTGTCATTATTATACGAGAACACCAATCTGATGAGCCTAAGAGCTGTCCAGGCTCCAAAATGCTGCAGGTTGCTTCAAAACATAACGTCGTTCTCACAAGTCACACTTAAAGGCAGTCTTGAGTGAGCCCCAAGCCTGGGACTTGCAGTGCAAAAAGCTGATACCCTAAATATAAGTAATGGTTTTGCAGCTCAGCTGACATGAATATATATGCCCAGACCAAGACCTTAAAACTGGTCATTTCATTCTTTCCTGTTTTTCTATAGTATACAAAAATAACAGACCACCCTCACTGTATATTTGAGATGGTTCAAACTTCCACCATGAGCAGGTTTCAAAAGGTCTTTTTTAGCAGCAGCAAGGGAAGTTGCAAGTACTTATATTTGGTTTTGGTGCTGTGGCTCTTGGCCTGAGCTTAAAATCTGCTAAGCTTGTTCCACAAATGCATGGCTGTAAGCATTAGTGTGGATGGGGGTTTTAGTTCAGTATCTCCAGCTTGATAGCCCCTAATTCTCTCCTCTGCATCTCCATCCGCAGAACACAGTGGACAAGCTCATTAAGAAGACAAACCTGGCCCTGGTGGTTGGCACAAACAGCTGGAGGGAGCAGTTTATTGAAGCTATTACTGTCAGCGCGGGTGAGTTTGGACCACAGCTCCAGGTGAATTATGGTCAACCTTGCTCATGTCTTGGCTTGGCTGCATCAGTGATACAGACTGTAGTGGAGCCACAGGAGGCCGAACAGGCTGCAGAGTTATTTTACAGTATCGGCATAAATAAGACAGCTGATTAAACCCTTTTGTGAGAGTACCTTGCCTTATGTGTAGGAAACCTCTGCATTAAGTGTGTCTGTAGCATCAGACAAACGAACTCCCTGACTGTTACCAGATGGCAGAGGAAGAAAGTAAGTTTAGTGAGAGAGATCTAGGAGGTGAACTCAGTGTTGAAATTCAGTGGCATAAATGATGCTGGTGCCAAGCAGCAGTGCTCCCCATCCCTGTGGTCCCTGCACTGCTGTACTGAGGACAACACAGTACTGAGGGTAACCTGAAGCCCTGAAGATGGTCCCACCTCTGTGAGCCAAAATTTACCCTGGACACCTTCTGCCGTCCGGAACTCCTGTGGCTCCAGCCAGCTGTGGCTGGAGGTTTATGGCTCATCAGGCCAATAGCTGCAGCAGCACATGGCATCTGTGGTCGGATCAGATTGTATCTGATTATATCTTCCCTCTCTTGGAGAATTGCCTTTCCCTCCTGTTGTATGGTTCTTGGAGGTGCCAGTGCCATGTTTACCAGTATGCCCAGTACAGGATATGTTAATCATTCCCACATATGGGGAAGATGAAAGAAAGAAGGTCTCTTCCAGATGTGTTTTTTCAGCTGGAGAGGCTGTAACTCACTGACTGGATGTTACAACCGCCCAGCCCAGCCTGTGCTGTGTGTGCACAAATTAGGGTAAAATCAACCATCTTAAATTAAATCGCTGGGGAACATAATTAGTGCTCATCTGGGTATTTGTGCATTGAAATGCATGAGGCAACACTCACATTTCCTACCTGGAACTCAGCTCTACCAAGTAACCTTTGCCAAGCACAGAGTAATTAAAAGTGATGGCCGTACCATTTACCCTCTGCCTTTGAAAGCAAGGGCAGGACATCGTACAGCAGCCATCTCTTCAAATTGTGATCTCTTCTCTTGTAGCGTTTTCTCAGAGCCTCCAGGCAAGAGCCTCCCATTATTTTGGATAGAGCATGAACATATCATGCAAGACAAGCCTTCCTGCAGGTTTTGTAGCTAACATAGCTAAACTAATCTATGCCAGAATCAATTATTTAATTGCATCCCATGTTGAAGCAAAGATAATCACTGATGCTTGGATCCCATTTCTGTGACACATGTAAAGACTAAAGTTACGTGAAAGCCCTATTGCCCTTATGTCTTGAATGTATAGTCATGATCAGTGCTAACAGGATGATTAACAAATATTTAATAAGTGGGGCATATTGTGGTGGACACCATCTGTCCCTTGCAGTTGGGGAACAGTGGTTTGTCTCTGAGCTCCTGACGTACTCAGGTTTTAGCTCCTCAAGCTTTGTGCCAGGCAAGTTAAAATACCTGAAACACTGGAGGTTGGGTTTGGGTTTTTCCCTGCATCTCAGTTGGAGAGCAGATGAAAGTTACACATTCCCATGTCAAAATGTAACATCCCAGCTGAGAAAAGAAACATTAAAACTCTGTTTCCCACCCAGTGAGCAATTACAGCAGTGTTTACAGGGAGGCTCAGAGGTGGAGTACCAGGAGTTAGGCTGGTAGGTGGGCAGTGCAGGTGCAGACAAGACTGTACCACACTGTGCAGTGCCATTCTGCACTGTCCACGAGCCTCTCACACACAGATCCTTTAGTATGCACCCAACAGCTGTAAAGTTTTTTCCACAGCAAAAACATCCTGGAACTTGTGATCCTGTCCCTGAACGCACCCCTGGGTTGCCATCCGACCTCACTCTGCATTTCAAGGCACCTTCACAGGATCTGGCCAGCTGCTTAACAAAATGATGGACAGATCTGGAGGAGTGTTATGACAGTGGCACTCATGTTCATTTCTCAGTCTGTTTCATCATCTCTGTAACAATTTAGGTCCACAACAGTCCTGCTGCCCTGCCACTTGGCAGAGGATTAAAATACCTGCTGCAAAATAACAGCATGAGCACATCACAGTGTATCCTGCCAGTGGCAGCCTTTGTGTATCAAGGAAAAACACAGACCAACATAGACTTTCCAACCTGGAAAACTGTTCCTTATGTTCATGGCTGTGCACAGGAATAGGTACTTATATCTGCCAAAATAATAACACCATGCTGCTGATTAGCTTCTGTTTTTGTTGTAGTGAGTTTGAAGCTTTAAAGCCAAGCAACACACAATTTTTCATCAAATTATGGTAGAGACATCTGCAAAGGTGCTTTGAAGACAAACAATGTCTGTAAAGCTGCACCCCAACAGGGTGCTGAGTAGAGATTTTCCTTGGCTGGTCATGGCTTCATTTAGCCAAATACTGTAAACCATTACAGACAATGTCCACCCTCCACTTTCCCAGGAAGGATGCCATGTCTTGATTCCCAAAATGACTTTTCACCTTTGTGAGGAGGCAGAAACAATTGTTGTTATGAGCAGCAACAGAGCAAGCAGCTCACCAGCAGCTTCCCCCAGTAACTCTGTTGTTGTGGCACAGAGACACCATTTGAGCATGGGGTTAATTGATACCCACATGTTGGTACAGTGTGCAAGCAAGACGATTTTATTTACCCCGTAGGAGACTTTGTACATTTTGTTATTGCATCAAACATGCTGCATCATGGAGGAAGATGTGAAAGGAGGAATGTTCACCCTGTCCAGCAGTGGGGCAGATAAAGGGAATGCGATCTCATTCAGAATACTGTCCTGATTAGCACTATGGCTGCTGGGAAAAGCAGCTTTTCCCAAGCACAGAGGCAACATCCCCTTAGACCCATGGTATCTGCTCTGGTCTTGGCCCCTTTTCTCCGCCATCCAGAGGTGTCCTCCCTGGAAGGAGAGGCAGACTCACTCATACTGTTTGATGGGGATGGACTACGTGTTGTGTCCTCCCATTGGTGAGGAGCTCCTTCCAACAGCTGTGCAGGGAGATCTGGAGGTCCTCATCTTCGGTGGGGAAAAAAGTATCAAAGATGATAAAAAAAATCACCCAACAGAGTGCAAGGGATGTCTTTAACACAACTTGCATTTGCCTGGGAATCCCTGACATTCGTGACATAGAAATACAACATTTTTCCTTAACGGCAGCAGGAAGGCTCCCACTGACTTAGCTGGAAGAGCATCACCTCCCCTTCATGTCTGGGAGTGGTTCCAGTGCAAGCTTGAGGAGTTTTTGACTATGCCACCACACTGGCATTGTGCACTGTGCCAGGCTGGGGAAGCTCCACATTTGCCATGCAACCTGTCTAGAGGACAGGCTGTCCAACAGGCTGTCCAGGTGGTTCATCAGAGCTCTGAGAGTCAGGCAAGAGGTCACCAGCCCCAGTGGGCTCACTGACAGAGTCAGCCCCACACAGCAGGGATTCCCTGTAGGCTGGATGCCAAGTGGTTTTGGAAAGAGATGAGTTGCCAATGCCTGGAGCAGGGAATCAAGAAACCAAGGCACCTGCCTGGATCCCCATAGTCCTGCCAGGACCAGCAAGATGAAGTTGTTCTGGGGCAGAGCAGGAGAAAGGGGCCAAGGAACCAGGGGGAGAGGGAAAGGATAGTCTTTTGTCTACGGCACTGTTTCCCTGACAGCCACAGGGGGGCTTTGGGGCAGGGGCCATGGCTGTGAATGTGTAACTCCCTGAGGGCTTTTGAGAACCTGCATCAGTTAGAGACCCTAAGACATCAGGCAGGATGGGCATGAGGGCTCATCCCCAGCTCCTTGTCTGTGCTGGAGACTAGGTCTTGCAGGTGCCACAGTGACCACAGCCATGATCAGGGGTGTGCTGAGAGGGGCTGAGTACCCAGCACAGCACCAGAAGAGGCAGGGTCTGACCCCCACAATGTAACCGGTGAACCAAGGTGGGGCCATGACTGCTGGCAAGCTCACACTGGGTAAATGACCCTGCAAGGGATTAGCAACAGATTGGTAAGAAGTAAAGCACTGATAGGGACAGAAAATAAAAAGAAGAAAAGTGTTTTTTTGCTGTGACAAATGATGTCACATAACTGGTTCATGACCCAGGGTGCTTGACAACTACCTGGAAGGAGTGCAAATGGGAAAGTGCTTTTTTGTGCAGGGAGTGCCCACTGACCTGGGTCAGATCAGGCATAAAGAAACAGGCAGACAGAGCTCATAGGGAGGCATATGAAGGGGCAGGGAAATGCAACAGGAAAGGACAGTCAGCAGTGATGGGCCAGGGAGGTTTTAAAGCAGGCAAAAATCCATGGCTGGATGCTGGTTTGCAGAAAAGGTAAGGTGAAGCGCCAGAGCTAGCACCTCAGCAACCACCAGAACCAGCTGGCACTTGTGAAAGCAGGTCAAGAGGGGCTTTCTTGGGGGAGTCTCTATGAAGTATGTGTTGCTCTCAGTGGGTTCACCTGCCCTAATCGGCTCCAGCCAGCGTGAGGTCAGTTATTTCCCACATCTTCTGGGGAAGGGCTCTTGAGCAGGGGCTGAGTCTCAGCAAGCATCTGGTGGTTAAACTCAGGCAGAAGTGCTTGCATGAGGCTCTGCATTTCCTGAAGCAGAGGTGTTTTTTTATAACCAATGCCTTTGGAGTGTCTCTCTGTGCTGTGGGAAGGGGCAAGGAAAGGCCATCAAGCCCCTCTGCTGATTGCCCAGAAAACAAGATACTTGGTAGTCGACACCTTCTAGAGCCCAAGCCATGAGGGGTGGCTTTTTGGGGACTGCAATATGCACAGCAGCTTTGCCAGCCTCCCCCAGGATGGGCAAGTCTAATCAGGCACTGCTGGTTTTCTCCAGGGGAAGATGACGACGATGATGAATGTGGGGAGGAGAAGCTGCCCTCCTGCTTTGACTATGTGATGCACTTTCTGACTGTCTTCTGGAAGGTCCTTTTTGCCTTCGTGCCCCCAACAGACTACTGGAATGGCTGGGCTTGCTTCGTTGTCTCCATCCTCATGATTGGCCTGCTGACAGCTTTCATTGGTGACCTAGCATCCCACTTTGGCTGCACCATTGGCCTGAAGGACTCGGTCACTGCGGTCGTGTTTGTTGCACTGGGGACATCGGTGCCAGGTAAGGACAGCCACAGGGTTTGTTGTAAGGTTCATCTCTGTCCACTCTGGGTCTGGGTTTGGGCTGGGAAAGCTGCACTCTGCAGGACCCTGAAGGACAGGTTTGAGGTATATGTGGAAGTTGTTTTTCGGCCTCAGATGAGTCAGGAGGATAGAACCAGGATGTGGATTCAGTCCCAAGGAAATTATTTCAAGGACCTTCCCCTTGCAAAGACTGTGAAGTATCTATTTCTGGGGGCAGCCTCCATGGCATTCACTTTCAGAGTAGGAAGTTGTTCTTTGATTAAAATGCTGCCTGTGTTGCCAGTCTTTCTTTTTAAGCATCTGCTTCTTTAACATTGCTCCCAGGTGATTCAAGTGCTAGTCCATACCTGGGGTGCACTGCCCAGCACGGGCACCTTTCTGTGCACCAGGTTGAGATGGATCAAGGTGAGGTTGCTGAGCTGGGAGAACTGCTTGAAATGCCACTCGTGAAGCCCGTAGAAGGCCCCAGCCCCACGAATTCTTGGTGATATGTCTGCTAAAATGGGCACAGCCTCAGAAATCAGCAGAGACTGAGGACTGACCAGGCAGAGGGAAAACCTCGAGTTTCCATGCCTATATGCATTTCCCAATGCACATTGGCTTGCTGCAACTCAGCCTCCTTTTCCACTGGCTCAGCAAAGGGCCCCATGTAGGGATGAAGTGGTGCACTGGAGAGGATGGTCCCAGTGGCACAGTTGCTCTGGGAATTCCCATGTCAACACAGGCTTGAGATAGCCTGTGCCATCCACTAACCTTCCATGGGCTGGCCAGGCAGAGCCTGTATCCTGGACAAGGGGCTCTAACCCAATCCAGCCACTCCTCACATTGGTCACACCTTCACTAACCACCTTCAGACGTCCAGTTACCAGCACTCAGATGCTCAAAGATCCTGAAATTGTACTAATGCTATCAAAAGCAAAAAGAAGAAGAAACAGAGCCAAAAGGAAGAACAGATTCAGGGCAAGGAACAGAAAAATGAACTTTTTAGACCTTTGGCAGCAGAGGTTTTAGGCATGAGGTTTGCTGGGCTGCTTCACACCCTTGACAGTGAAAATCTTCCCTCCTGCTTTTGTCGATAAAAGGTGGCATCTAAGAAGTTCTTTTTAGAATACATTCAGCTACTCTTTTTTCAACTGGCACCTAGATCATGTTGTGTTAGCTGGGTGCTAGCTGGGCTCCTCCACACCTGCTTTCCAGGAGACAGGCAGGCATCAGAGGAACCTGCAGTGAAATGGAGACTGACAGGGACCTTCCCTACATTGCAAGCACTGCTTAAGCTTGTGGAAGTGCATGTGGTTGTTTCCACTCTCTGGCTGGTGCTGGCAGTGTGCCCCATCCCTTCTCCCACACTGGCAGTTGGAGAGCCACAGAGGCATCAGCACTGTCCCACAACAGACCAAGGCTGAGAACCAAGGGAAATGCCTTTTTCTTCCCTTAGCACTCAGGTGCATTTCCATGGCAGCTTTTTTTTTTAAATCAGCCTTTTCATTTCTTTGCTGAAAACAGACCCTCTCGCTATGCTTATATGTGCACATCCTCTCCTGTTACATGGAACTGGATCTTTGTGCTAAGCTGCAGTTGGTCATCTCACCTTGGAGCCCTGCTGGGAATGAGTGGAAAGAAAAATCTGTAGAATTAAAACACATGAAATTTGACCTCTGTTTTCTTTTTCTGAGACATACTTGGCTGCCTGTACTCAAGGTGATCTGAGAGTGCAGATATGTCAGAGATTCCTCTTCTCTTTGTTACCTGAGAGCACTCACCTGGACAAAACCCAGAGGCTAATCCCTCCTGCTGCTGCTTCCCGCTGCAGATCCAGAGTGGGTTTGGACGTAAAATCAGCACTTCCCTATGGTGCAGAGCAACATCATGTTGGTCTGCTTGACACAAGGTTTTCCATATAAAAGGTCAACCAAGTTTTCTCACTGCTATTAAAGCCAGCGGAGCACCTGAGCAAGCATGCACCCACCCACACAGCTTTTCTTCCCAAGGAGTCAAAATGGCCACTGGCTTACTGGAGTGTCAAGGGTCACCGGACTTCAGTGAGGCAAAAGATTTCAGGGAGACACCATTAAACCAAATTCAGAAACACAAATAAAAAACTTCAGGGAACCTAAAGGATAGATACAAACTATTGTGGCTCACAAAGCTTTTCCAGCCTTTCCAGTTCTTTTGCAAGTAAACAAATTAGTGGATGTGGGAGAAGAAGCCAGTACAATGTTGTCTCTTGCTTGAAGAACTCTGGGACATCTGAAGCCATACTGGGCAAAGCCTCATATTTCGGAACATTATGATTTCTCTCCTGTGAATTTATGGACCCTGATTGTCACTCTGGCTCTAGCCAGTTGTTCCTGTCTTTGGGAGTGCCCATAGATGGGCTGTACCCTGTTCCCTTACCTCTTTCCCCAGATGTTGTCACTGACATTTGTCCCCAGGCTGCCTTCTGCTCTCCATCCTTACCTGGATGTTTGCTGAGGGTGTCTCTCCGTCTTCCTTTGCAGACACATTTGCCAGCAAAGTAGCAGCAACGCAGGACCAGTATGCAGATGCCTCCATTGGGAATGTCACTGGGAGCAATGCTGTGAACGTTTTCCTGGGCATTGGGGTAGCCTGGTCCATTGCAGCCATCTACCACGCAGCGCACGGACAAGCCTTCCAAGTCTCACCTGGCACGCTGGCCTTCTCTGTCACCCTCTTCACCATTTTTGCTTTTATCAGTGTGGGTGTGCTGCTTTACCGGCGGAGACCCGAGATTGGAGGTGAGCTGGGCGGGCCGCGGACTTCCAAGCTGCTCACGTCCTCACTCTTTATCCTTCTTTGGCTCTTGTACATATTCTTCTCATCTCTGGAAGCCTACTGCCACATAAAGGGCTTCTAAAGGGACAACTAGAGATAGTAAATATATGTATATCTATATATATCTATATAGAGTGATATATAGGTATAGATATAGATATGATGCTGTGTATAATGAACAGAGAAAGAATAAAAGAGATTTGCCATGTTCACACACCTGCTGACGGAAAGCGGCTTTGGAGCATCCTTTGAACTAGGCAGGACCCCAAAGCCTGCAGGACCCCTCCCCAGGCAGCAGCCCCAGCCAGGAGCCAGGCAGCAGGGCCCTTTCTGCAACTCTACCAACAAGAGCAGCTGATAGCCACCAAGCCCCTTGCACCGCTGACTCCCACCTGCCAGCCGCCTGGGAAGATGGATGTGAAGGTGATCAGGGTGCGTCGGTACAAGTAGCTGCCAGGGTAGCTGGTGAGAAACACAGCAGTGGGCAAGGGAAGGAGAGGAAAGCAAGGGTTCTGATCTCCAACAGCCATCTGCCTGCCTTTGCCACTTGGGAACATCCCCTCTGGCCCTGTTGGAGAGAAGCAAAAGACCGAACTGAAGACAAGGGGAAACTGGGAGCTTTCTAAGAATAGAACACAAACCATTTTCATCGTTGATTTGGAGTTGGTTCTTTTGTTTTGTTTTTGGTGTGTGTACAACTAGCATTTCCCATCCACATGCCCTCACCTTTCCCTCTCCATGCTTTGGGGATGCATAGCCGCAACCTCGTGTCCAGTGCCCTAAGCTGAGGCTGTGCGGGGTGGCGGGGCCTCTCCTCCCACTTCCTTCGCCTCCTCGGGCGTGCTGTCGTGGTACTTGTAACATTTGCATGAATGAAATGAAATCTGTCTGTATATAGCAACCTATAGCGATAGTCCTTCCAACCATGTGGGTTGAGCATTGCAGATACAAGCGTTTTTCTTTTCACTGGGTTTTATTTATTTTTAGCTAGTTTTGTTTTGCCATAGGGTTTTTCCTTGTTTGTTTGTTTCCTTTTAGCGAGGATAAAAGGATGGAAAGCTGTCCCCACTTATTGCTTGTTGCATGGGTCCATGAGAAGCAATAACAGCCATGCAGATGTAGGTTTTCAGGGGAGGAAAACCCACACTCCAGACACTGCAGGTTCTGTCTACCTGTGTGGCTGGGGTCCTCTGACATGCTGAAGCCAGTGTGAAGGCCTCCACTCTCCACACGAGGTTTTAACGTGAGATTCCAGGGAGTCCAAGTGGCATGAGCAGTCCAAGGGGGACAAGTGTGGCTGATTCCCAGCACCTCCCAGGCCTCTGCCTTCATATTGGGTGGCTGCCTCAAAACCCCTTGGCCCCCTGCTATATCCCCAGAGGTCTAGTGACAGCCCTTGTTTCTGAGTGTTAAGCCATCAGGATCAGTCCCCAAAGCTGATCCTTTCCCACAGCCATTTGGAGGCAGAACAGGGCCATAACAAGATCTCCCACTCTGCTGAGTGTAACTGGGGAGCATGCCCCAAGGAAAAGGCCATGTTTTGCATTCTCCAAATCCAAAATCACTGGGAAGGATGAGACAGGGAGGTGTAACTCAGCATCACCCTCATTGCTAGCAGTGCAGGTTGGAGTAGAGAGGCAAGTCAGGGAAGTGTGGGTGTAGAGCTCCCCAGGGCACAGCAGGAGGGAGTCTATGCACTGGTGTTGAGAGATGTCTTCTTACCCTATGTCATTTGCCAGGCTTCCTGACATTCCAGCCAGACAAACTCCCAACCTGCATGCCCATGGTAAGCTCTTCCCACTCAGCTGAAAACCATGTCTGATGCTTGTACCCTAACTAGCTGGCTGGGGGTATTTGTACTCATTTTGAACTATCTGTGGAAATTTTAATTAACCTGCTGTAAGATTTTCTCTAGGAATATGAAGTTGTGAGTTTGGGTTTTTTCTTCTTGAGCCTTTTTTTCACTTTTGGTTGGGTTTGGTGTTTTTCTTTTTGTTTCTCATTGTTTTGGGAGAAGAATCAAACACAGGTGCAGGTTGTTCAGGTTTATGATTACCTTTATGTACAATGATTTCATTTTTCATCTGTTTGGCTTCATTTTTTTCTTTGTGTGTATTGCCCACTATAGGCAGTGAGTCCACTAATTGTGATGATCCTTATCAATGGTACACAATGCACAGAGAAATAAAGTTTGTAATGATTCCTGATGGATCCAGGAGTGCTTTTGCATATTCTCCATGGAAAACCCTTCTCTCCCCTCCAACTGTCTCCCCTTTGTACCCATCTCTCCTTTATGCATTGGTTTGCCTTCACTGTGTTTCTGCCACTGACAGGAGTAGTGGTGCCTTTGCACACCTGCTCCTGCCCCATCTCATGCCTTTCCCCCTGCTCCATCTTCATGGTGCCTCAGGCTCTGTGTGCTGCTGTACAGCGGGGGCTCGCAGCCTGCTCCTGCCTCGGGGGGATGCAGGAAACCACCCAGGAACAAAGCTGCAGTGCAACCCACCCTTCTGGGTCCAGGAGCTGCTCCTGTGCTGGTCTGGGTCCAGAAGCTTCTCCTGTGCTGGGTCTCTAGTCAGTGCTGGCTTGCCCTAGGCTTGGGGACAGCCACGCATGTGCCCCAAAGGTATTTAGCAGCTCTTTCTGCTTGTGTCTTCTCATTGTGTGGAGCTGCTCCTGCTGTTGCTGCAGCCTCACAGTGACTTACACCAGGTTAAGCTGCAGCTAATTATAAGGGACAATGCAAGAGATGCATTACCAGGGCAGGGTCCATGGGTGCCAAAGCAGATCTGAGGTGAGGTCACCAAGCACATCAGGAGGTTGGGCTGCTCTCAGCAGCTGCCCGCCCATGCCCCAGTCTAGGTGACAGGCCATTTCAGACCCATGTGCCCCAACACAGCTCAGCCAGCAGTGAGAAGGAGAAAAGTCTCCAGGTGCCCAGGGATGTTGCTCCTTCCTGTGTTTCATACAGCGCCTGTTGAGCTGTCCCAAGACAAATCCTCCCTGCAATGCCTGGGAGGTCCTGCTCTAACAGCTGAACTCAAACACCAATCCCAGAGATGAGTCCCAGGCAAGTGCTGCCTTCATCCAGAGGGGCTCTCTCTGTGCCTCTTGGTCAGGTGCATGTGCTCCCAGGGTCCTGCCCACACTCCTACCTGTGTGCTATGCAAGGTCAGGATGGGACTGCAAAAAGAGAAAGGGTAGGACATGACTGATTTTGTTGCATTGTGACCATGTCTGTAGCAGCCCAGAGGCAGTTAAATTTTCACCTGCCAATGCAAGGGGATGTGTTGCAGAGCAAGTATCACACCCTGGTAGCCAAGGAATCTAACATGATACCTGGGCTGCTCTCAGATGCATCTGGCCTTTCCCCATACCCTGTGCTTCTTTTCGCCAACCATGCTGCCAGCTTCACTCTCCCTGTGGTTGCTCAGCACCCTCCAGGACGAGTGCAAGTCAAGCTCCAACGCTCCCCAAGTCACAGGCGAGCACAGCCGGTCACGTCTGTGTGCTTTTCACAGGCAGTGGATTGTGAAAGCAGAGCAGCTCTCCTGACCCAGTAATTACTTCTGCTGAAAGGTGATGTTGGTATTTTATTCTCATCATTTTCTTCTTCAGAATGAATTGTAGTCACTAAAGTAATTAACAAGCCAAATGGGACTTGTGTAGCTGCTCAGGTTAACAGACAGTAAATAACTGTTCTGCTCACAGAGCTTTCCAAAGGAAATGATGGAGCAGTGCTTTCTTAGGACAAGGCCTAAATCACAGGGAAAACACCAGCCCTCTTTATGCAATTAGTCTCTGCCAGATGCTTGCTTTTTGGCATCTTCAAAAAGATTATCCACAGCAGGGATGTGTGTGTGGTCAATTGCTCATGGAGGAGTCATGGGCGAGCAGCAAGGGGAAGGACCGCTTCACCAAGCTCCAGCCACCTGCTGGTGTTCCCAAGGGTTCCATGCCTGCTCTTCTGCACCAGTCTTGTCTTTAAACCATACTCTCCGAAGGCAAAAGCAGACTGCCCTCCTACAGAAGACACCTACACTCTGGCACGCTGCTGGGAGGCAGCAGGAAGAAGCATGTTTTACTCTTGTACCTCCCCCATGAGCCACAGCTCAGCTCCCCACATCCCCTCTCTCACACCAGTGTTCTTCCATCTCCCCTTCCTTCCTGCCAGCCTCCCCATTCTCCCTCACCTGGGAAGGACATGGAGCATCTCTGATAAAGGCCTGGGATCAGGAATGTGGCCAGAAACAGCAGTTTAAACCCTCAGCCTCCATCCCTCCACCTGCCCCATTTGCTCTCAGCACATTTCATGACCCCACTAGCCAAAGGCAAACTTTTCCATGGAAAAGAATGCAGCACTGTGCAAAGGACATTTAGAGGTGGACACCCAAGTAACTCCACAGGCCACTGCAAAGGGCTTGGGGACAAACAGGAGGAACACACCAGTGACAGCCCTAAGCATCTTGGAAAAAACATACTCCCAGCTCTTCAGCAGTCAGCAGGAGTAGAGGCAAATCCCAGTCACAACCTGAACACATGGAAAAGGTGCAAAGAGTTGCAAATCTGCGGTGTCTCTTGGCTGAGTCCCCTCGAACTGCTACCTGTGCCAGGGCAGCACAGGAACCACTCACTCTGGAGATGTGAATCCCTCATCTCCAAACAAGGCACCTGCCCATGTGTCACCCCTTTCCAGGCAGCCTATGGTGCCTCTGGGATGAGGGGAAGTCACGAGAGTCATTTGTGCATCTTCCTCCCTGCTCTCATAGCTTCCTTAAAGGACAAAAGGGAGAAGAGAGGCCTTGAACACACTCTGGTCACAAGTCTGGCTGCAGTCTGTAAACTCACCACACTATTTCTGCTATGGGCAGGGACTGGAGAACCAGAGCCTGTGTGTTATTGTTACAGCTATTTTTAAATGCTTGGGTAAGAGTCAGCAACAGTATTGGTGACCATATACATAACTCAGAACAAGGCTCAGCTACATTCCTGAAGGGACAGAGCTGGGCATAGCCAGAGTGATAGAAAAGAGAGAAAACTTAATGTTGGATGGTGTTATTATGGGAGAAAGCCTTGCATTATTTTTCTGTAAGCTTTGGCACCCAAGCCCATGTTTGCAGACCACCAGGCCTCTCTGAGCATGCAGTGACCAACTACTTTGACACTCAAACACGTGCACAGCACAGCTGTAGAAAAGCCTGTTTATGTTGTAAAAAATTGACTTGCACAGCAAAGCATCCAGAGGCATCTGTATTCTTGCAAAAAGCACCAAGGGACAATAAATACAGTGAGATTCCTCACCTTTTATGGACTTCAACCTTTCTGCTTTTGGAACTAGAGGTGCCAACAGCCTCTTGCCAGCCAGCAATACCACTCACACAGAGGGAAGGGATGCCACAAGGGAAAGGGGCCTGTCTGGCCAAACAGGAGCTGTTACCAACAATAATAAAAGCTTGCTGCTACTAGAAGGATTTTCTGCCCGTGGTATGCCCCTGAGAGCATCCAAGGAGTCTCCACAGGGTCTTGCTGTCTCTGGAGCATCTCAATAACAACCAACCCTGACTCTGAGGCCCCAGTATCCCCAGGGTGGTTTACCACCCTCTCTGCACCCTCTCTTGGCTCCTTCCCCCTTCCCAAAGTGAATGCCAGGCTGGGGCTTCCCTCACTAAAATTGTGGAAGAGGCAGAGGGGTGTGTACTGTTCCCAAAGCAAGTGCTGTGGAGTACTGCAGAGTGGTGGAGCTGGGTGCAGCTAGTGGGATGCCCAGCATTAGAGGGCACAGGGAGGGAAGAAATGCCATCGGGATCCTGCCCAGATCTGGAAACTTCATTTTAGGCACTGCTACAGCATGTCCTCCTGCCCAGGCTACCATTGGTACATGTTGATTTCATACATGTTGATTTCAGCACAGATGTGGCACAGCATCTCGCTTTTTTGGCTGTCTGTGGGCACCAACTCCAGACATTCCTTTTTATCTTGTTGATTCAAAATAGCCCTTGGGCTGTTGTACTGCACTAGGAAAGCTTCCTGCTTCCTCCAGCATGCAGCCCCACAACTTCAGGTAGCAATAGGAAGGACCATTAGTGATGCACCAGGAGCACATGCCACCTGATGCTGAGGTCCTCCAGCATCTGCCTTGAGCTATCTTAAGGTCCCAAAATGACTGTCTGCACACAGTGATAATCCAATCTTGGCCTTGCTCTGTGCTTACCTCCCCTGTAGAGCCTCTTTGCATGCCATCTTCTTCTAGGCTCCCTTCAGAGAAGCAGTCTCCCTGCCTCCTGCCCCACAGCTGGAGACTTCCTGTGGCTAGACAAGTCTTCTTTCTCACTGGACTGAATAACAGTGCTTCTCAGCTCCGTCTTGCTGTCTGTATCTCAGGGCAAAGGTTAACCACCCCATGCCATAGAACTGAGCCCTTAAAAACCAAGGAGCAAGGCAAACTTCCACACAGCAGAGGCAAATTTTAGCATGCTGAGCCCTTCCTGCTCATCACCCAGGCACTGCTACAGCCACTACCCACATTGTGCCACTGTCCTTTGCTTGTGAGTCTGTTGAAGATTGAACATTTTTTGCTGAATTTCCACCATTACCAAGTCCCACAGATGCTCCAACTCCACTCCCAACCTAACCCTGCCTCTACGCTTCCAGAACAAACTAATTGCTTTTAACTGGGGGTTCAAGACTTTCCTCCTACTGCTTAAAGTGGGCAGAGTTTAAGTAGAGCAAGTTGCAATGGCTTGCTATGCTTAGCCACTCTTAGAATTCCTAAACACTTACAGGACATGGAAGATTGACACAGAGCTCTCTCCCTGCACCTGCTGACCTCTTTGCTGAGGTGGGATTTATTTCTTCTCCTTTACTTCTGACTCAGAGGAGTATCTTTATAGATGACAGCATGTTGGGATTTTATATGCTCTTAGATCTGAAGTGTGAGTTGTGTGTTGAACTTGTTTCTGTGCTTAGCGTGTTGTAGCTTCAAGGACTAATTAATGAGGTCAGCAGCTCCTGCCACCCTCTCAACAGATGTGTGTAATCGGCCAATTAGAGCGGGCATTGTCATGTAAACAGCATTGTTAACCAATTATCAGTGCCAAGGTGGCAGAGCTGCGGAGGGATTCAGCTTTTGAAGTGTATAAGAGTTTGTGAGCGGATGAATAAAGTTGCCTGTTGCTGCTAACTTCTGTGAAGTCGTCTCTGCAGGTCACAAACCCGCCTCCCTCCGTTAACAGCAGGGTGAGACATGAGTGGAGTATAGCCTTGCACTGTTTTCTTGACAGAAATTGCCATTGCATCCATGGCATTGTCATCCCCAGGAGCATGTGCCCTCTGCCCCAGCCCACAGGCTCCTCACAGAAATGTGAGATTCTGGCAGGTGAGCTCCTTTGCAGAGATACTTAGAAAAGTGGAGCATTTCTGAGTCACTGTAAAATTGCTGTGCTGGCACAGGATAGATTGGATCCTGCTGGTGCAAATGTGTCCCAGGTTGCTATCAAGCTTATTTGGGAACATTAATGAAAGTTTTTGCAAACTAGTGGCTTTGTGAATCCCAGGGATGTAGAGAGCTGCACAGCTGGATTTCTCCTTGCTCAGTGTAATGCTGAGATGCTTTCCTTGCCTCTTACTTTCAGCTATAGCCCTGTGCATTGCCCTGGCCTTTCCTTGCCTTAAGAGCTGTGATTAGGTACCCCTTGGCTGAACTCCTCCTGTACAAATGTCTTCATTTGTTTGCCCCATGTTGCTTCCTTCATCTTCTGAGTTCTTGAGGAAAAACATGCTCATGCAGGGAGCCTTGCAGGAGACCTGCTTGCCTTGCTCTTAATCAGAAAATACACACTTCTTTCAGCAGCTCAAGAGAGCAAAAGATGGCAATAATACCTCTTACATTACAGTTGTTATGTTAGCAAGGAAGAAAATGTTATTTATTTTTCCCTGACAACACTTGTCCTACTTCTGTTTTCCATAATGCATTAAGCATTAGGAGGCACAGCTCTGCACATAGTCCAGCTCACAAGACTACCAAGTTGAGGACATTGTTCAGCAATACAGCACAGTTTTATTTGTGGATGAAGGGCAGAAGTTGGTGAATTCTCCTACAATTCCTAGCTGGAAGAACACAGACATGCTAGTAAAACCCATTAAATGCTGAGTTTGGTAAAATGCTGCCCTCTGTATCCTGAGTTGCTGTGCCAAGAAGACCTGACATGAGGTTGTAAAATCCAAACCATGAACTTCCTGAAGACCACTCAGCAGTGATGGGCATCTTTATATCTATTGCTGTCCCTCAACTATCTGGAGAGATCTCTGGTACACCTGTTGTTCACCAGGTGTGAATGTCACACTAATCAAGAAGAGGACACAGAGGACACAATGTTCTACCTCCTACCCCAAAAATAAACCCTTGGGAAGAAGGGAAACCACACACACCTCAAAGACAGCAGGTTCCCCATGGTACTCTCTCTTCCTCTCCCCACATAGCTGCCATGATGGAAGAGCTACTCATAACTTAGCACCCTGCAGGCAGAGACAAAGAGAGATCTGAGCTCCCCATGCATGTTTGTGGGAGCATTAGCCTTGATTTTGTCCAGACAGGCCTGCAGGGAGTGGCCATATGTTTTGAAGAAGAGGGAAATGAGACCAAAATGTCAAAAAATTACAGTAGTGATAATTTAGATCCATTACTAATTTTCTGCTTTAATGAAGAGACTCAAATATCTCAGTGCTTGAGTGACCACTCCAGTTCTCAAAAGTCACTTGAACAACTGCTCCTTCTTCTAAAGTAAAAATCAGCCTGTCGTTATAAGCTTGGAGAGAACATGGAAACACATCTTTCCTGGCAGAGTTGTAATCCATGTGAGAAGGTTTTTCCTCTGTCCCACTCAGGAGTGGAGAGATGCTCGGGCAGGGAGCTGGCAGCTTCCTGCAAAGCTTGTCCCAGGGTTGTTGGATCCTCCCCATGGTTGAGGCAGCAAGGGTCCCCTGGAATGGCAGGATGCAGGAGAGAAAGAGCTCAAAATGGCTTGCTGGGCCTAAGAAGTGAGGGGAACAGCTGGTGGCTGGGTGCATCCCAAGAGGCAAAGCAGGCTGCAGATGAGCTGTGCTGCAGCACAGGTGATTTACCTCACAGGCACCCCATGCCAGGGTGGGGACAGCACTGCCAAGGCAAGTTGTCCTCTAGTATTTTGGATGAGCTGGAGCACAAAAATGAGGTGCTGTCACTTTCCTGCTCTCCCCTGACAATCACCACTCTCCACTTGCTCAGCAGCCCGAGGGGAGCTCATCACCCCAGGAGCAGCATGGGGGAGGCAGGCAGGGAGGAGGCTGCGACCACCCTTCCTGATGCACCCAAAGCACCAGTCTGTCCAGCCACCTGCCACAGTCATCCTGTGTCACCCGTCATCCTGTGTGTCCTCCCCTCACAGCCACTGGGCACTCTAGGGCAGAAAGACATCATGTGCCAACCCTGACAGAGAGAGAGAGAGAGAGAGAGAGAGAGAGAGAGAGAGATCTCTGACAGCTCAACCAGACCCCTAGTCCCCCCACCAGGGACAGGACGGGCAGACCCCAGCTGGACACAGCCAAATTTTTCAAAGCAGGGCTGAAAGGAGAGTTTGCAGAACTGGTTTGCCTGGAGACAGAAACCACAGCACTGGTCATAAATTCAACTCAACCTTCCTTCTGCCACCCACGCCATGCTTGGCACCATAAGCTGGCACTGCCCCAGCAATGCAGAGCCCTTGTGCTGGTGGCTCAGACCTGGGTCACTCCGGGGCTCAGCAGCTGGAGCCTCCCAATCTCTCTGTCTCTGTCGTAGTTCCTCACAAATTCAATGGCACAATGCAGCTACACTACTTGAAAAGCCATATTTGTTGGTATGACTCTTTTATTACTGTCAATTTATATATATATTTGTTGATAAAAGAGGTCATCTTGGGAGACACTTCTAGTCTACTGGGAAATAATTGTCCGATGCTGTATATTCTGTACATGCTGTATAAACAAAGCAAAATATTTAAATCTAAGTGTTTGGTGGACTCGGTGGCATGTGCTGCAGAGGGAGATTGGGACCAGACAAGTCCCTTTCTTGGGCCACCATGGCTCAGGCTCGGGGTTCCCAGCAGTCACAGTCCTGCTGGGGTCCTAGAGACAGTCTGGGGCAGGATCTGGCCATGGTGCAAGGGTGGCCTGTGGCTGCCTCGGTGCTTTCCCCATGCAAAGGTGAAAAGGAGGTGACTCTGCGAGTGAAAGCGGCTGCACTTGCCCTCCCTCTTGGGGTACAGCACAGAACTGGATAACAGCTTGTTTTGTCAGGAACTCTCAGCACAGCATGCCCAGTCAGTCACCTGCTCCCCAGTTCTCCTGCCCAGGGAGGACACCCTTCAGCCACCACTCAGCACGACTTCTCTTAGCCTTAGGGGTCAGAGAGAAACGATTCCCCATGGGAAGATGGCCAGTGACAGCATGGACTGGCTCCGAGCATCCGACTTCTTCAGCTCCTTCCCACGCTAATCCTGTGCCACGGCACCATCCACCCTCGCTAGTGTGTTTTACAGCAGCCACAAGCTGTGATCTTCTAACCTGACACGCTGTTAGAAAACCTGTTTCATATTTTCCATGGTATCAATCTACAACTTTTGAAATTATTGGACACAGTCGTGGTAGCCTAAAAGTTGTGCTGAGCTCATATATTTTTATATTTGTGGTGTTTTCCTATTAATAGAGAGTAGTGATCCAGTAATCCTATAGCTGAAAGTGAACTATTCAAAATAAATATATGACTGCAGAAAATATTTGTAAAAATAATTTATTTGAAATATTCTGCCAAAGATAGCTCTCTAATGATCTGTAAAATGTCATTTCTCTCTTTTTGCTCTGAATGTCATTGTGAAAGGACCTTTCTCCCCACATCTTTTAAAGACTTTTTTTTTTTGTATCTTTAAGGGCAAATAAATATGCCAATGATTTTTTTACTAGAGCAGTAAATAGGGTAGTAGGGAGACACGAGACAGCTTTTTAAAGGTGATAAACAGCATCAGTAACAATCACTCTGAAAATCCGGTTTCTCCCATAGTTCCTCTGGCTGACAGATGGGTTTTGAAGCCTGGGACAGTTGTCCCTCAGGAAGGTTTTGGCTGCTGCTGCTGTGGCTGCTGTGGCTGCTGTGTAGATTACTTTTCAAGAATCTATTTGCAGGCTTGGGGCATTTGGATTCCCTCACATCCAAACTTCAGCCTCTTCATTATTTATGGGCATGATATCCTTATGAGCCCTTAATAAGCCCTGTGGCACATGGGGAACCCTCATCCAAGGCTTTGTGGGGCTTCAGCCTCACAAAGTCTGGCTGCTTTCAAAGCCATTCCCACAACACACCTGGCACCTGCCAGCAGCCCTGAACCAGTGGCAGAAATAATCCTGCTGACACCCAGATCAGTCCCCTTCTTCGCGTGGGGATGGGACTAGGGAGACCCAGCCAACATGGGACATGGTACCTTAGCAAGAGGACCTGTCCCTGCAGGTATTCAGTTAAAGCAGGGGATGTACAGCCCTTCACCAGGCAGAAGCTGCCAAGATTAGTCTTTCAGAAATTATTAGATTTTTTTTCTATTATGAAGAAAAATCTTCTTCCCCTTCTTCTTTTCTTCATTTTGAAAGAACTTTCCAATACTAAGAAAAGCCTTTATTATCTTGTGTGATCCCCAAATCTGCTGCAGTGGAAATATATCCTCAGCCATGTCCATTAGGCTCCATGATATCAAAGAGATTTTTGGCTCAGATTTTTTTTGCTTCTAAGCAGATTCACAGTTTCTTGAATGTCTTATTCAAAAAGGTCTGGAGGAATTAGTTGGTAAATAAAGGAATGAAAACCCTTTTCCAGTGAATGTGTTTCCACATACAATTCACCTTTTGACTCCCCAAAGGTCAGGCATGTGTGTAAGTGCTTTATTGGACAGGTGCCCAGAAACAGATATGGGAAAATCAGTTCCCAAGACATGGGGGTTGTGTGGGTGTGATGGGAGCACTGCTGTCCATCAGATGTGGGTGGCACACTCCACAGCTGTGGGATCTACGTGCTAGTGAATCTTTGTTCCTCTTTGCAAGGAACTCTCTGAATCTGGGATTATGCAGCTGCTGCATCACAGGGAAATGCAAGCAAGCCAGGGAAGACAATGGTGAGAAGAATTGGGTTTCTGATCACTGTGCATTTTGTTAATTAGTGAATTCAAATAGTTTTATTTTTACCAAAAATGAATAATCTTTATTCCAGTAAAGACAACTGTTGACTTGATATATATATAGATATATATATATAATTTGAATGGTTTATATCCTGTTGCTCTAACTACATAAAATGGAAACATGTTGCAAGTTGTGTCATTCCAATGTACAAAATAAATTACTTTTCCCTGCATGCTGCCTGGGTATGTTGTGATTTAAGAGTTATATTTGAATTGCCTTATTCAAGAGGTTGTATGTTACCTAACTGGGGAATAACCTGGCACTGTTCATCACATTACATTTGTACTTGATGCTGTGTTATGTCAAATTCAGACGAGTTGTCTGTCATCTATGTATTTTGTGGGAGACCTTTTATCTTGTTAAACTGTGATATGTAAACCTTCATTGCCTGAAATAGTCACAGTTGTATAAATCAGTGTCTTCAGTTGTTTTCCTAATTTTATCACAACTCTGAACACAAAATATAGATGTTTGTAAATTCTTCATTCATTTCGTCTATTTTTATCTATGAGGCTATTTTAATCTGGCAAAGCAGCAAGATAAAGCAGCTTCCCTGGAATTTTTCAATCAAGACTCAGTTACATTTTTATCCCTCGGCAAGAGGCAACAACCAATTTTCAGCAGCTACAATTGGAATTAGGGATGTCTGTTTATTGCTGTTATCTTTCCTGGCTCAGATGGGCCATTATCACTGCAGAACACAATGATTAATGACAAGCCAAACGTGATGCTTCTGCAGTGACAGCGCTCTGGGGACCAGGCACTTCTCAGCATCTTCTTCAGGCCCCACACCTCTGCTGTGCCACAGGCTGGGGGGGAAGGGAGAGGGGCAGGCGTCCCTGTCACAGCCAGACAGCCCAGAGGAGAGAGGGGAGAGATGCTACTACTGCAGGATGCTTTTCCTCCTTACACAAGGCACCCCAAGCCCATGCCATCTGCCCTCCCATACAACACCCCAGTCACAAAGCTGCACCTTGGCTATTCATTAGCCCCACAGCTGCAGCAGGTTGCTGAAAACTAGCATCCCACCCTGACACTGTATCCTGCAAAATCCCCCACCACGGCTGTTCCTACAGCATCTGCTGAAGTCACACATGGGGTTTTTTCTAGCTTTCATTTTCAGCCATGGGATCATGGGGGTTGGTCTCTTCTCTGAGTCAGCAACAGGACAAGGGGGCATGGGCTTAAGCTCTGCCAGGGGAAATTTAAGTTGGATATCAGAAGAAAATTCTTTCCAGAAAGAGTAATCAGGCATTGGAATGGCCTGCCCAGAGAGGTGGTGGATTCACCATCCCTGGAGGTTTTTAAACTGAGATTGGACTGTGGCACTGCATGACATGATCTAGTAAATGGACTGGGGTTGGACCAAGGGTTGGACCTGATCTCAGAGGTCTTTTCCAACCCAATCGAGTCTATGATTCCACAGCTGGCTAACTGTAATGTGCTCCCCAGCTAGACACCAGGATACACTGTGCAGGTCAGATCCTTTGGAAAACGTGCTGCACTGTTGAAGGAAGCAGTATCGGGTAGGTACAAATCTGTTTCAGTGGTGACACAAGGACAAGAGGTAACCCAACACGTCAGACAGCAAGGGTCACTAGGTCTGTCCCCCACCAGGCAGACACACCTGGCTGCAGCACAGTGCAGGAAACAGGTCTGTCTGCAAAACAGCCCTGCAGAAGCCCATCTCCAGCTTGCAGATGACTGGAGCATTTCTGGACATTTCCCCCTCATGCCTAAAAATCCCAAATAAAACAGTTGTTGAGATTGTTGCCCGTTCACAGAAACACAAACCGACAGAGTATCAGTTTATGCGGTGCTTTATTTGCTGGGCCCGGGAAACCTGGGGACTATTGTCCTAAGCCAGGGTTCCAACGAGCCGTTCTCGAAGACAGCTTTTATACTTTTTCTACAGCGTTGTACGTGCACAAAGACACACGGTCTCGTTCATAAATCAGTTACATAGGTTATATGTATACAATTGATGTCCGTCTCCAAGGGTTAAAAATCTACCACGCTCGTCTAACACAGGATTCTGGTTAATTAGGTCCCCATCACTAAACCTTTTACATATGTTGATTCTAATCTTATCTTTAAGCAACAGTTTGTTTTCTTCCTCAGGTTCTATTTACTTCACTAATCGCTTTAATTATTGTTCTGCTGTTCCTAGCAAGTTCCCAATAGTTTCTGGGCCCCCACTACTGTTTCAAGTTACCTCACCACAGGCCCAGTTAAACCCCGTAAACCTTAGCATAACTACTTCCACAGTTAGATTTACAAATATATTTGTAACAACTCCCCCCTTTTGAGCATCCTTCGAGCTTCTTTTTCGCAAGGATGCTCAATCATTCAAATAGTTGCCTCCGAATAGGGCGGAGGAGCTGACATATCAGGATTCAAAGCTCCCGGTATAATCATTTCTTTCCGAGTGACAGCCTTGATTACTTGGCGTGTGTGCTGACTTTCTTTTAGAATCATTCCTAAAAGACACTTATAAACAATTAAAACTGCCACAACAATTATTACGATTGATATTGCATACTGTATAATCGAGGAGAGCCAACCAGAGACCTGGATTCCTAGGGAACTAAAGATTTGTCCAATCCAGTTATGTTCTGCTTCTTCTTTTACCTCACGTACCTTATTTTCGATTTGTCCCAATTGACGAATGTCATTCTCGACATCTTGAGTAACATTAGGGATATGTATACAGCAGTGCTCATTTCTACCATGCAAATACCCACAAACACCGTGTTCTTTGAGAAGTATCATGTCCAAAGCCATTCTATTCTGTAAAGTCATCCTAGAAGTAGCCTGCAATTGGATATTTATAGCTTTGAATCCTTTCCTGGTTACCGCTGCCAATCTTTCAGTTTGACTCATTAATTTAAACAACATCTCCCTATTCCGATAGGAGGCAACTGGTGCAAACAAAGATTCTAGAGCCCACCCAAATTTAACTCCCCCTGAGGGTTCATGCCAACCTTCTTTATCTAATCTTAAATCCTGCAAATCCTGATCCACACTTCGTCTACTTCGTAGTTGTTTTTCTTCCTTAGTTAATTTTGATTCCTTCCAAAAAGGGCATAATGTAGGAATTCCTAAAGTAATTTGTGTAATCAGTCCATCTAAGGGCAAGTGAGTTGTCCACTGCCCGTGTCCTAGTACCCATACTAAATTTCCCGGGCTATGTACAGTTGAGTATTTACAATTAACAGCTTTCTCTTCCTGTTCTATAGTAATATAATGTTTATATCTTCTACACTCACATCCCCACTTCAATACCATTTTTACGGGAACAAGTCCTATCTGATCCTCTGGAGTGTCGCATGTAAATACTTGGGTACAATTCCATTCTTCTAGCTGCGTATGAAAATACCTGGAAGAGGTTTCAGTGGTAAAAACCTTTAGGTGTGACTGATCTTCTGTTCCTGTCCACTGTATGCACCACTGCACCTTGCTAATATAGCTATAATGCTCCGAAATACTAGAACCCCAAGTAGTTTTCCATTTTTTCCAGATATCAACATCATGAGTAACATTCCGGCATTCTATAGTATATTGTTGTTTTCCCCATTTTATATTTTGTCGTGGTGCCCCAGTACGGGCGTGATCACAGGGTTCATCAAAAGGGGGTTCGATATAACATCTACCTGTGTCCCTTAGCCATACATAATACGTAGGTTTCCTTTTGCACTCTGTTTCTGTCATTACCCGTTTAGTCAAACATATATCAGCTCCTTTCAATTCTGGTCGAGGTACTTTTCCAAATATTTTATGACATGTCCATGAAAAATTCTTGCCTGATAATGGCATAACAGTTACGGGGATTATCCCCCACGGAATAGGATCACTTGCAGTCCGGGGAATAGGTAAACAGGCGGTAATCTGAGATACATTTTGTATCAAACCAAAATCTCTAATTAGACTTATCACTAAGTTTTCACGATGTCCATATTCCTTTTCCCAACCTACCCCTGAATTCGGGGAGTCAGTGACAGGTTCCTGATCAGAGGAACCTATCACCCGTAACTCTACATTTCCCTGGTCCCTACTACTTTGAACTGTTATTGTACATGTATAGTGTCCCGTCCACATTTTTGTAGCTTTCGGTATATGCATGATAGAAGTGCCCCTTTGCATCCTTTCATCCCAAGTCAATTTTGAAGTCAATTCTTGATCGTCATCGGCCCCATCCCATCGAGCCTTCTATCTAGCTTTAATTTCTCGGAAACCAACTCTCTGATCGCAAATAAATAAACAAGTTAGATTGACAGCGTTCCCTTCACGTACAGTTACATAAGACCTTGGAACTTCAACGTTACCACTCCTCCCACTGGAACAATCCACCACCATAATATCAGGGCTGACTTCGCAATATTAATCGGGTGGGTGACAGTGGTTCTACTGTCCATTTCAGAGGAACCTTTTTCACCCTGGTGTAATGGATCCAGTTGTCGATCCCTTGAACCTTGACGGCGGTATATGTAGTCATGATCACTTGGTGAGGTCCGTCCCATCTCTCCTTCAACGGCTCCTCAGACCACTTTCGCACATACACCTGGTCACCCGGAAGAATATCGTGTGCTGGATTCTCCAGGGGTAAAGGCCGATTCTACTGCAACGTCCCTCTGATTGCTGTAAGAGTTTTATTCAGAGCCAAAACATAATTAAGCAACATTTGATCCCCAGTTAAATGAGGGTCCCCCTGATATGTAGCAGCATGATAGGGTTTCCCATACAAAATCTCATATGGGCTAACTCCCACCCTTTCCCTGGGTTTAATTCTGATTCTTAGCAGAGCTAAAGGCAATGCCTGCGGCCATTGGATTTCTGCTTCTTGGCAAATTTTTGTAATTTGATTTTTCAATGTTTGATTCATCCGTTCTACCTGTCCGCTAGACTGAGGCCTCCAAGGGGTATGTAAATCCCAGGAAATTCCCAAAACTCTGGAAAGATCCTGAACAATCCCAGCCACAAAGTGGGGTCCCCTATCTGATGAAATTCCTAAAGGCACTCCAAACCTCGGAATAATCTCCTTTAACAGCGTTTTAACCACCTCCTTTGCCTGATTAGTTCTGCAGGGAAAAGCCTCTGGCCATCCTGAAAAGGTACACACATAAACCAACAAATGTTTAAAATGTTGGGCTTTAGGAAACTCAGAAAAATCCACCTGCCAACAATCCCCAGGCTGTGGCCCCACTTTAATTATACCCATTTTTACCTGTTTCCTTACCACTGGATTGTTTTTAATACATACCGCACACATGGCATTGATCCTCTTTGCTAATGTTAACATCTGGTTTGAGAATATTTCTTTCTTTAAAAATTTTACTAACGCCTCTGCACCCCAATGGCACTTATTGTGTTCCACTTCAAGCACCTGCTTCATGATTTTTACCGGCAGTATCACTTGACCAACAGGGGTTACATACCATCCTTTGATATTCTTCCGTGCACACATCATTTGTGCAAGTTTCTCGTCCTCTGGAGAATAATGAGGCACTGTCTCCATATAAGATGCAGCAGGGTTTTCCCGGGTTGGTAATAATGCCATCTGAGTCCATACTTCCCGGGCAACCTGGCGTGCCACCTGGTCTGCTTGTTGATTACTTTGAAATTCTTTCCCCGAATCGTTTTGATGCCCTTTAACATGCATGATTGCTACTGCGGTAGGCTTATAAATTGCTTCCAACAACTGGAGGATTTCTTCTCGATGTTTTATCGAAGACCCCTGTGAATTAAGCAGTCCACGCTCTTTCCACAGGGCTCCATGCACATGCACTACTCCAAAGGCATACTTAGAATCGGTCCAAATGTTCACCTTTTTTCCTTGGCTTAAAATTAGAGCTCGCACCAAAGCCCAAACTTCAGCTTTTTGCGCTGAGGTACCCGGTGGTAGTGCTTTTGCTTCCACTATCTGTCGCAGGGTGACCACTGCATATCCAGCATACCTGGTGCCGTTTTCCACAAAGCTGGATCCGTCTGTGAATAGTTCCCAATCAGGGTCCGGTAATGGTTCATCTTTTAAGTCCTTGCGACTAGCGTAAACCTGTTCAATCACTTCGACACAGTCGTGCTCCAATTTCCCTTCCTCCTGAGTAGACAATAAAAATTCTGCCGGGTTAAGGTGGTTGGTTAGCTTTAGTTCGATATCGTCCTGCTCCCTTAGCAGGGCCTGATATTGGAGCATACGACTTGAGGAGAGCCAATGTCCCCCCTTTTGTTCCAACACAGTAATCACCATGTGGGGCACATAGACTGTCATATGTTTTCCCAAAGTCAATTTGCGAGCTTCCTGTATCAGTATCACGGTAGCTGCTACCGCCCTCAAGCACCCCGGCCAACCACTACTCACTGCGTCCAGCTGTTTAGAGAAATACCCCACTGGCCTCTTCCACGACCCCAGTTTCTGGGTGAGGACTCCCAACGCCAGCTGCTGTTTCTCATGCACATATAATTGAAAATCCTTGGTCAGGTCGGGCAGTCCCAAGGCCGGCGCTTCCTTAAGGGCTTGTTTCAATTCTTGAAACGCTTTTTCTTCTGCTGGCTCCCATGTAAACACCTGCTTCTTTACAGCCTCATACAATGGTTTAGCCATTAGTCAATAGTTAGGGATTCACAGCCGGCACCATCCAGTCATTCCTAGGAAAGATCTTAACTCATGGTGATTACGAGGCACTGGAATGTCACAGATTGCTTTTATGCGGTTCGTTCCCAATCTAGTACCCCTTGGGAAATTTCACAACCCAGGTAGATAACTTTCTGTTTTACCAACTGTGCCTTTTCCCTAGAAACTCGGTATCCCGCTTGCCCCAACATGTTCAATAGATCAATAGTCAGTTTACAACAGAGTTCTCGTTCTGTAGCTCCCAGGAATATATCGTCTGTGTATTGTAGAATTACATATGAAAAAGGTGAATCTTTTACCTGGGTAGTTCTCCATTCTTCCAATTCTTTGGCTAGCTGATTACCAAATATAGTAGGTGACATTTGAATTCTTGAGGCAGTCTGGTCCAAGCCAGTTGGCACTTCTGTCCCGTGTCTGGATTTTCCCATTCGAATGCAAAGATGTGCTGACTCTCAAGTGCCAGGGGTATGCAGAAAAAGGCGTCTTTCAAGTCAATTACCGTAAACCACTGAAATTTCTCAGAGACAGATGTTAACAGCGTATACGGATTAGCTACTACAGGATATATATCTTTAGTGATTGCATTAACTGCCCTTAAATCCTGCACCAGTCTGTATTTTCCATTTGGCTTCACTATTGGAAAAATAGGGGTATTATATTCTGATTCACATTCCCTTAATATTCCCAGTTTCACAAACTGATCAATCATTGGAGCTATTCCCTTTCTTGCTTCAAGCCTTATTGGGTATTGTTTCACCCTTACCGGTTGCGCTCCTTCCTTCAGTTTTACTACTACCGGCTCAGCCGCTTTCGATTTACCAGGGATCCCCGTCTCCCAAACCCACGGAGTCACAGCCTGCTCTATCACCTCTGGTATCGTCTCTGGTTCTACTTCCTTAATCATAAACATTTTTGCTAAGTTTTCTTCTGGTATTTCCAATTTTACCCTATCCTTATCAAATATTATTCTTGCTTGTAAAACCGAAAGCAAATCTCTTCCAAGTAGTGACTCTGGGCTGTTCGGCATATATAAAAATTGATGATCAAATTCTTTCCCCCCAAATTTAATATCAAGCGGCCGCAGGAATGGCCTTTCTTCCACCTCCCCAGACACCCCAACAACCAGTACTTTCGATTCACTCAAAACTCCCCGTAATTCGTTTACTGCCGAATAACTAGCCCCAGTATCCACTCTAAATTCTACCGGCTCCCCCTCTATTTCCATGACCACCTTAAGATCCTGGTCTAGTCAGCTTTGAGTTTGAGTATTTCCCATCATCAGTGCCTGAGCGACACTTTGTGGATTATTTGCAAATGGATTCATTCCATTCCCCACAGCACTGACCAAGTTAACCCCGGGCAAAGAACTGCCACCCATTTGCATTCCTTGGCTGAGCGGGCATTCGTTCTTCCAATGTCCAAATCCCTTACAAAAGGCACATTGATTAGGTCCCAACATCCCGCGCATATTCATCCCTTGATTGCCGAAGCCACCCCTTCCAAGTCCGCCTCGCCCTCGGCTCCGGCCCCGACCCCTAAAATTTCCTGTATTTCCCCCTGTCGCTTGCTTCAATACTGCCAACATACCTGCCTGCTGCTTCTTTGTCGTCTCCTTTTCCCTATTATTATATACTTTCCATGCCACCTCTAACAGCTTTTCTAAGTTCCGCATTTCTTCTCCTTCTAATTTTTGCAGCTTTTTCCTAATATCCTCCTGAGACTGTCCCATAAATATTAAAGCCAACTGAAGTTTACCAGGTTCTGATTCTACATCCAAGTTAGTATATTTTCGAGCCGTATCCTTCAACCTCTCCAAAAATGCCGACGGAGATTCTCCCTTCTCCTGCCGAACCGAATACAATTTCGACCAATTCATTGTTTTAGGAATGCCATCTCGAATTCCTTCAACCAACAACTCCTGATATGCTTTAAGCGCCTCATATCCCCTGGCTGTATTAGGATTCCATCCTGGGTCATCCCTCGGCACTAACTCATTAACCGTACTATGGGTTACCTGAGCCCTTATCATGTCCCTAGCCCGGTCAGTCATAACTTTCATCACCATCTCCTTTTCAGTAGAATCCATAAGAGTATCTAACAGAACTTGGAGGTCATTCCAGTCTGGTGTTTGCGCCTTAATAACCATTTTTACTACCCGTGCAACCTTCTCCGGATTCTCCCGATAAGCTCCGGCTGACTGTTTCCAAATCATCAAATCGCTAGGTGAAAACGGGACCTTAACTATAACCCTTCCACCATCTGCCCCCACCGCCTCCCGTAGAGGTGCCATCAATTTAGGCCGCACGTCCCCCTCCTTCCCCTTTTGCCTTCCCCGGCGTGTGCGTCCAGCTAATGGGGTTCTTTGTACATCACCCCTATTATCTAGCTCCGACTCTTCGTCTGAAGAGGAGGGAGCAGAGGTCTTTCCTTTTCCTATTTTAAGGCTTTCAAGAGAGGGACACGGAGGTGCACTAGGGGAGACCAACAACGACACATCTTCTTCCGGGGGCTCAATAAAGCGCAACTTTCGCTCTTTACAACCCACACATTCATTATTAATAGTTTCCAAAACCAGCATACCACATTCTTTTAACCATTCAGTTTTTCCTTTTAAATGATAAAACAAATCTAAGTAAGGTATCTCATCCCATTTATCATTTTCCCTTAAGAAACCCATCAAAGGGGCGATAATCTCCGTAGTCATTGTACCATTCCGCGGCCATTGCATTCCCCCCGTTTCATATTCTGGCCAAACATGATTACAGTAATCAATCAAGTTCTTTTTCTTCATAGTTTGTTCAAAATTCCCCGTTTTCCAGTGCTTCAACAAACACCCGAGAGGGGAATCCTCGGGAATATCCTTATCGTTAGAAGACATTATCCCACAGCTCCCGAATGACAACATATATAACAGAAACACGTACGACGCTGCGACTAACCACCAACCTATATCCCCAACTTGCCAATTCTAGTCGCTACCGAATGGCAAGTACCGGACCTGCACGAATTCTATGTACGTGTCTTACGGCCGGTGCCTAGGCTTCCAATACCAACCAACCAATCTTACCACCCCCTTTCAGAATAAAGCCACCCCCCTTTCAAAATAAAGCACCTTCGGGCTCACCTCTATGTAGTTGTCCGACGGGCGCGGGGCCGGGCACGAACTGATGACTCCCCGAGGAAAATTCTCGGTGCCGGCTTGGAGTGGATCAGGACGCGAACCGCCCCAGCAGCCCTCGGAGCCCCACGTTGGGCGCCAGAAAACTGTTGCCCGTTCACAGAAACACAAACCGACAGAGTATCAGTTTATGCGGTGCTTTATTTGCTGGGCCCGGGAAACCTGGGGACTATTGTCCTAAGCCAGGGTTCCAACGAGCCGTTCTCGAAGACAGCTTTTATACTTTTTCTACAGCGTTGTACGTGCACAAAGACACACGGTCTCGTTCATAAATCAGTTACATAGGTTATATGTATACAATTGATGTCCGTCTCCAAGGGTTAAAAATCTACCACGCTCGTCTAACACAGGATTCTGGTTAATTAGGTCCCCATCACTAAACCTTTTACATATGTTGATTCTAATCTTATCTTTAAGCAACAGTTTGTTTTCTTCCTCAGGTTCTATTTACTTCACTAATCGCTTTAATTATTGTTCTGCTGTTCCTAGCAAGTTCCCAATAGTTTCTGGGCCCCCACTACTGTTTCAAGTTACCTCACCACAGGCCCAGTTAAACCCCGTAAACCTTAGCATAACTACTTCCACAGTTAGATTTACAAATATATTTGTAACAAGATCGTTAAAACACTCCTGCCAGGGTCAGACACAGTCCCTGCTCCGTTGTGCAGGTGCCACATCATCCTGAACACAAAGCAGCATAAATGTCTCAGGCATACAAACCACACGCAGGTGTCTCAGTCGTGGTGTGAAAGCCTCACAGTACTCTCACTGCTCCTCCAGTGTTGACCGTAGTCACACAACTGTGCTGCACAAAACGCTGCTCAGCTTTTATGTCTAGTAACTATAAGAAATACATGGTCAGAGAAATAAATTACTGGAGCAGGAAAACCCAAGGTCCTGGATTACTGAATCCCTTTCCAGGGCTCCAAGTGCTAAAATACTTCCTGTCCCGTCCAGAAACGCACTTCGCGTGGTTTTTTTCCCCTTTTTCTCGCTTTACTTTTGGCATGCTTCAGGACGCTGCTGTCAAAAGGGAAATGCGCTGGCAAGGGCTGGGGAGGAGGCTGCCAGAGACAGCCAGGCAATGCGTTTATCACTCGGGGGGGTCTTAGCGTGACCCCAAGGGGTCCCATCGGCGCCCAGAAGCCGCACCAGTGTCACCCGGGGCCGCCGAGACCGATACAACTCAGTGCAGGGACCGGGCGGTACGCACCGCCCGGGGGAGGTGCAGCCCCGCCCCGCACGGTCCCCATTGGCTGCGGCCTCTCCCAGTCCCGCCCCGCGCGACTCCCATTGGCTTCGGCCCCGCCCGGCCCCGCCCCGCATGGCCCCCATTGGCTGCGGCACCCGCGGGTTTCCCGCGCGCGCGGCGAGCGGTATGGCGGGGGAGCGGGTCATGGAGCTGGTGCGGGAACTGCACCGCGCCGCCGACGGGCACCTCCCGCCGTTCCGGGTGAGCGGGGACGGCGGCACGGCGGATACCGGGACCGCGAGGGGCCCCGCCGGCCGCCCGCTCTCACTGACTTGTGTCCCGCGTTGCAGACGGAGGGGCTGCGGCAGGCGCTGGAAGAGATGCGAGCGCTGTACGAGCAGAACCAGGCGGACGTGTGAGTGTGGAACCTGGCCCCAGCGCGTACCGCAGAGCCCGGGCGGTGCCCCCGGCCTTATCCTCATCTTCCTCTTTCTCCTCCTCCTTCTCATTCTCCAGGTCCCAAGCGAAGGCGGGACGGACGGACTTGATTTTCCTCATCCGGTTCCGGCACTGCTGCCTTCTCCGAAACCAGCGCTGCGTCTTAGCGTACCTGTGAGTGCGGTGGGCAGCAACCCATCGGGTCACCCCCGCCGGCACAGGGGTCCCAGGGACAGGGTGTTGGGCTCTCGGCCTGGGCAGGTGGTCACTCCGCGAGGTGCAGCTGAGGCGCTGGTTCTTGTGTTCATTGCTGGTGCTACCACAAAGAGAAGCCCCTGCTTCCCTCCGGACACTCCTTAGAAGTTTGCATTATGGGTAGGCCAGAAATCACAGGTGGAATGGCCCTAGCGTTTGCTCTCTGCTTTGACTGGGGTGTCGGTGTTGCCTGGGGATGTGCCAGCACTCCCCTCAGCAAGGGCGCTGGGTTTGCCCCGTTTTTTCTGCCAGGTACGACCGGTTGCTGCGGATCCGAGCTCTAAGGTGGGAGTATGGCAGTGTCCTGCCAAACGCCATCCAGTTTCACATGTCAGCTGAGGAAGTGAGTCAGCCTTGTTTTAAACTCTTCCCCTCTTTCCGCTTATTCCTCCTGATGGGTTATTAATTTAGTAGAGTCAGAATAGGGTAGACTTCCCCCCATTAGAAACATGATACTTAATGTGCCTTTCTGTAAATACTTGTTTATTCATTGTCTATGGGTACAACCCCAGATGGACACTGAGTGCACATTTTAAGGCACTTTTAATTAAGGATCAGGTGATCTTCACTAGATCAGACTCACAGAGAGACTAGCAGAAGTAGGTCTTCACATGCTGCCTCTTAAATGACATCTCTAGACCAATGTACAGAGCTGCTAACATTAGCAGCATGTGTCCTACACTGAGTCCAGATTACTCTACCTTCAAGGGCAGTTTTTCCTTCTAGAAGAGCTTTGGCTCACATGAGCATGCTTGGGAACAGTGGTCTGACAGCACAAATAAACTAGATCTTGTCCATCACGTACCTGCCTTTCAGCATTACCTGTTTGAATTTGACTGAGGGTTCACTGTTAATGCCCACAGGTGGAATGGTTCAATCGGTACAAAAAGTCTCTGGCTACCTACATGAGATCAGTAGGAGGAGAGGAGGGTCTGGACCTTACACAGGACATAAAACCTCCTAAAAGCCTGTACATTGAAGTAAGTGCAAGATTTGTGGTTTCTGTCTGTGAATCAACATTTACCCAACCATCTTTTTTAGAGAATTTTTATCCCCATTGCAAGTCAGTTCATCAAGCAAAGCCTTTGAGAGCACCAAAGCTTCCACAGGCTTCTGTGTTTTTCTTCTACTGAGCGTACAAAGTATGGTGAAATACAGCATTTCTAGTCTGCAGGGCATTTGTGGTGGGGTGAATTATTCAGTTAGAAGTTTTTGCATCTCATTGCAGAAACCTAACCAGCTCTCAGATCAACTAGAAACCATGGTCCCACGTTAAGGACTGTTACCCTAGGGGGCTTTCTTGTTTTTTTTAAATGGCCTCTTATAGATGTGACTATAAATTGGTTTACACAATTGATACAAGAACAAAGCAAGAGCACTAAGAAATCAGTCAGAAGCTGAAGTGCTGTGTTCTGATGTTCTCTTAAAAAGAACATGTAGTGACAAAAAACCTGCTCATTAAGCAGTTTCACTGTTATAACAGATTGGCATTTTTCTTGTATATATGTGGGGAGGGGAGGTTCTGGAAATGCTACTGCTGTTCACCAGATCCTGTCTCTTGTGCCTCTCTTCAAGTCTCTGGAGAGCTGGGCTGGGCTCTTGCTCTGGGCAGAGGCAGGAAGAGAACATCAGGTGGAGCCCACGGACCGTGGGATCTGTTCAGTTCTGCAATTCTAGGTCTGCCCTGTACTGAGGCTTCCCCAGGAGGGTAGGAATGTGTCCATTCTCACAGCTCTGGGGCATGTGTTGCAAGTCAGCAGTGATATGTAGTGCTCCCTATGGGAGACAGGATGATCTGAGAGCTGCGTTTCTGCTTTGCAGGTGCGGTGTTTAAGAGACCATGGAGAATTTGAGATCGATGATGGGACCACCATCCTGTTGAAGAAGAACAGCCAGGTACCCATGACAAAAGTGTGGTCTATACTCTTCCTTCCCTTTCACTCCAGTGTCATCCCCTGCTTATCCCAGCTTTGCAGCATGTCATGGTTCCTGCACACACAGCTTCTTGCACATTCTGCAAGCTCTCTGCATGACCCAGAGAGCAGCTGTGTCTGGTCTGGTACCATGATGCAGTGGATATATAGCACAACAAACAGTTGTGCTGGGTGCAGCAACAAATTCAGGCAAAGTTTTTCTGTGTTTCTGTGCAGCACTTTTTACCCCGCTGGAAATGCGAACAGTTAATCAGACAAGGAGTCCTGGAGCACATTCTGTCCTAAGTGTGCAGGACAGGAGGGATAACTCTTGCTTGGTGGCCTGCCCACAGTAGGGACTGAACTCTGGTGTGTGCAGGACTTCAGACACCTCAGCATTTCTGCAGTGGGCACCCTGCCACTCCTGCTAACAATCTTTGATGCCTTACCTGAAGATCAGCCCTGTATTTTGCAAACCACATTGGTCATGTCTTTGTGAGCAAACGGTGCATACTGACAATGTAACAATCCTGGGAGAGGGTGGGGTGGTTATCCAAGCTCCACATCTACACACCAGGGTTTGTGCATGCAATTT
The DNA here is from genome assembly GCF_047495875.1 of Pithys albifrons albifrons. Taxonomy (NCBI): domain Eukaryota; kingdom Metazoa; phylum Chordata; class Aves; order Passeriformes; family Thamnophilidae; genus Pithys; species Pithys albifrons. The sequence continues at coordinate 105,559,177 of NC_092459.1, forward strand.
TGTTTGAAGTAGTTCTTTGTTCATGTGGGAGTAAGACATCAACTCTCTGGGCTCTGGAAGCCAGGAAAGCTCTGTGGTTGCAAAATAAAGAACTGCTTCAGCCTTCAGTCTAGTGGTTTTTAAGAGTTAGTGTTGTGTTCATTAAGCACTCTGATCTGGCGCTCTAGCCAAACCCATCCTGACCCTGCGACATGATGGTTATTGAAGTGTCTCAGTGGAACTGTTCCTCCAGCTGTCAGGTAAGGCTGTGCTCTTTGCAGGATTAGACACCAAGCCTTGTCTCCCATCAGAGCCCTGCAAATGTTTCTTGAGGTGCTGTGTGAATGAGCACTGCAGTCTGGGTTTCTCAGAGCATGGGCTTCCCCAAACACTGGTCTGGCAAGGCCTAAGGAGTGTGTGGTGTAGGGGTGGGAAAGGGAGCAGAGAGTGTTAAGGGTTCCAGTTAGCACAAAACCAGAACGAGGCTGAAGAGCTGCTTTCCCTATCTGGTTTTCCTCATGGAGCTGCTCACTCTAGAGTAGTGGCTAAGAGAACACTTGCAAAAACATTAGCCCTAGGCAAGACTAGAGGTTTGCTTAGCTGCCATCTCAGTCTGGAGCTGAAAAAGTAAACACCTGGGGAAGAATGCAGGAACAGAATAAATGCCTGGGGTGCCACCGCACTGTTCTCTCACCCTCAGCCAAGAAACCTCCCTGAGCTAGTCCACACCCTCTGTGGGGCTTCCCCCCTTGTAATAGCCCAGCTTCACCTTGTGGCCCATGTAATCAGGACTGCCCCCAAGGCAAAGAGGAGTGTCAGCTGTCATGTGTCACGGCAAAAAAAAGTACTGCTAAACTAAGGAGGCCTCCTCAGTCACAGCCTCCAGCCATCTCAGAGCACTGCCCCAGGGCCAGGGAACTATGCCCTGGCAGGCTGAGGGGCAGTCTTAAATGCAATAGCTGAGTTTCAGCTCACAGCCAATTTATCCCTTTGTGTTCCTGAACCAACAACAGCTTGAGCTACTTTTAAGCCCTCTTCTTTGTACTGACTTTGTCAAGCCTCTGCATTGGTGGCCTGAAGTAGTCAGGCTTGTCTAGTCTCCATAGTCCCAAAAATCCTAAGAGTCCTTTCACAGCTAGTGGCAACCACCACCCCTATGAAAATATCCTCTGCTCTGAACAGAGCAAAGCAGGGGCACCTGGGCAATGATACACCTTCCATACAGAGGGTAACACCCTGGGCAGATAAAAATATTTGGTATTTGCTTATGTGAATACTTGGCATTTTAGTCAACTTACTTTGGCAATAGCAGTACTCACCACAAGTGTGTAAAGGCCACTAAAGAAAGCAACAGGACACAGTTCACTTACTGTGTCTCCTGGTCTCCTCTGAGGTGCAGTATTGAGTAGGGACCATCAACCCTGTCTGAAGCCTTGGAGGCTCCAACTGAAAGAAGGCTCTTCCCTCAGCCCTTCTGTCCTGCTTGCTGCAGAGGCAAAAATCTGGTTGGTTTTGGATCCTAGGCTCAGGCTTTAGGAGGGCCAGAGTCTCCTAGAGCCCAAGAGGAGCTGCAGGGAATAAAAGTTCAGCAACAGTTGGGGAAGGTTACTGAAATACAGAGCTGACTGGAGATGGCAGGAGGTGGTGTAATATTACAAACATTTTAATGCCACAACACAGCTTTCCTGCTCAGAGGGAGCCAACAAAGGAACATGCAAGCCTTTCTGTCCTCACTTTCCAACCGTGTGGCCCCAACATTAGTCCTCCACAGAGAGGGAGCATCTGTATCACCACCAAACACCGCTGGAGTTCAAGGAAATCCTGTGGGATGGCTGCACCAAGACAGACCTGACTTGTAACAGCACACTACCATTGAAAAAGGCACCAAAACTGGTGCTTTCAGTTGAAAAATTCAGCTATCCACAGGACAAACTCCCTTAAAGGTCTGGGTTCTCCTTTTTCTCTTTTCAACACGAGAACATCCTGGCAAGACCAGAGAGGACAAGGCTGACTTCCCAACCCAGCCATGCCTCCCCTTCTGCACCTGACCAGCCCCAGCCAGGACCAGAGGTAGGACTGTCACTGCAGGTGTCCCATCACCCAATCAGAGATGCTGGTGTGATTTTTCCAATAAGCTGCTTTAGTGCTGAGGCTTGCTCCTCCAACAGCTGGTTCTTCTCCTCAATGCTCTTCTGCTTCAGCTCAGAGGCCTGCAGGGCCGTTGCAAACCGCCTGTTCTGCCCACGGAGGTCTTCAATCAGCAGTTTGTTCCTGGAGAGGTGGGCCTACAGCAGGAACCAGAGGCTTCAGGTTCAGCATTCCATGCAGGGGTACTGGATAGGCAGGAACATACAGCACTAACCCCTCCTGCACTCACCTGGGCATCTCTGAGCTGAGCTGCCCTCTCTGCCAGCACAGCTTCAGCATTCCTCAGGCTGTGTTCCAGCCCCTCTGCCTGCTCCACAGCTGCCTGCAGCAGATGCTCATGTTCCTTCTGCAGTGGGGAAGAATGCCTATCAGTGGGTTGCTCCAGCACTCACCTGACCTCTGGCAACCCTGAACCATACAATTCCCCAGAGTCCTGTTCACAGACCTTCCCACTACATGAAGGAGAGCATAGGGGATTGCTGAGATGCAGGATGCAAAGAGCAGTGGGATGAGTGTTTAGAGCAGTACAACCTTCCCTAGGTCTGCACCCTACCAGTTTTAAGACAAGGCACAGATTTCATAGCTATGATTTCTATAAAAGCAAGACAATGACCCCCTCTCCCACACATGTCCAGAAAAGCCCAGGGAGTCTGCTCACTGTAATTCCTTCAGTTATAATTTATCTTTGCCCAGTTTGTCACAAGACAAACACAAAACCCCAGCATCTCATTGCCCAGTCCCCTAGAGATAAAACCACCCCACTCTGAGCAGGCTACAATGCTCCCCAGAGGGCTCAAACTTTTTTCTTTCCCAGCCTGAGCCAACAGACTTGCTCCCTGGATAACTCCTGCTCCTCTAGGCACAAGGTAGATACCTGATCTGGGGTACATGAATTAGAGTGGAGAGGGCTCCTGTTTGAGTGCAGGGCAGCGACTGGGTTCATGAGGAATCAAAGTTGCAGCTGAATTTGAAGGTAAGTGCATTTTCCATGAGGGTCCTTTATACAACATCTTCCACCCAAACCTCTGGTGGTTTCAACCACAGCTCCCTTCCAGGCTGCCAGGATTAGCAGTGTTCCCTTCACAGTACCCTTGACTGAGCTCCCACAATTTCCTGCTTACCTGGGTCCTGCCTAGCTGCCTACATGTTTGCTCAGCCTGCTGGTGGAGACTTTCCTGGAGCTGCCGAGTCTTGCACTGTTCTTCCATCAAGGCGGTTTGCAGCTGCTCAAACTGCTTCTTTGGCACCATATTGTTTATCTGGGCCTTGGCCTGCTGCAACTGCAGAGCATGCTGGGTCTGGACCAGGCTCAGGCTTGCTTTGGCTTCTAAAAGCTGTAACATAGACAGGTCAATAGCTGGTTACAGCTTTGAGCCAACAGTGGGACAGGCCCAGTGTGCATTGTGGCTGAGAGGTTAGATAACACCCTTGGCCCTCACCTCAGCTCTTATACCAGCATGGCCACAGCAGAGCTGAAGGACCATGGGAGTGGCACTTACTGGGCAGCCTGCAAAGCAAGGGACTGAGCACTCAGAGCTGCAGGAGGATAAATAGGATCTCTTTGCTGAGACATGCTCCCCTTGCTGAGTAGTGAGGAGCAGGAGTTGCTGGAGGGCTCCTCTGGGAGTAAATCCCAGCACCAAGGGCCCCAATGGCAAGAGATAGAAAGAGCTGTTCACCTGGGTTTGTAGATACATCCCAGGCAATCTGGGATGTACTACATGTCCTATACTATACGCCCTCTGCTTCCTGGCACTGGCAAAGGGCAAATCCGGTACTGGGAAGCAGGTCTGGTTCAATTTTGCACTCGGGCTGGCTGGCATGGGTAAGCTGTACTTTGGAAAGCTGGTCCCTGAGCCTGTCCACGGGGTAGAATGCGGGAGGGATATTCTGAAGGTTTCTCACACTGGCTTTTCTCTCTCTAACCTGGTGATCCTAGTTCCCCTGCTCTGATCACCTTGTTTCCCTTACCTCAGACAAGGCCTGTCTGGCTGCTGCCATCCTTGCCCAACCCCTCCCTGATCCTGCCACTTCCCCAGCTCCTCTGTCAGCTGAGTCATAGGGAACGCCAGTCCTTTGGCACCTTTGTGTGTGCCACCTCCACTCAGCCTCCACCCCCTCTGCCCAGCCAGCCTGCACAGAGCAGTGACAGGGGACATCACAGGTGGCAAGGACCTGTCCCCAGCTGCACTTGAACTGGCTTCACACATACTTGAGCAGAAGGGAGTCCTTTGTCCCCCACAAAGAGGAAGAGGGTAAGTTTTTTCTGACTGGGAAAAATGTCCAATACAGCCCCAAGTAGGGCAGTACCAGCATCACAGGGACCACTCAGCAGCCTGCCACCAACTGCAGGACATCCACCTTCTCCTGCGAGGCCTTAAGCTGCTGTTGGAGCAGTTCCATCTCCATCCAACATGCTGCATGCTTATGGTGGTGTTCCAGCCCTGCAGCCACCTCTGGTCCTTTTAGCCATTCAGCCCCTGCAAGCCTCTGGCTCTGCAGTTGGGCAGTGTCAGGGCCAGCATTGTGACCAGCCTTGTGCCCAGTGAGTTCACAGCCCAGCTGATGCATCTTGACATTGGGGTGGGAGACCTCCTCCTTGCTCTTCTCTCTCTGGAATAGATTGAGAGAAAAAAACCCAAATCATACACAGAGGCAACAGAGACTTAATCTGTCCCACACTGCCCCTGGAGGGTTCCCACTCAGGAACACTGCTGTGGCTCCAGGGCCTCTTGTGGGCACTTGGGACAACCGTTCTCATGTCCCAGCCTGACCAATGCCCAGTGGCACAGCATCCCTAGGCAAGGAAACCTGCACAGGTGACAGTCCTGAAACAGGTCACTGAGGGGAAAAGGGGACACATGACTGTAGAGCTGTGTAACAAAAATATTAAGATTGGTAAGAATAGAGTATGAATGGAAATGTGTCCATGTGCATATGTGAAAGTACAGACGAAAAGGCAGAATAGGGGCTAAAGAGCAGCCTGCATTGACATTGACAGGTATTACTCCTAGGACACCTTCTTCAGCAGTAATGCTGAGCAAGGTGCAGTTCTGGACCATGCTCTGACCAGACCATAGCACAGACGACGTCAGCAAGCCTACAGCAGGGTGGCAAGATCCCATTCCTCTACTATCCTCCCAGGAAAATGGGCAACTCCAAAGGAGGAAAAGCAGGCAATGGGCAGCAGGTTAACGGAAGCTGAAGCCAGCAAGGGCCAGCAAAGGCCACCCTGCTACAGCTGATAGCCCTGAAGGGTACAAAAGATGTGCAAAAAAAACAGGTTGTGGCTCCAAGTCATGAGGTATCCCAGGAACAGAACAGGGAACTTAGAAGTCTGCCACCCTCATTTATGTTGCATACAAGAAATCCTGGCCAGGCCTTGTGTGCACACACGTCCAAAGGCCTGTTAAGCCTGTGGGTTTGAGACTGAGAGTGTGCAAAATCTATGGGAGAAAGACTGCAAGTAGGTAAAGTCAACCTCATTAGAGATTTTGTAGTAGCACTTTCCCTTCTGTAAGCCCTTCACTGGCTTTTGTCACAGAGATTTCCCTACTTGACAAGTTATACAATGAAGTTGGTTCTTCAAAGCAAGACTGTGGGTTTGAATGCTTGAAACAGTTTTGCTTTCCTCTATGAGCACATGCAGTTTTTGTCCTCCTAAATCCTTCAGCCAAGAGCATGTCAGTGTTAATGACCTCTTACCAACGCTGTTAACTCTGCTATTTCAGCCATTTTCTCCATCTTCTCTCTGCCCAGCTTGCCCACATGTTTCCTGTTGGGAAGAAGGATACAATCAGCTTCAGGCCAGACAGCAACAATGCACAGCTCCCCAGAGGAGGGCCCTGTTTTAGGTAGTCCTACATCTAGTTTTGGCCTGCAAAAGGAAGCAAAGCCAAGCCAAAACAGCAGATGTGGTCCTGAACTGCCTCAGGAGTGAGTCAGGTGTCTCTGCCCCAAAAGGGGACTTTGCCCAGCCTTGGAGAGACAGCTGGGGAGATCGAAAGTTCTGCAACACTGTCAGAGGCCTAAAAATTAAGGGATGGAGAACAGTGGGAGAGACAGATTAGCAGACTCTTGGGATCATCCAGACCAGAACCCTGTCTCTCCTCAGATTTATAGCTCAGTGTGTGACTTCAGTACCTATCTCAAGTTTCCTAAGGCAGCAAAAGGCCACTGGCCAAAACATTTCTGTAGCAAAGAAGCCCATCCCTTTCTCCCACACATACCCGTATCCACAGCCTTACCAAACCTGGCTGTGGCCAAGCCCATCTCAGCACTGGCTGCTTTCGTGTGGAGCAAAGGGTGTGCAAGTACTGGCTTGCTCAGAAATAAGAAAACAGAAGGCAGGTTCAGCCAGCTGAAATATAGTAAATGCACCTGAGCGGCTGTTCCTTTTACCCACCCATTTGCCAGCCTCCTATAGCTGCTGTTCTCTTACTCATAGTATTCACTGCCCTTCTTTGCTAGCCTCAACTCCTGCTGGAGTCTCCCAAATTCACTCTTCAGCTTCTCCAGCAGTCAGAACAGGTCTCCCTTGCAGGGAGAGACAGTAGAGTGATAAAACCATGAAAAAACCCTGTTTAGTCTTGGCATTCTATGCTGGATCCCAGGTCTATCCCCATTTAGATTCCAAGGACAGCCAAAAATAAAAAGGTCTAAGGAACAGCCATCCAATAACTCAGGCAAAACATGTGGGGACAATCAAGAGACAATGGTAGAGAAGCAGCAGGTCTTCAAGGGAAGGGAATTAAAGGGGAGTAAGGACAAAGAACACTAGACTGAATGTGTGGCTTCCAACTGGCCAAAATTATTTTGCAGTCCTGCCAAGGAGTGGAAACAAAGTGATTTGACTTCTCAAAACACACCAAGACTTCATTACAGGATAACCAGGTGGTGAGTCCAATCCCTGAACAGCCACATCTGAAGAAATCAGCTTGCTTGTGAGGCCTCTGGGATTTACAGTGCTGGACACAACAGTGATGACCCCAAATCCCAGGTGGCCTCTCTGTCTCATTATCCTTCCACTTCTAGTGGTATTCCCAGTCTCCCAAGAAGCCATGAATACTGGCACTTGTGGGAAGGAATCTCAGTCCTGTGTTGAGCAGACAGCCCTACCCAATAGCTACTGCTAAACCCCAGGTCCGTACAGGACCCAAATTCCTCAAGGGAGAGTGGAAGATAATGGACTATCCATCCTGACAGTGAGGACAGCATTGCACTTTGTGGCACTGTATGTGGGACACAGAGGAGCTGTGTGAGGAAGTTCTTCCTCTCTTCTCAAAGCAAGAGGACTGCATGGGCTGTGTGGCCTTTGCTCAGCCTGCCTGGCAGGGCACTCCTCACAGCAGCTGCTTTGTGGCTTTTACATAAGGGTGAGCATGCACCACTTCCTGTGGCATCTCCAACACCCATGTACAAGGCAGAGGAGATGAGTGTATAGTCAGCCACAGTCACATGAGCACATCCCAGCACTCAAACCACACTCCCATGGTTACTAAAAGATGTAACACAGCTTTAGCATTTGTCTACATCTGCTCAGTAGTATTTATTCATTGTAAGTTTCGTAGTTCATAGTCTACTTCATGTTACTATTGTAACAGTAACAAGACAGAATGCAGCTACTGTTAGTGTTCTGCACCATCCTGTTGTTAAGCAGCCTTGTCTTTCACAAGGCACCTGTTTTTCTTTTGCAGCAGCAGCATATTAGTTCTGCAAACTGCCTTTGCACTGGAACGTGACACTCTCTTGAGCTCTGGTTTCACCTTCCAACTAATGTACATCTTTGAGCTGCATCAGCTCCAATTTCAACCTGTTCCTTTCCCTCTCCAGCTGCATTTTAACAGTGTGAATGTCATGTTTCCTCCTATAGCTGCTTCTCCCAGAGCTTTTTTCTACTCTTCTTGTCCTCCAAATCAAGTCTATCTACGTCCTGAGATGCTGTTCTGTCTGCTGTGTGAATGCAGACCATTTAACTTTGTTCTCTCTGCCTCCTTCCCAAGCACACCCCTTTGTCTCTCAAGATTCCATTTCTTCCTGATAAATGCTTTCTGCTTTGGCTCCAGCTTCTAGATTGAGCAGGCCATTTGCTGCAACAGACATCTGCACTGTCTGCACTGGTCCATCCATCACACGATTTTTCATTTCTTCTCTGCTCCTTCACTGTTGAAGTTGCAACGGGAGATTTTGGTCTACCTGCTCGTCTGAGTCTTGGGGACCTGGACCTTTCCACCCGGAGGACAGCTCTGCAGACACCCTGTCCCCTCCAACACCAGAGCCCTCAGCTCCATGAACTCTGCATTATTCCCGTTTCATCCTGGTGCCTTATTAATCTTTTTCTACTCAAGCATCTCACACATCTTGGCTTGTTCCTCATTAATCATCTCATACAATTTTAGCTACCTCTGCTTCTGCAGAGACCATGTCTTTTTCCTTACGCTTCCACTGCTGTCTCTCCTGGGCATGCTGCTCTTGAAGGTCTCACCTTGGAGCCTTTTTCATTGGGAAATCATCTCCTCTCACACCCATGGTGCTGCAGTAAAGCCTTACAGCTGCCCTCGTGCTGGCATTCACCCCGTAACAGCTCTTGGTTACACTCAACCTCTGCATCTTTCCCAAAGATAAAAAACATTTTGCTGGCCTGGGTTTGACAACACAGCTTGAAAACCTCAGCCAGCCCCAGAATGTACATTGGCTGGAGGTGCAATACAAAGTTTTCTTTATGTTGCAAAGTCAAGGCAAGTAGTTAAAATTCACGGAAAGTTCCCACAGTATTTTGCACTCCTCAAAGAGTCACACCCACATCTTTTCAAGCAACTCAGAAGGCTCCCCACTGTAGTCAGTCCATTCACCAGAGGTGGTGGCAACACAGCTTAAATGCCTTGTATTCCTGTTACTTGAGTTTGTTTCCCTGGTGTATTACAGACGTCAGCCAACTAATATCCTTTCTCCGCATCTACCCCTTATCTCAGCCCTAAAAGAGGGATAATGATCTAGCAAAATCCTCTGCTTGTATATTGCCAAGGGGAACTCTCCTGAAGAGAGGCACAAGAGGGAAGAGACACGGAAAGAGCAGACATGGACAGGCAGTTTCCTGCCAATTTCTCTCCAGCCTCCTCTGCAAGGCCATTCTGGCCCTTGGGGATGTTGCAGAACTGGCACAACAAGCATAGGAAGGGAAGATAAGCAGTCATTTAGTGACAACCTCACTCTTTCACAAACCAGTCTGTTTTGGCTATATTTAAGACATTTTTTGCTGCTTTTAAGATAGCAAGTTGTGATGATCTAGCAAGTAGAGGCAGGTTTGCTGAAGGACCAAGAAAGAGATGATAAGAAAACACTAATGCAAGTTCTCATATCTCTCAGTATTTTGAGATACAGTCTGCTCACCACTGCCTCTGACACAAGCTTGTAGAACACTGAAGGGAAACTTAAAGTCTTGAAATAAAAGCACTCATGTAAGGGGAGTTTAGATGTCTCACTTCAAACAGCTGCAGCCCTGCAATGCTGCCCAGATTTTCTTCCAAATTAAAGCAGCTCTCCAGCCTCGTGAGAAATCAAACCAACCTACTCTGGTATGAGTAGGGGATACACCCCTGATCTCCTGCTTAGCCCCAGAAAGAGAACAGTGCCAGACCTCAGGCTCAATTTGTCCCTGTGCTGCTGCATTGTCAGCTCTTCTCCATTCCGATCCAGCTGCTGCCCTGGATGGCAAATGTCTTCAGTGTGCTGCTGTCCCACCCTGGCCTGTGTCACCTCAGATCTCTCCTCCAGCTCCAGATTCCACATACATTTTTGCTCTTTCATGCTATTAATTACAGCCCAGTGCTTTGCAACTGTTTCTTCCAGGTCTCTCTTCTGGTCTTCCATCTTGTCCATCTCAGCCTTGAAGCTTTCCTCATTGTCCTTCCTCTCTCTCTCAGAGTTTTTCCGCATTAACTCTAGTTCTTGTTCGTAATAGTTTATCTGTTGGAAGGAGACAGGATTTGGATATTAGCACTATGCTCCTGAGAGCTCCCCTCTCCTCCATTAGCTCAAATTCAGATTCATCTATTGGTCCCTCTCAACAGCGGACACTCTTCAGGCAGTTCTGCTCCCTGCCCTAAACTGAACTTAAGGCAACAATCAGTCTCACCCAGGAGCTTCCAATAAGCAGCTACCAGTGGGTCCCATTTCTTGACAGCAAGCAGCCAGTTCTCCCCTTTCTCCCTGCAAGGAACCCCAGAGAGGAGAAGGGACAGGCCAGGACATCACCTGCCACTGCTCCTCCCATCCTTACTCCACAGCAGAGTGACCCCCTGTCAAGATGTGGTGGTGACTGCTGCTCCCCACAGCTCCCCTGTAAACACCAGGAACACCAGGATTTGATGTGCACAAAAGCAGGCAGAAGATCTGCAAGCAGCTTTGTGCTCCTTGAACTGGCAGTTTAGAATTTACTCTTGCCCTTGTGCAACAGAAACCCAGCAAGTATCACTGAACCCCTCAGTTCAGCAGCAAAAAGAGGAGTAAATGTAGAAACTGAGGCCTCTCACATGAGCACTCACAGTTGTCTGTTGCAGCCCTGATTCAGGTGGGTCTGGAGGACCACCTCACAAGTTTCATTTTCACCTTAAAAGGACATGTTTCCAGCCTCAACCAATTGGAGTCAGACCACCGCACCTAGGGCGGGGTCACTTGAGGTCACATATATACCTGTGTTTTTTGAATAAACTTGGGATTTGCTTGAACATCACATTGGTGTGTGCAGTCTCCCTAGCGCCGGTTTGCAACAGTTGTCTAAAGAGGGCTGGGCTTTCACTGTCACCTTAAGGCAGGCGGGTTAAAGTGTGCTGCAAGCCCACAGTGACAGGGCTCTGATACACCCCATGCCCTCAGGAGACACCTGACTGCTTCTCCTCTTGGTCCTGTTGCTGGTTTTACTGTGACACCAACACTGAGTAATCTTTGGTTCCCCACAAGACCCACACAAACGTTTTGCAAGCTGACAGCGATTTCCACAAAGCATTTGCTAGCCAGTGAGGGCTTCAAACCCTCCTACCAGCTAAGGTGGACTGGAGAAGCACATGGAATAACCACAGCCAAGTGATGAGGTACCCCCCTGCTCCCCAGCCTGAACTCTCTCTCCAGGAACCCTCAGTCATGCTCTAGCAGTTGTGCTTACCAAAAAGTCAGGATATCTCCCCCCACTCCACTCACCTTGGTTTCCAGCTGCACCTTCAGGTCCTGCAGCTGCTCTTGAAGCTGTTCCACCGGCAGTGACATCTCTGTATGTGCAGAAATGAGAGGACCTGGAGAGGGACATGCTGGCAGAGAGGAGCCATGTAAGGACGGGCCTAAAAGACAGGACTGATCACAATCACTGCAGCTTCACCCAGTCAAGTCCATACAACCCCAAAAGATGAAGATTCCCCATCTATCTGGCAACTAGTTCCAGGGCTGCATCACCCTTTTAGGTCAGAAGTTTTATCTAATGTTGAACTTGAATCTCCCAACCCACAGTTTGGTTGGCTACTTCCTCTTTATTATACTGTGTGCTGGTTTAAAGGTGAACCAGCAGGGGAAATGAACTCACCACGAGAGAGATTATAAGTCAGACCTAAAATTTAATAATAATATTACAATAACAACACTGACACACAAGGGAGATTGCTTTCAACTCACAAAACCCCAGCAGTATAACCCAGTGTCCTGGGGCACAAACCCAAGGGGGTTTGTTTGCCCTTGTGCTGAGACCCCTGTGGTTCCCCCAAGTCCAGAGCAAAAGGAAAAGAAAAACCTGTTGGTGCAGGCGAGGGCTGTGGTCTGGGCGAGAGCGGGGATCTCCTCCTGTCAAGGTCCTGCTGCTGCTCTGGATCTGACGAGAGGGTTCCCGAGGTCTTCTTACCCACCACTTATGTACCCTCAGGGAGCACTCAGTCCCTCCCCCTGGGCGGGGACTCACACAATGGGTGATTAACTCTGGGAGCCAGGGGGTGTTGAGCTGTTGATGGCCCATTAGCAGCTCCGCCCCCCTCAGGCTGGGTGTGAAGTTGATAATGGCTCCCTGGGCAGCTGCTGCTAATGGCCCATTGTCCTTGGGGAATGAATAGAGGGGGTGGAATACACAGGTTTGATCACCACCACACAGGGTTAGCTGGTCCCTCCAGCTGAACTAGGACATACTGTTTCCTCAACATCCTTAACAGTGAAAATCTGCCTGTTCACTTCTAGCTGCCTATCCCACAGGTTACCATCATTAGCTCTCAAGCTGGGAAAGACTCCTCCCCTCCACCTCCCTCCTCCCTACCATCCATCTTCCCGTTCTTCCCTCCCATGGCTGCCCAGTACCAGAACTGGCAGCAGTAGTTCAGGCACGACAAGCCTCCCCACATCCCCATGTAAACTTCAATAAGGAGGGAACTTGGTTCTTGCTAGGAAGATAGAGAGGCACTGAATCCTTGGGCACTTACCTTTTCCTGGCAGCCCTGTCTCAACCCTGCTCTCCTGGAGCTGGAGATGCAGCCTTTGCAGCTCCGCTCGCAGCACCCCATTCTCATCATACAGTGCCTGAAAAGACCAAAGACTGGTCATGATGAGGCTACAAAGCCCCCCCAGGGCATGGGAGTTGCCACGTGTACTCAGAGCCTTCTGCAGCATGAAGAGCAGAGGCCTCTCCCAGCCCCAGTACAGGGGAATTTTTTTTCCTTCCTAAACAAAGGCAGACATGAGAGAATTTGGAAGAGCGAGAGAAGAAATGCAAGCCCAAGTTACCATGACCACCATCATCAGATGCTGTAAAGCACAAAGCAATTGGCCCTGCATGCAAAAGCACATCATATCGGGGGGTTTTGCAGATACCTCAAAGGCTGGGCCTCCTGAGACCATCCTGACCTAAACAACCACTGCTAGCATCCAACACACAAGAAACACCATGATCTCAGTATGAGCCCAGAGGTTTGGGTTTACATCCTCAAGACACTCCTGTGGGCATCCTGGCTAGCCAACAAGCACTACTGTATGCACACACGGCAACCAGCAGCATTTACAGTGAAGCAAGTCCCATAGTGTCCTGGGAGGAAACATTTCCAGGTTGTAGGAGGAATAAAACAAGGCGAGAAGGTGCTAATCCCATGGGAAGCACAGCACAAGGCAGGTCCTGCTGGTATCCTGGTGCCAGAGACACCCTGAGAGCAGCACAGGAGTTTATTCCATCTCAGTGACAATATCAGCCTGCAGCAAAGAGTCCCACAGCTGAACACTAAGTTATAAGCCACCACACCAGTGCAATGAGTGTCTGAAGCTTGGAAACTTCTTGCTTCACTTCACACTGTCCAGCCCACACTGGAAGCAACAGCATACAAGGCAACCCTGGACTGTCCACTTTGAGCAGAGGTCAAATTACAGCCCATATGCTGCCACCCAGGAAACTGATGTACTTGCAAGGGTCTGTGAACTGGAACACTTCCAATTAATAATTTTTACTGAGCAGACGTAGACAAATGCAAATCCAATTTGTTTCACCTCCATTCTAAACAGGAAGGGCAGGGGGGCTGACAACATTTAACAAGAGTAAAGGATAAACCCAAGTGCATGCCTTCACAGGGGCAGATGAATCCTGAAGGTCAAACCTTTCCATCCATCAGCATTCTCATGAACCATTCTGGGGCTGCTCAACGGGAGGAAAAAATTGCAACACCAAACATATTCAGCCCGTTGGTGCCACCTGGAGCAACGCTGCACTCCGGCATGTTTGCCTTTAATTACAGATTCAAGAGGGGCTGTCTGATGTGTCCATGGAACAGCTTTGCTGGAAGTGCACATTCCAGCCCTTACTGGGGGGATGTGATAAGTAACTGTTCCTACTCACTGGTGTTCCCCATACAGCATTTGGGAACAAATGGGCAATATAACAAGCATAGGATTTGGGAGCCAAAGCACAGAGCACCCAGCAACTCGCAACATGCAAGATACACAAGTCACTTAACAATGAGAGAAGGGAAACAGAGGTTGTGCTTGTGCCCCAGAGAGCACAAAGTTCTGAGAAGGAGCATATCACCCTGCAAGAAGTACAACACACACAGCATTAGTTCTTGGACCACACACATACATACATACATTGGCTCACCTTGACTCTCTAGCACAGTCCAGCAGCAAGTTTTGTAGGGGTTTTTAAAGCGGGAACAAGGAAAAGGAAGGGAAAAACAAGAAGATAGAAGAATTAAGCTGTTAACATGCTTTCCAAATTAGGAGAACAGCTTTCTCCTTGTGTTCAAGAAGAAATGCAACAGAGTCCAGGGTGGTCTGTCCTTATCCACAAAGGTACATGGTTCCCAAACAAAATAGTCCATGGCTACAGAGGGGCAGGCAGGCAATAATTTACCATCCAGCTCTACTCTCCCCTGCAAAGATCCCAGCAAGGAAAATAGCCCATGGAGGGCTGCAGGAGCAAGGAGAAAGGCTGCTTTACTGAGGGTACAACTGTCTCCCAGCTCTTGCCAAAGAACTCTGAGCAAGGCAAGAGAGATTCCCCTCTGCACTATGATCAGGGCTGCCTCATTCCACTCCCCCAGGCCAAAATGCCCAACAGAAGTGCTGAGGAGAGCAGCACTTTCCCAACAACTGCTGGAGAGCTGCCCACGTGTACCTGGCACTGCCACTCGTACTCCAGGACAATCTCAGCAAAGCGCTCGCTCTGCTTCAGGAACTCTGGGCTGTGGGGCTCCACCTGGTCCAGCTGCACAAGCACAGGGAGACACTTGTCAGGAAAATTATCACCTCTACAAATAGAGGGCCAAAAGCTCTACTAAATCACTAGAGTCATGGTGCTACACCCACATACTCAACAGAAAGGTTCCTACTGACACCTGTGGGATGGGTCAGATGCAGAATGTGGAAGACAAATGTTTTTCTCCACATGTGAGAGACAACAACTACAGGCAGGCAAGCTTTCCTGGCTAACAAGATCACAAACTCATTTCTTCCCCCAGAGTGATTTTAGCTGGTGCATTGTAGGAGTGGAAGGTACGAAAACTAACACTTTACTTCAATACTTCTGAAAAAGAAAACTTTTTCTTTTTGGAAATGAAACTAAACTTTAAAGTTTTCACTTGAAGACTGCAAATTTGTAAATATTTTACAACTGAAAACTTCCCTCGCCCTTTTTTTAAAGGATTCAAAAGGCCTAATTTAAAAGCCAACACTTTTTTCTTTCCAGGTTGCCATCAATGTGCAGGAGAGCTCACAGAGCATAACAACATACAGAGTCTCTCACAGAGACCATAACAACTGAGCCGAAATAAGTACAACCAAATTTTTGACAAATTCCTGAAAAGTTCCTATTTAACTGCAACTCAGAAAAGTTACCTTGTCCTGCACAATGCGGTTGAGTTCTTTCTGCAGCTCCAACACCAGTTCCTCAGAGGCTGACAGTTTCTCAGCCATCTCTGTGACCTTGTTTTGCAGCTGTGTGTTCTCCTGCAGACAAGACAGAGATTTCCTTGATGTCGTGGGTCGTGACATGGCAGGATGGGTTCATCAGACACAGGCCTTCAGCAGGAAGCTGTAAAACAACTGGCAGCATGCCAAACATAGCACAACTCCCAGGAGACCCTGCTTTGGACATCTCCTGGTTCCAGCCAGGACACAGTTCATTTTTTGCAGTACTCAGGAGGGGACATGGCTAAGGCCCAGATGTTACTCTACACTACCTCATGCCACTGCCAGGGGCGTGGGGAAGGGACTCTCTCACTCCTCCATGGAGAAGGGCATTTCCTCCAGAAAACATGGCTGCAGGTTGGCCTGGGTTCTGCTATGAGCATTTTGCATGTAAATCACCCTCTTTTTTTTACACTTTTGTTATTAGTATTGTTGCTGCTACTGTTTGTTTTCTTATTTCGTTGCTGTTCCAGTAAATTGTTCTCATCTCAGCCCCTGATCTTTGTCTTCTGTGCCTCCAATTCTCCTCTCCAGCCACCGTGGGGCAGAAAGAGGAGGGAGAGGGAGTCAATGAGCAGCAGTGTTGTTTGGAGAGTCTCTTGGGAGAACTAAATTGGGCAGTACCATTCCTAAACCAGGACAGGCACAATTTTAGCTTTGGCCATTGAGTGTTCAGGTGTTACCAAGGGGCAAACCACTCAGAACAAAATAATAATGTCATGGCAAGGGAACAAGCTCTGTATTTAATACAATAGTATGGATGTGGCTGACAATTTTTCCACATAAAACTCCTGTCCTTCCCAGCAAGAGTAATGAGAACCACCCATATTTCTCACCACCTCTGCTTTGCCTCCTCTGAAGCAGTGAGGAAGTTCACCCAGGACAGTTTAACTTACCTTCATCACATGGTTCAGTCTCCCTTGCAGGCCGGCCTCTTTGCCCTCGAAGAACTGTGTATCAGCCTTCAGCTTTGCCTGGTGACTGACTGCCTGCTGCAAAAGCAGCTTTTTTGCCTCTATTTCTGCCTGAAAATCCCTGGGGGAAGAAAGCAACATGGCTGGGGCACCTGGATCACGTTCTCAGATTGTCATGAGCTACAGATACCCTCTCTCACCACGCACAAAGCAGGAGATGAGAGCTTGGTTGGAAGGATAGTGGGGAAAGAGGAGAGGGTCTTCAGGGACGTTTTGGGCACAGACACATTGGTAAAACAAGTGGGAGATTCACAAGGGAAACTGGGATGGGAGAGAGAGGCTGCAGGCACATTTTCTCAGCCCCTCCTCTCCTACCTGAGCTTACTCTGGGTGTGCTTGAGAGCCACGTACTGCTCATCCAACTCCTTGCCAAGGTGCAGGCAGCGTCTCTCCGCTTTCTCCAAGTCGAGCCTTGCCTTGTCCCTCTCCCTGGCAATCTGCCTCACCTGGATCCTGCACACAGGGTGACCAGTGCATTAACAGACACCTCACACAACCCAGAGAATTGCTGTCCAACCAGAGAGCAGCACCCTTACCAGAGGCACTGCAGTTTGTATCCATAGGAGGTGACAGCTGCATGCTGAAGCCCACTCCTAGGGACCATGAGTGTGCTGTCCAAAGCTGCAGGCAGATCTGCCAGGCTCACCTGCTCCTCCATGCTGCTACTCCACTTCTGCAAGGACAGCACAGACTGAAATCACTTTCTTCTTCTTCTTCTAACAGTTCCAACAGGACCTCTGTTGTCACACCATCTGACCACCCTCCAGCCTTTCAGAGACACCCTCCCATCTCACAGATAAGCCTAGATCACATCCACCTCAGATTTTCCCCAGCCCTTCCCCAAACCCTGCCACCCCATCATGAACCTGGCTGCAAGCACTTCCTCCACCCCAGATGGCTGCTTGACGAAAGGCCTTTCTGCCCACTTCACCCACCACCACCTGAAGGCAGCACGAGACCTTCAGGATCTCCTTCTTAGTTCTTCCAGGGCTCAGGCTGCAGTGACAAGTTGGGGCTTGGCAAATCTAGTGCCTTTGCTGATGCTGGAGAAGTGATGTGGGCCCATACAGCTTGGCCAGAAGGACACACCGATTCCCTGTACATTCCCCTCCAATGCTGAGGAAAAAACAGCAGAGATAAGTCAGTGGGGCAAAATTGGCAGAGATAAACTGACAGCTTTCAATACTAAAAGGAAACTTCAGAGATCAAATCAATGCTGAAGAACATTTTAGAAACAACCCTAAGCTGCCAGGAGGTAGATGTCCTAAGCTGCCCTTAAGGCAGCTACAAGGAGTAGGTCTGCAGGCATTAGACCATTTGTTTTGGTGAACACTCAGTTCCACAGAAAGACCAACACTGAAAGTCCCATAACTTAACAGTGAAAAGTGTCAGATGGGGACTGTCAGCCAACACTTTGTGTGACCCAGAGGTTAAACTTGCATTGAGGTCAGCTTCAAAGGTGAGATACAGCCAAGCTGAATCAAAAAGCAGAACCCAGAAAGCAGATACAGAACTGATAACATCTCCAAAAGCACCAATTTTGTAGCAGGTTTGAAAGAAGCTTATCTTCAGAGAATTGTTATCTCAATCTTAAGCCAAAAGGACTTGAAACAATTCTTTCCTTTTTTTTATTTTTTTTTGAGCTGTTTTGCTCAAGGTGCTGGATGGAGCTGTCCTGGCTGTCAGGGTAGTCAGAGATTCACTTCCACCTCAGTGCATTAAAGCAGTTACTTCAAAAGCATTTGCAAATGCCTTGCCAGTCCTTTGAATTGAAAGCTCTAAGGAGAAAGAAGTACTTTACATCAAACAAGGAATATGTGGATGAAGCTTGTTCCACACACTAAAAAGGACAATCTGTATCACATGTGAGATGCAGTGACATCAGCACTTCTGAGCTATTAGAATTCGGGTGAGTTTTTCCCCTCTGCTAGAATGTGCATCCCTCTCCCTCCCAAAGATGAGGCTCAATAGCTCTCTGTTGTTCTGGATTACCATCCCACAGCACCTAAGCAGGGTTTGCTCCTACTCAGGCAGTTCCCAAGGGAGTCTTTCAGTAACCATGGAGTGGCTGAAGTCCAGACCACACCTAAAGACTGACTAACAAGTGAAAAACTCTCCCCAGGTCACCACTCTCGGTTTCCCAATTAACACCTATGAAATCAGCCCTCGAGAAAAGAAACATCTTGGCCTGAATTGTTGTCAGTAAAACCTATTCTTTAGTTTTTGTGGGGAAATGGGCAGAGAAACCTTTCTAAGTGTGATGTCTGGACTTGTGCCTGGATTCCCTGCAGGACATTGTAAAACATCAAACACAAATGAACCGCATGTAAGGATGTGGCAATGACTTATTGTTCCTTATCCAAAGTAAATAGAAATAACCTCATGGAGCTGATAGTCAAGGCCATCAACCAGGATCCTTTATACAAACTCACCCCATGGAGTGGTGAGTCTTGGCTACTTAAGACTTTGTCATACAGTGGAAAACGGGGTTGTGTGGCTGAACAAGCCAAAGTGAAACTCCTCAAAGCTCTTCCGTTTCCATGCTTTTTCAGTTTCATCAAGGAATCTGTGAGTTCCCAAGAAATGAGTGCAAGAGAAACTCACCAGCTTCAGGAATTTGAAGCATTCGAACTGCTTCTTAAATTCCATCTCTTCTACAGCAAAAAGGGCACACAATTTAAATACTCTGTTAGAAAAGGACAGAAGGGTGCAGGGTGCACTATGCCCATATCCAAACCCTCTGTCCCCTCAAAAAAACCCAGAGATCAGCTCTGTGAAAACTGGATCCCAGCTACTTGCATGACATGGACAGAGCAATGGAGAAGACATCAGCTGACGAAAGGCAGTGGGAAGCACAGGTCCTTCTCTGGTCTCTGTTGAGAGCCTCAGCATCTCATTCCACTGACTTCTCACCTCAGTCTGGAAAATCAACCCTCTCTTGACACCCCTGAGCTGGCAGAAGGGGTGACACAAGGCTGTCAGCCAGCCTGCCCTTATCCCGCTGTGCAGTTTATTCCACATTCTAAGGTGCTCTGAACAACACCGCAGCCCGTGTCCACCTTCCCGTCCAGCTCCCTGGATATATATCCTGAGACACACCAGGAAGAGTGGCCAGCAGGTCGAGGGAGGTGATCCTGCCCCTCTGCTCGGCCCTGGTGAGGCCACACTTGGAGTGCTGTGCCGAGTTCTGGGCTCCTCAGGACGAGAGACACGGAGCTCCCAAAGGGGGTCCAGTGGAGGACAACAAAGAGGACTGGAGCATCTCACTTATGGGGAAAGGCTGAGGGAACTGGGCCTTCCAGGGAACACTGAGGGGGATTTCATCAATGCATAGCAATGGCTCAAAGGGGTGTCAAGAAGCCGGTGCCAGACTCTTTTCAGTGGTACCCAGAGATAGAGCAAGGAGTAATGGCCATAAAATCAAACACAAGTAGATTCACCTCAACATGAGGAAGAATTTCTTTACCGTGCAGGAGGCAGAGCACTGGAACAGGCCGCCCAGGGGAGGTCGCGGAGCTTCTTCTCTCCGGAGACACTCTAAACCCACCTGGACACGCTCCTGTGTCACCTGCTCCAGGTGCCCCCGCCTCGGATCGGACCGGGTGACCCACCGGAGAGAGGTCCCCCCACCTCCAGTCTTGGCAATCCCGTGAATTCCGGGTCTCCGCGAGCGCGCGCGCCCCCGTTACCCGCGCACGCGCACAGGGCTCCCCGCGGCCTTCCCGCCCCGCGCACGCGCGCGGCGCGTTCCCGCCCCTCCCTCCTCGGCCGCGCAGGCGCAGAGCGGCGCGGGGCGCGCGGGGCGGCGGGTGAGTGCACGACGGGGCTCGGCGCGGCCATGTCGGGGTCCGCGGGGTCCGCGGGCGGCTCGGCTCGGAAGCGCCTCATGAAGGAGGAGGACATGACCAAGGTGGAGTTCGAGACCAGCGAGGAGGTGGACGTGACGCCCACCTTCGACACCATGGGGCTGCGGGAGGACCTGCTGCGCGGCATCTACGCCTACGGTGAGGGCGGCGGGGGCGGCGAGGGAGGGGGGGAAGGGAGAAGAGAAAAGAGGGAAGGGACAAGGCGGGATTGGGAATGGCGGAGGCTCTGCGCGTGGCGGCGCCCGGATGTGGGCCTTGCGCCTGCGCGGTGCGGGCCGTGCGGGGCCTCGGCCCTGATGGGTGTCCCGGGAGCCCTGATGGGTGTCCCGGGGCCATGATGGCTGGTCCCGGGGCCTGGCGGTGTCCCAGAGGCGGCCGTGACGGTGTCGCTGCCTCCGCAGGGTTCGAGAAGCCGTCGGCCATCCAGCAGCGAGCCATCAAGCAGATCATCAAGGGCAGAGATGTGATCGCCCAGTAAGTGCTGTCGGGGGCGCTGTGGGCCCTGGAGGGGCAGGGTGCGGTGGTCACGCTCGATGCCCTCAGGCTGGGAGAGAGTTCTGCCACCCGCGGCTGCCTGGCAGGCTTTGGGGGATGACCTGAGAGTCGTGGGGCACTGACACAGTTTCCCCAGAGTAGGTGTATGAGAGATTCCAGGAGGTTAAAATGCTGGTTTGATAAGGAGTGAATGTGCCAGAGCTGGGGACCCTGCAATGGAGTGTCCTGTCCTTGCTATTGCAGATCTCAAAGCTACTTGACAGCAGATCCTGCTCAGATCACAACAAGCCTTTGTTAGATACATTGTTGGTACTGTTGAGTTTTTTGCAATGGAGAAGTGGCAAAGACCAGAGGGGTGGAATATGTTGAGGTTGATGATATTGTTTGTCCAGATTTTCAGAACATTCACTAAACATCTGTTTCTCAGGTCACAGTCAGGAACAGGGAAGACAGCAACGTTCTCCATCTCCGTTCTACAGTGCCTGGATATACAGGTGATTTCATAGCACGTGCTAAAATTATTTTTTACTAAATCAGTTGTCTTCATCATAAAAGCCATTTTTTTAAGCAAGTAAATGAATCCTTACATTGAAATCTTTTAATTCTGGGCAGTGAACCTCAGACAAAATTCTGAATACTCAGTAACAATTCAACTGTTAAAGTCAGTCTGGTAAAATAAGTTCAGATAAAGTCTTGTAATTGTAAAGTTGGCTTTAACAGCTGACCTTTTTCACCTATTAGAGGGCTAAGTTTATCTCTCAGGAAATGGAATTGTCTTCAAACAGTCCTATAGCAGCATCAGCCTGTCTGAACAGATGCCACACATTACACAGAATCAAACCTAGATTTTGGACTGACAAATATTTTTTTTTGTTCTGGTCAGGGGTACCATGTCCATCCAATAGTTCTTAAGTATAACTTGAATGTATAGATGCTATTGAATAAAATAATGGTGTTCCGTGGGCTGGTATCCTCTTAAAACTTGGATTGTTATTCATCTGTCACTGCCTGGGGACATAAAAATAAAGGTTGCATATTGGTTTTTATACATGACACTTTTGTCTTGGAATCCTTGGGCAGTGCAAGCTGAAACAAACATACAGAACTGAAGAGTTTTCAATTTATTTCTATTTCTCAGAAAAGTATACACTGTTTTTTTGTCAAAAATTGGATTGGAGTGAGAAATGAGCTCTCAAAGAACTGTTTAAGTGCTATCTTGTCAAAAGTAACTTAAAAGAGGCTGTTGCTGGGCAAATGCTCTATTTGAAAACAGCTTGCTAGGCATACTAACACTTCAGCTGTAACATTTCAGAGTCCTGTGTGATCTGTAATCTCTTTTATGCTTGGCTCTCTGGCCTGTAATTAACATCCATGTGATCATTTGTTTTAATCAGGTTCGTGAGACCCAGGCATTGATCTTGGCACCAACTCGGGAGCTGGCTGTGCAGATTCAGAAGGTAACAGTGTTTAAATCCCTGTCTGTAAAGTGGTGGCAGGGCCTGGGGCCAATGCTCTGATGTTCCCCCAGCAGAGCTCAAAGCACAGCTTCCCTTTTTTATTTCTGTTTCTGAAAGAAATTATCATCTGACCCAGGGCTGTTTTGCTCATCTGTATTATGTCCATTACTGCTTGTGTGACTGTGTTGGTTAATAGTATAAAGTTGTACACAGTCCTAACTGAATTTTTAAGGATAGTACTTTTAAAGCAGTTGTAATCCTTAGGGAACTGAGTTCCTAAAGTTTGAAGGCTTGCTGTTGTGAAGGCTTGGGTGACAGATATTAAAAAAATCCCTTGTGGTCACATCTCTTCACAAAAACTGCAGTACGGTGCTCCAGACCTGCATCTCTCCACAAATGCAGACTTAGGAGAGCTTGGGGAATGAGCCACTGTTTTGTGTCAACACAGGGGCTTCTTGCTCTGGGGGACTATATGAATGTCCAGTGTCACGCCTGCATCGGGGGGACCAACGTGGGGGAAGATATCCGAAAACTGGATTATGGGCAGCATGTCGTTGCTGGCACTCCGGGCCGTGTGTTTGGTAAGGAAATTTGGGAGGCTGCATCAGCTTTAGAGCTGAGCAAAGCCATGGGAACCTTCTGGAGCTTCTGTGTGCTTAGATTTGAAATAGCATGAAAATTACATTTCTTCTGACACCATTAATGTAACTAACGTGAAGTGTAACAAGGTAACTACTTATTGTTAGTAATAGCCGGAGAAAACTAGAGAGAAATCAATGAGGATGGTATTTTCATTTTGTTGTTTTATGTTCTGCTTTTCATTGTTGAAGTGTTCCTTTACATGATCGCATAGGAAAAAAGAGTATTTTTTAGGGAGGAAATACTACAATCCCAGAAAACACTAGGAATCTTGGAGGGGATAGGAGATGGGTGTACTTAAAAGCCAAAGTTAGGTCCACATTTTCTGTGTACTGGTGGTACTGCTCCCTCTTTGTTAAGTCAGGTACACTTGCAGTTGGTACTTTCTGGTTTCATTACATGAAGATTTTTAAAATTTACTGTGGTAGTGTTAGCCTTCAAGCTCACATCTTCTGGGTCTCTGAGGAACAGACAGCCCTAGATTACACAAGCACCTGTCGCTGGGAGAACATAGAACTAGTCCTCACAGGTGAAAAAAAAAATGCAGGGGAAGGGCCTGTCCCTCCTCCACCAAAATGCCCTGGCAGGGGCTGGGAACAGTATAGGCTCACCTGCTCTCAGAGCCTTTTCATCTTACAAAGAGAAATCTTACAGATATGATTCGTCGTCGAAGTTTAAGAACTCGTGCCATCAAAATGCTGGTTTTGGATGAAGCAGATGAAATGCTCAATAAAGGTAATACACTTGTCTTCCTTTCATTTGGTTTCTCTTCACCTCTTTGAGATTCCAGGGTGTCCCAGCTGGCAGACCCACTTCTGAAAACTGGGGTTTTCCAAAGTTATACGATAGACTTGGATAGACTTGAGAGATGGGCTGATTCCAACAGGATGAAGTTCAGTAAGGCCAAGTGCCTAGTCCTGCACTTTGGCCACAACAACCCCATGCAGTGCTACAGACTGGGCACAGAGTGGCTGGAGAGCAGCCAGGCAGAAAGGGACCTTGGGGTTCTAATTGACAGGAAGCTCAGCATGAGCTAACAGTGTGCCCAGATGGCCAAGAAGGCCAATGATATCCTGTCCTGTATCAAAAATAGCATGGCCAGCAGGACCAGGGCAGTGATCCTTCCCCTGTACTCTGCGTTGGTGAGGCCACACCTTGAGTACTGTGTTCAGTTCTGGGCCCCTCAGTTCAGGAAAGATATTGAGGTGCTGGAGCAGGTCCAGAGAAGAGCAACAAGGCTGGGGAAGAGACTGGAGCACAAGTCCTATGGGGAGAGGCTGAGGGAACTGGGGCTGATTAGTCTAGAGAAGGGGAGGCTCAGAGGTGACCTCATCACTGTCTAGAACTACCTGAAGGAGAGTTCTAGCCAGGTGGGAGTTGGTCTCTTCTCCCAGGCACTCAGCAATAGGACAAGGGGGCACGGGCTCAAGCTCTGCCAGGGGAAATTTAAGTTGAAGATCAGAAAAAAGTTCTTTCCAGAGAGAGTAATGAGGCATTGGAACAGCCTGCCCAGAGAGGTGGTGGATTCCCCATCCCTGGAGGTTTTTAAACTGAGATTGGACGTGGCACTGAGTGCCATGATCTGGTAAATGGACTGGAGTGGACCAAGGGTTGGACTTGATGATCTCGGAGGTCTTTTCCAACCCAATTGATTATATGATTCTATGATTCCAGTTAATTGTAGGCTGTACCAGGTTAAACTACATTATACTCCTTGTCTGGTGTTTCTGATTAATGCATCAATATGCGTCTCGTAGCATAGACCCAGTACTGAATTCCAGATCAAATTGTGGAAGAGGAGGATATCTGAGAAAAGTGTGCTGACTGTTCTGTGCAACTTGATTTTCACTGCAGGCTTTAAGGAGCAGATTTATGATGTGTACAGATACCTGCCACCAGCTACACAGGTGGTTCTGATCAGTGCCACTTTGCCTCATGAAATTCTGGAAATGACCAACAAATTCATGACAGATCCTATTCGCATCTTGGTGAAACGGTGAGTGAGTTTCATAGGAAAGAACAGGAATTTTTTGAGTTGGTCCAGCCGTGGGCAGTTCACAGTATTAACTGATTTAAATATAGAGAGAGTCTCTCACCATTGCCTGAGTATTTGCAGTTGTACTCATGTTCTGTTTTCCAGCAGAGGCTGGCTTATCATTCTGACTTTATTCTTGTCTGGTTCTGTGTGCTGCTGCTCAGCCTGGCTGCCCTCTCATCCTCCCCATGGATAAGCAGTCTGTCCTCCTGGAAATCCATCTTCCACACTTGTCCAATTTCTGTGCTTCTCCAGAGGATTTTTGTAGGCCTCCTCCATTAATTTCCTATTATATATCAAGCCATAAAACTGTTTAGCTGCCTGATGCTGGATGTTCTTGGAGGCATAGCTTACATCTGGTAGTGTCACAGGTCCTCATGCACTGGAAGTCATGAGGAGGCAGAGGAGTAAATGTAGGCAGGCTGACAGGAGGGGTCTCCCTCTTGCCTGAGCTCTTAGTGTCCCACTTAGTACATTCAAGGTTCTTGAGACTTCCTTCAGTCTCTCCTATTAAGAAGCTTGAATATAAAAATAATGGGAACTGAAATGTTCCCATTTAAAGCTGTCTGTCTAGAGCAGAGCAATTCTAGTTTCTCTTGGATGGCTCATGTTCAAGGCCCTTCTTAGAGCACAGGTCTCCAGGGACTTTCTAGGACAACTTGGACTTGTGCATGGACCCAGCACCCCCAGCACACAGGGCAGAGGTGTGATCTCCAGTGAAGCACATCCAGCCCTTCTAACTGCTTTGCATGTGTTCATCTACTCGTGGTGGTGTTCTTCCCTACAGTGATGAGTTGACCCTCGAAGGAATCAAGCAGTTTTTTGTGGCTGTGGAGAGGGAAGAATGGAAGTTTGACACCTTGTGTGATCTCTACGACACGCTCACAATCACCCAGGCTGTTATTTTCTGCAACACCAAGAGAAAGGTACAGCAGCCATCAGAGGGGCATGTTACTTTCTGAGGGTGACTCAGTTAGTTGAGAGGTCTGGTTGCTTGCCCGTGTGGACATAGTTCAGTAAGAGCACAGATTAAACATTTGTCTTTGGGATGTGCCTGGCTTAAACAGCTGGGTTAGAGGCGGACCTGATATAGTTGACAGGAATTGCCTTTCATAGAGAAGTAGGTAAGAATGTGCTTATTCTAACTGCTTATAATTCCTGAAACAAAACCATGCTTCCTGAATAAATGCTTTTCATTCCTTTCCTTTCAGGGCTTGTGGAGCCCTGTATCATATAGCCAGTGCTTTGTATGGATCATTTACCTCTGTTAGCTTCAGAATGGCTGTTGAAGTGTCTCTCAGTCCTTACCAGCAATGTCTCTGCAAATATTCTACGTGCACAAACGATGCGTTTGGCTGTCCTGAGCAGAGAGCTAACCCCAGCTGTTTGGTTGTGTTCACAGGTTGACTGGCTCACAGAGAAGATGAGAGAAGCCAACTTCACAGTTTCATCCATGCATGGGGACATGCCACAGAAGGAGAGAGAGTCCATTATGAAAGAGTTTAGATCTGGTGCGAGGTGAATGCCTTAAACACTGTTGCTTTACAGCATTGCTACCTCAGGGCAGGGTTTCTTTAGTGTGTGAAGGAGAAACTCTTAATTCCTATCCTTTCAGAAGGATTTGTTCAGCTCAGATTAGGAGGAACTCTGATTTCCATCTATCCCCCTGTGGTCCTGTGGGATTGGGAGACTGCCACTTTCCAAGAAGAGATGCCGATACTTCTAGGTGTAGAATTAGTCCACTTTATTTTGCTGAAGACATTGGGAGTTGCTGCATTTAAAATAAGGAAAAAATATTTCTGTTTGTCCTCAGAATTTAAAACTCTTTGGGAGCTTTATTCCTTCTGAAAGATCAAAGCTGTGTTAGTGCTCTCTTCACTGAAATTTCATGATAGGGCATGAGACAGCTTTCCATGCAGCAACAGTACAGATGCTGCTGGTGTGCTGTGGGCAGGGAGGGGCACAGAAGAGCAGGGGATGCCCTGTGCTGAAGCCTGAGGGTTCTCTGCTCTCACCCCCTTCTCAGTCAGGTGGAACATTCCTAACTGTTCCCTCTCTTTGCAGCCGAGTCCTCATTTCAACAGATGTTTGGGCCAGAGGCCTGGATGTGCCTCAGGTGTCCCTGATCATTAACTACGACTTGCCCAACAACAGAGAACTCTACATACACAGGTACATTCAGCTTTTGCATGGGGGAGTGTGTCTGGGTGGCTCTTCCCCAAGGTGGCTCCATTCCCTCTTTCCCTCTGCCTCCACAGAATTGGCCGGTCAGGCAGGTACGGCCGGAAAGGTGTCGCCATCAACTTTGTGAAGAACGACGACATCCGCATCCTGCGAGACATCGAGCAGTACTACTCCACCCAGATAGACGAGATGCCCATGAACGGTGAGTGCAGGCCAGCCCCAGCCAGGCTGCTGCCTCTGAAAGAGAAAGGCCAGATGCTTTGTTTTGCCACAGGCCCCATTCCCAAACCATCTTAGCTTTCCCTGGGAAGAAGCTGGGAGCAGCAGTAGGTGGGCTGCACTCCTGGGCTGTGGCTGTCAGCACACCTGGGGCATACTTCCCATAATTCTTTCATTTTCTCTCATTTCAGTTGCTGATCTTATCTGAAGGTCCACGTTCCACAGGAAGCTGTACCCTCCATAATTCTGTTCTGGACCCATATCCCTTTACCATATTGCTGGTCATATGTTCTTGAGTTGAGCTGCACTTGGGAACTTGTGTAAATATTGTCTTTACTCCCACCCATGTTTTTCAATTAAAAAAGCAAGTTTTACCATAACCTGTGCTTAATTACTTTACCCAACATAGTAACAGGCAGGGAGGTTTCAGATACTGACGTATTTGGCTGGCACAATCAGAAAAACACATTGGACACTCTGCATATCTAGGTTCAGAAAATACAGGGCTTCCTGTGTTCCACCCTTTTGTTATTGTCATGCCATGCTACCTGATGTACTATTTCATGTCCTTAACTCTAAATATCAACCATCTACAGGAAAAATATGTGGCCTGGTCTTAGCCTGCTCTAGGAGAACTGAGGTACAAGATAGCCAGAAATTTCCTGCTGTTGGAGCCAGAAATCACTGCACTTGTAGCTCCAGATAAAGGTTTCCCCTCCCAAGGAAGTTCGGAAGGCACTTCCTGAAGTAACAGAACAAATATCCTATCTTGTCACCTTCTCCACCTCTTCTGACTGCTGTAGTTTGTTACATCTTCCCTGTCATCTCTCCTCATCTGTCTCCCTATGACATTATGCTGTACTTTGCCAGCTGTAATGTCTTCTGTGTAGTTTTCTGCCTAGCTCTGCTGTATCCCTTTTCTGAAGCAAGAGTTGGCCAGAGCTGTACTGCAGGTGTGGGGTAAGTTAGCATGTTCTGCTGTATGCTTTTGCTGTTAAAATGATTTTTTTGCTTGCTCAGGGAGGACAGGGGAATCAAGGCCCGAACAGACCAGTTTGCACAGAATTGTAACAGCTCTCAATACTCCTTTCCTCCATAGTAGCAGAGGAGCCCAGGATAGATGTTTTTTCTATCATCTCCTTTATGCTCCTCTATGTATTCTGTTAGTGAAGTTCCTTAATTCCTTTATACCCACTCTGCATGATCCTGATGTTTCTAACAGTACATAGGCAAAAGCTGACAAATACTCATCTCATTTTACTAAGAATACTGATTGTGAGGGGGTTGACCAGTGGAGGTGAGGCCCCTAGAACTTCATGCCCCCAAATGCAACCAGCAGCAAGGCTGAACCAGCATTCCCACTGGGCACACAGGACATTCTCCCACCATACAGGTCAAGGTTCAGCACTGGCACAACAGCACCAACACCCTCATCCTGTCAGGGTGAAGGTCTGTCAGTGGGAAATACACACATAGACAAGCTCTGGGTCCCTTCAGTAACTGGACTAGGAGGCTCACTTCATCCAGTATCCAGCCTCTGGGTCACAAGTCTGCTCCAGTAACTTGGACATGGACATTGCCCAAAGCTGCACTCCAGTTGCTGGTTCAGCCCACACTTGCACAGAGCCCCTATGAACACCCCCACCAGCTATTCTACAGACTCGAGTCTATCCTGTAACTGGCCCTTGGAGCCTCTTCTGCCTCCCACAGAGGGAAGCACACACATACAAATGGCTCCCAGTTCAACTCCAGACCCTCCAAGTTAGCCCAGACTCCCTTGTCCCTTCAGTTGCCTCATGCCATAGATGTGTATCCAGCCCAGACTTAGAACTGCTTCACTACGTGCCTCCCAGGCCCCTTCCCCTACTTGCTGGCTAAATCCAACTCAATATTCCTCCAGCACCAACACACCCTCTGTCTTTGGGTGCTGGCACTCAGACCTCCATGCACATGTGCACATAGAATGGAGTCCCCTCTTCCAGGAAAGGGTAAGAAACTGAGTTGACAGATAAGAACATGCAGCAGCAACCTTTTGCCACATGACCAGCCCCTTTTAATCCCTTACATCATCCATTTCCCACACTTGCTCAAGTCATCTTGACCCCTCTCTTTTCCCACCCCTCCCTTTTCCCATCTTTGATCCCTCCCACAAAACGAGTTTTGTATTCATTCTGCAACTTGTTGGCACAACATTCAGGAACTCTTCCCACTCATGTACCGTTTTTCAGTCCTCCACTAGAAGGAAAGTTCAGATAAAGCCTTCCAGCTTATTGTCCACATGCTGGAAAGTTCTCTTGCCATCACTGCAGGGCAAGCAGGGCAGAAGCACAGCCTCAAAGCTGAATGGCACCCTCCTGGAGAACGCAAGAAGCAAGGGCAAGCATTGGCCCTCCAAGGCCCCTGTGTGAATCAAGTCATTTGACTAAGACATTAATCACCAAAGCATTAGCTTGTTTGAATAATAGTATTTAATCTGTACAGTTTGAAAGAAGTTATCATAAAATGCGACATTCCTACCTCATCTCCAGCATCATTCACCTAGAGCTGAGCCCTCATTTCCAGAGGGCAGGTAACCACCACTCCCCAGTTCTTTGCAGTGCAAAAGTCACAGTGCAATTGCTTTAGTCCTAGACAGATGATTTCCCTCACTCAAGAGAGTGGAGACTGATGAAGCTCAAATGTGGATGAAAATTGTTACCATTTAGGAATGCAAAAAAACCCCAGCTATTGCACACAGCCAGTTCCAGCTAAAACAACAGCAGTTAATTATTTAGCTGCCTTTACACTCCACACAGTTGATACTGATTTTAGCCAAGAATGAAAATAAAGCCAGTAACAAGATTTCAGAGTGATAGTTGTTGGAGGGCAGAATCTGACAAGCAATTCCACAAGTCAAGCGTGCTTTAAATAGCAGAAAGTTTTCCTATGCAGGGAGTGGGTATGTTCTAGACAGATGTCATCTTCCAGAGACAAGCGTGAGAGGAACATCGGCTTCAATAGAAAGCTATGAAGTACAATAGACAATTTGTTCATACAATTGCCAGGATTAATTATTTGACATAGTTTATGTAGTAGAATACATACTTGAACATCTTTTAAAAATAAGCACAGATTTCATTTCATATATACACAACTGATTTTAATCATGTACTGAAAATAAATTACAGGAAATAACTTTAAAATGCAACAGAAGACAAGAGTTTCACAACAAACATTCCCATTGATTTGCCCAAGGGGGTGAGAGATTGCAGTGCTCAAGGCAGGTAAATGTCACAAATATATCAAAAAACTTCAAATTGTTGATGCATTCACACATTTACATGAGCCACAAACATTCCTTTACAGGAACTGCACTTAGCTACCACAGAACCAGGTTTTGCCATAAACTACAAAACTTTGATACAAAATTGTATTTATATATTTATATTTCATATACATGCCCTATCTGTGATTTTTTTAAAAATAAAAACTAAACACACTGTACAGACAATCCTAACTCATTGCTTGGTAGCTGTAGGCAACATTTTTGGATGGAATTTCTCCCCCAGTAGAATTAATGGCAATATTATATACATGAAGGCTAAACTGCAGAAAAAGAGCTCAGTTCTGATATGCACCTCCCTTGGGTCCAGGTCTGCCAGTTCAAGGCAAGACACTCTGCTCTGACCCACTGCCTCCCTTACACATCAGTTCTGCCATGGGCGGCGTGAGGAACCAACACATGCATCTGTGTAAGACTGGTATAAAAGGCAATAAAGCAAGATATGTATTGTAATGTAGTGGGGGCTCTAACGGCTCCACTGACTGTATACACAGAAAACACTCATAGAGGTGGCACGGGGATGGTGCAGAGCTGGGTACATTTGGTGAGAGCACACCTTGTGTGGGTCTGATCATTACACTTCCCTGAAATCAGCTCCTGCAGAGGACACATTCCCCCTGTAAGCCAGAGACTGCATCGACTCAAAACACTGGGGAAGATCCCCTCTTCCTCACCCCCAAACACACACATACACAGTTCACCAGGACTATAAGTAAAACTGACAACCTCCCTCCCACCCCCAGCAGCCTCCACGGCACCAGTTTGTCTAAGCTGAGCACTGACAAACTTACTCTTCCCCAGTGATGGCAGCAATCTGTGAAGCCAATCACACTAAACTACTTCTACAGTTGATTGTAAACTTTGGTTTATTTTTATTTATTTAATTTTATTATTGAGTTCTCATGGTACAGCAAGCATGTCTAGGATGAGAGGGTAGAGTTGAAGAGGAGACGAACTGTCAGTCTGTCTTTAGTCTGGGATGGTGAGCCACCTGCTCGGTCAGGCCTGCTTTGATAGAGTTTTTTACAGACTGCCTCATATGATCCTCCATCAAATTATCACTCATGGGCTTCAACACCTGTGGAATGAGAAATGTGCAAAAAAGAAACAAGAAAATGAGGTAACCAAGGAAAATAAAAGATAAAACCATATAAAGATGAGACGTGAAATAATGAAAAAACTTAGAATGATGAAGTCTGACACAAAGTGGCATGAACTGAAAGAGAAATGAGTTTTGCTGCTAGAATAATGAGATTAAAGCAATCACATGCTATGGACACAAGTGATACCCCTCCTACACAGCAGTATTTCACTGAATTCAAACCACTTTACAGTTCCTAGAAGGTGGATGTGCAATTCCATACCCCATATGCAGCATCAGTCTGGTATGGTTACAGCATTTATGCAGACCGGCCCAGACGGTCCAGCTTATTGTCCTATATGTGTAAGTGTGAACACTTCAGATACAGAAAGAAAGTTAAAAATACTGGCTAGTTTTTCTTCTTGTTATTGTTGGATGAGAGTCGCTGTCGCGGCACTGATGTAAGAGCACGACGAATCGTTCGGCGTCTAAGGACTTCAAAGAGTTTGGAAAACACCTAAAACACGAATTCAGCTGTTAGGAAAAATGGCTCTTAAAACACAGCACAAAGTCAATCAAGTTCAGGAAAAAAAATCTGATTGCGAGTAACTGCTCACCTTCCTGGGATTCCTCTGAAGCAAAGAGGGAAAAAAAAAGCAGAGATTCAGAAAAATCACTAGCAAGAACATAGTATCTAATCACACTGACTTAGACAGGACCTGCAATGCTTTCTATTGGTGATACACAGCTGTAACAGTTACACCAGCAAGCTCCCTTGGACACCACCTTCCTCCAGCCCACAAATAGCAGGCTCCTGCCAACATAAGCGAGTTTTCCCCCTTCCAGGGAAGGCAGCAGTCAAATCAAGCTTTATGTGCCTGGGCTAACCTGCAGCAGCTGCTGCACTCAGCAGGTATTACACACAGCACTGAAACCTTCCACTTTTCTTTAAGTGCTCTTCACCCCAAGCTCCAAAGCAAGGATCTATAATACTGGAGAGCCTCAATTTTATTCACTATTTAGGGGTGTCACTCAAGATTTAGTACCTTGATGCTCATTTCCCTCCTAGTACTAAAGATACACTTTTTCTGCTCAGTGTAACTCATAACCTCCCCAGGGACCTCACTGCGTTGCTCAGATAGCTCCAGACTGTTCAAGGCCTAGACTGAGCCTTGAACACAGGAATTTTTCAGCTGTAGAAGCATCTGTGCAGAAGGTTCCAGTTAAGTTATTTCCTCATGCCTCATAGGACACACTCAAATATCATCCCAGAAAAGCTCAGTGAGGCCTTGATTTCTAGTAACGGCACCAAAGTGTTTCCCTTCTGCTGGCACTAGACATACCTAGTTAGAATGTTCCCAAAACTGCTTGCCAGAGTTCGTCAGGAATTCTCTATGTTGGCCTTTAATGACACAGTTGACAGCTGTGTCAACTGAATTCACACAGCAAAATCTCTGTGCAGAAAATTTTCTCCTGCAGCTTTGGGACTCTTAGATTCATGTCATCTCTTTCAGGAATTTGCATGTCAAACATTCCATGCAAACAGCAGTTGCACCCACTGCAGTTGTCACAAGCAACACTAATCTTGATGAACGAAACCTGCTCGTAGCAGCTGCTGCAAGTCACCACCCAGCTGAGTTCTCTCCAAGGACTAGTAAGCCCTTCAGCATCACACCAGGTGACAAGGGTAGTGTTTCACCTATCCCGTTTGTTGTACCATCTGAGATATTTTGTCCACCACATCAATAGGACAAGTTTACCTTTAAAGATACCTTTAAAACCAGAACTCCTTGCTCTGAGAAAGTAACAAGATTTTTGAGGACTCCCTCTAATTTTTACCATTCAAGCACCTACTAAAGCCTTTAAGTAGCACTTGTTTTATAATACCCTAAACTTGTTTAACATTCTTTGTGTGTGGCATCTCTTCCTGAAGAGACCAGTCATGCCTCTGAGCAGACTTTCCCTTTGGCAGCACTAGTATTCTCCATTTGGTCTAGACCAGCTTTTCCTTCACAGCACTGAACAGAAACTGTTTGATGTCTGCTCAAGAAAGGAAGATTTTGCAATAAAAACAGATACCAACCTGTTCCCATATAGCTTCAGCAATCTGATCGATGGCTGTCCCAACTTCTCTGAATTCCCCAGAGTACTTAACGTATGCCCACGTACAAAACGATATAAGAGCCATCCCCAGCACGAGATTACACAGGGTAGCTATGGAGTTCATACCAAGGAACCCAGTCAGTCCTGAGATTATGTACATGGCAAACATGACTGCAAATAGAGTGGCAGGGGTACGAGCAGCATAAAAGATGTTTTTGCCATCATTGTGCTTCACAAAGTTTGCATAGATCTCATCAATTTCCACTTCAAGTTGTTCCTGGTAGCGCCGACAGAACTCCTCCCCTCCCATCTTCTTCACGGAGCGGAAGTGCCTGATAGCAGTCTCTCTGAAATCCTGGTGCTTCCGCTCGAGGTCCGATGGGGCAATGTAAGGCTTATCTCCCCCACAAACCTGTTAGAGCAAGTAGAGAATCATACCCTGAGTACCTCCTGCTGTACAGAAAGCAGGCGTGGTCCTCGCTGCCCTCCCCCCAGTCCAGCACCAGACTGCCTCCTGCCACTCTCTTGGCTCTGCAAGCTCATATTCCAGCTAGTGAAGCAGCTAAAGGTACTCTGCATTATGGCATGGCAGGAGCCTCACAGCACCACACAGAGCACATGACTGAACTTATACTGTCATTGTTCCCCTCAGGCAAGCCCAGAAGACAGAACAACAGCCACATGCACATTCCTGCTATGAAAAGGTGAAATAAAGGAACACCGAGGGGCAGAGAACTCTGAAGGCCACAAGCTTCTCACCCACCTTTTTACTCCTGGTCACCCATCTCAGTAAGAAGGGCAGTGGAGATCTTGGACAAACCAGGTAGATTCTGCCCACTCTACAAGTTTATTCCTGTTTATTGCTGCCACTAGCAAGCTCCACAGAACTTACCAGGTGATACAGACTAACAAGAACTAGCTGCTGCCATCATTAGCCTATTCTTCCCTAGACTGTCCTCTCTGCTGATTCTGATCAACTTGTGTGAGTACATCTCTGCTGAGGGGACAAGACCAGTAACTCAAATGGATAATGTGATGGGGACACCATCATCTTCCTCTCCCTGAATCAACAAGAGTATGAAAATGGTTAGACTCCACGGACTTCTACTCTGTTTATCCAGGCCACCAGACATGCATATGGCAGATCAGCTCCAACTCCTCCAGACCCTCACAGTCAAGACTATGTCTAAGAACTGGTGATTCTTTCCACATGATGAAAAGACAGCCTTCTCTTTCCTGTCTCTAAGTACTGCTTGTTATCTCATGTGTTGAGTGCATCAACAACTTTAAGTTTTTCCTGCTGCTGTCCCTTCAGCAGGACACACAAGATCTCATTCTCAGAGTAGAGCACCCACTTTCTACCTTACACAATGCATGGCTTCAGTGACAAGCTTCTTCACAGCAAACATTACTGTCGAGATCCAGACACCCCCACTCAACCCTTACCTCAAGTTTAACAAGCACCTTTCTGCTTTTTTCCGTATTTAAATCCGCCACATCCAGCAAAATTCCCCAGAAAATGGCTACTAGTCTCATTCTTCAAAACAGTCTGAGTGTGTTAAACACCAGGAGCTGCTGAGGGATCAAGAGGGCACCACTCAAATAACTGCCACTGTTTTCTCGCACTCTGTGTGACTGCACCTGTTGTTCCTTACATTTCAGGCCATTAGGGGGACAGTGTTTTGGTTATGCACACTCAGCAAAGGAGGGCTTTGGTTCATGAGGACGACTCAGAAGCTACAGTAAGAACTATCTTTACATAACTGAGTCAAATCCAAAGAGTTCCCACTTCTGTTCTTAAAAATAAAGAGTTTCAAAGCTATGACACATTAAGAACATCATATGAGACATCTGGATGAAAAATGATTCCAGACATTTGTGCATATCTCTGCAGTGATATAAAAATACACAGTACTGGGGAACATTACTATGGAAACAAAGTCTGTTTAGAAGAACATCTGTTCCTGTTTATTCCCTGGTCCAAGTGAAAAGCCTTACAACTACTGTATCTCAATAACCATTGAGATTCGAGATAGGAAGGCAGACTTGATATTTGTGATAAACACCACAATCACTATTTCAAGACATTTTCCAAAATGGAAACAGAGGAGTCTCTAAATCAGCAGAGCACTCGACAAACTGGAATTGGCTTGTCTGCCACTAGAGCATTAGGTCTTACTCTAATTTCAAAATGGAAAGCTACTTTAGCAATTAAGACCAGAATTAACCTAGTTAATGGGGAGCTATGTTTGTAGCACATTATCAAAACTACAGGTCTTTTCTGGTTGTAGAGTTTCACAATAAATATAGTCCTGTTAAGCTTTAAGAGACACATAATCCTTTTCAGAATTCTATATGATAAAACCTTGCCTAACCTTAAGTTCAAGTATGAAATCGATCGAGTCATTCAGCTCTGAATGGTATAAAGTCACCATCTTCAAAAGAAGAAGCAAGTAGGAAATTACATATGCAGGTTTTTCAAACTAATTCTTGCATTTCAAGGATTTTCAGAATCACTTTAATCCTTGCATTTTACAGCAAATGAATTACCATAGTTCAGAAGTATGAGACCATAAATGTAGAATTTTACCCCTGTGCGACCCTGGCCCAACAAACATCTCCTTTTCATGTTACAGGATTTTAAGATGCTTGTCAAAAGGGACAGAGAACAACTAACAGGTGGTACTTTGCAAACACACCCATCCCCATACCTGCCCAGCATCAGAGATCTAACCTTAGGGCACAGTGCACAAAACACACCAGCACTGGCCCCAAGCTACTCCCCTCCATTAACGTGCTCACAACCAGAGTACAACATGAAAACTGAAGGCCTGTAATTGCATGTGAGTGTTTAGAGAAGGTTGTGGCATCATACCTGCTCCATGCCTTTACTGTACAAGTCTTTTGCTCCTGCCACAGCAGCAAGATTGTTCGCCTCAGCTGTTGCCTGGAAAACATTGAGCACCGCGTGTCACCACAGCATCACCAGACAGTTGCACTGCCAGCATACCCCAACAATCTCCAGAGCTTCTCATGGCCAGGAAAAGGCCACACAAAAGTAAGTGAAGTTTAGCAATATACATTAAAACTTATTGCTGCCTAGGAGAACGTCTTCTGCTTTCTAGTACAGCTGCAAAAAGACCCAAATTTGCTCCTACAGGCTTTCCATCATGAACAATCTCTTCTGAATGCTCTGTTGTTAATAAGCACAAAAGGGCCACTTAACTATTGCATGTTCATCCTCATACTTCACTGCCTGTGATGAAAGAAGGAAGCTGGTAGATTTCTGCATTATATATGTACCCTTTTGGTGTCAACTGTAATTGTCAATTTTGTTAGAATTTAAGACTTCTTTTCAACCTGTGCCAGATTTATGGCATGCTAAGGAAAGGAAATGATAGTAGCCTTTGTTTCATTGTGATTAGTCTTCTGAACTCTCAAAAAACTCTAAAGATTTTGTTCCTTGAAGGACCAGAAAATACCCAGAACAGTCAGGTCTTAATGAAGTGACACAGGAAGATTAGAAAAACCAAAAAAAATGAACAAACCAAATCTCACAAAAACGAAATAGTTAAAATTGACCATAAAGACCAGTCTTCATCCCAAACAATTCAAGGGTTCAAAATGGAGCTTTAGGCAAATACCTTGCTTTCAGATTGCTTCCTCTTTGGAGAAACTCAGAAAAGAAACCTCGATGCAGTTATGCAGTCTAACAAACCTACAGAGTGGTCCAACACTGTGACAGTGGCCATTGCTATATTACTATAAAGCCTTCTCCATTTTATCTGCTGCATCTGGTGCTAAATGCCCTCTGAATACAGCAGGAAAGGTACCAGTAAAACAGTAAGTTACAGGAAACTCGGGCTGAGAAACTAAAGCACCTAAAAAACTCAGCCAAGCAGACAGACCACTGCTCCACTTCGTTGATGAAACTCAGGGAAAAAAAAATGTTTACCTAAGTATCACAGTTCAGATGGCTTTCCAAGTATATAGATCCTTCAAGAACTACAGCTGTGTGTGGGAGCTTCAGACCCCACGGCAGTTATGAACATCAACTGCAAAGAACTTAAGAAGTACACATCATCTAATCAGGTTATTTGAAAGAAAAATAAAATACCTGCAGCATAGATTTCGGATGAGGTAGCTCCTCTCCTTGATAGATTTTGATGTAAGCCTAAGTGGGACAAAAAAAAGTTTCTTTTTCTAAACATTCATGATTAAGGAAAATGAGACATGAGGCATGAGACAGAGCTCACATTATTTCTTTGTAACAATGTTAAGTATTAAATTAAGCAAATTTCTTCATATGAGTTTGACATTTTTTCCCATTTACTTTCTTGTGCACAAGACTGGGGCTGGGGCCCAGCAGGGCAGCAGAGCACCCCAAGGAGACACTGCCACTGACTCAGGAAGTGACAGGCCTGACAGCAGGTTTCTGCTCCCTCAAGCACATAAGAAGGTGTTTGCTAAGAAAGGAATCCGTCCCCAGAACAAGGGTGGAGATGGCCATCTCACACAGCCTTTCTGGTGAGAGCTCTGCCCAAGCTTACCCCAGCGCTGGGAGAACCAGTACTTACATTTCCCCATATGTCTCACTCTATTCAAGTGTGGGAGGAAAAAAAACAGATCAAAGCACTTAATGCAGACAGAGTTGAGCAGCCAAAATACTTCGGGAAGCTAAGCAGGCAGCCCATCCCTCTGTGCCCCACCCTACCAATCCTCAGCTGGCCTTTCTTTTCCCACAGTTCCAGAGGGCTGGAAGAAAACACACGTTTCATGTCTCCTTCAGCCCACAAGCTGGCCCATGGCACAGCTCCTGGGGACAGGTAAGTGTGCCCAGCAGGCAGCAGTGGCCATTGCAGTGCTCCAGACAAGCTGTGCAAGTTACACCAACAAGGCCACTTTCACCCCTCAGAGGCTGAGACATTACTCTTCTTTGTGCTGCTAATGCTTTCCCCCCCAGCTTCTCTACAAGTCTCTGGCCTGAGGATTTTTTGCTGTAAAGGAGGAGAGAACAAGGTTGTCGGGGTCCCTATGTACTCAATGCTCTAGACTGCAGAACAACCTACAAAAACACATAGAGTTATACAGGATTTCAATCCCTCAACACCCTCCTTGCTTCTGTAGCTATTTCCTCCAAGAAAAAGCCCTACAGCTTCCAGCTGAGGCTTCACAATCTCAGCCTCAGCTGCACAGTCCCAAGGGAGCAGCCGTCCTTAGTTACATAAGCATGGTGTTTCTGCAGCACCCCACAGGACTGCTCCCAGACAGGATACAGGATGTCAATCAGGCAGCTTTTCAACAGGGGTTTTACACCCAGTTTTTAGGATGCAGTTTATTAAACCTGCTGCAGAAAGTGCACTCCCTGCACTGTAATGATCAGGTCCTACTAGAAAAGAAATTGGAGCAAAAAGCAGCATGCAACCATGCTGATAGATAGAGACACTGAACCTCTGAGCTCCAGTGTTGATTTTATGCTTGTCAGAGCAGCCACCATTTCTGCAACCCATATCACATCTTTCCTTCTAAAACAGTTACTTGTTTGTTTCTTAACATCAGCCTAACTGTTCTACCTTGAACATGCATGCTCAAAAGCAGCAATGCAAAATGCATGTCCTCAGGAGACAGTGGCATTCATTCTTACCAAGTCAACTGTCTAAGTTATTCCAATTCAAAAAAAGGCTACACACACCAGAACAATTCCTGGTGATGTAGGGATTATGTTATCACATTTCTGCTGGTGTCACCACGGTACCAGAAAAGCTCAAGACTAACAACTGTATCACACAAATATTTCAGAGCACACTGGTGCAGCACATGCAAGTGTTTATCAAGAACCTTCCTTCCACTTTAAAAATCCAGAGGGTAGTATCTGAAATTATCACTGCATACCTAGCAGTTTAAGAGCTGTTTTTCTATCTGTATAAGTGATGTGAGACCTACTTTAATATTAAAAAAAAAGGCATGCAACACATCCAGACAAACTAGGATTTCAAAGAAGCAAAAGATATCTAATAAAGCTTAAAGTATTTCAGTCTATTTACAAAGAGAGAAAAAAATCTACCAACACATAATTTTGTCAATAGTAGCTTGCTAAGAACTATACTGGTAGGAATTAGTGTGCCAGTTCTGGAAATTCAGAATAATGAAAATAAAAGTGAGCTGATCAGCAAGTGTCAGCCTAGATATCTTATCTTCTCTGGGAACAACATGGCCTAAAATTAGAATACTTTCTTTTAAGCTATTAACAGAAATAATTAGTATGAGTTTGCTTACCTTGAAGTATTCTACAAGATCTCTACAGGTCACCTTGGATCCACTAATCTCTTTTTCTACCAAGTTTTCAGGGGCAAGCAGTAATGGTACCAAATTCTGCAGTTCATTCTTAAATTCCTCATCTATATCTAGAAAAATTCAATCAATTTCAGGAAAAAAAGTGGTTAGTTTTCAATTTTATATTTCCTAAAGGAACACGGTAACCCCTGATCCTTCAAAATCCATAGCATCACAACCCTTAAATGCATTTTTAAGATATTTATAGGCTTAAATACATAGTATAGCTTTAGTAAATTCACTTACTCCTAATCTACCAATCTTAACTTCAGAGAACAAGCTTGCATTGTCCTTATAATATCTGAAGTGTATTTCCCCAATTATGCCAACATCTTGCACAATAACCCCTCAGCACAGCAGTGGCTGGCATCCCACCATCACAACTCCTTTTATAGCCTTTGCCATTCTGGTACATTCCCTCTGCTGGGGGACAAGTATCAACTGAAGGAATCCTGTGCCTCTCATTCTGCAGCAGCAGAACCCTACAGCTTTGATCTTAGTCATTCCAGAGCTGACCTGTGGTTTAGCAAGTTTCTAGAGAAAAGCCTTTCAAGAAAGTGAAGCCTTTAATTTTGCTAATTCTCCCCTCTGGAACCCTTATTTTATCTTTGGAATCTTTATTTAATGACCTTTAAGTATGTCTCATGTTATCAGATTACAATAAACAGCTGGACACAAAGATACTTGTTCCCTCTGCCTGCGTAACTCCTCGACCTTTAAACCACTAAAAAGAACACACAGTGCACATTTCTAGATTCTGCAGTTTCACCTTTTAGCCTGATATTTTTCCAAGCAGGCATTTCAATAGCCAACCATTACAGTGTTTAACTACCATCATGAATCAAGAAACACAAAATGAAAAGCTTCCTACCATTCAATCTCCCATCAAAATTTGGATTTGTTGCAACTTTGAGACCAGGGTGGGGCAACAGGAAACACCCAAGAGTACTGAAACAGGAGTGAATATGCTTCCTTACATTCTGTAGCTCTTCATGTTGGTTTTGCTTTACCTGGAAGAAATAAAAAAGGCAGTAAGAACTTCCAGCAGTTTTACAGTATTGCAATTCAGATTAAATATCATCTTAATAGCAGTAAAATCACAAAAGTGTAAGCTTTTATTCCTAAACCTAATAATGTCAGCTTTGCACACAGGGGAAACATCACAAATGTGTTTTATTAGCACAATGAGCCAGCTCATCGTGCATCACTACCCTGACAGAAAGTCAAGGGCTACTGGAGATAACTTACCTGCAATCTTTTCTCTAGGAACGTTTTTCCTCCTTCCAAGCCATATGCATGTTCATAAGGGTAACTCCAATCTCTAATTAAGAACATTAGTGTCTGTAACAGGAAAAGCAACAGCAGTGAATGGCTTACATCATTCCTGAGGTCAAAAACTATAACATACGTAATTATTTTAAAATACATGGTTGCCCTGAACATATTATATATTACATGTAAGTATATTATATAAATGTAAGGGGGTTGCATATTTGACTGCTCTAAATGAAGTAGCCTTGTAGTTCTGTGGTGCAAGTTTTGTCTTGTTAAAAAAAACCAAAAAACAAAAACCACAAACCCATACATTCATTCCTTATCTGAAAGGAAGTAGCCAACTGTCCCTTTCCCATTTCACAGGTTTGCCCTTTGCTATTCCACAAGGATTGCACTGTCCTCTCCCCCAGCAGCTGAAGGCAGAAAACAAACCTTCACATTACTCTTGTACAAGGAGCTTTACAAAGAACACACCTTGTCTAGGTCAGTTACAAGAACATCCCAAGGATTCACAGTTGGGAAACACAAAAGTTCTAAAATTTACCACTAACAGCAACCGACTCCAACCCTTACGGGTTAAGAAGACACTTCAGGATGGAAGAGATCTCGGTCATTGGCTCAGCTAAGCAGAAGCAGCCTCAAACCCTTCTCTGGCCTTGCAAACAACCAGCTTTGAGACTTTTACCACTGAAGCCAACAATGCTTCAAGGACATGAAATGCAACATGGCTTTGCTCAATGCCATTACCGAGAGGACATGCAGCCCTTTCTCAGAGCCAGCAAAGATCAATGACATCTCAGGGTAATGAGTAAGAAGGCAGCACAGAATATTTTTCCCTAACACCTGCACATCACTTGACACTTTGATTCCTTTTAGACCTTACAACTCAAGCACAAAGCTATGCTTACCCAAAATGTGATCCTCCTTCAGCATTCTTCCACTGTGTTTTTGCCAAGCAATGTGGCAACAGTGAAGGAAAGTTAGTCTTGCAAAGAACAGCCTAGCTTCAGACCAACTGATTCATCTCCATAAATTATCCTGAGCTAATTTGCCACACATTCAACTGCTTAAGATGCATTTGACATTGGGTTACCTGAAACGGCTTTTGGTAAATTTCTTCCATAGCTAGTCTTCCATATTCTGTAAACAACTGATAGAAAGAAGAGTGTGAGTGTGCCACATAAAAACCACATTTTCCACTGTAAAACAGTCTATTATGTCACTAGAAAATGAAGCATTCAGTCTTAAATCCTATTATAGCTTGAGAATGGCAAACAAACCTCAGTAATGAATATACCAGTCCTCAGTAAAATTCAGGCAGGAGACACGATTTCCACTGGCTTCATGGTGCCATTCTAAAACTGTCAACACACTGCAGCTCTAAGTGGGTGGCTTGTGGGCTATTCTCAGAGGAAAGCTGGCTGCATC
The DNA here is from genome assembly GCF_047495875.1 of Pithys albifrons albifrons. Taxonomy (NCBI): domain Eukaryota; kingdom Metazoa; phylum Chordata; class Aves; order Passeriformes; family Thamnophilidae; genus Pithys; species Pithys albifrons. The sequence continues at coordinate 105,602,128 of NC_092459.1, forward strand.
TCTCAGCAAGCCAGCTTCCAACATTTGTTTCCTGGACTAAGAGGGTAAGCCTGTCTAACATTTGCCCCTTACTTCCCACAAAAGGTTTATTCCTGGAAATCCCAAAGAATTTGGCTAGAGCCAATGTATCAGACATTTAAATACAAGCCAAGTTCAGCAGCTTCTCAGATCTCTGCTTCAGCCCATGACCTTAACTGATAATTGGTCCTTCCCACCAGTATAAAGGCAAGTGTCAGCTGTCTTCCTCTCACTGCTTTCATCATCTTTAATACCAGCACCAGCAGCATTCCTCACTGGACTGGGCAGGCCAAACAACCCACAAGAACATGAATTATGGACTGTGCTGGCTGTTTCAGCAGAGTTGATCCATGCCAGCCTCGTTACAGATCTTGGAGGTCGAGATGAGAGAAGCACACCAGAGTTCTCTACTACCAGACAGCTGCCATTCTGCTGTAAAACTAACCCCTGGAACACCTCAGATAAATTTCATGGCTCAAAGGATGGCTTCTCCTGTGTTGATCACAGAGCATCTGAGAACTTACAAGACTAATTTAACACAAATCAACTTCCAAGCTATTGTCCACCCTGAGCAAAAGCAGCTTTGAAGTGGCCAAGCACCTACATGAGACTGGCTTCTTTGGCCCCAGCTCCTGACCTCATTCAATTCCCTGCTACATGAAAAAGGCAGGTGGAGACTAACAGTAATTCAGAATTACATAAATTGCCGTTACAAGAGAAATTCAGAATTTCCTTCCCTCAGACAACAATTCCCAGTGCAACTTTAAATGCATGGGTGTTGCCTACCCACTGCTTGTATTTATCTTTTTTTTTTTCTCTTCCTTCCCTCAAATCTCACCCTCCAGTAAAGAGATTGCTCTATTCAGATTGTACTGACAGTGTTCAAGGACCAGAGTCATGAGGAATGTCTGGCTTTCAAATAATTACCTATGGATTTTTTAGCTTGCAGTGCTTGGTTGCATTTTTTGGGGCTGGGGGAGGTGTTGGCCCAGTGATACAACCCTGTTAACTGAGAAGAGCATTACAAGACTATGTTTAGTTAGTGCTCTTCTACTTCCAGCACTGGCAGCCAGTCTTTTGTAGCACTGAAGACAGACAAAACAGTTTTAAGCTGTGACAAGGTCATGGTCTTGGCATTTGTTAATACACAAGCTAGTCTCTAAAGCTACAGGTTTTAAGTTAAGGAGATAAGGCTCTTGCACAATTCACATTAAGCCAGACTTTAGTGGCCTTTGACCACAATGTTCCATTAGAGGATAAAAACCCCATGTAAAGAAGACAACACTTTCCTGGTTTTATTTCCTAATGAAAATAAAACTCTGCAGAAATTTCTCAGCTAAAATACTAGAGATGGCTTTTGGGTAGAAGATACTCTTTCTGCCCTGACCCAAGTTCCCACATTTCCTTAGAAAGTGGTTATGAAAATACCACCCATTATCCTATTTCAGGGGAAAAAGGGGAAACATTGGAATTTTGTCATTAAGTACTTCCATAAATCATTTTCCTTTCTCAATCTTTCAGGAATTTCAAAGAACAGACTCTAAAAGAATTAGCCAGATTAGAGGCATGTATCATTTTACCTCTGTATTGGCCCAGCAGAAACATCAAAGTGTCACAGAATTGATGCACTGTTTTTACAGACAGTACTACTTTCAGCTTCAGTGTTTTACATATGAAGTAGTAGCAGCTCCCAGGTCAGTTATAGGAGTAGTAACTCCTAGAAAAATGTCTCAGTTCAGAAGAAGCTTAATGTAAGCTCAGAATATTCTTACCTGCAAATGTTGAAGGTCATCTTCCTGAATATTCTGAGACAAGTTGTATACCTGCAAGAGGGAGTCAGAAAATTAGTGTAATATGAAACCATTATCTTAGATTCATAGTCTCTTTTACATGTCTTGAGTATTTCTGTCCCCTCCAGTTACACAGAAAACCACAACTACCCAAAAGTCAGCAACTAGAAAGGTGTCACAGAACACATCTCAAAGAAAAGTCACCTTCTTATTCAAAGCACTAGCAACAAAACCACTGATGACTACCCTAATCCTTCTTACAACACCTTCTTCCCAAGGAAGCAAGCCATAATGGAATCAGAGAAGAATGCCCTGATCACGGCACAGGAGTGAGACAAGAGGACTAAGAAGGGCAAGTCCAAGTGCTCCGGGATTCAGTGATCCAGCAGCTGTATGTCTGACACAGAAATAACCAGGTAGCCAATTCACTCAGCTCTTTTGCTCTCAAGTCTTCCCAGAGAAATATGATTTCATCCAGGGAGCTTCATGATTGTTTCAATAGCACAAATAATGAACAGCAATATACAAAGAGATGCATCAACAATCCAAAACTTACCCTAATGAAACAATCCACCCAGAGTGAACACTACAGGACAAAAGTAGTGTTCTACATACTCCTGCTCCTTTTCTGTAATAGCATGGCTGAAGAAGGTCCCCTCCCAAAAACCTGATCGCTCTTACCACAGTTAAGACACAAGCTTAAAAGTAGTTTTGGGCACAGCACAAGAGAATTGTCAGAATGTTAACTGATGCTTTAACAGTAGCACAAAACTAAGTTTAGCTGATCACAGTGTAAAGTCACCCCAAACCTTATCTAAAGCCTTAAAAACGATTCTGTAACACATCTGCACAGAAGCAGTTGCTACTTTGACACCTTGGAGGCGGGGAGGGGATTTCCCAGTTCTGTCAGCAATTTAACTCAGCTTGGCCTTGGACAACCTTGATTCCACAGAGAAACTTATATAGGTCATGTACTGCACTGAAAGCAAGACATAAAGAGTGAAATTTTATATCACGGCTGGAGGAAGTTATGCAGGTGAACTTTCTGGGTGTGGACAGAGAGATATTCTTTGCCTGTTCAGGACAGAGGGTTCCTGTAACTGCCATCATTTGCCAGCACAGGTATTCTCACCTGGACAGAACTTGTCATGGTGCTCAGAGCAAAAACCGTTGCACAGTCTTTGATAGTGGATTGGCTATCAAAGGCACCTTGGGTATCCATGAGTAGTACAGCAACCTGGAGAGTTTTAAAGAACAGCAACAGTTAACCAAATCATTAACACTTTCATATGCCAGGTGACTGCAGTAAATTCTATTTCAAGCAGAGCTCATCTCTGCCCCTGCACCTATTTGCTAAACCTCAGCCAGCTCCCTGCACACGTGACTTCACATGCCTACAGCTGAGTAAGCACCAGCCAGAGGGTCGTGTCCTCAGCCTTAAGTCCCTGGTCTTGCCTAGTTACCTTCTCCCACAGAAATAGCCTCCCTCAGCCCAGGGAGGTAGAGGGCAGATGAACTGACAGTTCTTATTCACTGGAACAACTTCAGTCTCAGCTGCAAATCTAGCACAGTTCATCAGAGCTAACAGTGAGATGGTTACTCAAAAAAAATCTTAAAAACAATTATTTTCAAAAGAAAACAAGACAATTGATATGACTGTCTGTTGAAATGACAAGAAATGAAGTGGTATTAATGAAAAAAAGTTCATCAGTCCAAGTTCCATCTTTGAGATCTATTACAATTCCCTTCCTCCTTCAGTTGGAGATGACTGATAAGCAAGAACAAATAAGTGATTTGTTCCTGGAGCACAAGCAGATCCTCACAACATAACTGTTTTTTAGCCAGAGAAATGTTTGGTTAGGTATGGAATTTGTTAAAACTTCCTGCATGCCACTAAGCCACAATTTTTAAGATCCATGTCCCATATTAATTGGGCATCAGATGTTTCCTTTGCAAATGCAAAGGGTATGAAATTTAAATAATCTAGCAATGGTGGTTCTGAACACGAATAGTTCCAAATCACCACCAGTATTGTAGAGCAAGTATCTATTAAGAACATTAACACTTTGAATAAACACCTCCAACCAAACTTTATAGTTAAACTGACTTAATAGTTAAAAAAGGTACACCAGTTTTGACTAGAATTGAGGAAGTGCCTTTCTTCCCCACTATTAGATTTATTCCCCTTTTATAGACTACCTGTTAAAACCATATAAAAGGACCAGATTCCAAACACTGAGGCTTCTAGTGCTTACAGCCAGATGTTACATTTCACTCAAACACAGCTACAAGCTAGAACATATTCTCACCCCTCAAAAACAGTGTTTGTTACAGAGCTGTTTTCAACACAGCATTTATCTGTATATAGTATTTATAGTTCTACAACATTTACAGGATAACCCACCCGTCAGCCTTGATGGAGTAGACTTTGCCAAAACAAAGTACTTTTGGAATGAGACTATTGTTGAACTTTTCTGCTGGGTTGTAATAATCAGTCTCCATCCTTTCACTGATACACAGTTTCCAAATATGTTATGGAGTTAATACGAAGGAAAGCAACTGATGTTTGCATTGCAACCCATTGTAAGTTGTAGAATCATACAAATGGTTTAGGTTGGAAGTGAGCTTTAAGATCATCCAGTTCCAACTCCCTTCATGGGCAGGGGCACGTTCTAATAGACCAGGTTGCTCAGAGTCCTGCTGAACCCAGGCAGGAACACTTCCCAGGATGGGCCACCCACAGCCTCTCTGTTTTGTTTAAAACAAAACCAAAAAACCAAACCCAAACAATTACAACAAGAAACCCACACAACCAAACCCAAACAAAAACCTCACATCATCTCCAAGGGAGACCATGAGCCAGGCACTTACCTTTGTTCCATTAGGTTTATCAATGACAAACACTTCGCTCCAAACTTGAATGCCAGTGGTTTCCCGTTCACATCCACCTCTCCATGTAAACCCAGTCAATGGCTCAGTGTTTCCACCTATCCAGCAAGGAGACGTCTACAAAACAAAAAGAGAAACTTACGTAAAATCAAGGAGGTGATTTTTTTAAATGTTTTATCAGACTTCCACATTGTTCTTACATTTACCCAGCTGACAACACTACACAAAATATTAAAACACAATACTACTCTGCTATGTTTCAAGGATCATCCACAAAGCAAGACTACTGCTGCACATCTCTTTAGTAACTCAAGAGTGTATGTGCACAGTTTTCAAGTTTCAAGCTCTCAGAGCTACTGAGAACAGTTCAATTTTGTCCACCAATTCCACTTAGTATTCATACTCTTCTCTTACAGTTGAGAAGACTCAACTCAAACACAATAGCCTGTATTTTAACTGCAGAACAGCTAAAACTCTGCAAGGGACAAAACACCTGATCTTGACTTAATCCTCTCCCTTTCCCCTCAGAAACAGTTAGCTAAGAATTTGAGTCCCCACACTAACAAAAGCCAGTATAAGACTCCCTATGCCATCTTACACAAGCTGCAGAGAATAGGCAAGGATCAGAAGATCTGCAAACTATACTTGCCACAGTTTAAAAATACTATTTCCTAAGTGATTAGGATTCAAGAGACAGGGTCAGATTAAGAGTTGGATACATGTCAATCAACCTATCCACATTAAAATTTTATTGGGACATTGCCCAGTTTGTGAAAGAGAGTCAAGTACAGTTGGCAGCCAACATTTCCAGCTCATGGAATTGTAATGGGGTCTTCAAGGACAGCAACATGGAGCAGTGGCTCACACAGAAGAATGCAGCCATTACATGAGCATGTTTAACACAAAAACGTAGTTACTGTACTGGGCAAGAAAGGGGCATGAGCAGGCACCTCAGGGAAGTTTCACTCTGACAGGTTTATAAACACTGAAATCATAAAGGAAAGAAATGGCAGGCACACAACAGTTCAACTGATGAGAAAAACCTTTCTTTCACAGGCTGGAACACAGCAAGCTGGCAGAACAGAAAGAGACATTTAATGAATTTCCTTCAAACTGTCCAGAGCAGATCACCAGCCAGGAAAGCATCCACTGAGAAGGTCAAGCCGGAGACTTCTCAATTCACCAGGCTATGGGCTCTAACTTTGCTGACTCTGCACTGGCAGTTTTCAGAAAACAGTTCAAGACATTTCTTTACATTTCAGAAAACAGCATGAGTACCCAGGGCTGTACAGAATGAAAATACTTTAAACAACTAAGTGAACCTGATTTTTTCTAAAGACAGATGGAAAAAACACCTGCACACTTTCCTCATGTCTAGCAGCATGCAGACAATCAAACAATTCTGCACCAGCATTCTCCTAAATACTAACAGCATCCCACTCAGCTCTGCTATTTGGATCAGACAAACATGAGTAGATAAAAATTCAGAAAATGAGCACAGGTATCAAAGTGGAGATCTACAGGTAGGTTTATTGGGGTTGGTTGTTTGAGGGGGTTTTATTTATTTTGACAGGACACCTCTACCAGAGAGACTAAGCAAAACCTGAACAGCTTTCCCTGGGAGTTTTTTTTATCCTGGAAGATGCTTATGCTTCCATAGACCACTCTAGGAATCAAAGCTCCAGGCCTGCTTTGTGCTTCAGTGCACTCCAAGATACAGTGTTGCAATGCTGAATCATTTTTCACATGTACATGTCAAGGGACTGTGGCTTTTTACTTTTTCGAAAGATTCTGTTATACAGTTACTCAACAATATGTTCCATTTTTATTTTATACAAGAATACTTTATCCCATTTTGGTCCAGACATAATCCTTTTTGTAACAATTTAAACCAAAGCTATACAAATGGTTTGAAGTTCCCCAGTGAGCACTAGCTATGACCTCATTTGATTTCATGTTATTTGTACCACAGGAGACTTTCATGTTTTAACTGGCACAACTTTACCTGAAGTTGCTTCACCTTGTGGATCATCTTCTTAAACCTGCCTCTGAATGACCTTTCCATCAGTTAGAAGCACTCCTTTTGTTACCCCATCTTTCCTCAGCATAACTCAGTATTTTAAAGTCTCCATCCTTCAAGTTGTCTTGAAAGATATTCAAGAGATGGGAAGAGGAAACAAAAGCTCCTAAAAGATCATTTCTCTAAGTTTATTCCACACTAAAGAAAAGAACCAATGCAGCTTTATTTGCACAGTGCATTAGTACATAGTGCACTTTGAAGATTAATTCAAGATAAGATGACACTCCTGTTACAAAATAAAAAAGCTTTTAAATCTAAACTTACAAATGTTACTGCATCCAGCTCTTAGAAAGGCTTAGGATCACAGGATCCTTGCAGCTGCTTGCCGAGTACACAACTGCTGCTGCTGCACTTCAAACGAGCAATCGTAACACCAAGTGTCAGTGCTTGAAATGAGATGTCCAGCTCCCTGAAGTGAGTGATCAGCCTAAGCCATGCCAAAATCCTACCTCTGACTTCAGCTGGCACCAGTCAGGTTTTGAGAATGGCAACGTTTCATATGACCTGCCCTTGGTTTAAAATAAGAAAAGTGAGGTTCTGAAGTTTCTTGGCAAGTTCTTCATCATGCATGTTAATGTCCACAGCGGAGGACATCCCAAAAACTGCTTGATTAACATACGAGCTGAATGCAGTTGCTTTAGTACTCTGTTCAGGACCCAAAATTTAGTTCACAGAAAATACAGACTCATAATTGAGCTTGACTGAAGATGGAGGGAGCACTATAAACCTACATCTCTCCTCCTGTACTAAATTTGCATAAGCAGAGGATATCATTTGACTTCACACAACTCAAGGGTGCCCAAAAGAGGAGGTGTTGCAGTTATTCTCTCTCATCCCCAACTCCCATCAATTGGCTTGCAGCAATTCTGACGCTTGTCAAACTTCTTCCCTAAGCCAGTTTACGTCACTGAGCTGGCAGGAAAACAACTGGGCAAAGTGCAGTGTCTTCTGATGCATCGCTGAGTTGGATCAGCTCTGCTAAGGGCCTGCAAGTGTTACAGCTTCAGAATGTAAATGGCTGGCCAGAAGCAGCATATGGAGGGCAGGACCTCTACTTTTATAAGAGACAGTTGTTACCGTAGATGGCAACGTTTGCCTTTACCTTCGGTTTAAGAGAAATAAGTGGCGTTTTGACGGACACCTATAGAAAACTGAGAAGTGACTGCACAATAAAGGAAAGTGAGGCATGATACAACCAGGTTTGTTTTATGAATTTCTGTTTTATTTCTCAATCTGAAAGTCAAACAGTATTTGCTGAAGCCCAGCCCTTCTGTTTTTGAAAGGAATTAGCACTACCCTCTACCTCGTCCACCATCTTGCTCAGATTACTATGCTTACGATTTTGGATTTTTCTTTTGTTTGCAGAGGTTGTTGGTTTTTGGTTGGCTGGTTTAGTTTTGAACACAGACAGGACACAGGAAGGCTCATACACACACACACACAAGGCCACCCGCTGAACAGCTGTATCAAATTAAACATTTTTCCTCCCTAGGTTAAGAGAATTTTAAGAAGTTGAGATCACCATCTTACTACCCTATATTCCTCCTACCATATCCTCCCTAGTCTTTCTTACAGAGCTCCTGGTAAATCAGTGAGAGAAATTCAATAGCAAGCACTACTAGGAGTGGGAGAAAGAAGTCTTCATCTGCCAACTAGAGGCAGATTCTTTGCAGTATTCCCGTATTTCCTGTAAGTGCAGGGTTCCACTTTCCTCCCTCAAACCAACTAGCACAAACTCCAAAGAACAGTAACCAAAAAATTAATCAGTTCTGGTTTCTTAAGAGTTTCAAAGAGCAAAAGATTTGTCAACATTCACTCTGCAGACTAAAAGAAACACACCACAACCTGTGACAGGCAGAAGTGCACGGTCACAGAAGACCCTACCTCACCTTCTCCATAAAAGCCAAGGGTTCAAAGCACAGAAGAAGGAAGACAATGCCAGCCAAAAGCCAAAAACTAAAATAAGAAATTATATTTTGGATCAGACATTTATTAACATAAAAGGATTTTAGAAGTTCCTGGATTGTGTTCAGAGACACATTCCAAGCAGCAAAACGGACACCTCCTCCTTTTTGCCACACATCAGATTTAAGCAGATTTAGTCTATCAATAGTTATCGGGTAAGACATTTATTTTTGCTACTATAGGTAGGTGAGTGCTACAATGTGATTTCAGGAGATGAAGTCAAAAAAGGTTCATCTAAGCTACCACCAGGATGAGCCCTTCCCCAGAGCCGAACTAGAAGCCATCACATTCCCTCATTCAAGTTCTTCTCAGGTCTACTTGCATCATGACACCCGTAAGTTCCCTTGACAACCACAAGAAAATGTACATTGAAAAACTGTAACTTAAATACACTTTTTCACAGTGTAGAAACAGAGTAGCTTCCTTCACCACTCCCCAATAAGTAAGAAAAATTTGCCCCGCTATATTTGCGCTCAAGTTAACAACCACAAAAATAAATTACTAAAATACCAAACTACTTCCCTCCTACAGGAAAAATCCAAATTACTCACCCTGTTATACATGTATCTAAGCATGAAGTCCAGCAGAAAAGATTTTCCTTTGCGGAAAGCTCCTGCTACAGACACAACTACTATGTTAAGATCTTTAATGTGTTCCTGAAGCAAGATTTTTTCCAATGCTGCTTCATCTAATTCAAAGTTATGGTCATCTTCGTGAGCAAGAACAATCTGTATGGGGCGCGGCTTGTCCAATTCCACCTCGTCATCTGAGTCTGGCAGGGCGTCTGAGTCAGGCAGGGCATCCTCCTCTTCCTCCTCATAATGCTTACCTGCAAATTGACAGGTGAGAACACATTAGAAAGTCAGAGCTTAGGGCACTAATTTTTTTTTTTTCAGTGAAGCCTTTCGCTGGGCTTCCATTTCCAGCAGCAAGAGGGATGTTCTTGGGAATGCATGTGCACAGGGAAAGAGATCAACAGTAGTTCCCTGACCATTTTCATCAGCTTTGTGTATAGTCTACATTTCAGGTCTTCAGCATTCTCTCTGTTTTAAGAAATCACAAAAAAACCACTTGATTCTCAGCTTCAAAGCCCCTTTTAAAGGCTTCTTAAGTATAACTTCTATTAAAAATCAAGGGCCTTTTATCAGGAAAAAAGATATAGTTTATAATAAGCTCCAAAGCGGACCAAAAAAGGCCATTTTTGTATCACCACCTTTTTTATTGTAAGGGAGTAGAGGGTGGGGGGAAATGAATGTTTTCTGACAGTTTTGCTTGCCAACATGTGCAAGCAAGACAAATGACCCAGTATGGAACCCCAGGGTAACACACACCAGATGCCTATATAGATGCTCTTCTATAAATCCAATACATTATGCCTGTTTCAAGTCTCAGTACAAGACAGACTTCAGAGCACTGTTCACTGCTTGCAAGAGGATAAACTCTTGAGAACATGCAAGGCCAAACTCTTCTGGAATAAGAAAACCAAAAAACATTGGCAGCAGTTTCTGGCTTCATACTCTCCTATGATGCATTGATAAGCAAGATTTAATGACAGTAAGTATCAACTCTCAAGAACAGTTAAGAGACTGTTTTATAACAATTTCAGAAGCAATACCCTTTCAGGATCAACCAGTAGCTGAAAGAACTATAACTCAGTTTAGATTTAAGTTACTAATGAAACAAAATGTAACACAGCCCTTCAGACATACAATTACAATAGTACCAATATTCTATCTCCTGACTTCTGGAGTTCAGGAGTCACTGGGTTAGGGGCCTAGAAAAAAAAACAAACTGACCTATTCAAAATGTAGTCTCTTCTCTTGTTCAAGCACCACAACATCAAAGTTTGTTTCACAACAGAAATGAACTCTTTGTTCCTGATTCCACTTTTCCTAGTAAGCATCAGAAAGTGGTTTTGTGCTTCAGAATTGCCTCCCAGTCCAGACTTACAGTTTGCCATATTCTATCAGAACCCCGTGTGCACAAACCTATCAAGGGACTTTCCCAGCAGTTACTGGAGTTACCACAGAGGAATTTAAGCACACTGTCCCAGCCACGCTTGCATTACCCAGCACTGCTTTAACAAAGTCAAAGCAGCAGCCACCTCCAGTTACTTGATGCTCCCTGTGGAAACAGCGCACAGGAAGTGCTGTCTCGCAGGATGTGTCCATGAGGGACCATAGAACACAACAGTTTCATTCATTTATGGCACAGAACCTGCCACGTCACTCTGGCCATACTTTGCACCCCAGATAACCCTCCTCAGCAAAAGACTTACGAACAGGGCTCCAACACTTTCTGGTTTGGATGTAGTGAGATGTCTGAGTTATTACCATGAACGTGAAAAACTGGTAAGATGGTGACCCTGGAGTTTTTCCAGTAATTGTCTCTTTATCCAATTCTGACAACATTTCATTTAACTACAAATGACAGAAGACATTTCCAAGCACTCAATCTCATGCTGCCTCAAAGGCCAATGGCACTAAATCTTAAAAAATTTGGTTTGAATATATTAAGCTAGTGTGGTACTTGGTTTGAAGAGAAAGTAAACGTGAATGTTTAAATCCTAAGAAGCTAGAACTAAACTCCAACATTATCCAATTTCCAAGAGGGTGTGCAAAACAGCTCCCAGCATCACCCTAACTCAAACTCATTGATGAAGCAGGCCAAAAAATTGATTATACTAGCTGGCCTGACAACTAGATGGAGTAACTTTTAAAACATAAGTTGTCAACAGGACACCAAACTACACAAACTACACTGACACAATATTAGTCATCACTTCAGAGGAAAATCTGTCACCTTTGACCTACAGTTTTTGTATTCCCAGATATTAAACAAGCCCTCTTTTTTGAAAGAGTTTAGAAAACAGGCTTTTCCCCATACAGGCAGGATCCTTTGTAGGCCAGAAAACTTGTGAGGGTAGCCCAGGCATGAAGGTATGAAGATTCTGACACTCAGAAAGAAAGCCTTCAGTACCACAGCCTAGAACATAAAGGGACTGATCCTATTGATTAAAGCATTAAAGTCAGACAGTTCCAAGAAGAGACGTCTGTGTTTTAGCAAATATATTCACAGTGTTTTGAAGCCTCTGCTTCTAATGCACGTCCCTGGCACCAAGTTTAACTTGGTTACTTAAAACAGCCTTCTAATCTCTTATTTAAATGCAGTATGGTAAACTATGGCAGACTTCAAAATAGTCTGAAGTCACATCTGCAACTTCTCCTCATTCCCGTGGAGCCTGACATTAACCATCTTATCCTACCTGGAAGTTATCAAAACCTTGGCAGACCTCAAAGACCTGAAGCTGTAGCAGCCTCCTTCCACCACTGTAAAGCACAGCCACCCAAAGCCCCTTCAGGCCAGGCAGCTTTCTGAACAAATAAGTAGAATGGTCCTTTTATTTAAAAACAAGCAGATTCTCCCTGTCTCAAGTAGACAGCACTATCAACAGCTTACACACAATATGCCCGTTAAAAGCTCACCTCTTGTTAACAGCACTCTGCACCACTGAAGCTCATTAGTTTAAAAGGAACAGGAGAAAGGATTCATCTTAGACCCCATTCAACTCCTGTGAGATTTCACTTACCAACAGAAATTGGAATGTCAAGTCCAGAGCATCAAGTTAGGTTTGTTTGTTAGGATCAGGTTGGTTGTTGGCAGTTTGCGGGTTTTTTGACTAGCCAGCTTAATACACTTGAAAGTTCCTAACCCACCTACAGAAAAGACCATCATTGACATCAATCAAGCACTCCAGAGGGTGGAGAACTACGATGTTGACAGCTGTGAAGGAAACCTGATCCATCCAGAAGAGCTGGTTTGATAACTTCATGCTTGAGTGGTAAAGAACACCCTTCCTTTAAAGATTCTGAACTAGCTAGCAATTACCAGGACAAACACTGCACAAGTTAAGCATGTGAACTGTAGAACAAGAGCTACTGCTTGTCCCAGCAGCACATCAGCATATGCAACCTGTCAGCTGTTCCTGGCAGACCTCACAGCCTTTACACTGCCTGTTACTCTGGCGAGTCACCGTCTCAGGCAACACTGAAGTGAATACTTAGGAAGCCTTTCTAGAAGGCTGCGGCATCCTGAGCAGAAAGATCACATTCCACCTCCAAGAATTACCTTCAGTGCAGCCTCTGGAAACAATGGTCAGGACAAGAAGTCCCACTTCATTGCCCAGGTCCCCAGAGTAGTTCATAAAATAAACATGCTGATAGCACTGTCAAGTCAGGCCAGGAGATAACAAAATTCAGAACATAAAGCCCTGTTCCTTAGTTCTGTCCCCTTCCTTGCCCACCCCAGCACAGTCACAGCTTGACTTCGAATTTAAGTTGATTTGTCCTAAATCCAAGTCTAAGGACCAGGACTACTCTAGGTTCTTGTAACAGTCCAGTCCCAGCAAATTAAGTATAAAATAGATGAGGACTAAATGCAGAAGATGTGCCATTCACAGAATGATTACTTCTACACTGAGGTGTTCCTCACCAAGTGGACTTGCAAAATTCATGGCAGCCACCCTACACAGATCTCCATGACAATACATTTCAGTACAGCTACAGAGGCAACCAAACAACAGACTTTTGTTGGTTTGGGGGTTTTGTCTGGTTTTTCTAGTACATCCAGCCCAATACATTCACTCTCAGAGTCCTTGTTGCAGAGGCATATTTCATGTTCTGCATTCCCAAGGGCCAGGCAATGCTGCCTCCTGACACAGTACTAAAGACAGGTTGGTAGATTCACCCAGCTCAGTCATGAGTCAGTCTCCATGGCTGCTGGAAACTCCCATGTGCACAGAAGAGCTTTTAATACACACAGAAAAGGTCTCATTTGTCAAAACACATGGCATTAGAACTTGTAGCAGTGTTGCAGACCCAGAAAGTCATAGCCACATTTCTCCTTTTTCAAGATGTTCATCTAACCTTCTGTACTACTGAACTGAGAGATTCCAGACTATGGTCCTACCTCCTGTCTGGAAATCATGCAAAAAGATCATCAAATGGACCCACCCTTGAAGTCTGCCATCCATTCAAGTCTGTTACTATGGCTGTTCACCAAACACTCCCTACTTCATTTTGGCTTCTTCCAACATGAATTATTCAAATGGAATCTGTGGGCTAAGGCACAGTTCAGACTGGCATAATCACTTCCTAACCCGGTCAAACAGGATAGGAGACACGAGAACAGCAACACGGTACAGCAGGACACAGAAGCAGACAGATGTGAATGAAAGCAAACATAGCCAAGAGAAGATACCACCACTCAGTTGCCCTATAAACTCCTCACTCCACTCAGCAACAACTACAGCAGGACTACTGTTTACACAGATACCGGCTAAGTATCCAGAACAAACGCCAATTGTTGAAATACTAAGTCAGATTTTGAGAACAGTAGCTTCTTGTATATGCAGACACGATTTCAACTGAACAAACTCAACCAAATAACCCATTTCTTAAAGTATGAGGTAAAATGAAAAGCTGATTCCTGCTTCCCCTAATACACAGCCAGCAGCTGATGACCTACTTGTCCTGCAGTGTAAGAACACAAGAGCTACACACTCAGCTACACCTGCTTGCTATGAAAATAGGAGACAGCCTGCTTTAAATGCAAGTTCCACCCTTTAAGCATGTTACTTGAAATAAAGTACTAACATAGTCACTTTAAGTTTCAACCCAAATACAGTTTGAGCTCTTTAAACACATCGTTCACATTCTCTCATTAAAAAAAGGCACACACTAATTGCTAAACGCAGTTGAGTTTGGATACAGTAGAGGTTTCCAATCTCCACACGCTGAGGGAGTTCATGGCTTGAATAAAAAGTTTAAAGTGAGTTATCATGAGGAAGCTGCTGCACTGCATTTAAATGTAACACATTCTTTCAGAGCTTCACCCAGGAAGTTTCCCTTAGACAGAAAGGAGAGGAAGTGCTTAAATGTTTCTTGTTTTGGTGTAGTGAAGGAAGGAAAGTGTAGGCCTGTGTGAAACCAAGTTCCAGAGGTTAGAAAGAAAATAGGTTAACCTTCAAACCTTATTTGGACACATCTTCTATGGGGGGAAAAAGAAAAAAAAACCAAAACAGATCTTAAGCCACAAAATTGTTCTCCCCTTTCTCCAGCAGTCCCACTCCATGCAATAAACTCACATGAAGGCTACGCGGCTGCCACAGACTTTAATGCATCACTGCTTTTCTATTGCTGACTAGCAAATACTGCCAAGTAGCTCATTTTAAGGCCAGAAATAATTAAATGTTTTGAATATTTCAGCTATAAATAGGACTGATGAGCTAAGTTCTGAAGACTTGTTTGGAAATCCAATAAGACTGATAGAGGAGTAGGGGCAGAGGGGAGAAGACACACTTAACTCTCTCTGCTCCTTCAGGGCAAACAGATGTTAAAGGGACAGATCTAGAATTGTTACATAAACAGTAAGCTGAAGCGAGAAGTACCTGAAGCAACAATTCTGCCAGGGAAGGGGAAAAATAAGATATTCTGATGACCTAGATACCTATGAAGCATCATAACTAATCAAACAATAGGTCTGTCTACTCCTAAGTGCCTTAAATTGCTTCTCTGTTGAATGGTCTGAATGCATGCAGGAGCTCTCCCATACAAAACACTGATAAGCTGACATTTTGCATTCTCCATTTATGGGGACAAAAAAGCCAGAGGGAGACTTCTCATAATGAAGAGGTATAGCAAAAGAAGACAACCCTCAAATTCAGCAAATACACACAAGTAAGAGAATGTCAGTCAGCAGAGACTAAGACAGGAGCAAGTAAATCCCTAACACAACCCAGTAAGTAAAAAAACCCCACATTTATATATATATACACATATATATATATATATATATGGACTGCTGTTCAGAACACACATCATGAACTCGGTTAATAAAGATAGTTCCCAATAGCTACAGGGAAAATCACAAAAGGTAGGGATAGTGGCAAAGCTTCTCATCCTTCTTCCCTCTCTGCCCAAAAACCATAGCTATTAATGGCATACTCACTGAAGGACCTAACAGGATCTCTACCCACAGTAAGGTTTACCAGTACTTTTCCAGCCCCCTCAAAGAATGCTGTATTAGAATACTAAAACTATGGTCAGATGAAAGTACTAAAAGGCCTCTTTCCTCACCTTTTCTCCCCTGTCTTATTAATCACAAAGGTTCTTGAGGATAAGAATGAAAGTACACCAGATCTGACAATGTTCTAGTACACCACTAACACTGGAAACTGCAAGTGAAAGCTCCTCATGAACACTGTAAGCTAACAGGATCCTTGCAGGCCACATGCATTTAAACCAGGCAAATTTCTGCTTGAATTTCAGAGTGATTTTACTTAAGGTTGTTGCTCACCCAAGAAGTCAGCATTTTCTAACTGGCTTAGGCCAAAAGTACATTTTACGTACCTTGTATGTATTCCTCATGTCAGCAGCGAGTAATTTGAACAATGATCAGCTAACCTAAAAAAATTCTTTCCAGAGAGAGTAATCAGGCATTGGAATGGCCTGCCCAGAGAGATGGTGGATTCACCATCCCTGAAGGTTTTTAAACTGAGATTGGACGTGGCACTGAGTGCCATGATCTGGTAAAGGGAGTGGAGTTGGACCAAGGGTTGGACTTGATGATCTCGGAGGTCTTTTCCAACCCAATGGATTCTATGGTTCTATGAAACCAACACTTTTAGCAAGAAGGACAGGGAGAAAGGAACTAAGCGAGAGATGCCAACTGCAATTACCCCATGTCTGATCTTTAGACTGGCAGTCAGAATAGGTTTAGCCACCCAGATGCCTCTCTCTGTACTATGGCCGCAAAGGAGCTCAGCAGAAAGCAAAGCAAGTCCTCCCTCTGGCTGCACAGAAAGTTATGCCAAAGGGCTACATTTCACACTCATTTCCAGGATAAACAAGTTGTCAGTCAGAACTCCAGTATGTTTAAGGAAACACAGTAAGCCAAAGACGCTTTAACTTTCCTTTTTTCATCAAATCATGCTTTTAGCAAGCTGAATGGCATCCTGGCTGTTATCAGCAATAGTGTGGCCGGCAGGACTGGGGCAGTGATCATCCATTTGTGCTTAGCACTAGTGAGGCCACACCTCTAATACTGGGTTCAGTTTTGAGCCACTCACTACAAGAAAGACAATGAGGTGCTTCTGTGTCTCCAGAGAAGGACAAGGAAGCTGCTGAAGGGTCTCAAGCACAACTCTGATAAGGAGATGCTGAGGCAGTTGGGGTGGTTTAGCCTAGAGGAAAGGAAGCTCAGGGGAGAGAGAGACCTTATCACTCCCTACAACTACCTGAAAGGAGGTTGCAACCAGGCAGGGGTTGGCCTCTTCTCCCAGATAAAAAGTGACAGGATGAGAAGAAATGGCCTCAAATTGTGCCAGAGAAGGTTTAGACTGGATATTAGGAAACATTTCTTCATGGAAAGTGTGGTCAGGCATTGAAACAGCTTGGCCCAGAAGTGGTGGAATCATCATTTTTAGAAGTGTTCAAAAAAACAAGTGGATGTGGCAGTTAGGGACATGGTTTTAGAGGTGAACACGGCAGTGCTGTGCCAACTGTTGGACTCCATGGTCTCAGAGGTCTTTCCCAACCTTAATGATTCCATGAAGCTTCTAACTGAAAGTGATCTTTTATCCCAGCCTCCAGTTTAAATTCAGCTTCCCCCCTCTCTTTATGTTCCTGCAGCAAAGAGAGCCTTTCAGACAGTTTTTCCACCACTGAACTCCAGAACTGAATTCTACCTTATTAGAAAGTTCTGCATTTCATTTCACAAAGAGCAGTGCAGTGAGAGCGTAGAGTTACCTTAAAAAAAACCCAACACGCCTTCTCTAGATCACCGTTTACAAAACTGATACCGTAACTACCTTCAGACACCTTCATAGAGTATTTCAATTTCTTCTACCTTCTTAACTTTTAACCTGATAGTATCCCTAACACCCACTATGAGGGTTGGCTTCTTGTAGCCTCGTTATGCTGTGTGCTGAAGGAATCTGCAATGATATGGAACTTCTCCTGGTCCTGGATTATCAGTCCATTAACCTAAGAGAAGTGTGTGCTCTCTGCTTACCCCGACCATGTGGTCTCTGAGAGCCCCCACAAAGGACACACAGGGACCACCAGCCAAGGCAGGAACAAAGAGAAAGTTTAATCAGGGGTACAGGTTTATATAGACTTTGGAGGGATACAAATTCACCAATAAGGGACAAGAGGGGAGTCTGGATTTGTGCCAATAGGAGTACGGGGATTTACATTCAATGGGAGAGGGTTTCAGGTAACATGAGGTCACTGTCCTTCTCCCAGCCCCCTGGCCTGGCAGGGGGTTATGGGAAGAAGAAGCAATGACAATACAGTTTTTACATTTAGTACATTCAAACCACATTAAAAATATCAGTTGTTAAAGCATTCTCAGTGGCTAGTGTATTTTCTTCATCAGCCCATTTCTGACATGACATTCTCCAAGCCATGTATTGCTACAACCCACCAGATGAAAGGGAAGTGGGATGGAGGAAACACAACATGTGTCAACACAACTGACACCGGGATCAACAATGTGAATCAAAACAGGATAAAAGTTCCCCACGATGCACATTTAAAGAGAATTGAAACCAAAACCACAAATCACATTTTGCATGTGTTCACTTTATCTCTAGCAGAGGAAGAGATTTTTCTCACACAGCTACAACAAAAATAGTTTTTATCAGAATCCCTGCTACTAAGCATGCAGAGGAGGCAGACTGGGTTACCATAATTGATTACCACAAAAATTGATACAGTACCTAACTAGGTGCATATACTTCAGTGCCCTGCACCTACTGCCACAACTCCTGAGCCTCTGCCAGGCATCACTGCTGCTGCTACATACAAATCCCTTGTTAAGGCAACAGCTCAAAGTACATTAATTCTGCCAACAGGACAGTGCCAGCAACTGCCTCCTCCTCTCTCCCTGTTGCCTCTTCAAGCCTGTTTCAATAGCACAGCTGAGTTTTAACCAACCGCTCACAAGGACTTTCCCACTCTTTCCCATTTCCAGCACTGTGCAGCACCACTCTGCCTTTCCTGCTAATTTTGCCACATATCCAACACTGCTTAGTTAAGTGAGCTAAACAAGCCAAACCAACAGAAAAATCAATTCAACATCAACAGTTTCCTGCAAACTGCATCACCTCTTAAGTAAGAATCCAGTGAGCACTAGAACTGAAGACAAAAACAGGCAGAACTCTCCAGCTTCCTCTGCAGGGCACAGGGTCTGTTCAGCTGTACTCTTGAACAGGACAGGGCTGCTGCCCTCTGTGCTGGCACCATTGCCCAGGTCCAGGCACCAACTTATCTTGAACACAAAGAGATGTGCTGTGCACTCTACAGCCTCTGAAACAGCTGCACCAGCACAACTGAGGGGGAGGCACAAACTGCTTGTCTGGGCACTGGTGCCAAAAGAAAAGTTCAGCTCTGTGACTACAACCAAGTTCAGCTGGAAAATTTCTCTACACTCTCAAAACTCCCAAGTACAGTTAAGAAGCATGTTCCTGTGGACACTGACTTAGTGATATGTGATAACACTGCAAAGATGGGGAGACAACTGGGCTGTAACTGGATCTAACTGCGTATTGCCAAAGATTTGTCTCGATCTGAAAGTTCAAATTTAGGCTGGGCTAGCCAACACATTTGTTAACCTTCACTTAAGAACAAGGTTTCCTGCCCTTACAAATGGAGGTTAACACTAGTTTTAGTTTTGTCAGTATCACAGGCTTAGGAAGACCTTGAGCTTGGCATAGTCCCTTTCTGCACTAGAAGGAACACAAACATACCTACTGAATGTACTGTACCAGCTAAGAACTGTATCTATTAAGAGATTAATTTTGATTACAAAATCACTAGTTAAATTCCCACACTATAAAACACCTACACTTCAGTAGCTCAGTTCCACTCAACAAGCACCTTCCTATGTTCAAAGGGCTCAAGACTTATCCACTTACCTAAGCATCTTTAACATCATTCAACCAATCCACAGCCACTGCCAACAAAACAAGCATTTTTGTATTTTAAACCGCATTTTCCTGGGACAGGAAATGCCATTGTCACGTGTAGGCTGGCCAGTCAAGCCTAGTGGTATAGAGTTGAGAGGAAGAAGAGAGCAATCTGAGTTAAGGCAAGCCACCCTTACCATCCTGAAAAGAACAAACACAGAAGGAGCGAGTTATTACTTCTCTTCACATCACATTCTCAAACTTGTCTAAACACATCTAGCCAATCTAACTACCTTTCCACAAGCCAGCACATCATACCATATGTGAAACCACAAAAGGTTTTAATATACATCTTTCCCTTGGATGGAGAAAGAACAGGGTAAATACAACTCTACAAAGACCAGGTTTGAACACTCCCCTACAACCAACAGTTTAGTCTCAATAGATCATATTTAATATCCTCAATCTGTGGAGCCATGAAATCCTCCCTTACAGTCTACAGAGTAAACACCGGGTAGAAAAGTCCAGGATTAGAAGATGAACTGAAACAGAGACAGCACCGTGCTCCTCTTCAAAGCTCACAAAAGCTTAACCTAGTCCTAATGCATTACAGATATAAGTCAACAACAGATTACACTAAAGAACAGCTCAGTTTGACAGTTGATTAATGAAACAGTGATATGTCTGTAACTCAGAGTACTTAGACCAAGACTCTAAGAATAATGTTCAGTCTTTCACAAGCCAACCTCTCCAAAGCACCAGACTGCATTTCAAGGATCTTCTCAAACAAGCAGGATTCCTCATAGCATCTGAAGGTTCTACAAGTATTTCATCACATTTGCCATCTAAATATTCACAGTAGACAGCATGTTCATTTTTCTATTGAAAAAATAAGCTTGAAAGCAGAACTCGCATTTCTTAATGATTCTACCACCAGTGTTTTATTTTGAAAGGGTTTTGTCTTTTAAATCTCAGAGACTAACACATGATGTTTTCAGTAGCTGTTCATTTCTACAGTACTATCAGCTCTAGAAGACACTCCATTTGCATCCTAATCCTCAAAAGCATTACTTACTGCATGTTTCTAAACAATTTCTGTACTAACAAGTCTGACATACTACCCCTTTGAAAGATGTCTTTTAAAAATTTTGTACTGCATTCCCTTCCTATCCTCATGACAAGCTTAAGATTTTGTTGCTTGAAAGATAAGCAAGAACCGCCTTGAGGGCAGTTTTAAGGCCATGTTTGGAATTACTCTGCTGTCATGAACAGAAACAGTTCCTTAGTATTAGTTCAGGATTACAAAGTGTTTAAGAAATTTAATTCTCTCAAAAAAGCAAGATGACTTCTTGCTTTAGGAAGTGATTTTGATCAAATCAAGAACTTTAACCTCATTTTCTACAGCAGTCATTTTCACTACTATTCTATGTTTAAGGACTGTATGAAAGGGGACAAAGCTTGTCTCCATGCCCAGGACTTCACATACTTGGAGTGACTGTTCCTTCCCTGAAATCAGTACTGTGATGATTTCCATATTAGTGGAAGGATTGACAGTTTATACTTTTTATTTCTCAGTTGTTTACAGTTCCTCAAGCAGATCACACCACACAGACCAAGGTAAATTAACAGGCACAAGTGAAAGCCTGAAGATCGTTTCTTTCAAGCAGAAGAGGGGAATAAAACAGCAGTGCAAGTTTGCAGGCAGTACTATCACACCACAGGGCTTAAAGAGACAGTTAAAATAACTGCACTTACTCTTCCACTCAGCAGAACCACCCTGTCTGAGAAGATAAGAGGTTAGAGCAACTTTTCCAACTATGCTCAACATACAAAAGGCAGTCCTAACAAGTCAGTAAAAGCAGCTGACACGTTTTCCAACTAGTTTCTGTAATTTTCAATCCAGGTTAAAAAAAAAAAAAGCCACCTTGTTATCCTGAAACCATTATACAACACATTGCTCAAAAGTCACCCCAAACATTTTACTGAGACCAATAAAAACTTGTAAATTCAGCCTGTTTATCTCTATGGTGAATGTGGGAAAATAAATGTATTATAATTTGACACTAACTGGAACCTGACTCTGATCTCACTGGAGCAACAACTGCACAAGAGCAAATTAAATTCTACTCTGAAGTATCAATTCACTGGAAATTACATTCTACATTCCATGTCTATGGCTTCTACAAACACCCTGTTAGTTCAAATCTCCAGCATTTTGGCTTCTACTCCAGACTTTTAAGAGAAATCCACCACGACTTGCAGTAGCATAAACCCCCCACCTTCCATGGGAAAATTACGCATATATAGGCCTGAAAGTGCAATCATCGTTTGCTCATCATCTGCACTAAAAATAAAGCTGGAAATTCATTTGACAATAAAAAAATACTACATGAGACATCTCCTCTCCTAGTAAAGTGTATCAGAATATCCTTCATACTGTACACAGGGTGTAGAGGCCTAATAGCCAAATTGTAAACAAATTCCTGTCCCAAAAGGCACTCTGTGCAGTCTCACACTTTTGACAGTTGTATTACCTATTCCCCCATGACAGAGGAGCAGGGCCATTCTTTTAAAGGAAGCAGGTCTTTCATTTCTGCAGAGGCCCAAATGGACTTCTCTTTCACTTTAGCTTTGATTTTCCCTTAGTCCTGCTCATGGGTTCATCCAGTGGGCATCACACAGGAATTCCAATATTCAGCTTACCTGCATTCACTCACGGGAACTTTTGCTGGACTGCCTGGGATGCCACGTGGCTCAGCAATGCCTTCTTTGGGTCAAACAGCCTACTTTTAGTTTTTCCATACTCAGAGATAAGCCAGCTACTAACCATTATAAAATGAGCACAGCTTTTTTTTTTTGGTCTGTTTTTAGTTAACAGAAGATACACACTTAGCTTCACAGATCACACTGAGCACAAAGATCTACTATTATCACACTAGAACGAGATATAAACTAGTCCTGTTATTTCAAAGAGTAATGACCCCATGGAACAGCTGGAATTCTCAGTGACACATTCCAGACAAACTAAACAGATAACTTTGGGATGTTATTAACATGCTTACATATTCTATGAAGACAGTTGGCTAAGTGATTTACCAGCTATGGCACTGTATTGGTTATGTACACTCCCTCCCAAATACCAAGGGGGACAGTAAAGCTCGTTGCTTTGCTGCAGAGGGAGAACTCCAGTTAAACACCAACAGGTAGTTCCTTGCCTGGGACTACCCCATATCCCACAACATCTTCCTGTAACTCATTTGTACACCTAGAGAACTGTGAGTGTTCCCTTCAAGTCTTAGGAGATACATTCAGTCAAATTAGAATTAGCAATGGAGGAGGAAAGACATATTTAAACTTCTCAGATTTCATTCTAGGTTTCTTAAGTGGGCAGTGGTTCAAATTCAGGGTTTAAATACCTCCCTCCAACCCCTGGAGTTGGAGGAAGGAACTTCAAATATTCCTCCAACTTTTGTGTTCAAAGTGTTTCAGAAAGCCTGGCAAGCACAGAACATCTTGGTCTCCTGGAAATGAACACTATGAAATGAAATAATAAATATATTATTTCAGAAGCAAAAACAAGCTAAAGGTCAGGCAAGTTAGCTACCAATGCTCTCAGAACATCAGTTGCTATTACGTATTAATTTGCTGTCAGAAATGTCTTGATTATAAACCTTGTCCTAATAGACATCACTTATTTATTATCAGTCATTTCTTTCAACCTAACTGAAACAGCAGGTATCAATCTGAGCGATGTTTTCACATATTCAAACTTGCTCATTTGCTTGTTCTGGTCTTTCAGACACAAATCTCAAGACCACAAATGTATTCATGTAAATCAACTCCCTACACAGCACTGAGACCTCAAAATCAGTTGCAGGATGAGATAATATTTTTCTTATCAAGAATAAGCTTTCAAGAACAAGGAAAGTTACTTCTATCTTTTCTTTAGGACACCTTCAAAAGTTCAGATTGCTGAAAATGTTTCAAAAAAGAAACCCAGTAATTCTCCAGCAGGAGTAAAGTCTTGAGAAGAACCATACAATGCTTATACCATATATAAGTATTTCTGAAAATGTTCAGTTGTTTACAAATGACAAACACAGCACATCTGCCTATGCAGAAGCTTAGAAAATATTTTTATGCCTTGTTCACCTTAGAGAGTTGAGGTTAAAGACAAAACCTAAAATGCTAATAATTGGTACAGAAAGCTAAAAAAGCCAATGCAAAGAGTTGGAAAAATGCACAAAAACCTGGCAGCTCACTGATCACATTGTAGGCACAGCAAGCAGCAAGTTAAAAAACAAAACAAAACACAGCAACAATTCAGCCTGATTTTAAAGTTTAAAACTTTCCACTCAAAGATTTCCATGAATATCAAATATTATCCCAGGGATGGGGCCTTTTCACAACTGCAGGGCAAGAACAAAAGCAACTTCAAACTCAGCTTATGTAAGGTGACATGTAAGTGAAATCTGGGAGTTTTTCTTATGAACGTCTTTGCAATAGAAACTTCCACAGACTTGTGATAAGATGTAAAACAGTGTACTAACAGGCACGAAGTTAAAACTAGGGTGGAGACCAACACCACCACAGCTCACTGCCAAAACAAGGACACAGAATTTAATTTACCTGCATTTGCATCTGCTTATTATACTTGGTTTAGAAGTTAGGCAAAACTTGAAAGTTGGAGAGAATGTGACATGGCCATCTGGAGATAAGTGCCATTCTATCACACAGGAGGAAAATCCCCGGCCCCTCTCCCCTCCAACACACCTGCTCTAAACCAGCATGAGGTATTGCCTCTATTACTATTAGTCAGCAATAGGACAAGGGGGCATGGGCTCAAGATCTGCGAGGGGAAATTTAAGTTGGCGATCAGAAAAAATTTCTTTCCAGAGAGAGTAATCAGGCATTGGAATGGCCTGCCCAGAAAGGTGGTGGATTCCCCATCCCTGGAGGTTTCTAAACTGAGATTGGACGTGGCACTGAGTGCCATGATCTAGTGAATGGACTGGAGCTGGACAAAGGGTTGGACTTGATGATCTCAGAGGTCTTTTCCAACCCCACCGATTCTATGATTCTATGACAAGACGAGAAAACAATCCCTCATCTATCACAGCATCTTGCTCCAGCCAGTGGTACTTTATTAGCACCGACAGTAAGCAAATATTAATCACTGATATTTAACCAAACCACAGGGGGACCACAGTTGGCACAGGGCATCTAAGAGGTGTGAGGAGTCCTGCAAGACCTGGCTCAAGCATTTCTGCCCATCCAACATGAACAAGAGCTGCTTGGCCTCCTAAACCAGGAGAGATCATCACATTTAAAGGAATGCCTTTATGATAGTTCAAGTAAATCTGTTTTGTGCCCAAACTATTTCAGAAATGTTTTTAAGTTGCAGGCAAGTGAACATGAAAAGGAAAGCACACAGCTCTCCTCAACCCCACTCCCTGCTTTCAAAATCATTTCAGTAGAAAAAACAAAGAGCTACTGCTATTATTTGAGGAGGTGCTGTAACACCATTAGTGACTTTAGGGTAAGCTGGAACATAACAGCTGTTAAGCAACACTTAGTAATGGTAAAGGAGGTGATACAGACCTCTCTTGTTACATTTCTCTTCCTGTAACCATTCCAACCTACCACCCTGCTTTATTTCACTATACAGAAAGCTCTTCTGCAAGCACAGATCACCACGGTTGTACATGCAGACCCTATCACCTAAGCTATTTAATGACTAAAGTACACAAGCAAAGTGTGCATATTTCCACCACTAATGACAGCTAATTAAAGGCCATTTATTACAAGTGTGCTGGTGCATTTATGACCCTGAGAAACTTATGCAATAACCTAATGCTTTGAGATTATTAAACAACATAGCAATGAAAACACAAGAGAACAACCAAAGAAAACTAAGCAGTGCTGGGAAGGAGATAAACCAGTACTTGAGCAGTAAAGCAGTAGCATACCCTCAATTTCGATTTCTAGCCTCTTTTAAATTATTAAAATTGCAATGCTGCCAAACACAATCAAACTTTTCCATGTGCTCTGGCACACTGCCTTTTCCTCCCTGTAAATCAAGACAGGTGAATTATCACTGTGCATCTCCCAGTTTACCGTGTGGTTAGATTTCGCAGTCTCTAGCTGGCTTGCAAATCAAGCAATTGAAACCAACAGTGGCACATGGCATCTGCTATATTTTGTGCCCAGTCCAATCGTTCGGCTTCCAAATTAAGTGAAAGTTACACAACAAATATGTTAAAATAGTTCAGCGTTCCAGTGCAGTGCTAAAACCCTCACATGATCCAACCCGGCTTTCCGAGTCGGTACAATCCTCACCAAGTCCAGCTGCCCCCTTCGCTCAGCGTACGGCAGACTTCTACGAGCTCTCAGCTGTTCTTGAGAAATAACCATGCTTTTTACAAAACAGACTGCGCAGGCTCCAGCACGTCCGAGGCTAAACAGCGACCCCAAGCCAGGACCCATCAGCACCGGAGGATAGACTACAAGGGAGAGCAGGGCTGACAACGGAGCGCAGCGGGTCCATGTGGGGCCGGGCGGGCTCCCTCCCGGCGCTGCCCGCTCGGCCCGCGGACGCGGCGCCCCTCGGGGCTGCCTGGCTGCGCTCCCGACCCTTGCCAGGGGAGCCCCCACGGCCCCGGGGCCCCTCCGGACCACCACCCCCCCCCCCCCACCGCGCCTCCCGGGGCTGAGGTGCACACGGGCCCGGCCACGCCGCAGCGGAGAATAAGGTCACCGGCAGCGGCCCCCGGGCCGCCCCCGCTCCGCAGCGCGGGAGGCCCCGGCCGCAGAGCGGGGAGAGCGGGCTGAGACCCGCCGAGGAGCGACCGCGGGCCGGGCAGAGGGGCCGCCGCCGCGGCTCCGCCGCCGCCCACCCCTCGAGAGCCGGCGGCCGCCCCCGCCTTTTTGAGGAGGTGGGAGACACGGGGGCCTCCCCCGGCACCCCGCGGTGCCGCCGCGCCCGCCCAGCGCCGCGCCCCGGGCGAGCCCCGGCGGGCACAGCCCCTTCGCCGCCACAGCCCCACGGAGGAGGCGCCGCTGCCACCGCCGCCACCGCTGAGGCCGTGTTACCTGCCGGGTCGGGCCGTCGGCGGGCAGGGCCCGCGCGCCGCGCCGCGGACCTCGCCGCCATCTTGTCCGGGTTTAAAATTAACTCCCCGTGACGTCAGAGCTCCGCCGCGAGACCTTTATCGCCCCGCCGGTGGCGCGCGCGGGGGGGGGGGGCGCCTCGGGGCGGGCCGGGCCGGGCCGGGACGGAGACCCCCGAACGCGGGGTGGAGTGGGGGGGGGGGGGGGGGAAGGGGGGGGCGGGGTAAGAGGACACACAGACACTAAGGGACACACAGATAGGGACAGAGACACTAAGACACACAGACACGAAGGGACACACAGATAGGGACAGACAGGCACAGACGGATACACAGACACTAAGGGACACACAGACTCTAAGGGACACACCCTCAGCCCGGCCCAGCTGCCTGCCCGGGCCCCGGGCTGAGGGCAGGGCTGCGGTGAGTGCCTCCCTCCCTCCCGGCCCCGCTCCGGCGCACGGGGCGCCTCGGGACCCACACGGAGTAACCCCTCGGCGGGGGTCGCGC
Organism: Pithys albifrons albifrons; assembly: GCF_047495875.1. Lineage (NCBI taxonomy): Eukaryota > Metazoa > Chordata > Aves > Passeriformes > Thamnophilidae > Pithys > Pithys albifrons. Next base: position 105,629,458 of record NC_092459.1, read on the forward strand.
TCTGCGCCGCACCCGGCACGGCTCGCTCCGTGCAGCCCGGCAGTCACTGATGTGCCGCTGCCCGCTCTGCATGGGCTCCCCTTGGCCGCCTCTGTGGCCAGAGAGCAGCCGGACAGAGCGCCCGCAGCTCCGGCAGCAGCACCGGCCCCTCCTCGCTGTGGCATCGCTGCGGTGCTGGGGACACGCAGGGGACGGCTCTGCACCAGAACAAGACACACAAGTTCCCAAGGGACCAAACATTCCTGCCGCTGCTGGGATTTGCAATTCTTGTTTCTCTAAACCCGAGCTGACCTTGCTGCATACTTTTCAGAGGCCAAATGTTAAAGCTCGCTGCCTTCACTGCACAAAGGTTTTAGTCTGTGAGGTTTCCTGTTGCTAAAGGTCGTGTAAACCTTCACAGGCAAATTGTTCAGTGTGATCTGCCCACTTGTTACAACAACACATTGTCTGATAAGTCATGATGTGAAGTGGGCAATAGCTTTGCAGAAACCCACCTCACAGTGGTAATGCTCTCTGTAGAAATCATTTTTGTTCAGGTCTTGAGCTGTGATAACTTACTTCATCCTGGACATCAAATCTAAAAAAGCAAACAGTTTAGTTCTGCCTAAACAGAGGTGGAGGAAAGCTCACAAGAGATCTTCAAAGTAAAAGCCACCCATCATGACACCTGGAAGTGCTTTCCAAGCCTTGATTTCCACCTTTTGCTACTGGTAGCACATAAGAGTTTTCCTAACGTTCGAGTCCATTACACTTTCTACTGTGCTTACACTGGGCAGTTCTTGTGTTAGAAAGTTTAATACCTAAAACGCATTAAAAAGACATTAAAATGTCTAAAAGGTGCTTTAATGACAGCAAGTGAGAACTGCAGAAGGATACAATGATCAAATTATTATCATACATTCAGTTCTGGTTCTGATGCTTGTATTAATAAAATATGCAATTCTGTAAAAGAACTTTATTATTCTAGATTTACATCAGCATAACTGGAAGCAGGATTCAGCCCCATTGTATAAAAGTGTTGGTTTGAACACTAGAAAAATAATTGCCATTGGTCTTTTGCAGTTTGATACCCTCTACTTATCTGGTGAAAATAAGTGTGCCATTGCCTGTCCTTCCAACCTCATCCCAAGTCAAGGAAAACCTTTCTTTCCATCAGAAAGAAGGCAGAACACATTGCATGCAGAGATATAGTCAATTAGCAAAGTAAAACACCTTGAAAGCTAGAAACACTGTTAGCTGACAGATTTAAGCTTCAGCAGCTCAATATAAAAACTAAAAAAAATGTGGGGAAAAACCCCACAACACTGAAGAAGTTTCCTAGTTCTGTTGTTAGTAAACAGCCTTGTTTCTGATCAAGTCTGGAAAAGTTTATGCAAAGAAGACTTTGAAATAGTGCATGTTCAGACAGATAGATTTCTACTTCATGCAACAGGATTTGCTGCTCCTGTAAAGTGGAGGTCAGAAAGCTCAACCTTAATTCAGTCCCCTTATGTTTGGAGGAAGGAAGCAGATATTTTCTGAGCTGAGGATTTTGCTAGCAACATGTCATCTCCTGGTTGCAAAGGTGCCCATCTCCACCACATTCCCTGGTACATGACGACACTTTCCTCTGAGCCAGGCAAGACATAGGACTGAAAGTGCTTCAGCTGCGGATTTGGCATGAAAGGAGCTTGGGAACAACTGTGTAAACCACAGGCAGGTTGTGGTGGGAAGGGATGGCCAGAGCAGAAGGACATGTCTAACCCACAAGTGCAGGAGGGGTCACTAATACTCTAGCCAACAAAGGCACAGTTTTGTACCACAGACAGCATCTTCTCCTGGGTTTGGCCATGCTGTTTTAAAAAACCCTGTCCCAAGCTTGTTCCAAACCCATTTTGGGCCAGTCAACACAACCAGTGTCACCTTGTGCCCAATGCAGAAGCTGTTCAGCCACTCTGCTTGGAGAGCTGTCCCCTTCTGCAGCTGGAGGGGAAACAGAGCCACCACAATGTCTCCTGGCATTCAGACATTACAGCGTGGCAGGGGACTGGCCAGTTCCTGACCATGCAGGCAGAGGCACCCACCAGACACTAGAAAAGGCCAGATGAGACTCAAGTGCTTTATGCCTTTCCATATAAAATACTTCTCTGTCCCTATTAGCTATCCTGTGCAATGCACTTGGATTTGTTTTAAGGTTACCTGTATGCTGATGAATCCTTAAGCCAAACACCCACCTGAAGTATGCTGAGCACCACTCATGGGCTTGGGAACAGACCCATGTCTCATCTTAAAGTGCTGAGGGTCCTGAGATGAGCTGCAGACATCTCCATTGGTAGTTCTGCACTTACCAACCTCTTTCTTCATTTGCTTCAGGCTGGAGAGTCCAAGCAAAGTGATTCTCAGTCTTCCTTCCAGACTACACAGGGCTGCAGGCAGTCAGGAGCTGAGGACAGACAACTGTGAGAAAAATGTGGCTCTTCTGGCAGCTCCCACTGTCCACAGCAATAAAGCACCTCCAACTCTCCAACTGCAGTCACTGGAGCCACCCAGGGCTTTCCAAGGAACAAGACTGAGAAGGCTAGGAGAAGTCAGCTCTGCAGTGATGAACCCTCCCACCAGATACCACCAAGGGAGCCGTGTCACTCAGACAAATCTAACCTCCCACTGGGAAATGCATCTGGATCTCACACTTGCTCCCAGAGGCAAACATGTGTCCTCCCAGTCTTGCTTTTCTCTGAACAACACTCAGGCTGTGACACTACAGCCCTACTACTTGTGGACTTCCCACCTCTTCCAACTGGAGCGCTCCTCCCCTCTGCACGTTGCCAGGAGGCGTTGGAGATTGTGCTGCTTTCCGAGCCCCTGCCCACTCTGCAGCTGTATCCTCCCGCTGCCTCACTCTTCCCATCACCCAACCCTGTGCCCTGCTCACATACAGAAACACACTGTTCAGTCCTGCCCAGGCAGGTCAGTGTTTGCCTCACCACCTCTGCGAAGATGTCAGCCCCATAAACACACAAGGCGCCTTCATTTGTCACACAGGTGATCTAAAAGTTGCCGTGTGTCACTAGAGAGTGCTCATCACAACCCCAAGCCTATATGTACCAGTGTGTTTGCATAACCTGGGGCTCACCTAGGCAAAACCAAGGTGAGATATGGAATGGATTCAAGCCTGGTTCTTCTGCAGATCACTCCAAGAAAGCAGAGAGGTGTTTGAGAGCAGAAAACAAGTTGGGAAGGAGAGGAAAAAAACTATTTACCAAATTTCCTGAACGTGAAGCTGTCTCACAAGCTGAGAGAAGATGCCTTTTCAGCTGGCTGCATGACACATGCTCGAGAGAGGAACCCCTCCCCTTCCACTAATTTATAGCGAGCCGAGTGGGAAACACTTCTAATTCTTCCCTGCTGATGACTCAGGAGCTTCTTCTCTGGAGGGGAAGGCTGAAATAATATTGAATTTTAGCTGTGAGAGCAGCTGAGAGCAAGTTGCTAGGCACCAGCTGCAAGAATTGCCCGCAGGTGCTCTCGCACGAGCGGTTGGGCGGGTTCATTGGGCTCTCCCGGTGCAGTCGGAGTGCCAACTACCTTTGAAACGGGCATAATCTGTTCTCAGCCTGAAGGAGCTATTGCACAATCTTCGCAGGATTAAGGATTTAAATCAAAGGACTGTGTCACAGCCGGGGAAAGGGCATTGGGCAGGCCCGGGAGCCACACTTGCCTGCATAGTACGGTTTAGGGGGGCTCTCTGGGGTGGTGGTAGCAGCCTGCCCCTGGAAGTGGCAGTCATGCAGGTGCAAATGGGAGCACGTGCAAATGTCTCCCCCACCCTGCCCTGTCTTCATCTTAACAGGGTGATTGAAATCTTCAAAGTTTTAAATGGCTGAGTGTTTTCTTGGGCTCCTGGAAATGAAGCTCTGTAGCCAGCTGAAGCTTTCATGTGCAAGCGTTTGCCCAAGCGGGCTCCAGTCAACTCAGTCTGTATACACACAGTGCGATTTCCATCTCTCTGTTATGCAAGAGCACAAGATGAGGCTGCTTTCAAAGGCTGGGCTTGATACTGGCTCCTGTGAAGTCTGCAGAGCTGCTTAGAGTGCCAGTATACCTGCAAACCCCAGGGCTTGCCCCACTGCAGAGGTGGCTCTGTCTATGTTTTTTCCAGCCTCATCTGGAAGACAGGTCTTACCTACCTGCCTGCCTACCTAATGTCTGCTCTGTCGCTCTAAAAATGAGAACCACCTCTTGGGCCTGGGTCCTTTGGGTGGCATTTCCCAGTGACTCCTTAGGCCACCAAGGCCACCACACAAAAGGAGCTTTCCCATACCCCCAGATTCCAGCTTCCAAACTTCAAGTCCTAGGAAAAGACGAACTGCTTTGGCTTGTCACTGTGATGTCCATCAAATGTCTTGCAGAGATAATCACACCAGGTCCTGAGGTCCTTCAGCCTCCTTCCAAGGCACAGAGCTTTGTCTGTTTTTCTGTTACAAACAGTGAGGCTCAAGGAAGGAGGAGTCCCCAGCAGTGGCCATGCAGTTGGTGACAGTGTTTCAGTCCCACACTACTAGTGCTTTTTCTGCATGGTGCAGGATGCAAAAATCAGGTTACCAGAGACAATTTGGGATGAAAAGTACTCCAACATCACAGAGACCTCAGTGACGGTTCAGAGCCTCACTAGGAAAAAAGCTATGTAGACATTTCATTCTTTAATGTAATACAGTAAGACCAATTTAGCTTAGTGTGCTGCAGGTATTTACTAGGAAACCACTCCTATCAGTACTGGCTGTAGGTTTTAGAAGAGAATGTTTGTCCTTGCAGCATAATTGATCTTTCATATTGCAGGCCAGCTCTTCCCATATGGGGCAAAGCATCACTATGTGATACTGGTTTGAGGGAAGCAGTGCAGCTTTACACCTGGGGAGGGCATTGGGCAAGGAGCCCTGTGCAGACAGACTTGGCTCCTTGTTGCATGTGGGGTTGAGTGTGATTGCCCTGGCATACAAAGGGTGCTAATTGCACAGCAGAGTTTATTTGCATCCTTTGCAGCTACATGACCGTCTTGCTGGGTGAGATTTACAGGCCCTCACAAGGAAGTAGGTGGTTTATTCCCAGGGTATCACATGCTTTCTCCCCGTGCAAGTCCAGACTAGCTGCATATAGATGAGTTGTGCTTAGAAGAGAGATTCTGCTGTGAATTCCCACAGCAGAATCCGACTTGCAGCTCTCGTCCTTTTCTGGAGGGCAAACCTCTCCAACACAGAGTCACACACACACCTTTGGGATGATGATCCGTGAACTGGAGAGCCAAGGGGTGGTCAGCAAAACCCACTCACCCTTCAACAGCCCCATCTGGCCTGTGCATAAGTCTGATGGAGAATGGAGATTGACTGTGGACTATCGTGGCTTGAATGAAGTTACCCCACCGCTGAGTGCCGCTGTGCCGGACATGCTGGAGCTCCAGTATGAGCTGGAGTCCAAGACAGCAAAGTGGTATGCCACTATTGACATTGCTAATGCGTTCTTCTCCATTCCTCTGGCACCAGAGTGCAGGCCACAGTTTGCTTTTACGTGGAGGGGCGTGCAGTACACCTGGAACCGACTACCCCAGGGGTGGAAACACAGTCCCACCATCTGTCATGGACTGATCCAGACTGCACTGGAGAAGGGTGAGGCTCCAGAACACCTGCAATACATTGATGACATCATTGTGGGGGGGGGACACAGCAGAAGAGATTTTTCAGAAAGGAGAGAAAATCATCCAGATCCTTTTGGGAGCTGCCTTTGCCATCAGACGGAGTAAGGTTAAGGGACCAGCCCAAGAGATCCAGTTCCTGGGAGTGAAGTGGCAGGATGGACGCCGTCAGATTCCAACAGAAGTCATCAATAAGATCACAGCAATGTCTCCACCTACCAGCAAAAAGGAAACACAAGCCTTCCTGGGTGCCATAGGGTTCTGGAGGATGCATATCCCAGCATACAGTCAGATCGTAAGCCCTCTCTACTTGGTAACCCGTAAGAAGAATGATTTCCACTGGGGCCCTGAGCAGCAACAAGCCTTTGACCAGATCAAGCATGAGATTGCTCAGGCTGTAGCCCTTGGACCAGTCAGGACAGGACCAGACATACAGAACATGCTCTACTCCGCCGCCGGAAATAATGGCCTGTCTTGGAGCCTTTGGCAGAAGGTGCCAGGTGAGACTCGAGGCCGACCACTTGGATTCTGGAGCCGAGGCTACAGAGGATCTGAAGCCAACTATACCCCCACAGAGAAAGAGATCCTAGCCGCCTATGAAGGAGTTCAAGCTGCCTCAGAGGTGATTGGCACAGAAGCACAGCTGTTTCTGGCACCTCAACTACCAGTGCTGAAGTGGATGTTGTCAGGACAGGCTGCGTCTACACATCACACCACTGATGCTACCTGGAGCAAGTGGATTGCCCTGATTACGCAGCGCGCCCGTGTAGGAAAATCAAATCACCCTGGGATCCTGGAAATCATCACGAACTGGCCTGAAGGTGAAAATTTTGGTCTAGCAGATGAAGAGGAAGAGCAGGTGACACGTGCGGAAGAAGCTCCACCATACAATCAATTGCCAGAAGAAGAAATATGCTACGCCCTCTTCACCGATGGCTCCTGTCGCATTGTAGGGACTAATCGCAAATGGAAAGCAGCTGTATGGAGTCCCACCCGACAAGTTGCAGAAGCTACCGAAGGAGAAGGTGGGTCGAGTCAGTTTGCAGAGCTTAAAGCCGTGCAGTTGGCCCTGGACATTGCTGAACGAGAGAAATGGCCAAAGCTTTACCTCTACACCGACTCATGGATGGTGGCCAATGCTCTCTGGGGATGGTTAGACCGATGGAAGAAAACCAATTGGAAATGCAGAGGGAAACCCATCTGGGCTGCCGATATATGGCAAGATATTGCCACCCGAGTAGAGAAGCTGATTGTGAGAGTCCGCCACGTAGACGCACACGTGCCCAAAAATGGAGCCAATGAGGAACATCTCAACAACCAACAGGCAGACCGAGCTGCGCAAGTGAAAGTATCACAGACAGATCTGGACTGGCAGCACAAGGGAGAGCTGTTCTTGGCTCGATGGGCCCATGATGCCTCGGGCCATCAGGGCAGAGATGCCACTTATAAATGGGCACGAGACCGAGGGGTGGATTTAACCATGGACATTATCTCTCAGCTTATCCATGACTGCGAGACATGTGCTGCCATTAAGCAGGCTAAGAGAGTGAAGCCCCTGTGGTATGGTGGACGCTGGGATAAGTATAAGTACGGGGAGGCCTGGCAGGTTGACTACATCACACTGCCACAGACCCGCCAAGGCAAGCGCTATGTGCTCACCATGGTGGAAGCAACCACAGGGTGGCTGGAGACACACCCAGTGCCTCACGCCACTGCTCGGAACACCATCCCAGGCCTGGAAAAACAAGTGCTGTGGCGACATGGCACCCCAGAACGAATTGAGTCAGATAATGGAACTCATTTCAAAAACAGCTTAGTTGCTACATGGGCGAGAGAACATGGCATTGAGTGGGTGTATCATATCCCCTACCATGCACCAGCTGCCGGGAAAGTTGAGCGGTGTAATGGACTGTTGAAAACCACTTTGAAGGCGTTGGGTGGAGGGACTTTCAAACACTGGGATCAACACTTAGCAAAGGCTACATGGCTAGTCAACACTAGAGGCTCTGTCAATTGAGCCGGTTCTGCCCAATCAGAACCCCTTCACACTGTAGATGGAGACAAAGTCCCTGTAATACACCTGAGAGGTATGCTAGGGAAAACAGTCTGGATCAACCCTGCCTCAGGCAAAGGCAAACCCATTCATGGGGTTGTCTTTGCTCAAGGATCTGGTTCCACCTGGTGGGTGATGCAGGAAGATGGAGAGACACAATGTGTACCTCAAGGGGAACTTATCTCTGGGTAAACGACTCATATTACTGTATTTGTAAACACTTAATTATTTGAAAGAAAATTTAAGTTTAATGTAGAGTATCGGCATGGAAGAGAATTTAGGGGTGGATAATGTTGTAGTTTGGGATTATTATGTAAATTCTCTCCCCTGCCACTTAACTGCCCAGGCCAGCGGTTAACAAAAGAAGCAGTTAACTGTTGATTGCTGGGGTGGGGGCAGGTTTGTCTCTTTTGGGTTTTTTTTTGGATATTCTCCCCAGTCTTGGCTCGGCGGAACGGGGGAGTGGGGGCTCCAAGGAGGCAGGCTGCCCTGCTGGTTACTGCTGGGGTTTTCCTGGCTGTCTTGGTGCTGCCTACCTCGGACTACTTTTCGTGCCGCGCTGCTGCTGCTGCCTGCCTTGGATTTGCCGCTGGTTGCTCTTACCTTTCTGCTTCTTGGACGGGGAACACAGGGGGAAGAGACTGAGTCCATCTGAAAGCTCACTGCTCGTCTGTCTCGCTGGAGAGGGACTGAAACTCACTCTGCAGCCAGCCGGGCTGTGACATGAACACTTAAGTATAACCTTTTTCTCCCGGAGGAAAACCTGCTGGGTTTTGTTGTTGTTTTGGGTTTTTTTTTCTTTCTCTTGTGGTGTTGGGGGAGTGGGTTGCACTAGTCTGTTTACATATATATATATATATATATATATATATATATATATATATATCAGTATCCTTCTTGTATTAAAATTCCTTTTCTTAAATTTGATAAAGAGTGGTGTGATTATCGTGGAGGAGGCCTCTCCCCTGCTTGTGGGTAAAACATTTTGGTTTTTTCCCCTCAAACCAAGACACCAGGCCTGGATCTGAGTTGTGATCCTTAACACACCAATGAAACTGTATCCAGTCCAGGATATTGAAGCAAAGATGGGTATGAGTCTAGACATGAAGGGCAAGACCAGTTCTGTGATTTGAAAGTTCAGTCTGGCCTCTAGGCCAAGCTAAGGACACAGAGTAGAATGTACCATTTAATCTGGCTGGAATAATGTGTGAACTTAATTAGATTTAATCTAGTCTCAATAAAATCTGCAACATGTTGTTTAAAAGCTGTGTTTAGTCTAATACATTCTCCAGGCCTTTTTGTATGTATCTGAGCAGGGAACTTGCAGCATAGCTGTGGGCAAGCATGATTAAATGAAGTCAAGCTTTAGCAGCACCCAGAGAATGGGTCTGAGATCAGCATCCCGTCATCTCTGGATTTGTGTCAGTCTGGTTCAGAGGCTCTCTTGCCCCAAAACCTCTCTGTGTGACAGAGAAGAGCAGGGGAAATGCAGGGGAACATGGGGAAGGCATGGTCATGGAGGCTGGTACCTGCTGGCCCCAGCCCTGCTGACAGGCTTGCTCGGGAGGTAGCAGGGATTGTGTTGATGTGCCCCCATGTTCGTTTCAGTGCCCTCAGGAACTGCAGAGGGCTGTGCTGCTCAGCTGGCTCCAGGGAAGTTCAGCAACTGAACATGTCCCTGTGCTGAGCTGAGAAATGCACTCCAATGGGCCAGGCAAGTATAGCGGAATAAAGGCAGTCACTCCAAAGTCACTGAGGTGGAGTGGACATGTCCTTTGGAAAAAGACACGGTGCCAGGTTGCTGCTGGGACTGCTCATTGAGAACATGTCTGGGTCCTCCAGGAAGACTGTACAATGGATTCGGGTGCTGCCTTGTACAGTCACTCCGTGTCAGTTTGCTCTGTGCACTCAGTCAGCCACAAAAAGCAGTTACTGCACTTGCTATGATCACATTTAGGTAGTTTGACAAAAGAAGGCTCCAGGAGCTCATCACATAGAAAAACATAAAATGATTAAGAAGTATTAATGAGGGGGATATCACCTGTTTTGTTCATCGCAAGTAATGTTAACTTGCAAAAAAGAGAGAAATAATAAGAGAAGGAGATGGGGATGGCAAGCCTGACTGTGGCCGAAGGCTCGAGGGTTAGCTGCCCAAATCAGAGGCAAATTCATCTGAGATCCAGGAATGAAGATACAATCATTTGACCTCAGATTAAACAGTGGATGAGTGCAACAAAGGCTGGCTTAAAACATTTGGAAAGGTGTTAAGGAAAATCAAGTAGGATTAAATAACAAAATAGCTGCATTAAAGTAGAATGCCTCCCTGGATCAGAGGGAGGGCCAAAGGGGCACCAAAGAGCCTGTTGGCAGGGACAGGCAAGCATACTCTGTGCCATGGCCCTGCACCCCCTGGGGGTTGAGTCACTGACTGTACGAAAAGAGCAGGGCAGCTTGTTGTCTGGGGCAGGTGAGATGTGTGTGTGCGAGGGATTTGTCAGAGCCACTTTCCCACCATAGCCCCACCAGTTCCATTCAGGGCTCTCTGGGGATGGCACAAGGGCAGCTCGGGGTCCTCGTTGTCCCAGAGCAGCCTCAGAGTTGCCATGGATGGAGCAGAAGGCACTTTTTGAGCAGCGTTTGGGAAGGAGAGGAGCACTAGGCCAGCCATGGGCTGTCATGCCAGATAAGAAACGTTTGGCAGGTGCACAAGACACTTCACATCATCCCAGCTCCCCAGTGCTTCCCCACCACTGCTGACCTCTGCCTGCTGGGCCAATTCTTGGCCCAGCCCTGCTTATGGTACCCTGACCTCTGTGCAGGGAGATGCAGAGCAAAACTGAGAACCTCAATGCATCTTTTCTCTACTGCCACTGTACTGATGCCCTGCTCTGCCAGCACAGCATTGAGGGGGGGCAAAACACAAGTGAGGGATAACTCAAGCTTCCTCAGTGCTGTTGTGTCATTCCCCAGTATTTCTATTTTGGAGCTGAGAACAAAAGGAACCTGCCCTGCCTCACACTAGTTTGTTGCTCTTACTGAGCTGCTCTCCCTCACCCTCAGGGGAGCACAGCTGCCTGCCAAACCCCCTTATTAGGAAGAAATTATCTAGCAGAAGTAGGCTAGCTAGCTATGAATGCATGCTCAAGGACAGGAACCCTGGGGCAGTGAGGCTCAGGCTCAGAGTGCAGTGTGGCTGCTTCTCAGCTTTGCTTTTTGAGCTTTCCCTGCAAGTCTGGTTTCTTTTCCTGGATTTGGCCTGTATTTCCTAGGACAAATAATCCAGCTCCCTCAAGTGATTGCTTACTTGCAGCCAACACAGATCATCATTAACCATTCCCACAGGTTCCCTGATGTCCTCCAGGTTCCCATTTGGCTACTTTGTTTCGCAGCACCTTTGAAATCATTAATACAGTGCTATTAAATGGGTGTCAGTCCCAGAGAGGCAGCACAACCCAAAATCAGTGCCCAGGGACTCTGGCACTGTCCCAACCCCTATATGCTGGTAGGCATTGCACGTGGGTCCATGGTTCTGCCCCAGGGTTTGCTTCACTGCAGGTTTATGAAGTGCAGAGAGCAGTCATGGGCTGGAGGACACAGAGCTGCACTGGGTGGATGTTGGGTTTCCACCTTGCCCAGACCTGGTGGAGAACCAGCAGCCCCGTGACAGGCACAGTCCCCTGCTCATGCACTTCCAGCCACAACATCCTGCAGATAAAACACCAGCCTTTCCTCACAGTGGCCAAAGCCACAGGCCACTAGCTTTACAAAAAGGTTGTGCCCTTGAGAGACTAATGCCTCTGTCACCGAAAAGTACCTTGCAATGAGGGATTCCAAGGCTGGGAAGGGTCTGAGCATAGAACTGCCCAAAAGCATATTACTGCTTTTCCTTTTTCTTCTTCTTCGGTGGACAGTGATCCCACAAAGCACAGCCTGTTTTTCAGGCAGCCCCACCACCAGCTGCAGTGCCTGGCAGGCGCAGTGACCCCAAGTGATTATTTAGCAGCAGGTTGTATAACAGAGTTGGGGCAGACATTACATTTCTGTCTCTGACCTCAGCCCTGGGAAATCTCCCACCCATAAAACTTCCAGTCTAATCTTTCAGACCTCAGAAGAGCAGCCTTGGACATCTGACACCATCCTTCAGAGAGGAGTGACTGGTTGGGACCAAGTAGCTCTGGGCAGGAATGGGCTGCCCAGCAATCTTAGCCCCACAGAAAGAAGGAGGAAGCCTAATGCCCCACAAGGGCTCAGGTTTGGAGCTCAGACCCTGCTGAAATGCCCAAAATGACCCTGCAAAATCCCCCTGTTCCCTGATATCCATCTAAATGAAGCACAACACTCACCTCTCCATGTTAGAGTGAGCTGTGCCAGCAAGGTGACGATGGGCTTGGGCAGGGCAAGCTGGCTCCAACAGCTCCCCTGGGTTCCAGCCCCACTATTCTGGAATCTACGTGCAGCTGAACCCCATGGATCTACTCCAGAAGGGGTGGGCAGTGCCCAGAAGGCAATGGAGAGATGCCTGCTGCTCTGAAGAGCCCCACATAGTCCAGGACTCAGGACACATCAACCTTTGCTGGTGATGTCCCTAGACTGTGTTGCTCCCAGGAAGATGCTCCTTCATGTGGCTGAGGAGACGGTTCAGGGCAGCGGCCTGTAGCCCTCAGTGGTCAGAAGGATGCTGTGGTGTTGCAAAGTGACAGGCATGGGCAGGCCTTGCTCATCACTGCTGGGCACCTGCCAGCTGGCTCAGACCCTTCTCATTCAGAAATCCATCAAAACCAGGTTCTCCTGAAGCCTCATTTGAGCAGACACAAGGAGTTTGTTTCTGAGGTTGACTTCAGCATGTCCTGGCTCTAAACATTCCCTTTCAGCAGAACTTGGTGGGTATGAACAGCCCCTCCAGGATGAGCATGGATCTGCTGGAAGCTGGACAGGACCATCAGGGCCACCAGGCTGAAGTCAGGGATCATTGCCTACAGGGAGAGATGGAGGCAGCTGGGTTGGTTGGCTGTGGAGAGGCAAGTGAGCTGATTCAGCAGAAGTCTACAGTGACTTGGAGGGCAGCTATAGTGAGGATGGAGCCAGAATCTTTCCAGTTGTTAAACAATGAAAGAGTCTGGCCATCTCAGACAGGGTGTTGGGAAAAACTGCTTCCCTGGAAAAGTGGTGCAGCCCTGGGACATGCACCCAGAGAGGAGGGGTTTCCATCCTTTCAAGTTTTTCAGCCTTAGCTGCTCTGACCCAGCTTTGACAACCATCCTGCTCCAAAGTCTAGCTGAATCTGAGACCTCCACAGGGCGCTTTTTACCAGGACTTCCATTGGGTGGTAAATCTACACCAAACTGAGCTGAAATCAGCCTCTTGCTTTGAGCCACACATTTCAACTTACATAAAACACTGCTCTTGTACAACTTACAAAGATGTACCTGCTCGGGGATGCAGCAGTCCACACAGGATTTCACAGCAGCCTTAGGAGCACACAGTTTACCAACAGCCACAGCAAAAATAGGTCCAAAGGGCTAGATCAGAAAATCCAGTTTTTAAAATCTGTGACTCTTTCCACAGCTGGGGAGCCGGGGAGCCAGCTGCTGCACTGTAAGTCTGTACTAGTCCCCACTAACCAGGGCACTAAAGAAGTGTGATGCTCTCTGAAGAACAGGGTGCTGTGTTACTGAGCCGGAGGTCTGTGTGGCCAGCACTGCGAGATGAAGTGCAGTAAGGCACAGGGATGTTCCTGCAGTGCCCAGTGAGCAGTGCAGAGGGTTGCTGAGTACATAAGCTGCCACCACACCTGATCCCGCTGCAGCCTCCAGCGGCAACCAGCTATCAGAGCTCACCTGAAACCATGTCTTACCAATTTCTTTGGCAGGGAAGAAAAGAATATGTGTATTTTTAATAGGTTACATAAACAGTTAGCTTCAAAGCTGCCGTATAAACAGGTGACACAAGATGTCTGTGCTTTCACTGAGAGGTGAGCCGGGTCCTTAATGCAGAAAAGATTTTTGCTTTTTCAAAGGCAAAATGCCCTGGAGACCAACCTCATCTGGAGGCACCAGCTTCCACTTGCTAGGAATATTTTGATTTTTCAAAGCTAGTCTACTTCATTTACAGGCAATGGGGAATTGGATTAGAGCTGGTCCTTAGATCTTAAAAGCCTTCTGTGCATGCCTGTGCTTTGCAGCACAAAGGCTTGGGCTGTACCCTGGTGTACTGCTGGGGGCTGCTCAGCCTTCCTGGGCTGGTCTCTGGTTGGATCAGCTTCTGAAAGAGCCACACTAAGCAAGGTCACAGTTTGAGTACAATATCTCTACAGGAATGCACTTGCTGTGGCTGAAGCTGCCATGGCTATGCCTGGGCTCTCTGCAGGCGAATGAGCCAGAGCCACAGCACCCAGTGCTGGCTGCTGGCAGGGCCAGCCCTGCCTGGCCCTCACCCCCTCTCATGTGATGCAAGAGGTGCCTTTGCACTTTGCCTCAGTAGCAAACCCGAGTTGGCAGCAAACCTGCCCAGGAAGCAGCTTAGGGCAACACTGCAGCGCAGGAGTACAGGGTGAGGGGCCAGAACTTGCTCACTATGGCACCAGCTCTGGGCAAAGGGTCTGCCCAAGGAGCATGTCCGGGTGCAAGTGCTCTCTTATCACACATTCACGTGGCTGTGTTTACCAGGCTGCTCCTTCAGCTGTCTGTGAGCTGGAGTTTCTACCCTGCTCAAAGGGCAGGAGCTCACAGTTGCTTTTTGCCATCTGATCACACTGATCCAGCAGCGCTGTAACACTGAAGGACAACCTGCCACACTGCATGGAAGGGGTGTTCTCCAGGTCACAAGTATCTCAGGTGTCCTGGCGTGGAACAGGCTGAGACCTCGGGCCTCACCCAGACCAGCGGGACATTATATTCACTGCCTGACACAGCTGTGGGAATGCCAGCAGATGCCCTGCACTTTCAGTTTACTCATGTCCCCAGCAGGACAGCAGGGACAGCACAGTGAGGGACACAGACCACTCAGCAGCTTGTGCAAAACACATGGAGTGAGAGGCTCTCACAGATGAGAGACAGAGGGCTACAAGAAATGCCAGACCAAGGTTGGTTCTTCTTTTCCCCCAAGAGTTACAAAATCCATGGCTAAGTTTAAATACCAAAAAGACTGTGACGTCTGGTTCTAGGCTGACCCTAGGAAAACACGTGCCCAGCCTTAAAAAAAGGGAGCACAAACATAGGGAAAACCCAAAAGGAACAAATCCAGAAATAAAGCCGAGCAGAAACAAGCCCAGATGAAGCCAGGAAGGGAGGGCAAAGGAGCAGCTTTCCAACAGGCACTTCCACAGCTGTTGTACCACTGTGGCACCATTCCTGTTCCGAAACCCTGTTTAAAGCCAATTTTTGTTACGCATAACGAGGACAGAAAAAAGGCAGAAAATTCCCCAAATTACCAACATAGTTAATGTGGTATCAAAACAACTCCTTTGTTTTGGGTATGAGCGATCTGTCCCCAATTTTGAAGCTGGCCCTATTCCCTTCCAGGAATGAAGATAACACTTGGGAGTCCAGAGAACAACCAGAACTTGACAGCACATGGCTGGCAGGATCAAGCCTTTGCCAGGCTTTGCTTTGGCCTAAGGCAGTCTCCACCTGTGTGTTAATGCTTCTCCTTTGCCTGCGTCTGCCTTCTGCAGCCTATCATTACCTGAAAATTTACCTACAGCCTCTTCCGGCTATCCCAGCCTCCCTTGTTTTGCCAATGCGTCAGTGGCAGAAAAGACCCTGAACCTCCCCCTCGTCAGTCTCAGCATCCTTCCAGCCAAGCTCTCAACTTCTGCTTTGTGTGTGGTGAGTGGGGGTTGCCTGTCCCTCATGACTCTCTGAAAACAGGCTGGTCCTTGAAAAAAGCCACCAGAGAGCTCATCAGGCTGGCAGAGCTTGCTACTCTCTGCATGGGGGTGAGCTCCAGACAGAGCCCACAGGGCATGGCTCAGGAGGGGCACCATCCAACAGCCAGGCAGGAGCCAGAGAGGTAGACACTGCGCCACCTCTGCCATTACCTCACCGGTGCCTTCCACCCTGAGAACTGGGACAAGCAGTGCCCGGAGGAAAATCAGGAGGAAAGGAAACGGAACAGTCTCACCCCCTCCAGGTAAACGTGCAGGCTCCCTGCATCCCTTCCGTGAGCCCTTTGAGGCACATGTCTTCACCCACGGGGGACCCTCATCTTTTCTGAGCTCCACTTGGGCCACTATGGCAGATTGTCATGCCTCACACTACCTCACTGCATTTATTTAACTAATACTCCTCAGGGCTCCTGGGCCATTTTAGGCATTGTTCATCTGTCCCCAGTAGAAGCAATCACACTTGTCTTGCACGATCTGTTCTTCCTAAGCCAGGCCTGCCATTTATCCATTATTGAAGTATCAAAGGCATTTGCACATGTTTAGAAGCACATCAGCTCAAGGAAGAGGGATGGAATCACCTCTTGCCTGGTAGATTAAATTGCTTATACAAGTGGAATCAAATCCAGGCTTCTGGTTATCCGGTGGGGCTCTTTTGCAATGCCGCTCCTAGGAAAAGGGTTGCAGAGATTATCTTAGCTCACACCCCAGAGCTGGCAAGGCTGCAGGAGAGATTCAGACATGGAGTTTTCCAGCTTTGATACTTCTGGGTAAGGCAAAGAAGATTCCCAAGGCGAGGGTGAGTTTCTGCAGAAACAACTTTACACACTGCCCTCTCCGAGGCATAGCTGTGTTCAGCAACCTATGTGCTTGCTGCCCTTGGCTGTGCCCTACACAGTCTTCTCTCCTCACTTACGTTTCAGCAAATTCTCTGTGAGCTAGAGTGGTCTTTCTGGTTAATAAAGAGTCCCAACTCAAGCACCTAGGAGTCCTTCTGCATGTCTGGATTTGCAAGTCCTTGCTGGTAATACAGTGCAGATGCTGCAAAACAGCATCACATGAACTCAAACAGCCCACGAGCACAAACCAAAAGCAGTGTCAAATCTACTTAAGGGAGTTTGTGTAAGATTTCACTGTCCCCAGTTCAGCTGCCTTGGGCTACAGAAGTCAACACACGCAGTTTCTGGCGCTAAACTCAGATCCAAGTGACCTCAATTTCTTGCTGCCACCTGCTGTCCCCTGCCAGCAGGGCAACCCTGCCCTGTGCCACCACCCCCCTTAGAGCCCCCAGCGAGGATGCAGGGGAGGAAACAGCAGGACTCACTGTTCCCACTCCCAGCCCTGCCCCCTGTAAAGCACTAGACAGACCTAAAGCCTGGATACTAACAGAGAAACAAAAGTAGTGGCTTCTGTGTCCCACTTCTCCTGGTTACAAGCTCCAAAAGTACAGTTGCACCTGATTTCCTGCCTGCAGGGTGGAAGCCGCTGACACCGCTGCCACAAGCTGGGGTCATTTGCTCCCACTGGCAAACCCAGAGGTTGCTTCATGGTTCTTCCACCCACAGCCCAAGAGGGGCTCGAGTACAAACCAAGAAATATCCCAGGGTGCAACAAGTGCAGTAAATATCTCCAAGGACAAAGTGGAAAAGGCCATGTAAGTCCCAGTGCGCTGCAACATGAGCCAAGGTGAGATTGGCACAAAAGCAGCAGGAGCCAAAAGAAGCATTTTATTTGCAATTTCGTGAGCAACAGAGGTTGAGGAGATGCAGCATGTGCACTCTTGGGAAGAGATGAAAACCACAAGACCAGTTTGAGCAATGCAGACAGCAACTTTATTACTAGGCTAAAGTTGTCCTTCTGATTTCCAAGAGTACTAAAATGACACTTGCTCATACTTGCTTTGCAACTTTTTCCAGAAGAATACCTAGTTTTTGACATCACCAGTAGGGTACTCAGTGACAGTCAAAGTTAAACTCAATTTGGTGTTATAAGGGGATTTGCCCTTGAGCATAGCACCCCACTCCCACACAGGGCTAAAGGGGCCTGTATTTGACTTCACCTTCTTCAGTATGGAATTGTGCCCACAAAGGGCTTTAATGCAGTTTCACCAGTCCACTTTATAGGAGTGCTTTCATGTAATTCAGATTAACCCCATGCTACCCCCTGTGAAGAAAAGGTCCTGTTTTACACCAGTCTAAGTTGTGGCTAGCCAGCCTTGGCCAGCTGCAGAGCAGTGGAAGATCATGCTGCAGGCAGACAGGGAAGACAAACATACTCAATTCATTTGCCAGGCCTCAGAGGATGCTGGAGACAGTATCCAGATATGTACACAGGTGGATGCTTACCAAGGACTGATCCTTGCAGGCTGACGTCATTGTTCAAGGTTTGCCTGACAATCTCCAGGTCAGGCTGTCTTCATTTCCGTGAATTCCATCCCAAGACCAGTCATTGCCAAAAGCTCAATCCTGTGCCAAGCACTTGTGGACAGAATGCCCTCCTTGCTCTATCAGTATCCTTGCATATCCCTCACTGCCATGTGAACATACGAGCAAGATGACAGTGTCAGCCACTGACCTTGCAGCAAGTGACACTCAGCCCTGGGGAACACTGGCCCACTTTTCGTGCTAGCCAGGACAGGCCCGCAGGGGAGCTTCCTCCCTGCTAACTCAGCCCATCACAGGGAGATGGAAGGCAAGAGCTGCAGACATAGAGGAAATCATAATTAAACTAAAATAAAAACCTATGCCTGCTACTTTGAGATAGTAAACTTCTGCTTCAATTGACAGGAAAGTTGAGTGGGGGCCAGGAAGCATTTCAGATGATCAGGTGTTGGGACCAGAGATTCAAATCAGGTAAAATCCTGCAGAAGCCTGACAACAGCAGAGCTGCAGGTGGCTTGGTCCTGAAGAGGCCTCCATTCAAGACCCTGCCCATTGCTCCATGGCAGCCTTCTGTATTTCAGATAAACAGGACAGCTCAGGGTTTTATCACCTGGGCTGTGCCTGGCACAAAGGGAATTTAGGACTACACACTCTCCAACGCCATTTTTTCATCCTCTTTATTAAATACTATATCTTTTATCTATAGACAGAACCATAGGCCCTGAAAGGAACCAGGAGAGGAAGGAGCAGCAGAAGCCTGTTCTGAAAGGTCTGTAGAGATGTAGGCGATCAATGTCTTTGTGACAACAGCTGCCCTATACTTCATTGTTCCCACCTCCTCACTTGCACCAGATTCCTGGCAGGAACTAGTCCCTCCTGGACCCCGAAGCCCAGCAGGCAAAACCCCTGCACAGGCAGGTTATTCACATGCTCTGGGCTCCACACAACGCAACAACCAGTCCAGTAACATTCCCCTTCAAAGTGCGGATTTGTGGGAGGACCAAGACAGGCAGACTGGCTGTGCCTGTGAGGACCAATGCAATCCCCAAGGTCAAGCAAACTGCATGGGCATTCTCCAGGGGTAAGCTGCTCCATTTCACTACTAAACCAGAAAGAACTGGCAAAAGAGGAAAGTCAAAGATCTCGGGCCTCATGTATTCATCATGTGCAAGCCAAGTGACCTTGTACCAGGCCCAACACTATCTAAATAGCATCAATAAAATCCATTTTACAAAAATCAATCTACCAGACGTGTGTGTAAAAACTCAACCAGCCTGGCTCTGAAAGCTTTGCTGCTTTACAGGCCAGCAGCACAGACATTTGTGTTTGCTCTGTGCTGCTCCCACAACCAGGAGCCAAGGGTGTGCTCATGTTTCCTTTGCTCCTTTGGTCTGCTCACCTGTAACAGAGCAGATAAGAACAGTATCTCCCAGGTGAACACAGCATCAGCCTCTCCACCTCCCCTTTCTTCAGATGTCAGCAGTGAAACGGTCTGTACTTGGAAAGGACACAAAGCAAAAGGCAGTGGTTATCAGCTTGGCCTCTGTGTTGCACAGACTTAGGTACAAAGCTGATTCAGGGTTACTGACAGGGTGTTTTCCAGAAGGTAAACAGACTCCTGGCCAAGCTGCAGGACAAGTGTGGACAAGTTTATGAGCTACCAGAGAAACTAGGAGCACTGGGATCTTTCGTGTCAGGGCAGATTCTCACCCTCCCTGGCTCAGGAGCCAACTGCACGGCTGGCAGGCCTAAGCACAAACCACCTACCCAACTCAAAGCAGGCACTTGGTGGATGAGACTGTTGGGAACACTGATCTCCGTGGTCTTTAGTGGGAACCAGGCCAATATAAGGTACAGGCGGTCACACAGTGACTGGGGAAATAGGGAATATCAGCATTTAAAGAGGACTAAAAGATAGAAGCAGTTTAAGTGCTTGCAAAATGGCTTAAGAGCAGCTTCACATGGAAAGTGACTGCTCCTTAAGCAGTTTAAAGACTAGCCTCTCTCAAACATTGGTCACCTATGAGCAGCTTAGTGGAGGTATGTCTCCTGCCAAGGCTGCCAGGATGGCAGCACGCCACAGGAAAGAAACAAGTGTCCCCTTGGAACAGAAAGCCTCACCCCCCCACACATACCGCAGATGAGCACATGCCATCACAGACTCTGAGCTGTGCTGTCCTCCCTATGAAAGGAGGTTTATCCTTGGCCGGATGCTCTCCAGAAAGGTCCACAGAGTTCCTGGAAAGCTGTGACTGCTTTCAGCAATAAGAAAATCGAGGTGGTGCTGGCAGTCCCAGAGCAGGAGCTACAGCTCTTTCTTTCCTGCCAGTCTCAAAGAGCAAGATTAGCTTCTCTTGTCCCTGCATCCCTGAATATCCCTGCTCTATTTCTTCGGAAGATTCAAAATGTGCAGCAGACAGACAGATTAAAAGCTTTGCTTGGAAGCTCTGGGAGATAAAAAAAAAGAAAAAGTTGTCTCTTTTTTTGCAATGTCAGTGTCATCAAGGGTGTGGACACTGAAGGTAATGGCAGGGGCAGATTGAAGCAGCACTCAGACATAAATTATGTGTTACTGCCTGTGATGAAGAAACCAAGAAGAGGAGGGTTGCACTTGGTTGTGACCTTTGGGTCCATATCCTTAAAGACATGGTAAAGTATTATCACATTTTTATTCTTCATGGAGAGAAACCTGCCCTTTAGACCACTTAGGGTAGGGTTGTTTTTATTATTATTAGATAAAAACTGTAGCTGAAAACTGCAAGACTAGAGAGCATGTTACTCTGAAATGCTTTGAAATAAGTCTATAGTTCAGTCCTAGTCTGAAATCCTGTGGTTAGTTCTCATTGCTTCATGTTAAAAGGACACACAAAGGAAGAGTTAGAGGCATATAAAGGATCCTTTAAAAGCCACATACAAGTCTCTGCCTATAAAGCAACAAAGTGATGAAAAATCTGCACAGAAGTCTTGGGCAAGAGGAACATATTCCAGTTTGAGCTCTATGCTCAGAACTTGGGAATTTGTTTTGGATTTAAAGAGCCACCTCAAGAAGAAACATTCAGTAAGTAGGATTCCCACCTTAAACTACTGAAGTTTTAGGTTCAGACAGAAGCCATGCAGTAACTTCAAAAAAAGATTATCCAGGTCACTATTTGACCAGACAGTTTCTTAGACACTCCTGAAGCCTTTTGACAGGATGCTTATCTAAAGCCCACTGATTTAATCTGATTTAGCAGTTACAGTGCTGTGGTTAACAGAAGAGAAAACAGAAGCATGATCTATATTACACACAAATCCCTGCATGAATACTATTAGGTTTAAGGTGGCTAGAAGTTTACACTTTGATGATAGAGAAAGCATTGACTAATACAAATTGTGCTTCCTGAAGTATCCAAAGTCTGATGTAGTAACAGCCTGAGTGACAAAAAATTTAGGACTGTCTGTAAGAAGTACTCCAACTAATAACCTCTAGGGGCTTATTTGACTGCTATCCAGTTGAATTTGAGTGGAGTACAAACAATTTAATTTTCTTTGTAGCTTGAAGACGGATGAGACCACAAATGGAAAGAAAAGGTGGCCAGAGAAAATAAAAAAACAGATCATGTCTTATATGAAATTGAGCAATTACATCCTGTATTCTGCTGCAACTGCCAACCTCAGCCATCCCCCATGCTACAAGCAATTTCAGTATTTCATTCTCAGTATGGGTATACTGCCCCTGCCAGGGCTAATTTGTTTTCCTGGATCCCAGATGCTTTGGAAAAGAGGGTTAATTATGTTGCCATAGCTGCTGGCTCCCTGGCACATTCCTGCAGGACTCGTTCCCTTGTATGAAGACCCACTCAGTCTGCAGCTGTTCCATGAATGCCAGAGAAGGAAAAGCTAAATAAATCGTGCCAGAAATGAAGGCCATGCATCAGTACCTGCAACAGTCAGAAGTGCAGGGAACCTGTCTGAATTAATGCATGGCTCTGACCCAGGGAGCTGTCCAGTAAAGGCCAGGACAGGAAGACTTGGCACAGGACAGATAACAAGGCCTTGTCAACTCAAGAAAAGGGACTGAGGTTATTTCCTTTAGAGAGCCATGGTCAAAAGCACAGAAGTAATCTGGCTGCATTAGGTTTCTCCACATCCTGTGGGAATTATAATCCCTGGAGAAAGAAATCTTCTAAGAAAGAGCAATAAGCAGTAGGAGACTTAACAGTACACAAATATTTTGCTCTTTTAACTTGATAATACAACTGTCTAGAAATTGAAGCTCCTCACCCTTTAACAAACCAGATACATTAGCAGTAGAACTTGGGGGCCTCATCATCCCAAACCCTGAATGGCTACTTGTTTCAGGTTATTTTTACCTCAAACTATGGTTCTAAGGAACCCAAATGGCATGTTAGAAACATCACATTATCACGTGAGCCCTTCTGGTAACCTCTCTCCATAAGTGTCAGTATTAACGGTGCAACTGAGAAGATACTGCCTTGCTACTCACTTAGCATGCATGACGTTTAACAGGTGACTAAAACAAATGGAAAACCCTTGTTTTACAGATGAAGAATGACAGCAAATATTTCTCAACTGAGTTCCCTTAACATTTCTCACATCTCAGTCCACTGCCAGACCATGCTGTAGAGAAGCAAAGGTAGGCTGGGAAGAGCCTAGATTAAATTAAAACACGTGGTCTCTACAATTAGGAACAAACTGGTATCAAGCTAGAAATGAAGTAAAACACACCTCAGTCCTTGGGTGAGATCCTGTGTATCAGATCACTTCATCTGGCTGCAATTTAATGTGCACCTCTCACCCCTGTTAGTCCCACAGTCTGGGAAAGAGAAACACAGGTCTAGTGAACTCTGCTTAGAAAAGAATCATAGAATCAATTGGGTTGAAAAACACCTCTGAGATCATCAAGTCCAACCCTTGGTCCAACTCCAGTCCCTTTACCAGATCATGGCACTCAGTGCCACGTCCAATCTCAGTTTAAAAACCTCCAGGGATGGGGAATCCACTACCTCTCGGCAGGCCATTCCAATGCCTGATTACTCTCTCTGGAAAGAATTTTTTTCTGATCTCCAACTTAAATTTCCCCTGGCAGAGCTTGAGCCCGTGCCCCCTTGTCCTATTTCTGAGTGCCTGGGAGAAGAGACCAACCCCCACCTGGCTAGAACTTCCCTTCAGGTGGTTCTAGACAGTGATGAGGTCACCTCTGAGCCTCCTCTCCTCCAGGCTAAACAACCCCAGCTCCCTCAGCCTCTCCCCATAGGACTTGTGTTCCAGTCCCTTCACCAGCCTTGTTGCTCTTCTCTGGACCTGCTCCAGCACCTCAATATCCTTTCTGAACTGAGGGGCCCAGAACTGAACACAGTACTCAAGGTGTGGCCTCACCAACACAGAGTACAGGGGAAGGATCACTGCCCTGGTCCTGCTGGCCACGCTGTTTTTGATACAGGACAGGATCCCATTGGCCTTCTTGGCCACCTGGGCACACTGTTGGCTCATGTTGAGCTTCCTTAGTGACTTCCTTCCAGCACCACTTGCCCCTTGCTTAGATAAGATTCTTCATTCACCCTTGAATTTCACAACAAATCAGTCATGCAGCATAACTTCTCTCTGTCGTTATCCTAACTAATAGACTGGTTAGACTAAAGAGACATAAAATACGCATGAAACCGTGGAACGGTTAAAAACTCACTAACTAGTAGATACAGTTGTGAGAATGCAAGGTATTTTCAAAGGAGGAGACACACAAAAAGAATCTCAAAGATATTTAGACAGATCGTTGAAGTGAAAAAATAATAATTGAGCGTGTTCATGTTCCCACACTTCCATGTATTACTTAACAGAAGAGACTGAATGTCTCCTGCTAAGCCACCATCATATTCAGACAAGTTCAAGAACTGTTCACAAGAAAACACACAGCAGGAAAAGGAGCAAGTTGCATTTAATTACAACAAAAAGGTTTCAGCCAGTAACAAGCCAGCTTGCCCCAAACATTATCCTTTACTAAAAGACAGACTTACTGACACCACATGACGTTGCATCATTCCTTTCATAAAGCAGGACAACCAAATACCTTCTCTGTGGTTTCTTCTACATCTTCTATCACCCTAGCAATACACTCTATCTTACTGTGATGGTATACAAAGTCAAAAAACAACTCTTCTCACTTCTTGCATATAAGGAAAAATAAATACAAACAAGGATTAGAATATCATGAAGAGCAGAGGAACAGATCTCCATCTCAATATATCATTTACCTCCAATGAAAGGCGATCCATTAGAAAAATAAACAAAACTTCACAAACAAACAAACCCCAACAAAACAAACAGTGGGACAGACACATGAAGATATTACAATTTGAATTCCAGATGCTTACAAGCAGGGAATGTGCATAGCAGTGTTCAATGTTTTGCTTGCATGGCTTATGCAAAAAAGACAGTAAAAAACTGCATTAAGAGACCTTAAAAGTTTAAATTTAATCTAACAAGTATAGTAATACTGCTGCCAAATGAGACAAACTTCACTCCCCTTGAAGTGACTAACTCCCCACGTGTCCCACTGTTTTGGATCTATGCTAAAGGGCAAGATTAAAAGTGAATATAGACCTTATGTGTGGAAGGAGACTCACCTCATTCCTTCCTGAGCATAAGCATTCATCCTTGCAGGCCCAAGAGAAGACATTATTTTAACAGCAAAACACCAACAAGGATTCTTTTCTGTTCTCATGAATACATGAATAAGATGATTATTGTATGGAGAAAGAAGCCTGCACAACTTTTCAGTCTCCTCTCTTTTCTGCCCCACATGGCACACACTACTCATTTTGCATATGGGACTTCCAGTTGCTATCAGGTCCTCTAAGATCTATCTGGAACCGTACTTCATTTGCTCTGGGAAGCCACAGGAGAGATGCCTTTCACCTGAATATCTTAGGCACTGAATGCTGTGATCCACTGAGGACACCAAAACCTTAAAGTGCATTTCTTTTTTTTTTTCTTTTTTTTTAAATAAAACCTGAATGCTTTAAGGGTCGCTCATCCCACACTACAAACTGGACCAACAGAAAACATGCTATTTTTAATGCTTGACTACAAACAACTTGACTTCTGAAACTACATTAACACAAATAGCAAAGCAAGTTATGACAGAAGAAACAGGTTCCCACAGAACATTCAGGAAGAGAGATGAAAGATTGGGAGAGACCTTTTACAGTTAAAATGCTAAGCAGCATGGAGCACTCCAATAGTACCCAGCATTTCTGTGGCAAGTAGCAACATAGGGCACACAGACTTCTGCACTGGAGCAGTCTGGAAGCAATTTCTGGGGGAAGAGCACTGAGGCTGAAAAAGTATTAGCAGTGCCCCTAAAATGCAAGTCAGTTCATCACCTCCCAGACAGGAGGCTGGTACTATTCCACACCCAATGCTGATAAAGCTGCCAAACAGAAGCTGTCCTTCAGTTCCCAGGTCAGCCCTATCAGAAACCTGATCTGAATACCTGAAATATTCATTACCTGAAGGATGAACAAAATGGAGGTAGGATAAACCTGAACCATTGTTGATGAGAAAACCTGAAGGGCATCAGACACATTTTCCCTTGTATGATAAAGAGTATTTGCCTTGAAATTAAGAATGGGGAAAATAAAGTCTGTATTGAAAGATGTGAAATGCCCACAGCAACATAACCTGTTCAAGCACAAGCACACTGCACAAATCGTCTTGCATAAAGGATGGATATAGATAAAGTCTGTAAAGACAGAACAAAGAATTCGTATGAAAAACCAAAAAATAGCTGATAAAGTAATTTTCTCTGATGACAAGGAGAAGAACTGAAAGAAGCCCAAAACACTTTGCTGCAAATTCATTAAAGGGAACAAACACAAAGCCTAGGACAACACCTCCCAAGCTTCCCTGCTTGGATTCCCATTTCTGGGTTTTAGCCCAAATAAGACACAACTCCAGTTCTAGAAGAGAAGTTTCAAAGTACTGGGACAAATCAAATTATTTTCCCCAAAGTGAAAGACTTCTTGTCTCATCAATTTCACATCACATAATCAGTTACATTACCTCTGTTTAAGCTACAGCCTAGGCAAGACTATTCGCCCTTTGAATTCCTTCATGGTCATAATAGATGTTTAAGATAAAACAGACAAAAGAAAAACCTGAATTAACTGTCCAGGTATGAAAGAGCATGGTGGGGCTTGCTTTTTGTTTAAACTACTTTCACCACCTTGGTTTCTATTGCAATCAATCTTGTCACGTACCCAACTTTTACCATTTAGTATGTCATAAACACTGCTTTAAAATAAAAGAGTCAGAAGGATATGTTAAACACCAAAGATTCAAGTTTAAATTATGGAAAATGAGGATGAACACATTGATACAGGCTTGTAACTTTGATTTTTAAAAGGCCCTTATGGTGGGATATAGATGGCATCATGGTAATGTAGATGGAAAATACTTTAAAAAAACCCTCCAAAACACTTTAAATAAGTATGAATCATACCATACAAGTGCACATACGTATTAATTTTCTATGTTATCTTTGTTTGAACTATAAATCAAGTCTATACTACTAAAAGTTCAGTATGTGCAACATTAACCCCATCAAAGCATTTTATAAATACAAGCTTTTTAGTATTGCAACATACTTCACTACTTAACATATTGAAAAACAAATCCTACATTTAAAACTCTGGTGTAGAAGTTCTATCTGCCAATAAAGACTACAAATGGAAAAATAATTGCTAATCTTCAACATTTTGCAAATGCAAATATATTTTATTTTTTAAAAGAAACAATCTTGTTTATACTACTGGTGCTTCTTTAGACATTTGAAGATACTACACTAACAAAATACAAACTTTGTAGTAAGCTTACAACATGTACTTCTCAGAGGCAAAAACAAAAAATTCTAGTTTGTATTTATGAAGGAACATCCATTTATTATAAAACAAGATAAAAGATATTAGAATTAAGTTGAAACAAGGCAACATTAGAACAACCACTTTAGAGCTTTGTGAACAAAGTGTAGTTTTAAACTTGCAAATCGAGGTGAATTCAGCTCTTAACATGCTGTCCTCTTCTCTATAAATGGGATGAAGTAGAGAAGCAAAGCTTCAAGGTATACGGGTTGGAGCCATCTGTGAGGAGACAACACAGAACAGACCATGGGCACCTTGTTTAGCACAGCTCTCCTGCTGATCAACATCACCTTCCATGACCTGACAAATTCACCCATTCTGTGTATTTAAGATTCACACTTCCCTGCCCACTCCCACCAGTGTCCCACAGACACCAGCTGACCTGTTAGTAGGTGTTACTGACACTCTACCGGCATTTTTAGATACAAAAATGAAGCGATGGATCTGGTTGCAAGGCCATGTAGATCCAATTCCAAATGCTGTACTTTAGAGAAAGACTTTACCATTATAACACCCCCCTCTTCCTAGATAAATTATTTATAAAAGTAGTACCATATGGGCAATCTCAAACACAAAAGGCATAGATATTTAAGGAAGTCAAGACTTAGAATGAGGCACTTCTATCAGAGAGGCTCTGGACAGCATTTACATATGTTTGACTGAGAAAAGCACAGCAGGATTCCAGCACACCCTTCAGGCCTCTCCAGAAAGCAAAGCAAAAATGAACCCCTCTCTATTTGGAAAAGCTGGTAAGATCCACAGATGGCAGCACACATCTGCCCCTCAGGTAATGGTTCAGCCAGCCTCAGACCACTTTATTACAGCACATCTGAACCAGCAGTCCTAGGTTTAAAATACTGGTTTCCTTGTGATAGTTATATATTGGATTTTGCATTATGCCTTTATCACATTGAAAGAGAAAGCTCTTCTGCTGTTACCACCTCTCCAAACTGAGATAAAACTGAAATTGTGAACAGTATGTTATGAGTAATATCTTAAAACATATTCTGCTCCTGAAGTAATCTCAGTCCATTACTGAGAGGGTGGACCAAAGGTGTGGGAGAATAGGAAAGACTTTTAACACTCCACAAGGAGACGACTCTTAATAGTTTGGAGAAGGTAGTTTAAAATAATTAGACACTGGCTGGATTCAAAGTTATGCCTGTGAATACCTGGAAAAATTCCATAAATCCAGTAAACCATCTTAATGGTCCAGTGCAGACCTGACCTATTTTGTAGTTGTTTTGCAGGTGAACTCTCCCTGCTCAAGTCTTACCAGTTTGGAGCTAAAAATTCAGCAAGGCCTCACAATTTCTGGTTTCAAAGAGAACCCAGTACAGAAGTAGTAAACTCAGAGCAATAAGCTGAGTAAGTTGAAAAATCTTCTGCCCAAGACACTGCAGATTTCTCTGTATTTATTGTGAAATAATAGGGTTGAAGGGGACCTTAAAGATCATCTAGATCCAACTCCCTGCCATGGGCAGGGATGCCACACACTAAATTAGGTTGCTTAGAGCCCCATACAACCTGACCTTGAACACTGAGGCATCCACAACTTCTCTGGGCAACCTCTGCCAGTGCCTTACCACCCTCAGAGTCAAGAGCATCTTCCTAACATCTAAAATCTCTCCTCTTTCAGTTTAAAATCATTACCCTTTGTCCTATCATTATTTGCCCATGTCAAAAGTCACTCTTCCCTCTTTTTTACAGGCCCCCTCTAAAGTACTGAAAGGCTGCAAAAAGGGTACCCTGGAGCCTTCTCTTCTCCAGGCTGAACAATCCCAATTCTCTCACTCTTTCCTTACACCAGAGGTGCTCTAATCATGTTTGTAGCCCTCATCTGGATCTGCTTCAAGTGCCTGCATCGCTGTGCAGGGACTCCATAGCTGGATGCAGCACTCCAGGTGGGATGTCACAAGAGCAGAGCAGAGGGTCAGAATCCCCTCCCTCGACCTGCTGGACACACTGCTTTTGATGCAGCCCAGGGTGTGGTTGGCTCTCTGGGCTGTTGAGTGCACATTCCTGGGTCATGTCCAGCTTTTCATCCACCAGAACCCCCAAGTCCTTCTCCACAAAAAAAAAAGTTCTAGCAGCAAGATTAGGAAAATTTACTTACTTGGGACTCTGATCTGGTAGTGATTAAGTACAGTGAGAGCTTCCACTGCATCTGTCTTACATTCCCATTCCAACAGACCAGACAATGTTTTGGCAGAAGCTGTCAAAATGAGAAATAAAAAAAAAAAGGAGAAAATCAGTAATGTCTCCTGACAGTGCATGATCAAAATTGGAATTGAGATAATTTCCCAAACAGGTCAAATGTTACTTACGTTTTGGATCAAACACTTTGTATTTAATAAAGCTGAGAACTTCATGATCCTCACATAACTGTCAAAAAAATAAAATAAGAGGTAAAACTCCATTTAAAATGCATATAAACACATCAGCAAAAATTCCAAGTTCCTAGAAGAGACACACAAACCCAAAAAATCTGACACTTCAAGAGAGTTGCAAGAATTTATGGCAAATTATTGTTTTAAAAACATGTTTAGATTGCTGTTCTAAAGAGTTACCATTCTTCAGTATGCAAAACAAGACTCCTACATCTGTGGTATCAGTATTATCTCAAAGAACACATTTAAATACTAAGTTCTACTTTTTGACATTCCTACTTCAGTACAGTAGCTCAGAAGTTGTACATGCAAGGATACCGCTTGCGACCCAGAGTTAACTTTCAGAGAGAGCTTGAGAAAAATATTTTTATTGAACTGAAAAAGAACTCACTGAACTGCCAGCAATTTTACCATTGCCTCCAGCTAAGAGGCCCAGTATTGCATGTTTTAAGCATCCAGAGTTCATTTCTAGCTCAACTGTGCAAAGTGTTCCAGGTGCATGCTTCTCTCCATTCCAAAACATCCTAGCAGTTATTATAGTAACCATTTCAGGGAATCAGTAAATATTCTGTCAACTGTAATCCTAACTTTCATGTATCTGGCTTTGTGAGTCTTTTCCCTTTCCTTCACAAAAAATCCCCCATATTAAGCTCCTCAACTTTATTTCCAGGATTTTGTTTCTCATGTAAAAAAAAAAAACTGAAATAATTACTCCAGAATTGTAAAAATACAGCTTCTTCTATGAAGAGGGGCTACAAATGCATTTTAAGTAACAGTTCTCTTCCAGTGGCTATTCTACAACCATCCCAGTTATTTCTTTTTAAAAGTAGCACCACGTAAAGCTGGGACAGAGCCAAAAGCCCTGTATGTCAGTCATTCGTACTGCCTACCTTTACAAACGTTTCTTCAGTTACACACAGGGGAACATTATAATAATGCAGCACACAGGAGGGTGGTTGGATGATGTTCTTAGATGCTTGGCCAGCACTGGTGAAGCGATTGTTCTTACTCATTGCAAAATCCTTGTAACTACTCGTGCCATCCTCCAGTTCAAATATCTGGCTTGGAACTACTGAATGCTGCTTGGAAACACTGGAATTTAAGGATAGATAGATAGATAGATAGATACAGATAGCCAAAGTTTCTTAAATAATTAAGACTATCATACTTCGCAGATTATTGATCTAACCAGAAAAGAGTTGACATTTCTTTATAATAATTTGAAATACAGTAAGAACAAGATGGCTTGCTTGTATTTGATATTTTCCTTTAGAAAAATGCAGAAAAGATGGATAAGACAAATTAGGGAATACAGTTTACTAATGGCCAATCCATGTAATGCTAATATGCCTTATTAATATAAATTTTAAAAATTACAAGCAGTAATAAATCAGTCTTAGAATGGTTAGGATTAGAAGAGGGACCTCAAAGACAGTCTAGTTCCAACTCTCCTGCCATGGGCAGGGACACCTTCCACCAGACCAGGTTGCTCAAAGCCCCATCCAACCTGGCCTTGAACACTTTCCATGGCGCATGGGGCAGCCACAGCTGCTCTGGGAAACCTGTGACAGGGCCTCAGCACCCTCACAGGAAAGAATTTCTTCCTAATATCTTATCTAAGTCTTTCAGCTGAAAGCCAAAATAAACAGCTGTAAATTGGAAATCCTAACTCCAGCAATGACAACAGAATAATGGAATATTGTCTGTTTGAAACCTCATTCCACCTGCCTACTGATAGACTATTAATCTGATAAAAATTATTTACCAGACATTAAGTCTCTTTCCAAACAACTTGACATTATTGAGATGTGTGACTGCTCTTTCGACAGCATACTCATCACCCATTTCCACCAGTGCCGTGCCTGGAATAGTCTTCATAAATTTCACCTGAGATAGATAAGGAAAAAAATGACATTGCAACAAACAGCCCAACCAGTAGTTTCATAAATTATTAGGAAATATTTTTAGACCATCTCAGACAGGCTTTTCCCAAAGCATTTAAAAGTCATAATTACCAGGTTTCTAATAAACTATGCCTTACCTTCTCAATGTTTCCATACAAGCAGAACAAGTTGAATACCCTTGAACAGTTCATCTTGAGCTGATGCAACCCACTAACCATGACAACCGACCCAGAAGGGTTTCCACCATGCATGTAGGAAGAGGATGCCTGGGGCAATGGATAAGCAACAAGCTCTGGAGTGTCCCGAGATCCCATTCGGTACCGGCTTGGCAAGGGCAGCAAAGGACCATGTGATCCTAAGGAGATGACAGACCATGTTTTCATACGTTTGAAGTAAGTTTCACTACTTAATTGTGTATTAAAGCCCACATACACAATGCAAATTT
Organism: Pithys albifrons albifrons; assembly: GCF_047495875.1. NCBI lineage: Eukaryota > Metazoa > Chordata > Aves > Passeriformes > Thamnophilidae > Pithys > Pithys albifrons. The sequence goes on from NC_092459.1 coordinate 105,661,096, forward strand.
AAAGGAGGGGTGGGTACCATTAATTCTTTCTCCCATTTAAAGAAAACAAAACAAACAATAACAAAAAACCCCAACCAACCAAAGAAAGAAACCCTCTTCTATTTCATTTAATGTTCCAAGTCTCTTCTTACACTACCGGGTAAGATATATGCAAGTGAAAAAAGGTATTTCAGTAATTACAACAATGCTATCTTCCCTGCACCATAAAAAATATTTGAACATATCAGAAAAAATATTCAATTCAACCCTTAGAAATATTCCCATGTCTACTTACAGAACTACATAGACACCAAGAAAGAATATTACAAAGTAGGGAAAAAAACAAAAGGAGTGAACTTTTAGCCAGAGGTCAGGAGAGGGGATGATACTGCTCTTTTTTCTAGAAACATGAGATTAAGTCAGAAGCCTGCCTTTCTACAAAACACTCATTTGGCAGAAACACAAATACTTAAACCCCTTCCCTAATGCAAAATGAAGCAGTCCTATTTTCCACTACAGGTGAAGTGACAAGTCTCACTGAAACAGACAATTTCTTTGTTTTTTTTTTTTTAATGATGAGACACTACTAATAAGCAATACTTCTATTTATAGAAGAGACATCAAGGGGAGGATCCCTGTTTTTCTGAGACAAAAATAATGTGAAATTCATATAAGCTAAGTATAAAAGGAACCTTCAGTCCTTTTCTCCCTAGCAAAAAGCAGTAATGACAGGGTGACAGTGGTATAGGAGAAGACAGACACATTACTTAAGGTAGAAGGATATATCAGAAGAATGAAAAAGAGCATCAGTGAATCAAGGTGGAACTTGGAAACTCTGGAGATTTGAAGAACCTTTTAGAAACATTAGGTAGGATGTCAACCTTACATCATAAAATATCATAAATACTTTTGGAAAGAAAGAGGAAAGACACATCACATTGCATCTAACAGCTGAGAGAAAAAATAACTAGAAAAGTTACGACTAAGTGGGGACATTTGTTTCTCAGCCCTGAGGTCTTGGTGCAGCACAGAACAGTGACAGATCTTCATTTACAGAGAGCACTGGTAACAACTGCAGCACTAATTTCAAAACATCATTCCTTTACAGTCACACAGCTATACCTTTTCAGAATTAGCTAAATTAGAGGAAACACAACACCCACAATTCATAGCTTTGCATGCAAGAACATCAGAGCTCTGTGCTGCACCAAACCATTGATGTTGCCGTTTTCTACAAGAAAACTGCTCTCCTAATACAGATGTTATTTTCCACCCATTGTTCGGCTCATGGCAACTGAAAGGAAACATTCTTCCAAGCAGTAAGTACGTAGAGCTGGATGCTCTCCGTGAAAGGAAGAGGCAAGGCAATGAATGCACATGGATTTCAGTGACCCAGCAGTGTTTTCAGCACTACAGGTGAACTGCTGATGCTGAAGGGATCCCCAGTCAAGCATTGATTGAATATTCAGAATTCCACATAACATGTAAAGACGTCATAACCACCTGTCATCCTGTGTTACTTACCATAACCATCATGTCTAAAGGATGATGGGTGCTCTCCCAAAATAGCTTGCCTCTGCCGGCCCTTCCCTCTGTCTAAGATGTGGGAAGGGAAAGAAAACAGTTTAGTATCCACAACTATACACTTGACTTCTCCAGTTAAGACACAAAGCTTCTAGTTAAGAAGCAAAAAAGTAATGTGAGTCCTTGTTAATTTTATAAATGATTTCTCATTCACTGTATGTCTAAAACCACAAGCTGTAGCCCTGGGACACCAAAATTAAAAGACTGCCATCTGAATAACAAATTGCACTTAAGTTGACTGGGGGCAGTGGCTAATGAGGAGATGCAGACATTTAAAGTTTATGGCAATACCCAATAGTTTTCCTAAACAGACACCACACATTAGTATAGAAAACACCATACAGCAGGATTGACCTATGTGTCTCTTAAAACAAATTTGAAATGCAGTACTTTTGAAAGACAGTACCTGAATCATAATATTAGCTTCAACAGCAACACATTTTCAAAGTGGGCTTCTTTCAAGAAGTTTCAGCATAAGCCAACAACAACCTGTATTACATGGTTTCATAATCAGTAAACAGAGAGCATTACATATGTGTACATATATATTTACAGAACACCTACTGATTTATGGGCATGCTGAAAGGATTGTACATTATGGCATTATCAGCAGCAACAGTAACAGTGCAACTGAAGAAAAATATCACTGAATAATGCATTCAAACAACAGTCAATCCTTTAAGAAAACCCAGTTCTCTAGGATATAAAGTTAAGCAAGGGATCTACATTAATGGAGAAAAGCAATGCATCACAGCTAAAGCTGTATTTTCCAATCAGATCCATGTTGCACAACAAAGGAAATTTAAACTTCCAGATTTCTTTGTGGTTAGCAACAATTGTTTTCTTACAATTAAAAAAGCCACATTGAAAAGATGGGGCAAGACATTTATCAGTTTACATCACTTTCCAGAAAATATAAGTATGACTGCTGAAAATAGTAACTCCAGCCCAAAGCAGTGGGAGGTATTTCCCCTGAAAAACAGGGGCTATTCACATCACACAACAGTGGAAGATGAAAACACGTGCCCTTTCTGCTCAGGATTTTGAGGACAGGTTCCAAGTCAGATATTTACTTTGGCAATAAAGTCTGAAGAGAGAACAGTAATGAACATCTTCAAGTATACAGAAGATTGCTGTTGTCAAGTTTTGCTTTTCCACTTCCTTTTCAGGGTAACAGCTCTGGTTCCTGGCTCTAGAAAGCAAATGGGTGTCATATCAAGTATTTTGAGCATTTAAACTGTATGCAGTAATTATCTTTCAGAAAGATCAGTTTTGTAATTCCAGTCTGTGGAGCTAAATCCTTTGAAACTGCCCACAGTAAAATACAGTAAAGCATCACATTCTTCAAGTAAAGAATTCTGGGAGAACAGTCTGACAAGTATTTTCTCCTCGTGGTGGTGTAGTCTGCTGCTCTCTCCTTGCCCTGTACTTGTTCCTTCCTTGAATAAAGTCCCTGGACTGTGCCAGTAAATACTTGTGTAAACAAGCATTGAAACATGAGAACTGATTCTGTGTTAAAAATAATTCTGAATGGAAAGGTTCTTTATAATCTTGTTTAAGTTTGGTTTTGTTGATTTTGGGGATTGTTTTCCAATCAGATCCTTGAGTCAATGAGCATGTTGGTATTACCACCAAAAGAAATGCTCCAAACTACAGTTTGAACATTTTGGCTAAAGGCAGGTGTGTTTTTTGGTTCAATCTGTTGCAATATGGGTTCATAGCAGCAGGCATTAGTTATGACACTTACTTTAGTGAAGAAATACTATGAGCAAGTCTGTAATTTGTTACCATACAGAACTAAAAGTAGTTCTTAAAAAAATGTCATTAGCAAAATGCATTTCTTTCCTAACATTTGAGGGGGTGGTGTGAAATTCTGAAAGGATTTATCAGCATGTCTGTCCCCAGAATGCAATTCCTTTGGGCTAAGATCTTCACTACAGTGAGAGCCATACAGTTCGGGTCACATTAAGTTCAAAACCCAAACAATGATGTTCCAAGAGTAAGTTGGACATAAATACAAAAAATCTCTCTCTCTCAAAGAATACCCCAACTCCTGAATTACTTTATGGGCAAAATTGCTCCAGATGCCTGCCTTCTCAAGTACATTTCAGTGTTCATTCAATAATTTCTTATTTCCATTTTCTAGAAAAATGGATGTAAGCCACAGTAAATGAAAAATCATGTCATATACAATATATAAGGAGATTGTCATATACAATACATAAGGAGATATATATTTCTCTAATTTTTTTCCTCTTATGTTTAGTGGGGTGATGTATAGAGAATAGACAGTAACAAATGGAAAACAAAAAAGTAGAGAGCTCTTGAGAGACAGCAAGCCATTCCTATCCTAAGTTTTTCATTTTCCACTGTTTGCTCTAGTTTGGGAAACCTTCAGTTCATATAACCATATCTATCTGCAGACCAATTATATAATGTAATGAGATGTACAATGTTACAAGTCAGCCTCCAAACACTGCAATGATCAAGAGATATGAGGGTCAAATTAATCCTTCAATTTTTTCAAATTTTTCAATTTTCTTCTTGCCCTTGAATTTTGAGTTTCTTCAGAATCCCTTTTATTTTTTAACTCACGAATTTGAGAAAAAAAATTTGAATCCCAATACAAGTAGTCATAATACACAAACTGCAACCAATATTGTAGCTCCCTTGTTAACTTTTTACAAGAACTTCATTTTGAAAATCCAAGCCCTAAGTTTTTAGTTGTACAACAGTTTTACAAGCCCAGCGTCTCTGCAGAATTACTTAGAAAGTGCATATCTCTTGAGACAGCCAAAGCCCTGGTTCTCATATAACCTTTGGTAAGTAGATACTCTATCTTGGTCACATTAGCTTCACTTTTCTAACTTTACATTGAACATATTATTGTACATAGGTTACTGAACACTGCACTCAATATACAGATTTTTGGGTTTTTTTGAAATAAACATTATACAGGAGTCAGGCTACACAGCAGTTTGACTGTACATATATAATCATAGTTTCCACTGACATAAGGTAAGCTCTGCTAATTTTTACAGCTGAGTACTTAAGAGACAGTATGCTGGTACCAATTATGAATCTCCCTGCTTTATTACTTGTGTATAGCTGAGGGGGCCTATTGATATTGCACTGCTCAGTTCCAACTCTCTATATATAAGGATTAAATTTCCCTATAACTAGATAATATTTACACTGTTAAGTCTGAATGCAACTCTGACATACAGCAAGTAATAAAATTATTACAACACCAATGAAATTAGCAAGAGGTTCTTAATTTTGGAGGTTCTCAATTTTTCAGTGGTAATTTTAAGTGAAATAAGACCAGCATACGTACAAACTTGAACAGAATGGGTACAGTCTATCATGTTATTCATCCCATACAAATCTGAAGTACTGAAAATGTCCTCCTTTAAAAACTTGTGGTGGTGGTGCATGCAGTATGCAGACAAGGTGAACTGCAAGTCTGAGTTTTTTTCAGAGGGCTTTTTGTTTGTTTGGGTTTGGGTTTTTTTGCTGATGCCGATGTGGTGCATGATGAAGTGTAGAGTCAGCCTGCTGAAGTCCTCTATCCTTCTTAATGCCTTGTCCAACATAGGGGAAAAGAATCCTTTCGAAGGAGAAGCAGTGTGCAAGTTTGTAGTTTATAAGGAATAGTCTGTGCCAGGTTTCCTCTCCTCCAAAGAGAGAGAGCTGCTTGGAGAAATGCAAGTCCTTGAGAAGTGCGAAGGTGCTTGCAGGTGTGGGCTCCTTGTTGAACTAAGTGGCTCAAGCACACGGCAGTAGGGGGCACTAGGGCTCAGGGTTAATTCCCTGCTGGTGACACGGCCTTCAGCGGCACTGGCCTGCTTTGAATGACTATTGCCATACAGCCTGACCACGTGAAGGATTCTCATTAGTACAGTCAAACATCTACAGTGATAACGTATGAAAACCTACCTCGTCGGCCCAGATATGGCTTAGTGTAGTCCCAACTATCGTTGTCGTTTCTAATGACATTAAGTCGAGTTGGCTGTTCAAATAAAGTAGAAGTGAAAATGGTTAAGTCTTGACTACAGATATTTTTCTAGTAAAATGAAAAGAGAAGGTCCAAGCATTACCCTTGCATATTCAATTTTCAGTGTGCAGCATCCTGCATAGATATCTGCTCCATTGAGTGCAGCCTTCGCTTTCTGGGCACAAAACACTGATTCGAACATACACGTCATGTTAAGGATCTTTTTCCAGGCGTCTCGTTCATGTCCCTTTTATCTGATATGGCTTTATTTTTGCAGCCTGCAGATATTTCGCTACTGTACATACAACAAGAACTCCATACAGACTTATAAAAAATAACCAACAAGTACATCTGGGTTCAACTTCTGTTAAGAGATCGTGCAGCACACGATGAGACCATTCATAAATCGGTTAATTCCTCAGTGGATTATATGGATGCAAGTGTTGTTTATGCTCTGATCTTATGCCATTTGGAAGATGATTCTGGTGCAGTTAGTAATTTTCATCAGAGGACATGGAAAGTTACCAGCAAGTCTAAAGAATATTCGAAAGGAAAGTTCAAGCTGCTTCATTTGGGAAGAGGTCAGAGTTCAGGTGTGAGAAGGTGTGTTTTAAGACAATGCTTCCCTGGGAAAACATGAACTCAGAGTAGTTACTGCACAGGAAAAAGAACTAAGAAACTGTATACCCTTTTAGCTTTTAGCCAAATAAAATCATATAACTAAGAGAACTTTGAATGAACAAATAATCATTTTGCATCAAAAAAACCCAACAGGTAGACGCACATACCAGGCTCCAACAACATAAGTTATTTCATATGCTCTAAGATTAGTTCTATGATTAGCAGAAAAATGTACCTGAGCCTTGGCAGAGCACAACCCATGATCTTATACACCCTCAACAACATATAGTGTCAGAAAGTCTGAACTTTGCAGTAGAACAGACCTTTTGCACCATGCTTTGTTATCATTTACTGAAATTTTGAAAGTAGTCTACAACAACAGCATATGCCTTGAGTTTTACCACATTCCTTGCAGCCCAACTTCTTCCAAAGTGATGCAGGCTCACTGTGGAAATTAAAAGTGAGAAAAGTTAAGCTTCCCAGACCTATAAGAAACTGCCACTGGCTAGAACTGTGGGGAATCTGCAAAAGTAATAGCTACTGCAATTAGCAGTGGAGTAAATTTTAAAACTTTTCAGATAAGGCTTGTCTTGAAGCTCAGTTTCCTCTTGAAGCTCAGTTTCCTCTGGCCACCCAGTTGTTTACCTGTGCTGCTGCATTACTTCACTGGTATTTGTGAGTTTTCTTTTAATTGCTGGTTGTTTCTGTTTTTAATAAAAGGCATGCTATGGAATTTAATTCAAAGGACATAAGTATACACACAGTGTGTGAAGGATCCTCCCCACAACTTCCCTAATCTTTCACAAGATACTGAATAACCCCTGACTGTACAAGTCATATTGTACAGACAAGACCACTTACCACAAACTCAACAGGAAGTCAAACTACTATTAGAACACACAATTTGTCTGAATATTCTACACAGTTAAATAGCAATTAGTTTGCTTTTATGGACATAAGGCTACGTCTCTGCCTGGGTAATCACCAATGCAGCCACAGGTTAAGTCCTGTTTTACAGATGGGACCCACTAATAAAGCTTGCTGAATTACTACCATCTGCAATCACAAAAGAATGCCTGAGATGTTGTTAAATTTTGTCCAGATAACAGCTCAAAAATGCAGGGTAATCAGCCTTTAAAAAGATGGCTATCAGAGTTTTATAAGTGAAGGCATAATCATATCAGACTTTGGACTTTGCAAACAGCAGTAACACACAACTCTGAACATTCAACCCATGTACAACTTAATGCCACAGAGTAAACAGTTGGATAACAGAGCAGGGAATTTCCTCAAGACATGATGAACAGGTCAAGGAGGCCTAAGCTGGTCTTGTGCTTTACTGAAGTCAGAATAGTACAACAAGCAGTACATTCTGGAACTATTTCAGAAGAGTCTGAAATCAAACTGCACCTCTGCAATCCCTCACCCATTTCTTGAGTATCAACACAGGCAGAAGCCATGAAACTTTTGTGTACAAGGGGTTATCAAATCTGTGACATATGTCATGTCTGCAATGATTAGCCTTAGGGCCTACAAACATGGCTATCCAGACCACTATTGACAATGCCATTTTCCTATAAAGATGAAATGTGTAAGTGTAACTTTCTCTTACAGACATACAGAAATTAGAAACTTTCATGTCTTAGACAGAAATTAAAAAATAATTTGGTCTCAAAATACCATGGTATTTTTCTGGCATTCTCATATTAAACCCATCTGGAGTCAAGAATCTACAGAAAAAAAATAGCACTGAAAAAGGATATTCAACCATGGCTTGTATTCCATTTCTCTTGAATATAACAATGCGCTGAACCTTTCCAACAGGGTTGCACACTGTATACAAAACATCCTAAGGAAAAAAACAGAAATATTTTAGTCAGATGTGAAATTTCAAACACTTCTGATCCACCAAACTTTTTCCTGCATTGGCATTTAAATGTCAAAGAGCAAAGAAACGTCTGGTTAACTTTTTGTTTCTCATTTTCCCCTACTTAATTGATACATACATGATTAGCATTTTTCTTCTCCGGGGACACCCCCTTGTCGCGGGGGAGAAGCTTGCGTGCCCTCATGAGGTTGAGAGCTATGCTGGAGGTGGTTTGCGCCGCTGGTAGGGTCTCCCATGCCAGACAAGTCTCAGCTGAAGGGTCAGACAAAGTGTGTCCACGGGCAGGATGGGCTCACTAGCCGTCTGGCAACCATCCTAGGAGAAGGACAACTCCAACCCCAAACCCGGGCAGATGGAGCTCGTTTAGCCCTGTAAGGCCATCCACCTAAGAGAAGGATACTCTAACCAAACCTACGTCCTGAGATATTCGCTGTCACCGTCCAAGCTCGCTAGGCCGTGGCAGATGAACCTTAGGAGTAAAGGGTGGGGCCAGTTCTGTCACGGCTCAACATTAACATTGCTGATCTCAGTGAAGTTCGTCTTCATGAGGAAGGCAGTCTTAAAGAACATGGTGCTGGCTACACACTCTACTGGTCAGGCAAACCCAAAACCAAAAGACACCTTTCAGGAGTTGGCTTCATGATTAAATACTCCATTGCCTCCAAACTTGAAAATCTGCCGATAAGGTCATTCCAATCACATTATGTCCTTACGCCTCCCTCTACACAACAAGCAACATGTTGTTCTTTTTAGCGTATATGCCCCAACTCTCCAAGCTGACCCAGAGGAAAAAGAAAAATTCTACACAGACCTGCGCCTCCTCACCCAAAATGTTCCTGCAGATGATAAGATCATAATCCTTGGTGACTTCAACACCAGAGTAGGTAAGAATTCTGAAGCCTGGAAAGGAGTCCTGGGCAAGCATGGCATTGGAAACTGCAATGACAACGGACGCCTCCTGCTAGAGTTTTGCGCAGAACGGCAGCTCACCACCACCAACACTATCTTTCAACACAAAGACAGCCTGAAGACAACCTGGATGCATCCTCGATCCAAGCACTGGCACCTCATTGGCTATATCTTAGTACAACAGAGAAACGTCAGTGATGTCTGTCATACTCGAGTGACACCGAGTGCAGAATGTCAAACAGACCATCGCCTTGTGCGCTGCAAACTTAACCTCCACTTCAAGCCCAAACCTAAGAGAGGCGGCATTCCAAGGAGGAGGCTCCAAGTCAGGAATCTTCAAACAGCCACAGTGAGAGACAGCTTCCAGGTAAACCTTCAAACAAGACTTAAAGATAATCCCATAGATCCCTCTCCTGAAGCGCTTTGGCAACATATTAAAAGTTGCATCCTGCAGTCCTCTGAAGAGACCCTAGGATTCTCCTCCAAGAAAAATAAAGACTGGTTTGATGAGAACAATCAAGAGATCCAGGAATTGTTGAAGAAGAAGAGAACTGCTCACCAAGCACACCTTGCTCAGCCATCTTGCCATATAAAAAAAGCCGCCTTTTGTATTGAATGCAGCAAGCTCCAACAGAAACTTCGAGACATCCAGAACAAATGGTGGCTCGACCTAGCAGAAAAGACACAACTATGTGCAGATTTGGGTGACCAAAGAGGATTCTATGAGGCCCTGAAAGCAGTGTATGGACCCTCACACCAGGTTCAAAGCCCCCTACTCAGTGCAGATGGTCAAATGCTTCTAACAGATAAAACCTCCATCCTGAACCGATGGTCTGAGCACTTTCAGACTCTCTTCAGTGCCAACCATGTAGTCCAAGGCTCGGCAATTCAGCACATTACACAAGAACCGGTGAAACATGAATTGGATGCAGCCCCTACAATGGGAGAGATACTCAAGGCCATACAACAGGTGAAAACTGGCAAGGCAGCTGGGGTTGATGGAGTTCCACCTGAAATCTGGAAGCATGGAGGTCAAGCACTCCATGCCAAATTCCACGAGCTTGTTGTGCATTGCTGGGAACAAGGGGAACTACCACCAGATCTCCGGGATGCAGTCATTATCACCCTGTACAAGAAGAAAGGAGAAAAATCAGACTGCTCAAATTACCAAGGTATTACTTTGCTCTCCATTGCTGGTAAAATCCTTGCAAGAATACGTCTGAACAGATTAGTCCCCACTATTGCAGAAGATCTACCTGAAAGCCAGTGTGGTTTCAGAGCCAATAGGAGCACCACAGACATGGTGTTTGTTCTCAGACAACTGCAAGAGAAGTGTAGGGAACAGAACAAAGGTCTCTATGTAACCTTCGTTGACCTCACCAAAGCTTTCGACACTGTGAGCAGAAAAGGCCTGTGGCAGATCTTAGAACATTTAGGATGTCCCCCCAAGTTCCTCAAAATGATCATCCTGCTACATAAGGATCAGCGTGGACAAGTCAGATATGGCGATGCACTCTCTGAGCCCTTTCCAATAACCAATGGTGTGAAACAAGGTTGGTTCTTGCACCAACTCTATTCACAATCTTCTTCAGCATGATGCTCCAAAGAGCCACAGCAGACCTCGATGAAGAAAACGGCATCTACATCCAATATCGTACCGATGGAAGCCTATTCAACCTAAAGGCGACTGAAGGCCCACACCAAGAACCTGAATCACCTTGTCCGTGAGCTGCTTTTTGCTGATGATGCCACCCTTGTTGCTCACACAGAAGCAGCTCTGCAGCGCTTAACATCCTGCTTTGCAGAGGCTGCTGAGCTTTTTGGGCTGGAAGTCAGCCTGAAGAAGACGGAAGTTCTCTACCAACCTGCACCTCAAGAAGTCTTCCATCATCCTCACATCACCATAGGCAATTCAGAGCTTAAGTCAGTCCAGCAGTTCATCTATCTGGCAAGTATCATTTCCTCAGACGGTAAGATCGACAAAGAGATAGATAACAGGCTAGCAAAGGCATACAAAGCCTTCAGAAAACTCCATAAAAGAGTCTGGTCCAATAAACACCTGAAGAAAAGTACAAAGATTAGTGTCTACAGAGCCATTGTACTGTCTACTCTTTTATATGGGTCTGAATCCTGGGTCATCTACCACCACCACCTGCGGCTTCTCGAACGCTTCCATCAGCGCTGCCTCCGTTCAATCCTAAACATCCACTGGTCTGATTACGTGACCAATGTGTCTGTTCTTGAACAGGCAGGGGTCAGCAGTATCGAGGTCATGCTGAAGAGAACGCAGCTGCGCTGGGCAGGGCACGTCTCCAGGATGGAGGATCACCGCCTTCCGAAGATTGTGCTCTATGGTTAACTCGCCACCGGCTGTTGCAAGAGAGGAGCCCCGAAGAAGAGATACAAGGACTCCCTGAAACAACACCTCAGCCTTGGCCATACTGACTGCCACCAATGGTCCACTCTGGCCTCCAATCGGGATTCATGGAGACACACCATTCACGACGCTGCTGCTTCCTTTGAGAATGCACGGAGAGTCAGTCTTGAGGAGAAAAGACAACGCAGAAAGAACCGTTCCTTGCCAATGTCACCTAGGGAGATGTTTCGCTGTACCTTTTGTGACTGGACCTTCCTATCCCGTATCGGCCTTTTTAGCCACCAGCACACTTGCAGCAAGCGTGGGTAATGCCCTTCTCAAATCTTCGTTCGCGAAGCCTAGCCATGAATGAATGATTAGCATTTTTATGGATTAATACAGTACAGCAAATCAAATCTGAAAACCAAGAAAAAAACTTCTATATGAAGTATTCATGCAAACATCAGTTTAACAAGTATTTTCAGCTGTGTTAAAACCCAGTAATTGCATCCATATCTCAAGCTCTGCTACCTTTGAAGGATGCACTGCAGTGGTTCTACTAAAGCAGAGAGAGACAAAGTGATACTGTAGTTATAGCACATTGAATGTCATGAGACTGTAGCAGCTGAGTCCATGTTCATTTTCATAGAGTAAATGGGGACAGTCCAAGATGTAAACCTGGGTAGCTCATCAAAAGAGATATTCAATTGTTTTCAATTGAATCAAAGACACTCCAAGTGGGTGCTATGCATCTTCATTTAAGGCAGAGAAAAATTTTGACAGCAAACTCTGGATTCATGCAAACTCATTGCTAATGCTCTGCTTTCAGCAGCATTTGTCTGTATTACAAGGAATCAATAAAATTCACGACCATCCTCAGTGCTGCAGGGGAACCAAACAGTAAGGGGTAAAGTTCGCTCTGCTGCACGTCAGGCCAGCTCAGGATGTGGTGCTGGAAGTAACCGAAACTACATGTAACAATTCAGAATCACAGTACCGAAACTACTTGCCAGCACAACTCTGGCCAAGAAAAATAAGTTTATTTTAGAGTGATTATACACCCATACTCAGAATTCCCAGGACTCAGGCCTGAGAACCCAAGCAAACAGGAACTTTGATTTCTAAAAACAATTCACCCATTAGATCATATTCAAACAGTTGAAAGCGCGTTACTGGACAGCCAGTTTCATAGCTACAACCAGCAGGCAAAGGCACTGACACCTTGGTAAAACGCTCTACCACAATCCATTTTTTGTTTCCTTTTTTAATACCTCAACCAAATACCTCCAAAATGATCGTTCCAGGATACTGGCATATATCCTCGAGTTTATTTGGGGGACAAGAGGGAGAAGGAAGAAAGAAGGTAGGTGTAGTATTTACTACACTTCTGCAGAAGAGAGGAGCAATTGGGAGGCACAAGGGTGAGAGGGATGCTGCATTTCATAACACTAGAAAAAACACAGCCCACATAACCCCCACACAAACACAAGAAGAAACTTGAAAAAGAGTATATTTTTGGTGGCTACAGCTCAGCTGCAGTGGTGTAACTTCTGGCTCATATAAAGTACCATAAACTTTAATATACACCTATATTACCTATAAAAACAAACAAATAAAGCCCCCCCCTACAACAAACCAGACACACTGGCCATGCTGAGGGGCCTTGCCCCAGACACTCCACCAAGCCTTCTGTCAAGCTAAATGAAGCAAACAGAGGAGGTTGTCAACCTTAAGATTTTTAGAAGATGGACAGACATTTTTAGAAAGGATTCAGGCAGCCTGAACCCATAAAAAATAAAATCTATGAGATAATTTATAGGTATATTTTCTATGCACACTCCACAGGACAAAACAGCTGCCGACCATCTCCCCTTGTTTGGGAGAAAAGATTCCTAGAAACTTTCCAGCTCCAGGTGACATTAATTTTCAGGCATATGACTTTCTTTCACAAGAAATTTCTGCACAGCCACTTAATTAAAAGCAAAAAATTGTCCTTCAAAACGGAAGCTCTATTCAAAATGCCATCAGTGCCATTAGCCAGCAGCCACACACACAGCTTGATTATTTTATTTTTTTAAATTCAGCTACTTTGTATTATCAAATCAATCAAGTGATTCAAAAGATACAGTAACATGGGATGTTTATAAAAAATTAAGCACTAGCATTGTATACATACTAGAATATCACAAAAAGGTGCAGCAACTTAATCTCAGGGTATGTTGATAGTTAAGTTTAAAACATTTCAGTTGCCAAGTCATATCATAACTTCCTGGTGCATGTACAGAAGGCTTAGAATGTAAGAACTAAGAGAGAGCAGCACAGGTATGGCTGAACAGACAGCAATGACTGCAGCAAGATGAGTCACTTTGAGAAGGTCTGTTTGAATAGACAAATCCCTGACAAAGTTCTGCCCACAGATAAGGAAACTGGGAAAAGAGAACTTCAAAGACCTACTTATGACATCTTGGGCAAAAAGCAATTAGGAATTAAATACAGGTAATTCGCCCTTTGCTGTCACACCCTTAAAAAAAAGGGTTGGAGAGAGAAGCTGGTCATAATTTTAATGCAGGAAATAACCTGCAGCAAAATTTTTGAACAATTTTGCTTTTGCCACAAGATGCCCTTGAACAGACCAATTTCTCTTTAAGAGCTCTTTACTGTTTTGAAATAAAACTCTTAAAAACTATGGAACAGTTACTGCAGTTATTCACACTTTGCACTTAAAACTGGTTGCAATTTTTGATATGTTTTGTCTAACAGTAGTTCAAATTTAGGAAGAGAGAAGTGTTGAAGAGGAAGAAGTGGTGTTGGGCTTTGTGCCTTTTTTTTTTGAGGGGGAGGATTGTTTGGTTGATTTTTGTCTTCTTTTCCCAGGGGTGTGTTTTTTCTTGACAATGTCGACTTTGCCTGAGGCATTCTGAAGTCAACTGTTTCTTTAACCCCTTGGCCAAGTGCAAAATTGGTATTTTTCTCATCACATTCTTAGCTGTTACAGGTACAACTGCTGTCACTGTTGGACTGCACTGTCTTCAATGAGCTCTGATTTTTGCCAGAAATTCTGGAAATGTGCCTGCTTCTAGCACTGCTGGTATATGCTAAGCAGACAGCTGGGTGCAGTGGGAAGGAAGATGTTGGGAGGCAGTGTTTGTTTTTAAAAAGGAGCTATACTATGCTTGGGGTTTCATCCTCAGAATTTCCATGGGAGTCTCTCAGCCAGAACCACACATTGCTACTAGTGTCTTCAAGCAGTGTGTTCAACTCAGCTGCTTATGCAGGACAAATTTAAAACACGTGAATGAAACAGTTTCCAAAATTTGATCCCAGTCAGATGCAAAGAATACTTTAACCTAAGTCAGTGGGGATTTGTTCACACAGCTCAGAGCAGGTTCATTTTTAAACACTAAAAAGCAACTCATACCTTGACATGATTTTCTATAAAGAAAACTGACAGGAGAAAGGAAATTCATCATCCACTAATGAATTAAGAGGAAAAAAACTATGGATATTCACAAAATAGTGAAGCAGAAAGCACAATATGGAACTGACTACCTGAGGTAATTTCAGGAACACTAAAGTTGCAATCAGTCTGGTAGCATAATTTACAGCACATTAAACAAAACTTAATGCCTGCATTACATTACATGGTTCCACACAACCCAAACACTTTGATTGGTCCATACCATCCTATATACTTTCCTAAGAACAGGTAATTCATGCTCGTATTATAGTACACAATTTTAATTTTTTATTTATTCCTGAAATATTTCTGTGCAATTAAACATGTACTATAAAATCTCTAAGAAAAAATATAAGCATTCAATGCATGATATAATATACATTCTAAATACTAGCAAAAAACCCCTGTATCTTTAAAACATCCACATACGTGTGCCATAAATTAATGGTACTACACTAGGATGCAACTGTATACATGATATGACTTGAAATAATGAAAAGGAAAATGTATAAGCCCAAATAAAAGTGAGGAAGAGTCCATCAAACTGGAGTTGACCATCAACAGGTGAACATTTCAACTTTTCATAAAGGAAATACTTAAGAGGGACTGCAAATAAAATAACCCTTCCAACTGGAAAAATTACTTGCTCTTTAAACATACACCACTCAGCCTAAAGGCTAAAGAACAATCTTGATGTTGTGGCAACACATTTGGAAGTATTTCAGTAGCATTTCAAAATCGTGCCCTCTGAAGCCTTCAAATGTATCGTGAAATATCCATACAAGACCGAATCATGTTGAAAAACCCTTCCTTTTAGCTCATGTTACCAATGTGAAGATGGTGTAAAGATTTGGTAGGTGAATTTAACTTCTACTCAAATTAACAAGTAATACTCAATGGAAATAATGTAACAGAGATTGCTGCTCCCTGCTTTGTATTATTTCATTTAAAAACCCCAAAAAATTTAAAAGAAACATACCACTGTAATTGGGTAGAGAGGATTCTGAATTGACAACAGGAGAACTTTATTTCCCCCAGAGGGGTCATCAGTGTTCCCTGGCCGAGTAATCCTCTTGCTGGTGGAGTAGTTGAAGAAGGCTTGCTGCCCAGCAATGTACACAGGCTCGTCTGCTGCAAATGTGACACATTTCTTTGCACTTTCCACATTCTCAAACTCCACCAGAGCCTGGCGCTTAAATGGCATCATCATGACATAGCTGGTGAGAGAAATAGCACAGGAAGTTTTCTGAAATACTTGCTCTAAACAGCTCCCAAGTCCCAAAATGGTCATGTATGACATGGCTTCTTCTAAACAATTCCTATCAGAGACATACCATATGGTTCCAAACTTTTCTAGAGCTTCCACGAGATCTGCTTCCACAACTGATTCACACAGTCCTCGGACATGGACGACAGGAGACACAGAGACTTTGTGGTGACTTCCCCCAGCATCCTAGCAACAAAACGGCATTTTAAAATTCAGCACAGAACAAGGAATACTGCTGTCATTAACTAAAGTTAAGTATTTGGTAGATACCACACTAGGTCCAGAAGCAGCCATCTCCACAGTCTAAGTATGTATTAAAGAATTTAACTTTCTTTCCAAACAGATTGCCAAGTTCAGTTGCTGATGTTTACCTAAAATAAAAAGCTTTTTTAATTAATCTGTTTGCACACACAACATTTTTCTAATATTAAAAAAGAAGCCTATTTACCACTGGTTGAATTGCAGGATGGCTTACACCCTATTCATTGAAAGCATAAAAAAAAATTTAGGACATGCCAATAGCTAAAATATTTCTGACATTCTTTCTGTTTGCTGTTGCCAGTATTTGTTTGAGACAGGCTGGGGGAATAAAAAAGCAAGAACAAGGGCCATCAGTAAACTGAATGAAAATTGAGTATTTTTCTAATGTGTGTAGAGCTTTGCTCCACAACGCAAAAAAAGTCAACTCTGGGCTATACTTGAAATAAACCAAACCTTCCTTCTAATTCTGAACACTGTTCACACATATTATAAAAATTCACGATTTCTGTACATATGTGTATGTTCTCTCTTTTTACTATGAGTTTGAATACCATTAAGAGATCCAGACACTGTACATTAGCACACAGAAATTCCCACCATGAACACCTTTCAAGCTACTGCTGTGACTTCAGAGAGTCTCAGTTCTGTGTGACAGAAAAATTTGGGCTGGAATCAGCTCATCTTTTCATGCAAAGCCTGAAGTAAGGCTAAAATTTACCTTACATATTTTAAGATACAGGGTAAAAAAAAAAAGTCAGCTAATAATGAGAGATAATAAAAAATATTAGAGACAATAAAGGGCACACTAAAATATACTGCAAACACCCAGCACCCAAATTTCCTATGTGTAACAGCAGTGTAAAGTTGATGTATTTGAATTTAGAAACTACATCAATGTGTTCAATCCAGCAGATCAGGTCTTGTTGATTTTTCACTTTCTCCTAAACAGCAGTATAGCATCTTCTGGAACTACGGAGAGATTCTCATCTGTAGCACAGAGGAGCATTCAGCTCCACTAATTAAATAACCACAATGATTGCTGCTACTTCTAGACATTCCTCTCTTCCTTGTCCATTTGAACAACAGATTCAAGGAAAAAAACACACAATCCAGATAATTACAAATTGAGTCATGTGTTTAACTCCTGTGTTCCATACGTGTGGCAATGCATTCTCAATACATGGCTTGGAGGATGTCATGTCAGAAATGGGCTGATGAAGAAAATACACCAGCCACAGAGAATGCTTTAACAACTGATATTTTTAATGTGGTTTAAATGTACTAAATGTAAAAATTGCATAGTCACTGCTTGTTCTTCCCATAAACCCCTGCCAGGCCAGGGGGCTGGGAGAAGGACAGTGACCTCATATTTCCTGTCACCCCCTCCCATTGAATGTAAATCCCCATACTCCTATTGGCACAAATCCAGATTTCCCTCTTGTCCCTTATTGGTGAATTTGTATCCCTCCAAAGTCCATATAAACCTGTACCCCTGATTAAACTTCCTCTTTGTTCCTGCCTTCGCCGGTGGTCCCTGTGTGTCCTTTGTGGGGGCTCTCAGAGACCACATGGTTGGGGTGAGCATAGAGCACACACTTCTCCTAGGTTAATGGACTGATAATCCAGGACCAGGAGATTCCATATCGCTGCAGATTCCTTCAGCACACAGCATAACGAGGCTACAAGAAACCAACCCTCATACATATGCAGTTCTCACTAAACAAGTACTTTTTTCTTTAAATCAAGGATTGGACCATTCTGTCTGAGCTGAAAGTCAGCACTTCCGACTTCCTCAGATGTCAGAACAATCTTCTGTGTAATTTGTTAAGCTCAGCTTACATTTTATTTGTTTGCAATATGAAAGCATTTTAAGTGGCAACATATTTCTTTGAATAAGAACTCTGACAATGCTGGTAAAAAACCACTAGTGATATTTGCATAAGATACTGAATCAGCTCAGGTCTACAGCAGCAGCAGCGATCAAAGTCATCATAAAAGGTTAATACTTTCAACTGCAAATGTTTAGGCAACTGCAGAAGGAACAGAACTACAGAGAGGTTTTATTTTCAGCTTATATATTCTTAACCCACATATACACTTTTCAAAGCTGAAAGAAGCATCTAAGAAAACCGTCAAAAGAAAACTAACAAAAATTATGATTTTTTTCCTGCAAAGCCTATTGCTCTAAGGTGTTAAGATAGCAGGCACCCTTATTTACAGTCTACAGAACAATCAAAAATTATTACATTTAATATTCATTGCTCTGCATACTATATTAAGATCCCAGTTAGTGCTAGGGTGTGCTGGTTTAAAGGTGAACCAGCAGGGGAAATGAACTCACCACGAGAGAGATTATAAGACAGAGCTAAAATTTAATAATAATATTACAATAACAACACTGACACACAAGGGAAATTGCTTTCAACTCACAAAACCCCAGCAGTATAACCCAGTGTCCTGGGGCACAAACCCAAGGGGGGGTTGTTTGCCCTTATGCTGAGACCCCTGTGGTTCCCCCAAGTCCAGAGCAAAAGGAAAAGAAAAACCTGTTGGTGCAGGCGAGGGCTGTGGTCTGGGCAAGAGCGGGGATCTCCTCCTGTCAAGGTCCTGCTGCTGCTCTGGATCCGACGAAAGGTTCCCGAGGTCTTCTTACCCACCACTTATGTACCCTCAGGGAGCACTCAGTCCCTCCCCCTGGGCGGGGACTCACACAATGGGTGATTAACTCTGGGAGCCAGGGGGTGTTGAGCTGTTGATGGCCCATTAGCAGCTCCGCCCCCCTCAGGCTGGGTGTGAAGGTGATAATGGCTCCCTGGGCAGCTGCTGCTAATGGCCCATTGACCTTGGGGAATGAATAGAGGGGGTAGAATACACAGCTTTGATCACCCCCACACAGGGTTAGCTGGTCCCTCCTACTGAACTAGGACATTATCCACCCCTTATTCTACTCCATCTAGTCATTCCCAAATTAATCTCCCTTTTTACCTATACATCTATATACACATATATACAATGAAACATTACAAACTCTTCTCGCTCAAAATTAGGTCCCCTTGTGGTACACAACATGTTTCTCCATCTTTTTGCGTTACCCACCAAGTGCAACCAGGTCCTTGAGCAAAGACAATCCCTCGGATGGGTTTGCCTTTGTTTGAGGTGGGACTAACCCAAACAGTCTTTCCTAACATACCCCTCATATGGACCACAGGGACTTTATCTCCATCTACAGTATTCAAGAGTTCTGATTGGGCAGGGCCAGCTCGATTGATGGAGCCCCGGGTGTTGACCAATCAGGTGGCCTTTGCCAAATGCAGCTCCCAGTGTTTGAAAGTTCCCCCACCCAATGCCTTCAAGGTTGTTTTCAGCAGTCCATTACATCGCTCAACTTTCCCGGCAGCTGGAGCATGGTAGGGGATATGATACACCCACTCAATGCCGTGCTCTCTGGCCCAGGTGTCTATGAGGCTGTTCTTGAAGTGGGTGCCGTTGTCAGACTCTATTCTCTCTGGGGTGCCGTGTCTCCACAGAACTTGTTTCTCAAGGCCCAGGATGGTATTCTGGGCAGTGGCGTGAGATACGGGGTATGTCTCCAGCCATCCAGTGGTTGCCTCTACCATGGTCAGCACATAGCGCTTGCCTTGGTGTGTTTGGGGAAGTGTGATGTAGTCAACTTGCCAGGCTTCCCCATACCTGTATTTCGACCACCGTCCACCATACCATAGAGGCTTCACCCGCTTGGCCTGCTTGATGGCAGCACATGTGTCACAGTCATGGATAACCTGTGAGACACTGTCCATGGTTAGATCCACCCCTCGGTCACGAGCCCATCTGTATGTCGCATCTCTGCCCTGATGACCAGAGGCATCATGGGCCCATCAGGCTAGAAACAATTCACCTTTATGCTGCCAATCCAGATCTACCTGAGAGACTTCAATCCTGGCAGCTCGATCCACCTGCTCGTTGTTACGATGCTCCTCATTAGCCTGGCTCTTGGGTACATGAGCATCTACGTGACGGACCTTCACACTCAGCTTCTCTACCCGGGCAGCGATGTCCTGCCACATCTCAGCCGCCCAGATGGGTTTCCCTTTGCGCTGCCAGCCGGCCTTTCTCCAGCGCTCCAGCCATCCCCACAGAGCATTGGCCACCATCCACGAGTCAGTGTAAAGGTAGAGTCTTGGCCACTTCTCTCGTTCAGCGATATCCAAAGCCAGCTGAACAGCTTTCAGCTCTGCAACCTGACTTGATCCACCTTGTCCTTCAGTCGCTTCTGCAACTCGACGTGTAGGACTCCATACAGCTGCTTTCCATTTCCGGCTTGTCCCTACAATGCGGCAAGAGCCATCTGTGAAGAGAGCATATCGCTTCTCCTCTTCTGCTAGCTGGTTATATGGTGGGGCCTCCTCAGCTCGTGTCACCTGCTCCTCTTCTTCTTCAGAGGACAATCCGAAACTCTCACCTTCCAGCCAGTTAGTGATGATTTCCAAAATCCCAGGGCGATTAGGATTCCCTATCCGGGTTCGCTGCGTGATCAGAGCGATCCACTTACTCCATGTGGCATCAGTGGCATGATGGGTAGAAGGAGCTTTTCCTTTGAACATCTATCCCAACACTGGTAGTCAGGGTGCCAGGATGAGCTGTGCCTCAGTGCCAATCACTTCTGAGGTGGCTCGAACTCCTTCATAAGCTGCCAGGATCTCTTTCTCAGTTGGGGTGTAGCTGGCCTCAGATCCTTTGTATCCCCGACTCCAGAATCCCAGCGGTCGTCCTCAAGTCTCCTCAGGTACTTTCTGCCAGAGGCTCTAGGATGGGCCATTCTCCCCGGCTGCAGTGTAGAGCACATTCTTCACATCCTGTCCTGTCCTGACTGGCCCAAGGGCTACTGCATGGGTAATCTCCTGTTTAATCTGTTCAAAGGCTTGTTGTTGTTCAGGGCCCCGCTGGAAATCATTTTTCTTCCGTGTCACAAGGTAGAGAGGGCTTACAATCTGACTGTACTCAGGGATATGCATCCTCCAAAAGCCCACGGCACCTAGGAAAGCCTGAGTTTCCTTCTTGCTGGTCGGTGGGGACATAGCTGCTATTTTGTTGATCACCTCTGTTGGAATCTGACGACGCCCGTCTTGCCACTTCGCTCCTAGGAACTGAATTTCCTGGGCAGGTCCCTTGACCTTACTTCGTTTAATGGCAAAACCAGCTCTTAGGAGAATCTGGATTATCTTCTTTCCTTTCTCAAAAACCTCCCCTGCTGTGTTCCCCCATACAATGATGTCATCAATGTACTGTAGATGCTCTGGAGCCTCACCCTTTTCCAATGCAGTCTGGATCAGTCCATGGCAAATGGTGGGACTGTGTTTCCACCCCTGGGGCAGTCGATTCCAGGTGTACTGCACTCCCTTCCAGGTGAAAGCGAACTGCGGCCTGCACTCTGCTGCCAACGGAATGGAGAAAAAGGCATTGGCAATGTCGATGGTGGCATACCACTTGGCTGCCTTGGACTCCAGCTCATACTGAAGCTCCAGCATGTCCGGCACAGCGGCACTCGGGGGGGTGTGACCTCATTGAGACCACGGTAATCCACCGTCAGCCTCCACTCTCCACTGGACTTACGTACTGGCCATATGGGGCTATTAAAGGGTGAGTGAGTCTTGCTGACCACCCCTTGGCTCTCCAGCTCACGAATCATCTTGTGTATGGGGGTCACAGAGTCTCGGTCAGTGCGGTATTGCCGACGGTGCACTGTGGCTGTGGCCAGCAGTACCAATTGTTCTTCAACTTTCAGCAGTCCCACAGCAGAAGGGTCCTCTGAGAGGCCAGGCAAGGTGCTCAGCTGTCTGATTTCCTCTGTCTCCACAGCAGCTATGCCAAAGGCCCAACGCAGTCCCTTTGGGTCTTTGAAATATCCATTCCTCAAGTAGTCTATGCCAAGGATACATGGGGCTTCTGGACCAGTCACAATGGGGTGTCTATGCCATTCCTTCCCAGTCAAGCTGACTTCAGCTTCCAGTACAGTCAGCTGTTGGGATCCCCCTGTCACCCCAGAAATACAGATGGATTCTGCCCCGACGTATCCTGATGGCATCAACGTGCATTGTGCACCAGTGTCCACTAAAGCTTTGTATTTCTGTGGGTCTGATGAGCCAGGCCACCGAATCCACACAGTCCAATAAACCCGATTGTCCCTCTCCTCTACCTGGCTAGAGGCAGGGCCCCCCTAGTTCTGGTCATGGTATTCATTGCGCTCTCCCTGTGAATAAGACCGGGAGGTTCCTTCAAGACGATCGGGCATAACATCATCATTCCTATACTGTCTGGAGCCTTGCCCACGAGAGACCGGAGCAGCCTTCAACCTTGAAGAATTCCCTGTGTTAGTTGTGCCTCTTTGCAATTCACGTACCCGAGCTGCTAAGGAAGAGGTGGGTTTCCCATCCCACTTCCTCATATCTTCTCCATGCTCATGGAGGTAAAACCACAGATTGCCGCGTGGAGTGTACCCTTTCTCCTTAGCTGAAAGACGCCTGCTTCTGATGGCAGAGACTCTCGTTTGTTCTGGAGAGATATGGAAGAGTCCTTCCTTAATCTTCTCTTCCAGTTCAGCCAGTTTTGTTTCCACAGCTGAGACGTGGGCTCGTAATGGAGCAGTGACAGTGTCTTCATAAATCCTGAGTTTGCTGACCAGTGCACCCACCTTGTCTTCTCCCTCTCTCCACTGCAACGTTGCAAGGTAGCGAGAATACATTTCTGGCCCAAGTCGTGCAAATTTTAACCACATCTGGGATGTGCACTGGACACCATCTGGACTTTTAGGGAATCTCTCATCCTCTGAAAAGATTATCTCCAGTACGGCTAATTCCCTTAAGCACCGGATACCTTGTTCCATCGTGTTCCATTGTCCTTGCTGTACGTGGAGGTCCTCCTTACAAAGATATCTCTCCCTCACGCTTGACAACAGTCGCCGCCAGAGGCTGAGAGTTTCCTGTCTCTTTCCAATGCCCTGATCAATGACCACATCTCGAGACAGGGATCCCAGCTGCCTTGCCTCACTCCCAATCTAGAATTGTATCATTGGCTGCAGCATCCCAGATTCGAAGTAGCCAGGTCAAGATGGACTCATTTGCCTGTCGTGTGAACTCTCTCCGGAGCTCACGCAGCTCTCCCAGGGATAGGGACCGGGTGATTATTTCTGGCTCCATTTCTTCTGCTTGAGATGAAGGTCCTGACTCTTCCTCGTCATGCGCTATACGAACTGATTTGGTCTTTGATTTTCTTTTCTGGACAGGGGCAACTGCTATCGGTTTCTGTTGTCCTTCTGGCTCCTCCATGGTTTGTGTGGACATGGTGCTGGTTGATTTGTTTCCCTTTCTCTCTGGCTCAGCTGTGGTTTGTGTGGGCATGGTGCTGGTTGATGTGTCTCTTCTCTCTGACTCAGCCATGGTTTGGGTGGACATAGTGCTGGCTGATGTATCTCTCTTCCTCTCTGGCTCAGTCACGGTCTGGGTGGACATGCTGCTGGTTGATGTATCTCTCTTCCTCTCTGGCTCAGCCGTGGTTTGGGTGGACATGGTGCCTGTGGATTTGCTCCTTTTCTCCTCCTCTTGATGATGCTGTACCACACCAAGCAGTGTGCGGTAGGCAGTGGCCAGGGCCCAGCAGGTTGCTGTGAGCTGCACATCTCTGGGACTACCAGAGCATCTTCCTTTCACATAGCTTAGCATTTTGGCAGGGTCCTGCAGTTGTTCTGGGGTGAATTTCCAGATCATTTGAGGAGAGAAGGTCTCCAAATACTGGCCCATATCTTCCCACTTCCCGTGCCACTCAACATCATCCGCTCCCAGGGCAGGCCTCCAGCAAGTCTCCTTAGAAAGCCCAGTTCTGACCCTAAACATGGTGTATACAGTACAGAGGAGACAAAGCAACACTAACAGCACTAACAGTAGGATTATGCTGTCCCTAACATCAAAAGGAAGCTCAATATTTTCAATGATTGTTGTAGCAGAGGTGAAAAGGTGGAAGTAACCATCTCCGCCTGTTTTCCCCACAGTCTGGGTGCTATTTTTAATGAGACCCCAGAGATAATAACCCAAACCAGGACAGGCACACCAGACTGAATATACATTCACAATGAAATTCATTGCTTCTGATGTTATGACAACATAAACATAGTATATTAATAAAGCAATTTTGATCCTTCTCCCTGGTATTAAAGAGAGCATCAAAATAGGCACATGGTTCCCCATGTGTCGGAATATGAACAGGCCCAGATACAGCATCCACATGAATACATCAAGCAACATGGTAGTCAGGGAGTTTCTGTATCCAAATACACAAAATGAAATTGTAATTCTGACTTCTCTCTCGTGGCCCCACGCTGGGCGCCAAAAGATGTGCTGGTTTAAAGGTGAACCAGCAGGGGAAATGAACTCACCACGAGAGAGATTATAAGACAGAGCTAAAATTTAATAATAATATTACAATAACAACACTGACACACAAGGGAAATTGCTTTCAACTCACAAAACCCCAGCAGTATAACCCAGTGTCCTGGGGCACAAACCCAAGGGGGGTTGTTTGCCCTTGTGCTGAGACCCCTGTGGTTCCCCCAAGTCCAGAGCAAAAGGAAAAGAAAAACCTGTTGGTGCAGGCGAGGGCTGTGGTCTGGGCGAGAGCGGGGATCTCCTCCTGTCAAGGTCCTGCTGCTGCTCTGGATCCGACGAGAGGTTCCCGAGGTCTTCTTACCCACCACTTATGTACCCTCAGGGAGCACTCAGTCCCTCCCCCTGGGCGGGGACTCACACAATGGGTGATTAACTCTGGGAGCCAGGGGGTGTTGAGCTGTTGATGGCCCATTAGCAGCTCCGCCCCCCTCAGGCTGGGTGTGAAGGTGATAATGGCTCCCTGGGCAGCTGCTGCTAATGGCCCATTGACCTTGGGGAATGAATAGAGGGGGTAGAATACACAGCTTTGATCACCCCCACACAGGGTTAGCTGGTCCCTCCTGCTGAACTAGGACATAGGGATACACATTTTCTTTAACACATTCAAAAAAATCTTACCTAATAATATTTCTGTCTAATCAGATGGTAAATATAAGCAATGACTGGCTCATTGAAGCAAAGACTCCCTAGTAAGAGCACAGCTACTGGCAACTCAGTACTTGCTACTCACTACCTTACTCAACTAGTAGCTCCATAAATCAAGTCCAGTTTTTCAGAAAATGGATCATAATGGAGTGGTATTTTGCTTTCCTTGCTCTTCCCAACTCAAACTTCAGTTATAGTTTCAGTTCATGTTTCCTTGCCAGGCATATCCATTTGTATTTTTATCTATTAGCAGAAATTATTTGACACAAATCTAACAGTACAGACTCTCTCAAAAGTCAAGACTTTTATACTTGCATCTTCAAATCCATTATACAGGAGTTATCACAGAATCACAGAATCAATTGGGTTGAAAAACACCTCTGAGATCATCAAGTCCAACCCTTGGTCCAACTCCAGTCCCTTTACCAGATCATGGCACTCAGTGCCACGTCCAATCTCAGTTTAAAAACCTCCAGGGATGGTGAATCCACCACCTCTCTGGGCAGGCCATTCCAATGCCTGATTACTCTCTCTGGAAAGAATTTTTTTTCTGATCTCCAACTTCAATTTCCCCTGGCAGAGTTTGAGCCTGTGCCCCCTTGTCCTATTGCTGAGTGCCTGTATATGCACATATACAGGTGTTTCCACTTCTGCAATTGGAATTATTCTCAGAACTATCAACAAATACAAATTTCACTTTCTTTAGTGGTTAAAGCAAAATTTGGCTTTCCAAGCCAAATTCTTCTCTCCCATAACAACATAGAGAAAGCGTTCTTTTAGCAAGAGACTTAGCAGGAATCTAGACCTGCTGCTACTAACAGCAACCTGTGCAGAAGCTCAAGAAGCACGGAATAAAAATACCCAAAACCCCCTAGCCAAACAACAACAAAAACCCCACCCTCTACCAAAAAAAACCAACTAAACACAAAACACTGAAATCTTGCCATGAACTTAAGGACTTACCTACATAGCATTTCAGAACCTCATTTATACAGATAAAACCACTGAGATGGCCAAATCAGTGGCCTCTGCATTACTTAAAAAATGGTTTCTAGCCAACAGCAGCAAATGACAGCACAAGAACTGAGCATAAGTCAGTACTGAGCCAGGAAGCCTCAGACTTACACTCATAGAGCATACAAAGACAGGAACACGTGCCACAGGGGTATGTGTGAGAGCAAAAAAGTCTTCACACAGGGCAGACATCCATATTATCGTCAAACAGGTTTTACAGCTACAAAGCAGATCTAGAATGATCCTTGATTTCCTCTAGGAGAAATAAAACCACTAGACCACACGAAAAATCAAACACATGCATCTACAGCTAAGGTCAGAACGTGTACAACTCAGCCAACTGCTGCTGTAATTTCTTCCCAGAGATGAAAAATACAGGAATTTGACCAAGATCTCACAGTCACTGTACCTTGAAAACTACACAGGCTGCAGCTGAGCTGATCCACAGACAAAGGTCACATCAAAGCATCTGCCTGCTACCATACAGACCAACCACCACCAGTACTTCTCTGCCTACAAAGGAGTCTTTCAGTAACTCCCACTACAGCACAAAAGCCCCACGCAAAACTCCAACACGACCCCTGCACTCCACCAACTCCAGGAGAACAGAGTAGCTGATGTTACTGCTGCAGCATTAATATATACAGCTTAGAGGGGGGTTGAAAGCTCAATAACAATTTCTTGAAGAATCATTAGCTGGACAGAAACTGCAATTATTTAAACAGATAGTGGAAAAAGACTTCCTTTCTACATGCTCAAGGACCAGTAACAAGGACAGAAAAGGTGTCTCTCAAGAAAGAACCTAAGAACATAAAAATCTTTAACACTGAAACAGAGCTGAGGCACAAAGGGAAGCACTGACGTAACCAAGCAGATGAAGCACAAACAAGTGACTTCACATAGGTAAGACTAAACAGGAGCAGCTTGAAAGAACAGCTGTAGCAGTTTAACATCCATTTTTGGTGACCTACATAGCACTAGACAACATTTGAAATACATCAATGGTTTCTTGACAACTAATTATGATTTGCCATTCCAAAAAGGAAGAAAGTCATCACGGGCTGTAGGATGATGTCTTTCTTGCTCACTAATTGCAGATTAGAATTTTTTCACCAACTGTTTAGCACAATAATGTGTCATTTATCCTTTCTCCAGACACTTTCCAGTCAGTAAAGTCACACTAGTCCTACAAATTTGTAATACCCTTTTTTGAGCATTTCCTTCTTTTCTTTTCACTGTTTACCCCATCTCTCTTTTTTCTGTTACTGCAAAAGGATGGCATTCCTCTCTAATATTCTCTCCTCCAGGCACCTAAACATACTGTTATTTAATTTCTTGCCATAGAGATTATCTTATTCACTCTCAACTTTTTCGTCTTTCTGCATCCCTTTTAACTGCTCTGAAATTTCTTAGATAAATATGACAGAACTGGTGGCCAAGGGGGGAAGCCCTAAAAGGTTGCTTAGTAAGTATGCAAGTGCCCAAAACTTCATTAATGCCTAACTATGGACTGACCTGCATCCAACTGCCTTGCTGAATGTCACAGGTAGCTAAAATTATTGCACTAAAAAGTCAAAATGAAGGTACACAACACATTTCCCAATAATCTCAGCACTGCCCATGTCAGGTAGTCTGATTAGGAAAGGCTTTCCTAAGCAGATACATAGCACCTCGTGTATACTCTTCAACTGATACTTTTAGTGCATCCTGATGGCATTACTTAAAGCTATTTGCCCTGACAGACACCATCCCTGCTATTACACCTGTCTGACTTGAGCGGTTCTGTCTCTTCCCTACAGAGGCACAGGAGACACCTCTCTGCATGACACCTGTGCTGCAGTGACAACAGCATTTCCAATAAACAGTGAATTAAGACAGTGTCTCAGAAGAACCGAGCAACAAGACAAAGTTAAGGTTCCATGGCAGTAGAGGAATATATCAGTTTTGTATATCCTGGATTTGTGCTTTTTTTCCTCTAGTTGGTTTAGGGGGAAAGGCTACATGGTGAGAAAGGCATTAAGATTAACCACACTCCATATCTGGAAGGCTACCTGGCATTTCTGTTTTGGATGAGTAGTTTGGGTATAATTTCTCTTGTTTAATGCAAAGCTCTTCCTAGCGTTCTACCCTTTCAGTGATTTCAACTGCTACAGAACAGAATACCTGCACTCTGACCCTTTCTGCTAATTCTGAATTTGACCTGCAGTGGTCAGGTAGTTGGACTAGATGGTTGTTGGAAGTCCCTTCCAAATGAAATAGTCTATCCTACTTTCCTCTCTGCTCAGCACAATCTGAATATCCTTCCAAAAAAAAAACCCCACAACAAAACAAAACCCAAGCAAACACCACCCCAAAACAAAACCCCACACAACACAGCATTATCAGGAGATTCAACCTAAGGTACTGAAAGAACTATACTGAAGGTTTTTCGACAGGAGACAAAAGAGGGAAGATGATTTACACTTATTCCAAAACCGATTTCTAGGATGTACTTTATTTAAATGAATACATGAACAGGTCAAGCAAAATAGGTCAAGATCTGAACTCACTGTACCTAGCTCCTGCTTCCACACTGTGATAAACACCAAGTAACTGAGCTGCAAAGAGCTGCTTTTCATTTACCACCAAGCAAGAACACTGCCCCGGAAGTTTGAACAGAGTGGCTGAGAAGCTGCATGTTACATCCCTATCATACCTTGCGGTAGTTTATAGTTATCTTTCTGTGTCTGGACACATCTCACTTCCCCAAGAACAGGGATAATAAATCTTCATTTCTTCACAGAAATTTTTAAGAATAGGTATGTAAGAGACACAGTGAATGCTACAGTTTATGCAGATTCAACACTAATCAATAAAACTGAAATTCATGGGAAGGAGAGGGGATGGAGCCAAAAGGCCCCTCAACTCCCTTAAACACAGCTCTTAGCACACATCCTCCCAGTGTTCTGACCCTCTGCTAGACTGAAATTCTGATTACTCTGCCCAAGCCTCTTCACCACTCAACACTGCCTCTGTAAAGGTCATTCTTCCAAATCATACTCTCCTACACTGAGTTATTTTTGTGGGAATACATCCTGCTCTTTCCCTGGTCAACATTTTGGTCTCTTCCTGGCTCTTCATGCTCCTCAGCCTGGAGATGAGCCATGAAGAAGAGGGTACACCTCTGGGTTGTGAGATGTGTCCGCATGAAAGGCTTATGCAGCCCAATGAAACAATCCCAGAACAGGAAACTGCCACAATAATAAATATAGCCCAGGAAGGAGACCCCACCAATCTGCTTAGAATCATAGAATCAATTGGGTTGGTAAAGATCTCCAAGATCATCAAGTCCAACCCTTGGTCCAACTTCAGTCCCTTTACCAGATCATGGCACTCAGTGCCACATCCAATCTCAGTTTAAAAACCTTCAGGGATGGTGAATCCACCACCTCTCTGGGCAGCCCATTCCAATGCCTGATTACTCTCTCTGGAAAGAATTTTTTTCTGATGTCCAAATTAAATTTCCCCTGGCAGAGCTTGAGCCCATGCCCCCTTGTCCTATTGTTGAGTGCCTGGGAGAAGAGACCAACCCCCACCTGGCTAGAACTTCCCTTCAGGTAGTTCTAGACAGTGATGAGGTCACCTCTGAGCCTCCTCTTCTCCAGGTTGAACAATCCCAGTTCCCTCAGCCTCTCCCCACAAGACCTGTGCTCCAGTCCCTTCACCAGCCCTAGCAGGGTTCTACCACAAAAGAGTATATAATCCATATGAATGCACAGTTCACTGATATTCCAGGGCATATGTCAGGGAAAAATAAAACAAAAATAAACGATTACCCTACCAGACTCCTACCACTCCTTTTATCCTGGTCATCCATTTTCCCATTTCTCCAAATTCCCCATTCTCTGCACTTCCTCCTACTTATTCTTCTTTCTGCTCTCTTCTGAGCAATCCAGGGCACTTTCACTTCTGCCCTCCTCTCAACCTGCTTCATCTTGTATGTCTGAACCACAGACAATTTTTATAAGCTGAGACCATTTCCCTGCAGATAAATGAATAAGATACATCCCAGAATAAGTTTCCTGTACATCTTTGCATCAACTAGAGAAAAAACCCATGAAAACTCATATTAACTAACTCTACTTAATTGATGCTGGCATTTTGCTATTTAAAAGCTTCACACAAAATTACTAACAAAAGCACCCTGTCATTCATTTTTCATATATCCACTTGATGTTATAGCTTAATCTTAAAAACTAGTTTGATCTCTACTATCAAGACAACTTCTGCCTCTCCAATAGTGAATCTGGGAACAGAGACAGTAAATCCTCAATCCACAGGCAGTAAATCCTCAATGACCACCCACCTCCTTGAGGTACCCTGTAACTGACACAACAAGCTGCCTAAAAATCCTCATGTTCTTGACCTGGTACACATTTCCTTCAGTTTCTTTACTCACAAGATTCAGCTCATGCCATTCTTGAGATGCTAAACGTAAAGTTACATATTCCATGCTCTCATTACCTAACGGGGTAGGGCAGCGTTACCGCACATTAACTTGGATAAACTGAGATACTCATAGATCATGTAGCTGCTCTGAGCCAGAACCCAGAAAGAAGGAAAAAGAGAACGGTACAAACTTGTTCATTTTATAAAAATACTGCAGAAAAGAGGAAGGGAAGAGCAGGATCTTGTTCCTACTTGAAACACTCACTGCATGATGTCCTGCTCTTGTACAAGACAAAGCACATTGCTCTGTCTTGACTGCAACAGTGACAATGCTCTGTCACAAGAAACTAGAGAATTAAAATAGTTCTCTCCAGAGATACATTTTGTTGCAGTTTCTCAGGGAACTTTTGTAATAATGTCCTAGTTTGGGCTGGAGCAAAGCTAATTTTCTCCATAGTACTATGGGCTATATTTTGGATTTGTGGTGACAATACAGACATGTGATCATTACTGCTGAACAGTGCTGGCTACACAGAATCAAGATTTTCTCTGCTTCTTCTACAGCTCCACTAGTGAGCACAGCCAGGAGAGATGACCCTGACTGACCTAAGGGATATCCCAGACCACATGACATCATGCTCAACATATAAAGTGAGGGAAGAAAAAGGAGGACAAGGGCGTTCTGAGTTTTCTCGCTTGTAGCCTTCTGATTCCAACCCCCATCAGGCTGGGGAGTGGGGCTGTGAGCATCCCTGTGGTGCCTGGTTGCAGGCAAGGGTTAAACCACAGTAACAAATGTAGCAGGTACCCTCTCCATCAACAGTTTTAACTGATGGGAAAATGGTAACAGTCATTTAATTATCCCAATAATTGCACACGGCAAGTTCATTCTAACAAACCACGAAACAGGTATTCTAAATACCAAGGTCTGCCTCTAAAACAATGTTTTCTTTATCTGGCTTGTTCAAGTAAGAAACAGAAAGAGCCATCAAGAAGAAAAATGGTTGCAATCAGATGGACAATTAGTTACTTAAGGAATTAAACAGTATATATGAAAGTGTTATTAGACCTAATTTATGGCTCAAGGACTATCTTGACACTTAGATGCAAATTCAGGAAGAAAAGGGCATGTTGCAAAAAAAAAAGTGAACAAGCATGTTTATAGCACTGGCGAAGGGGAAAGTAGAAAAACTATGAATTTTAGGAGAAGGCAAGCCTTTATGATCAGCGTTACCGGGGTATGCTGCCAGACACAAAGGTAAACCCGAACGATGAAAGGAACGCTGTGCCTTGGCTGCAACACCCCCCATGTTTCTATAGTTACACTCAGCAACAGGGCGAGCACAAAACTTGCCGTGGCGATACCCCCCAAAAGACAACCCAGCTGCCCACGGGAACAGCGGCAATCCCTGAGCCGCACAACCCAAATCCCATCCATCCATCCATCCATCCATCCATCCATCCATCCATCCATCCATCCATCCATCCATCTGCAGGCTCAGTCCCTTCCCGCGGGCACCTCTGGTGCAGAACAAGCGGACATTTGCGGAGAACAGGACCCAGCCCGGTGCCCCCCGCCACTCCCAGTCCGGAAGCGCCTCCATATCCCGGGAGGTCCCGACCCCGGGAAGGCCCCACGAAGCCCCCCGCCCCCGCCGGGGGAGCAGCGCCGGGGGCGGGCACGGCCTCGCCCGTGGAGGGGCGGGACGGGCCCCCTCCCCCCGCCCGCAGCCTGAGGGGAGCCGCCCCCCAGCCCCGCGTCCCTCACCGCGCCCGAGAAGCCGCCGCCGCCGCCGCCGCCGCGCGGTGCGGGGGGCTTGTCCCGCCGGCCCTCGCTCTCCTCCGCGCCGCTGTACTCGATCTCGCCCTCCTCGGCAGCGGCGCTGGGCTTCAGCCGCTTGGCCTGGCTCTCGTAGGCTCCGTCCTCCTCCTCTTCTTCCTCCTCGTACCGCTCTCCGGACGACGGCGACGACATGGCCGCGGGGGGGAAGGGAAGGGGCAGCCGGCGGTGAGGGAGACACGGGAGCGCGGACAGAGCCGACGGCGACGCCGATCCCGAGCGATGCTCTGCGCTCCGGCCCCGCACACGGCCCGGCCCGGCCCCGCCCCCCGCCCGCCACCGGCGCTTCCATTGGCTTTCAGCCGGGGCGAGTGCGAGAGCGCCGCGGCGATAGGTCAACAGGGATGTCCATCAAGCCACAGCGTGGCGGTGATTGGGCGGCGAGCGGCCCGTCCGCGCGGTGAGGCGGTCGCGGCCCCGCCCCCTCGCAGCGGTGCCCGAGGGCTCGGGCTGGGGGTGGCGGCGGCAGCAGGGACGAGCCGAGGACTCCCCAGAGTCCGCCCTGCGCCCCCGGCACCGCGGCCTCTTCCGTGCCCACTGTCGCCTCCTGCAGTCCCCGCCGCCTTTGTCTCCTTCGCGGAGCCGCCGGCCGAGCGGGCGGCGGAGAACGCGCGCCCCGGCGCTGCAGGCCGACAGGGGCGGCGCGATCGGTGCGTTCCGGCTGCGAGGGCCACGGCAGCCGTGAGTTGCCAAGGTCATACAGAGGCTTCGGAGAGCCCTGAGACCGCCTTTGACCACCCACACCTGGCCTTTGGCCCCTGGCAAGAAGTAGGCACGCTCGTTCACGGGGGCCGGTGGGGTCCGGTGTCCAGCGGTGAGAAACAGCAGCGCTCTTTGGGCGAGCCCGGTGGGCAGGAGACCTGCCTGGACAAAGGGCACTGTAGTATTGCAGGCAGGTCTGTTTGCTGGCAAGTGGTGGGTCTGCTCAGGTTCCTTCTTCAGGGTGATGCCGAAGGTGGTTCTAAGAGCCCGTGCCTGACTGCAGAGAATCCAAACAATCCAACAGCCCAGGCTGGAAGGCAGCTGGCAAGAACACTGGTCCAACTTTTATGAGAGGGAGCCTAGACGAGATTATCTAGCAACTGTCCAGTAACAATGTGAAAATACCTCCCGTGACAGGACTCTCACCACCACGTCCATGGTCCATGGGTTCTAATCACTGGTTATTCTCACTGTGAAAAAATTCATGGTGTCCCTTGTCTTCTCCCTGTGGCTCTTTGTGAAGAGTCTCCATCCTCTTTGTAGCCACTCTTTAAGAGCTGGTGTATTCAGATTAGCCCCATCCCGAAGCGTTCTCTCCTCGAGGGGGTAAGACCTAAATCCTTCAGTCTTTCCTTAAGGGCAGATTGTTTTCCAGTTTAGTATCATCGGCCAACGTGGTGAAAGTGCTTTCAATCCCCAGGATCCACATCATTGTGAAGATGGTCAGCATGGAGCCCAGAGTCAACCCCTGCGGGGGTCCACTTGTGACAGGCAGGCAACCTGAGTTACCACTGTCTGAGTGCAGCCTGTTAGCCAATTTTCTACCATTTTGCAGACTACCTCTCCAATCTGTAATTGCCAGTTTGTCCAGGAGAAGGCTTCCTTATGGATGGAAGCATGGAAAGACTTCTAGTGTTATATGCTTACAGGACATCCTAGCTGAATTAGTTTCTGCAGCTGTGAGTGCCAAACCCAGATGGATGTGGAGTGGAACCCTGCTGGAAGTAGATCACTGGAGAATGGATATAGGTTTGCTTTTGCAGTTGAGCAGCCAAATAGGAAGACAGCCAAAATAAATGTTATCATTTTCTTCTTCTTTCGGTGTACATGTGGCAAAAACCCCAAACCCCCACACCTTGTTCCTTGTTTCCCTTGTTTCTTGTTCCCCACAAACTTGTTCCATCTGTGTGGGATGATGGCCCCTCTGATAAAGCCTGATGGGTTGACAGAGACGCCCCAGCCCCCTGCAGAGATGCTCCTGGCCGAGGACAAAGGCTTTCAAACTGAAAAGATTAACAAAGGATGGAGTGTTAAGAAACAGCACAGCCTTCCTTTGCAATATCTTCTATGGCTGCTCTAGGAGCCACCTTGCCTCAGGCATCTGCATCACCATCACCCCTCCCAACAGATTGACTATTGGTCACAAAACCACATGAAGGAAAAAAAGGTATAAAAAGTGTGTGGAGTTTTAACTCCAGCAGAGAGGGGGAAATGCCAGTGTCTCTGTGAAGGTAATTACTGCAGCTTGTCCTGTCTCCTCCTCCTCCTAGAACAATGTAGGGGTGAGACCATGTGCTTTCTATTTTTAGTAACTTTACTTTCTTAACTTTCTTCCTTTCTAACAGCTACTTTGATTCTTACTTTATAAGCATTTCCTTTACTAAATGTATTTTGCTGCCTTAATACTAATAACAGTAACTTGCTTCACACTTTGCTACTTTATATTAGTTATCACTTTTTGCTATTCTTACTTTATAAGACCAGCTCTGTTTTGCAACTACAGTAACTTGCTTTACTTTCAAGGTGCAGTTTCTTTTTCAACATGTATGTTGATAAGAAGCAGCTCTGCTCTTTCCTTTTGTGTTACAGAGAGAGTGGTGTGCAAGATATTTTATTGTTATTGAGAGAGTGTCTGGATAAGTGTTTTAGGTGGCTGTGTTTTTAGTTAGTAGTTTTTTTCTTGCTAGTTTCTGTCTGTTGTGAAAATGGGATACATTGCTGTATTGTAACTTGAGTTTAGTGTGTTTGTCTCTGTAGAATGTGTTTTGCGCCGGTATCTTTTGGGATCTTTTATTATCAATTAAATACAATCTTGCAGCTGAATGTTATCACCGGCAAAGCAGAACCCACAATAACTGTCACGTATTTGTATTAACAAATGTTATTTCGGAAGCTGTTGTGAGAAAAGTTCCTTTTATGGCTTAAGTGTGGCTTCATATTAGAAGTCAGAAACACTTCCAACCTGTGGGCTGTCTGTTAGTTGACAGACAGTGTTGGGGAACATAAGGCTCTGATTATCTCGAAGCACTTATTGCTAATAATTTTCTCCCTGACTTAAGTGTGATCCTCATATCAGGGGTTAGAAAACCTTCCAGCCTGTGTTCTGTTCTAGTTCGGTGGGCAGCGCTGGGTTCATAAGGCTCTAATTTTTCTGGAGGCGCTTATTGCTGTAATTTCTCCCTGGCTGAAGTGTGGCTTCATATCAGAGGTCAGAACCCCTTCCAACCTGTGTGCTGTCAGTTAAAAGACAGACAGTGTTGGGTACATAAGGATTTGATTGTCTGGAAGCGCTTACAGCTAATAACTTTAATACAGTTAAGACTAGATATCTTTGTATTTCTGTCTCTCTCCTCCCTTTCACGTGACAATCTGAAATGGTACTTGTAGGCTTTGAAAGCTGGAAAAGAAAGCAAATAGTGTGTTGTTTATGCATTTTCTGTTATCCTGAAACTTAAGTAGTAAAGGCACTCCTCCAAGAAGTGGGAAGAGGTTCAGTTTCCCATTCAGCCTGGCATGATTTGAACCTGCATCTCTTGGATACCTCACCTAAGCATCTTATCTACAAGCATGTACACTTGATTTAACTTAAGTTGCTGTGTTTCTCACTTCGTTTTCTCTTTGGCCTTTGTTTCTTAGTTTATGTTTTTCTTTCAGTATTTCTTATAGTTGTACCTATTTTTTTAACAAAAAACATTGCAGCTTTGAGAGCATACAGTCCATAGGGCTGAGGCTGTGCGTACATCTGTTGTGGGTTGAAACAGTCAATGAGGAACATGCCATCTGTGAGCATAAAGCTTTCTTTCTTTTCTTGGCACTTCTTTCCAAATACATTACTCATATTTCTGCTATGGACATAAATGCTGACTTGCCAGATGATATATCTAGTAAATTAGTTTTATGTGATAGAGCTCTGGGATTTTAGCAGACATTCACACCCTAACATTGCAAAAAATAACAGCCTGAGAAATCACAGAATGTACCAGAGTCAGAAAATGGCACTGAAATGCTGCAATAATTAGATTTTATTTAATAATTAAATTTTCTTTCCTCCGTGTATTTAGAATTACTTTTCTTTCTGAAAATGAGGAAATGACATACTGTTTAACCAAATTCTTATTTACAAAGTGTTCTGAGAAACAGAAAAATTTCAGCCTGCTTCTGTGCAGCACGTGGGCTCCAATGTCACTGGGTAGCAGCCCCTGCTTTGCTGACTTAGTAGAGTATTTAATTATTCCACTGTGGAGATGTCAAGGTTTTTTACACATTTAACTTTCAACATTGAGCCTTCCATACTAAGCTAATGTGAGCAGCTTTGGATCAGTTGTTCTTTCTGCCTGTGCCCTGTGCATAGGAAAGGAGGGAGGAAATATGGAAATACACCCCAATTATGTAAATTTGTAACTGAGCATCTGACTCAGATTTCACTGTTACATTGCTCGTCAGACCTGCTTCTTTTATAAAAGAGAGAGAGAAGAAAGATGCTAATACTGCCTGAAAGAGTTCTTTCATACAATTTTTATTACCTGGAGCTGATAAACAGAAGTCACAGTTTCAGTCTGCTACCCTCCAATAAGAATCACAGTTAGTGTTATTTGCTTACCACTGTACACTCAAGTATAACCACATAATTACATAAAGAGCACAACAATGACATCAAGAAAAATCCCCAAACCCAGCAGAAATCTAAATCACATAATTATACTCGTAGTTTGGAATTACATGTTACCAGTACAATTTTCTCTCCTCTTCCTTTGTGCCTTGTCTTTCTTGCATCCTTTACTGTAATTTATATTACATTAAGCTATTAGCTCACTGTAGCAAGGAATGTGTCTTACAATGCTAAAGCATGACATTTGCAGGGTTTTTGTTCCTTCTTTGGAATTTACTCTCAGCAGTTTAAGAAATTAGTACTCTGACCACACTCCTGTTGGAAGTTGCCTCTACCTCACTTGCAGAGGGATGGTGAAAACACCAACATACCTGCACAAACCAAACTGGAAATTTTTTCTCTTTTTTTTTTTTAAATTTTTTTGATTTCTCCATGCTCTCCTCTAGGCTCAACAGCACTTACTGCTCCTTGCCACTTGTTACTCTTTTCAATCCACCCATAGCAGTCTACAGCCCCCTATCTGGGTACTCATTGCAAGACTTTTGATGCCAAAACTCAGTAGTACTAAGCATGTGAAACACTAGTTGTTGTCAAGAGAAACTATGACTGCCCAGCATGTTTGACACTGCCTTGAATACCTAAATTGGTGTGTGCTTGGGTTGATAAACAGCTGTGGTAGAGGTCAGATCCACTGACCAGTAAGGACTTACATTGCCTTACATGGCAGAATCACCAAGCTTTGCACTATTGCCAGCACATTCAAAAGGTTCACAAATACAGGGATATTTATTGTTTCTTAAAGCATCATACTACAAATATCTCCAAATTTAATTCTCTAAGTAAACCTATAGAAGTTTGTCTCTGTCTACTGAGTACATCTGAAAAAAACAATTAATTTTTTTGATTGCAACTGAAAAGCATGATTCTTAAATGCTCCCATGCCAGGGGCAATCCAGCTATAGTCAGTTCAAGTACACAATCCATAAAATCACAAAAGCAGATCTCAGGTTTACTTTTGGATCACCCGACACAAAGTTTTCAAATGTTTTTGTTCATTACCACTGTGTTTCTGTATATATACAGGGTCAGAGTGCACACAGATGCACACATACACAAGGAGTTTAAAAGTGATGACACTGCTTGCTTTCTCTTCAGACAGCATAATATAGGCAAGTTACTTGAACCAGATGCTTACAATCAGTCACTGTTTTTTTCTCATTTTCTTACAGATGAGGTGGCAATCTCAAAATTTATTTTCAGAACTGAGTGCAAGATAAAATTGTATTATCTGTGAAATCAGGCCTTAAACATCTTAAATAGTCCCTTAAGAAGTGTATGGCCAGAACACATCTGGCCAACAGCTGTCTACATATCAGTCTTCTAGCCCTGCAGCAGAATACAGCAGCTGCTCACCTCACATGGCAGTGATGTACGGCAGTGAAAAATACTCAAAAGAAAACAAGTCAGTTTTACCAGAGGAAGAGCTGGGGAGCTCTGGGCACGGCCTGAGCTCCCTGTCTGAGGGGGAAGAAAGCAAAGACTGAGCTACCTGGGCCCAGCCTGCCCAGTACACCAAGTGAGGCTGCAGCCCCATGAGCAAATGAATCACTGGCTGTAAAACAGAAGTCCTTATCACAACAACTTATGCATAAAGGGATCAAAATCAGCCTGCATTTACAACTTTCAGTTTAGCATTTTCCATTACGTATCTTTTTGAATTTGCATGTTTTATTCTTTTTCTTTGTTATATGCAGAATGTGTGATTACCCTCTGTTAAAAGGATAAAAAGGCAGCCTGACAGGCCATCCTGTGGGATTTTTCACCCTTGAATACAGCAGAGATACATCAGCAGACAAGAGGCACTACACTTGTTTGCACTGGTGCAGCCATAGTGAAGATAAAGGTCCCACTGTCACAGTTCCTACCCAGGTATGGGGCCCCTATGTGGGCAGTGGTTTTTTACCTCTATGGTTTGTTTGGTTATCAGCACTGGATGGACAGTGTAAGGTATCTGTCTGGTCAGTGCTCGTTCTCTCTGGTTCAGATCACTTTCTTCTGCATAAATACTAGACACCATTTGTTGTTCAAGACACTATAATGGCATTTTCACATTCCCATCCAAGGATAGCTTTGCTTCTTAGGGGCTGTAGCACTAAATAACTGCAGTTTCAAAATTTCTTCCTTTTGCTAGCTGGTTGCTAGATTGTCCACAAGACACAGATTTTTCCAGCAACATATGGATGTGCTAAACACATTGGTTGTGCCCTGTGCGTAATCAAGTGCTCTGAAAGAAACCCAGGCAGCTTTCTTGTCCTGCCTGGCTTAGAAAACATGGTCGGAAATCATGAGTGAGCAGGACATTGGGGTGTGCAGAGAGAAATGAGGGCTGACCAAGATGGCCTGCAACAGTAAGAGACCCTGGCTGCCTGTCAGTGTAATGCTCTCAGGGTTGTCACACAAAATAATGCTGGGGCAGCCTGTCCTACTGAGGAGGCCGAAAGCTTTCCTGTGCTGTGGACACAAATCATGCCCTCAACCAGCTCTGACCTTTGCTTACAACCTGAACTGCCATCTGTGAGGAAAGTTGTATGCAGATACCAAGACTGTTCTCCCTATCTTAAAATAGCTGCTCCATTTTAAAGGCAGAGAACTTGGAAGTATTTTTTTGTTCCTAAGCTTGGCATCCCTGAATGGGGAATGGGTCACAATTCTGGATTTATATTGGGCAACAGTTCCTAAAAATAATCAGTGCTCAATTTGTGAAGCATGGATTGCTTCTCAGAATCACATGATTCACCTTGTGAAGAAGAGCCATCAGAGCTACCAGAAAATATATGATTTGCTGAAATAGCAATTTATTTGATGTTATGTGGTTTGTATTTTACTCTTTGATGATGGAAACTTAACTTGAGCATAAGGTCCAGTAGCTAAGTGAGAGAATATCTGAGAGTCCAGTGCTTTCCTATGAGTTATTGTATTCTATTTCTAACCTTGATCTCCTCCATCTCTTTCCATTCAGGATGAAGCAATGCCTCTAGAGTATTTTGCTTTCTGTGGCAGGAATGCAAACTGCTGATGGATTTTGATCTGACTGGTAAGCAAGAATGTCTACAGGGTGAGACTGGGTGCAGCACAGAGGTTTCCCCCGCCCTTGCGCTGGCTGGAGGTGCTACCACCCTAGAGCACAAATCAACCTCTTCTATGTGTCTTTGCTTGGGCTTCCAGGTTAGCTTAATGCACATTATACAGCACAAATACTTTGTAATATTAAAGCAATTCTGCTTACTAATGTCCTTGTGCTCTATGTGGTACGTGAGGATTAGTTCTATTGATTGTCATTAAAATGTTGTCTACACCTATTTTCACCCATTCCAAAGACGGTTCTGCTGGCTAAAGCCATACAAAACATTTTGTACCATTTCACCTAGTTAGCTGCAATAACCTTGATGTAAATCCCTTGTAACTTCCCTAAAGAATTACTTTTGCATCTTCCTGGACTCCCTAAGAGTGACACTAGCACAAGAATTTTGACTGTAACAAGGGGGGTGAGTTCAGCAAGTATTGCTTCATAAGGAGGAAATATTAAATTAAATTAAAATAAATTAAATTAAATTATTCCTACTTGCACTTTGCCCAAATTGACAGCCTCTAAACCTATGACAATTAGATGGCTGCTCCTGGCAGCCACAGATGACAGCACTGTGTGTGGGTGGAGGAATTGGGCTCAGTGAATTCGTGGTTGGTATCTATGTGCAGTCAGCTTTCCCTTAAGCAATGGCAATACAATTCACCACCTGAGCTACTCCATGACTATTAATTTGTCTGGCACAACTCCCTGCCTGAGAAAATGCTGTTTATACAGATAAAGTCTGTGGAGCATCTTTGCTACCCCTTTAGAGCTCCTGACTTGACTATCATGTCCTTAGGGTGCCACTGGCATGCTCTCTTGGGTGACACACTTCAGCTTTCACACTCCACAGGAGCATTTATGCATTGTCCAGCTGTTGCCATACATTTAGGCAGGATACCTACCCTACAGTTATGTAAAATAAGTATTTTTAATGACACGTGAGAACAAACTTTTGAGAGTTTTTTTCATCTTACGCTGTCTTTGCGAGAGAAGTGAGAAGAAATCTTCTTCTCTGAGAAGAAATCATTACTAGGCCAGCAAGAATACTTATCTAGCACAAACTATTTTTCCAATAGAGAAACCTGGCAGGGGGTTATGGGAAGAAGACGGTGACTATGCAGTTTTTACATTCAGTACATTTAAACCACATTAAAAACATCAGTTGATAAAGCATTCTCAGTGCCTGGTGTATTTTCTTCATCAGCCCATTTCTGACATGACATTCTCCAAGCCATGTATTGAGAATGCATTGCTACAGAGAAAGGTTTTTCCAGCTTCCCCAAATTTTTAATGTAGCCGCAGCTTTCGCTTTTAATATAACAAGTGGATGTTCTGAGTCATTAGCAGCTCATTACAAATGTGAAATATCAAGTAATTGGTAACAAAATTGAATACCAAATTAACCCAAAGAAAAATCTAGTTGTCCAGAAATACTTTCATTAATAATTTTTTTAGACCAGTACTGCCAGTCCTAGAAATCAAGTCATGGATTGCCCCTGTCCTGCTCCCCACCTAAACCACAGCTTAAAAATCAGAAGTCATATTTTTGTGGTTTAATCAGTCTGCATTATTTTGTTTGCCTTGTGGTAACTTGTGACTGTATCTCATGCTTGGATCATGTTTTTAATTATGATTTAAAGTCCCCATAACAACTGCAGCTTTCCTGTTTAAGGCAAACCAAGATTCTCCCACACTCGACTCCATTGTGGGTGAACGAAGAAATTTTGTTACTTTGTTAAAGCTGCAGGTGTTGGCCACTCTGAATACAGGTGTTTCAAACACAGAGGATAATCTATAGAATCAAGTAATACACTGGACTGATTGTGAAATTTTGTCTTCACATGCCTTTGACTTACTTTTTTGTTTCTTGGAACATCTTTGCATTTAGAATTTTGTATCTTAAATACTGTTTTTACTGGTGGGCTTCAGGGACAATTTTAAAGTTTTGGTATACCAAAAATGCAGCCACATTTTCTGATATAAAAGCAGAAAATTTACCTCAAGAGCTTTATAAAAAGGCCATAGGAAATTCTCAGATTAAAAAAAAACAAACAAAGAAACATCACCACAGGTTTAATAGAGAACAAACTACTTTTTCTCATAGTTAAAGCCTGCACAATGGAACAGCTGTGACTTAAAGGTTTGGCTCTCTAATCATAAAAAGAAATTTTAAAATACCATAGAGAACCATGAGTGTTGCAATGAAGCATTTCCCGAGTCATTTTTTTCAGGGATTTCCTTGACAAAGTCTATCATCCTGTCTTACCCTGGGATTTTCATGATCTTTAAGTACTATACTTAGAGGTGCTGTGTAAGTAATCTTGGCTACACCCACACTGAGGGGAAGAGGGCTTGGGAACACCAAAACTGCATTGACTTCCAACCAGCCTGGTGTCAGCAGAAGGCAGGACACAACAAGCCTGTCCCAGTCAGGGGGACATGCAGGTAAGGCAGGCTGAGCCCCCCATGCCCAGCATCCATAGGCTCTCCCTGCCCCGACGGGGCTTCAGGGCATCAAGGCAGTCCTTGTTTGGTGTTCACTGCAATGGCAGCATCACCCTTGGCTTTCCAGGGCTATCCCTCCATAAGAAAAGTTACCAAGCTTTAGTTGTACCAGTGTTGTTAAATACAAGACTCATCTAGAAATACATGGGCATGCCAAAGGGTGCTTTATCCAGCATTGCCTGGGAAGAATGGGGATGCTCATATGACTTCCTGCTGCTTTAGCTCTGTTGGTAGAGCACTGTATTTCAGCAGTCAGGCTGTGTGTACGCTATGCCTGAATTGGGGGTGGGGATTGCAGGGATGGATCTGCACATCTACATGTGTGAAGCAAGTTCTTAACACCTGCTCCCTGCAAGCCAAACTCATCCCCCTCACATAGGAAGGCCTAGTTTTGGCCTGTGGTTTCCCCAAACACCCTCCCTCCCTGCAACTCTGTATGTTGCTGTTGCTCAAACAGGAACTGTTTC
The DNA here is from genome assembly GCF_047495875.1 of Pithys albifrons albifrons. NCBI lineage: Eukaryota > Metazoa > Chordata > Aves > Passeriformes > Thamnophilidae > Pithys > Pithys albifrons. The sequence goes on from NC_092459.1 coordinate 105,704,470, forward strand.
GTGCTCACAGCCTTTAGTAGATGATGCTCTAATCTCCCTTTGACATCTTCCTGCCAGTTGCCAGTGCAGGCATGTACACATCTGAGAGCAATTTTTCTAGGACAGCAACATGAGGCAAAATGGTTTCCCTATTTGTTTTCTTTGTCATTTCATCCTAGCTCTTCCTGCCCCCTTCTCTGAGCCCTTTTTTATACCCTCCTATCCTTTTGACTGCAAAACCAAACTGGCAATTGCTGGGACCCTTATGTAGGTCAACCCTTGTGAGTCATGAGTGTGGTCTGCAGCTGACCTTCAGCTGCTTCATGATGCAGAAGGGTTATCAGGCTTATCATTTCTTGTGCCACTTGCCCTTGCCTTTCTGCTTCTACTTGCTTGGCAGATCCAGAAGTGCCATGCTGTGCCAGCCCACCTGGCTGTGAGCGCCACAGAAATCCCTGTTTTGTCAGTCCAGGACCCCAAAGCCTTCCTATTCAGTGCCTCCTCCATGACCATGCAGAGCCCTCCAGAGATGCAGGTCCATTTGGTAGTTACTTTACCAGTGAAAAAAATGTTGAATGAAGCAGGGCTGTCCTACTGGTCACGTTCCTCCTTGACCTGCTTAGGCATTTTTGAAACCCCTCTAAGCCCCCACACCCACTGTTTTGTAGGGTACTCAGTACTGCAGATCAGTTTTGGCATGAGCCTCACTCTGTCTCCTACCAGCTTTCAGTAACAGAAATGGAAAGCAAATCCATGTCTTCACCCCATCAGAAACCACAGCTGCAAAGCGGTCTTACTGTTTCATAAGCTACTTTTATTTTTGAACCTTTAGACCTGTAGCACATCCTCTACAAAGGTTGAATTCAAAATTACTTGCACAAGCGCAGAAAGAGAAGTCTGTATCTCAGCATACATTACAGTCCCCAACCCCCTCCAAAACAAAATGGAAGTGTCTCTGGTTCAAGGCAGCCTACACAACAGCGAGCTGCAGGAGCTGTAAGCTATTATTTTAGTTCCCAAGGAAAGTAATTACTATAGCAACCAGCACATCTGAATGGCTCTTTGGCTGCTACCGAGGCACAAACAACTTCGCACACAAAGGCACATCAGAAACGTGCTGTGTTTAACGTTCTTGGGGAGCTCTGTCTTTTGAAGAGCTTTATAAAACGTGCGTAACAGGCTTCTGAGAAATGACTGCCAGAATAACAGCAAGCAATTGTACCATGCCATGATCCCAAAATAACCTAATGAATGGCTCAGTATACTTACCCCTCAAGAGATGAAGCAAAAAAACTGCAGGCTCCATTTTAAGCCTGTGTGCCAGGAAGTATCCAGCAGAGCTGAAGATACATTCAATAAACAGGCAATAAAATGGTGGGGAAACGTCTCCCCTTTTGTTCTCTGTACTGATGCAAAGTCCCTGCAAGCTTCAAATGCCAGCTCATCCCCTAGGGCTTATACAGAGTTTGTTGGAAAAAGGGATTTAATACAGCTTTGTAATGCTGGAGGGTGTAACAAGTCATGTCTGGCATTCTTTCCTGTGTCTGTGCAGCAAACAACCCCCACAGACCCCATCTCCAGCTGCAGTCCTGGGTACATCACTGTTGCTATTGCTGAATAAGGAAGCTTCTTGAGCAACAGCAAACTGTAATCATTGGCCATTGCTTAAGTATTACAGCATATTGTCTGTCACCTGCAAATCAAAATGCCACTGGTGTAACAACCGCTTGCTAGTTTCTGGTGTCTGCCTGCAAAGCTGTACCACTTCATGGTGCAGAGATATACAGCTTAGATCCCCAAAACAAGAGATCTGGTCCAAGCAACCTGGCCCAGGAGTATTGACTGAAGTTTTGACACAGGACACATGCACATATGTCACCTGTCTCAAGGAAGGTGAGGAGCATTAACATCACATTCCTGCTCCATTTCACAAGGCAGTTCTGATGGAAATGGAGGTTATGAATTTGGCTAACTCAGAACAGAGCTGGATCCTATAAGGGAGTACATGTCCCTTCCCATATCTGAACTGCCTTTTAAAATTATTTTTTAATCAGTTGAGTCCTAAAGTCTTTCTCTGGGCTCAAAATAAACTGAAAATGACAGCTGGATTTAACATAAAGACAAAATTAAGGAAGGAAATGTAGTGATGTAATTTATTACAGAAGTGTCTTACAACCAAATAAAAAAGGATCTTGTCATGGCAGGTTCTGCACGACAGTGTTTTGGTTGACAGGAACCTTTTAAGCAAAGTCACTTTATTTTGTATTAAAGAAAAACATGCAAGAAAAAGCACAAAAATAAAATATTCGTAAGAAAATAGCACAAGTACATATAAAATCCAAGCCCCACTTCTATCTTTGAACATGGTAGTTGCCCTGTAGGCATCTGGAATTTCCAAACTGCTCATCCCAGAGAAATAAAATCTCCTCTGTAATTTTTCTCATAACAAGTTCATTTTCTGATAGTAGTTGACTGGGCATTATATAGGTCCCTCTTGAAAAAAAAAAACAAACAAACAACAAAACAGTTCTTTTTCATAGTGTGCTTTTTTACTAGCTCTTTGGTGGCGGAAAGACAGGACCACTCAGAAGCTGATTTCCCAGTTTGCCTTTGTTACTAAACAGGAATATCTTGCCTGATTTAGAGTAGCTGGGACCAGTGGGACCAGGCTTTGAGGCAGCACATAACCTGCCTTCATGCCATACCTCTGCTATACCTGAAGGGTCACTGGCTGCAATAGAGCAGGTAGATCTTTGTTTCTAACAAACATTTTGCCTTTTGGGTTGAAAAAGGCTGCTGCAGTGCCTTTTCAGTGAGAGCGAGGGGAGATACAGAGTAGAGAGCTAGTGCATTGCCCAGCTGCTCGTGCAGAGCTGCAAGGCAGAGAAGTGAAACCAAAGTCTCAGAGGTGAGCAGCAAACTCTTTTGAACACTCATCAGCTGTGGAAGTGCCCTTCTGCTAGTGCCAGGTGTGTTCATGCCAGAACGGCAATTTTCTTTTAGGAAGAAAGAAGACAAAAAGCAAATGAATAAGGCCCAAACCAAATGCTTTCTTGAACACAGGAATGATCAAAACCAAAATCCAGTGTGGTGAGATATTGAACATGACTCACTTGTATCTTCCCCTTCCCCTCATCCACTTCCCCCATCCACCAGAGGCAGATGGGCAGGATGTATACAAAGGTGAATTATGAGAAATCCTCAAGGTCATGAAGCAGGACTGTTGGAATACCTTGCTCAAAACCTGAAACTGGCATTGCTCCTTACTCTTTCCTGCAAAATTCAGGCTTGTGCAACCTGTTTTCTTTTCTAGTTTATCTGTTGGCTTGAAAATCGAGTGAACAGATTTGTATGTGGTATTGCTTTTGCACCTACACAGCCTTAGATGTCACTGACACTTGAGCGGTCTTGCATCTGTGAAGGTAGGTGAGAAAATCAGGGTGTTCATGACTATTACATCAAAGACCTGGACCTTCTCTGGTGCAAATCAGAGAAGTAAATCAAAATGGCATCCCCTGTTGTGTTTAAAAAACACAGAGCTAATGAAATCCTGTCTTTGCAAAGCAGAAATGCTTCCTAGCCCTGAAGAAGCACATTAAGAGAGAGGTGTTGAGGGAGCCAAGGTGCTAAGGACTGAGCTTCTGGGAACTCTCTGCATGTGAAAACATGTTATGAAATGGTTATAAAAGGTCATCCTCTCTTTCATCCATCTGGAGCCTTCCTCACTCCAGAGTTTGTGCTGCTCCCTGTCCTGTCTCAAATTGGAGGTGGTATGGATGAGCAGTAAAAAGCATGTTTACTTGCCATGTCATTTTTGGATAGAGAGCATTGGTTGTGAAGATGCAGAAGAAAACACAGCAAACAAAGAAGTGCAGGTTCCCAAACCATCTCTGCTCAGCCCTGAGTGGGAGGGCTTATTTCTGTGTTAGCTTGGAATTTGTCTCCCCAAAAGATGATAGCTGTGTTTGAAATTAATATTTAGCTACCACTAGTTTGATTGATTGATTGATTGATTGATTGACTGATGCTTTTTGGTGGCAGTTCTTGGAATTACTGCTTCTTAGAACAAATTCTGAAAATGGGCCCTCATAGAAATACAACCATATCAAATTGTCCTGAGGTTCTCATCTTGGACTTGAGCCTTGCCAAGAGAGGTCAAAAATGTGTACACACATTACTTAAATGTTACTGGGGATTTTCCCTGCAGACTGAAATTGCCTGCAAAGACCTGAGATAGTCAGAGGTCGATATTTAAAAAGACAAAGATTTTTAATGGAGCCCAGGTCAAAGCCATGACTTTGAGAATATCAACATCTTGGTCAGTAAATGCCCTGAGCCTGATTTAGAGTTCCATCAGCAGGCGCTGCTTTGTGCCTCTTGTGGAGGGACTATGTGTGGGGCGGGTCACAAAGGGAAAAAACAGCATTCTATCATGTCATGCTTTGCAAGGGCCGTGAAAGTCGTATCGGTGTGATGGAAGTGGGAGAGAGCAGCCGGTGGCGGCAATGTTCTGTCCTCCGAACTTGCGAGCTGGCGGCTGCGCTGCCCGACCCGGCATCGCCCGCCTGAGCACCGCAGCCTCGCTGCATCCACTCGACATCCCTGCCGCTCCTCTCGGCATCCTTCTCGCTCCCCTCGGCATCCTTTTCGCTCACCTCGGCATTCTTCTCGCTCCCCTCGGCATCCTTCTCGCTCCCCTCGGCACCTCCCGCGCCCGGTGGGGCTGCTCCTCGCTCCCAGCCCCGGACTGCCCAGCGCTCCTCTCCGGCTCCTCCCCGCCGGGCGGGTGTTCTGGCCGCCCTTTGGAGCCCTGTGTGCTCCGATCCCGGCCGCCATTGCTCCTTCCTCACGGGCGTCCTTCCCGGGCTGTGCTGAGGCTCCCCGGAGGTGCCGGCGGCCGGGTTTTGGGGAGCGATGACAGCGGTGCGGAGAGAGGCGTTCGGGCGGATGCCCCCGGAGCAGGGAGGGGGAGAGGTGGAGAAGTTCGTCTTAGAGTCGGACAGCGTGAAAGTGGAGATCTTGTCCTTAGGGTGCATCATCGCCGCTTTGGAGACAAAAGACAGGGATGGGAAGTTTTCAGATGTTGTCCTAGGATTTGACACTTTGGAAGGTGGGTCTAAATCGATTTCTTTAAAAAAAACAACAACAACAACAAAAAAACAAAAAACCCAAAAAACCCCTAAAAAACTCCCAAAACAAAACCAGGAACCACGATCAGGCAGTTTAGCAATTTAACCAGCGTTTACTGGTTTATTGTCACACTGTGTGATCTGCTCCTAAGCGTCCCCTCCAAATCATGATCTGAACAGATGCAGTTCCTGCTGCCTGTCCTGGGCTCAGTGGTGGGTGTGGAACAGGGACACCAGTGGCTGCAACTTGCAGTGTGCCACTCTGATGGGGCAGCTCTTTAACTGCAAGAGGCCTTTTCTGCAAGTCTGCAAGTACGCAAGATCCCATCAGGCCATTTGAATCAAAGATGTACATGACTAGTGAGCTATGTGTCCTGTGAAACACTGGGACTGCACTCACCTATTTAGTCCTGGAGGGAAGCAGAGAGAGACACCTCTGGGTACATAAACACACCTGGAGACCACCCATCCCTTCCTTCCCTATGCTTCTGTTTAACTGTATGCTCTTTTTCTGTACAGGTTACACAAGGAAGCATCCCTTCTTCGGTGCTGTTGTAGGGCGCGTTGCCAACAGGATTGCAAAGGGGAAGTTCACTGTGGATGGAAAGGAGTATCAACTGTTCCTCAACAATGGGCCCAACAGCCTGCATGGAGGAGCCAGGGGATTTGACAAGGTGAAAATCAGGCTGGCGGTCCCAGTGTTGGCCCAGCACACAGCCTGTGGGGTTGTGGTTAGAGAGTATGATGTCTTTGCTCCCGACTCTGTAGCATTTTCTGGTGGTTACTGGGTTGAATCAACTCAGAAAGTGCTGTGAGTGCAGGAATGGGGGAAAGTGAGACAGATCTTGTGAGCTGCTGGGTTGACTTGTCTTTGAATTTGCAGGGCTTGCTGATATCATCCTTGGATGCTGTGCAGAGAGGGGTGCTGTGCTTCCTCTGTGTGACCACAGCCCTGTGTGTTCATAAGCCCAGTTCTGACAGGGTTGTCCTGGGTGAGGTGCTGCTGCCACAGAGCCTGGGTTGCGACACAGCAGTGACGGCTCAGCCTCAAGTGAAACGGAGGCTCCCAAGGTGCCAGCTGTACCACCCTAAACTGAGTACTGCAGTTGTGCCAGTGTCCAAACACAAGTTTCCTAGGGAACAGTGTTCCACGCAGGCTCATTTCTACCTGCAGTTTCAAGGATAGGCGGTTGCCTACCCATTGCTCCTCCCGGAGTCAAAAGGACCTGGATTGTGGAAACTAGGTATCATTGTTTGCAACAACACTGCCAAGTAAGGGGAGAGGAGGGTGGTGCTGCAGGTTCAATGCAGTCGTTGCATTGCCCCCTTCTGTGCTGCCTGCTGACAGCATCTCCCAGGCTCTCACTGACTCACAGCAATGGGGACTTAGATCAGGCCTCCAAAATGCCCCAGGATCCAAGATTGCTATGTCTTCTTCCCAGCCCCTCTGCCATGACCTCCTGAGATAAAATAACCTTTCCCTGGCCCCAGGGCACCCAACCTTTTCCATCTTCTCCCAATAGCTTCTGCTGAAGTCACATACTGCCTCTGCACTATAGATGGTAAAGCAACAGAGCATTTCCTCTCTTGAAAGTCTTGCTGATAACCTTGCTTGATTGCAGAGCAGGCTTAGAAGTCTCTACTTTCCTAATGCCTTGGGCTTTGTCAGTTCAAATGTATTTGTAACCAGCAAGTAGCTGATCCACCATTTCCCCAGAAGAACATATATGAATGAGCTGGTGGAGCTACTTTCCTGGGTTAATGCTTTATTTCATGAAAGGACATCCAGGCTGATGGGACAAAAGTCAGAGTGTCTTGAAAAAAAACACTTTGAGGCGGTGCAGTGTGAACTGGCATCAGGTTGGGATGAAATGCTCCTCAGCAGCCTTAGAAGAAAGGGTGGTTTGGCTGTTGTACCCCAAAGAGAACAATCCAGTTTAAGGTTTCTTTATATATACCCTGATCCCTGTGAACTGGAGCTGAAAACAAACACTCCATTGCACCTGGGACTTCCAAGCTGTCTTCTGCAGGTGGGGAACGTGGTCTCTTCTCCTGCCTCTTCCCCTTGCTTGCTGAAGGCACACCAGCTTGGTGGGAACAAGGCAGTGACATCTCCCAGCCAGAGCTTTGTGTCCTCTTGCCCACAGGGCACACATGGGCACCTGCTCAAGACCTCTTCAGCTAGGAAATTATCACTGTTCAGAGACAGCCCTAACATGAACAACAAAGACCAGCATTTGTCTGTGATTATCTTTACCATCTTGTCAGTTTTTCCTGATCTTACAGATCTCAGCACTGGGGTCAGTGCATGGTCTGATGACTGTCTTGCAGCTGTGCTTACATGGCAGTGTGACCACACTGCCGGGCCACTCTAGAAAATAATCCTCTTATCTTAAAAAAAATAGTTATACCTGTATGCTTCCTGGACTTTACTGGCTTTTTCTTCAAAGAACCTAAATTGAAACTCGTGTTTAAAACTGCAGCATCCGTGCAACAGTGGGAGCTGCAGTCAAACTGCATTCTGTGCAGGAGGACCTGCTCTGCAATCTGATATATTTGGCATCCTCAGTTCCCCTGTTTGGTGAAAATGCTGGCTTTTGACACTGCCCTGTGTTTGTGATCTCTGTGCAGGACATGGGAGGGATCATCTCGAAAGCATTATCTGGTCCCTGTTCCTGAATCTGTCCTTTTTGACTAGACAGTAACTGTTCGTTAGGTAGATGCAAAGCTCCAGAATCCAGACACCTCACCTCTTGCCACGCGTCCATCCTTAACACCAGTCCCATGGTCAGGGTCAAACAGGCTGTCTGGGCAACTGTGTATGGTATGCTGCCTTGCTTTACTCACTGGAAGACCATGTTTGGCTCCAAGCAGAGCCCTGGTCTCTGGCAAGGGCAAGAATGGGAGCACTCTGGAGAGAGACCTATAGATGTGTCTGGCAGTACATCTGGTATTGTTTAATGCAACCCCAGCCCCTGAGCAGGAGCTCCCAGTGTGTACTTATATTGTCCTAGAAGCCAGAGCCTAGTGAGCAAAGGAAAGTGTGTCAATTTGTTGAAGTGATGTGATGTTGCACATCAGGAGATCCATGGAAAGGTGAAAAAGTCCAGCTGCTGGACAAAAATCAAGCATGTAGACTCTCTTAGGCATAGAGTAACACAGGCTGGAACAGACCCTCATCAAACTACCAAACTGCCTTTTTGTTTGGCTGCTCATTGGAAAAGTTGCTCCATGCTGCTGGTCCTGGCTGACCAAGAGTAGGCCAGTGCCTGTGTTTTCTTCCTTTTTTTTTCCTCCAACAAGAGGGATCTTAGTTTTAATCCTTCATAAGGAGAAAAAGATTGATCGGGCTCTTGGGTTTTTTTTCTTCTAGAAGTAAAGGCAGGAAAGATGAATGACAAAGCCTTTGTTTCAGTGCAACATCCCTTGAGTGCCTTCTGTCCCTGGGCTTAGCCCAGCCTGAGGCAGGAGGAAAGAACATCATGTTTCCCATTACTGTCCCACTAACAACATGCTCCTTGCAGGTTCTCTGGAGCCCCCAGATACTCCCGGATGGTGTCTGCTTCTTCCGACTCAGCCCTGACGGTGAGGAGGGGTACCCTGGAGACCTGAAAGTCTGGGTGACCTACACCCTTAATGGCAGGCAGCTGTCCATCAACTATCGAGCCCAGACCAGCAAGACGACACCCATCAGCCTAACAAACCACGCGTACTTCAACCTTGCAGGGCAGGTAAGTGTGAGGAGATGAACCCTGTGGAGAGACACTGTGCAAGGTAGGAAAGCCTGGGGACCCATGGGATGACCCATGAACTTCCCATTGGATCATTGGGACCAACATGCTGATCTGGGGACAGAGCATGTTTTTGGGGGCAGAGCAGTAAGGATTGTCTCTGCATCGTGGGCTGCATGCAGGGGCAGGACTGAATTGCAGAGACCTCAACTGAGGACATGTTGTTTCTGTGCTTCTTGAACAGAGACATCCCATCACGAATGTTAGCTCTCCTTTTGTGTGCAACTGGGGAGTCTCAGTCTCTCCTCGTCCCTTGGGAAGATGACAGAGGAGGTGCAGAGCTGGCGTGCCCTAGTGGTGGGCTGACATTTCTTAGCTGTATTCTGTTGGCACTTCTGAGACCACATGCTGAACACTTGCATAGGTGGTGCAGTTGAGACTGGGGCCTGTAGTGCCAGCACTGAAATACCCAAGGTAAAATGGGGAGGAGAAACATCATAAAATGGGGATGTGAGATGGCCAGAGTTGCAGAGTAGCAAGGTTGCAGTAGCTGGGTGCCAAGGTCTCCCACACACTGTACAGGGTTCTGTCAACCAAATGGGCACTTAATTGCAGCAGTGTTTTAGTCTCTGTTTATAACTGAGGAGAAAAAGGAACTGAGAAATAAAATGTTGCTGGGCAGAGCAATAGGATAGTACAGTGCAGTCACGCTTGGACATGAGACAAAGACCCTTACAAGTGTTAGTGGGAGACAACCCAGCCCCTCTGTGCAGGAGCTCTGCTCAGGCCGCTGGTGATAATGTCTGTGCAGTTACTGGTGTACCCTGTGTTTGTACTCCCAGAGGTGCAGTAATATCCACACCTGCAGCGCGCAACTCAGATGTGTTCCAGAGGAACAGGAGACCTTTGGGCATGAAATTGCTTTTCCGATTAGATAGTGACCTGAAGGCTCAGCTTTGGTCCTGCTCCCTTTCCAACCTAGCAGGTTCCCTGCCAGCTTTCCCAAGGCTGTGGAAGAGGAGGAGGAGCGCACTCCCACTGCAATGCAGGAGGTGAACCAGGAGGATGGGTTTCTTTTCCCCGTGCTTGCTTCCTTCCCCCTTTGCCCACTGCTGAGTGCTCAGCACACAGTGTGTTTTGGATAGTTAGCCTGCAGGTTGGTACTGCTTAGTGAGGTACAAGTACAGGCTGATGGTCTCAGCCCTGTGGGATTTACAGCTCTTAGGGCCCATGCAGGTTTTTGCCTGTGCCAGTAGCTTTGTCCTGTGCCCAAGGTCAGGGCAGGATGATGGCCAGGTGGTCCCCCAGGCACTACCAGATCAGCTGTAGCACCACTGTGGACAGTCACTTCCCAAGTGTGTTTAGGGTTGCTTGAATAGTGGAAGGGCTGCAGCAGGAATCCCAGCATTTCCCATCCTTCTGCAGGGCTCGCGAGATGTCTATGACCATAAGATCTCTATTGAAGCAGATTTCTACCTTCCTGTGGATGACACCAAGATCCCTACCGGTGGGTGGTGCGGCACTCGTGGCACGTGGTGGGAGTGGTTTTACAGAGGAGTGTCTGTGGGTGTTGGGAGCAGCACTGCCCAGCAAGGGGACACGCCAGCATCCAGGGGACCCCAGACACAGCAGGGCCCTCATCCATGGGCACAGAGTGGGCAAAGTGAGGTGCTGGTAACAGGGTCCATCACTACCTCCAGACCTGGAGACGAGGGTCTGCCTAGAGGGTGCAGGTAGGAGCAGCAGGAAATGGGGTCAGAAGCATATGTGATGCCCATCCAGAAGAAAAGCTAGCTGTGATACCTGGAGGAGTGGATTCCCTGGTTCAGGTGGCTTTTGCTCAGCTCGGTGTGTCATGCCTGTGCTAAAGAAGAAGAGCTTAAGGCCATACCAAAACCACTGCCCTGCTAGAAGCTTTCACCGTCGAGCTATTTTTCATGTCTTAGTTGTGGCCAGCTTGATACTCCTGCTTTTTGAAGTTCCCTCTTGTGTGTGTTGTCTTAGTCCTGGGGTGAAGACAAGACTTGTGCAACTATTAAAGACTGCTGTATTTTATGTAACTGAATCAGAATGGTTTCATTTTTTTCCAAGGTGTTTTTCCACTCCACAGACGAATTGAGTAAATACATTCCTTTTAGACAGGATCAGGAGCCACAGAAGTGCTGTTTGTCAGGTACAGACTGATGCTTCCCAAGGTTTGCAGAGCACACCTGGTGCAGAGCCACAGATGAGGTGGATGTGTGGCTGCAGTGAGCAGAGAACAGCTCATGGGGCCAGCAAGGGGGCTGAGATGTCCCCATGCCAGCATCCCCAGTGCTAGAAGCTGCCTGCTGACCTTTGGAAACCTCTCCCTTTAGAGAGGGGCAGAAAAAATATTCCTCCCCTTCCCTTCCTCTCTCCCCTCTCCCATGCCAAACCCCTTGCCTTTGGGTTGGGGTGACTGTTTTGCACTGTGTTTGGTATGTCTTATTGTTCTTGCTGCTTCATCACAGGACTGCATTCCCACAGCACACCTTAAAAAAGATGAGAGAAAATGTTGAGTTTATGGTCTTGAACCATTTTGCTGAAACAGTGCCCTGAGGCAGAAGGGGACTGGTCCCACTATACAGCCCATATTCACCGTCCCATAGGTGGACCACCTTCATGGCCATCTCACAGGTGTTTATTCAGAGATTTGGGAGGATTCATTTATTTATACAGGGAGAGATAGTATATGTATGTAAACACTATGCATACACAAACTTTAATAGCCAAGAAGTTTTGGGGTTATATTAATTAGCTGGTATAGTTACATATACAAAGCTCCCTTATGTTTTCTTGCTCCCTGTCTGTGCTTTGTCCCTGCTAAGAACAGCAGCATCCCCAGGGGCTGCCAGCTATGCTGGGGACAAGTGATGTCCCAGCCCCAGTCACAGTGGCCACAAGGCGAGCTTGCTTGAAGCAGGACACTGCAATGAGACAGGGATCACTAATGGCTAAAACCCCTCAGGTCACCAAACCAACAGATCTCAGCCCTGCCCATGGTCAGCCCCACCAGGGTTTGCTCGTGTGTGGGTGAGTGGCTGATGCTGCTGTTCTCCTTGATCAGGGGAGGTTGCTGCCGTGCAGGACACCAGATTCGATCTCCGGCAGCCCGTGGAGCTGGGGAAGCACATGCAGAAGTTTCACCTCGATGGCTTCGACCACAACTTTTGCCTGCAGCAGGTGCAGTCTCCACACCTTGTAGCCAGGTAGGCTGGGACCTTGGCAAGGGTCCCCCACCCCTGGAGCTGTGGGGGCCCATTCAGCCAATCCCCTGACATCTTCCACTGGCATCTCCCCAGGGTTCACCACCCACCCACTGGCAGGACCATGGAGGTTCACACCACCCAGCCTGGCATCCAGTTTTACACGGGGAACAACCTTGATGGCTCCCTGAAGGGCAAAGGTGGCATCACATACCCCAAGCACTCGGCGCTCTGCCTGGAAACCCAGAACTGGCCCGATGCCATCAACAAGGTGAGCTGTCTGTTCCCCCACAGGAGCCCTGTGGCAGGAACCATACCCCCACTGCCCTCAATGTGTCTGGGGCATTACATATATAAAGAGAGTCTGCTTGTCAAGGAGATGCTTTGCAGACACCAGAACAGAGGCAGGCACAGGCCACAGCATACCATGGCTTTAGGCAGGGGTCAGTCAGTGCAGCGGGTACTGGCCCTGTGCAGTCCCAATTCCCAAAAGGATGGGGTCTACAGTAGAAGGCTCCACTGGGGCCTTGCCACATCCTCATAAATTATTCCTCATGGTCTGAATTCAACCAGCAGGAGGACTTGCCCACTCAGCCAGCTGGCAAGTGATGATGGTTACACACTGCTGCTGGAAATGGCTGGTGGGAGCTGTGAGATGATACCCTGGGAAGGCCAAAGGGATGCAGCCATACTTTTATGACCCTTTGTGGTCCCATGGAATTCACTTACAGTCACTGACATGCTGCTTCCTTTCCCCAGCCCCACTTCCCCAACGTCCTGCTCCAGCCAAGTGAGGAATACAACCACACCACATGGCTCATATTCAACACTGCCTGAGAGGGGCTGCTGACTCCCACCAGTGAGAGGGGTAAGTGCCTCCAACAGCTTAACCAGAAACCTTGCCAGGTGCCAAACAGATCTTTCCAATTACCCTGGGTGACGCATCCCACTTGGTGGGAGCATTTTTCCTCCTCTGTGGTTTTCACCTGCAGTTCCTGCTGGTTTTAACGTGTGTCACAACCTCTGCTGCTGTCTGGTCTGTGCAAAGCTCTCACATTCTTTCCAGCCTCACCCTGGGCCCTGGGTTTTGTTTTGCAGTAAAAATGCACTGAAAACACCTTGTCTGGGGACATGGCCTGTCGCAGCCCCAACTGCAGCTGGGGAATATCTGGTAATATTTACGGAGAGCATGTGGGAAGGCTGATGCAGTCGTGGTTGTTCATTACAACATCTGCTATTTCCAGAAAAGTGCTCTGAGCTGCTCTGGCTGCTGCTGTCTTTACACAGTGCACAGTGCTCATGCAGAATAGCTTTCCAGAGGATGATGGTGTGCTGGGATTATCCCAGCTGGCTGCCCTGGATCCTCTGGTTTAACTCCTATTTTGAAGTCAGCAAGAGCTGCACAAGAGCATCTTCCGTGCTATGCCTTGGCTGCTGAAGTGAAGCAGGCACATCCATTTAGTCCTGAATATGCAACTGCAGGAGGAAAACCATCATCTTAATGTTGTGTTTCCACATGAAACACACCATCTCAAAAACCCTGTAACAGGAGCCTATCTGATAAAAATCTCCATGTTTCTGAGGTTTTGTACAAAATTGGCAGAAGCCAGGGGGATGGCAGTACTATCACATTAGGTAGCTGACAGCCCTCTCCCCAGGGAAACAGACAGGCCTTGGGCCAGGTACCCTGTGCAAGGCACTGCAGTCTGACTCCCACCTTCTCCTGCCTTGCTGCTGCTGAAGGGCATGCATAAGCCCCGGCTCCCACTGGCAGATTGCAGCCAGGGCCTGTAGCACTTTCAGCTTGCTTCCTCAGCTGCAGAGCTGCAGGAATGCTCTTGCCCACAGCGTAAGTGCCTGGCCATTGGGGTTGCAGAAGTGGCAGACCTGTCAGTCAGTTCTGCCCCCTAACACCTAAAGAAGCACCCTGCTACTCTCCTGTCACACCTGGCATTCACAGACATGCACAGTGAGTGGTCACACTACGCAGCTGCAGTTCCTACCGAGGGCTGGTATCCCCTGGAGAGCAAAGCCCAGCAGGGGGGATCACCAGGTTGCAAACCAAGGGAACACCATTATAGGAGCGGGGTTTGCACACCACACCAGAGACCTTGGATGCTTGTCCCCTGACACTGAGCTGTGTGGGGTATGCACACCCTGCCCAGAGGCACAGCCTAGGAGGGTCACAGCAGCAGCAATCACACCACACACCTGCCAGGGAATCTTTTCGTAATGCTCACGCTGTGTGAAATTTGTGGTGAAATCCTACCAAACTCACGTGAGAGCTGGAGCTACACAGCCTCCAAGGATGAGGAGCTGAGGGAGGCACCACAGCTGTGCAGAAGCACAGATGCCAGCTTTGCCACTGCTCCCTCTCTGCACCTTAGAAGTGCTGGGTGTCCTTCATAGTGGCCGTCCCTGCCAGGACAGCCATTTCCTTGCTCAGGTTCTTGCTGCTTTGCCTGGGTTTAGAGGAACCCCAGCCCTCTACAGAACCCCCCCGGCTCCTCTGCTCAGTCTTACAGTGTCTCTGGGTACTGAAAAACAGGTACCAGCATAGCTGTCATGTCAGTCTGCAGGTTTATTGTGGAGTAGGTTTGCCTTAAGAGTACAGAGAAGGTGATCAAATTCCAGAGTGGTGGTGTCGTGTGCCCCTCACCAGGCACACCATAAACCAAGGCAGGCAATGCGCAACCAGTAAATATTCCAAACACGTTATCACAGGCTTTGGGCATTTGGGATAAATCACTGCAGGCTAACATTTTGTGCCACCCCCTGCTCTCCCCTTGCAGCAATGGTGGAATATAATGGGTATTGGCAGAACACTGATCATCATATATGAACACCAACACCCACTTTGCTCAAAATCTGGGCTGTTGACTCATACACCAGAAAAGCTTCATATTAACAGTAAACTTGGGTTTTGAAAACCATGGGTTACGCAAGGTATGACTGAAGTTCAGCTTGTAACTTTTTTTCCATTTGAACTGCTCTGCTGTGGCTTACACATTGGAAGCAAATGGTCATAAGAGGCTGAAACAGGGCTTGCTTTCCATTTCAGTGCTTATTTACTGATGAAACTGGCTTTTACTTCTGCTACACGTCCCATCCTAGCAAAAAAAGTTTGCTTTTCTCCCCTCTGCTTACCAGTCTTTGTTCACAGTCTAACATTATTTCCAGACTTTTGCTGTGATCTGCGTCTACAAAGTGCCTTATCACACAATTCTTTCATACAGAATGAGGACAGAGCATGGCACACCTATACACAAATAATTAGTCATGCAAGTTGTACATTTGCTGTAAGAAATCAGCATAATTTAACAACCCCAAGATATGGATGGTGCTTTAAAACCATACTGGTGGTTTCTGTGAAGCAGGTTAGAACTCCTGAGGTCAGTCAGCTGGGAGGATCTTTGAGAGGGAGAATTTGAGTGAGTGGCAAAAGGACTGATAATAATTTTCTTTTGCCTCTCAAACACATTTTCATAAGGTCCTTCAGAAAGTAGGTCAGAAGACTTTATGTCTTCCCTAAAAAAAGGAAAACCTGCCTTGAGATATTTTAAGAAGTTTTCTTTGTATTAATAGCCTAAGGAACTAAAAAATGCAACATGTGACAGTAGCAGCTGTCAAGTTATTAATGATTTCTATTACCTCTAGAGGTTTCTGCAGATCTTGTTTGCTTAAAAGACTTGTTTTGGAGAAAAGTTTATCCTTAAATTTTCAGGCATCTGGTATCACCAGTCAAATACCAGGGAATAAGCTTTGCAGAATAAGGAGATCAGGGAGGAAAATGAATGCCCACTAAGTAACACCAAAGAATGAAAAGGGCACATGCAAATTTTCATCCATCTGCTAACAGAGATGGATTTTAAATTCCACTTCAAATAAACAGGAACCAATCCTTCACCAAAGACCATTCAACAGTAGATGTGAAAAGTAGCTCCCTTGAGAAGACACTGACCAGTGTTAAGCCATTCCCATTTTAGACATTTTTCATCCACAGTACATGGCACAAAGCTAAAATTACGCAAATGTTAACAGAAGCAGCAGAGTTACTACAGAGAAGTTTTAGTTAAAAATACACATTTTATTTCAATGTGCCAATAAAAAGTCCCACATTTTCATATAACAGGAAGTTATTTCATACAATAAAAAGAGACCCGTGCTAGTCTATTGGTGTGACTAACTCAGAAGACCCAGATCATGCCAAATTTTAGTCGATATACTCTTCTATCTACATTCTTACATTTACAAAGACACCACAAAATCCCTTATAATAATGTAAGCAAAATAACTTTCTTCCTAAAAGATTAACTTCATGACTTTAATCCATTCTTTCAGGACTTGCACTTCTTTGTGGGCTTCCTGATGGTGAACGGCTGAAAGGAAAAGAATCCACAATTAATATTTCACAGCAGTCGTTTGGGATTCACAAATACAGGAAAAAGCAACAGGACAACACCTAGACTTTGGCACCCTTTAAGCACTGTTTTTCAATAAAATAACCAACCACTAGTGACAAAAATTAATAGGTTGGAGATAATACTTCATTTTTATTACACAATTTAAATGTGATTACTGTAAAGCCGCCTAATTACTAATAGTGACCTTCAGAGAGGTAGGATAACCTCTTCACTGCTCTGATACAGCAGCTTGTCAAAACATACTGTGGTGATCACTCAGCATTTGTGAGCACTTATTTGTGCCCTTCTGATTGTTTGATACTGAAGCCGGAAAAATGAACTATTAAAGAACTTAAATTAGGGAAAAATGCTGCTGATTCTCTCATTATATATGTGTGCAGACACACAGAGAGAAAACTATTTACTGACTTACTGGGATAGAGAAAAATAATCCATGTAACAGCAGGAAAAATCACAAGCTCGATATTCTGACCACACTGCCAGGTTACTCCACTCTACCTTCCCCAACCTCCACGCAGCTTTTAATGAGACTGAAAGCTGATTCACACATTTATTCTGTGCTTTGAACTCATCAGTCTCTGTGCAATAAAACTGTCCGTGAACTCAAAGGAACAGGGGAGCAGACGAAGACGACTTAAGACTGCTATGTAACCAGTACCCCACAATCACAACGTTATTTCTGCCAAAGAGATCTCAGCAAAATATCTTTCCAGTATTTTCCTGCAAGCAGCAGTCAAACTCCTCAGCAGAGATCCCTGCAGATACTAAAATGCCAGCTCTACACAGTCTATGTTATTAGTAGGGAGATCAACATACCTTCTCTTTGGAGATGGTGTTCGGGACTTTGACCGACTGTCAAAACAGAATATCATCAATGTAGCTTGAAGGTCAAGCACTTTTATATTCAAAACTTTTATAAAAAGCAGTGAAATTACTACAGGAATCTTTCCAACAACAAA
The DNA here is from genome assembly GCF_047495875.1 of Pithys albifrons albifrons. Lineage (NCBI taxonomy): Eukaryota > Metazoa > Chordata > Aves > Passeriformes > Thamnophilidae > Pithys > Pithys albifrons. The sequence goes on from NC_092459.1 coordinate 105,721,919, forward strand.
GTTTTCAAATCAACTTTTACTCTGACTTTCAATTCATTTACCATGGAGATCAACTGTCTTCAGCAGACAGAACAAAAAAACAAGGGGTAGTACTGAGGTGAGACTTTGAGAAGAGCAGTATCACCACAGATTCCTGCTGTTTGATCAACAGCATTAACCAACATCAAGCCCTTTTTCTGAATAGAAAAATTTAACAGAACTGAGCATGAAGGCACAAAAAAATAGTACTATGTTGGAAACTACAAAGAAGTAATGAAAGCAAAGGGACAGGCAAGGAACATATTCCAAAGAGCTGCAGAAGAAATGTTTGATCTCTCATATCACAAACAGATTAGCTGGGGACCCATGTTTAGATTTTTTTAAATTAAGGATCAGGCTCTGTTAATCACACCAACCTAACACTGAATTTGAGATACTACTGCAGGCTTTCTCTGTGCATGCTTACCTCTTAGCTGGTGAGCCAGATTTTGATCTGCCATGAGACCTAGACCTACAGCAAGGAGAAAAAACACAGCTCAGCAAGGAATCTGACAGCATGGATGTTCCCATGTTTCAGACAGCAGGAGTTTGAGAACTGTCATGTTGAACACAAAATCCTGCAAATTGCAAGGGCTTTGTCTGCCAAGTTTCAGAAGAAAGCTTTTTACTTGGATATGTTGCTCTGTACTGGCTCATGACAGCATTTGCTGTTGCAGGTGGCAGGAATACATGAACCACCCAAGTCCTGGCCAGTGTGTTCACAGAGCTAATAAAATGCCATGCTCTAAACTCGCAAGCTTTATTAGGCCTGAGTGACATCTACCCCTACAGATGAAACTGGCTGCAGACAGCATGTTCCTACAAGTATCTTCTCCTCTGTGAAGTTCATCTTACATATGCACTTGCTTAAAGTATTTTTTAAATGTCTGAACTTAATCCTTGTGAAAAAAGTCCTAAGTGTCAGTCTCTGAGATAAAACTGCTGCACTGTAAGAACAGTAATACTGCCCGAAAGCCTAACTGAAATTTTTAGATCCCCAAAGGAAATGTTCTACATTCCACATTCAAGGCTTTCCACAACTTCCAGATGTATGTTGCGATACTGTCAAACATCAGCAAACATCATGCAGTACTTATTCACTCTTTCTCATGAATCCAGAGCCTGTCTCTGGGTGTGATGCATTCCTTGGACTCTTTGTAAAGCAACCATCTTTCAATTGCCTCGTGTGGAGCTTAGTATTGACTTCATTGGAGTTAAGCACAATTATTTTGCCACTTCTTTATATTTGTACATCTGTAACTTCCTCTGGTTCCGTCACCCAATTTCTACTTACAATGAAATGTGTCACATAATAGTCTAGAAATGTCACTAAAGGTATTCTTTACCCTGCAGAAAACCACCCTGGTACTAAAAAAAGAGAAAACAATGGCGGTAAAATTGAGATATTTTTCTCTTTGAGAGTCTGCTGCCTGGAGCTGTTTTCTGTTCACCATTGACAGTGTGCATGTTGAACCAACTGGTATTAAGATTCAACAGGTAAAGAAGTGTACCTGATCTACTGCCCTGGGGAACTTCCTTCTCTCTTTATCAGCTTCTGGACTACTAGTGAGTTTCTGCTCTTAATTAAGCCACCTTCCAGTCTTCATCTCTCCTTTCCCATAAAATTCCCATCATTGCTTGCTGTTCCATTCTCCGAAAATGCCACCTTTTAGGCTTTGCAGCTTGCTCCCTTCAGTTGAAAGCTTCCCTTTATTTTTCTGTATCTCTTCATGGTTGACCATTATGGTACTTATTTCAGAAAGCAGCCACCAAACCAGGGCAAGTAGGCACAGGGATGGGCTGGGGCATAAGCAGCACTTCAATTTACTCTTGTTCTCCTGCCAGTCTGTCAAGCACAGCCTGTCAGCCACACTGCCGGGACAAGGCCCCATGAAGCACCAGCCGCATTTACTTACCATGAACTACAACTTAAGAGAACAGGTGACATCCTGTGTTCCTTTAAAACCTTATCATTACTCTTATGAGACATTTACTGGTACAAAGTAATTCTGACAGGTGTTTATCTCAAATTAAAATCAGCTCCTGCAGACAGACACTTTGATACTTAAAAAAGCAGGAATTACAGATGTAGCACTCAGGGCACAGTAAGCCCTTCAGGACTTGTCTGGCAGCTGGTATTAATGCATTCACACATTATCAGAAGGGCATCCTAGGTCTCCCTGAAAAATAATGGCAAGGATCCACAATCTTGTGTGTGGTACACAAAGAAACTTTTGAGATTAATTCAAAACTTTTTTGCTGTGTTAGCCGTTAGTACAACCTGATCAAACCAGTTCTTGTCATGACTATGGGGACTTGGACGTTAGTGGCATGCAAAAGAAAAAAGTAACATCTTCTGCATTGCTTTTTAAAACTACCAACCACTAAGTTACTGGAGGAAAAACAGCTTTTCTTGAAAACATTAGCAGTTGTTAGCCTAAACAGACTTCTACAAACTATCTGCAGCTGCAGAAGAGATCTTACCTGCTTCTGGGCCACGTAACAGATCTCGATCTAGATCTGGATCTTGATCTAGACCTGAAATAAGAAAATTAAGATAAATGAAAAACTCAACTCAACCAGAAGTGATGACAACGACAGCACTACATAAATTAATGTCTGCATGTTGAACTTAAAACCTACATGATCAACAGACATTATAAACACAGAAATTCAGCATGGGAGATGCTGCTAGTAAGGTTTCAAAATGCATTGAATTACCACGCCTGTGAATTTAACCAGGGTTATCAGAAACTCTTTAAAGCATGCTGACTTCTAGAGATCAACATCCTTTGAAGTCTGCTATCAAACACCTTTGGGAAGCTCCTAATTAAAACAAAAAACTCCCAACAAAAATAAAACAGCCTTTTACAATGAATACTAATTACCTTGATCTCTTCAAGGAAGCCGATCGGGACCGGCGGGGAGACACAGACCTAGACCTACGAGGAGAAATGGACCGGGACCTCCGATAGGAAGCTGACCTGGACCTGTAAAGAAACCAATTAAAGAGTTTTACAAGTGCAGCTTTTCCGAAGCACAAGAAGGAAACAGGACGAAAAGACAAACTGAAACACACCTCCTACCACGGCTCCGACTGCGTGACCGAGAATACCTCCTTCCCCGGGACCTGGAGCGAGATCTAGACCGGGACCTGGGTGTAGGTTAGAGAAAACAGGTATCAGCAAAGAGCTGCAGCAACCAGTGCATGTGAGGCCCTGCTGAAGTCAAAACTTATTTCAGACAACTAAGGAACTAGCAACTGTCAGTTGGAAAAACTCTCTGGGCCTACTCGTCTTGAGCATTTTTACTACCTAGAAAAATGTTAAAAGCTGAATTACATTGCAGAATTACATTAGAATAGAAAACACTGTAATGCGTATTTAAAATAAACCTTGCAAGTTTGCAGGTCGACCCTCTTTGGCCCAAGGTCTAGCAGATCTAGACGATCTAGAAGTATCTATAGCCGATCGCTGCATCTAGGTGTTCTCTTCAATCTAACGACGATCAAACTGACAGCCCAATGAGCCAGGGTGAGGCTTGATTGACGCAAGAAGATTTTTCTAGGTGGGAATGTGGTCAATCTGGTGTTCCTCTTTCTAAACCGGAGGGGGGCCCCAATTGAAAGCCAAATTTACTGTTACGGCGGTCACCGTCTCAAATTTTCTGCCCTTAAAGAATAAGGTGGAGCTACGTGTAGATGGCTCGAGGGGATCTGGCCTCTTATGCTGATCACCTCAAGGTCTAGGAGGATCTTAAGTGTCGGATTTGCAAGGCGCCTCAGCATGAAATCTTAAGGCTCGTGACATTCTGAATCAAGGCGACTGACTCAAACGAAGAAACCTGAAAGGTTTTGACCAGGTTGATTATTAAGATAGTAACATTTGATAGAAATAGCAACAAATTGTAATATACACCTATACATTTATTCTAGCGTTAAAGTTTAAAGAAAACTGGTGTAACATTGTGTTCTTTGCTAACAAGAACTACACAACAGCGAAACTGGCGAAGCAAGGCGGCCGCCCCTGCACGTACCTGCTCCTCCTGCTGCGACGGCTGTAGCGGTGACAGTCATAGGCATAGTGGCCTTTCTCACCACACTCGTAGCATCTGTCGTTGGGGTCGAAGGGGCGCCGGGCTGGGGGCCTGTCGTAACGGGAGCGGCGCGGCATCCCCGTGGACACTTCCACTCTCACCCTCGAGCCACATATCACCCTGCAACGATCCAAGAGGGCTGCAAGTTAAACGCTACAACCTACGGCTAACAAAATTAGCTAAGAATTAACAAATACAGGAGAACGAGCAAGAAAACCCCGATGTTCCCTCTGGTCTTAAGACCGGCAGCTGCCCCGCCAAAACGCACACGTACTTCCCGTCAAGTCCACGGACAGCATCTTCAGCGTCTCTGGGGTCTTCGAACTCCACGAAGGCGAACCCCGGTGGGTTCCTCGCGATCCACACGGTTCTCAGGGGGCCGTAGTAACTGAAGGCTCTCTCCAGCTCGCCTTTGCCCGCGCCCGTGCCCAGGTTGCCCACGTACACCTTGGTCTCTGCGGGAGCGAAGCGGTGTCAGCGCCGGGCCGGGCTGAGGCCGCCGCCCCTCCCTTCGCTCGCCCGCCGCCATTTTGTCCGCGCGGCCCGTTTCCGACTTCTCCGCGAGCGCGGCGCGCGCGGCCGCGCCCCCTCCCCCACAGCCACTGACGCAAAATGGCGGCGGCGACATCGGCCGCGGCGGCCACTTCGCCTTCCTGCCCTCCCCGCCAGCGCCCGCCGGCCGCTCCGCTACCCGCGGTAATCGCCCCCTCCCCAGACTCGCCTCGCTGCCCTCCCCGCGCCGCCGCCCGCCCCCGCGGCGCCCCCCGCGCCCTCACCGCCTCCATAGCGGCCGTAACGCGACATCCCCACGGCTCCGCCGAACGCGCGCACGCGCCGCCGCACGCGCCTGCGCCTGCCCCTGCCCCTGCCCCGCGTGCCCGCCCCCGCCATGGGCCGCGCGCGTGCGCGCGGTGGGCGGTGCGTGAGGGCGGGTTTTTGCGTGGGAATTGGGAGTCCTGGAGGGGAAGTGCGCTGCCTTTCCTCGGGAAAGGAGACACCTGGTCCCGCTGTTGGTGCTGCACAGGATCATCTGCCCAAGGCCAGCGAGGCCTTTCGGTCCTGGCGTCTCTTATGTGGGAGCAACCCTTGGATAGACTCAGTACTGGGGCCGATATCCAAGTCAGGAGCCAGCGGCGCCCGGGAAGCGCGGCCCGTCCGGGATAACGCCGGAACATGAGGAAGCTGCTCGAAGAGGTGCTGATCCCACGGAAAGGGCTCGGCAGCCTTAGGAGCATCGTGCCGCAATTCCAGCAGAGCTGTTCCAGAGGAAAAGCAGGGTTTGTCCCGCAAATCCCGTATTTATGGCCCGATCTGCGCCAAGAGCTTCCCTTAGCACAGTCCCTTGAGCTGGGAGGGCCGCACTTCCCTGGGACTCTGATTGTCACCTCTGGTGGCTGCTACATTTAGGGTGGGAGAGCCCTGGTGTTCTTAACACCGACAACATTGGAGAAAAAAAACAGCGATTAAAACTAAAGACTTTTGAAGTATTTTGCTCAAAAGGGACTTTGAACAAACCACACTCCAGTCTCTGATCCAGAAGGGAACCAGTTAGTTTTAAACAACTAAAATATTATGCATATACATACATAAAAACTATGTTTACTCTTTCCACTGCTTCTGTTTTAAATGGAAGCTGCTTCTCCATTGTGTTGCTTGCTCTTAGAGTGAAAATAGTTAAGATTTGCCATCCCTGCTTTCTGATAAACTATAACTGAAAGGAAGCAGTAGCTGAATACAGTGGCACAAGCCATTAGTAAATCCCTGTAGTAGTGTAGAAGTTGAATTAAAAGTTTTTTAAAAAAAGGAAATTAACTCCTTAAATCTGCAAAATAGGACTACCTCATTTCATACCCTTGATACGGTTTCTGTTACGCTCAGAAAACCATTGCATGCTCACTTTCACAAATCACTGAGATGACTGGCAGCTTCTTTGGTTCATCCATAGGAAGTTTTTTCCTTAGTACTGCTGAAACAGAGCAGCTGGCGTGGGTAGGGGTGGGCGCTGGAGTCAAGTTTCTCACCTTCACAGCGGTGCAGGAAAGCTTGTAAAGGCAACTGAAAACCAGGCAGCAAAAATATCTTAATTTTATGTAGGAGATGCAAACAGCATGCATCCATCCCTGTTTGTGCACTGGGATTACCGTGCACCCATCCGTTTTTATGCACCGGGATTAGCGTGCATCCATCCCTGTTTGTGCCCTGGGATTAGCGTGCATCTATCCCTGTAAATGCACAGGGATACCTTGAAGAGGCTCAAACCAGAGGTTTGCGCGCTGAAGCTGCAGTTCCAGAAGCATCCCAGGAGCAAACACAACTCCGGTGGGGCAGGAGGCAGAACGGGCGGCGGATTGAAGAGCCACAAGCTCCACCTCCTCGTTTTGCAGCCTGGTACATGTAAACCTTTACGCCATTCATGTGTACACTCGTAGTTACAAACCCTCTCCGCATCAGGCCGTTCTGTGCTCACAGAGCCCCGCAGCGTGGCGGGGAAAGGCGCTCGGGGGCGGCAGGAAGCAGCGGTCCCTCCCGGGCAAAGCTCCCGGGAGTCCTCGGTAGGACTGGGACCGGGAACGGGAACGGGAACGGGACGGCCGCGGCCTCGGGTCGGTGAGCGGGAGAGCTGGCCGGGCACCGGGGGGCTCGCGGCTCTCCCCACCGCTGCCCCCGTGGAGCTGGGATGCTGCAGGCGCTCCCCTGGCATCACCGGGAAGCGTACGGGGAGCAAACCTCCCCCCAGCCCTTCGTCCTCCCCGCCCTGCGCTGCTCCATCTCCCTCCGGCCCCTTGGGCAGGGGGACGCTGGGATGGAATCACATGCTGGACTGGGGACAAGGGCTGGTGCGGGGAAAAGAGAGTGGAACGCGCTTGCCGCTGCTCTGCCGTAGGGGATGAGGGATAGAGCCGGGAACCGGGTGGGTAAGGCTTATCCACAGGCAGCGGAAGGGCTTGGGCACAAGTGATGAGCCAGTACGCAAAGCAAAGGCGATAAAGTTTTTACCTTCAAGGGATGGCGATCCCGAAGGTTTTGTAAGAGGGCACAGCAATAAATGGAATGTTCAATCCAATGGGAAAGCGTCATGTTAGTAGAACAGTGGTTTTTGAGGCTTTGCTGGTGTGCCTTTAAAAACAAGTGAATGGTGTGGGAAATTACAGAACTGCAGTTGCATGCAAACTATTTGTGTGACTGCTTTTAAAAAAAGGCAGATTTTACTTAAGACGAATCCTTACCTGGAGGCAAACTCAGTTCTAATGTGAAGAGCAAAGCAAAAGGATTCACTGCTTTCAGTAATTGCTCTGGTGGTTTTATAGGTTCTGGATGTAGGAAATATGAATGACTGGCAGAAGAAAAGCCCTCTAGACTGGCAAATATACGTGAACAAATTGGTGAAAGTTATTGCAATTGAGAAACACGAATATGAAGGATGGGTTTTAACAGTTGATCCAGTTTCTGCCAGGTAAGTAACCAAAGCTTTTATTTCTGTAAAGCTGATAGAAAACAAACTTTTTTAGGAGGAGAAAAGAACCCAAGACTGAAGCAAACTCATTTGGAGCGAAAACTACATGTTGGGGCTGTGTGTCCTGGGTTTTTTAATTGTCAAGACCTAAAAGAAGGCAATAGTGTTGTTGATGAGGCCAGTTCACCTAAATCCATTTTTTTAAATCCTCTCAAGGGACTGAGTTTGGGGAATGAATGAAATCTAACATATGCTGACTTTATTGTGGACTTGAAGGAGAACTTGTTGCCCAGGCATTCTCACACACCATTAAAAAGTCACACACCACCTGAGACTGTCACTGCTGGGACCAGAGTACCTTCACACCTCCAGTGAGACAACAGGTGCCTGTTTTGGCTACACACACACACAAACACACACACTCAGTCACTCAGTCACTCACTCGCTCACTCACTCACTCACTCACTCACTCACTCACTCACTCACTCACTCACTCACTCACACACTCTTGGGCATGCTTGCTTCATCTTCAGATTGGACCCTGCAGCAGAGTCTGAGATGGAGGACTTATAAAAATAAATAATTTAAGAGTGGTTTAGCAGGAGGTCAGCGTGAGCTGGGCACCTACAGAGAGGGACTCAGAACAAAGAAATCCTGGGGGTTTTATACCCTTACAGCCCATGTGCCAATTCTTCACATGGTTCTGGGCCCCTCAGTTCAGGAAAGATATTGAGGTGCTGGAGCGGGTCCAGAGAACAGCAACAAGGCTGGTGAAGGGACTGGAGCATAAGCCCTGTGGGGAGAGGCTGAGGGAGCTGGGGTTGTTTAGCCTGGAGAAGAGGAGGCTTAGAGGTGACCTCATCACTGTCTACAACTACCTGAAGGAAAGTTCTAGCCAGGTGAGGGTTGGTCTCTTTTCCCAGGCACTCAGCCTAGGACAAGGGGGCATGGGCTCAAGCTCTGGGGAAATTTAAGTTGGAGATCAGAAAAAAATTCTTTCCAGAAAGAGTAATCAGGCATTGGAATGACCTGCCCAGGGAGGTGGTGGATTCACCATCCCTGGAAGTTTTTAAACTGAGATTGGATGTGGCACTGAGTGCCATGATCTGGTAAAGGGACTGGAGTTGGCCCAAGGGTTGGACTGATGATCCTGGAGGTCTTTTCCAACTCAACTGATTCTATGATTCTATGGTCCTCGTGTATTTTGCATGTGCTTCTTGGTCCAGTGGTGATTTCTGGTCTGGGGTCTTTAAACACCTTACTGGATTGGTTCACCATGTTCCTGCAGACAGGCCATTAACTGTTCTTGTGGAGTTGCAGCTTCTGCTGATGACTGCAGCCTCCTTATCTTCTGGTTTGTACTTCCTTTGCACCTCCTCACTGGCTGAGCATGGAATATTAAAAAGTCGTGGATTCAGAGCAAGTGCTGCTTTGCAACAACCAAAACATCAGTGTGCTGTCAACATTATTCTCCTACTAGATTCAAAACTCAGCACTGTACTAGCTTCTAGGAAAGTTGTTAGGAAAATTAACTCTACACCAGCCAAGGTGAAAGTTCACAGCTTGTGGCCTAAGGCTTCAGCAAATCCAGCTGCTCATGCTCAGCAAGTAAAGCTAAGGGAATAGTGTACTAAATCACACAGTATTACAATTTTGACTCACTCTGATTTAAAACTTACATATTAAACTGAACAACTATTACCTCTCAACAATCCATGTCTTTAGGACTGCTTTTAATAATAGAGCAAGCCCTACTTTATAAGAAGAGCAGGAATGCAGGAATGTTTTTAATGGTTTTAGGTATTGAAATCCATATCCTCTGTCCAGAGTTGTTGCATCTATGCCCTGCTTTCCCCTCCAGCCAGACACCCATGAAGGTGGTGTGGCTTCTTTGGAGGGGAAGCAGGAAAAATCAAAAGGGGCATTGGACAGAAAGTGGTATACCAGGCCTCTAGTATCTCAAGTGAGTAACTTAAAAACAGGGTTTGAAAGGCAGAATGCACCAGGAAGTAGGCAGAAATTTGTCTCTTTGCTGGCAGAGCTCTTTCATACCTTTTTAGTTGTGAGCTTGTCCCACATGAGCATGAGATGGAGGCCAGAAACTAAAACATTCAGCTTCTGATGTGTTTCAGAAGAACTGATTGTTGCCTCAGCTCTGGAGTATCTCTGATAGTCTTCCTTTGGAGTTTCTGATCATTTTGGTGGGAAAGGTGCACATAGCTGTGACTCTGGTGATGGTCCAGAATGAAATCAAGATGTATTTCACTGGACACATCCCAAAAAAGTCATTACTTCCACTAATGGTGCTAACAATACATAGTGAAGTGCTGGCATCAAGTTCTGGAATTTTGCTTCCCACAAGAGGAAGAAAATTGTTTCTGATGCTTTTTGTTGATATATGAGGAAGAGATCCTAGAAATATAACAAGCTGCGTTCCTACCTGCATTTTAGAACTTCTGGGATGCAAGTGCCTTTGGGAAGAGACCAGGCTTCTACAACGTGAGCCTGAACCTGCTGTAGTGTGTCCCCTTCTAATAGTCAAACTATTTCATTTAAGAAATTAGCAGCAGTCATTTAAAAAAATACTCTGTTAGTAATGATCAAGAAATATTAATAATTTTTCATTAAAAGGTTCTGGTGGTGGTAGCTGCTACCATTGCCTTCAGTATTCAAAATGCTGAATGTATGAAGGGTGGGTATCATTGTTTCTTTAAACTAAGGTTCTGCTTGATAGTGTCTGGAGTAGTTTCCTATGCAAGACCATCAATTGCCTGCAAAGCCTATGTTTTTAGTATTTTAAGGGTACAGCAGCATGCTTTTCAAAGAAAACTGCTGGGTACTGGGTATTGCCTGAATACCCACGGGTTAGGCTGATGCTGATGAGCATCAACTCCAAAAATTTTGGCCTGTGTTTGTCAGTCTTCAGTTAAGAACTTACACATCCTTTTTTCTTGACAGTATTGTCCTTGCAGCATTCCTGGGGAATGAACAAGTGTCCATTTCGTTTGTCATGGGCCACGCTGTCCAGGAGGTCGAAATACTGCAAGAAGGGGACAGTGAAATGGAGCAACGTCTGTCTCGCATATTTGCCCCCGAAGAAAGCAAAGCCTACAGCCCAGAGGAACTTGAGAAGAGGAAGAATGACTTGAAGACTTGGCTAGAAACAAACCACATCCCCGTGACTGAGCAGGGGGAGTCGAGCAGGACGCTCTGTGTGGCAGGGGTGTTAACGATCGACCCGCCCTATGGCCCAGAGCAGTGCAGCAGCTCCAATGAGATCATCCTGTCCCGGGTTCAGGGCTTGGTGCAGGGTTATCTGGAGAAACAATAGTGATGCCTGCTCTTTAAAGTATTTGTCTTTAGGAATAGGTCTACCTGCCCTATTTTAGGAACTGTCCTGGATATCAGTATTCACTGTTTGCAAAAACACTGGGTTGAGGTACTTTTGTCTGATTTTTTTTTGTGTAAAGAAAGGGATAAAACAAGCAGTATAAGCCAAAAGCACAAGCATTTTTCATGCACTATTTTTTATTAAAATTGAGCTATTAGATAATGATGATGTATTAAACTGGTGTATCAGCTTAATATATCAATTTGGTATTTTTGTAGCAGTATTGTGAAAGATGATACATGATGTATTTAAACTGTGTTTTCCTCTGCTTTTAAAATTAGTTTATTTCATTATCTGGTGGTGTAGCCATGTTTGTTTGAACTGCTTACTAGATTATTTTTTCTTTTTTTTTCCCCCAAGAAAGAATTGTGACACTTGGACTCCCCAAATCAGATTACAAAGTTAGTTCAGAAAGCTGGGGGTTTTTTTGTAGTTGGTTAGTGGTTGTTTGTTTTCCTCACATTCTTTTCCTGGTTTAGAACATGAATTATAGTGTTCAAATTTGTAAAATTATTAGGAAATGTTAGCAGGCAAAGAGTAGGTTTTAAAACCATTTGAAACCATTCCCTATGTATTTGTTATTTGAAAGCAGCAGCAATTGAAAAACCAGTGTTCTGTAAAAGGAGAATTTCTTGCAATTCAGTAAGTTTGTGTTTCTTAATGATTTTTTTTCTTGTTTATAGCAACACAATGCAGGAATAATTATGTGATTATTCTTGAATTTATGAAGCCAGTGAGAGCCTTTAGAGCCCTCTTTTCTCATGGTGTGTTTGTTCTGCAGAACAGGTTGCTGTGCTCAAATGCCACTGAACAGTCTGTCAGACCCTCGTTAATAAAGAGCTTTCCTCATTCCTGCTGGGACTTAGCTAAAATTAAGTTTGTCACGTTCATGTTGGTTTTTCTTAATAAGTGCCTGCTGCACACGCGCTTCTGTGCGTGTCTCCCTGGAAGGACTGGGAGATACCAACACGAGAAAGCTTCAGCTGCGTGTCAGAGGTGGGGGATTAAACCAGTGCCTGAACTCTGCAGCACCCACGGCGTGGGTGGGATGGATCCATGGTGAGCCAGTGTTAGGGCAAACTCCTTACAAGAGGTTTGAAATTAGGAAACCTTATTCAGCTTGGGAAAGCCTTGTGACGAGGAAAGAAACGCTCCTGCCTCCGCGGCGTGGAGCAAGGCCCGTGCTCTCAGTTTCTTTGTTGCCAGAAGCCCTTGTGGGTCACTCACGAGGAGGGCGAGGTGGAAGGAGGAGCTCCATCACTCCTGCTCTCTGCCGGCCCCGGCGCCGAGCGGGAGCTCTCCCGGGAGGGGCCCGTGACCTGCGGCCGCCACGAGCCCCGCGGGTCCGGGTCCGAGGGCAGCATCACCGCGATCGCTCCCGCTCAGAGCCGGGAAAGGCGGGAAAGGCGCGGCCCGGCGGGATCCCGCGGAGTACAGCCCGCGCAGCGCCGCTCTCGCGAGACCCGCGCGTGCCGAGGCGCGGGACCGCCCCGCCTCCCCTCCCCGCCGCAGTGCGCAGGCGCAGCGGCGGCTCCTCTATATAAAGCGGCGCCTGGAGGACCCTGAACTGTCGTCGGGAACCGACAGGATGTCACGATACGGGCGTTACGGTAGGGGCGGTGAGGGGGGAACCGTGTGTTGGCGGCTGCTGCCGCTGCTGTAGGGGAAAGAAGCCGGTGTGTGTGGTGGGAAGGAGCGGTGGCGTTCGCTCGGCGCTGAGGGCGGAATGAGGTGTCGGTTCCCTCAGGCGGCCGCTGGGACGGGCAGGGGCGGCGGCGCGGGGGGCAGCGCCGGGGCGGGGACGGGGGCCGGCGGGGCCCGGGGCCGACGGGGCGGGCGCTGCGGGCGGGCGGCAGCCCTCTTAAGATGGACGCGCAGCCAAAGATGGCGGCGGGACGGGAGGGGGGAGGGGCGGCCGCGTGCCCAGCGCGGGCTGACATGGCGGCCGTCTGTCCGTCCGCCCATCCGCAGAGACCAAAGTGTACGTGGGCAACCTGGGCACGGGCGCGGGCAAAGGCGAGCTGGAGAGAGCCTTCAGCTACTACGGCCCCCTGAGAACCGTGTGGATCGCGAGGAACCCACCGGGGTTTGCCTTCGTGGAGTTCGAAGACCCCAGAGACGCCGAGGATGCCGTGCTTGGCCTCGATGGGAAGTACGTTCATGCCTGGAACCTCCTGGACTGCCGTGGCCGCAGTCTGAGCTCCCTACCCCACGCCAGTCATTGGTCTCTCATGCTTGTTGCATGAGCACGGGTGTTCCTGTGGCTAACACGTGCTACGTCTTGCAGGATAATATGTGGCTCGAGGGTGAGAGTGGAAGTGTCCACGGGGATGCCGCGCCGCTCCCGTTACGACAGGCCCCCAGCCCGGCGCCCCTTCGACCCCAACGACAGATGCTACGAGTGTGGTGAGAAAGGCCACTATGCCTATGACTGTCACCGCTACAGCCGCCGCAGCAGGAGGAGCAGGTACGTGCAGGGGCGGCCGCCTTGCTTCGCCAGTTTCGCTGTTGTGTAGTTCTTGTTAGCAAAGAACACAATGTTACACCAGTTTTAACTCTTAATATTGTAAGTCAACAGGTGTATATCACAGTTTTTTTAATAATACATATAAAATGTTACTATCTTAATAATCAACCTGGTCAAAACCTTTCAGGTTTCTTCGTTTGAGTCAGTCGCCTTGATTCAGAATGTCACGAGCCTTAAGATTTCATGCTGAGGCGCCTTGCAAATCCGACACTTAAGATCCTCCTAGACCTTGAGGTGATCAGCATAAGAGGCCAGATCCCCTCGAGCCATCTACACGTAGCTCCACCTTATTCTTTAAGGGCAGAAAATTTGAGACGGTGACCGCCGTAACAGTAAATTTGGCTTTCAATTGGGGCCCCCCTCCGGTTTAGAAAGAGGAACACCAGATTGACCACATTCCCACCTAGAAAAATCTTCTTGCGTCAATCAAGCCTCACCCTGGCTCATTGGGCTGTCAGTTTGATCGTCGTTAGATTGAAGAGAACACCTAGATGCAGCGATCGGCTATAGATACTTCTAGATCGTCTAGATCTGCTAGACCTTGGGCCAAAGAGGGTCGACCTGCAAACTTGCAAGGTTTATTTTAAATACGCATTACAGTGTTTTCTATTCTAATGTAATTCTGCAATGTAATTCAGCTTTTAACATTTTTCTAGGTAGTAAAAATGCTCAAGACGAGTAGGCCCAGAGAGTTTTTCCAACTGACAGATGCTAGTCGTGTGTTTTTGTTGTTTTGTTTTGTTTCATTTGGTTTTTGGTTTTGTTTTTTTTTAATTGCTCTCTCTCTAGTTGTCTGAAATAAGTTTTGACTTCAGCAGGGCCTCACATGCACTGGTTGCTGCAGCTCTTTGCTGATACCTGTTTTCTCTAACCTACACCCAGGTCCCGGTCTAGATCTCGCTCCAGGTCCCGGGGAAGGAGGTATTCTCGGTCACGCAGTCGGAGCCGTGGTAGGAGGTAGGGTTCTAGCAGTTGTGTTTTCTTTCTTTTTCCTTACTTCTCCCTCTGCCCCCTCATTCCCCTCCCCTTTAGTTGTTCTTGCGAGAAGTATCTTACAGTGATTTGGCTGGGTTTTCCCTTGTTTTGTAGATCCAGGTCAGCTTCCTACCGCAGGTCCAGGTCAATGTCTCCTCGTAGATACAGATCATTTTCACCTCGCAGATCCCGGTCTGGGTCTCTGAGAAGGTCAAGGTATGTGATTGTCAAAGGGAGCATAACTTGGGAGTTGGAGCATCAAATATTTCATAGAATCATGGAATCGCTTGGGTTGGAAAAGACCTCCAAGATCATCAAGTCCAGCCCTTGGTCCAACTCCAGTCAGTTTACCAGATCATGGCACTCACTGCCACGTCCAATCTCAGTTTAAAAACCTCTAGGGATGGTGAATCCACCACCTCCCTGGGCAGGTCATTCCAATGCCTGATTACTGTCTCTGGAAAGAATTTTTTTCTGATCTCCAACTTAAATTTCCCCTGGCAGAGCTTGAGCCCGTGCCCCCTTGTCCTATTGCTGCCTATTCTATTTACATGGAACATAAACATTAGGTTTCTACTTTGTAATCCCTGCGTTTGTAGGAACCTTTATGCTGTTTGGTGCCTCAGCAATAGTGTGAATGTTAAATCTAATGTAAATGTTACATGTAACTAATTGTTACATTAAAAATCTAAACATAAAATTTTGCAGCTGCTGTTTCTAAGCTTTTCTTTTTTGTTAATACTGTCCCGAAGTTACACCCTTGATCTGTGGTTAAGGTTTCCTAATTCAGCTTCAAGGGCACAGGGTGTAATTGGTTAGTTAGGGGCAGTAGGATTTTTTTTTTCATGGATGGCAGTGCTAACTAAATGTACTACAGATTTGTAATAACTAAGGTTACTTCTGCAAAGCCTGCAGTAGAACAATATTCTCAGTATTGTGTGACTTTCACAGTAACTGATCTCTGTCATCTGGATGAGTCCTGCAGTGGTAAAGCTTCCCCTGCGTTTTTTAATAGGTCTCGGTCCAGGTCACGCTCACGGTCCAGGTCTGTTGTGTGGCCTCGAAGCAGGTGAGATGCTTATTTTAGTTCAAACCAATATTTTGATGTGTTTGATTGTGGTTTTGTTTCCTGTTTTTGCCTTCCTGGGAGAATTTGGCTGGCAGGAGTTGAGGGCTGTGCAGTATAGCAATATTTCCACTTAATTTGTGCCTTTGACAGACAGAGGTAGTTACCAAATTTAATAAACGTGAGTTTGTTTTGCTATGTATACATAGTCTATGTATACAGAGCCATAAGAAAGCATATGCATGATTTGAGCTCTGTGGAGAGAATTTTTGAAAACTAGTTAATGCTTCTGTATGTAGTAAAATGACAGTGTTGTGTCTTGCTTTGCTTTTCTGTAGCAACAGAAGTCATGCTTGTGTTAAAAGTACCAGTCCTGGGTGGCTGTGAGCAACCTTATGGAAAAGTTATGGTTATAGTGGTAGGAATTGGGAAAGACAGTGGCTTGTGACAGTAACGTGGAAGGTTTCAAAGCAGTAGCATATAACATCTTTTTTAACTTAAGCCAACAGTGCCCATGTAGCATTTCTGGACCAGGTAAAGGTTCTGGTGTTTAGAATAGCACATGCCTAAATTCTGACATTGTAGGAAGACAAATATTCTAAATAACAGCAAATACTTGAGTTGATAAAGTAACATGATAAATGTGGGAGGAAAGTCTCAGTGTTTGAGTAGATTTTAATTCACAAGATGAGCTGGGACTAGTTTACACATTAGTAGTCAGATACTGAAGAGAACTGAAATGCTGTGTTCATTGGGGTAACTGATGAAAAATCAGGAATAAAATGGGATTGGGAACTTGACCTGAAGAAGGTACAAATTTATTTGTGGCTGATTGCAGGCTCTTACTGTGTTGTTACAATATTTCCTAAGACGACACTTGAAATTATTACTCCTTTTATAGAAGGGATACTTGCAGGTAGGAAGAAGGTCTGGGAGTCTGGTCTTCTGTCTTGTGAAGGTGGTAGCTGAAGCTTTGCTGGGGAGCTTCATGTGGTTGCACTTCTGTCTTCTGATAAGTGGGGTCTTCTGCAATAAGAGCTGACGGATTCTCCTGAAATGTCACAAGGAAAGCCTGCAGCACCAGAGCCTTCCTCCTCTCTGGTCTGGGATGCTGTGCAGTGTGAATTTGCTGTTGCTGTAGCTAACTTTCATTGTATATGCATGCCACTGGCTGCTTTGCTGAGCTTTATTTTTCTCCTGTTGTAGGTCTGAGTCTCATGGTAGATCTAAATCTGGCTTACCTGCTAAAAGGTGAGCATTTAAATACAAGTAGCACTCAGTTGGTCTTTGTTTTGGTTGGTGTTTTCTGTGGGGTTTTTTTGTTTTGTGGTGGTTTTTTTTCCCTCATGATTCAAAATCTGTTTGGACCAGTATTTTAGTTGCATGTGGATGGATGAGTGTTTTGTTTTCGGGTTTTTGTTGTTGTTGGTCTTTTAATAGCTGATTTCAAAAACATTTTTCGTACATTATTTTTGTGGGGTTTTTAATTGCTGATTTTTGTGTGACAGTAGGCAGTTCTTACAGAAGGATTGTGCATAGAGGTTTTTGTTTCACTCACTATTGCAACAAAACAGTATTTTGGACAGGATTTGGGACATATCTTTTCCTGCCTTTGTTTTCAACTGTGTGTGGTTCTCTCTTTCCCTCACTCTCCTTGATGCGCTGCTCCTGCTTTGCAGGGTTACCGTGATGAGTTTACACTGCTTGGAAGGTGTGTTGCTCTTTTCCCAGGGGCCCAGCTTTCAGCATTTTTCTTTCTCACCTGCAGCTTCTTGCTTAAAGTAACTGGGTACACTTCAGTGATGTCTTTTAATGCATTTAAGGAACATCAAACTGTTCTAGTTCTAGATGGTCAGAAGTGGTTAGTGAGAGCATCAAAATGTCCCACACTGAGTTTTGTTTGTTTTTGTTTTTTAACAGTCGCTCAAAATCCAGATCTCCATCTCCAAAGAGAAGGTAGGAATGTCTTAAAAACTAGAGAGGCTCTGGTTAAATAGCACTGAAGTTGGAGTGGTTCCTATGGCTGTTCACTTGGACAAGGATAAAAGCTTAGTTTTTTTACTTGTCTAAATGTGTGAACTATGAAAAGATGAATTGTTGTGGGCGCTTCCTGCTGCAGGTAGTCAAAATGTCATGATAATAATTCTTAGGGAACCTACTTTAATGAAATGTTAAAGGACAACAGAAAGCATGGGCAAATGAGAACCAAGTATCCCTGAGTTCCTCAGCAATTTAGAATTGGGGGAAGAAGTGAGTAATGCAAGGTATGGAGCAAACCATGACTAGGTTGTACGATTAAATTCCTGCTGGTGACTGCTGCTGGCTCAGTTGCACAGCTGCCAAGTTGTGGTACGTGCCACAAAGTAAGAAGTTTCTTAATGTAACCAGGGAAGTATGTGCTGAATTGAGATTTCTGAACAGGCTTCACATCTCACCTGCAGCTGATCTCTCTCTTAGCTTAAAGCAGTTTTTATGTATAAAAATGTAAAATACAACATTCCTCTCATTGTTTGTGAACTTTAAATGAAAATGGGGGTGGGACTCCTGAGCAGAGGAAGCCTGAGGTAGCATGCACAGTTCCTGTTGGTTTTGCTGTAGGAGTTGTTCTTAATCGTTTTCTCTCCCTTTCAGTCACTCACCATCAGGAAGCCCTTGAGGAATGAAAGTCCTGAAAGAATGGATGAAAATTTACGAAGTTTAAGAAAAAAGTTTATTTTGTTTACATTATAAGGGATTTTGTGATGTAAGGGCTTAGTCCTAGAAGGCTGTTTCTATTGACTAGCAAGTGGCATGAAAACTATGATCTTTTAAAAGTCTTACTAGCAGACTAATACAAAACTGTTTTGTTATGTTAATGTTCTGTGATCTGGAAATGTTGGAATCTTGGGCTTTTTTTTTATTGGTGCATTGAAATAAACTGTGTATTTCTAACTAAGAAATAGACTGTGCTAACCCTACTGTTTCTGTTAATATTTAGGTAAGGGAAGCAAGTGCTGTGCCCTTGTGAAAAGCAGAAGGCAGGAGGTGACAGTTGCGGGGTGGGGTATAGTGCAGTGGCTGTGCTGCAGGTGTGTCTTCATCCCTGCAGAGCACCAGTTACAGTGAAAAGTGACCAGCACCAGCTGTCACTCCTCCTTTTTTGGTCTGGAATGTCGCAGTGATCTGTACCTTGTGTTATTCCTGGCACCTCCTCAGACCTCAGTGAAGCAGAAAACCTGTCTGGGGGTGTTTGTGTGCTCAGTGATTTCACTTACAAAAATGTCTATGCAGGACATTAACAGATTGAAAAAAAACCCGATGTGAATGCTGGTTGGTCTGTCCTGACGATTAAAGGACTAGTGATGTTCCCACCTGAAGGAGTTTTTCTTACAGCTGACAGGTCATAAGCAGAACCTGCAGGTCATGTTTAAATAGCAGTATATTTGGGGAATAAAGAATTCATGTTACACCTGCCTGACCTGTTCTGCCTGGTTGCATTTTTAGCAGTAAAGTGCGGCTGTCCTGATCAGTCGTTGCTTTAGGAAACCAAACTGCAGCTGCCTGTATTTGGATGGTTCCCATCCTGCCATGGATAGGTTAGTTACTGACAGATTTAATACGATAAACAAGAAATTTTCCAATGTGATAATCTTTGCAGATGATAATGGCTATTACCAGAAGAGTAAGGAAATCTGAGTGCCAGATAATTCTGACTTGCAAGTCTTCCTTATACCATGTTCTGCCCTATTGCTCTGCCTTACCTGGCTGGGAGGAACAGGCACTGTCTTGGGGCTTCCAGCTGGGCAGCAGAGCAGTGCTGCAGCTGGGCATGGGTACCCACCCCCAGGGCTTTGGAGGAACTGTAATCAGTGCTTTGTAAGAGGTTCAGGAATTGAAAGAATGATAATGAACCACTATATATATATATTTATATATGACTTTACAAACACTCTTCCAATCTGTCTTACCCCTCCTCTCACCCATGTTTGTGCATTGCAGTGCACTGGGGCTTAGGGGACGGTGACTTCCCTGGCTGCGGATGGACCACAGTCCATTATAAGCTGCAGCAGAGGGAGCTGGAAGCAACAGCATTAAATGAGGGTGACCTCCAAGCCATTGTTAAACAGCTGGGGACAGCATTTATTGGGGTGCCTGCCCTGCTGCAGTGTGCAGCATCAATGGGGAAATTCCCAATGCAACAGTGCTTTCAAAGTAGTAGCCTTTTTCTATTCTCCCTCTAAACTGTTGAACCAAGTGACTCCCCAATAAGCCTGTCAAACCCTAATCCCTTCTCTGCTTTGTTCCCTTACCAGACATGCCTATTTTGCCACTAAGGCACTACATTGAATGGTTAACAAGTCCTCTACCAGTGGATGCTGCTAATAATGACCTTGTACAGGCCCTGTCTGAGTGGTAGTTTCCCTTACAAATGCAGCACTTAAGGATGATTAGAAGTCATTGGAATATTCAGTGGATACCACCTTGGAAGTAGTGCGTATGGAGTCAGGGCCTCTTCTCATGCCACCCCACTACTAGACAGGAGGCTGCAAGTGCACAAGGAGCTGGGAGGGGACACTGCTGGGACACCTGGGCCCAACTGACCAAAGGAATATCCCACATCATATTCACCATATATAACTGGGGGAAGAAGGAAGAAAGGGGGAGGATGGTTGGAGAGATTGTCTTTATCTTTCCAAGTCACTATTAGGCACGATCACAGCGGGCCCCTGCAGCTGCCTGAACACCTGCCTGCCCATGGGAAGTGGTGAATGAATTCCTTGTTTTGCTTTGCTTGTGTGTGCAGCTTTTGCTTTACCTATTAAACTGTATCTCAACCCATGAATTTTATGACATCTCCTTGGCCCTGCCAGGTCATGGAGGTGGGAGGTGAAGGTGGGATGGAGGAAGGAGTGGCCCTAGTTGTACTTAGTAGCTGGCTGGGGTTACACAGCAAGCAGTTCAGCTGCAGAGACAATTCTGCCCAGGTGTGTTGGTTGTGGCACTCCCATTTTCTTCCTTATGAGGGTGTGTTGGTGTGAAACTGCTGCTACAAACATCCAGGTGTATTTTTTAAAAACATCAAACTATTCCCCAAACAATATGCCTCCCTCAGCCTGAAGGTTACTGCTGGGTAGGGATGGTGGTAGAGACAATGTTCATGCTGGTTTTACTATTAGAGGTGACAGCCAAGTCCTGTCACTTAAGGCACGTGGTATTATTGGCAGCTGGCAGGCTGCAGCAATGTCACTGGGATGAAATAGCTATTACCTACAGCATTTTGTCCCACTCCATTGCAGGCCGTTCCCCAGAGCAGGCATTTGGATAAAAGTTTCCAAAAGTGTGACTTCGTTCCAGCTGTGCCGGGTGGCAGGAGGAAGGGTTAAAAATTAGCAATGCCATTCCCCAGGAATTCATTTTTAATGCACTACAGCAATCCCTTCTCAGCTGTTTTACTTCCTGGTGCAGGAGGAGCTAGAACTGCTCTCCTGCAGTTTTACCCTGGGACTGGAACAGCCTGCAGTGATCCACTACAGTCTCCTCAGATGAGGACATTGTCTAAATATCAGAACATCTTGATATGAATCAAAAGGTGTTCACTTCTATATAAGGGCT
Source organism: Pithys albifrons albifrons (assembly GCF_047495875.1). Taxonomy (NCBI): domain Eukaryota; kingdom Metazoa; phylum Chordata; class Aves; order Passeriformes; family Thamnophilidae; genus Pithys; species Pithys albifrons. The sequence goes on from NC_092459.1 coordinate 105,743,037, forward strand.
TTGCAATTGAACCACAAGCAACTGAACACTGGTCAGTCAAAACTGATCAACTTGGGTAAAGCCTTGGCTGAAATGGAGAAGTGAGTTTAAACCAACGTGGGAGTAGCTTAGTATATCACATGCTGCCTCCAGAAAGACGCAGCAGCAGCCAGGATACGGTCCCATGAAAAAACACTTTCTTACTTGGAGTTTCTATTCCTCTTGGGAGATTTCCCAGAGTGTACTGTAAGCCACCTTACTTCCAAGAAGAGAGCAAACAAAGGGTAAAAAAAATCAACCCAAAAAAGTGTCAACAGTACCGCTGCCAACTTGTTCTTCCAGAGATCAACGCCATGTTTTGAAACAATAAATATATCAAGACACTGATGTTTACTTGGTCTGTAACAGGTGGTAACAAACAGCGAGTCTTTAGAAAAAACTGTTCTGATGTCATTGTGTGGTCACAAGCTTTACAATCATCCCAATGATCCGAGATCCACGGGGGCACATGTACAAATCCATGCTGGGATTCTTGATTTTATCCTGCAGCAGCTGGTCCAGTTCACAGCGCAGCTCCTTCACCAGCTCACCCACCTAACGTGGTAAAACACAGAGGGAAGTGTAAGGCTCAGGACATGCATCTCCTGCCTTCCTAACACCAGCACAGCTCTGCAGCACTCCCAGGATTATCCCTTCTGTTCCTCCTCACCTGGTGAGAGGCAGCCACGAACCGTATCCATCCGTCATCCAGGGAGATGACAAACTCTCCCTTGTGCAGCTGCATGTGCACCTGGCCGCCCCCGAGCAGCACCAGCGGGTACACAGACACCATACTGCAGTCCCGAATGAACACACGGCTCGTCTTGATCTTCTCGTGGTACATCAGGTAGGGGCTCTCAAAGTGCCTCGTCTGGAACACAGACACCACAGACTCGTTACAGTGACGCTTCTCTTCCTGCCTGCTCAGGGCCTGCCTCTCCTACAGCTGCAAAGAGCAGCAAATGTGCCTAAAATGCACCTGCATGACAAACAGACTCTCTCTGATCTGTAAGAACTGCCAATAACTTTGCCAGCGACCACAGGAGAAACCAGCTAATTCCCCAGTGTTGCCTCAAGGCCCCAGCATCCCCATTTCATGCTAAAGACATTTTCATATGTGTATGTTACTCTCTTTCAGAGCAAAAGTGACACAGAGTTCAAAGCCTTTATAACCCAAGTACATGGTTAATGACTGATAAAACACTTTTTTAAAGCAAGTAATTCATATCTTGGAATAGCAATGAATCATCAAACACAAAGACACACTTCATGAGACAAGTATTACCGTACGTCATTGCAAAGAGAGAAGAGCTTTTACCTAAATATTAGTTATTAAGCTGGAAAAGAAATTAACTTCATAATTTGAGGACTCAAAGAAACAAACCAGAGTATGTCCCTGGTTTGTTGATTATTTACCAATATTTATCAATACTGAGGAGAAGCCAGAGGAGCATTTGCAACTGAAACTTCTGCATGCAGCTTTGCAGACATAGCTTAGGAAAACATGAACAGGGGGGTTACGGCATTTCTAGTTCTGCTCCAGAGGCTGGAGCTTAACTGTGTGCCCAAGAGGACACTCAATTCAGGAACACACCATTATATGCAATCCTAACACAGGACTGTTCAACCATTAAGATCTTTTATTTTAAACATCAATAGGGACCCTCATTGCAATCTTAAATACACAAGCAAAGGTGATTTCTTTTACAAAAAAATAGCATGCTTTGCAGAAAAAAAAGAATCCTGACCTGATAATTCACAGATGAAGGATGAATGTGAACGTAACCATCATTTTTGGTAACAAATTTCAGCTCTTCTGCTTTTGGTTGCATTTTGACTGCTCCTGTACTGGTCTTCTGGTATTTACCCTCTGGCTTTTTCACCTGTATGGTAAGAAAAAAAGTTATAAAAATCTGTGGAACCAGAAAACTTTTTACCCTTATGTTCTGAATTTTTCAAAACCAGAAATTCAGTAGTAGTATCATGTCAAGTCATGACACGCCAGGTGCTGTCTAACCCTCACTGTTTGTGACCTCAGCCTTCAAAAAAGCTTTAATTTAGTTTTTAACATTTGCTGCTGGGTCTTGGTGGACACTACAATCAGCCTGTACGAACAGCAGGGGTCTCAAGCAACGCACAGTGGGGCTCCACTGCCTGTCTCTAACACTGTAAGTGGCAACACTTGGTAACCTCAGCCAGGCTCAAGGCTGCCACAACGAGCCCAGACTGGAAGCAGGACGTGTGGAGAGCAGAAGGAAAAAATGAAAAAGCATTCTTTTACCTGGACAACGTTGGGATACAGAGCAGCACACAACATAGCTGAGATCAGCTTGATGTTCTCTGCATTTGAATTTGCCTGTGAAATCAATGCATGCATTAGGTATTCCACAGTTACGTGTATAAAGGGAATGACTGAATTCCTAAAACTGGTTCACTTTTATAGCTGCACTGCTGTGCTTTATAGAGGAGGACACAGCACTGCTCCTGAGGTCTCAGTTTAGACCTGGACTGTGTTCCCCCCACTATCAATGCAGCAAATATGACATCATTATCCTGATGCAGTTAATGCCGAACTGAATTGTTCTCTGACATCTGGCTACAAAGCAGCACTCGAGAGAAAACAAGGACCAGTTGTCCCAATGCACAGTGAGATTCTACAACTGCCAAATCCGTATCACCCTCATCACCATGTAGCCCCGGAGATCTCTGGCCCCAGAGGGATCACTTTGTGAAGACTGCCCACATGAAAAGCTGCAGCATTCTCTTGGAGCACTGAAATGCTGTGAATTACCTCTTCTCCTGTGGCATCCAACACGCCATCGCCTCCTTGGGACCACTTCTTCTCAATGTCCCTGGCTCTTAATCCCTCCTTCACAAATCCAATGTCAGAAAGCAGCTCTGCAAACTGCCGTTTCAGACTGGCAATTTCCTACAAACAGACAAAGGGCTGATGTGTGATGGCCACCACACCCAGTGGGGACAGTCTGTCCCAGTCACTTATTTCTGTCACTAGGGCTCTGCCAGTGTCTCAACCAGTCCCTGTGCAAGGCCACGAACATTGACTTACCTGAAGAACTCTTCCTGACAAGAAGTTCTCCCTGCAGTAGTTGTAGCTTGCTTGAGAGCCCTCTTTGACACTTAAACGCCATCCCTAATTAAGAAGATGAGAAGAAACCTTTAATAAAATATTTCGGCTTCAATTTCAAACACATCACAAAACCCTGAGAGAGGCTACTGAATTTCAACTCACCTTATAGGCCTGGAGAAGAGCCAGGTAGTCACTGTTTCCTACTGCAAACTCCAGCTTCTTTTTGTTTGCTTCTTCCCTTTTATCCCATGGTGACACCTAGACAGGCAGCAACAGATGATGTTTTCTTCCCCTCACCACTTAGACAAGCCACTCTAGAGCTACATGGCACATTATCTTAGGAATTTTCATAGCAGCTCACAGGTCAGAATGCAAATTTTCTCCATAGATAACAGAAAATATGAGGCATTCAAGAAGCCAGACTGACAGTGATTCAACTGAGATCCAAACTGAACTCTGCATTCAAAGCTCAGACATGTTAGTTCCATCATTACCTCAGTTTTGTAACTTGTATTACCAGTAATTTTAAATTTTTACACTAAATTTAGACAAAAGGTCTGCACTTCTTATTTTGAAGTTTAAACTAATATTCACTCTATTTCTACTGTACACTCATAATATAAATACGATTTTGTTTCTGCCACATGGATTTGAACTTCTGCTTATAACTGGACTGTTTCAACAAGCACAACATACAAACAATGTAGGCTAAGAAGAATTAAAATACTGAGGTGTAGAATGCTGCGAGTTACAACAGCGTTTTGCTGCTGCACAGAAACACAGCACTTTGGTTAACAATACTTACAAAAGGTGACTTAAAGGCCAGGCTGGCTGCGATCGTTAGTGCGGGATCCAGGCAGCGGAAGATGGTGCCAAACAGCATTAGCTTCCCAATCCTGACATCAACAGGCAGCGAAGCCAAGTGATATCCCAGCGGGGTGAGCTTTTCATCTGGAGTTAACGCTCCCAAGTCCTGCAGTCGCACCTTTGATGCTTGCAAAGACTCGGTTCTAGGGGGCTCAATTAGTCGTGATAAGACAGAGTGAAGACTCTGTGCAGAAAACATCTCCAGGATCTTAATTCTTAAGGAGGGGGGGAATTAAAAAGAAAAAAAACAAAGAAAAAAATCAGCTTAGTTCCATACACAGGATAAAATAAACAAGTTTTTGTAAAAATAAGACAAAAAAACCCCAAAAGAAAACAGGCTTCAAAGAACATGCTGCCTATAAAAGGTCCTGTAACACATATTTGAAGTCAGGGAGCAATGCGGAATATTGAGTCTGTAAGAACTGGTTTCTATTTAGCATAAAGTTTTTACTGTAAAAATATAATTTGTGCTGTTCTGTTTCCTTTTAGTACAAAGGGGTGCACAGTGTGCAGCAGGGATAGGGAGGCCTCTTCATTTAACATCTGTATGATGGTGGTGCTTAATGCAGGTTGTGGCTTTACTGCTCTGTGCTGCACAGAAACACTGCAAGAGTTCACAGCAGGGAGGCACAAAATCTGTGTGGTAGGTCTGGGGTATAGGAATGCAACTGTCTTCTCTGCTGCTGAGAGATGTAAGAGATGTTATGTTTTCCTGGGATCAGGTGAGAGATAGACAACATGAAGAACAGGGAAAATTGGTGGAGGGTGCAATTAGAGTGGGACTCTAGATCCAGAGGCAGCGCGATAGTGGGATCAAAGCAACCACTCAACAGAGCCATAAACCTACAGAGCATGTTGCTTAGTTTCATCACGTGAGAAAACACTGAGAAGTCAAAACACCTTGATAATGGCATTACAGGTGCTCACGGCAGTAAAGGAAGGACATTCTGGACACTGACTTCTTCAAGAATACAGGGACAATGCTCACCTCAGACAAAGCTGCTCCAAGGGCACTCTTTGTATTTCTGGTAACTGTTGTTTTACAAGCTGATGGTTATAGTGGTGGCTACTGAAAAGATGAAAGCAGACACCCGAGGCTACCCGGCCCGCTCGCCCTTTCCTCTGCAGAGCATTGGCCTTGGACACAAATGTGTCTTCCAAACTTTCCATTCCTTTGCCTGGGTCATATCTGCAGGAGAGGAAGAAAAGAGGTTATATCCATAGAACCATAGAACAGTTTGGGTTGGAAGGCACCTTAAAGATCATCAAATTCCAACCTCACCTGCCATATGCAGGGACACTTTCCACTAGACCAGGTTGCCTAGAGCCCTGTCCAGCCTGGACTTGAACACTTCCAGGGATGGGGCAGCCACAATTTCTCTGGGAAACTTGTTCCAGTGCCTCACTAAAGAATTTCTTCCTAACAGCCAATCTAAACCTGCCCTCTTTCCATTTGAAGTTATTACCGCTTGTCCTTTCACAACTTGCCTTTGTAAAAGTGAGTATTCATGAGTGCAGAGTGAAACAGGCTGGAGGTTAAGCAGGCATATGCTGCCAATTTCTGTATGGATACGATTCCCACCTCTGCACTTGCAGAGTTTAGACTGGCTTCCTCCACCTTGTAGCAGCCTTCTTCAGACCAAGTTTCCTTCGAGTTTTTCCCAGCATTTTGGAAAACTAAAGTTTGCAGCTCAAGACATAGAACAGTTTCCAAGCTCACAAAATCCTCAGGAACTATTCCAGTACCTTTTCTCTTTCATTTTTCCAGAATCAATCACATAGACCACATCATCAATGGTGACAGATGTTTCTGCAATGTTTGTAGAGATGATGATTTTGGTAACATCTGCAGGAGGCCTGAGGAACACAGACTGCTGTTCTTCACTAGACAGTGAAGAATGAAGTGGATAAACAACACACCTGGAAGGACAATATGACACCATGGTCAGTGGCTTTGTCTCCAGCCTCTTCCCTCTTAGGAAGAATCTGCCTGCACACACTATTGCCTCACTAGTGCTACACACTGCCCACAGCCATTCAAAGCAACATAAAACCACAAACCACTCTGCCATAGCACATTTAAGAAACAGAATCATAGAATCATAAAGGTTGGAAAAGACCATTAAATCATCAAGTCCAGTCACCAAACACTGCCACGTCCACCACTAAATCATGTCCCTCAGTGCCACATCTAGACAGCTTTTAAATGTCTAGGGATGGTGACTCCCTGGGCTGCCTGTTCCAATCCCTGACCACCCTTTCTGTGAAGAAATGTTCCCATTTAAACCTTCCCTGGCAAAACGTAAGGCTGTTTCCTCTTGTCTTGTTACCTGGGAGAAGAGGCCAACCCCCATCTGGCTACAATCTCCTTTCAGGTAGTTGTAGAGAGTGATAAGGTCTCCCTTGAGTCTCATTTTCTTCAGAATAAACTCCCACTCAGCTGCTCCTCATCAGAGTTGTGCTCCAGACCCTTCACTAGCTCTGTTGTTCTCTGGAAATGCTCCAGGACTTCAGTGTCTTACTTGCAGTGAGGTGCCCAAAACTGAAACCAGGATTTGAGGTGCAGCCTCACCAGTGCCAATCACTGGTCCTGCTGGCCATGCCAGTGATGACAGATGTTCTAAGAGAATGTTGAGTTTATTCTGAGACCTGTCACTTCTGTAGAGCTGAGCAAATATTCTGCCTCTTTTGAAGAGCCTAAAATCTGACATCTATAATGCCAGGCTGGAAGAAGTCACTCCAGCTAACCTTGCCATGGACATCTGTGTGATAACTGTTTAGTCAAGGATAAACAATTACTTCTAACAATCTGAGGCCAAATGCAACCACAACTAATGTATCTCAGCAAACATTCTGAAACAGAACAAGGGCTGAAATGAAGGTTCAACAGCCCACTGGATCATGAAGAACACAAAATAGGAAACACTCATCCCTAGGGTCTCTAAGAACTTCAAGAAATAACATTCCTGAGCTGAGGGGAAAAAACAAAAGGAGCAAGCCAATAAGATGGTAGAAAAGGAATTACCCTGACTGGAGTCAACTCACACAATTAACAACTTTTATTTACCCCTGGATAAAGGCAGGTTTTGTGCAGGAAACGACTCTTTATATATGGGTAAAGACTGATAGTTTTGTAGCTTTTCTGCCTTACCTCTTGCTGTGCCTGTTATTAAAAAGAGCATTAGACTGAAGCTGCTCATAAAGCATCTTGATTTCTGCTAGACCAGGCAAAAATATCAACACAGCACCTATACATGTAGATTAAAAAAAAATAAACATAAAGGACACCATGATATTTTATTAATGTGCAGAAGGGCTAAATCAAAATTTCAGCTCTGTTTTGCAATTATTGTACAAAAATAGCACACAGACTGTAACAGTCCTTCCCAAAAGACTTTCCAAAGTAGACAATTCTCTTACCTTCCCCATCCCATGCATATCAGAATCTTTGTTACTTGACTAGAAATTATTTTTTTTAAAACTAGTCAGTAGCTACAGAAACTCTGCATGCAAATCATTAGCTTTGGGCTGTCTGTAAGTGCACAACTTCCAAGAATCAACTTTTGTTTATCTCCCAAGGACAATGAAATTACCTGGGGGATATGAATGGCTGCCAGCAACTATCCATTCCAGCAAGGCTTCAATTAGTTCCAGGTTAACTTTGTCCAAGTCCATGAGAGACATTGTTTTCAACACTGCCTTGTTAACCCCTGGGGAAAAAGAAATAAAACACCCAGTAAAACCCTCTCTTGTAAAAAACATTCATGGATGCATTGAGCCAGTGTTGCTGCAAAACAAGGCACAGCTTAGTTTAAACAGCACCTGGCTTAGACCAGGCAGTCCATAGTGACTCTGTGTCATGCTGTCCTTTCCATGCTTTCTGCTCTTCATTTCCTTCCTCATGCCTTACTGGGGCTCAGACCTATCCCAGGCACAGACCAGGCCAGGATTCATCTACTAGCAGAATGACATACACACACCAGTGGTAAGAGGAGCCAAATCACTTCTTATGTCACTTACAGATACCTCCAGGACTCCCTTTTCAAGCTCTCTCTTCTGCCTTCCAATGTTTCTTACATCAACTCCAAAAGACACCTGAGTTCCCTTACTCTTGGTAACTGTCTAGCAGGAATCTGAAGATTTTAAGCAATGGCTCTCACTCAGTACCACTGTGGAGCTCACCACAAGGGTGTGCAGGGATGAACTCTTCAGAACTAAGCACGAGGAGGATTTTGACGATGGCAGAGTACAAAGTTCATGGAAAGACCTGTTTCTCTGATTAAGTCATGCACAGTGTCACTGAATTTCCCAAAGAAGGCTTGACACGTAGAAGTTACCTCCTTGAAGTGGGCAGATGCAGTCTTAGTAAAGCTGCTTCAGCAAGAACAAATACAGAGGAGAAAGTAGAATTAACAATGCATCTCAAAAAGCATGGAAAAAGACAGTAGCTGAAATTGTCCAGTTTCAGATGCTGAGAACTGGTTTCAGCCAAGATGTTTGCTCTAGTTTAAGAGAACAAGGGCTTCTTTTATTTTTTTTAAACTGGCAGGTTTCTCACTAGAACTTCACAAATACAAAACTCTGAATAATATATAAGCATTCAACTTACAGTATTACATGCTGACATACCATATTGTCTGGCAAATGCTATTGTGCCAATTCATTAAATATAAGAAGATCACCTTTATATCGTGTTAGGAGCTGCTTCAGAGTTAATTTTTGGTCTGGGTCTGAATTGCTGACAATGGTGTCTGTGCCTTCCAGAAGGCCAGCACATCTCAAGTCCTCCTCTACTTCTTCAAATGCAGTTCTTTTGTGTCTCCCATTCTGTTTGCTTTCTTGCTTTGTCTTCCGCCTGTAGGGACTACTGTCCTCTAAAACATACCTGAACAGCAGAAGAACATTTGGTGGTGTAAAAAGAAGCCTATCAGTCTCCTTCTAATAATTAACTACAGAGATAGGGTATCAATAATTTATTTTAAGTCTGAGAGGAACTTTGCATAAGCAGGTTGCAAAACCATGGGTAATATGAAGGTCAAGGTGTCCTTTTACATAGGGATGTTAATCTATTAAAGGTTGTGATGCGAAAGACTAGGACTTTTACAAACTTGACAACTAAGTGGGCTTAGTGTTGCTCAGAGCAACAAACTGCAAGTAATTAACAATAGTTGATCATTTTATTATCTGGAATATCTGAAATGCTCTCAGTAACTATAAATGGTAACAGAAATCCACTACCTGAGTTGAAAGGTAGGGCTTACAAGAGGGAATTGTTTGGTATCCTACGTTTTTCATCTCCAGCACTTAAATCTACATCCAAATTTCTTCTGCTTCTCAATATCTAATCACCTCTGAAACAAGCAAAGCACAAGCACCAACAAAGTATTCATTAGCAAAGCTGACCTTTCCTTGAGTACTAATGTGGTATCTAATGCAAAAAAGCTTTGTTTTGCATGAGATCCTAAACCCCACTGCAGTATAAGTCATAGTTTAAAGTCAGGGCTTTAGCAGAGCTCCACGACTGCACATGATGGGAGAGATTTGAGAGCATTTACTTTTTAAATATATGCAAAGCACTACCGCAGTGTCAAGGTCAGCAGTGCAACCTCAAAGGCCAAATGCACCTGAGAATGTATGAATTTCATACCTTGTCATTGCAATCACATCTTCCAGAAAAAACTGGTCCACAGGAAACGTTCGACCTAAAAGGAAACAGGAGAATGGATCTATCTACATGCCACACAATACACAGAAAAGAGGAAAAATAATATAATAATTTGATACAGGTTATTATGACACACACTGGCTTCGCAGCTCTCCTTTATGCTGCACCCTTCAACACAATTTCTGACTAGGATAAAAGAGTGGGTGTATACCAAGCATGGTTTGCAGTCTCTGATATAAATCAAAAGCAGCGTGACCAGCAGGACAAGGGAGGGGATTCTGCTCCTCTGCTCTGCCCTTGTGAGACCCCACCTGGAGTGCTGTATCCAGCTCTGGGGTCCTCAGCACAGGAATGACATTGACCTGCTGAAATGGGTCCAGAGGAGGTCATGAAGGGGACTAGAGGGGTGCAGCACCTCTTGTGAGGAAAGGCTGAGAGAATTGGGATGGCTCATCCTGAAGAAGTCTCCAGGGTGACCTTATTGGGGCCTTTCAATACCTAATGGGGGCCCACAAGAGAGCTGGAGAGAAACTTTTGACAAGGGCATGTAGTGATAGAACAAGTTGTAATGGTTTTAAACTGTGAGAAAGTAGGTTTATATTGAATATTAGGATGAAATTCTTTACTGTGAAGTTGTTGAGACACTGGACAGGTTGCCCAGAGTAGCTGTGAATATCCCACCCCTGGAAGTGTTGCTTGAAGCAACCTGGTCTAGTGAAAGAGTGTTCCTGCCCATGGCAGGGGCGTGAAACGAGATAACGCTTAAAGGTCCTTTCCACCCCAAACCAACCTAGTTTTTACAGTAACGTGCTCAATGCACTTACGCAGACAGAAGGGTTGATACACTTAGACACTTATGGGAACACATCATGAGCCTACATGTTCCTATCATGGTCCATGTAATAACATAGCAATTTAAAAGGCACATTTGGCTAAATATGTACACATCCAGCTGGATCCTCTCACTGATCCTTTTTCCACAAGGATACAGAAGTCTTCAGCTGTGGTGAAACTAGCCCAGAGAACCATGTCATGTTCTTCTGCTGGTATACAGACCACAAACCCATCTCCATTTCCAAGTCCTTTCTCTCCTAAATCTCATTAGTCTTTCCTTCCAAGCCCTTAGAATCATACTTCTTGCATACATCCTCATCTTGCCACTTTGCAAATTAGCCCCTTGCACTTGAATTGAGAAAAACTTAGCAAGAAAAAATGCTGAAAACAAATGTCTAAAACAATAAATGTGACAAGATAATAAAAATGAACAGTTTTCACCTGGTATGTTAATAATTGGACAGGAGTGAAAGTATTGAGAAAAAAGCTCTGCATTCAGGGTGGCACTCATTAGTATAATGCGCATGTCTGGCCTCTGAAGCATTATATCCTTCAAAACCAGCAGCAAGAAGTCACTGAAGAAAACAAGCAAAAAGACATTTAAATTCCTTCAGTGTTAACTTTCAGAGCCTCTATTTTTCTCCCCATTCTGTCCACCTTCCTGGTGTTTTCAATAGCACAGTAGTACCATCACAGAAGCATGAACTTCTCAGAATGGAAGGCAATCTGCAATCTAACTCTTTTTGGTTGTTCCTTACTGGAGTGTCAGGATTACTTAGCAAATTCATTTAAGCAACAAAAAGCCTTATAAACTACTTGCATTAATGACAATGTAAGAAATTAGGTAAGAAATTAACTCAAAGTAACGGACGAGTCCTTTTTGCTCCTCTTCTTCACTGGAAGAGTTATTCAAACTTATTCACTCTTCCCTGCTCACTGTATCCTTCCCTATGTATTTATAGCTTTTGTGGCATGCCTGGAAGACTAATTTGAAGTGATTTTAGATGAGGACAAAGAATCCTTGAGAGACACAAGCTGTTTTACAAGACTACAATATCATCTGAGTGAGCTGTAGAATAACAGGTCATAGAAAAAGCCTGTAAACCCACTGCACTGCAAGGTTTCAAAAGGAAAATAGCAAAGAAAAGGATCCTTGCCACTTCATTTACAGAGATACTGACAGACATTACCTTTTGCCTGTCATCAGCAGGTAAGTACGGTAAAACTGCAGGAGGCTAGAGCAGGACAGGATGAGACTGTCTAGAACCAGTAAAATCTATAGACATGAAGAAAATGTGAGCACTTGTCCCTTGCAGGTGCTCTGCATCAGGACAAAAATTCCCCAAGGGACATGTGAAGAATTATGGTATTTGATAAATGCTGAAACATAGAAAGTATAAGGAACAGACAGCTCTGGATAAAAAGTTACTTAAACCTCCAGCCCCATCCAAAACATCTTTTCAACACTATTGCAATGTGACAGTACATTGAAGACACAGCAATTTCAGAGAAATGTGCTTTCTTGCAAGCTGTGCAATATAATTTCCTACTGCCCAAACACAAGAACCTAAAACCAGACTCCTTCCACCATCCCACATTACTGCCACAGGATCAGTTACTTGCACCTTAGTCACCTTTATCCTTTCTTTCTTCATTTGGCTTAGAGGATAAGAGATTATTTATAGGAGATTATTTACCTTTCTTCTGTTCTTTCATGAACTTCATCAACAATAACATGTGTGATTCCCTGCAAAGTCAGATCTCCTTCCAGCCTTCTCAACAGCACACCAGTAGTGCAGTACAAGAGTCTAGTAGCTGAGGACTTGAAGGGTAAGACAAAGCATTCAGTTAACTGGGCAAATTAACACAGTGCAAAGAGTGTGTGTTACTATAAAGCATTTGGTTTCAGCTGAGTCCCAGGTTCGACAGAAAGGGAACAAACAATCCCTGCAGGAGATAGGCTGATTGATTTTAATTTCTTGACTGAAACTGAGAACAGCTGCTTCTTACCAAGGGGCATTGCTAACGATCAAAAAATCAGAACCATTTTTCCTGTGGATATTGTTTTCTGATAAACAACCAGATCTCTGTTCCTAGAAAGAGTCAGTTAATCTCTTTTTTAACACACTTCTTGGAAAAAGCAATCACCTGCAATGCAGACAAAACTTCACTTGCAAGACAGCAGTTTGAATTCAACCACCCCCTTCTGGCTGACTGTAGCTGTACCATTCAATCTCCACTTGGGAGACAAATGGAAATGGCAAGAGGCAGAAAAGAAGCCAGCAGCCTTCCTAAGGACAGCAGCATTACTCATCCTCTCACATCCCATCACCTCTGTCACCAGAAAGCACAACCACGGGACGTATCACTGCACTCTCATTCTGTAAAGTGAACTGTGCAACTTGAGACAAAATAAAATAGAGAATATGGTTGATAATATAAAATATAGGTGATACAAACTTGCTTATCTCACTACACGGCAGGTATAGGACAAAGATTCTGCATACCAGAGAAGCACTAAGCACATTTCAACAGAACTAAATGAAAATCAACAAGTAAAGCACAGATACCTTTACACTTTCCAGACGGATCTGATATCCAACAGTGAGTCCAATCCTTTCTGTTCTTTCTTTGGCTACACGTTCAGCCACAGAAATGGCAGAGATCCTGCGAGGCTGAGTGCAGATGATGTTTGCAACTCTGCTTGGAGATCCTTGCAGTGAAGCATCCAAAATAAACTGAGGAATCTGAGTGGTTTTCCCACATCTGTACAACAAAATCAGAGATTAATTAAAACCCCCACAAATGCAACACCTTCCATCCACATAAATTAAGTTGACTGCACTCCACTTTAAATTTGCATTGCTTCATTAGAAGTGATCTTTCATATGAAGTTCCCCTAGGACTGCTGTCACTGGTCACACATGGACCACCACCCTAACCTTTCCAAGACATGGATATTCACATGCATTTCACATTCTTCTGTGTCTACTTTGATACACAAAGTCAGTATGCATAATCACCCTCTTACCCTGTCATGCCACTCACAACAAGAACTTGGTGGCTCTTCAGCAAATCCAGAATGTTTTCTCTCTCTTGCCATGCAGGGAGCTTCTGTCTTTCATACAGCATGGACTGGAAGTGCCTAGAAGACTGATGCACAAAACCATACAGCACAGCAGTAAGAACACCACTGGAGAGGAATAGAACCATTTGAAACTTCAGCTTGTGCCTTAAATATTTCTCTCTAAAGTAAGCAAGAAAGAAGATTGTATGTTCTGCACATTATACCTTTCTCTGCTGAAACTGCGCGCAGATTTTAACATTTTCGTTATAGAGAGACTTTGCCTGCACATCATACTTTTTGGAAAGCTTTTTCTTGAGGTTCACATAACTCTCATTCTCCACAACAACTTGTTCAGGCTCTTCTTCCTCCTCCTCTTCTGCAATTGCCTCTTCTTGCTGAGGCTCTGACACTGTTGAGGCTTGAGACAGAGAGCACAGAGTTAAGTATTCTCATTACTAAAGAACAGGATCTCATCAGCAATGCAGAGAAGACACACATTCCATCAGCATTCTCAATGAAGAACCTGATTAGACTGGACCTGAGGGCCTGCAGGACTGTTTTTGACAAGCATTTAGTTCAACACAACCAGCAAACCTTCCCTCACTTCACCAAACAAACCACAACTTCTCCAGCCCCATCTCCACTGCTGCACCAGCTGTGCTGCCAACACCATGCCCTGGGTGGCCACACAGGGAACCAGAATGGTAACTTGGGTTGCCTTCCTGAACTTCTGTGTCTCAGTTCACCTCTCCAATTACCACACAGCCACTTCTATGGGACACAGGACTTTGATGGTCTTAGTGTTTTAATTAATTGTTAAGTGACTGCCAAATACTTTTAAACCAAAGCTGAGACCAGGCATTTTGGTGCCTACTGCCCATCAACTGAAGTGGGATTTTCTCAGACTATAAGCCAGCCCTTGAAAGTTTTAAATTTACATTTATCTAAACAAGGTATTTTATAGCATAAGAAAGATTTTATAACTAACAAAAATGATTTACAATATCTTGATTTCAGTTTCTGGAACAAAGGTGTCTTTCTGTAGAGCTATTAAAAATGGAATAATTTGTTTTACTGTAACAAAACCACAGGCTGTCACTATTTAAGTGCTCTAAAATGTGATGCAGTTGTTCTTGAAGACTGTTGAAGAAAGCTTGCCTTAGATAAAACAGTTTTGAAATTGAGAGCTTGAAAGTCACCTATGCCACAGAGTTGCTGTCACTCTGCCATAAGTGACACAGCCTCAACTCTCCTCCCCCTGCGAAATCAACCTGATTGCACTTGTATATATAAAAAGGGATGATGCTTTTAACAACATTCTAGAACCAGCTGCAACACTTGCTTAGCCTTAAATCCACCTTTATAAAGTTAATTCAGAGGAAGTGTTAGCAATTTTCAGTTAATTAAAAAAAGTTTCTGAACTAGTGAGTAGCAGGTGCACCAAGGTATTGCAAACAACCTCTCCTGTTCCCTTCCAAGCCTCTGGTCCATTTGTGTGAGCTCATACCATATTTCTCCATGCCTTTTCATGGATTGTGTGGGAATGGGCATCACTCACTCTGCCAAACCACACTCATTAGCTCTGTGCTCCTTTAACTCAGTTCTGCCCATCACAAAACCTCTGCAGCAGCCTGATTACAGAAGGGACTTCCTAAGGCACAGACAGATAATGGGTCTGGCTCACCACATAATCTGAACCTCCAGAAACAGATTTGGAACAGATGGCAGAACTGGGGGTTGTCTTGTCTCTCTCTTTTCTTTTTTTCCTTTTACATATTTTTGACTGTTCTTAACCCAGAAACCATAGAAGATTTGGTGTACCTTCAGAGAGCTGACTTGAACCAGGTGTAGTCTCTGTCTGTAGCTTTACAGAAGGTGTTGCCAGCAGGGACACTGGAGGAACACTGTACTTGTGTTGCGTACTGCCAAGTAATGCGCTTATTTCATGTTCATCTTCTAGGCAAGTCACTAAGGTATACACCACTGGTTCATGAGACTCTGCAGCTACCAAGGCCTTTCCAAAAAGGAATTCAGCAATGTGTAAACGACAAGCAAGGGGCAGATTCTCATCAGTGGAATAGAATGCCACAAGAGGTGCTTGAAGTGGATACTTGTTGTCTTCGGGAAATCTTACTTCAAGTTCATATATGGGACTATCATTTTTATGTCTGAGATGAGCATCATCTACAGAGTTCTTGGATTGTTTTAGTGGATGGTTTGGAGGGAATTCATGTGCAAATCTGCATTTTGAACCAAACCTGCAGCCTCCTTGGAGATAAAATTTACATATTTCCTTTGAAGTCTGTTTTGCTGTGTCCCTAGTACAACCACCCTTTTGTTTAGATTTGCTGAGTCTGTTTGCTAGGTACTCCAATTCCAAACTGAAAGTCCAGACATGATTTTTAATTCTTTCTACAAATTTTTCTCCATAGATTGACCGGAGGGCAAAAGCTTCTTCTTGTCTCTGTTCTAAACATTCTTCTTGACTGGCTTCAGCAGGTGTTGCAGACACCTGCATCTTCTCTCCATATCTTTCAGTAAAGCACTGCAATAGCAAATACTCCAAGGATGCCCCAATATTACCATTGCAGGATCTTAGTACTGTTCTACAACGCTCACAGTCAAAGCCATACCTGCACCAAAACAGAGACAACATGGCAACAAGTGAGTGAGAGACTCATATGAAGCAAAATAACCACAGATCTGCTTGATTAGGCTTATAGTAAGAAGCATGTATGGCATGAGATACTATTATTACCATTAGGGGAAAAATAACCCCACACAAAAGTATTTATGCTCTTAAATAACAGTGGCAGGCAGCAATTTGGTGTCTGTGAATGGCAGTCTGTGGTTTATAAGACAATAAATTAGTTCAGGTGGCAACTATCTTACACTTCTGAATGCAGCACATAATAGTTACAAGATTGGATTTCCCTATTGAACTATATATACTAAATCCTTCCAAAAAGCTGTCACATATAAAATACTCTCACACAAAGCATAAATATTTAATAGATACTCATGCCTGAGCAAAATGGATGAAGAACACTCACAAGGTTTTGAAACACTACCTACCTGGGAGAAACATACATGTAAAAGCAATGCTCCCTAAGCTTTTCTAGTATCTGTTTCATTGTCTTGGAGAAAGGATTGAAAACATCACTGAAAGAGGCTGGAGCAATTATTTTCATAAAATCATTATTTTAAATTCACCTAGTTGAGGATTAAATTTGTAGGAGATACAAACTCAGTTCCGCACATAGAACCTCCCCAGCGTTAAGAAGAAGTCCAAGCCCTGAGGTCTTACAGTATTGAGACTAGTGATTTACCTCTTCAGAATACAAATTATTCACTAAAGAGCATCACCTGGAGAGTTTGTGTACAGCAAATGAGGACACTTCACTTTCTACAATTCTGTGCTCAGCTGGCTTGGCAGACAACCTTGGTATTACTTCAGAAAGTTCCTGTTCTGTTGACCAGCACTGTTCATCATCAAGGTAATCAGGTTCATCATCATCTTCACCAGCTACACTGATAAAAAGAGTTATCAAATTAATAAAGTGAAACAAAATTATACTGTTGAGTAGACACAAAACTCTCCCTCTGAAGTTTTAAATCCTTCATTTAAATGGAATATTTGGCTACCCCTTTCCCAGAGTTA
Source organism: Pithys albifrons albifrons (assembly GCF_047495875.1). Lineage (NCBI taxonomy): Eukaryota > Metazoa > Chordata > Aves > Passeriformes > Thamnophilidae > Pithys > Pithys albifrons. The sequence goes on from NC_092459.1 coordinate 105,760,237, forward strand.
ATATTGTAGATAAACAAAGCAGATTCAAAACTGTAGGATTTAAGATAAAATTAAAAGTTACTGTTTTCATTTCTAACAGTACACCTGTTAAACCATGCCCATTGGGAAGAGCTGGCAGTAGTGCCTCCATTTAAACTAACCCTGATTCAGGAGCCAGCTCCTGGCCTTGAAGCTCTTGAAGAAGTTCTTTCACTCTTCTTTGATTCTCTGATGTCATGTGTATGGTCTGGAGAGGCATTTTTGCTTCAGGTCTCTGTTTCATTTGCCCTCCTCTTTTGGCAGGGGCACTTGATCTGAAAATTAAAATAGGACACAACCATGAGTTATCTGCCTGGCTCAAATAATCTTGACTGAATTGGGATGTGTTAGGGTCCAATCCTGTAATTCAAAACTGGCAAATCAAAGTAAGGCAAGTCCATCACCTAAGGATTATTCAGCTGGATTCACTCTTACATGACCAGGATCTGTGCGTCTGTATCTGCACACACATACATGCACATATGTATCCTACGTCAAATCCAAAGTCATTTACTAAGAACTTTGCTAGGTAAAGCTGTTCTCAGACTACAAGACAACATATTTCTAAGATCGATTGGTCAGAACACATACAGGATACTAAACTAACTCTACACACTTATTTTCTATGGCCCAGCTTCTGCTTTGTATACATGACAAAGAATATCCTGTGTTTATTAGTGTTTTCTGACCAAAAGTGTTCTGAAAATACTTTATGACCAAAGAAGAAAAACAGACATTTAAAAAATAAAACCCTATCTTAGCTATAAAATTTATAAAGTTTTAATCAAAAAATATCATAATAATCATAAAAACTGCTTCATACTGAAACAACTTCATCACCCTTTCACTCTTCTCTATATTTAAAGAACTCCAAAACCCACTCCTAAATGTCTATGTAACCCAATCTGCAAAAAACTATCCCAAATGTTCTGAGGTATTCCAAACAATCCTGAAGTATACCAGACACCTCTATGCCAATCCCCCCAAATTAACAGAAATACCTGGATTCTAGCCTTGGGTCCTCGAAGAGACAAAAATCATCTCCATCGTCCCAAATTTTGGTTGAACCTTTCCTATTTCCACCAAGCTGAGGCTTATTTGAATGGCCACTGCTGCCTCCTCCTCTTCCACTGCCTCCTCTCCCTCTTCCTCCTCCCCCTCCTCCTCTCGCTCTTCCTCCTCCTCTGTTGGGCTTTCCTCTTCTCCTCCCTGCTGAACTCATATTCTCTTGCTGCAGAATGAGAAAAAATAGCTCTTAGTTATGAAGATGATTCAGCACATTGCATATGTCCAAGCACACATTATTTGTTTTCCTATGTGACAAGAGAAGATAATGTCTCAAACCACAGCTAATTATCTGTATGTTGGTGTGTCTGTATGGACCTGGAGCAAAGAATGTTCTTCTACAACATTGTTTTGTAAGCTCTGTGGCTTTACAAAACAAAAGCAATATTCCTCACAGCTATTCAGCTAAAAACTCTCCGTCAGAAACATGAGCCCACCAGCAGTGCTGCCTAGCCTGGGAGCTCCAGTTCTGCACTCTGATGGAATTTTCTTGGATATGGAGGCCCACAGGACAAATCTTCAGGGGAACTTCCACTGAAGAAAGCAGCCCCTGTGCTGTCACTTTTCAACTCAAGAGTTTGCAGGTTGAGAGTAAAAGGTGGAAGCAGAGCTAGAGCCAAAGATAAGATGTTTCTTCATGTTAGCTGAGGTCAAACTCCTGATCCATCCCCTTCTGCTCAGAGCTGCCCAGGCTGTGAGCGCTCTGGGAGCCTCCTCAGGGGAGTGACTAGGGACTGGTCTTGGAATACAGAAGCCTTCCTCTCCTCCACACAGCAGGATCTTCCCCAGTGCTCACACAAGCCCATCAGGACTGAGCAGCTGCCAAGGCCAGAACAGCTCAACATGATGCTCCAGCTGGACATTCCTGCTAATGGAAAGCTATTGCAGGGAGAGGCAAGGACCTCTAAGCAGTCCGACAGGCACTTATTCCCTGGATCTTTCCACTGGCACCTCTAGAGCCAGGACAAGAACTGATGTGGCCACGCACAAGTAACTGCCCAGACGAGGGTTTGGAGGAGCGGCAGCGGTTTGGGCTCGGAAAGGACAAACTCTCCTTTTAGTAGGCGTTGTTCCCACCGGGGCCGGACGGGAGTTCCATCCAGGCCGGCGCCCACGGAGCAGCCCCAAGGCAGGGAGGGAAGGGGGCGAGCAGGGCGGGGAGAAGGGGGCGAACAGGGCGGGGAGAAGGGGGCGAGCAGGAAGGGAAGAAGGGGGCGAGCAGGAAGGGAAGAAGGGGGCGAGCAGGAAGGGAAGAAGGGGGCGAGCAGGAAGGGAAGAAGGGGGCGAGCAGGAAGGGAAGAAGGGGGCGAGCAGGAAGGGAAGAAGCGGGCGAGCAGGGCGGGCGAAGGGGGCGAGGGAGGCGAGCAGGGAGGGAAGAAGGGAGCGAGCAGGGCGGGCGAAGGGGGCGAGCGAGGCGAGCAGGGAGGGAAGAAGGGAGCAAGCAGGGCGGGCGCCCCGCGGCCGCTGCCACTCGGGGTGTCCCCCCTGGGCACAGAGCGGCCCCTCAGCCTCCTCCCGCGGGCCCAGCCCCGCACCCCCTCTGGGAACCCCCAACCTCCCCTCCCAGCCCTGCCCCTCTCGTTCCTGTCCCCAGCACCCCATGCCCTGCACACCCACTCGCCTCCTTTGTCCCCAGCACCCCATCTCCTGCACACCCACTCGCCTCCCCTCAGGCTCCCTCGCAGACCCCTTCCCCGCGCACCACCTTCCCCTCCGCGGAGCCGTGACAGCCTCCGGGGGCTCCACTGCCCGCTCTCACCCCGCTACCGGTACCAGCACCCGCACACCTCCCTGACCCGGAATCGCGGCGTTCCCTTCCGGGCCGCGGCCGCCCCCGCCCACTCCTTCCTCCCCGCTCCTCCTTCCTCCCCGCTCCTCCTCCCTCCCCGCTCCTCCCTCTGCTCCTCCCTCCCCGCTCTTCCCGCTCCATCTCCTCCCGCCGCTCCTCCCTTCCCCCCGCTCCTCCCTCTTCGCCGCTCCTCCTTCCCAGCCCTCCCTTCCCGCTGCTCCTCCCTCCCGGCCCTCCCTCCCCGCCCCGCGGGCGGGACTGGGGGCTCCGCACGGCAGCCGATCACTCCAGTAGAGCAATGAGTCGTGTGCAGCTTTAGGCTACTGTGCATTTTAACATACATGTATACCTATATGTATATGTGTCTGTATGGGTACCTGTATGCTTGAGTTTCGGCCAGCAGCTGTGACAGTGACAGTTTCTTTCTCTATAGACCCAGGTAACAAGTGACAGGAAAGGCTTAGATTGGGTATTAGGAAACATTTCCACAGAGAAGGGGTGGTCAGGCTTGGAACAGGCTGCCCAGAGAAGTGATACAATAACCATCCTTGGACGTGTTCAAACAAATGAGTAAGTGTGGCACTTCCAGAACATGAGTCTGGCAATGTTGGGTTAATGGCTGGGCTCAGTGATCTTGGTGGTCTTTTCTAGCCTTAACTCCAAAACTGAGCATGTGGGATTAAAAGGGAGGAAGGCTGTACCAGTTTCAGAGTGAGGGTGACATAAGTGACAAGACACTCCAAAGCTGTGTCGCTGAGGTGGGGAGGTCTCTCTGCAGATCCCCTGAACAGACAGGGTCACCCACGATAACTGCCATGCAGCACATTCCATAGGGTCTTGAGTAATAACTCCATGGATGGAGACTCCAAAACCCCTCCAGGCCACCAGTGGCAGGTTGGAGTTTAAAGAAAAAAAACCCTACCAGAAAAAAAAATTGCACACTGGTTTGGCTGCATAAGAACCACCACAGAGCTCAATCCAGACACACAGCAGCTGCCATGGGGTGTTTCCTCAGGGTCCCCCTGCAAACAGCCACAGGCACACCCACAGCCACAGCCACAACCACCGCCCTGATGATGCACTGGGGTCTGCTCTGCCCCAGACCAGCTCCCCACCATCTCCACCACGGGGCTCAGTGGAGAAAGAATGGTTCATAGGACTGCTGCTGGCTCACACTTTGTGCCACCCAAAGGTGCCTGCTCCACTGAGTCCATTTCTGGGAACAGCCTGTCTGCAGGAGGTGGAGAATCAGCTCTGGGAGAAATGGCTCTGTGCAACAGAGGAATGCATTGCATGATCTCATGGACTTTTGCCTCTCAGATGCTCTCTGTCTTGAAGTGAAAATAGTTGTCTTCCACCACTCTCGTTTTCATAGAGGGGAACTGCAGGACACCTAAGTGTGTGCTTGAGGCTCCACACTGGAGCCAATGCAACTGTGTAAGTCAGCAGCTGGAAAAATGACAACGTGGTTTTAAGTATTTCTTCGTTTCAAACTTCCTCTGTGTTTGGAATGTCACTGTATCCACCCTTAAAAAAGACACAGAAAGGAAAGTCATAACCTGAAAAGGATCAGATCAATGCTGCAGGCTCTTCTTCCACCTGGGAATCTTGTCATGGCACAGTCTGAAGACTTGACATATTTCAGGGCTTCAGGTGTCCTCCAGCCTCCCGAGGCTCCTCCAGACACACAAGTCTTTGCTGGCAGGCAGGTCTTGATGTAACAGCTGGGTAGTGTGTTGTTGGTGCCCAACACACAGAGCCACTGTGAGAGCCTTGCCAGAACGGGCTGTGTACACAGAGTGGGCCCTCCTGTGTGTGTGTTTATACCACACACACATATCCCTCTGAGGACGCATGTTAATAGTAAATAAAAATATTTTCTTTTCAGACTGATCAGCTGAAGTGTCTAAAGCCTTTAAAGAAATGAAATTGGACAGGGTGAATTCATAAGGGCAGCAGCTGATGACTGAAATTCTTTTTCTTCTTATTATTTTAACTTGCTTTAGGATTGTCTGCTTTTCTCTGAGAAGGGAAGCAGACAGGAGATCACGCAGAGGAGACTGATCACTGCCACTGCCCCACTGGAAAATCTTATGCAATGAAAAATCTATTTGTGTTTGAGTCTGCATTTGGTCATCAAAGGTCTGTACACTATGAATCTAAATACTTTGCTTTAGAAAACAGAAAAACTGATTTCTAGTTGAAAAAAACCAAAAACCCACAACATATCAGTGCTGTCAGGAAAAAATGTGCTGAGTCTTTTCTTGACAGATATTTAATGGAATTTTAGTAAATACCAGTCCTTGTCTCTATTTGAAGACACAACGTACAAATGCTGTTCCTTCATATGTGACTTCATGTACTCAGCTAATTTTGCTACAAGTCAGAAACATCTTGGGCTCTGTGGTTTATTAGCAAAATGAAAAACCACCACATTATCAGCAAGCAGACATACTGGGCCAACTGAAACAAAGCAGCTCATGGATCACTTTGCAATATAATACCTTTCAGCCCTTCTTCTTACACTGCCTGTAAGACAATCTCTATTTGAAATGTTTTGTTCATAGATTCAGAAAGCTAAATGTTTTGATTTATTAATATTGTATTCACAGGTACCTTTGACCCACCAAAAATGGACTTTGTGGCACATTCCTTCAGAATTATAATTTTATTTTGTTCAATTTTGTTGTGTTTTTCTTCTGAAATAACCAGCTCCAGAAAAAAAAATACTGTGTCCTCTGTCCCTAGTCCTTGACTTCAGAGGTAGCAGCATCTTCCACAGAGCTTCTGTTAATTTAGGAGCTTGTCCTTTCAGCTCATTTGCTAGGGCTCCACATTTATCTGTGCTGCACAGCAATTATACTGATTTAGTCTGTGCAGTTTTACTTTTCAGGTTTTCTGCCTGAAGGGTATCTTTGAAGCAGATCTTTGTCTTTCAGGGAGAAATTAGTTTGCCTTTTGTTACTGTGCCTCCTCCTTTATGTCTCCATGTTCTTTCCTTTCAGAGTAGCTCACTGGACTGGCTCAAACATTTCCCTGACATGTTTCCCTGACACCTGGCCTTGGGTTACTTGCATTCTTCACATGCTTTCTTGATGCCCTTTGGAGCAAAAAGCCCTCCAGTGAAGGGCTGATCCTCTTTAGTGAAGAAATGGAGCAGGTGTGGAGGGCTATTGCTCCCTACCTCCCAAGACCTTACTTATTTTTACTAAAAAAAAAATGAATTCATGATTTAACAATAAACAGAAAATACTCAAGTGCTGGTCATTGCTACTCTCCTCCCTTGGCTACTTTGGTAATCTTGCTCTTGGCCCCTGAACCCTTTTGGCCCTGGCATCCCTAGCAAGGCCATGCCTGGTAAGAGACAGGGTGTCAGAGAAAGTAGGGAGGAGGTGGTCCCATTTCCCTGTCCCTGGGAACTGGAGGTTGTCTTGTTTGGGTGCCATGGGAGGTACTTGAGATCCTCTGAGCTCGGCAAAGTAGCACTGACCACATCAGCACCCGGCTCTCACCACGTGGCCCCCTCTGCTGTTACTTCACAGGGCTTCTCACCCTCCCTCCACAGCAGTGTGCAATTCTAATTAAAAAGTAAGAAAGTCTGTATCATCTTCTTCCAAGTGCACAGTCCTGATTTTTGCATGGGCATGCGAGGATGTGACCTGAAGATTATATAATTAGAAGGCATTTGTTATGCTTGCATTTCAAATCAGTGATTAGCATGTGACAGTCCCATCCTGGGAAGCATCAAGCCACCATTGCTCTCCTCTCTATATCCTTTCTTGCACAGTGCTAATTCCCAACTCTAGCAACTGCCCGTGCTGAAGGATCTTCAACTAGCCTGGGGTAAGTTTAAAATGTGCTTGGAATGGGAGGAAGAGTTGGAGTAATTATACCATTTTTCATATTATTGGAAAAAGCTAGAGCTGTAACTATTTAATATTGTGTGAGCAGCACATAAAATGATATTTAAGGTAATTTGCATCTTCAGTGCCTACAGCTATTTTCAGCTGATTTCTTCTAAGACTCTGTAGGAAGATCTAGTTTCTTAAAGTGCTGGACAGTTTTGTGAGGCTGAATTTATAGCAAATTCTCTAAAATATCAGTTTTAAAAGCCCTTTTTTTTTGCTCTCACCATTTAAGAGCTAAATTGAAGTATTGTGCTGAATTGACGTATTTGAATGACAACTGCATTAGAGTTAGCTGGAGACAAAGCACAAAAGTGATGAGAGGAAATAACTGATTTTTTAATTCTCTTTAGAGGACTGGGGGTTGCTTTCCAAGTGGGATATTTAAAACTGCAGCAATCTCAGTCAGCAGGATTGAGACAATCACTAGGAAGATCCCAAGCATTTATTTAGGAAAACTATGGATGCTTAACAACTGAAGCAGCAAAGTTGCATGTGGATTCCCTTGGACTGTTACCCATATCATGATTTCAGAAGCAGAATGGACCAGAAAACCAAATAGCAACTTTTGTCCACCAAGGCTAGGCTGTAAATGTTTGACTGAACTTTGCCTGTTTGCTTGCTGATGGTGTTGTCCATCTGTCTTTTTAATACGTGATCCTCTGTACAGCTGATTGTTTCCATGTGGGGGGAGCACTGGGAGGGTGAGCATGGTCACACAAGTGCAATGCAGGCTGCAGGACATGCCTCCCCTCTCTCCACCTGCCTCAGTGGCATGTCGCTCCAGCCTTCAACCCCGTGCCTGGGGGATAACTAAAGAAGGCAACTCACTGGGATCTCTCTGTCCATCCACACCTTCTCCCTTGGGGATCTCATGGGAAGTGGGTGCTAGCCCAGGCTCTGTTAATGTTCACTGCTTGCCAGGTCTGCTTGGCAGGAGGGTCAGCTGCTTGTGCGAGGCACCAGGGCAGGCAATCACCAACATCAGAGGTGGCACTCAGCTTTGGTTCTTAAACTCAGCAGATTTGGCTGCTGGACGGGAGATTAGAAACAAAAGGGGAAAATATATCCTTTTGCCATGATGGAGGAATTTGGTGGTGAAACTGTTCTCCAGGCTTTGCTTTGAGGATGTTATTCTGGCTTGTTAAAAATTACAGGAGTGTAAATAAGTTTTAATGCTCAGCTCTGAAGAAACAAGCACGTCTTTGCTGTTTCTTGTCCCTAAGGCAGGGAGCCATAGGTTGGAATTGCAGGCCAAGACAGTCTGCTGATGGCTCCATGTGACTGGGTATTGAGCCTGTCTAGTGGGGAGCTTGCAGAGGAACCGTAACATCTCCTTGTTGATGAGAGAGCTACCCTGTGGTGGGCTGGCATATCAGGCAAACTTTGGATTTGCCATGGGTGGAGGCCTGGTAGTGGTTTAGGAAAGCAGCTTCATGGAATGCTTGCACTTGATGCTGATGTGCACATGCATTCCCATATGTGCATATAGGAAGGGGTTAATGGTGTGGGACTTGCTTAGTACTGAGACAAAAAGTAGAGGGGGAACCCTCTCCAGCTTTTAACTGCTTCAAGAGGGCTGTAAAACAGATGGAGTCCAGAATCATCCCAGAGGTGCAAGTGAAAAGCAATGGGCATGAGCTGCAGGAAATGTCTGAAGGCAATGGGCATGAGCTAAAGGAAACCTCAACTGGATGTAAGGAAAAATATTCTTCCTCAAGGCACTGGAGGGCCTAGAGTGGCTGTGGAGACTCCAGTGTGGGAAATACCCAGCTGGACAGAGTCCTAAGGAACCTTATCTAGTTTGACATTAGTCTGTATTTGAGCAGGAAGTTGAAGAGAGCCATACAAACCTCACCTGGACTCTGCTGCGAGCTTAGGACTTGTCCATTGCCAACAGAGGCAGGATTTGACCAAGCATGGTCTTAGGGCCAAATGTCAGTCCTATTTTCCAACCCCTTTTCACACCCTGTAGGCACAAGCCAGACACTGTTCAGCCAGCTCAGGCTGCCTGAAACCCTAGTCACTGGTGAGGATAGTGTTAACAGCTTCCCCACCTGGCAGTCAGGGGGAACAGAGGACAAGCATTCCCTCCAAACCATGGGGAGGTTCACTTCTTGATGAGGAAGGACTGATAAGTTTTGCTTCATATATTCAGCAAGTCAGAAGAACCAGGAAGAGGCAATGTTACATGTTCACAGCATCCAGCAGTGAGCCCCTTAAATGCTTGAAAGTAGCCGATGTAATCCAATTATTTGATGTTAAAAAGAACCAAGGGGTGACTTAGAAAATTACAGACTGCAGGTAGAAGACACACAAAGACAGTTACTTGAGTAAAACAGATAAGATTTTCTGGACCCACTTAACCAAGGTCAACCTACTTTGCAGTGCAGCCATATAGAAGAGCTCCTGGTATGCCTGGAACAGGAGGGGATGGTGGCATCCCTGGTGTCCCAGTTTTGAAGCCTCAGTCCTGAGTTCTGCAAAGGACACAGACTGTGCTTAAACATTGCCCTTGTCTGTATGAGTGTAATGTGGAAGCTCCTCAGTTAAACCTTCATGCTGTACAGGAATGGTTTTGAGTCCCCTCTGTAAGGAAAAAATCACTTCTGATACCAGGAACCCATGGGGTTTTTACAATCTGAGAGGTAAGATCAATGCCAAAGGGCTACACCAGCCCTGTGTGGCCCTGAGTTGAAAGCACACAAGAACAGAACACAGGTAATGAGGCAATGACACATCCTCATATGAGTATTCTTCTACAAGTAGTACTTCTCTCTTATTTAAATCTCATGTATGTTATTATTTTCATATCAGACAAACCTCTCTGTTTTACTGGACCCAAGATGTTTCATGTCATTACCAGTAGCATAGCAGAGTGGTGGATGCCCTCCCAAGAGCTTCTCCTCTCAGGTGCATCACCCCACCCATGACAACTGCAGGTGTCCATGTGTTAGGGAGGGTGCCACAGATGCATCCTTCCCTCTGAATCACCACCTGTGAGACTGATGGCATAACCCCGGTGATATGCCAGGCCACAGTGGGACAGAGACACACATATTTTAAGTGAGCTGGTCTAAGAGTGAAAGTAGAGAGCACTTGGTGGACCTGATTTATGCTTTTGGTTGCCCTTAATTCTGGATGCTTGCCTGCCATTGCAACCTGTTCATGCACTGCTCATGCATTACAGTCCCCTGACTCCCCCATTTAAAGCTGTGCAGCAGTACAGGTTAGATGTTCTCATTTTTGCTTGCTCCCACAATCAATGTTCTTCGGTCAGGCAGGGTATGGTCACCCTGACTTGCAAAGGCTAGAGGTATGAATGTCACATTGACACTGGAGATTTAGGATCCCCAGAATAATTCAGCATGTGGATAGCAAAATTATAAAGTCTTTAAGACAGGTGGTGCAGTTAGTGTATTTCATGGTATATTAATACAACTAATTTAATACTAATTTATGTTTGTTTATTATTATTGCTTTTATTAATTATTAATAGTTAACAATTATATGCTGTTATATTGCTATAACTGGCACAGTAAAACATCAATAGCAGAATGGGTAAAACTGTGCTAAAAAGAAAAAAATTAATGACATTTCCAGCAAAAAACTGTTTTCATTGTTTTCAGTGAAAACAGAGGAGGTTCATTTATCTTTCATAACTGTTTTGTCTTTCCTATTTATTCCTTTTTTCCCAACATTGCAAAAACAATTCTGAATTTTGAAACCAGATCTCTGTTAAACACAATAATTCAACAGCCCAATAACAAAAGCCTGAGGAATTTTCTATGGCACTGACTAGTTTAAATTGGGAGCAAAGTTTTAACAACTTTACTACTAAACAAGCTACTACTGAAGTTGAATTGAGAAATCTGTTTTGCTCAGAGACAAAAACTTAAGTAACTTCTCAAAACTACTAGACATGAGGTTAGCTACTTTTAGAAAACCTGCATATTTACATGTTTTAGAAGCAAATAACATTCTTGGCATTCTCTGCAATACCTACCAGAAAAAGAAATAACATTTTTTTTTCTGATGAAGAGGGCTGGAGCACAGAGCATAGAGAGAGAGGCTGAGTGAGTTGTGTTGGTCAAGCTTGGGGAAGAGAAGGCTGAGGGAGTTCTACAGCCACCTACAACTACCTAACAGGGGTTGAGTCCAGACAGTCAGGCTCTTCTCACAGACACAATGAAAGGATAAATGGCCAAGGGCACAAGCTCCAACAAGAGAAAGCTTGATTTGCCATAAGGAAAAAAATCTTCCTCACTAGAGCGGTGCAGCCCTGGGATAGCCCCAGAAAGGCTGAGAATTCTGTAGCCTGGGACATACTCAGACCTTGACTAGGTGTGGCCCTGAGCAACCTGGTCTAGCTTTGGGGTTAGCCTTGCTTTGAGTCAGATATCTCCAGAGGTCCCTGTCCATCTAAACTCTGAATCTAAGAGTTTCAGAACAAAAAAAACCCTGTTACAGTATCAGCTGATCGAAAACAGATGTAACAAACTCTGAGATTTATTTCATTCTCTTTCTCAGCCTGTTTGTACAAAGCCAACATCAAAGGTCCCTCACCTGTGCTCAGGTGTTCCACATGCCTCACCAAAAGATCCTCTGCTTTGAGATGTCAGCGGATCTTTGTAGCAAGTGAGCTCATAAACAGCTCTCTTAGAAATAAATTAATCCTTTTATTAATCCTGAATCTCAAGAAGATGCTTAACCCAAAGTCGCTCTAGCACCATGCTAAAAGTCCTTCAGTCCACACCATACCCTCAGCAAGAGGCCAGATGGGTATTCTGTGGCACTGATAGTGTCACCACACTCCTGCTGGGAACTCCACACTCAAAAGCTCTCAGGTTGTAAGTGTGGGGCCCCCAAACTACACTGCTGACTGCACCAGAAGCAGGTGCTTCTGCCCTGATTTATTACAGCCACCCAGGGTTCTTGCATATTTTGCACATCTCCCACTATTTTATACTATGTGCCAGCTTCCCTGAAAACATCACCCCAGACTTCTCTGAACCACAGCCTTCTTGGCAGAGCTGTGTCAGCAGAGCTCTGTGCCATAATCACACTGGCCAATCCAATTCCCTTAACAAAGCTAACGATGACCCACATCAGCCTTCAACATATCTGTGTCCAACAGGAATGGAGGTAGGATGTTATTCTAGAGTCCTAAATCTAGTTTCCTAACAAGGCGGGACAAAAGTAGACTTGACTTAAACCCTGGGGAGGGGAAGCATGGATGTGGGGCAGGGCCCATGCTGATAAGAGAAGTGTGAGCTGGTGTAATCCGTTTTTCTGTGTCTCTGCCTGTGTCATTAATTAGGCATTATCTTAAGACTGTTCTCAAGGTCCTAACCCCAATACCAGACTGATGAGGTGTTTTACCAAGGGACTAGCTTGGGCACAGTGTCATGCTCTGTTGTCCCTCATTCCTGTAGAGGCCACGTCTCTACACTTTGAAGTACCTTGCAGCACTTCTATGTCTCCAAGTCAGGGAGAAAATGAGCAGAGAAAGCAGGCATGGCAGTACAAGTGCCTCCTAAGGTGCTGGCAGAATTGTGTAGCAGCATTCTGAAGGCAATATCTCTGGTCTGAAGGACATTTTGATAAGCTGTATAGCAAAAAGTTGGTTCTTTGATGCAGAGCACCCATGCAAATTGTTCATGTGCTGTTCAAACTACATGATATTTTGACTCAGCATTCATACAAGAAGTATCTTGTGAGCAAATAGTCTCTATGGGTTTACATAGTACCTCCTAGTCACCTGTCCATGCAAGCACAAGAGACCTTGGGCTGTGAGGGAAGTGTTTGTACCAGTGTCTGCTCTGTCTGTGAAGGCACTGTGAACCCAAACAGACCTTTAGGGTGCTTCATTCCCTCTCAAATTCATCCTCCTTCTATTTTCTGAACTTTGAGCATCTTTGCTCAATAAACCCTTTCTGCATCTTTCTGCACTCAGGGTTCAGATCAGCTGACCCACGGCAGGGCTCACATGTGGGCAGCTCTAAGCCATGGGATGTTCCCAGTGACCAGCGAGAACCCTCCTGAGTCAGGACAGGAGTCCCTGCGAGGACGCACACCCTAGAGCAGCCATGGACTCAAACAAACACGAAGGTAAAGCACCCTCTTATTTCACTTCTTGATAGTACGAAAGATAGTGAGGAAGAAATGTGCTCTCATGTGACATGTCTGCTGGCCACCATCCAGCCCCCTGAGAGCACCTCTTAACCATGGCAGCTGTGGGCAAATGTTCAGTACTTTTGGTTTCATAGAAATACCTGGGGTTTTAAGTTTTTATCTCTTATTTTAGAAACACCTTTGTCTTCCCTCTGAAAATTAATCATTTGGCATATATAATTTCCAACATGCAAAGTCATTCCTTTTCTTGCCTTGGACCCCACCTTTGCCTTAGGATGTACAGAGACTGCCCAAAGCTGTGTCTTCCATGAGGACACTGTGATAAGGATCTGCTTCTCTTTCCCACATGCTTTATAGCAAGCGGTTCTTCTTTGTGTGAGTGCCACAACCCAGACATCTGCACTGGTCCCAGTCTTGCAAGCACCAAGATGTATCCAGGCCACATTGCTTGCATGCAACCAGTCCTTGCTACAGTCAGCAGAACTTCTAGAAAGTCTGCAAAGCTCAGGGGTTTCAAATCCAGGGTTTTAGTGGTTTTCACCTTCTTTCAGAGGAATGTGGTGCTCCTGGTATTTGCTTTCCACTCAAACCCCTTGCACTGTGCTCTACCTTGTCACCTCAGAGGTAGTGTCCATATGCTGAGGAACTCTTGAAACTATGAGCAGCAGGAGCAGCTGTAGGAGTGCCCACAATTGTTAGGTCAGGACAGAGACTGGACCATCTTTTTCCCTCTTAAAAGATGCTTGATAGTGCCAGTATTCATGGCATGGGTAACAGAAAAGTTAATTTCTCTATTATTATGATTATTATTATTAAAATTAGGTCTGTATGCTTAGGCCCCTACACTACAGCAGACTGAAAAGAAAATTAATTCAGGGACTTTTTCCAATTAATTGGTATGCCCTCATGGGCTGCAGACGTTCACTGCAGAAATTGAGAGATAACCCCAAAGCCTCTTGCTTCCCAGAGTGTGACTGTGAGGAGTCTCCTCTGCTCCAGCTGTGACTTTATAGAAATAATCTGGGTTTTTCTGGGCCCATACAGAGCGCTCATGGCAAAGATGCAAGGTAAAGCCACAGTAGCAGTGACCTTTTCCACAATTCTGGTCTTGCTCAGGAGCAGTTCCTCACTTTGAGTATATTCAAGGACATTACAGACTATTCCATAACCAAACCCCAATGAAAGATCCCCACAGATCTCTGCAGGGTTTGGGTCAGGCCCTCTGTGTTATATATCAGATTGAAAGATGCCCACAGAAAATGTGAGGAGAGACCAAGGCTCTTCCTTGGTGTGCTATGCTTCTACCTGACACCTCTAGCCCTTCATAAGCTCAGCATTCAATACACCCACCATTTTGTAAAAGCATCATCTCTCTGTCCTCCCAGCATCTGGTTTGTATTGTACTATTAATTCAGAGACATGTCCTTTGGCTCTTTTTGGGTCAGTCCTTACCATCCCACAGTAAGAGTCCAGCAGTAACATATACATCAGAACAGGCATGGGCCTCAGTTTTCGTGATTCAGGAGCATCACTGTACACACCAACTGCTTTCTCAAGCCTCAGCTCCAGGCATTGTGAAAAAGCTTCAGGCCAAAAGTCCGTTTCTAGTTCATGGAGTTGCAGAGAAATTCTTAAAAATAAAAAAAAAAAAGACTCAGCAGGGCCAAAGCTGAAAATGAAAACAATCTGCCATTTTAAAGTTGAAATGTGGGACTTGGTGCAGGCTGGCTGATGAGTTCTGACCCCAAACAGCTGGCAGTCTGGAGTCATAGTTACTTCTCCCAGCCAGCCCACTGCCCCTTGTTTTCCTCAGGAGGAAACATGGGAGGATATTCCCCAGAGGGTCAGTGTCTGACCCAGTTACCCAACCCCACAGCCAAGGCAGCCCCTGGCACAGGCAGGAAGTGGCACATGGGCAGAAAGGAGCACATGGCCTCTCTTCCTCCCCATTCTGAAAGTCACTGGGGAGTTTGCTCAAGTTCTTTTGAATCAGGACAAATTCTAGACACCAGAACAGGGCCAATTCATAGGTGCCCTTGGTGGTAACCCATATTCCACTTCAGGGGTAAAGAAATCAGAATGTAGCTATGCCTTGTATAGCTCTGACTTCCAGCTTCAGCTTTCCACTGACTGACTGCGTAGTGTCCTCCCTGCACACTTTTCCAGCCTCTGAAGCACTGAATTTCTGTGGTGTTAAAGGCCCAGGTGGGTAAGGCATCAGGCATCTGCAGTCAGCATGGAAAGAGGGAGCTTGGCTTCCCCTAGAATTGGTCATGCCTGTGACTGGCAGTGGAGACAGGTGAAGCAAATTCTTGGAAGCAAGAGAAAACCCACCTCATGAAGTGGAATTTCAAGGAGAGGTGATACAGGTGAGGAAGCAAGGGGCATGGTGTTGTCTGGGAGTGAGGGCCAGCCTGGGACCCTGATGTAGGGAATAACACGGGAACTGATGGCCATTGTACTGCAACTTCCTCAAGGTGCAATAGCAGTGCAACCAGTGGTAATTTCTGTTGGATAACTGGAGGTTTCTGCACAGAAGAGATAATGTTAGAAGAGGAAACAATATATAGACTTTTTGGTTTCAATCAAGATGGTTGTATTAGATGACCCTTTAAAAGGTGCCGTTCAACTCAAATGATTCTATGATTCTATGTTTAATGCGTAGAGATAATGTCTCTGCAGCATCCAAAATACTTCTGCAAAATAGATACAATCTCCTCCATGAGCTAAGTCTGTTTCAGAAATGTTAAGTCTATCCCCATTGTACAAGATGAGGAAGGATCACAATGCCACAAAACCCCACAAATGACAAAACTGATGAAATGGTGTATGTTTTTGGTGTTAGAAAAGACTTGACTGCTGCTTGGAATGCATTGTGACAAGATATAACAGGGCTTAAAATATACAGATTAGGTAAGCCTTTTGTGGAGATAATACAAATATGTACAATATAGTAGAGGATAAAATTGACTATTCAGAGGAGAAACAGATCAGTAATGCTTTAGGACAAAAAACCCACTACTTAAGGCTGATACACAGAACTAAACTTCACAGGGAGCACTTTAGTTCTAATTGCACATAAAAACTTTCTTGCTTCTTTGCATGGATCAGCTTTAGCCAGACAGGACAGCAAATAAGGTGAATTTAATATCTGATTTAGGTGAGTTATTCCTGGTTTAGAATTGCAGTTTATTTTACAAATTATATGGAGTTCAGACCTCCTAAAACGAGACTTGAGTCCTTAAAACTGATTTGTTCCTCAAGAGGGACTTCAAACCCTCGGTTCCAGTTATTAATAGCAACCATTATAAGTAATTTTAATTGACTGAAGCTCTTTATTCCCACAGGAGGGACTGAAAGTGTGCCTGTGAGTACCCCTGCAACACAGATTTCCCAGGTAAAGATGAGCAAAATGCCCTAAATAACTCTATGAGTTTAAAGAGTTACTAATATATAAACAGTAGTTTAAAAAGCTAAATTAAATGGAAGGAAAAACATAGGCATTTATGAGGAAGGTGGCAACCCAAATGTGCACACTGCATGAATAAATATCATACATACCACATCTTGGGCCTCATCTTAAAAGACCCTTCAGTAAAATTTCTCTGCTCACAACCAGTTGTGTTTAGACAGGTGATTTGTGAGCTCAGCTAATTAACCAGCTGTGATCATTAGCACCAATTAGAGAATGTCAATTCACTGGGCTGGAGGGAGATTTCATGGCTAAGCTTTGATAAGCTTTCAACAAACCTGATGAACTGTCCCAGGAGCAACGATCTGTTGATTGACACAGGGCAGGGATGTCTTCTGCAGCAGGGACCCAAGACTTCTGTGGGGCTTTGGGTTATCCTGGCAGCCTCACAGCTCTTCATACCATGGGGTGCTCTTGCCTGATAATCCGGACCAGCCAGAGTGCTGAGTTTTTCTGCATGCCTTTGTCTGGCTTCCCAGTCAGGAGCTTGGAAACCCTGTTTTGGAGTCCATGTTGGCTCAGTGTGATCAGGTCCTCCACGACTCTGTGGCTGCTCTTTGGGTTGACATTCTTGCTGCAATTAGACACCACAGATGCAATAAGGTTGTCTACACCACAGCCCAGGGAGTATCCTTCCTGTAAGATGCAATTTCAGTGTTTCCACATGAAATGTTTCGCATGCATTTCCAGTCTGCAGGAAATGCAACAGTTTTAAGCACTTTAATCCGTGGTCTCATTCAATACAAAACCACAATCTGGAAGAGGAAATATATCCCTGAACTGGAAATCCAGACTATTTGAGACCTCTCTTGCCACCACTGCAACACTAATGCCTGTAACTGCTTGTAAGTGCACCATGGAAAGTGGAGAAGACACTGCTTTCCATGAACCCCCATTTCTCTTGTCTCATCCTCTTTTCCCATCCAGACAGCTCCAAGCAGGAACTGTGACTGGTTGCTGAAGGGCCCAGCTCAGTGGATCCAACATGCATGTGGGACAGTGTGCTGGAAACATAATGCACCCATGTGGATTTCCAGCTGACATGTGGGTACCCTCATGAATCCCTAAATGAAAGTTGCCAGCTAGTTCTTCGTTTCTGCTCCCGCAAAGGTCCTGTGTACAATGCAGTTACCAAAAGGGACTGCACAGATATGGAACAAGAGCTGAAAAATGCTTGCAGCCCCCTTTAAGCACTTCCATCATTCTCTTCTGTCCTTGTGCTGCTGCTCTGCCTGTATTCCTAGCATCCTTGCCTAGGAATATAAATACTGGATATACTCCTAGGGCCAGGTTCTTTACCACAGTAAATCACTCTGCTGCTTTCCTGCTACAAGGCATTGCAAACCTTTCTAATGCTTGGCTGTAGAAGTGGTGCCCTTAAACAGGAGTTAGTAGCTGTTCTAGTTTGGTTGTTCCCTGGTAAAAGCCTGCATCATACAACAAAGAAAAATCAGATCCAGGGTTTGTGGCAAACGTTGGATTTTTGCCAGATTGGTTTCAAGCAGTGTCCTCAGGCAGCCTTCTTTTGAGTGACACAATGTCTATTTATACTTCAGATCAGACTCAGAACATGTGCAAAGGGATGGACAGTAGATAAGCTGGGGAAGTAACACAGAGAGTACTACTTCATGGCCACAGAATGTTTTGCTCTTTTCAAGGATATATATAATAGCAAAATTATCCCTGTGTGGTATTTCTTTATCATGAATCTGTTTTCTACTGGTTTTGACAGGCTTCAGCTCATGGTCCTTGACAGCAGGCCCTTTTTCTAGTGTAAGGACCTTAGGCAGCTGCCAAGGTTGGCAGATGCAAATAGCCATCCCTTTGGAGACTGAGTCCTGAACAGCCTGGCTAATGCTCGGAGAGATCCATAGGGACATAGCTACTCGTAGAAGCAAGTGTTCCCTCTCATCCTCTCAGTGGCAGTCAGGGCAGTGAACCCAGCTCATCAAGGCTCTGCTGCCTTCTTTCCATTCCGGTCCTTCCTTCCATAGGCCATCCCCATCTCCTGGCCACGACCATCTTCCCTGGGCTGCCTCAAAGTCTGAACAAAGCTTTAGGCTGCAGGGATGGTCTCAAATTGCTGGCACTCGCCAAGAGAGAAGGGCTCTACATCTTTGCTGCCTCTGGTCCTGGAAGTGGCATCAGTCCTTTCTGCCCTTTGTGACACAGTAGAGCAGGTGAGACAAAAGCAGAGGCTCAGCAATGGAGATTTCACAGGCATTTTATATATATAAATTTTATAATGTCTCACTGCATTGCTTTGTCAGGTTTGAGGACTGCACTCGAAAGGCAGATGGGCACTGAAATGTGTATCTCGTCCTAAATTATTTAGATACCTAAATGCTTTTTTTGAACAGTTCTTACACAGGTTCTGAGGACTTCCTATGCAGATTTATTTATCCTCTTGGCATTAGTTAGTTCAACTTCAGTTGTTAAGGTGTGTTCTGTAAATTCCACAACTTAACAAGTGTTAAGGTGGGTATTTATTGCTATGAATAGGTGAGCCAGGACAACATATTACAGTTAAACCATTGCTGTATTATAAAATCTGTCTTTTTTGCTATGTGTTGCACTTAGTAACTTGAGAAACACAGAATTGTCTTGACTTTCCAGAGGGTCACAAACCCATGAAATATCTCCCTGGTCCTGTAGGCATAATCACTTGGGCAAGACATAAGCATGAGCTGGTGCTTCAACGGGTTCCATCTGTTATAACAACTTATGGGATTTAAAGGATGTCTTTCTACACCTTGCTTCTAGAAATGAACTCAAACCAAAATCCACAGCTACACTGCATTTGCTAAGAGTTCAAAGATAACATGCTGTTCCTGTAGCACTCCATTTTGGATCAACCCTGCATCCAATGCCACAAGACTGTGTTTCCTTTCTGTGCTCTGAGCAGGGAGGTCTCAGGGTTTCAGCACTTCATGTTCAGTTGTACAAGGTCTGTGGCTGATTGGTGTTGCTGGCTGCATTCATCCATCAAGTAGCAAAGAAAAGGAATGCATTTCAGTGTCTGAAATAGCCAATGCAAGCTGCATGGGGTTGAGGAAGGGTATATCAGGCAGGACAGACCTAGGCTGGGGTCTGGAGCACTGAGAAGGACAAACAAAGAAAGTTTTGCAGATGCCTTGCAGTTTTTTACACTGAGACCTCTAGATCAGCAATGAATCCCATCCCTATGCGCTTTACAAAGGATCTATCTAGTTTATCCCCTTTCTGGAAGCATATGAGAAGATGGCAAGGCTTATCAGCAGAAACTTATAATTTTGGGCTTATTCTCCAGGACTGCTCCACTGCTAGCAAGACTTGAGGCTGTGATATCTCCATCCTGAAGGAGATCTCTAAAATGGATAGCACAGGATAAAATGGAATAGCCAGATCTGATGAATCAGTCCTTTTCACTTGGAGGGACAGTGTGTGATGTTCAGCCCTAATGCAGGCGAGGCAGAGAGGCTGTGCCTTGGCTGTGTCAGCTCAGGGTGGAAGTGTATCAAGCACCTGTGAGCAGGGATGGGAATATTAACATTTTGCACAGTTACAGTATTTTATAAGCAACCCCTTCCCCACTTCTCCAAGCATGTATGTTGGGATAGCTGATGACCATCTGGGCTGAGATACTAGAAGCAGTTATGGTCACCACCTGCCCCAGCAGCCATGGCCCCAAGCAGCCCCTCTAATGCTTCAGGCTTCACTCACAGGTCACAGGGTGACACTGTGGCCAGGAGGGGTGGGGGAAGGGGTTGAACCAAGGAATCTGGAACTCCAGCTGGCTCGAGGAGTCAGGGTTGTCAGCCCTGAGGAAGGAAGATGTCCTGAGCCTTCTGCCCCCTCTGCCCTGTCCTGGTTCCTGTCAGTCCCACTACTCCTACCCAGGCAGCTCTGGAAACATGTGTCCAGCCAGATCAGACTGGGGACCGTGGGGTAAGCGTGGGGATGGCAGGTAGACATCCTCTGTAAAGACACTGCCAGTCTTGATCAGAGGAGGATGGTGCATGCCATTGCCCCAAGGTATCGGAAGCCATCTCTGCTCCATTTGCAGGACTCAAGCGCCTGAGTTCCCCGGGGTGGCTGTCCGCTTACCACCAGTGCTCCAGTTTTGGACTCAGTTTATAACCAGATGTTAGGCCGAATTTCTGTTGTAAAGGTAAAAACTACTGGCTCCGAAGCACCTTGGGCCGCGACCTCGCTGTGGGCTTTGTGCAGGCAGAACCAGCGTCTTGCTCACAGCAGTGGGGGCAGAGTTCAGGGTCCCCAGCCCCAGCTGCTCCCGCAGAGGGTGTCCCCGCTTAGCCCTCCGCAAGCCACCTTCCTACCCTCACTGCCAACCTCCACACCTGCCTTGTCTGCTTGCTGTGCCAGCCTGGCTTGCCCCGCTCTGTCTCCTGCTTCACTCAGCTATCAGCTGGCTGCCTCCAGCTCAGGTGGTGAGCTCTTTCAGAAGTGCTAGGGCCTCGAGGGACAGAAAATAGGGAAAGTGGGCACAGTGTCACTGTATGCCAGGGGAAAACTTCCCGTTCCCTCCCCAGCATGAGTCAGAGCTGCCTCCTTCCATGGAAAGGACCCACTGACAAAGGACAGAACTTTTCCACAGCCCTTGGAGAGTGAGGGGTTAGACCTGTGTGGGGAGAATACCAGCCTCACAAGCATGTGGGGGAGGAGGGCTTGCTAAAATGAGCAAGTTCCTGATTTCTCTGCTGCTCTGGAGACTAATAATCTGACTGCTGTTATTGCAAACCTTCTTGGCATGTTTCAGGCTGTCCTCTCCTTCTATAGGCTGACAGGCTGCAAACTTCCAGGGAGTCTAAAATAGGGGTATATTGATTGGCCAATAAAAACATCCTACCCTGTACTGAAGTTGCAGCAGGGGCCAAACCTTCCCCCATGTTTCCCAGACATGACAGGAGGAGGAGAAAGAGGACAGCACCTTACAGGATGGGTTACATACAGCCTTCATGCCACTCTGAACCATGGGTGACCCTCGGGGACACAACCACCTGGCACCTGGGAGGAGGGACTGAACCCACCGTGTTTCTGGTTGCTCTAGTTGCAGGCATTAGCCTCTGAGTTGAAGGCAGGTTTCACAGAAGCAATGCAGGAGCTGTCACGAATCCAGCATGGCGAGTATGCCCTGGAAGAGAAGGTCAAAAGCTGCCGTTGTGCCATGGAAGAGAAAGTGGCTGAGATGAAGAATTCCCTCAACACATTCAAGGTAGGAGTGCGACCTGTGGGGAGGCTGCATACGTGTCACATGAGCTTGTGTGGCTCAGGGAAGCATCCTCCTGCCTCCATCAATACTTCCTGCTTGCAAAGAAAATGATCAGGCAATTGTTTTGGACATAACAGGGGTACTTCCTTTGGCTTTGGGTCTCTCCTGACAGCTCCAGCCTAAAAATAACCCATAGTCTGACCTGTTTAGCTGCCTTCATCTGCCATGACACAGTGCTGTGAGTTACCTGGGCACAAGCAACCCTTGCTCTGGGCTTCACATGAAATGGGCATATGGCCTGTCCACAGGCTCCCACTGGACCACTGCTCCATACCTCTCCCTGGGTCAGGTCATTTGCTGCATGAACCAAAGCCACTGGGGAGCAGTGAATTAACACAAACCCCTAAAGCCTTTTGAAGTTGCATTCCCACATGTCTGGGAGGAAGTGCTGCCTGGTTTGATCTGGCCCAAGAGGATAAAGACAAAGGACTGGAGAGAGAGCCTAGCAAGAAGGCATGATGCACTTTTAAACCAGCCAGCATCTCCACACAGAGACTGGATACTGCGTGTGAAGAGGCAGGCAGATGAACTCTTCTATTGTTTTTATTGCAATTTTTCCCCATGGGGTTTTGCTGGGTCAATAATACCTTGTAAAGTTAAAGAGGGCTGCATACTGGAAAAGCCCATTACTGACTCTGTGACATGGAGACAGATGGCACCAGGCTAAAGGAGCCCCTGGTGCCAGATGAACAAGGGAGATAACAAGAAGTGTACGGGCATGTGGGAGAGGTCTCAGAGCAACTAGAGTTATTCAGGACATTGTTATAGGGGAAAAGAGGATTTAAAATCCAGATGCAAGGAATTATATAAGAAACAGGAGAGGCAAAGGTTGCTCTCCCTCTGCCTCATGCCCATGTTGACTATTCAAATGCTGAGCTCCTAGTGAGGCTCCTTGTTTGGGGAAAATGGTCTACAAGAAACTCTTGAGTCTCCTCCATCCTGCTGCTCACATTCATGAAACCTGCAGAAAATTCATGCATCAGAGTTCTGCTTGGTTGAAACTTAGTTGAAACTTGGTTGAAGGCTTGGTTGAAACTGCCTGAGGGAGAATGTGCTGACAGGGAGGTTATGTAGGGACTCATTTCCTTAGGAAAGCAGGCTAAAAAGGCAGATCCAAGGCCTGACTGGCAAAAGCTTATACATGTGAGTACTCACACTAGGATCTGAACCAAATACAACACATGAATACCCATGCTGAAAAACTGCAGAGGGAAGTGTGCTTCCTAAGGTCCACCTCCAAATGCTATTAAAGGCAGAAGTCTTCCTAGTGCTTTCAGTGGTGGTGGATGAAGCCCTAAGTGAAGTGTCCATCTTCCACTAGTGCCTTAATCATATGACATCATACTGGCTTGGGTGAGTTACCTGTAGAATTAAGGATTGCCATGTCATGCCATGTTGTGCATGGCATGTGTGACACACACTGGACTTGCACAGAAAGATCTGTCTAATCACACAGCCACTCTCCCAGCACCCTGAAGCATCTTTAGTGCACGCCAGCCAGCATTCAAAGCTGTGCTACATAAGGCTAATGGGCACCCTGGAAATGCTGTGCTTTTGCCTGTTTCTCAGGAGGAGCTCAGCGATGCAAAGTCAATGATTGAAGAGATCAGTGCCAAGCAGGAGGAAATGCAACAGAAAATTGAGCAGCTGCAGCAAGAGAAGCGTCGGGAATCACGGAAAGTGAAAGCTAAGTAAGAGCCCAAAGTTCAGGGTTCTGAAAATGCTAATTAGCAATGGTGTCCATTTAGTTCATTTCTGTATAGCTTAGTTTTTTAATCTTTTCCTGACTGGACATGTGTATCAACCCTGATTATGAACAGAAATGCTAGCCTTCAGTACAGCCCAGGCTTTTAGACACCTACCCCACAGAGCAAACACAGCAGAAAAACACTAACACCTCTCCAACAGAAAAATAGCCCCCAGCAGCTCTCAGGGAAACCAGGGCCTTGTGGAACACACAGACCCACTAAAGACATGTTGGCGCAGGAATACTGTTGAAAATCAGAAGCCTCCACCATCAGAAGGTAACTCCATCCAGACAATATCACTTTAGTTTCCCCTTCCAAGCCTGCAGGACTCAGCAGGCTCCTGATGGTGCAGTCATGCTCTATTTTCCCATCACCAGCCTTTCCTCCTCTGAGCAGTCATGCAGGAGCATGTTTGCACACCGCTGGGCCACACTGTTGCTGTGATGGAGCAGATAAATTGTCCAGCTTGGCCCTAATTAGCCTCCTTCTGAAAACAGAGTTTGATCATGAGTCTATACAGCTGCCTTGATGCAAACACTTTGCAAATCTAGGCTAGCCCCTTAGCTAATTAAGCTATTTAATTAGATGAAATATGCTCTGTAGACAAACAGATTTGAGATAACCTTCTCCTACAGCCAGTGGAAGTTATTTCCAGAACGTTGTTCATGAACTGCCAGTTCCATCAAAGGCAACTCCTTTTCTGCTCTCTGCTAGAGCTGTCCTACTTCTGACTCTGTGCTTGTACTTACAGTAATGTTTGCCACAACTGTAGCATAGGAGCTCCACCTGTAGCATTCATACTTCCCAACTGTCTTTGTATTTGTACAGAAGAGCACAGAAGGATGATCATGGGTCACAGACAGTACCAACACCTCTCCAGGGCAGCCCATTTCGATCCATTAACCTCCCAGAACCTGTGCTGATTAATGAAGATTTTACAAGTCTTTTACACAACGTGACTTATGAAAAAGGTAAGAAATAGAATAGGCAAATTCAGTGCCATCCTCAGGAAATAAATTCAGAAAAAAAATCACTAAGTTAAGAGGATACCAAGTATTCCTCAGGTGCCAGCAGCACGAAGAGAGAAGAGGATCTGTGCACACACCTCGGCACAGTGTCTCAGGACAGCAGCCTTGGTGCTGGGCCTGGATCAAAGAGGTGTTGCTTTGTGAACACTATCTCAAAGGCCATGGCTTGCCTCCTCCAAGGAAAGGGATGCAGGCTGGATCTTTGTTCCTGCAGTACTAGTGGCACAGACACAGAATCAAATAGGGGCCCCTGATAAAAATACTAAACCCCTGGGGTTTTTATTGTGTAAGGGAGCAGGACAAGGGAAAGAGAATCACAGGGATGGGGCTGATGGAGAACACCTGGTGTCACTGAGGGTCCATACCAGTGGTTGCTTTGACAAGATGACATAGAACCTGGTCCATGTGCACTCTAGGGCCAGATGTCACTGCTCCTGGCATATACACACTGCTCCTTGTTAGCTGCAGAAGCTGCTGACCCAGGGTTACACCTTAATGAGGAGAACACTGTCAACTGCCAAACACTTGAAGGCTGGAATCAAAGAAAAGGTGATGAGCCAGAGCCTTTCATTCTATAATCAAGTTTAGGGGTCTAAGCTGGTCTATCACTCTTGCTGTTCAGATAGGAAGATAATAAAACCATGTACATTTAAAATGTCAACAAAGGCAGAGATTAGATGAAAACCATGTGCTGTTTTCTACTCTGTCCTCTGCCCTACACTCTGAGATGGCATGTTAGCCTTCTCCTTCATATCCCTCTTGCACAGCTATCTCTCACTTAGTTCTTCCACTGCCCCTTTCATTCCAGTCTCATCCCTCTGCTCTTCAGAAAGTTGCTTTCCACTCAAAATGGCAGCCACATCTCTGTGTCCAGCCTTCATCCTCTTGTTCTGCCTGCCCCACAGGCACCAAAGGTGCCAGGCCAAGCCAAGGGGACTCACATTCCTCTGCAGTTGTACAGCACGGAGCACAGCAGCAACACCCACATTAGTCACCTGTACCTGCTACTGAAACACAGACTGGAACAAGGGCTACAACAGTAAAGATCCTCCATAGTGGAGAGTCCAACAGGGGTGTCTCCATAGCAAAACTGTGAAAGACTAGAGGATTTAACCATACTGACAGAGCTTGGCAGGAGGCAGCCTGCGCTAGAACTGCCTTCTGTTAAATTTACCTTTGTTCTCCAACAGTGTCTGACACCAGGATCATGCCAATGGGAGAAGGAGGTGTGAAAGTCATAGCAGGTCCAGGTATGAAAATATTAAACTGTCAAAAACCAGCAGGACAATTATTCAATTAGATTGCTTGCCTTACTGCACTGAAGGAATGCTTTCAGAGAACACATTTCACAGGACTTTCAGTCTGCCACGTACCTCCATTTTCATACTGCAGTTGAGATATAAGGGCCAACCTTGTCCCTGAAGTGCCCAATACCTGATGGTCAATGCCACAGAAAGCATCTGCTTGTTGCTTTCTCAGATTCTAGTGCCTTTGCAGAAAGGAAGAACTGAAGCCTTCTGATGTGAGAAAGAATAATGAGAGCACCATTTTGCTACTTGGCAAGAGATGGCCTTGCAATGATTATGCCCTGGTAGAACTGGTGAGCTGTTTATTCACCCACCAACTTCAACATTCCTTTTAGATACATCTGAAGAGTAACAGAGGAGTTCTCCTGACAAAAATAAGGATTGGGCAGAAGTAAAAGAACATTATGGATCCTGGCTAGCCAAAGGACATATTGAGGACAACCATTAGATGTTTGCATTGCGCACTAGCAGCACTCACTGTTTTGGGCAGCTCTTTTGCTTGAATTCACTTGAAAAAAAAAGAGGTAAAACCTATGGAAAATGGTTCATTGCTACCCAAAATCAAAGTATTTGCAGGAGAACTATTCCAATGCAATGGTTCTAATGCACCTGCACCCTTTCCTCCCTTCTCTGTGATTCAGTAACCTCACACGATCAGTCCTACTGCTGTTGTATAGCTACACCATACTAACAAACATGTTAAGAGTTATGACAGTTTACACACATTGAGAATGGCGTTTAAACCCAAATTATAACAACACCTGCCAATAAGCGTCACATTATCCAGTCCTGAAGTGTACCAAACCCCGAAGGGCAACCATACTTGAAACATATGTTTTCCTCATCTCTAACATATATCTAATATTGGACCTTTTTTAGCCTGAAAATAAATTCTGGAAAAGTGTCGACCTTCCTCTGCCAGTGTCACCAACTGCATTTTCTTTGTAAATTAACACTATAAGGTCACAGCCCTTGTGAAGCACAAAGAACACTTCAAACTTTCCTTCCATTACTTCCACTGGATGAAAACACAGGTTAGCTGCCTGCTGTAGCATAATCTGTCAACGGACATGTCAAGCTCCCATTTGTCATTGCAGGAGCAGCCATAGAGACAGATGACAGCCTCAAGCCTTCCTTGACAACAGAGGGGCAGTCGAAAATGCATCTGCCATCAACAGTATGGAAGCAGCCCAAGGACACCAAGGACTGGGGAGATGAATATATTTCCAAAGAGCAGCCGGAGAGAGGGAAGGACATGGGCCAAAGCAGATACAGCTCAGCAGACAACATAATATGTGAACCCTCTTTGGCTGGTAAGGAGTAGAAAACTCTAGCTAGGGGGGCTCAAAGCGGTATCTGGTGTGAATTGGTTGGTAATCAGCATCTACGGAGGGAGATACATAGGCCAGTTTTTCCGGCTACAGGGGAATGTCTCAGAGTCTCACACTCCAAGACCTCTGGCTTTTTTATTTGTTGGTCTGTGTGACCAACAAATCACTCTGTACCAAGGACAGCCATTCGCCTTTCCAAGGCCTATCAGATTCAGAGTACTGACGGGATTCTGGCAGTGCAGTCACATAAGTGGGTGAAAAATACAACTCCTCATTCTACAGGAAACTGGATGGGAAACCCTGATATGAGTCATTTGGCCTTTGACTGCTTATTTTGTTATTCTTATAAAAATTTGCTATTCATAGGGGAAAACACATTTGCTTTGGAGCTTTTTTAGCATGACTAGTGGCTCTAGTCGTGTCTGGAGCATGCTCTAGCATCAGGCTGGAATTTACATTTTGGGGAAAGAAGACACACAGAGACACTGATACCACTTTTAAACAGTTTCTCCTTTTATGCCAGTTCACCATCTAACATGAAGCAGTCCCTGAAGGTCAGTATTTCCTTATTTTTAAACTTAACCATTATTTTCTGGAAGCCAAAAGGCAGAACATTGCTTTGGAGCTGCTGGAATCAGAAAGGAAGTATGTCATCAACCTCTCCTTAATCCTGAAGATCAAGGCCACGTTGCAAGGGCCAGACGTGAAAAGAAGTACCAAGGAGAGAAGGTATTTTATTTAGTGTGCTCTCTCTTTTGGGGAGTTTTATGCAGTCACTAGTCTTTCTGCATCATCCTCTCACACCCTCACACTAAGTCCTTAGTTTATTTCTAGTTGAAAACTGCAGGCACTGGAAGGTTTTTGCAGTGATTAAAGACCTTCCTGCTTGTCCTTGCATTTTGTCCACCATCTTCATTCTGGTTCTGGATGAAATCAACATGAAATGGCAGAAAGGCAGTAGCACATTTGGCCAGCTCTGCATCAGTGGGTTGTCCTGTTAAAGGGCCTGACAAATGAGACAACACACAAAGCTGGGAGATCTCCTCCAAGCTCTCAGTGGGATGACTCAGGATCTTGATCCTACTTCATTAGCCACAGCAACATCGCTTTGGACTTTTTAGTTCTGCAGATTCTGGTCAGCTACAGAATGCACTGAAAAGTCAGTTTAAGAAGCCTTCGAAACACTGTAATAATAACCATCTGGAAAGGGTGCTTGGATGTCCACAGCACCCAAAACAGGACCTCCTGATGCAGCCAGGACTCCAACCAAAGTAGCCAATAATACAGTTATATGTAGTTAATAATACATGTGCAAGACTGCTGACCACACATGAAAGGTTCACTTCAACAGTACAGGCTTATTAGGGCTGAGTTTTTGCTCTGTGTAACCAGTCTGACATCGTCTCTCTTCAGTTTTTTCCCCAATTCTCTGCGGTTCCTGGTCCAGCAGCATGTTGATTTACTTCACGCTCTACAGGAGCGAGTCCTGAGCTGGCCACGACAAGGGATCCTAGGAGACATCTTCCTGAAGTTAACAAATGATGAGGTATGTTAAAGACCTCTCCGGACTCCTCTGTTATGATGTGGTGATGGCTCACAGATGGGTTGACACACCTTGCAATAGAGGGGCTGTGCTATGAAGCTGTGGCTGGGTAAGGCCTCTCAGCAAGCTTCCTTTGAGCAGAGTCCTGGGGCATGGTAGCCCCTTTGTTGTAGTATTTGATTGTTCAGGGATCCCATGTGCCAGACCCACGTGTGGGCATGCAGCCTCATAGCACAGCTCTATAATCAGTGCATGAGACGCAGACTCAGCTGCAGGAGCCACATATGAGCCTTGACAGCTTGAATGTCCATATTGTCAGTAAGGGAGTGAAAGGAGAGTGTTTCTGATGCTCCCCTTCCCCAATGCACTTTGCTCAGTTATGACAAGCAGGTGGGTAGACCTCTTATCCTATACGGTTTGTTGCACCTGATTCTCAGGGTGAAGGTCTGCCCTGGTGAGCAGCAGGATCTCTCCTGCGAGGATATGGAAAAACTCATCTAATGCTTTAAAATTTTTAAGAGTTTTAAATAAGAAAACCTTCCTGCTGTCCAGCCTTTGTAGTCCTCCCATCTGCTGTAAAGCTTTATACACTGTGCTCAACAGCTGAAGACACTTTATAAAATAGCCTTTCTTGAGAAATTCTGAGCCCTGAAAGAGTCACATAGTTAGCAGCTCTGCTGCACTGATGACCTTCCAGTAGCAATGGTGGGGAGTCAACAGTTTCTCATTTTAGCTGGCTTTATGACCAAAAATCACTCTTAAGTTTCTTTGTTCTTTTCACTTTCTCTTTTCTAAGAATAATTTTCTAGACTACTATGTTGCTTACCTGAGGGACCTGCCAGAATGCATCTCCCTGATCCACGTGGTGATCCTGAAGGAGGTAAACTTCCTACCTGCTTCACAGAGGCATAATGGCAACATGCAAGCCTGGATCTCTTCCTGTTACGCCTGGCCACAATCGTCTTCTGCCAATCCACTCGTTCTGTAGCCAAAGGAGAGTTTCCTGAAGGTTGCCATGGCTGACACACACCTAGAAAAGGCAGCTTTAACACGATGTTGTTACCAAAGCTATTTTTCTACTGGGACAGGAAAGAATGTCTCAGATTAAACTTCGCAAAAGCTTGCCCATGCATGTGGTACCCAGACCTTTCCCAGACAGTCTCCTGAAAAACAAGAGGGTTCATCCAAAGAGAGATGTCAAGGGTGAGGTTGTAAGTGCTTTATAGAGCAAAGAGTCTTCACTGTTCAGCTTCAGGTATTTGGTCTTCCACACTTGATTCTTGATTTAAACTAGGAATGTTAAATGTAAAGGTAGTTTTAAAGTGCAATAACTAAACTACACTAGCTTGCTTCCAAAACATTTTAATTTAGAAGTCAACTTCATCTTGTTCAATTTATTTGGGCCTCAACTAAGAACTTCATTCTGTACAACAGTATATACCTGGGGTTTCACTGAAACTTAACTAATGCACTTTAAACATACACCCTTACTAAATTAGGCTTAGTGTCCCTTGCAGATAATCTCCAACCTAAACTATTTCATCCTAGTATTTCTGGTGGAAGGAGTTGCAACTGTCCCTTCCAGGTGCAAGAATGAAGATGTGTGACAGTGTAGTGTCACACACAACTGCCACTGGACAGGTGTGCTCCTGTGAACTGCTACAACTACTTACAGCATAACTACTCATTAAACCACAGAACCATTTGGAAGCAGACATGTTTTATGGGTGGCAAAGGCTCTTAAGTTGCTTTCTCTGTTTCAGGTAGAAGAAGAAATCAAGTCTGATCTCTACATTCTGTTCTTCCATATAGTCCAACGAATCCCTGAATACCTTATTCATCTACAGGTAGGGCCCCAGGATGGCAACTGTCTTATTGAACTCTTATCACAGCAGGTGACTTTTAAATCAGAGCTGGTATTTGAGCCTGTACAGGTACAGGGCTTCTGGCAAACCCAGTGGGCTCTTTGGAAAAAAAAATGAAAGGGAAAGCCAGCTAACAATAGCCTAATTTTCATCATTTTCACCTGAGGCTCAGTTACATTTGTCAGTTTCTCCATTTGACCTGACAGAGCCAGCTTTTGTCCCTTAGGAAGGCAAAAGCTCTGCTGCCTGCTGCTCTGGGAGAACAGGAGGACAGAGATGGGACATATCTCCTGTGAGCACCAACCTAACTCCTGTAACAGAGCTATGTTCTTTGCTGAGTGGTCCACACGCTTGTCAGCTGACTGAGAGGGCTCCTAAGGCCCGACAACCTTTCCTACCAAGAGAGGGATGATAAAAAGAGTTCTGTTTCACAGAACGGTTATCTGAATTGTACTGAAACATTCCAGACAAATGACACAGAAAGCAAGCCCTATAAAACCAAGACATTGGTTTATTTATCCAAAGCTAAGCTCAACCAGTGCATCACCCACACATTCCATGATTACTTTTAGAGTGGTTACTTGTGAATTTGCACTGGAGGCAGGCCCCATCCAAGTCCCTCAGAAACTGATGCTGCCTAGAAAACTCCCACAGGGCAGTGCCATAGGCACTCCAGAGCACTAATACATGGTTCCAATAGCACCTTCGACCCAGAAAGGGTTAGGACACCCTCCAAAGAGCCTGCTCTCCTCTGTGCCTCAGAATGTCCTGAAGTTCACGGAGCAAGAGCATCCTGACTATTACCTGCTGCTGGTGTGTGTGCAGCGCCTCCGGGTTTTCATCTCACACTATAGTCTCCTCTTCCAATGCAATGAAGATCTGCTGATACAGAAGAGAAAAAAGCTGAAGAAGTAAGCACAACATCAGCTTATTCTCTCTATCACCAGGGAAGGGAGGTGTGGGGGAATCCTGGTAACAGGGGATTTAGGTCCAGGCAAGATCAACAGGCACATTTCTCCATTGGATAGGAAGGCTGGAGAAAGACCACTATTGGCATTTGCCCTCCAAACTGATTTGGGGTGAGCCCTTCTGTCTAACTCTGAGAGAGAAAGAAAAATCACTTACAAATCCTTGTAAACATAGCAGCCACATGTTTCATGGGATCAGTTGATTCCTTAAGCTGATGCCAAAGTCACTCCCCAGTGGGAAAACACATGGGGATTGAGCTGCTTTGGCAGCTTGAGGCCCCTGGTGAAGGTCAGGACTCTTTCCCTCACAGCCAAAGACTCTGAAAGAATAGTGTTATTTTACTGCTTATTTTACTGGGGGAAGGGATGGGAGAAACAAAAGCCTCCCATAACTTTTTTGAGATGAACTACAGTAGAAATAACCTTGAATGTAGATTCTAAAGTTGTAGTTTAGAACAATTCCTTGAAATCAAGGCTTTTTACTGAAATTAAAATGTGGTTGCCTTTGCTCCTCATGATGATTTACCTGGGGAGTAGGACAAGATCAAACTTCAAGGGAAGCTTCCAAATCTGGAGGGTGGTAGAGGGCTGGAGCAGACTGCTGGGGAGGGACTGCTCTCAGGAGAGGCATTAAGAACAGGAAAGAAAGCAGAAGGCCCTGCTGATTGGAACAGAATAGGTGGAACAGGTTTTTTTCCTTGGGGTGGGAAGAGGTGAACAGGAATATTAAGGTCCCTCCCAGTCCTGTTTTCTGTGATTCTACATGCTCGTGCTCATTCCCTGCCTTATTTCTTAGCACGACGATGGATTTCTCCTCCCTCAGGTCATCCCTGGTGAAGCTGTACAAAGGTCTCACCTCCCAGTGTACAAGCCAGGAGGTTTCTCCAACACCCAGTGCAGCATCAATCCGGGACAGTGGGATCCACACTGAAGAGACAATACAGTCATTCCCACCAGCACCTTCCTCTGGCACAACAACCCCGTAAGCCTGTTGTTCTAGTGGCTTTCAAAGTAGGCTGAAACTCTTCTCACCCACACCATGCCAGTGACACCAGGCAGTTACAGGCTGTAACTCAAAATGACTCTCTGCATACAGGCAGAGAGATGAAGGGCTGGCTCCTTCCTGCTGTTCCCTACCACGTGGCTTACAATCAGGAAATATTTCAGAGCTCTACCCAGGGCTGTCAGTGCTCTTGCTAGCTGCCTGAACAGCCAGCTGCCTGACAGGTAGGACAAGAATTTGTGTAGGCCTAACAGTGGTGTGCATACTAACACTCTACACTTACTATCAACATTACAAGAGGTAGGAAGCACGACCAAGGTGTCAGAGTAGGAAAAAAAAATACTTTTCCACACAGCACACAGTTGAATGATGGGACTCACTACCATAAGATACAAGTACAAAATGGGTTAAAAAAGACATAGGACTAATACAAGGCAGATAAAGGCTACTGGTAGCATCTGGCAATCTTCACGGAATGACAAAATATTCTGAGTTGGAAGGGACCCACATGGCTCCTCAAGTCCAACTCCTGGCCCTGCACAGGACAGCCCCAAAATTCACACCATGTGCCTGAGAGCATTGTTCAAATATTTTTGAACTTAGACATGCTTGGTGCTGTGACCACTCATCTGGGGAGCCTGTTCCCGTATCCAGAACCTTTTTCTAATATCCAATCTAAACCTCTTTTGACAGAGCTTCAGGCTATTCCCTCAGGTCCTGTCACTGGTCACCACAGAGAAGAGATCAGTGCCTGTCCCTCTGCTTCCCCTCATGAGGAAGCTGCAGACTGCAATGGGGTCTCCCCTCAGTCTTCTCTTCTCCAGGCTGAACAGACCTCAGCTGCAAATCATATGGCTTCCCCTTTGGCCTACTGATAGGTGCCCATGGAGCTGATGATGAGAGTAACATGCTAGACTTGCTTTTTCTTATGCCAACAATTTTCGGCTGTTGTGCTTCCTTACATAATTTAATACTAACAAGAGGAGTTTGGCTTCATCATTGTGAGTCCCCCTGAAGCAACAGTGTTATTAGATCGGTACACAGCCTCCTTCTCATGAGACTGCCCAAGCCAAATGCCCTCCTCTCACAGACATCATGCTCCAGACCTCCATTTCGGTAGCCTCAGTTGGCACTGCCTCCACATGAACTGAGGACTCAACATAGGGCCAGGTGGGACCTCATCAGCACTGAAGAGAAGTGGGAAAATAAGTCTCCAGGCACGACTGGTCATACAGCTGGCAGCTAAACAGCTCAGGTTGGGTGTGTCTTGTCTGCCATAAGAGCATGCTGTCAGTTCATATTTACCCTGGCACTGGCTATAACACTGAGTTTATACCAGGGCTGCTGTTCAACCCAAATCTCCTTGTCTGGTCTGATGCATGGGGTTATATTGCCCCAGATGCAGAACTCTGCACATCTTAAACATCACAAGGTTTCTATTCCCTCACTCTATTCATTATGTCCCCAGAAGATGGCCATGAGATTTTCCTAACTGGTGTTCTTTAAGGGGCATGGAGGCCACACCCTGCACCTAATACCTCATCCAGCAGAGTAGTCTGCTGATTTACCTGGAACACAAGGAGAGTAGGAGACCTCCAAGTACTCCCGATACACTTCTGGGTACACAGTAATCCTACCCAAGAGAGAAACCTTGTCCACCTGAAAAGATAATTAGATCACAGAAAAGTAAGGCACAGCCTGGACATTACAGAAAGAGAAGGAAAGTAGAAATACAAAACACAGATACAAAGGAGAGAGATGAAGCAGCTGCATCTCAGTTTCTATTCATTTCATGCTGTAGAGTACAAAAGTGAGCCAAAGCTATTAGTTCTCTCTGCAAATTTGCTCCTCCTAACCAGCCAGGCAATTTCTGTAAGTGACAGCTCTGTTACTATTCTCCAAGATAGGAAAATACTTTTGGGCCATATAGTCAACAAAATAGGGCCAGGGAAGTGAAGGGGTGGGGGGGCTTGTCAGGCTGTCTCTGTCATTCTTTAGTATTCCACTTCCGTCTGTTTTTTGTTTTGTTTTGTTTCTTATTTTTAAGGCATTTGATGCCCCAGATGAAGAAACCCCAGCCAACTGTGATGGAGAACATCCAGGCTGTAAAGCCTCCTGACTGGGAAATGGAAAGCAGAAAACACGAGAGGCCAGAGAACATCCTTGCATCCTCTCAGCTGACAGAGCAGGAACTCAAGGCTTTGACAGCCCCCTTACAATCCATCCCGGAAATGGAGTATGAAGCACCACCAGCTGATGCGGTGGGAAACACCGAGAGAGCCATTAGGACCTCTGTGGAGCTGCTGCAGGATGCCAGGAACTTTGCACCAAGCTATGAAGAGTTTGACTACCCTGGGGAGGTTTTCACCATGCCAGGTCCCTATGAAGATGACACCTTTCAAAACCTCGGTCTCTTTGAGAATTGCTCCCCAGCCTCTTCTGAGTCCAGCTTAGATATTTGCTTCCTTAGGCCTGTTAACTTCACCTCAGAACCAGAGAGGACAGACCATGCCTTACAGCCATTGCCTAAGAGCTGCACTCCCGTGAGCAGCAGTACTTACAAGCGTGAGATGTTCCACAGCAAAGGCAAGCAGCTGAGCAGGTCTCTGAAGGAGCTGCCAAGGAGCGCTGAGGGTGTGAGCACCAGACTCTACAGCACACGGAGCAGCAGTGGGAGCCGTCTGCAGCAGAAGCAGGAGAGGAATGTTCAGCCTCACATGATCTCGGCATCATCTCGAAGCTCCCAAAGGAGCTACTTCCCCCCACAGAGAGGAGCGGGTGAAAAACCGAGCTTTTTGGAAGTAAGGAGGCTAAAATAGGAGGAGAAAATAATGGCACTTGGTGGTGCAGCAGCAGCAGGAGAAAGATCTGAGATACAGTTAGAGTTGAACATAGCAAACCAGCTTTCAAATCCTCACATTTGAAGTCCTCACCTGCATGTACATGCCCAAGGGAGGGACAAGACAGCTCCTTTTCACACACATCTTCTCTGGGGACAAGCACTGGTTCAAGGTGTGCAGCTGGCTGAGTGACAGCTACAACACCCTTGAGACAAGGTAGCTTTTTTTGTGTTTCCACCTGTCACTAAGCTTCCCCCCACAAGTGAATGTTCTGATCAGGTCACAAAGTATGCACAAAGCTGTCCAAAATCAGTGCTATGGGTGGCACCCAGTTAAATAGGTGCCTTTCCACCTGCTGTGAGGAGTGCTGGGTAAGTGCTGGATAAGTCATGCCAGTGTAAACCAGCATGACTTGGCCAAACTCAACCCATTTTCACCAGCAAGGGTCTGGTCCACTTGTTTTGTTTTACCTGTATTTGTTGCATGCATTGTAGACCCATGCCAAAGTCTACTTGAGAACAGTCAGAGCCCAGCAACTGTGTCCTCGGATGGGACATGGGAAGCAGCACTCTAACGCTTCAGGGACACCAGGGCTTGCAAGAACAATGTTTCTGCAGCCTGCAGAGACTGTTCAAAGTCAGCTTTGAGCTGTCACAGTCAAGATGCCCTTCGCTTCCTGGGGAAGAGGCCAAGGGTGCTGTGAAGTGCTTGGCGAGTTCTGCCACTGTTGTGTGGAGAAACACCCTCCTGTTAAACGGAGAGATGCAGATGAGGCTGTAGATGAATATGATGATGGGAGTTAGGTTCCAACAGGCTGACTGAAAAGGCATAAGACCATCCCAGTGAGTAAAGGAGGTGGATGACTGAACAGGGGAGATGAGGCAGAGGGAGATAAGCCCTGGGGACACAGGCCCCACAAACGAGTCTGTGAGCTATTTGGCATTCACCTGCACAGAGCTGTGGCCCTCAGTGGTGCAGATGTGGAGCTTGTCCAGAACTGCAGGACATGTTCTCCCTCACAGAGCAAAGGAGTGCTGGGCAGAATTGGAGAAAAGGGTCTTGTTCAGAGTCTTGCTGAGAGGAGTCTGGCACTTTCTTGAAAGAGGGAAAGATCTTTTAGTGGCACATTTACCACAAGCTGTGTGTGCTAATGAAGCCTTCTGCCCCACAGATATAAAACCATGCAGCAGCAGAGCCAGCACAAGTCTTTCACACCATATCCCAGAAGCCTGAAGCCTCGCTGCCCTAGGGGAGAAAGGAGAGGGTGGGAAGTTCGACCAGCTGTCCAGGCTTCCTCACTGGCAAAAGGAGATAGTAAGCACCGCCAAACCAAAAGCTTAGCAAGAAAGGCTCAAGTTGCCTCTAACAATGCTTAACATTCTACTCCTTTGTCACTGCCTCAGCCTTAGACTCAGCAACAAGCTCTCTCCAGAGGTACCAGTGTTCCTGAGGCCCAAATGCCATGTTGTTTCCCAGCCTTTCCAGCACCTCCTCATTCACCAGGTCCCTCCCGCCACAGAGAAAGGAAGAGAGACAGAGAGAGAAAAGGGAACAAGAATGTGAGGTTGCAAATGCTGGTTAAATTGTCTTTTCCCTTTTAGGAGCTCCATGCAGAAGACAACACCAGGTTCTGCCAGAAGGATGACAATGAGCAAACATCCTTCAGCGACCACAACCCGCGGCAGCCCAAGGGGGGTTTCCGGAGCTCCTTCCGCAAGCTCTTCAAAAAGAAATAAGCAGTCCCAAGAAAGGCAAGCCACAGCCTAAGCACAGCAGTGCTTCCCCAGGTCCCCGCGGGTGGAGACAGACAGCAAGGCCCCAAGATTCCCTTGACTAACACAGAGGGTGGAGGGGTGGGGGAGAGGAGACTGTCACAACTGCCTTACAAATGCACCCTGCTCTTTCTAGTGCAGGGCAGGGCCAGGCTTTGGGTTGCAGTGGAGCTCAATTAGCAGGTCCAAAAAGCACAGGAACTTGCTAGCTTTCATCCCTGCCTGACTTAACTTCCCTCAGTTTTGGAACGCTTTGGCTGAATCCCATGATCTTCTCCTCCCCCTCATCCCCCAAAACTACTTGATTTGCCATACATCTTTGCTCTTCCAAATTCAAGTCAGGTCTTATTTGGGCTTACCCACACAGAAGGGTTACCTTTGTAGCCCTATCATCCTGGCCAGAAGTCTAAAATTCCCTTCTTTCCTCTGCTTTCAAAAATAACCCCTACCAATAAAGATGTCTTCCAGGAAGCCAGCTTGCATTGCCATGGTGGTTTGAGAAGGTCTAAGAAGCATCAGCTGAAGCACCTGAGTGTTGTACTGCTTAATCAGCAACATCTTTTCTTTTGGACTTTCATCATTCCCCAAAACCATCCTTCACCTTTTATGTGGCACCCTGTTTATTGAATGATGCATGAATCTCTGCTCCTGCTGTCAGAATCGCCCGTGTCTCCAGGCCAGTGGTACAGGCTGAGCCCAGGGCCTGCCACAAGAGACAAAGACTCTTCACCTTATCCCCACTGTGGATCAATGCAGACACTGACAGAGTCAACCACTGTCCTGGCTCCTGGTCTGTAACACACCTGAAATACACTTTGCTAACCCTTTGGCCTGACACTACAAGTCCAATCATATACAGCTTTGGAATGCTTCCAGCTAAAAACTGAGGCACTAGGGCAGGAAAAGTTGATGGTGCACCATGTTCAAAGTCATAGGCTCTCCTTTTTGTGCAAGGACAGAACGAGGCCACACACACACCACCCCCCTTGCATTTGGACAAGACAAACTCTCAGTATCTTTGATCTCTGCAGAAGACTGTAGCTTTTGTATGGAGAGAAACGCAGCCCTCTGATGCAATACCCATGTCACACCCCAGCAGCAAAAGCACCACTGGTACAGTGGTGTTACCATTGGAGTACTGCTGGTGAGCTGGGGGGGTTACCTGAAGCTGGGGCCTTCTGAGAGCACTTTCAAGAGAAAATGTGGTTTTATCATCTTGTTTTGACAAGCTTGGGACACTGGTCTGTCTTAAAAGACAGCTTCACCTTAGGAGGTTGTGAACTGTCTCTGTGGGGCCAACAGCAACGTCTTGGGGGAAATATGAAAGGCTGTGAGATGAGGGGCTTGGGACTCCCAGCATCAGCACATGGGTGACTGAATTTGGTGCCAAGAGCACCCGTCATGCTGCATGGCTCTCTGGGCAGTGGCAACACCACAGGGAAGCCCCAGAGCAGGTGTCCTTGGATGCAGTGGCCAATACTCACTGTAGATGCAGGGCTGAGAGCTCTCCCATAAAGTTGACTAACCCACATTTACCATCTGCTTTTCCTCTTCTGGTGGAGGCAGAGATGTGTGTGAAAAGGGCTATTCATCTAAGACAGACAAAATGCATCCTTTATTGCAATCAAAATTTCCTCAACATTTCAAGATTGTGACCAAGCAAAACCTCAGAGATTAAAGTGTTTTAGCTGGTGCCTATCCCATACATTTTAACCAAACAAAAATTCACTTCTCCTCCTTATATAGAGGAAAGAAATATCATCCTTTCCTTCCCTAGCTTTTGGAAACTACTTTGGGAAATTTTTTTTCTAATTCAAGGCTTTTAATGGCAAAACCCACACAACCCTTCCATCTCTTTCCCTCACATCATCATTAAGTTACAAATTTCCTAGCCCTTTCCAGTCAGGACTGCTCCATGCTGACCAGCCACTGAATCACAAAGACATTTCCTAGGACTTGGCAGCTTTCAGTCAGACTGTGCAGGGTCAGGATAGAAATATGTAAAGAGAGCCAGATACTTGTAACTGAAGCATCAGCAAAGCCTGTTTGTTCTGCAAAGGAATCAGCCATAGACAGAACTATTTGTTTGTCCATGGAACCAGAGTTGTGTAATTATGGATGAGCGTCCACTGTAATGAACTGATGTCTGTCAAAGGCTCTGATGCTTGGTGTCTTTGGTCTCATGTATGTAACAACTTCTGTCCTTCATAGAATAAATCTGCTTTTCACACTTGCCAGGCAGATCCCAGGACAGAAACAGGACAAAGGAAAAAACCTACCTGGTAATATCTCCTGGATGAGGAAATTCCTCAAGTGGCAGACCCTTGCGTGTAAAATGCATGTGGATTTTAGCTTCTGTTTTGGTGATTTAAGGCACAGTCAGAATTGATGTTTTTTTTCTTTCTAATTCTGTATGAGTTCTTACTTCCAGGCCTAAACTTACCATTTGAGATGTCCTTGTACCTGCTCAGAATCTGCAAATGTAAATAATGTGAGTGAATGATGCTTAACACCACACACACACAACCTCTTGC
Source organism: Pithys albifrons albifrons (assembly GCF_047495875.1). Classification (NCBI taxonomy): domain Eukaryota; kingdom Metazoa; phylum Chordata; class Aves; order Passeriformes; family Thamnophilidae; genus Pithys; species Pithys albifrons. The sequence goes on from NC_092459.1 coordinate 105,799,832, forward strand.
AGGACCCATTCCAATTTCACCTTTAGTGTACATGTGTGCCCTGGATTATTTTTCTTCCTGTCCCAAATAAATGTTGCTTTTAAATAACACTGTTGTCTATTGCCCTGAATCAGCCAGAAGGTTGCATTCATTAAAAAGAGAAACATGTTTTTCATCCTGTACCCCTACACACAGTCATGCAAGAAGACTGTTTCCATCACGTGGTGCTAACACTCTTATCCAGAACTCAGCCGAGTCACTCTCTAGGCTTCTGGTCAAGATCTAGTTGTTGATGTAGCTCACTGTGACACTTCATCTCCTTTTACCATCTCCTTTACTCCTTCTGCTCCTCCTGTTGCAGACACACAAACTTTCACAAAAAAATCCTGTTAAGTCTCCTCCACTGACATACACACCACTCTAACTTCACCTATCAAACTATTTAAGAGATCTAAGTATCTTCCTGTGTATGACAAACATCTGTCACATACCAAGTTTTTAAAAAAAATTAATTCCAACTCTGACTATTAACACTATCTTACTTTTGTCCCATTCTCAGCAGGGTCAAAACAAAGGCACCACAAACAGGGACAACTCAGCCCACAGGGACAACTCAGCCCACAATGCTTACACCTCCCCATCCCACACAGCACATGCAGCGTTCCTCCCCTCCCACTGCTCTGTAGCTCTCTGCAGCATTTTGTCACTTGAGGACAGCGGTCTCAGAGATCCGACTATGCCAGCAGAGGTCTGACTCTGCAGTTACAAGTAGTTTTACTCCTGTGAAAATCTGCTGCGGTCTTTGCTCCTGTCCTTTTGTATCAACAAGCTGTTGAGGAACTGCCAGTGCCTTAGACAGTCCCTGACACAACATGCTGTCATTCTGATTGTGACTCTTCTAGATCACCTCTCCATGGCTACACTTCCTGCTTAAATCGGTCACCCTAGGCTCTCCCCAGATTATTCTGGCTTTCAGTGCTCGTTAAATGTATTCTCTCATCACTTTATTTCTCTATGACAGCTTAACAGAGCCTAAATCTAAGTTTACGTAATTTAGGCACTTTCTCCCACTTTTCTTCTCCAGAGCTGTAATGTATCCAGGCTTCCTCTGCAAGTTTTTAAGAGTGGTATCACCTCAGTACAAGTCATGTACATGTAAAACTACAAATATTCCTTGGTAAGGGCAACAAACACAACAGATCTGTAGGAATCTGGGCATTTTTTCCAAATTCCATATGAAGTTGTCAGGGCTCATGTCAAAAGAGAGGAGGAGCTGGGGCATGCATTGTGCTCTCACTGGCCACTGTTTGGTTTTGTGGGGTGAATTAGATGGAGAAGGCTACTGTGAATATTAAGCAGTTTCTACCTTTGAATGATTTTCATTTATTCACTGTGTTCCTTGAAAGCAGATGTTCTGCATGAGGCAAGATACAAGTATTAAACATGATGTCCCTTTATTTGCCATGATCTGATTCAATAAGGAGGTAAGATGTAGGCTCTTAAGAGGAAATCACCACCTCCCTAAAAAATTCATGCAGTAAAATTCAAGAGACAGTATTTACCCATAGGGTACATACCTTTGACACAGTAAAGCTGTAACACAAAGCTGCTGAGCTGGAGTAATGCCTACAATGAATAATCCTGGGGTAGAGAAGGCTACAGTTAAAAGATCCTATTTTATGTCTCTTACTGTGTGAACACATTCCTTACTTGTCTTCTACTCTGTATGGTTACAAATTGCTGCATCTTTTAGTATTTTACTTGCTTGAGCAAAACCCACCCCTGTAGAAGACTCACAACTGTCCTTAATGTAAAGCATGCAATATTTAAGCCTAAGGAAACCAGTCTCAGACTACAAGGACTTTCAGTGTATCTTACATAATCTAAGTGTGGAAAACTTTCCTTTTTTGTAAACAAATTATTTTCAGAACATATCTTTTAACATCAAAAGGTAACAGTCACTATTAAATTTTCACTCCCATGCAATATGAATATCATTGCAAACACAGCATACAAAGATCACCTACAGATGATTATGTACACAGGTTATCAAATATGCCAACTACCATTTACCACCTCCCTTTCTCCACTTTTTCTTTTGTTTATTTGGGCTATTTGTTTGGTCTTGTGTTTTTTGGTTTTTTTTTTACAACTGGACAACACAATTTTTAACGTTTACTCATTTTGACAAGTAACTATGCCATCAGACAAAGGCAAATGGAATAAACTTATTGAAACCGAAGATTTGTTCTCACAAACAAAAAAAGGCTTATTCCAAAGTAGATTCAACAGATTTGTCCAAAGCAATTCTGATAACATGTGACCCTTGTTTACCGTTCTCTTTAAAAGTATTATGGATGTTTTGCACATTTTGCAGCTCAATTGTCATGCATCTGGCAAATGGGTTTTTCTTCTGTTTTTCCCTTCCAACTTTTCAGCCACTCAGTACATGATTTCACATTTGCTCTCTAGAAGATAAACAAAAAAAAAAGACTTACTCTTTGTTTCCTTTATAATGCACTATTTTCCACTGAACCCAAAAGGTAAATCTGCTCACAGCTGACAGGAAAATGCATTTAAGTGTGGTTTGTTTTTTTAATGGAAAAAAAGGAATGGAACATACAAAATAAGTTAAAAGCACTTTTGTTGTTACACCTCTGTTGGGCGACAGGTTTATCTCCTGAAGAAAAGCTTCACCTATGCATCATCAGATTTAGAAATGACAATTCAACCATTTTTTCCATGAAGCACGATAATCTACTACCTTCAACAGTAGTACCTCCAGTGAGCTTGAATCAGACCAGTTCAACAGAAAATCTAACTGAAAATACATGAAAAGAAAAATAATTCAATATCCCACAATGTCATTCTAAAAGCTGAAGGATCTAAATCCACTGCATTTACATGCTCTGAGACAGATCTCTCCCTCCTTGATTTGAGAGAGGAATATTAGAAAAACACGTTAGTCCACACTGGGAATGGCTTCTTGATGGAGCACTCAAATGCTTCCATGACATCAATCCTGAAGCAGGATCATGTTCTCCATTAGCAGACAGTTATGAACAAATTTTGCAGAGGCTGCTGAATGCCATGACAACAGCATGTACCTTGGGGTAAACCAGATAGCAAAACAGCTGACTTTCCATTAGTGCAGACTGAACACAAGCAAACGCATGGCACTTGCAAAAGAATCAGAGATGTTTGGGTTGGAAGGGACCTATAAAGCTGTCTAGTCCAAACCCCTTAAAATGAGCAGGGACATCTTCACCTAGAGGTGGTTGCCCAGAGCCCTGTCCAGCCTGACCTTGAATGTTGCCAGGGATGGGGCATCTACCACCTCTCTGGGCAACCTGTGCCAGTGGTTCACCACACTCACTGTAAAAACTTCGTTATATTTGGGCTGAATCTACCTTCTTTCCATTTAAAACCTTTACTCTCTGTCCTGTTGCAAGGGGCCCTACTAAAAAGGTTGTCACGATCTTTCTCATAGGCCTCCTTTAAATACTGAAAGATCACATTAAGGTTTCCCCAGAGCCTTCTCTTCTCCAGGCTGAACAACCTCAGCTCTCATAGGGGAGGTGTTCTAGCCCTCTGATCAACTTGGTGTCCCTCCTCTGGACCTGCTCCAACAGGTCCATATCCTTCCTGTGCAGAGGACCCCAGAGGCAGACGCAGTGTCCCAGATGGGGTCTTACTACAGTGGAGCAGAGGGGCAGAATCACCTCCAAGACTTACTGCTCATGGTGCTTTGGATGCAGCCCAAGATACCTTTGGCTTTCTGGGCTATGAGTGCACATTGCTGGGTCACACCGAGCTTCTTGTCAACCAACACTTCCAAGTCCTTCAACCCCTTTCATCCCCCAGCCTGTATTGAAACCAGTGGTTACCCCAATTCAGGTGCAGGACCTTGCGCTTGGAATTCCAGGGCTTCCAAATTCCCGTAGGGCTCTTCTGAGGTAAGATACAACCTGTCTGAAAGATAACAAACAACCCAGGTTATGCTCCACTGTTGCACTACACTATACATAACATAGAAACCTGGAGGTGAAACAGCACCAACTTTTAAGTACCATACCTACAAAGTTCTGCTGACCATTATAACCCAGTTTACAGTTGTTTAGGCTGACTTTTGGCCATGTATCAGACCTCTAGAGTAATACAGTAGCTCTCCAAGCCTACACAAAGCATGTTTCATTGTCCAGGCCATACCAGATCACCCCAGGCCCCACGAGATCATCCAGGGTAATTTTACGGAGGAGACAGCATCAGTAAAATTATTTCATTTTCTATGTGAAAAGTATTGCCACTAATGTGACCACGGTTCAAACAAGAAGTCACTCCAGATTAAAAATCATTAACACAAACCTGTCATTACATAAACTAGTGGCTTGGCAGTTCTACTCAAAACTCCTATTCTAAATGCAACAGGTTAGATTCTCACTTCCTGTTTGCAGCTGAGTCAACACCACGATTTGGGCACGTAGGACTGACCCATTCTGCTGGGATGCAAAGAACAAAGAACATGTTAGGTTCTTGCATGGTGGCCATTATCACCTATTGTGTGAGTATCCTCAACCACAAATATGAAACAGCTTCCCTATTTCACAAACAGAGGCCTACTGCCATTTGAGAAATCTGCTGATTAGCAGGACCCCATAGGAGGTCTAACTGAGCAACTTTCCCAATTGCCTTCAGCTTAGTTTGCCTTGGCTGCACAAGAGCACAGACGAGAATGTGCTGAAGAAGAAATACAGAAGAAATACAAGTCTACCTTTTAAGGAGTTTTCCTAGTTATCTATTGATAAGCTAATAATTTAGATAACATTGCCAACACTATGGTTATCATGGTGTTTATACCCAAAGAAGTGATAACGTAAACTGTGCCTCCTGTGACTTGAGAATTTTTACAAAGCTCCTCTGAACCCAAGGTTTTGAGACCTTCACTTTTTCTTCTTTTGCCAGGAAAAAATGTTTCAAAACGTAATTGTTAACTACACCAAAGACGGAATACCACTGACAATCTTGAGATTTGACTATGGTGAAAACTGCGATTCCTGTCGATGAAATGAGAATGCTTTCCAAAATGTTATGACCACACTAAAGGATCAAAGGGCCCTGGTCAATGGCATTGCTGAAAGCATTAAAAAAGGTGATTTCCATCATCATTCAATTCAATTATCACCATCGCTGACAGCTTTCCAAGATGATGAAATGCGGGGTTTTTTTCCAAAGAGGAAATGTGAGAGAATTTTACTTTGCCCCATGAGCCATATTAACTGAGGATGAGATACTTTATGCTTCACATACCTACTGTAGAGGAGATTATAGAGCTGCTTTTCTTCAGTAACTGCCATCCATTATTGCTCCAGTACTGTCTGGAGCTGAAGAGCAGCACACAGGTTTATGGATAATCCATGTCAGAATACTTGTAACATACACTTTCTTGGAGAGAGAAAGCCACTGTAAAGATTAATATAAGTTGGATTTTTTCTAATATGTATCATACAGGAGGCGTGAGATTTTATAACAACTCACTTTGGGAGTAACCCAGCTTCTTCAATATTACTAAATTATTATTTTGTAGCATGCCAAACCCAACTTCTATTCAGACTTACTACTAAAATACATGCATCAAACTAGGAAAAATATGTACCACAACATAGGTTTTTATCCCCTTCAGTGATTACCTGAAAAACTAAGGTGAACATTTGTCCATGTAATAATTTAACGTATGTCAGCCAAACATATCTTTATCTTTATTTCAATTAAATTAAAAACAATCTGCAAGTATATTTATGCAACATTCACTATATACACACGATTTATGCAACTGCAACGCAATTCTATGTATGCTGATTAATCTATTGTTAGTAAAACATGACAATAGCTATGGAATAGACAAGTGACTGTTTTCATGGCATGACTGAAAAAGAATAGCTACTAGCCATGAAATGGATTATCAGTAAACCTTAAAAAGAACATGACATAACCTAGCAGAGATTAACAGTCTTCTAAATGTAGTAGAATATTTGCTTCAGATGATAGTGCTGCTTTTAAAAAAAATTTGCTGTCACCCCAATGATGTAAGACTTTCATCTGCCCTATCTAAAGAAAGCAATAATTTGATATTATGCTTCCTGGCAAATATTTATGTTTGAACTGGCACCACAGTATTTCAGAAAATAATAATAAAGTACCTCTTTGGTGAAGACTAGGTACCCCCTACTACTCAGTATAACAACTTGTAAACAGGACCACAATACAGTGCTTTGCCTTAATTCTAGCTCGGTTAGATACCACAGATCTTCCTCACAGTCCTTCTCATAACTTTAGGAAGGTATTTTAAAGCAGGGAGTAAGTAAAGCAAAGGAAAATTAAGAAGGATATAAAGTTCCCTGTTGGAGATTTAAAAAAAGTGCATAATGTTTTCATTCCAAAAACTGTGCCACTGTATGGAAATGATGGATTCAAGACTGTTTTCCTTTCTGTACTGGACATTATTGATCATTACACAAACACAGTCTCTGCCCATTGGTCAAAGAAGTCTCTCAAGCCTGTTTTCTGGTACAATCAGCTGTCCAATTACTTTAGAACAATGGCCTGCATACTTTAACAAGAATAGCAAGTTAACCGAGTTTTCCACTAGAAAGTCTGTTTTTGCAATTCCATTTCTGTACACGACATTTCCAATGTATTGGAGAGTTTTTAGTGTTTGGCATACACATCCCAACTCCTTGACACCACCAGGTTCAGTGCATCCATTGCCAGCAACAGACATAGCACCAGGAAAATGTAACTCCCAGTGCGAGGGACAGTTCAGGAGGAGTGGGCGTTCTCCAGCAACGGTGGTCCATCCCGATGCATTGATGGGTGTGTGTGCTCCCTTTTGTAAGTTTTTGGAGGAAGCTTTGGGATATGCTGAGAAGTGCTTTGTCGTGGAGGAACAGGTGGTCCAGCAACAGAAGGGAGGTCCACATCTTGCGGTATCAAAGGTGGTGATGGAAGATGCCTCCGTGCTACATGTGGAGAAGGTGTCTGAGGGGGAGGGGGAGTAAACGGAGATGGACTGTTTGGGAAAAAGGTGTTACCAAGTTCGCTTTTTCTCCCCAACGGTGGAGGTTGGAGATGTAGTGGTGAGCTAGAGAAAACATCTGGCGTTCGCACAGGTTCTCGTGGTGGTAACTCAGGAGGGTTTGCAGTGGTAACACAGGAGTCAGAGATGGAGGTCCGATCAGGCACTGAGTACCTTGGTGAATACACTTTAGAGGTTGGTTGCCTAGGAGGGATTGCTGGTGGGTTGTCCAGGTGTGCAGAAGTAATCTGAGATACACAAACATTAAATTCAGTATAATTTTAGAGTGGCAACAAAGAACAGGACTGTGCTGTGAAACAGAAGCAAAGCTTCTGCACTGCACATCGGTCTTAGCAGGGCTGCATCGATGCATAAGTTACCAGCCAAGGGATAGAAGGAATGAAGATGCACAGAGAGGGACAAAAGCAATGTAAAGAATGGTCAAAGCAACAATTTTCATGCTAGTTCCAGGTCTGCTTGCTGGGGAGGTTTGGGTATCTTCCAGCACCTCCCCAAAAACAAGCACTTGGGGTGTGTAAACACACCAGATACTTCCTCACAAAAATGAGGAAAAGGTAGAGGCCAGTGATGCTGAGCAGAGAAAAAAATAATGCTCAGAAGATGGAATTAAGCAGTCAGAATTATGCAAGTAAACAGTTCCCAAGCTGCAGACCCCAATGACAGGGTAACTGCTGGTCCCCAACAACCTATCATGTATATGATGTTTTCAATTCCATTTTACTAGGAATGTGAAGTGTTAAAATCCTGTTGACTGTCAATACAATCCTCTGTAGTCTGAAAACAACAACTTGCTGAAGAGCCACATACAAACCCTCTTCAAAGACATATGTGCTCTGAAGTAATTTTGAATGGGATTTTCAAATCTGAAGTCACAAACTAGCTCCCACTGAAATCAGGAGAAATTTGACACTGCCTGCAACAGAGGCTGGATCAGATCCCAGCTGTCAGATAAATGTAAAAGGAAAACAGCAACGGCTTAAGGAGGCAGGCAGACAGGGTGAGTAAACAAGAAAGGAAGGTAAGTGCTTGAGCACCACATCATCAGGGTCAAATATTCTGATGAAACTTTTCAAGGATTGAGTTGTGTACATCACTTCCATCATTACTGTTTTTGTCAGTTCTTCACCTCCACTCATAAATCCTAAAATTATACTCTGGAACAAATATTGGAGATGAAAACATCTGCCTGAAGCCTCAAGTTCTCACAAGCAATATAAGAGCCTGAGCACAGCACATCAGTAGATAAGCACATTTCTAACCATAAGTTTAGGTCCCATCTGTTTTCATTTGTTTGAGATCAAGATGTAATGAGGCAGAGCTGTGAAATATATATATGGCTGCTTACTCTTTCACATACAGTTGTTCAAAAATAAATTTATATCTGTCTTTAAGAGTTACTTTTCTATCATACCCTGTCCTCTGTTCCCAGAAGAACAAATTACCTTTTTTCTCCTTACTTACTTTTGATGGGGAGGATTCAGCTGGGGCAGATTCTGGTCGTCTTCTTGGAGGAACTGGAGGAGGGACAGGAGCATCATCTGAATTTTTGATGAAGTTTATGGATGATACAGAAGCAGATCCTGGTGGATATAAAAAAAAAAGTTGGTAACTTCTGTTCAACTCAATATTATTGTGTCCAACAAATGTGTCATAGATAATAAATGCATTTGCTCATAAAAAGCATCACAATCAAGACAGCATTAAAGACAATGAAACAAACCTTCAACTTGCAGCTTCTAGGCAAACTGCTTTTGTGAGCTCCAAACATCTCTATGGCCATCAGGTCACACTCTTAAGTAATCCTCGAGACCAAAACCACACCAAAAACTTGTTCTTATATTACAACAAGACTAAAACAATATCCCGAACCTGCAGTTGATGAGCCAACACAACAATGAAGAAGTATCTTCTGAAGAGGAATTCCAGAAACCTGTCTTGGACACTCAACCACACCACTGCTCTGCTAAGCAACTTCTGCTTTTAGCAAATCATTTTCCCTCCTTGTAGCAACCAGCTGAACACAGGACTAACCTTTGGAAGCCCTCCTATGTAAAAGGAGGCTATATCCATTACTAATTACTGAGAGAACACCATAAAATATAAGCTTCCTTGTATGTTGGTGAACACAGAAGAAAACAGTTGTGGACAGGTCCTGATGGATTTAAACCAAGGAAATACTGATTTTAAGTTCTGCAGGAAAAACATCCACATACACTGAAACCAATTCGGAAGGGCAGACAGTAGAATCAGGCACCCACAAAACATTTACTTTTGACTCTCATTGTTCATCATCAGATACTCACCAAATACATTCACCACATATATATATACACAGCAGCAATCCCATAAGATTTTTTGAGACATATATAAACACTACAGATGGATCTCTTCCTTCTGTTTTGAAGTTTTAATAGTATCTATGTAACACACTGTTCTGGTTTCAAAATATTTAATGGAATTTCCTTCTACCAACACAGAAGTTTGAGAGCTAACCTTCAGACCTCCACACCACTAGATAACAAAGGAGTGGCCAACTCCTTTGTTCCAACTTGTTTGCTGGGGAGAGGTGAGGGAGAGGAGTTTTCCCTGGTGCTGGGCTTCAGTTTGGTTTTGGAGGCTGCTGTGACTAGAAGCCATCGATTTGCTGAGCTGGTGAGTGCACCTTGGAGGACACTCCTTTCTAGCTTGGCTCTCCCCGTTTTGCCCCTCCAACTCTCTCTGTGCACCCTGGGCTTCAAAGAAAGAGAAAGTGAGAGCCACCCTTTGGATTTGCTGCAGATTCCTGAAGATCAACCCCAACTCCCAGCGTTTCCTTCTTTGAACAAAGGACAAGGAGAGAGTCTACTCTGTCCCACGGAAAAGGCGGAAAAAAAAGACCGAGTCCGACCCTGGCGGCCACCCGAGGTGCGACACTGCCACCTGCTGTCCGTAAATAGAATTGCACGGAGAGACACGTTTTCAGGTTTTGCTACAGGGCTCTGGTCTGTTTTTATAGTGTGTTTTCATATACATATAGAGATAGATAGATAGATAGATATTGATATAGAGATAGGTAGATAGATAGATTTATATTTTGCTCTGGTCTGGTTTATAGTGTGTTATACATATATATATATTTATATATATATAGTAGTTAAGAATTTTTATCCTTTTCTATATATTTTCTAATTAAAGGGTTTTTCCCTTAAATTGAAAAGGGGTGTAGCGTTTGTTATTCAGAAAGAGTCCCTTTCTCTAGTTTAGAAAGACACCTTGGTTTCCTTTAAACTACGACACACACCTAACTCTGTTCAGTTTCTTTGTAATAAAAACTCTTAAGAAAAAAGGAATTTTTAAAAGGTAGTGAAAGTTTTTGCTGCTCCAAGGAGACAAAAGCAACTATCTCTACAGTCACTTTAGAAGACTAAACGTGATTTCATCACAAAATCTAACAGGCACATTGTTGGTAGACTGTCCATTAGCACCTACTTGTATGAAAAGGACTGGAAGGATCCGAATCAAACACACTGCAGGCGTCTGTGGTGCTTGAAGTTGCAGAAGCAGGGGGAGGGGTCAGAGGCGTCCGGGGAGAGTTTGGTGCAGAGGCTGTAGCTTCAGTCTCGCTCTCTGGGATGCGGCTGTAGCTGATTTTTCTTGGCTCTTGTTGCAGGGGTGTAGGATGTCTCATGGCACCTGGCCTTGGATTAGAAGGACGAACACCTGGGGACTTGAGAGGATAGCTGTATTTTTTGGGCTGAAACAATAAAAAAGATAGTATCAACCAAAATCGAAAGACATAAATGTAGCTTTGTATTTATGAAGCAAGAGATCTAAAATGACTTCTGCTATCTATGAAAGACCAACATAAGCACTTTTTGAAAAAAAATTTTACAAAAGTTGAATACTAACAAATCTTGGAGGAGGTTTGACATTTCGTGGCTCTATCTCTAGTGACTTGTTGAACAGATAATCTGTAAATTCTGTCTCCACGCTGTTGCCCATTGGATTCAGGTTTTCGAAAAATCTCTGAAATACAAGAAGGTAGAAAACTTGTCATCTAAGCTGCTTGTTAGTACTGTTTGTTTCTACTGCACAAATGATCCTAACTGTTCAAAAGAAGAGAGAAAAAGTCAGAAGTAACAACAGACTTTTAAGCTATTATATCTGCTAGTTGCCAGCCCTTTGCTGGGCATTGTTAGTGCTATGCTTGGACTGAAAACCAACTGTGCAAGCAACTTAAAGACTTTCTGCAGTGCAAAATCAGACCAAGTTAGCTCAAACATCTTCAGATGAAGCTGCATGTAGTCCATCTTTACAGTGATGCAGCGAAGACTGCTCTCAAAATGCATTCAAAGCCTGAGGAGAACAAAGAGCAAAGGCAAATCTTGCAGTATCTTTTAAGATAACCAGCTCTATGACTCTCTGAAAGTATGTAGCTCAAAAGATAGTGAAAAAAAAGAAAAAAGGAAGAAAGGAAATCAGAGAGGACTAGAGAACACCTCGGAACAAGTAGAACAAGTACGAGGAGAAAGAAAAATGTGGGTATCAACACCATCAACTCATGATGTAAACACAGTGCTGGAAACACAAAGTCAGTGTAACAGAGGAGTAAAAGACAACTGGACAAATAATTGCAACTGAGTGAAGGACAGTGAGAAACTGCTACTTTCACTTCCTGTTTAACACTGATTAATAAGATCTGCCAATGTCCCGGTATCTGAGAAAAAATGCAACAAACACCACCAAACTGCAAGTACTGAGCTTTCTGCCCTTTTTTATAGGGTGACCCCAGAGAGGTTTTATTACAGACCTTCTGCTCATCTTTGATTCAGTCATATTCAGTCTATGTGAATTCGAGTCTATCCTTATGGTCTGTCAGCTGAGAGAATCACCACGAAAGTAGCTCAGTGCATGGACTCAAGGAAATCACGTCACTTACCCTGATGTCAAATTCCACTCTTAAACAATATGGCTGGTTCTGGTACTGTTGTATTTCTCCTGTTATTTCAGCTACTTTTCTTCTCTTGCTGAAGTTTATAAGTTCTTTCCCGTGTCGCTTTAGAAATTCAGGATTGCCTTCTTCTGTTTTCAAAATGTTAGTTAAGTAAATCCCTAAAGAACACACAGAAGAGGTTCTCAACATGTAGTACAAAACAAGCAGGAAGTCATGACTGGAATACAAAAAGTCTTAGAGAATTTAATTTGTGCATTGCTGTTATTTAGAAAACTTCTCTGTGAGGGTCAATAAGAGATTTCCACCTAATTTTCAAACAAGGGCAACAATTTAAATATTTTAACATGCCTTTCCCAGAAAGCTGTTTTTTAAGCCCCAAAGTCTACGCAACCTTCTATTTTTTAGGAGGCTCACACAACTGAACACTACTAACATTTTGCACTAAAAGAGTACACTGAACACGTGCTCTTAACAGCTCTGCTCCACTAGATACCCCAACTAAATTCCAAAAAATTATTTTCAGATTTTATCCTGGCTTCATAATTGCATCAAATCATTTGAAGATCAGAATGAAAAGTGCTCTCCACAGATAATGCATCTGGAACTGTCATTATGACTCTTCCAAGCTTAACTTGACAGAACTAACTGAAGCTGTTCACATGTGATCCTGCTAACCACCACTCATCTCTGAGGCAGGACAGAAAGTTTCTTAGGTGATCAGATCTTTGCAGAGTTCTGGAGTATATCCTTCCCCAGTCTGTAAAAGGCCAAAAACACCATCAACACTTTTCCTTCAGTCTTGGCCTGAAGCTGTGTTGGACAAGTGCAATGTCCAGATTTGGAACTGACATGTAACAAACATTTCAGTAGCTTGCTCAAGAAATAGGCATGTCATTTGTTTAACATAACAATTTGCTAAATGTCAGCAATCTACTTCAAAGAAGAACTGTTAAGTCTGATGATAAAGAGGAGGCTTTCTTCCAAAACTCTACTTTTACAGAAATACTACTTTTTAATAGAAATGAGACTCTAGCTTTATTTGTTGGAACTCTGGATGAGGAAGGGGGTTCTTTCTCTACTAGTCAACGGCAATAATATTTCTATGTGACTGCATTCCATTGAAGATATTTCTGGTTGTTTCAAACCACACTTGAAGTAAAAATGAGTAAATATGTACATAAGATACTACAGATACCGTTATTTTACAGTTATCCTTACTACAGATTATCCTTGCTTATTAAATAAAATCTGCAATTAATAGTCAGTCTCATTTTTCTTTCACATATATGCAATTAATGTCTGGGCATCTGAAATTCCAACCCATCTGACCTGTTAAAACTGACTTCTCACTGTTGTTCATATTTTTTAGTACCTTAACTCAATACTTTCCAAATGTTTATGTGTGATACAGCTTGTTCAAACCAAATGTACTTACCAAAAAAAGGCACACAAGGAGGATTAATGGACCTGAGTTTTGCCAAGTATTTCTTATAATGATCCTCACTCAGCTCATAAGCTTCTTCTAAAATCTTCTTCTGGCGACTTGGAATTTGCTTAAAAGAAAGAATTGACAAGTTGTTTGGAAACACAGGGTAGAAGTGCAGCCCAGCAATAATACTGAGTAAAGGTCTCCACTGATATTTAAATCAGAGACCATGAGGACGGTGCCCCAACAGTCTGAGATGCCTTTCTTAAGCGAGGATGGATTTCTTGCTTCTGAAACCAAGGAAAAAACCCTCTCTACTACACCCTGACATTAATTTCTTGGGGAATTTACTTTCCTTGCTCCTTCTCTGAAGTACATGATGGCTGAAAAAAACAGGCTTTTAATGTAGCTAAGGTACACTGCATTACACTTCCACTCCAAAAATGGAAAAGGTTTCACTGTACCTCAAATGTGTGATCCAACCTATACACTGCAGCAGAGTTCATAGCACTGACAATCTCAAGGACACCATTGAAGTTGTTTAGCTCTTGAAAAACTTGCAGGATCTCAATTATCCGGCTCACTACAATTACTCTTTCCTCTAGGTTTTCTGTTTCTACAATGCATCTAAATACATAAGAACATTTGATTTTGCATTAAAGCCTTGATGAGTTTTCAAAAATCAAATATTAAGCTGTTACATAAACAAATATGAGTTTATCAAATTACTTAAGACAGTTCTGAACATGTTTAGAGATTTGAAAATATTCTAAGAATAAACAGCTGAGACCATTATGTTAAAATTCTTGCAGAGACCAGTTTTAGCATCTAAACACAACTCCAAACAGGAATTCTCCCAGAACAGAATTCTTCACAGTAACCTCGTGAATGGACTGTAAATGCCCAGATATGGAGTAGGTGCAGATTTGGAAAAGTCACTTACTTTTCAAACCACAAAGTGAGGTTAGTTGTATGCCTTATCATTTTGAGAAGGTTGGGAGAATTAATTTCTTTATCTTCCTTTGTCCACACACTTCCAACAAGTTCAGATGGCTGCACAGCTCTAGAAAAGTGGACGTATTATCAAAAAAATGTAATTAAAAGCAGGAAAGAACACAAACTCCTCTTTATTTTCATTAAATTTGGAATTCTTATTTAGAAATAAATTCTTAAGGTATCACTTCTCTTCTATAACGTTAGGCTCCCCTCATAACTAAATTACTGGTATTTCCACACTTCTTTTTTAGACTGTAAGTAACCGTTAGTCTATGTAATTCTTAACCACCTCTGTTCTACTAAATGAAGAATGATGTCCCTATCTCAGTCACCATAATAAAATGTGAGCTGATGAGATCCGATACAGTCCATTAATTTGCATCACAAACCAGGATACAAAATACCTGATTTAATAATTGTTCATACTTCTCAAAGGTTGATCTACTCAGAAAATAAGAAGAGAAAGCTGGAGTACAATACAATTAACAGCATACAACAGTCACATGTACTGCACGTTAGCCTGGGGAGGATTAAACAAATATGGTATTTCAGAGGGTTTTTTTCTGCAAAAATAGCAATTAATATACAGTACTGGTAGAGTCCCTTGACCTACTGTGGGGCTTCACATCTGGGGCCCCCAGAAACAATTTCAAGAATATTTTGATTTGTGTCATGTGTTTTCCAGTGGAGGAAAGCTACCTATAAAAATCAGACTCAAGTAAAGTGAGCTGCCGAGCAATTTCTATGGGATGCAAAGTGAGCAAGTCAAAAGTCTCTGTGTGTCCTGGTTTGCTTATGTGCCACTCAATCGCCGGGGGTGGGCTCTCAAAGGTGATGTTGTGACTCGGCCCAATGGCTTGTGCCTGCTTTTTCCGGTTGATTATCTTCGTGATCGATTCAACCCATTTCTTCATTGCTTTGCCTGGCACACAGAAAAAATGACTTTTTAGTTCCTCTTAATACTGCTTTTCCTAAGAGGTCAGTATAATTCAGAAATCTTTGGATTTAAACCCTAAACCCACTGAATTAAAGCAACCATTTATTCTTTAAAAGTGGTGTTCTCACAAAAGTCTAAAAGTATTCAAACAAATAAAAGAATTCCTCAACAGCCAATACTGAACACAAGTTTGCCAATCACAAATCAGAACACCCAAATGAGGCTCCTGCTCTGATTTGGATGTTTTCCTTTCTTTTCTGAGTTTACTATGAGTTTATGGAAACTAACCTTCTTTTGCCCAACATGCAGTTCTGCAAATACCCTGAACATTATACTCTAGGCAACAGTACATATCCAAAAAACACAGAAAGCCAAAATAACAAACAGGGAGAAACTTCTCCCTGTACTGCATTTACCATAAAAGCTCAGAATAAAATCAAAAAGCCAAACGCCTTTTTAGCTCTACACCATAAGAATTTCATGCATGAGTCCACTGAAAACCTACCAGTAACTCCTACTAAACCAGCTGGCTCATTATCCTCTGTTTTTAATTGCTAAATAACTATTAAATGTTTCTCTGACATAGTATTTTGCCAGAAACTGCTCCTTTATCTGTCTTGGTTTTATTTAAAAAGGAACAGGAAAAGTGTGTACAATCACAACTGCAAAGTGCCCTACAGTTCTAAAGTGCACTGTGAAATACCTGGAAAGCCTTGTTTCAAAAAACTAGTGATTTCCATCATCAAACTTTTATAAAAATTACTCCTGTGTAAAGTTTAAGATGGCAATCAAAACAATTATTCTGTCCTGATCATTGCTCAGTTCTTATTATTTTGCATTATTTCAATCCCTTTACAACAAAACCAGTACTTATTCATGTAAATAATAATCATTACTGTGAACAGGTGCCAGATTTTGAATAATAGCATGTGTGGGATTGATGAAAGTTTACTTCATGCTCTTTATGGAGTATTTAATAGGCAATCCTGTTTATCTGCTCAGTGAAAAGTAATTCCATTCCATATCTTTGAAAAGGGAAGGGATGCTTTATGATAAAGAAAATGTAAGTACCTCTTACTGTTCCAAAGAATTCCTCCAAACGTTTTAGAAGATCAGCATCTCGTTCAAAGTCATAGAAATGGTGTTCTACCCAGTGTCGACATACATTTAATACTCTGCAAATTAAAGAATAAGTAAACGCTCCATAATACAGTCTACTTTTCCCCATCAAAGCACTACAAGAAAGGCTGCTAGTATCACAAGGAGGCATCCAGAAGATGCCAGATGGGCTGATTGCAATGGGATGAAGTTCAATAAGGCCAAGTGCCGAGTCCTGCACTTTGGCTACAACAACCCCATGCAGTGCTACAGGCTGGGCAGAGAGTGGCTGGAGAGCAGCCAAGCAGAAAGAGACCTGGGGGTACTAATTGACAGGAAGCTCAACATGAGCCAACAGTGTGCCCAGGTGGCCAAGAAGGCCAATGGGATCCTGTCCTGTATCAAAAACAGCACAGCCAGAAGGACCAGGGCAGTGATCCTTCCCCTGTACTCTGCGTTGGTGAGGCCACACCTTGAGTACTGTGTTCAGTTCTTGGCCCCTCAGTTCAGGAAAGATATTGAGGTGCTGGAGCGGGTACAGAGAAGAGCAACAAGGCTGGGGAAGAGACTGGAGCACAAGTCCTATGGGGAGAGGCTGAGGGAGCTGGGGCTGATTAGTCTAGAGAAGGGGAGGCTCAGAGGTGACTTCATCACTGTCTATAACTACCTGAAGGGAAGTTCTAGCCAGGTGGGGGTTGGTCTCCTCTCCCAGGCACTCAGCAATAGGACAAGGGGGCATGGGCTCAAGATCTGCCAGGGGAAATTTAAGTTGGAGATCAGAAAAAAATTCTTTCCAGAGAGAGTAATCAGGCATTGGAACAGCCTGCCCAGAGAGGTGGTGGATTCACCATCCCTGGAGGTTTTTAAACTGAGACTGGACGTGGCACTGAGTGCCATGATCTGGTAAACTGACTGGAGTTGGACCAAGGGTTGGACTTGATGATCTCAGAGGTGTTTTCCAACCCAGACGATTCTAAGATTCTATGATTCTAAGAAGGTACTTCAAAAGACTGAAAGGAGTTCAGTTTGGCTCACGTTGATGCAAAACCCACCGTAGCTGCACAGGCTGAATGTACTCCTTCCTAAATCTTTTTAACTCGGCACTAAGGGGCTGGTCTCCATTCTCCATAGCAATACGGTCGGCTTCCGTTGGCTCAGGCTCCGGGATTTCAAATCTAGCACACAAGATGGGTGTAAGTGCTAGGTTCCTATTACACTAATTTTGCTCACAGTATGCATGAACTAAAGACAGCTTTGAATTCAGAACACTTCCACACAACAGAGTCTTGTGTCTTGGCAAGTACGTAGGAAAATTTGCTAAATTCAATAGCAATACAGATTTCACAGACAAATCCATGGGATGTTCACGGTACTGGAGCTACCTGAACAATACTAAAGCTTCTGGATATAAACTTGGCTTATTTTACTGGCAATCCTTGAATTTGACAAATTTTTAAACAGCATTTGAAGTGAATCAACTGGAAAGCCAGAATCTCACAAACTCTAAGCAAAAATTAAAAAAACCCCAAACTTGTGCTTCATAGAAACAGTGCATTTAACAGTGGCATACCTTTCTATTAGCAAACTCAGCAACTCTTGAGGTCTACAGAAGGATCTGTATGTTGTGAGAAAAGTCCGAACAAAGTTGGGATCTAAGACAAAGAATAATTTTACAGTTATGTCAGCAAATACCTGATTTTTTTCCTTTAAAATAACTTTAGTTATCCTTTAAAATTAAGGATGTCGCCCTAGTAATTTACAGAGAAGATGATGTAAACCTAAATGGCTTTGGTAACAATTGAGAACCTCTTAAAACAGCAATACAAAGCAGAATTGAAAAACCATTTTTATTCTGTTGAAAGTTCACAATAATTACTTCCTCCCCACTTCAATTACTAAAAGACAAGATTCTTTTCCAATGACTTCAAAAATAATAAACAGACATTTTCATTTATGAGCCATCTAGTCAACAACTTTGGTTTTGACAATGATCAGGACAAGATAACAAAAAGACACAGCAAGTAACTTTGCACTGGGTAGAAAAGGCCTCTTCCAGGGGAGAATGTTTGCCCTAAACTGGCCAAACTAGTCATGAGTAAGGCAGCCTAGTTATTTTTTCAGCTAACTTAAGAGCTATACTTTGAGGTTATATTTATTTCACTTCATGAAAATCAACTGATTTCATTTAAACTGAGTAATCACATACCAACTCATTTAAAATATGAAAATATGTTTTAAAAACAAGTATTCAAAACAGAAAAGTGTCTTCCATGATTACAAAAGCAAAATCATTTGTTTTCAAGTATGAGGAAATGCAGTGACAGCAAACTGGCACTGCACAGAGCTGACTAGAAACAAGGTTAACATTGTTATCACTGAACGAAATTAATAAGTGGATTGCAATGGGTTTGGATACTAAATCCATAATCAGATTTTAAAACCAAACCCCAAGTGGCAATTGTTCTAACAGAATTGCTGAAAAGGAGGACACAGGACTTGAAGCAGGAGTTCCTATAGGCTGTAACATAGGAAAAAAAGCCTGCATTATTTGGCCTAATGCTACATTAGACTTGTTTCTCGGAATATGGATTTTTAAGAACTGTTTAAAAATCCTCCTTAACTCTTCACCAGCATCTTGCCCATTTGAATGATATTCTACTCTTCTTAGATCCTACTAAGTTGTTCATTTGAGCAACAGTGTAGTGTGATGAGTTGCACAGGTTAACAGTGTATCACATAACACAGCATCTCCTTGCATTTCTGTTGCATGATAATTCCAATTTCTTAAACAAATGGCTATTCTGCTTTACCCATGTCTTTCATTACTCCATTTTTCCAATCATAACCCCTTTCCCATCACTCTTTGAAACTGTACAGTCCAAAATTATTTTCAAGCACAAAACTCCAATACTTTTTGTACAAAAAATGTCATCTGGCTCCTCATCATCCTGATCATGGAAACAGACAATTTTTATTGTACTAAAGCAGCACAGTAACTCATGCTTTCACAGCTTGCATTCCGTACACAGCACCTACCCTAAACAGATTTTGTCCACATGAAAAAGAAAGCCTCCATAGCAATTAACAGTTTTGGATCACTGCAAGCTCTGAGTCATATCTATTGTTATTTACAGGTAGGGTCAGCATATAAATCCACAATACATATTGAATTTTAAATTAACTAGATCAGAAAATCAAATCTAACTTTGTTATCTTACTAGCAAAGACTGTTAACTCAAAATAGCGTACAATATATGAACAAGTGTTAAAAAAATACAGACAACACTAGTTAGCCAGGATGTCTGTTCATGTGATAATTCTCTCTTCAATGCAGCCAATTTGAAAGCTAAAAAAGAACAATAACTTGTTCTACAAGGATTTATAAATAATCACCCTTGAATTCCTTAAGAAAGGAAATGGACACTATGATGACGCACAAACACTCTTAACATATCAAAGCTTTAAAAATAGAAGAGCACTGCCCTATAGATAAAAAAAAATTGCCATGACTTTAAAACCTTGGTACCACCAAACTCAGCTGCCCTTAAACAAGAATCAGGCAAGAAGAGATAATGAACGCAGAAACATATTTAAACAAGTAAACTTCACCAGAATTTGCAAGCAGGGTCAGAACCTGAATTTCTAATTGAAGGGCAGTTTTCTGTCCTGTAAAAATATATGGAAAGCTCCTTTTGCAGAGGAGATGTCTCCCTGTTTTGCTGCTCCACCATAGGATAGTTTGGACAGTCTGCTGCACCTGTGGCCAGGTGAACATCAGGCCTCCCTGTCTGAGCTCTTGTGGTGATGTCATGCCTTCCAGCCCCAGCAGCATTGCTTCCCTTCCTTAGAGCTGTCTCTGTTTCAGAGTGTAATAGAGAAATATTTCAGTTAATAAAATGGTTTGTGCATCGTCAGGGGGTGAGGGAATTAAAATAAAAGGTCCAACACCCATGTCTACAAATGAGATGCAACATATGGATCTTCACAGATGACAAAAAAGTCGAGACCTGATTTCACTACTGTCTGAACACAGCTCATGTACTCCTCAATATGCAACTAACTAAACTGCTCTTCAGCTACCTGCAACAAGTTCATACCACCTCTGCAACTGTATCTGTAATTATTCTTCAGACCACTTCACCTGCAAAGACAAAAACCCAAAGAAAATTCACAGCTACAGTAAATATTGTCTTTAGACTGTCAGATCAAGGGCTGGTCTACCCAGCCACACTGTATTTGAGAAAAGTTGCCTCAGAAAAGTAAGGGCTTGCTATTCTGGCAATGAATATAAAGTCAACAAAGACTTTTAATATTACCATCACACATACACAATCCTATGTGGGGCAAGAAAAGCATTTCTCCAGTCTGTAGCTGTTTGGGCACATATTGCCAGAGCACTCATCTTCCCAAATCTCCAAGCAAATCAGAAGCCTTGAGCTCTGCTGACACATGTATGAAAGAGCTGAGGTGTTACAACAGAAAGTTGTTGCCCTACTCCCTGCATCTCACAAGATGCAACAAAAAACTGAATGATTTACAATATAAATGGACCGTGTTTCCTGTACAACAGAGCATTTTTGGCTGAGTCACTGTATCACTTATTTCTTTGTACTCTTGGAGAACACTGCACAGAATGATTAGAAAAATGAAGTTTTTCCTCATAGATAACTAATTATTAAACAGAAGGTATAGAAGATATGAGTACTGAGACATGATGGGCAATCTAGCAATTCAGCATCAGGTCTACTAAGATCTTTAAGGCTACAAAGACAGGCTAAATACATGACATAACAACCATTTTTATCCTTTTGGTCAAAGTCTTTCAGCCTATCTCACAGTAACCATGTTCACAGTTTTCTCATGCAGTAGTTTGGTCAATGTTACCCATGCGTACAACATTAAGGCTTCAGGCAACCTGCTTACAGCTCTATTAAACAGACACTGTCACAAGTAGGGATTTAAATGACAGTGGAAGAAATGGATCTAATCAACTATCTGAATTCCTGATGTTCTATGTGCTAAAAAGGCCAAAGAAAAAGATGCAGATACAAAAAAGCCCTTACAAGAGACATATTTCAACAAGCCACACGCTCCACAAAAGCAGACCTTCCTGTTTCATGGAACTGGGGAATGTAGTTTGTGGGTCCCTGGACAAACATAATGCCTGAAGAGCCCTGATAGCACCTGGAACAACACCAAGGCTACATCACTGAAGTCCCAGCACATCTGAAAAAGGCAATTCTCAATGGTGCACAAGTCAGTCAAAGCAAAGCAGATGTTTGTAAGGGCATTAATGAAGTACTACTTTTGCTAATTCTTTGGCAAAGACAATGCTAGCTTTAAAAATAATGATAATAATGATAACAATGATGATAATGATGATGATGATAACAACAACAAAATAATAATTTAAAAATAATTTTAAAATAAAATATAATAACAATATCAGTAATTATTATTATTAATAATAATAATAATAATAATAATGATGATGATGATGATGATGTGTTTTTCTTTCTCTAAGGCTGAATTGTTTAACTCCCAAACCCATAAAGTTATGTAATAAATCATGCCAACAAAATTTGAATCCAATAGCTAGAAGTTTATAAAGCTAAAAGAAAGTGAAGACAGGCACAAAACTGCTCTGGTAAAAACTGCCAGCACAGTATTGCATTTGGCTTTCTAATAAATGTTAGAAAAATTAAAGGAAATGAGAAGAAAAGCAATAAAGGCAGGGAGTAAAGTGATGTAATTACAAGTATTTAAAAAAGTAAACAGAGTACTAAACTACAGAAATTGTATTCTGCTTATAATTGTATTCTTTATATTTTTATATATATATGCATATATAATATTCTTACATTCTTTCAAACAAGTATTTCTGGTTTATGCAGGGTATCTAGGACTGAGCTGCAGAACAATCCCATGATAATCAGAGCATAAAAAGAAAGAAAGGAAAGAAACTGCTAAATATGGGAAGCACTAATACCAAGATGTCTGAAAGTTTAGAATAACTGACATACAGATAGAATCAGAAAAATAACAAAAAAAAATCCAAACCACAAATGCAAGTTCATGCTTTGCAGCAGAGCTCATGAAAATACTTGGATGTTATCAAGGAAAACTCCACACACTGAGGTTAGCCTGGGTGATCACATAAATGTCTTTAATGTGCCTTCAGCACAAACAGAAACCCTAAGTCAAAAGTCCTTAAAAGAAATCCTCACTGAAGTTCTGATTAAGGCAAAGTTCTGAGGCCACATTGTGCAAGTGACTGCGTCTATCAAACTGATATTGGCCTTTCCATCACATGCCAGCAGGGTAACAGATGATAAGAGTACAACCCTTAACTGAAAAGACTGGGCCCATAATTCTCTCCTGCAATGCTGGCGCTTCATGTGCCACCCAGCTTTGGAAGTCTCCAGGGAAGGAAATTCTTGTAGCTTGGGGCATAAAGGACAAAGTATTGTCTAGAGTTCAATTCCTGCAGGTCCCCACACCCCCATCCCTTGCACGAGAATAACCTTATGCACAGACAGATCCCACTACGTTCAGCCAAAAAGGATTCATATTGTGCAGTGCATATTTAGGTGTCAAAACTGTAACTCAAACAGCACATCAGAGGATATGCACTGCAAAGCACATTCAGCTTCTACTCACTCTATATATTTTGCTGCATGTATTTAACACAGGAAGAGAAGCATAAATGAATCACCACCTTGAGTTTTGGCTACATAAATGAAGTGCCTCACCTGCATACATGTGGTAAGTCAGCCTCTCGATGAGCTTCACAACAGTTCCTGCCTTGATGATGGGGATTCCAGATTTGGGCTGCATGTTTTCTTCAAACACAATATTCTCTTCAGAGTCAGGTTCTGCAAATCTATAAAGCTCAGGATTTGGAAATCTCATCTGCTCCTCTTTTTCTTCCTGTAACATTGTTACATCCAACATTCTTTCCAGGGTGCTTCTATATTGCAAAGATATCAATGCTGCCATCCAGTTGTTTTTCTCTTCAGCTGATTTAGCAGCAAAAATAACACTGTTCTCATCTTTTAAGATGACTTCAAAAGCATGTCTATACTCATTAGTGTCATCTTTATCATTGATTTGTACCTTTCGCATGAAGAACTTTTCCTTTAGTCGATATTCCGCATTGCTAGCACCAGGAAGTCTTGGCTGGCCATGATTCGACTTACAGCAAATCATCAAGCCATCAAATAGAAATATGTGCCTCTCGTGCTTTGCTCCTACACGTGTGAGTGTTCCTTCCATGATGAACTCATTACAGCATTGTCCAATGTCCTTACCCTCCCAACCATCAATATTTTTCTGGATTTCATTCATTTTCTTAATTGCTAGCTGTTTCCCTTTCATCTGCTGAGTATAGAACCGGCATGCAGATTCACTTCAGTGAAGGATGGGAGAAAGGCAGCCTGTTAGTATACATGTATTTGAAAAACACAACCACCACTAACACCAAAACCACCAGATCATCATTCTAAGCAGTGTAAATTCTACTATTTCAGCACTCAATATTGGCATCATCTTGACTAACGTTTCCCTTAAGCATCTCATCTGATAAATTCTCCACTTATCTTCAGCAATGAATATTTTACCTGAACACAGGCAACCAGAAGCAGGCAAGCAGTTAGTGCTTCTTAGCCTAACAAACCACTATCTTCCATAACCAACAAAACCATTTTAGATTGCATTAATTTGAAACAAGAGCATTCAGAAAAAATAAGCTCTTAAATGTCCAACCCTAAAGATTACCCTTTGCAGCACAAAACTTGTCTGGCAAAGAAAATACTGAAACAGTTTTAAGAGCAAAAGCAAAGTTCTAAAATGTTTAAACAATTACACAAATATTAGCATCAAAAGAAACACCAGAAAGCATAATCCAAGAATTTGCTATAACACTGCAACTAAGTACTAGTTACCTATGCATCTCTATTATCCAGTGATAATTTTAACTAGCCATTGCACAAAAAAACCTCTTCAGAGTAGTTTCAAATTCATGAACATTCCCTTCTAATCACACATTTATAATATATTTATTATCTGAGCATAATTAACCCACAAATGCCCCAACTTTCTACTTACCAGTGAATTCTCAGAACATCTCAACTACTAGTTTGCAAGGACACATAGAAATTAGAACTGTTTTGAAACAATAAAAAATTATCTTGGCTTTGATGTCACTTCCTCTGAAAAAGTAGGCTTGTCACAAACTATTTTGTTCATTGTTTACTAAAAGAGGAAACTGGGAGCCCTGGATTTATAGCAAAGCATTAAGAGCAGAAAGCAGGAAAACCAAAAACATTTACCTAAGCCTTCGTTTTGCAAGGCTTTTGGAGCATATCCGTTCCATACTGCTTTGAAGATTGAGTAGCGCAGTTATTGCTTGCTTTAGGCATTCTTTATCCTCTTCATCCTCACTTTTTTCTTCCAATTGCTGTGAACATTGAAAGTCAAAGACAGAAAGTGTTACAAGCATTTTGGTGTGCGCAAATCCAGAAGTTTGACCCAGGAAGAAGAAATCTAATCATGTGCTGATTTTACATGTTCCTGCTTGTTATTAAAGTTAATGAAGTAACCAGGTGCCTTACACAGGTGAGAGACAACTGCCTGTTAAGAGCTTAATCTCAGTAAAAGAAGAACAGCAGTCACTAAGCCCCCCCAAGAGACAAACACACTCAGACACACATTATTTATCTTAAACCAGTTTGATTTACCTCACATTTCCTTAAAAGAACCTATTAGAGATGTTAAATCTTAAGCGGAAAAAGCAAGGAAGGAGATCCCCACACATACCCTTCTACAGCACAAGATCAAATCAGTGGGATGTCTGTATGTTTTTAACAAAACACTCCTGGAACAGACAAGCTGGACCTAAAGCTATGCAAAACTCCTTTATCACATTTATAAACAGAAGATTACAAGGGCTCTCATCTCACTAGCAACAGTCTAATCAATAATTTAGGTTGAAGGGGACCTTGGAGATTATCTTACTCAACTTCCAGTTCAGCTGCAGAGTCAACATACATCCGATTGCCTAGAACCATAGTAAACTTTGAATCATTCTCAAGATAGAGTAACCACCTTTCTGGACAATCTGTTCCAATATATGAAATCCCTCAAGGTAAAAGTTGCGGTTTTTTTCCAATAGCTTATCAGGACTTCTCTAATTGATGTTTCAGAGCAGAATATGTGGAAGCACTATGCGGCTGTGAACAGTATTTCTCTGCCTTTCCCACCCCGTCACACAGTCCAAGACAGGACGAATGCTTTTTTGCCTCCTTAGCCCCCTTTTACTCAGAAGAAGTGAGCCCACTCCCCCAGCTTCTCCTTCATCACATGCTCCATGCACCAAGTCCTCTCGACAAGCCCTTCCAGGGGGTTGTTTCAGTGCACCAAAGCCAACAAGAAGCCTGAGCTGGATGCAGTTCTCCTGATGCAGCCTTGTGAGCAATGAACAAGTAGGCACTGCCCTCTCCCTCAGCTTGATGGCTCCACGCTCATTAATACAGCAATACAGGCCTTTGTTGCTGTGAGGGTGTTCAGCTGGCTTCTGCACAGCTTATTATCCACCAGGACTAGGATTTTGTCATGCAAAAAAGCAAAGGGGAAAAACAATAACGAGAGGAATGGTGGGGAGAAGTGAAAGTTCTTCCTCCTCCATGGAGGGTTTGCTTGGCTGTTCATCAAAAAACACAGGGGCATCTAACCATGGCCAGCTTGTAAAACCAAGGTGCATAAATCCCTACTGAGTACACAGCTACATTAATGCCTTCATATACTAACAGCATTTCTTAAAGGGCAAAATATATCATAAAATCATAAACTAAAACTATATGAGAATGGTTAATTCTAACTATCATTATGACAGGTTAAGTTTTATAAAACAAGATCTGTCATATTTAACATTGAGTGAGTTGCTCAAGATCATCTTAAATCTTCATTTAAGCATTAAAATGTTTCATGCTATAGTGAAAAAAATGGGTGACTACAGCTATGGCTTCGACATAAAACTGAAATAACATTTACAGGATTATTAAGAGACAAGCATTTTAGACTATTACACACCATCAACTGGCTCTGCACAATTGAAAAGATCTGTTTGGATAGAGGTGGTAGAAGTGAAGCAACAGGCTAGCACGTACCACAGTAACACACCTTTGGAGACAGTACAATCATGTTGTTTGTTTTCAGTGTAAAATGTAAGTATTGTCCTCCAAAATCCAACTGAATACAACATACTCATGTTTGACATTTGAGGGTGTCAGAGATCAGCATTACATTTTTCCCTAACCAGAGTTAACCATTCAATGCAATAGCTGTCAATGCCAAAGACTACTTTGTGTTTTCAGCCATAAGGATGACCACGAAGTTTATTCTAGGCAGCTCTGGTTCATGTAGTGCAACCTGTCATACTCTCAACCTAAGCAGCATAATGTATGAGTACATACTCGTGTAAAAGCCACTGAAAATGCACCACAATCAGCATTACTTCCCGAAAGATCCTGGTGAGAATACACCACTCCGAGAAGGAACAGACTACCCTTGTCATATTGCTCTAGATTTAGTAGAGGTATCATCTTCCTTGGCTTTGGTCTTGCAGATCACCTAGGTTTAGAAAGGATTTCAGACAAGTGAGGCAGCTGCAGCACCACTGGCAAAAGTCCTGAAAGAAAGCTAAGAAAAACCTGTAACTATCTTTGATATTTTGCATCTTTCCTGCACAAGAGTTCAGAGAAGGTTCTTTGTCTTGTGTGCTGCCTTTTTACGAACTTCCATCAAAATAGTCTGGTTCCATTTCCTATAATTTCTGGGTTGCTACCCTTCAACAACAGATGAGATTGTTTCAGCCTAGTCTCCTTATTAGGTCCTACAATATTCCATATATTCCCTTCAGAAACAAACGGTTACAGACTAACATTTATTACTGCAAAACATTCTGCTCCTATGTTGCTTATAGAACGCTTTTTACAGCCACCTCTCTCCAGTTGCAAAAATGTTAGTATTCATCCCAGAAAAGTCCACATCCTAAAGCAAAACACATCTTTGCATGTATTGTGGGAGAGAAAGCAGTTAACATTTCCCCATCAGGATCCATTGGGAGCAAAGACAAATGATAAATGGTAAACAGAAACTAAATCAAAGTTCGGTGAGTGCAATTATGCTCCAGGTTTAACATTTACAAAGTAGTGTGTAGAAGTATGTGTTCTCCTATGTGTAAGATCAGTATAAGTAGCAAATCAGACAATGCTGTGAACTACTAAGAAGACATTTCCCTGGACATAGAAATTTGTAAGTTTATATGCTAGCAGGGTATTGTAGAATTACCAAAACCAGACTTAGTCAGAACTGAGCTTAAATAACATGAATGTTTTCATTTTACACTGCCCCTAGACATTTTGAAAGAGGTGGTTATGGAAAATGAAATGCAACACTGGAAAGCATATGCAAATCCCAATGATTCTTCTATTGCTATGCAGTGCCCCCTAATGAATGAATCAAGAAGGTGCTAAGTAAGGGGTAGTGGTTTTTTGGGGGGGGGGGGGGGGGGCTTTTTTTTTTTTTTTTTACATGAAGTGCACTGTAAGGAATACTGTAGTATTATGTGAAGGAAGTGCAGATTTTTGATTATCAGTAGCATTATAGATATTGTGGCTTTTAATAATCTTCTGAGAAAATACTGGCTTATAGCTAATACAATTCACACCACTACAGGCAAAGTATGCTGATCATTCAAGGAACACAAACCTAGGACACAGACTGCTACAGAGGTCTATAATAAAAAAAAAAAGCTCTACATTCTAGGCCACAAGTTCTGAAGAAATATCAAGAAACGGAACAAGATATTTTGTTGCAGCTGTTGCCTAACAAAGATCAGATATTTATGAACCCTGGAAATTCCAAACAGATAGAAAAGAAATCCTTCTCATGCAGTGCAAAATTAGACTACAGTACTCACCCTCTTACACTGTCAGGGAAGCAACTATCTAGAAATACAATGATGGAAAATACATATGAGAATACACAGATATAACCATACTAGTAAGTGCCATGATGGATATAAATTCTTGTACTTTAGGGCTTGTATCACAATCTAGACTTCTGTTTTCATAGAAAACTATTCTAAAGCTAATCACTGAAATTTGTGAACTGTAAGTTCACCAGTTCATCTCAAGGTAAGATCACAAATCAGCTTCAATACATAAAAGATAGAGCTGAATATGTATATATGGCCAGACTTTGGGAACAAAGCTTTGGGAAGGGCTCTCCCCACATGGGTGTGCCCTTCCAGCCTGCGCAGTGGATTTTTTAGGTGAGGCACAGCATGTGCAGAACTGGCCCCACCGTTTAAGTCCTAAGGTTCATCTGCCAAGGCCAAGTGAGCTTGGACAGTGACAGCGAAGTCCTCGGGACTGTCACCCGGTTAGTACCGGGTGCTGACCCTGCTGAGCATCCAAGATCTGACGGGATGGGATGGCAGGGAGGCATTGAACTGCCAGGGGACGGTCCCTACTGAGACTCGAACTCAGGACTTTGGGATTCAGAGTCCAGAGTGCTCTCCTTTACACACCACGGGAACACCCTAGAGCTGAATATGGGAGGCAAGAAAATCACACGTGTGTTTGCTTAAGCTTAACTCGAGATTATTTGTCTGTAGATACTGTCCCTCAGAACGTTAACCCAAGAAGTTTAGTGCATTAGTGGCACAATGTTACAAGTGAAGGTCCACACCACAGTGCTAAAACAATGAGCTTGAACTGAACTAGTGCTGCTTCAGAGAAACCTCTTCAAAACCCACTATGTAATTTCATCATAGATCCTAAAGCCCACAGCCCATAGAACACCTGCACCGCTGGCAAAGCAAGCCGGATCTGCAGCATGACCCAGCTATCTGCTCCATAGGGAAATGCTCCATAGGTAAGCAACGTACATAAGAAACTGAAGTGCACTGACACCAGTTACTCCAGCTTTTGTACCAATGCCTCACCATTTTCTTCAACATGTTTCTGAGAATGGAGTACCTACCAAAAGGCAGAAACTGACTTTTATAATCAAGAATATGAATAAACAGGGTTTCTTCTCTGACAAAAACAGGCAGGTCTTCTGGCATTTTGCCACAAAACAATCCTGGAACTGACTCAGTAGCACTGAGGTATCCGAGAGCATTCTCTAACTTTTTGTATTTCCTACAAATAATAAAAAACTCACTCCAGAGTAGCAGTATATTGAGGAAAAAAAGTGTTCTTATATCTAGAAACCGAAATTTTTAGAAAGCATCACAAAATCATCTGGAACAGCAAATGGGGACAACTGCAGGGAACACTATACACATCTGGAAAATGTCAGCAATCCAAAAGGCACCTCACACTACAACCCTGAAGGAAACCTCACCTATTCTGAACATACATACACAGCTCTAATGCATTGAAATTTGAAATGTCATTTTGTTTTCACATAAACTCAGACAATCTTGAGCATTGTGCAGCAAAAATATTCATCCAATTATCTAACTGTTTATTTAGATTTACATTACAGTGGGAGTGTTAGTTGCATTAAGAGTGGAACAGAACTTAATATATAACTGAAGTAATGATAAAAACTTTTTCTTTGCTCAAAGTTTAACTATGCCTTCTCAGTTTAATTTTAAAAAGTTATATAAACTTGCACCATCTTACATAAACATGTCAAATATCAAACCTCAGATATCAGATAATTAGTTACAAAAAGCCTTCAGCAGGCTCTTGGAAGTACATGTTAAAAGACACAGAAGCTAAAAAAACCCTCATCTTTTATTTCACATTAAGTTTTAACTCGCAATATAAAATGCAGTCAGCCCATGGGGAAGCACATGAGACAAGTAAAGCATTAAAACAGGAAAATAAAAAGCATTTCAACTTTTAGTACAAGATTACAGGTTCTTTCATATCTCTACTATGTGACTTAGAACTTAAATATACATTGAAAATTTAAGTATATGAAATGTCACCTGAGCCCAAAAAGTAAAAACATTTGGGCTAAACAAATGTGAATTTAAGGAATTGCTACTTTGATTACTCAAACTGGATGTTCTTAATTGGGGAGGGTTTGTATGTATGAAATTAAAATATATCTGTTTAAGAATTAAATTACACTACTCTGAAGTGCACGCCACTTTGCAAATCAGGATGAACACTGAGGAAAAGGCAGGAAGACCCCATTCAGAAATACACACTACACAAGTCTGTTGGCTGATGTTTCACCAATTCAACAGTTTAAAATTTACTGTAACAGGTTTCTTATATGGCCAATTTCCCTCCAGCATTCCCATAAATGGGTATAGCCTGTCAGGAGACCACATTCCAGATCAGGTTTCTCAAGAGCTACTGTACCCTGCTAGGTATTTTATCAGGTATCTGCTCAGCAGGAACAAGTGCAATTTTCCTCTCAGTTTCCACAACTGGGAAGGGATCTGTGTGCGTGATCAGTGTGATCTTACACACTCAACACTTGCTTCATCACGGAAGGGACAGAAAAGCAAATACATTTTCAAATACATTCCTTGATGCTCTCATAAACCCACTTCCTAAACATTCAGACTATCTGTACGCTACTAGCTGGCATTTCTGCATTTTACATGCCCAGATTCCATTACTAGGGAAATGCTACTTTGCATATAGGAGGCCTTGTCTTCTCAGAGTATGGAAGACCCATTTGCTCTGCATTCTTCAGAAATATGGGAGGCTTTTTTGCACATGCTGATGTCTCTTCCATGGCAGAATCATTACCTTTCTGCAACAAATGTACAAGTTCACACAGATCCTTCCAGAGCCTTCATGCTCTGAAACTCTTCTTTTTTACTGTCACTTTGGTTTGTCTCATCATTATTAGCAGACCTGCAGAATATATTAGAAATTTAAAACTCATAATTAAGTTCATAACATTTAGTTAGATCAGTATTTGAAATATCACAAGATATTTACCTATGTGCATCCACACTTGTAATTGAGGTCTTCCATTTTCTTCCCCTAAATTTTCCATCATAGTAAAGACAATGCAATTTGAAAACATCTTCCCTTTCTCTTTTGTAATTCCAAACTGGATTAAAATCCACTTTCTCTGCTTCAACACAATTCAAGTCTGATCTTTGCCAGACAAGGCTGCAAGGCTATAAGCAAAACTGGATGACATCTCTATGTTTGGATAGAAATATATGAATTTTTGAACAGAAATGTATGAATTTTTGGATATTACCGAAGGTGAATTCACAATTTCAGAGATTTCCTAGGAAGCAACAGTAGAACCCTGTTGATTTTAAGAGGAACCCTGGTGACTAAGTAAAAAACAGCAAGTGAAATGAAGGATGACAAGGAGAAACCCATCTGTAGACTTGGTCTACAGAAACCAATGGAGCTTGTTTTGTTTTACTGGTGTTTGTTATTTCTTACACATTTCCATCAGTTTCCACTGAAGATATCAAAGTACTGACAGAAAACATAAATCTCCACTGATACAAGAGCAAACAGAGAAAGCATGCTGGTAGTGGGACTAAATCCACAGCTCCACATCTAGAAGTATTTCCACTGAAGAAATCAAGCATAAAAAAGTCTGAACCAGAGCACTCTCCAAGGACCTGGCTTTTGTACAGAATGTGGCAGAAGAGGACAGGGAGATACACTACTGTTATGAAAAGATTATACAGCAATACAAGTGTTTCAGGGACTGCAGCATGACCACCACAGTCACAAAAACTAGGAGCTGAAAATCCCAGCTTCTTAACATTCAGTCCTCGATGGATTGTGTCCAAACTTTTACTGAGCACGGAAAAAAAAAGGATCAAAATATGTCCAAGTTCTTGTAACACCCATCTATTTTCACCACAGCCTGGCCTTGAGTGCTCAGCATAAGCTGCTGCCCTGTAAGCTGAGAGCTACCTGCCATCATTGACAGCAGTCACTGAAAACTGGGAACAGATCACCAGCCCCAGCAAGCAGTCTGCTACAATACCGCTCTTCTAACTCCCACTGTACCATGGAGATTTTGCCATGCAGGTATTCCTAGAAAATTTATTGGAGAACAGGACTTTGGAACCCTACAGTTAAATGCGTAAGTGAAGTTGGAATTCAGCCAGTTGACTTCTCAAAGACAGCATCATCTAGATTAAGAAGTCTGGCCCTGTGACATCCTGCTCCCTGCTTCAAAGGACCAAAGCACAGCTTTTGTTGGTCCGGCAGCACATTCATAACACAGCTCAAGTGTCACTGAGGACTGAAAGCAAAGAGTCAGGAGGAATTTCTTACTTCTACTTCTGTTAGATCTTACCTAGCTTTTGCAGAAAAGCAACTTTAGAGGGATAACAGAGAAAATATTCTCTGAGGTAATTACTTCTCATTAGAAAATTTTCTGGAATTTTTTTTCTCAAAACCCCAGATACATCCTGTGAATAAGGAAAAAAGCTATAAAACAAAACATACAGCCCCATTACAACTCTGTAACAGATGACATAAATAATAGACAAATGACTGACAAACATGCGTATATATTTATGTGACACAAACACATAGGACAACTGCCACAGATAGAAAGAAAATTAAAGAGCTACACCAGAGAGACCAATTAGCTAGATTAACAATAACTAAGTTTCTGGGAAAAGAGCACACACACACCCCTCCACATGACAAAGTTTTATTTTCCCTTATCAACTTCCCTTTTGGCTGACAAACATAGAACTAACTAAAAGCATAAGCCCACTAGCATTTAAAGGAGAAAAGAAATACAAATATTGTCCGTGAAACCCCCACAAGCAAGAAATAAACAGAACCTCAGGTACCTGGCTGTATCACCTCCAACTTCTACTAAAAGACACAACTTCTGTACCTTTCCAACATTCCAGTTATAATACAAATCTTCTTAGCTTAAACATATGAAGTTTCTTAATTTTTCACCTACTGTCATATTCTGGAAAGTCTCTTCTTAGACTTCAGACCAAATTTTACATCACCCCAGCTTTTCTCCCAGGAAACACTCAAATACTCTTTGTAGTCCTTATCACACAGTGGCAGCAGTTTGGTCAATCTACACTGTCCAACAGATAGACCTTCATCTGTCACAGAGACCTAGAATTGCACATTATCTCCACTGGATATAATGTCATCCAGATCTGCAGTTATATATACAAATTATGTAAAACAGTAATACTTCTGATTTTTATTTTATTTCAAAACTGTATTGTGCATACAAGTTATTGTGTTTGGAAAGAAGCAGTGAAGGCAAAGGGCTTTCAGAAAGTAAAATGTTTTGCTGACACTAAGTGAATACTTGCGTAAAATAATTCACAGCTAGTTCAAATCTGTGAATTTCTGGGTTTAGTAGTAAATGACTAAAGCAAGAGAACCTGTAAATCTCAGTGTCTGTCATAAGGCAAGCAATCCAGACAGTTCTGAGACAATGATCTGTAACTGGAAACACTGTAAAAGCTTTGCAGACTGCCAAAGTTCAAGTAACTGAGACTCGGTGATCTCCACCCTGGGCTGGGTTACACCACTCAGAGATGCGATGGCAAATCAGATTCATCAAATCTGTCACACTCTGGAACACGACACTGGCTGAAATAAGGCTGAGAATCAAACTGAAATCAAAGCCCAAAATAGTTTGGGATGAGTTGCCCAACAACACACAGCAAGAAAATTAAGGGATCAATCTAAAGATACTCTAATCCTAAACTACCAACATTTTACCACCTTGTGCCTTCTTCAGCAACATGTAACAAATTTCATACCATCAGGTTGG
This sequence comes from Pithys albifrons albifrons, assembly GCF_047495875.1. Classification (NCBI taxonomy): domain Eukaryota; kingdom Metazoa; phylum Chordata; class Aves; order Passeriformes; family Thamnophilidae; genus Pithys; species Pithys albifrons. The sequence goes on from NC_092459.1 coordinate 105,834,081, forward strand.
TAAAAGGGTGGTTTATCATCCTGAAAGACGTTGTAAAAAATAATTACTATTTTTACCACTAGAATCATTTCACCATTAGCATGGCAAAAGAGGAAGAAGAAGTTTAACTGAGGGGTATTTCTACTTAAGCTGAATTCCAAGTCAGTGAAAGGACTGGGAACTTATTTATCATGTAAGAACAATGCTTGAAAAAAAATAATTAAAACACACTAGATGCTGGTGTGAAATGAAAGCATCCTCAGATTTTTAGATAATTTTAGGCAGAATTCCAACTAAAAATATTATCAAAGAGACAACAGGTTACCATTCATGAGTCATGGGACTCAAGTCTGCACTTGGTTTAAATAAAACCCAACCTATCAAGCTCTCCTGTTTACCTGAACATACTGTTTTATCTAAGCAAAGTTTATATATGCTTTGCAGCATCTCTACTTGGAAAATAAAGAATTTTAAAATAACCTTCTATTTACCCAATTAAAGGAAAGAGTATTATACATACATACAAATTTACAGCACTTGAAACAGTGTCGAATTCATTTTAAAGGTTTTGTAAACTTCTTTCTTCAATTATTCAAGGTCATAAATAATTACACTTTTTGTACCACCCTACCTTTCACTTGGGAATCCACATTTCTATTCACTGAATTCCATGATTCTAAGATTTAAACATTATTATTCATATTATCTGAAAATTTGCAGAAAACTGCAGTCTCCTATGAAGTTGCTATTTTATATAGGTAGTATACTATATAAAGGTCTGAGAGAATGACTCATATGATGAATGCACAGGTATGTACTCATTGACAGCTGAAGACAGAGCCATGACAGCTAATTCCTTTCTGTTCAGGTATGTCTATTATCCATCACTGCCTGTTGTGTGTATTGCAGCTGACAGACCACAGTGATGTCTCACTAACATGAGAGATGAGCAACACATTGGGAAGAGAATTTGGAAGGTTAACATAAACAGAATAAAATATAGTCCAATAATATCAGATTGACACAGGGTGGAGGGGGAGTGTGTAGAGCATGAATGCAAAAAAACAGGAATTCTACATAAAGCATAGGTCATGACTTGCAAAGACTGATCATCTTCTAAGCGTAGCTTAACTCCAGTTTCCCCTAACAAAGGCGAACACGAGCTGCTCCCCATTCCACAGCACACATGCTCTTTTCCTCCTTAAAACTGCCCCAATGGAAAAAGCAACACAGGATGCCTGTGTGTCAGACAACATTAATCCTTCATGCTTTGTCTGTTATAGACAATGCCATGTTCACATGGAAATATGCAGAGCCACTGGGTGCAGCATTTTGACACCATGATAAAAGCATGAGCAGAGAAACCTTATGTCTGTGCCAGTCTTTATAACAAAAAATGCAAACAAGCTGTATCATACCTCCCTTCCAATGGATTGCCAAGAAAGCAAAATGCTTAGTATTTTAAAAGATGTGTGAAAAGGCAGAGCAAACCAATGAACTAGACAAACAGATCAAGCACACATCCCAGAACTTTTCAAAAAGCATGTTACAGAGGATGACCTACGTGCCAAAGCTGTACATGTAGATCTAAATCAGTAAAAAGGATGTTAAAACTGTAGACACAGACGCAAAGATGACCTAAGTATTGCATTATTCAAAGACAACCAAGCAAACATTCAAGGAAACACATTCAGATTGCTTCAAAAGAGCAGAGATTCTTTTTTTTTTAAACTTCTGATCCAGACTTCACTAAGGATTTGTTTCGAACACTGATGCCTTATGACTTTCCATTAACTCCAAACGAAGATTCTGCTTGAAAGTTTTCCTCAAAATGCTTTACACTTCTCAAAGATCACTATTCAATGTTAATAAATGCCCCAGAAAAACATTCTGTTGCTATTTTCTTTACATGTGTATGTTACTATTGCCCTACTGATGTATGGTCTCATTATAAAAAGCCCAAGTAGTACATACATCAATCAAGCCTTCCCTTTGAAGGAAAGATACCACCTTAACAAGCCTACAGAATGTGTACTGCTGGAACCCCAAAGCTTTTATTAAAACAAAATGAATTCTGAATGGAACTCTTGCTGTGATTTTAAATTTCCCGAGTAACAGCTTGAGAAAGCCTTGGACATTTTCTATAATACAACCATTTGCCATTACCTGTTGAAACTATCATTCCAAGTATATGAGTATGTAGATCTCTATTGCTTTCTAAATTAATAGTAGCTTGATTATTCAACAGAAATCATTAGCTACTATAAAACTTCCATGAAACTACAAGCTCATATTCAGTAAATTATAGCATCCACCTGCAGAGCACATAACCTGCTTTTCTTTCTACACAGCAGTTTTATTATTCACATTGTAGTAAAAGATTTTACACCTAACAGAGCACACAAAGCTCTGGTATCTAACACTGAGAATTATTAAAAAAAACCAACAAAACACCAAACCAAACACATCAGACTGATACAACATTCTTACTTTTAGCAGTTCAAAATAATGAAGACAGTGGTAAACAGGGGCAAGGAGCAGCCGGGGTAGAACATACTGGACAGCTTCTTTAAAGCCTTCACCTATTGACTAGAAACAAAATAAGTTTCAGACTTAAAACAATAAATGTATTGAAGCAACAATACAATGTAATTAAAATAGTAGTATCAATAATATGTCTTACTTAAAGGCAAGTTACCTGTAAATAAAACGCTGCTCCTGGCTTTGATAATTGACTTAGAAAATGGTCATGAAACCCAGGTCGCAAAATATCTTGTGCATATGATTCATATGGATCAAATGCCAGTTCCTAAGAAGAGATGCAGAATGATTTTACAATTAGAGAATCACAGAACGGCTTGGATTGAAAGGGACCTTAAAGACCATCTAGCTCCAACCCCCCTGCTGTGGTGGGTTGATTTAAAAGCTAAGCTTCAGTATTTCTTAAAGAAAATACATATGCTACATAGGAGAGACTTTTCTGCATACCTTTTCCAAAACACCTGTAGAGAAGAATCAACTTTTACGTGCACAGGTTCATGGAGTAAACCAGTCTAAAAGAGATCTCTGGAAGTCAACTGGTCCATTTCCCCATTCAAAGCAGGGCCCACCTTAGGGCCAAAGACAAATCCAGTATCAAAGCTAGCTGAGGATTCTCAGGGTCTCATTCGGCTGAGTTCTGATTAACTCCAAGAAGACAGGCACCAAAACCTCTTTGGGCAGCCTATTCCAATGTTAAATTTTCTCACTGCAGATTCCTTCTCCCACCCCACCAGGATCTACTCAGAATTAATCTTTTTAGCATTTCTGTCCTCTCTCACTCATCTCACAGTTCTCAGCTGTGAAGCCCCAGTAAAAACCTGCTTCAGTTGTCCTTCTCAAGAATAAATAAACTCAGAAATCTCAACCCTCTGTGCATCAGGGGTCTCAGCTTCTTAAACCATCGTGGCAACCTTCATGTATAAGCATATCTTCTACCAGAAAGCCCAAAACTGGACGCAGTCAGATGTGGTCTCAAGAACTACACAGAAACGATCCCTCAACGTGCCAGCTATACATTCCCTAATATATCTCAGTAGGTAGTTGGCCTTCACAGCCCTTTCCTGAGGATCTCCCAGCCCCATCAGGCTTCTCAGCCAGGCAGCTGAAACGTTGCATGGGGTTGTTTGGTCCCAGGCGCAGAATTTCATGTTTGCCTTACTCAACTCTGTGAGGTTCCCACAGGTCCATTTCTCCAGCCTGTCACGTTCCCTCAAGTAGACATGTCCTCCTGTGTGTCCCCCTACAGTTTGGCATCACCTACCAACTAGATGAGGCAGACCTCCTTTCACAACACTAATACAGACATTAAACAGTATCAAACCCTGAGGAATGCCACTAATCATTGGCCTCCAGTGGCCTTTGTACTGCTGTAAAGCATGACAGTTCAGCCAATTTCCCACATGCTCTATAATTCAACTAGCTAGTCTCACCAAGCTGACTGTAAGGACACTAAAACAGACTGTTCTGAAGGCCTTGCTGAAATTCAGGTAAGAGGTATTAACCGCTCTTCCTTCTGTCCATGGAGACAGCCATCTTTTAGAAAATAGTCAGGTGAGTCAGGTACAGTTGGGTCCTTTGGAAATCTGTGCTGGCTGTTACCAAGCACCTTCTAGTCCTTCACAGGGCTGGATATGAACTCCAGAAAGATTTGCTAATCCTCTGAGGGACTGAGGAGAGGCTGACCAGCTTCTAGTTTACAGGAACCTCCTTGTCAATGTTTTTGAGACTGGGCATAACACTACCTCCAAAACTCACTTGAGGCCATTTCCCCCTTGTCCTATCACTTGTTACTTAGGAGAAGAGACCAACACCCACCTTTTTACAACCTCCTTTCAGGTATGCGTAGAGAGATAAGGTCCACCCTTGGCCTCCTTTTCTCCAGGCTAAACAACCCCATTTCCCTCAGCTGCTCCCCACAGGACTTGTTCTCTAGACACTTCACCAGCTTTGTTCCTCTTCTCTGGATATGCTCTGGCACCTCAGTATCCTTCTTGCAGTGAGGAGTTTGGTTAAACAAGGAACTGTGCTGGTCGTCCTTGCCTCCTACTAGACCCACCCTCTTTCTTAGAGACTGGGAATGCATATTCTGTGTGCTCTGAACACAGTGCTTCTCTCCCAGGAGAGCCAAAGCCTGTGATAGAGAGATGACTCCTACTTGTTCAGAGAAAGTTTGTGCCACTTGCCAACTGAGTAGACTTTGGAGGAGAAGCCCGACCACAACAAGCCCTTTGGTAGCATCCTCCTCTGATTCTGATCCTGAGCATTCAACCAGCTCATTTATTCCATACCAGAGCTTCACATATTTGAGATGGTATTTTGTTAGGCCTCCCAGCCTCATCTTCCCCCTCTGCCCTTCCTGAGCACCTGTATCCATTCATACAGCCCTCCACCATGGCAGTCCTTTCTCCCTCCCATGCCACTAGTTACAATCCCATGACAACTCTGCAATTGTGCCTGGACTTCCAGATCCTCTTCTCTGTACATGAGTACATGTACCTTGGGGAAACTGACACTTCAGATGAGCTTTTGGGCATCCAACATTCTCAGGATGAAGGTGGAAGAACCTTTTTTTGCCATGCTTTCTGCTAAGCACATCCCCTTCTCAGCTCTTCAGTCTGCAAGCTTTGGTCTCCATCCACTAACCAGCCTAGTTCAAACACCTTCCTCACCAGCTTAGCAAGCCTGTTGGCAAAGCAGGCATTGCTCCTCTCTGTCTTTCCACAGCAATCCTGATCAACAGATGATTTACAGGACACTTCCATTTTTTTTAAAGTCTACTCGCAGTTTTTTGTTGAGTTTTTTCCACCTGTGCTCTCAAAAGTTTAACAGCCACTCTGTAAGCTGAGGTTTAGATGCTAAAAAGAGCACTCTCAAAAAATGCACACTCCATTCATCATGGTGGGGCTGGAAGAAGAGATCTCAAACTAAGCAAAGGCAGCTAGAACAGAAATGCACTTTACATCTAATTGCAAGTACTAAAATACATATGAATAGAAAAACAAACAAGTATTTTTTCTTACCTCTGCCATGTCTTCAAAACAGCTGCCTACCAGTGGGTGAGGACTACCTTCATCTGTCATTTCAACAGTGTCTTCTATATGACCCAGTAACTTCACACTAAGTTCATGAATGTCTGATATACGACTAAATATATTTTCCACATCCTGCAAAAAGCAACAGAACAAGACAAAAATCCAATGTGCAAGGCTATTCTGTTATGATGTGAAAGTCAATAATTTCCATAAATAGACCTAGATTTTACAATTATTTTGTACCATGTTTTTTATATAATTTGTCACTAATGTATTTTTAAAATAATTAGTATATATAAATATATAAAAATTTACAGTTACTCAAACATGGCAAAGAACAGTGACAAATCTTAAATTACAAGCCTGTATGTGAATATAGCAAACTGGCAGGTTTCCTCAACAGTCCTACAAAACCCATACTTCCCCACAAGTGCTCTTTTAATACTTCCATTTCTGAACTTGAGACAAATGCTTTCTCTACTATTGATATGTTACACTGGACAAAAGTTTCAAAAGTATTAATCTACATTTATAAATATTACAATAGGTGGGGCTTTCTGTTTGTCATTTGTAAATACTTACATGAGATGAAAATAATTTGGAGTTGGAGACATATGGCTCTCTAAAAACTCTGATAATGAGATTTAGTTCCCTTATGTATTGTCGAACTTCTGCCATAAATGACTTCACTAGGTCATAATAGGTTTGCTCCCCTGAGGTGGAGGGTTCTTCATCAGATAAAGTTAGTGCACTTAAATCTTCTACATCTTGATGGAACATATCCATTAATACCTAGGTAGCAAAGAGAGGGAAATCCACAAAATTAGAACCTCTTTTCAAGATTAACCAGTAAGTGACCAGTAAAGAAAACCTATTATTTCTGTGAAATCACACTGATCAGCAGTAGATTTATGCATTATCACTCTGCAATCAGTGGAGCATTACAGAACCGATATCCATTGCTATGAATTTTCAAGTCATTATTTGCAGAGGCAATTTCTGCAGACTCCCAGGCATTTAGACCAATCCAGGCATCTCTCCAAGAATGTGGTCCTAAAATCAATTACAATTTTAAAAGGTCTGTGAAGTACACAATTAGCATTTATCTACATTCTATTATTCTGAATCAGCAGTGCACAATCTACATTTCTGAAGATACTGTAGTATCTGAAGTCAAAAGGTGTGTGCATTTTGGTTTCTCAGCTCCAGCTTTAACAGGAAGTCATACATGATCATGCTCAGAACCCTGTGATCTCCCCATAATGAACACTGGCCTGTCCTTACAGGCCATTGTACCTGGCCCAGTTTCTGTCCTTAACTGCCAGGTTCTCTTGTTAAAATGAATCCTCAAAGAAGGGCAGTGGCTTCACGAAGCAGTCACACTGCAGAACTACATGGACAAAAGGACCTCTAAGCACTCTGACTATCAGAGGTCCCAATTCATACACAAGCAAGGCCTACCAAACACAAGCAATTAATAATTCAAATGTCTCAACGAAAGTGGATCACTGATCACTTCTTCCAAATGTGGCATCTGAGCCAAGAGTCACTACAGTGACTTAGCAAGTGGCAAGCAGGTATCACACTCTGGATTGTTTTCATTATACTCAAAGAACATCTTAAAAGTGAACTAAGTTAGCAGACTGCAAATTAGTAAAAGGCATCCTAATTTGAAGTATCCTTAGCAAACAGAAAACTTAGAGTCCACAAGCAATCTACAATGATGTAGCAAGTAACAACGAGCCAGCAACAACAGCTCAACATACAAGATATCCTGGGATAAACAGATGGGACAGTATTTATCAACAAATCTGCTGCCCAGAGCTATGCTCTTTCCAAGGAGTCATGAAATTTATCAAACAATGTATGCAAACTTTAAAATAAATGAGAACTTATTTACTGCTTGCCAGTCTCCATTCCAGATGGAGGTGAAGCCATGGCAACCTGTGCCTGTTACTGCAGAGACTGACAAGACTGTCAATCACTGAAAAGACTGAGGAAAAGACTGAAGGATAAAAGCTGTAAATACGCCTTGGAGAGCCACAGGTGGAAAGGCTAACATAGTAAACATGAACTAGAGTTTTTGAAGTGGAAGAAAACAGAATGGAAAAGTGTTTTTTCAAAATAATTATAAAATGGGAGATCAAGAATTAAAGTTCTGAATGAGCCACAGTAACTATGACATTTACCCTTGTATCTAGAGCAAAAGTTGTCTTTCTTAAGAAATTTCATTTAAGTAATTAGTATTATTAATAATTTTTTTAACACCAAGCATGTTACAGGAGTTTCTCCAGAGAACATGTTAGTTAAGCAAGCTGTTGACTACCAGTATTAGACCAATGAACCATTATGCAAGAGAATACTTGGAGATCTGTAAGTTCAAGAGATGGTCTGGTAGGTTCATCAAACTTGAATACTGGAAGAAACACCTACATCGAGAAGTCATTCTTCACCCACATCTTGTATTAACACTCCTCAAAAACATACAGGCCTAGTGAGGAGGGAAATGGACTCACAGCAGGTTCTTTCTTCTAGTGAGACAAAGTCCCTGCTACACACCCTGGTCTTAAGCTTCTCTGAAAGCAGAACAGTGGACATTTTCCATTAAGACTGAGTTCTGAAGCTCTAAAGAAGAGAAGGTGATTCATATTTCAAAGTCAGTGAATGTACATGGAACTCAGGTTAAAAAGGGAATCCTAACTAATTCTGGGGAATGTGACATTACTGCATTAGTACTGTAGGAAATTACATGGTATAACACAGGTATTCAAGGAGGCACAAATATTTCCAAATTTACTTCACAGATGCAGTTCTAGCACAGAGCTAGAAGATTCCAAGCTCTAGTCATAAGGTGCATGTCTCACTACTATGAAATGCACAGAAACAAATTAACTAGATCCCAGATATTAAACTGAGAGCAATCAGAAGCCCAAGCAGACAGTAGAAGAAAACAGCTTGCATTTTAACAGGGTTTGGGTTTTTTGCAGACAAGACAAAATTTTCCAGATGGATGGATAGCATAAAAGCAAGTGTAAAAAATGCTTGAAGCAAAAAATGGCAGACAGGGCCCAGAAACTGTTCTAGTTATTTTCTTTCAAAACATAAGATCAAGCAGAAGACATCATGGGTATGACCATAATATATTACGAAGTTTCTCAATCCAACTGAAAGGAAAACACCTTGAGAGTACCTTCCACTGGCTATTAAGAGGAAGAGATAGTTAAACTATTAATAAGCACAAGCGAGAGCTCCGTAAACTCAAATAGCTTTTTGGTAGCTTTGCTACCTTATTAGAACTGTATTTAATGACACTATTTTCTTCTTTCAAAGATATAACATTCCATGTATTCAATAAGGAATAGACATTGTCCTCTCAAAATTTAACTACAACTTTCTGTTAACATGACAAATGAGAGTTAGGCTTACCTTATCAGCACACATTGCTACTTTAATATCTTGTTTTGTAATCTCATAATGTCTTATATTCCGCACGTAATTCCCAACCAATTTTAAGATGTCTGCAGAAATGTATTCTAATACTGCTACTATGTAAACAGACACTTGGTGGTCAATTTTGTAGCCTAGAACTTCCTAAAAGGGGAAAAAAAAAAAAGAGAAAGCATTCCACTGTTAGTCATTGATGAAACAGACAAGTTACAACTAAAACTACTAAGTTTAAGACCCCACTCATTAAAGATATAGGACACAACCACAGTCTATTTTGAATGGAAACACAATAGTTTGTAGATCTAGAGAAGAAACAGTGCCATTATAGATGTTGCTGCATTAACTGTGGAAGTGTCAACAACCAACTAACTGTCCCCAAAAAGGTCACTTAAACATTTAGGACTATTTCTGTAAGTTTCTCGAGTGTTTTCTTAATATGTGAAATGAAACATGAACAATCAAATCTATAGCAAATGAGTTCTTGGCTTTGTCCAAAAGAGAATTAAGTGATTTTTTTTAACTGAAAAATACATTCCACTACCATCACTGGAACACATGAAACTATGTAACAAACACAGATATCCTCAACCTTCTTGTTTACATTTCAGACAGCATAAAGGCATTACGTGAAACAAAGGTGTCAACTTCTAATTGCGTTCTAAAAGCAAGATTTACATCACTGCTTACCTTTAACAAGGGATGGATTTTTTCTACTGGAAGGGATAATGGATTTCTTCGTTTCCTCTTCTCAATAGCAGACTGGGCATCAGCTATTGCCCACTTATCAATAGGATGGGGAAAACTTTTTTGAACACGATCCTTAAAAAAGAACCAAAACATGACTAAAGGGCAAATGTACTAACTGATTGAGCTCAGCAATATTACTTCATTTACAAATCACTTTCCATTACTGAAAGGAATGGTTGCTAATGTTTACATTCCAACCACAAAAGCTTATACAACGTGTAAGTTTCATCATTTTGGTACAGGCTTCTCACTACATTCATAAGGCTGTATCAGAATATCAATATTAGAGAATTATCTAGTGCTCAAAATTTAAGAAACTGCCAGAATTAAGCTGCTGTTGAAGGTACAGTTTGCTCCCCCTTGTGCACATTTCTGTTTTACCTTTACTGATCAGCACGTGGTCCATTCTGTATAAATGCAAATTGTTTTAATGATAATGATGTACATAACAGAAAACAAAATATCCAACAGCACCCACATTCTAAACCAGTTTCAGTCTACAGGTGAACCGTATGTGCCCCAGTTTACTGACCCTGCCCATCAGCCAGAGTGCCTGAGGACACCTACTTCTCCCATGCACTGAACAGCTCTCCTGCTGGAACACACACACAGGTCTCTGAATGTTCAAAAGCTTCACCATTTTTGGTAGCCCTGCTATTCAGAGACACCAGAAATTTATTTTCTCAGACAACTTCACATTTGATTTTTTCAGACCACAGTTCCCACTGACTGTTTCAGTTGCAAGCGCTCACTTACGTAAATATGGCTCCTGTTTGAGCAACTGTGAAATGAGGAAGATGAAGTTAATGACCACTTACAAGGAGATGGTACAGGATAAAGTACACAAACAAAAACTTTCTGACAAAAAAATGTGACAGACTACAACGCTATAAAGGTGACACTTGACTTTCAAAAGTGCAGGCTTTTCTTTTTCTCCCCTCATAACACTTTGGCAACAGGAAAGCAGAGATCCTACCTATAAAAAGGTCACATTCACTATGTGAACACTAATTCACACCCCTAACATAGTCCAGTCTGCTGACTGAACAATGAAGGTGTCCCAGGGGAAAAATGAACATGTGTGTGACCATATAATTACCGACAGCACCACTGTGCATAAATACAAAGGGGGTATATGGTGGTTTCTTGATCATCTCTAATTCTTCATTGCTCCAATCTTCACAGCCATAAGACTCATAATACAACACTTGTGTCCAGTTCTTTGTTAGTGTTGTTTAAAACAGCATTAAAGAATCTTGCACAGACCTCTTGTTTCTTGAGCTACCATACCAGAATGGTGTTGCAAAACATATCAACCACTAAAGGGGACACTGGAACACCATTAGAGGTGTCAGTGTTCAAAAGAGAAGAGCAAGGATGAAATCCATGAATTTTGAGCTCTAAGTCAGCTACATTTTTAAGGTGTTTTAAGGTACATTTTTAAGGGTTTTTTTTGCCATTAGTCCACTTTCTTCAGAACATGAAGAAGTCACTTGGCACTGGCCCTGGCACCAAGTACTGTAAACCAAGAGGCACAGTGCACACAGAGTCTGTAGTTTAGCACCGAAGTCTTAAAATCACAGTTAAGCACAAAGGGCTACCAAGATATTCGTGGTCTTAGAAGCTTAATTGATATAGCTCAACTAATTTGTTCCTCCGATGAGAAAACTTCTCTCAGATAAGGCTCTCTTCTTAAACATTAAGCTGCTCTTCTGAGGAACAGAGGCTGTAGATCTTTGAAAAGGCAATTGTGAGAGAAGAAGATTCTATATAGAGGCAATAAGTGTCCTTAAATTCATTCTGAAAAAATTACTGAATTATTTTTGTTCAGATTTCTGGGGCAGCAGGGGGTATATCAGCCTAAATTTCCATGCTGAGAAAGCAGCACAGAGCTTCAGACTATGCAGCTGTAGTTTGCGCACAGTATCAGTGGGGAAAAAAGGTCTTTTGAAAGGAACCAGTCAGCTTTATATACAAAATTTACACTCATCATCTATTAGACAGTAATGCCGCTCAGACATAGTTTTACTGTGCATTGAACAATAAATTCAATTGATAGGAAAATCAGCTATTGGGGAACTCGGCAGACTTTATGCAGAAGGTTCTGCTACATCAAGATTTATAATTACTGCTTTCCTTTTTGCATTGTGAAATTGTTAATACAGTAACTTTCATGTAACAGTACAAAATATTACAGATTTGCACTAAGTGTTCTCTATACCTCTACATCCAGAAAACTTCTTGGTTGAGCTTGACACAACATATTTAACAACTGAAGAATTAACTCCTCCACGTACTGCAACGCATCTTCAGTAGAGGAAAGTTTAGGATGGACTTGCTCCTGAACCTACAGGAAATAGAAGAATTCAAGCTTTGAGTTTTGCTCTTCCCCAAACAACATGCCCTACTTGTAAAAAAAGATGACAAAACCAGATCTAAACAGTTCAAAAAACCCAACCCAACACACAGTTCTATTCAGGCCCACCAGACAAATATAAATCTCAAATGTTTTATGTACTCAAAGAGCTGGAAGAGATGTTTAATATGAAGAAAATAGCTAACTAATAAGTGTGCTAAGCAGTGTGCTTAGGCAAATTTTTAAAGCCCTTGCATATATTTATCTCTCTCCACTAGCTATTAAGCCACTGTTTTTACAAGATATTTTAGAGGTGGGGTTTCTGTCTCTCAATTTGTCACTCAATTTAATTTCTGAAACAAACTTTTCCTTTGCACTTCTGTAGTTCACAAAACTGCACAGTTTTGACCAGCTTAAATGTCAGGTACACAAAGCTCAGAGCTTAAAAAGACAGGCAGTTTAATCTCAATGCTACACCGATGGCAAGTGTGCCAGAGCAAGCTCACTGCGAACTTTCGCAATGGATCTTTCAAGCCCCAATTTCATCATTTTACTGTTCCACTGCACACAACTCAAAATGCCTCCAGTTCTCTCCATCACTAACACAGGAGCCTAACCACTCTGAACCAAAACTCAACAATCTGTCTCATCCAAATATTAAACCCATGCTTATACTCAAATAATGGTGCCATAACGATTTCATTTCACACCTGAGTTTTAATTGTTGTTTGCAATTATTGCAAGAACTAAGTGTTCTGAAGTTCAAATACACAACAGCCTCAAACAGAAATCCACCTGCCTGCTAAGGCACTCATTAGTCTGAAAACTTCATGTCTGGGCATAGTCCTGGTGCTCACTTCCCCGCTGTTGAGATTCAAATACGTTTGGATTCTTGCAGATTGCACACCCTTATTTAGCAGGTCTCAAAAAAACATCTCCAGAAGTTACTGCTTTTTTTAACTTAAAAGCACTCTGGCAAAAATAAAACAAAAGAACTTCTCTACATTTGACTAACTAACACAACTATTTTGATTATGCCAACAGTTTCACTTTTCCTAAGAACTTCACCGAGCACAGCTACAGAGTGTGTTTGTCGAGGTACACGAATAACTGCATGCTGAGCAGTCCCAAACATTATTTGCAATTCAAACACTGACATCTGAAATGCTGTACCAGCTTGGAACATCTTAACACCAGAAATTAGAGACTTGGGAAAGCATTCTCTTAAAGAGCAGAGCTAATCTGAGCGGTCTGGAAGATGCTGCCTTTAAGGTTTTTTTTGTTGTGCTTGGGGGTTGTTTTTAAGCAGAACAGAACAAATTTCTATTAGTCTCCCTACACCACATTCCAACACTTTGTATTTCAAGAAGTGTTAAATTACCAAGTCAATTCAACAGTAAAAATACAGAGCATGATAAACTAGAGTGATGAAGACCACTGCTATTTTCTCCCTTACTCAGAAAACAGATCATAGACTTGAATAGCCCAGTCACAACTCTTTCAGTCTGTAACAGATAATCTATAGGAATAAGAACAAACAAAAAAAAACCCACTGCATCAGGCCACAACCTGATGCATTATCCATCATCAGCCAAAACAGAGTCAACAATAACCTACTCCTAGTTTGGGAGATGAAAGTTTCAAACATTTTCCCATGTTTGGGGGCAGTTATATCATTCTTCTCAAAGGCCACTCTCTTCTGACATTATCAAACTCCAACACAACATCCACCTCGGCAGAAGCAAACATTACAATTGGCTTGACAGCACAGCTTATCTGTGTTAGGTAGGTAGTAAATAACCTTCACTGCTATGTGACACTTGGTATCATTTAGGGTTCAAAGTCATAGAAGTGAACAAAAGAAAACAACTAGACTAACAAGGAAAATTACAGGACAGTTTGGGGCACAATTATCACAGAAACATGTAATTTCAGTATCTGCATTACTGCAGTACCCAAAGGCTCAGACTCAGAACAAAACAGTGTTATTTGAGGGTACTCTGTGCAAGTCCCAAGAAGTTCATTAGCTAAGACATGATGCAAGACTGGGTAAGATGCAAGATTTAGTAAGAGAAGACAAGAAATGGGAACATCTGTTAGCATACACCATCACGTGACTAGTTTCAAAAAAAAAAAAAGAAGATCAAATTACCAGGGGCTTTCCATCTTTCTCATAAAGTCATCTCAGATTTTAAATTAAAAACCCTGGGCCACCCTACCTTACCACGCTTGAAAAGGGGGCATGGTTTGAATCCCAACAAATCCTTCAGTCCTGTGTTAGGAACACACATGATAAAAACAGACTACCAACTTCTGAAGTGTGATGTTTAGAAGAGATTCTTATCTAAACATTTAACCTCTCCCTTAAATGATGACAGAATTCATTCCTTCCCTCCTACACACACACCGAAATGTCTATCTTACAGTAAGAGAAATAACTAAAAAAGCAGTTTAATTCAAAATACCCCAACAAACTCTAATGGGAAAACACAGCCTACACCAGCTACAAATCCCTGCCACCATGGCTGTTTTCACTCAACTCGTGTGTTCACTTTTTTCAATGTCCAATCTTTTCAGTCTTTTCTAGTTCTCAAAAGAGAAATGACCGGGATTCTCTTTATTTAAAGATAAGCAGGACCAGCATTTCTTGAACGGCTTTTCAGGATCTGTTTAAGAACATGAGCAATGAAAAACAGTTTAAGGAAAACCCTTGAGGAAAATCGTATGATATGACCAGTTGACTTTGTTTTCCCTGCCTTTTTTGTCCTCTTCCCCTAAAATCAACAAAAGGAGAGAACTTCTATCAAGAATGGCAAGAGCTTAAAAATTAGGCAACCATAAATCTAAACTGTCAGACAGAGTCAATGAAATCAGTGAAAAAGAAGTGTACTTAATGAATAATACAAAGAAATATAGCTGATCTTACTTATAAAGCTTTCTCAAACAATTTCTCAACTCCACATACTAAATTAGAGTATAAACATTCCCACAAGCCCCATGGGAAGCAGTAGGAACCTAGACCAAACCCTGAGAAACGTTTCAGATAAAGAACTGCAGATCAAACAGCTTCAGGTTACAGAGAGACTTAGTCTCCCACAGGTCCAACACAACTACTCTGAGGCTGGTCACAAGATGACCCAAACTCCAGCCTAGACTGACACTCAGCAGCTTGTTCTGCATTAGAAAGAGGTGTTTGATAACAGCTAAGGAACGAAGACACAGTGAATTTAACAATCCAATTGATACAAAACCTCATAGCTTTTAGCAACAGTTTTCCATTACCTCTCCTTCAGTGGCAGAGAAACAAGCCTAACTTAGATTAGGCTGAAAAAAAGCCTAACTTAGATTTTTAGCTGAAAAAATTCAATTCAAGATGAAAAACACTCTCCAAAGACTTTCTAGAATAACTTCACATGTTACACAAAGGCCAGCTTAATGCTCCTAAATTATCATTAACAATCAACACAATCAAGTTCATGATTCTCTGTTCTGCTAAACACAGAACACACCAGACAAATCCTGTGTGAGAGAACACCACCGAACTGAGTCCTATCAGGAGCAGCAGAAGCTCCAGCAGCTTCAGAAAAGGGCATAACAAAAGAAAATAATTCTAAAGCTCTGTAAAAAACTAAAATAAAAATGAAGCATCTACTGTTGGTTAGAGGGAATTTTTTCATAACTGGGCAAGACTACCCATCTACTGGCAAAAAATCACAGTATGAATCTAAAAACAACTCCAGCTAAAGACCAGCTGTGCTCCACTGCTGAGCACAGGTACTGTGACACGGCCAGTCTGCCCTTGTGGCAGATGAGGTGCTTGTAAAAAATGTGTGTAAAGGGAAGAAAGCACTGCATTTACCACACCATACTGATAATAAAATGCAAGAAGCTATAATGAGACAAGTCAAGGTGTCTTCCAAAGCTTTATCAGAGAGGATAAAATTCTACTCATTGTAAGTATTTTTATAAATTGAAAATTTTCTGAGCCATTTAATCAATGGATTATTCGGAAAAATGACCTGGCAACAGAGGAGGTTATTCCAGTGAGAAGGGAAGAATTTTCTTCAATTTAGTACCTTCCAAAGTCTTCATTAATGCTGTAACTTATTTTTACTTAACATTACTTTTGTTTATTTTCCCTCACTGACTAAAAAACTACTGACAAGCAACTGCTTATCACTAGAATGCTTCAGGACAATGTATTTTACACACTTTGCCTGGATGGGTGTGAGAGCACTCACTCCTATAGCACAAGCATTCCTTAAAAAGGTTTTTTCTTCTATTCTTATACATCTCTTCTGATATTTGGTAGCTCTGAACATGTTTTGTTACCTTGACCAATTAAAATCCAGTAAATGAAATCAAATACAAACATCTTGGATTCACGCTTCAGTGACAATTCACTGAGAATCCAAGACTCAGATTTTTGCTAACATTTCTGCTGATATCTCAGAAAGGCAGCAGTATTACACTGCAACACAGCATGTGAAAAAAAAACCCATAAAGGACGGTAGGAGGTTCTTAACTTTATCCTCCATAGACAGCCGAAGAACAGAGGACCCAAAGCAATCAGAAATTACGAATGCTCTACATCTTCCATGAAGCAATGCTAACAATAAGAAGTGCCATCCTGAGTAGCAAGTGACAACTGATTTGGCATCAAATTTGAAGAGCAAGTTAATCACAAGTCAGGTAAAAATATCTTTGTCAGCAAGAGCTTCCTGAGAACTCTGTAGTCACTGATGCAGCTTTTCTCATGTCTTTCGTTCCATAAAAGCTACAGACAATTGAAGAGATGATACAGGGAGTAGCTGGAAGCTCACAGTCTGGAACAGCTTCCTTAACTGAGGAAGCACATTCGCTTCAGTTGTCAAGCCACATCAGTCCAATCATTTTGACAACAACAAAATCCAACAGGACCCCTTGTCAATTGCTCAGCTGATTCGAAACAAACTGAGGTACATAAACAGCAGGACATCTGTACAGTAAGACCGTTCTTTTGTTTTTCTCCATCATCAAATTGCTTATGGCATCAGAAGGACGACATGTTTTCTACTGGAAAAACCAGTGGCATGAGGGAAGAAGTGCAACAGACACGTGTAGAGAAATTCTTCTGACTCCATAAACAAGTTACACAAACAAGATGAAGCCATAAGGAACGATGTTTAAGAAAAACTATCCAAAAGGTCATGAAGTGTATAAATTCATTAGCAGTGGAACACCAGTGTTGAAAGAGGCATCACTTTGCACGTGTCCCTTCTGAGTCTTTTCCAAAGTCTATTAAAAGCCATGTATCTCCACCTCCAGGCACCTGAGAGCTTTGGTGTTTCACATGTCTTGAATCCTTCATCTTCACCCCAGCATCTCACCTTCTATCCATCTTTGCAACTACACTTTCAGACACCTGCTGTTATTCTTTCTTCCTTTTCTTTTACCTCATCTCATCATCATGATTACTGTCTTTTGCCAGCAAGCAAAGATCTCTACAACACTCCTCACTCTTCTTTCGCAGCTTCAAAATAACAGTGACCAGGCAGAGAAGCATCGCAGTTGACATCATTTTCTTCCTAATTGAGTGCACTGGAGTCTATCTTGACAGCATCTGAAGAAGAATAAGAAGGAAGTACATTATGATCTCAATGGTACAAGAGCTGCTTTCTGCAAATGCAGCTGTTCAATGCAAATACAACTCTACTGTTAAGGATCATGTCTAATGAAACACAAGGCATGGTCTCCTAAGAACTGCCTGATGTAGGAAGAGATTTATTCTTACTATATATCTTGGGTTTGTTGCTTGATAAAAAATAGAATCAAAATAACTCACTGGGGAAAAAAAAGCTATTTGCAATGATTCAACAATACCTATTTTTTTTCAGAAAGCGATCCTGAGGCTGCAGTTTGAGCTCTGCATTAGGAGCCAGCTCACAGTTACAAAAGGGCAATGGCATTTTAATGATTCAGTCCACATGTGGCAGCTTTCCCCAAGAGCTGCAAACACTCCAATCCTGGTATATACACTTTTACAACATTAAATGCCACTCTCCTCATTGGAGCTATTCATTCAACTTAAGTTGTTTCCGAACTATTTAATTTTCAGCTATGCAGGAAATCATCACAATCCTGCCTGTATATCAACCTAGTTTCAGGTGGAGTTCAGAAAGCAGCTTGCTGTCACTACCTAACAATGACTGTCAGCATCTGGTCAGCTAAGGGGAGAGGTGAAGGAAAGGTTCTCCTCTGGTAACAAAAGGATGTACTTGAGCTCCAGATAACCTGACTCCTACTTGAGACAGCATGCTCTGGCAATTCAGCAAAGTCACAGGGCACCAGCTTCCCTCTAGGACAGTTCTGCCTTTTGACCTCACTGGCATTCACTGCCACCCTCTTTACTTCCGTAGTCCCACAGACTGGCCTGTAGGCACAGCTCAGGTCCTTGGTGAGCAACACAAGGAGTCAGTGACTGCAACGTTGCAGCATCACACCTGTCTTGTGAGCAACAGCAGGCAACTGTCAAAGCAAGTGCACTGCAATGCTCATAGCTTTACCTGCCACCTGTGACAGGTCCATTACTTTATGGGGCCTTTATCAGTCCTAGCCAAAACTACTTGTACCTATACAGGTTAGGAAAATGCATACTTTAGTTTCTTCATTAGTGAAGAAGCCACAAATAAAATAATTTAACATTTTCATTTGCCATTTAGTTTTTCTGTAACTCAAGTATTTGTCTCTTCAGTAAAGCTGGTGACAATGTGGACAGATTCTTTACTTCTATTTTTACAGAAACAGCAGGAGGAGACTGTGTTTCTGGACCACAGGGAACAACAGCCTAAGAGAAAAGAAACAGGTGATGATCTCATGAAGGGCTGAGGTCAAAAGAGTTAACATCTGCCAGACAGTTACGAGTTTCAGGATGAAGCCTTCAGAACTAGCGCCACCTGACCCCTGCCACCCCTCTACCCAGAATAACAAACAGAGCAGAGGATAACAAAACCAAGACAATTATACCTTGCAGGGCCAGTCTGTCATCCCTGGCAGCATGTCATCGTTGGCCTTCTCCACTGGCCTCAAATTCCAGAATTCCTTTTCCCAAGGCAGAATTTATCAAAACTCCTTCAAGAAGCATCTTCAATGCAGCGTGACTTCATGAGTGACTTGTCCATAGGAAAGAAATCTGGCACTTCAGATGTTGCAAGTAATTCCAAAGCCTTAATGCTTGCTCACCTTGAATCCTCACTCCGTGTTCTCCAGTAGCTAGCACCGAGTCTCAGTCCAGATCTGGCAAACGTGCTACACCATGAATAAACCATCCTCCAGAGGAAAGAGCTCGCTCTGGTTGAGACCTGGGGTAGCTCCAGTTTCCAAGTGGCCTACAGTTGAATGGCTGTCCAAGTGCTTACAAGCACCAAAAGCACCAGGGAGTTGTATGGTTACTGCAGAAGTTTCAAGGAAGCGGCTATCTATCAAGGATAAAACATTAGCAGTGCTTGTCTACAGATGAGACAAGCAAAAAAGACTTCCAAGAACTGGACAAAACCACACAGTGCTGGAGACCTCGAAGAACACGCCCAGAAAAGACGCAATACATTGCAAGAGGAAATTAGGAAGAAATTCTGAATGCATATAACTGCAACACCTGAGACTTCTCAACTAGCCCACGGAGCAAGTGTTTTACGCAAAAGTAGCAGTTAATCACTGTAACCAGACAGACTCAGAAAGTGTTGCTGTGCACAACTAAGCCATGTCAAGTTCTCCAGTCTCAAGCCAGTCCAAGCAACAGTGTCAGAAAACTCTTTTTTCTTAAGCCTTCTACTTTCTGGGCTCAGGCTGCAAAAGTGGAGGAGGAGCCCTCACCATTTTTTTCCTCTCTTTCAAATAATTTCTTTCCACTCCACAAGCACAAGCTTCACCATCCTGAGGGAGCAAGACTTGCTAGTTTGTCCTAATGAAGCCTTCTCAGCAAAAGGTATTTAAACTAAGAGAAGCCTAACTAAAAGCCATTAGACACGAACACTAATTAACCAAAATTCTCTCTGGAGTAGCTCATAACAATCGCCCCCGAGTCCAGCCGTGTCACTAAGGGAGCCCCGCAGAAACCCGCGGCAGCACTACTTGTTTTGCTGCGGGCGCAGGGGGGGCCGGACTCGCGTGTGCCTCGGCCAGGTTTTATCTGCACGGCTCCGTCTGTCAGAGCATCGCCCCTGCGCGGCCGCCGGGCCCCTCGGGGCGCGGCACCCAGCGCGGCACCGCCTGCCCCGCAGGACGGCCGCGACCGGCCCCCGGCAGCCACTCACCTTCTTGAGGGCGGGCACCAGCAGCCCCCGCCACTTGGGCGCGTTCTCCTCGCTGAAAAAGTCGTAGAGCAGCGGCTGCGCCTGCATGGTGCCTCGGGGCGCGGGCCGGGCACCGCGGCGGGACGGCCGGGCGGCAGGAGGGCCCGGCTGGGCTCAGCGGGAGCCCCGTTTCTGCCCCGCCGCCGGCGGGGGGGGCAGGCCCGCAGGGGCGGGGGGCGGAGGGGGGCGCATTCCCCACCCCGGCTCCGGGGGAGGCCGCGGGGGCGCGGGGGGCGCGCGAGGGGCGGGGTCGGAGCGCGAGCGCCACCGCCTCCCGCGATCCCGTCCTCGCCCGCTCCGCCGGCGCGGCGGCGCATGCGCGGAGCGGCGGCGCCCCGCGACCCCCCCCCCCCGCGTTGTCTCGGTCTTCCTGGCGGAAGTGACGCCAAAGGTGGGGGTTCGGCCGCGCGCGCCCCTTGGCGGCCGGAGGGCGACAGGACAGCCCCCCCCCCCCCCCCCCGGGATCCCCCGAGACACGGTCACGGAAGGCGGGACACGGGGACAGAGGACAGGGGACACGGGACACGGGCTGCCTGGCACAGCCGGCTGTTTGCCCACAGCCGGGGCCGCGGGGCGGTGTCGTTGCTCGGGGACACGGGACACGGCCTGTCTGCCCACAGCTGGGGCCACGGTGCGGTTTCGTTGCTCGGAGACACGGGGACACGGGACACGGGCTGTGCCCACAGCCGTGGCCGCGGGGCGGTGTCGCTGCTCCCTGGAGGGCTGTGTCACTTCCCCGGCTGAAAAACGCGGTCCTCTGGTACGGGGGGGCCAAGATCGGAGGTAAATAATCGCCCCGTTGGTTTATACAGCACAGGGATGGCCTTGAGGATGAAAAGTGAGCTTGGCTCGCACAATCACAGAGTGCCCCGAGTTGGAAGGGAAGTGCAAGGATAATCGAGTCCAGCTCCTGGCCCTGCACAAGACCATCCCCAAGAGTCACATCATGTGCCTGAGAGTATTTTCCAAATGCTTCCTGAACTCTTGTCAGGCTTGGTGCTGTGACCACTGCCCTGGGGAGCCTTTTTCAGTGCCCAAACACCCTCTGGGTGAAGACCCTTTTTCTAATATCCAACCTAAACCTCTACTGGCACAACTTCAGGCCATTCCCTCTGAATTCTGTCACTGATTCTTGAAAAAGCAACCAGAAAAAGCAAAGGTGGAATAGAAATAAAGCCAGTGGTTTAAACAGAACAAAGTCCGTGGGGGTCTTTGGGGTCTGGGAGGGCAGTGGGGAGGAGGACAATGCTGGAAATTGAAAGCGGATCATTGTGGTCTCCTTTGCAAGGCATCAGGGAGAGCTCGGAGTCTGCAAGAGGAAAGACGGAGCTGCTGTTGGGGAGCACAGGCAAGCAGATGGATGTATGGGAATCTTCACTGGTCACTGGAAGGAGGGTTTAGGACCAGCTTCCCGGGTGGGAGGACAGCAAAGTACCAGCACAGATTGCAGACGGAGGGGCTGTTGAGTGTCCCTTTGTGTACAGGGTTGGTCACACAGATTCCTGTCAGAAGGACATGCATGTTGTGAGGCTCACTTAGAACTGGTGTTTAAGGAGTGCTCTGAGGACAGGAGATGTTCCTAAGACCCAGCAGCACATCAGCAGGTCATGGATGGAGCCTCTGAGGAAGAGCTCTCTCCTTTGTGCAGTTCCTCCTGGGGTGTGTTTCCTCCAAACAGATACTGCTGTCTGAAGGAGTCAGACTTCAGCTTTGAGCCTGCTGGAACAGGGGTGAAAGGTGGGAATTGTCACATCTCAGAGCTATTTGCTTGGTCCAGCAGCCTGCCTGCACATTTAGGGACACCACCACAGCATCTTATAGGCTGTGGAGCTGCTGCCCTCGCTGCCTTATGACAGAAAATCAGTCTGTTTAAATCTTCATCTCCTTTCAAGTATGTGCAACACTGAGTGCAAAACTGCACCAGTGCTCTGCTCTTCAGCCCCTCCCTTTGGAGAGGAAGATGCCAGGACTCCTAAATACCAGTGATGTACTAACAGCATCTCTTTCCTTTGAACAAAACAGCACTGGGTGACATGAGATTGCAGGCACAGAGTTCCGTTCGTTCCAACAGGTGATGAGGCCACAGGACAGTCCAGACCTGAGCTCTCCCTGCACGTGGAGCTGCCACAACAGACAGGACTGAGCTGCCTGGGTGCTCATTACAGGGCAGGCTTGTGCAGGGAAGAGCACGGAGCTGAAAGCTGGGAGCTGCTTTCACAGGGATGTAGTGCCAGAGAAGTTGGATCCTGGGGAGCTCGGTGGCACAGGGAGGTGCAGGGAGCCAGGCAGTGGAAGTCGTGTCTTTGTATCAAGAAGTGAAGATGAGACTAACTGCTGTTGCTGTCAGGAGCAGCAACCAAAGGCCACGGCCAGTGCAGTGGTGGCTTTGCAGGGGCATACAATGTCTGTGGGTGACATGGAGACACTCGGGGGCCCCCAGTGCTGCTGGAAAAAGGAGACGAGGATAAGGTGGAGGGTCATGGCAGCCCTTTGCCATACTGTCTCAACTACTGTCTTACAAGGGGCTTACAAGCAGTGACAGCACCCCCTTCCCACCAGCAGCTGCTCTGGGAAATGTAAGGAGCTGTCATCAGGACAGACTACCAGGAGCTGAGGGTGCATTTCTGTGTGCAGCCTGGAACACAGTGCCTGTCAGAGCAACACAAAGGGGTATCTGAATTTGAAAGTGTTGGATTTAAATAAGCTCTAAAGGGCAAATGCACAGATCATGGAGAATAAACAAGGAGTTGTCGACATGCACATGCCTGCAGGGCTGTGATCTCATTGGCATCACAGAGATGTGGTGGGATGGTTCCTATGGCTGGAGTGTTGGAATGGAAGGATACAGATTCTTGAGGAGGGACAGGTAGGAAGGATGAGGTGGAGGTGTTGCTCTCTGTGTCAGTGACCAGCTGGAGTGTGTGGAGCTCCTCCTGGGGATGAATGAGGAGCTGACTGAAGGTTTAAGGGTCAGGATTAAAGGAATAGTAGAGACAGGTGACATTATAGTGGAGGTCTGCTACAGGCCACTCCACCAGGAAGACTGAGAAGATGAGGCCTCTTGTAGCCAGATAGGAGTGGCTTCACATTCACAGTTCCTGGTCCTTTTGAGGGACTTCCAGCATCCTGGTATCTGTTGGAGGGACAACACAGCAGAGCAAAAGCTGTCCAGAAGGTTCCCGGAGTGCATTGACAGTAACTTCCTTCTCCAAGGGACAGAGGAGCCAAGGAGAAGTGCTATGCTGGACGTTATGCTCATCAACAAGGAAGGGCTGGTGGGGAATGTGAAGCTGAAAGGCAGCCTTGGCTGCAGGGACCATCAAGGGTTGTACTTCAAGATCCTTAGGTCAGTGAGGAGGGGACATAGCGAGCTTGCTGCTCTGGACTTCAAGAGACTTTGTCCCCTTCAGGTATCTGCTTGGTAGAGTACAATGGGATAAAGCCCTGGAGGGAAGAAAGGCCCAAGAAAGTTGGTTGATATTCAAGGATCACCTACTCCAAGCTTGAGAGCAATGCATCCCAACAGAGAGAAAGTTGAGCAAAAATGCAAGGAGGCCTGTATGGATGAAAAAATTGCTGCTGGACAAGCTCAAA
Source organism: Pithys albifrons albifrons (assembly GCF_047495875.1). NCBI lineage: Eukaryota > Metazoa > Chordata > Aves > Passeriformes > Thamnophilidae > Pithys > Pithys albifrons. The sequence continues at coordinate 105,858,107 of NC_092459.1, forward strand.
CACTGAAAGGAAGCTTACAGATGGTGGACACACAAGCAGGAAGCCTGGGAGGAATACAAAGAGGTTGTCCAACCAACAGGGATCAAGTTAGAGGACCTAAGGCCTTGGTAGAATTAAACATGGCCAGGGTGATCAAGAACAACAAAAAAAGCTTTTGTAGATATGTTGGTGATAAAAGGAAGACTAGGAAAAATTAGGGCCCTCTCCAGAGGGAAAGGGGAGACTTTGTTCCCTGGGACATGGAGAAGGCTGAGATACTCAATGACTTCTGTGTCTGTCTTCACCAGCAAGTGCTCCAGCAACACTGCCCGAGTTGTAGAAGGCAAAGGGAGGGACTGGGAGACTGAAGGTATCACCCATTGTAGGAGAGGATGAGGTTCAAGGCCATGTAAGGCACCTGAAAGTGCGCAAGTCCATGGGATCTGATGAGATGCTGAAGTGCTGAGGCCTGAACAACAGGCCCTGAGCCAGAGGTGACCCCTAGATGAACCTTCCAACCTAATGTTATATTTAGCCATGTATCTGCCTATTAGCCAAAATTATGCATAATCAGTAGTACAATATGTAGTATGATAAGACCACACCTGTATAAACATGTATGCTTGTAAGATATATTTGTATCTGCTTATTAGTGAACATTTGTTTCTGTTCATTAATGAAATATTAACATATTTGTCTCTCTGGTCAAGGTCATGGAAGTCGATGTCTGGCCTTGTTTGGCGGTAGATGGTCAAAACTGATTCTCTTGATTTTCCTCTAAGCCCTGGCCAGGTTTTGGGTGAAACCCAAGGAGAGAGGGAAGCCAGATGTTCTGCACTTTTGGTTATGTAAGCTTGTTTGTTTAGCAGTGTAAAAGCTGGACCCTTCCACAGCAAAGATGGAGACCTCACCTACTGTGTAGGAGTTCCCAGTTCCCAGGAGGGGTTCTCTAACCTTTCCCTGTGATTGGGGCTCCCCAGCTCACGCGCAGGTCTGGATGGTGCTGATGGTAATGAATTAAGGGTAACTGGTGATGATCTTCCTTAATCACTACTAATCATTACTCTTTGTAGCAATGATTAGATGCATTTCTGAGCCTATCCTTTTGTAATTCTTTGCTGGTTTGCACTACAGTAAATTTATACACTTGTTCTTTAAAAAGTTGATGTTTATGTTTCTTGTGCTGACCCTTGTCCTCTGGCAAAAAAAGATGCATCCACGGATCCTAAGGGGACTGGTGGATGAAGTGGCTAAGCCACTGTCCATCATATTTGAGAAGCTGTGACATTCTGGTGAAACTTACATTGACCTGAAAAGGGGAAATGTAACCCCATTTTTAAAAAGGAAAAAAGAAAGATCCAGGGAACTACAGGCCAGTCATCTCACCTCTGTGCTTGGCAAGATCATGGAGCAAGTCCTTCTGGAAACTATGCTAAGGCACAAGAGAAATAAAGAGGTGATTGGTAACAGCCAACATGGATGGCTTCACTAAGGGCAAACGGTGCCTGACAGATTTGATTGAAGAATAGACTGAGAGCAGCCTTGAGAAAGACTTGGGGGTGCTGGTGGATGAAAAGCTGGACATGACCCAGGAATAAGCACTCACAGCCCTGAGGGCCAACCACACCCCAGGCTGCTCAAAAGCAGCGTGTCCAGCAGGTCAAGAGTGGGGATTCCGACCCTGTGCTCTGCTCTTGTGACACCCCACCTGGAGTGCTGCATCCTATGGGGCCCCCAACATAAGAAGGACATGGACCTGTTAGAGCAAGTCCAGGGGCAGCCATGAAGATGACGAGAGGGCTGAAGGACCTCTCCATAATATGAAGATGAGGATTGCTCAGCCTGGAGAAGTCTTTGGGGAGACCTTCTATCAGCGTGCCAGTACTTGCAGGGAGTCTGCAAGAGACCTTGAGTGGGACTTTTGACAAGGGTGTGTAACAATAGAAGGGAAATGGCTTTAAACTGAAAAAGGAGAGATTTAAGTTGGATGTTATGAAGAAATACTTTACTGTCAGGGTGGTGAGGCAGTGGAAGAGGTTGCCCAGAGAAATTGTGGATGCCTCATCCCTGGAAGTGTTTAAGGCCAGGTTGGAGGGGTTTTGAGCAACCTGGTCTAGTGGAAGATGTCCCTAGGCATGGCAGGAGAGTTGGAACTAGGTGGTCTTTAAGGTCCTTTCCAACCCAAATCATTCAAATGAGTCTATGAAAATGAGCACCCAAGGAGGGAAGAAGACCACTAGCAACAGCATTGTAGCTGTAGAGGAGAATGCTAAGCAAACACCATACTCAAGCATTGTCATCCACACTGAGGACTTGAGAATGCACCACAGGTCTTCATCCCCCTCCCCAAACACATTTCTACAGCTTCTTCTACACCCCTCAATAGATGACACAGATCTGAAGCATTATTCTCTATAACCCACATTTTAGGTTAAGCTGGAATGTTTCCTAGCAGAGGAGAAAGAGGTTTTGACACATTCCATTTTTACCAGCTATTTTCCACACATTTTCACATACAATGCTTCAAAAACAAGCAGAACTATTGCTGAAGGTAAACCCTGTCAGGTGTAAGAAATGCTCCCTGCCTGAGGGACACATCCATCCCCACCAGTGCTCACAGCATTGCTGGGCTCCCCCAGCCCCATTGCAAGATCTCAGTGGCAAAGCTACAAAGAAAAGGCAGCCAGCAACACATGCTGCATCTTGCACAGCTCTGGGTTTCAGTCAAGGGCTATGGGATGCAGAATTTGAATCTGAACCCCCCTCTTCTTCATGTCACCAGATCCTGGTTCTGACAGAGGCAGGCAGCACCACATGGAGAGATGGGCAAGAAAAAGGTAAAAGCAGTGTCCATTCCCCTGCGCTTCCAGGAGTACTTCTGAAAGAGACACAAACCATTCCAATGCTTGCTTTGTTTGCTGTAAGAATGCTGTTTGGACAGAGGCCAAGCTCAGCCCCTGCACTGATCAGACATAGCTGCCAAGATGTGAGTGCCCTGTTGTGCAGTCACACCATCACAACACACTCTGCCTGCATGCAGCTCAGACCATGAGCTAGAAGCCAGGACAGAAGAGGCTAAGAGGAGAAAAAGGGAACCCACACGGGTTTTTAAGAGGAGCTATGTCAACCACCTGTAGGCAGAGGAGGCCTTGCTCTAATCTCACAGTGCCTGTGATGGGATTTCCTGGCTCTGACTGCGCTCCCACTTGTCAGCCACACACCAATGCCAATCGTACACCGGGATGGGATGGGGATGGTGTAAGCTCCCAATGAGCATGGCTCAAGAAAACCTTCAGTTCATGGCAACAGCAGGTCTAGCAAAGGAGACCTTTTAATTTACCAGACACACAGGCTCCTGCATTCAGCTGAGAGCAGCTGTCAAGCAGCTTAAGAGGAGGAAAAGGTAGTTTTGTGGCACAACTCCCAAATTCTCCAGCAGGACAAGTCCTCAAAAGAACAGGAACTTTTCACTTCTTCCTTATCTCTAAGGCTGGAGAGCAGCATGGGAGAAGGAAAGCTGTCCTGACTATACCAACGGATTGGAAATATGCCTGCCCTAGCACAATGCTTCCCTTCTTCCCCAGTATTACTACCCTGTCCTCTTTATTTTTAGCTCTTCCAGCTGCACCCCAGCATGCATGCTTGTACCAAAACCACTCAACCAGAATAAAAACCAATGGCCCTTAGCTTCTGGTGCCTGTAATTCAGCAATGGCCTGAGAAACTTGGCCCCAGTTGCTGCAGAACCCTCGCAGGAGGAAGCATGCTTATAGCACATCAGCTATCTTGTACTTTGTTGAAGTTGAGCTACTTTCTGCGGGTCAAAAGAGTCCACAGGAGGCAGGATGGAAATCCCCCTTGGGGATTTCATAAGGGTGCTGTGAAACACACTCAAATTCTCGCCTTTTCTGAGAATTGAGCTTCTCAGCAGTAGGGCTTGTGCTGCCACCTCTCCCACAGGCTGAGCTGAGGCTCCTTACAAGGAACAGCTGAGATGGGGCTGGCAGAGGCAGTGAGCTTGAGGCCCACAGGCAGAAAAAACTCCAGATGAAAAAAAATAATCAGTTTTGCAATCAACAGAGGTGTAAGATGAGATGATGGAAGGAAGAAACCAACCAAGCTGCAATTTGGAAAGACTTAACCTAAATACATATACCCACTGCCTGAAGGCCAAAAGGGTATTAATGCTGACACTCAAGTGCAAGCCAAAATTGAGTTAAGCTCCAGCAATCTGACTGTTCATACATTCAGAAACGCCCAGCTTCCGTGTTTGGCACAACCATTTAATAGCAGAATTCAAAACTCATCATGTTCCATTTTAGTCTTATGTGGAAAATCAGTGCAGGTGATAATCTAATTGTACAACAACGTGTTAAAAAATTTATTTTACATTATATACATTAGGGAACATATTTCAAAGCATTACCAATCACAACAATAATGCAGGCCATAAATCACTTTTAATTTAGTTTGGTTTTAGTGTATATTATCACAATAAAATATAAAGAACATACACAAAAAAAGGAGTCAAATGTGTGCATTTTGCTTAAAACTTGGCATTCACACACTCCATTGGAAAATAGCAATCAAAAATACTTCTGATCAAAACTAAGTTCCCATGATGCGTAGTAACCATTGTATTGTTTGAATGAGGTAGTAACTAAATTATTTTGGCCATGTATTAACATCCTAAAATCAAGAAAACTGTGAAAATGGTTATAAGGCCAAAAAAAAGTAAAAATGGCAACATCTTTGAGCCATTTCCACAATGTGGAATGTTGCTCCTTTTCATTGTGATATGAAACTAATTAGTATGACAAACAGTAATACTAATTTTTATCATTGTATACATTAATAATTCAAACACCTATTGCAGAATTACAGGCAGGTACCACTAGTCTGGGACTGACACCCATCCATAAGGTATTGTTTTCAAGCACAGAGAAGTAATCATAAGGAAAGTTTTAATTAAATATAAAAATACAGGTATTTAACTGGTCTGTTTCACAAAGAAAACTACCCAAGTAAACAAAAAAAATGAACTTTGAAGCCCAAGTCATATCCACAAAGTCACAGCTTACCTTTGTGACTAAATACATCACATCTCAATACATTGTGCAAACATGAACACCAGTGTGTTGTATCGAAATTAAAACAAGATTGTAATCTGATTACAGCCTTGGTTACAATTTCTAAAAGTTAGTATTTATTTGTATTAGTAAATTACATATAATAAAATACAATAGTGTTGCTAAATGTACTATACTTGTTGCTAGCATCCCACTTTATAATAAACACATGAGATGTCCTTATAATAGTACCCCAATTTAATTTTTGCATCCTTAGTGACTTTACATCTGTACAGGTAAGATACTTGTACTAAACAGGAGGACCTCTATCTACAGAAAGTCAGTGTAGGGCTTCAGCAGAAGTTTCACTGAAAAATACTGCATATGTACAAAGATTACATAACAGTAAATTAAGCACTTCTGTGGTTATTATAATGCTTCTGTGTCCATACCACAAACAATTCTCATCTTCCTCTCATGCCACAATAAATTATAAAGTAACTAAAGTGGGGTTACTGCAGCTTTTGTGCAATTCCAGCCAGTCACGAGTGCTGCTGCAGCAGGAGTGTTCTCTTGTCACAGTGAGCTGCCTGCCACGTGCTGTTCTCAGTAACTGTTCTCATGCCCTGCTAGGATATACAAATTGCTGTTGGCTGTTGGGTTATCCGTCGGCCTACTCTCCAGCACCACAACCCTGAAACGAAAATTAAAAAAGCCACAATGTCAAGTAAGCCTTCATTTAAAAACAGCCCTGTATATAACTGTAAATATTGTTCCCCAGGATCCAGCTGACTGGTTGTTATTTCTCTTTCCCTGGATGCCCAAAAGCCAGTCAAACCAAGTTCAAGGTCTTGTGCGGGGCAAGGTCTCCAAGAATCCCCTACAGCCTCTCTGGGCTCCTGCTGCAGTGTTGAACCACCCCACCATGACATTTTCCCTCTTTCATCCAGCTGGAGTTTTCCTTGCTGCAACATATCCATGTTGCCTCATGTCGTTTTAGCGAGGGCTTGTGAAGATCCATCACTCCCCTACTGCCTGGGCATGTGCTTTCCTGGACCTCTGCAAAGCTAATCCATTAATCAGGCTCCAGTTCTGAAAGATGTTTGTCTGCCCTTTGCCATTGGAATGGCAGATGAGCAAAGCTGACTCATCTGTGAGCATTTCTAGTCTTTCCCTGAGCCTATGTAACCTAATCCACAGGATCTTCCTCCAGCTCTGGAAGTACCAGAAATAAAAATTTGCAGGCGAAGAGAATCCTCAGGGAAAGGACCACTATGTGAAGTTTCCTCTCTTACCCTTTTTCTTGCTACCCACTTTTGGCCATCATTGGAAATAGGAGACTGGATTAGCTGGACCTACACTACAATTGTAAAGACCACAAGGGATGTTATAGATCAGACCTTTCTCTTCCAAGAAGAGAAATTAGCAGTTACAATTTTGTTTCATAAACTATTTGAGATTTTTCTCATCAGGCAAGAACTGCTAAAACTGCTAAGTGGACCAGGAAATTCATGATAGAATTCTCCTCCACAAACACTCTGAAATGAAGGTAGATTATGGGATACTCAAATCAATCTATTGTGCATTCACACAGGAAAGTTTGCTTGCTTCAAAACTATCCCTTAGAAAATCTTCCTCTGCTCAGTGTGCTCCACAAAGGGAATAACACCTCATGCCATGAGGCGATTCCCTGCTTACCAGGAGAAAGCAACATGCAAGCTTTTATTAGACTGACATCAGGTTTTTGGCTTCTCAGAACCTCAGTTCCTATGAACTGCCTAGAAAATGACAGGTTACTGGAGAAGGTTTCACAGCTCAAGCACAAAATAGGGCAGAGCTGTAAGGAAAAGCATATATGAAGAAAATGGTGTTTATTGCAGTGCAAACTCTTTAAACATTGTCTCAGACTTGAGAGACTATTAAAGCAAGCCAGAAATAGATGGGACCATATTTGGGGAAGAGGACATTATTTTCACATGGCAGTTTTTTGCAATGTCATTCTAAGATGCCACATGAGTTTACTGCAAGCAGCATAAGACAGATGCAATTTTCAAAAAATTAAAGCCTATCTTTGCACTTCTTGTATGTTCATTACTGGTGAAAGTGTCACATCAGCATGCACTCCCCAGAAGACAAAACGGCTGCTGTTTCTGGGGCTGTTACAGAAGTACAAAGTTCGAAAACAGGGCAGAGAAAGTTGAGGAAGTCAGTGACACTCCTAAAACAGCAGTTACTGACTCAGCAAGCTGGTATCTGATGGGTCACACAGACACAGTGTTAGTGTCCTGCAAAGCAGACGCCAAAGAACAGCTGCACTGAGAGTTATCAAGAGCTCTTACGAGACCTGAGCTTTCATGTTGGGAGAACAACTGGTAGATTTCCTTTCTGGGGGTGAAAGTGAGATATTTAAATTTTTAAGTATTTTTTGCATTTGTCTCCAGAAGCAGGTCTTGATGAGCTACTGCAGCAGACCATCTGAAAGCAAAGATTTCACCAAGTTAAACAAAAGAATTACAGTACAAAAAGGAAAACACTCCTGGAGATTGTGACTGCAGCCAAGTAGGAGCTTCTGGCATGGCTGAGTACTTCTCAAAGCCCACAAACACTTTTAGAAGACTTTTTTTTTCTTATTTAAGAAAGAGAAATAAACCCAAAGGACTGGAGGGTAGACATGTACACAAAGGAATGTCTAAGATGGCTAATAAGCAATTGGCAAGAAGCAAGGAAAAATAACTTCTACAAGGTAGGAGAACACACATTATTCTTTTAATTTAGCATGCCATGTTTACTTCGTTTCTTACCTGTCTGATCCCAGAAGCCTGAATATCCTCGTATTATCAGAAATTTCTTGTGTGATCTAGACAATACATAAAAGCATTTACATGTCAAATGCACAAATATTTTTGTTTTGTTTTTAAAATCAGCCTAGAGGAAAGAATTGACTGCCACTGATTTTACCAATTGACTGCTGATTACAATATGACAGAGAATTTAATGCAACTGTCACTTTTAAATGAGATTATAAAAGTTTTCCTAATTCCTCTGGTAACAACTGCAAGCACAACAGGACTCAGCATGGTACTTGAGGTACCAGTGCAATTCTCTTTACAGCCATGAATGAAATAGGTAGCTGCAGGGTGCAATTTGTCTCACTCTACAGTGGCTATCCAAAAATGTGTCAGGTAAATCACACATGAAACACTTTTGTTGAAATTCTGAATTATAGTAATAATGCAATACATTCATATTCTGAAAATCTTAGCAGAGATACATAATTAATTTGTGGTACTTATGCCCACTGTGAAAACAGTCTTTTGACATTTCAGATTGGTTCAACAGAGCGTCGTTTTCCTTGGGTGAATTGTACTTGTGTGACATCTTTATGATCACATGAATATCAAAGCACCCAAAAAACCACCATGTTATTCAATAAAGTCAATCAGAGCCCATTGCATACTCCAAAGGATATCAAGTCACATTGTGAACAGGCAGCACTGTTTACAAAGCTCCTTTTCTACACAGCCAAATTTCACATTTTTGAGTAAGGCAGAGATTCTCCTCTCCTTCCCAGATCCTAGTAACATTAGCTGACAGTTAATTCACTTCTGGCACAGAGAACTTGCAAGAGAATTTTAATTCACAGCAGTGAAGTTCTCCACTTTGCGAAGAAAATTACTTCCTGCTTTCTGTGGGGCTGAGCCTGCGCAATCTTTGCCCAAATTTTGAGTGTCTTGTTTCAAAATTGACAGTTTCCTGTTTCATTCTTCCCACTCAATCAAACCACTGTTGAAGGTCACAGTTTTGGAAGGAAATAACTTTGCAAGCAGCTCATATCACCCCCAATTAGAGCAATCGCATTAGATTAGGTAATCTGAACTAATGGGGTTTCAAAATAAAAAATGCTGCAAAGTTAAGTCCATTGGTCAGCTTTTTGTCCCATGGAACCACTTCCTACATAATACATAGTATAAAATCCCCCAAAGTAACAAATATGGTCAAGAACTGAGCCTGGCAACAAAGGCTTTCCACATCACAGATGAAAATGGGTTTATTTTTCTCAACAGCTGCCAGCCAGAAGAGACAAGGAATTAAAAAAGGCACAAGAGCTTACCCTAGACATGTTCTACAGATAAAAAGTTTTAGGTGGTTTGCTTTCTGTCAACAGCCTAGTTCTGCTTTCAGTTCTCCATTTAGGTCCTGTCTTTGGCTTGACAGTAACAAAGCAAGAAGTCTGTGTCACTGATGCTCTACATAAACAACATAATGCAACCACTTGTGCTGCAGCACTCTGGGGCACGGCCTCTGCCAGCTGGGGCAGAGCTACAAGTACCAATGGGTGCAGTAATGCACTAAGCCCTGCACCGCACTGCCAGGAGGAATGTGAGAAGTGCCCAGCCATCTTCTCAGGGTTGGTGCCAACAGCAGGAAGCTGCAGTTCACCAGTACAAATTCTCAGAAGAAGGACAATCACGCCCGGAGATCGAAAATGCACAAATGCCACAAGAACCATTTGCACACTTGGAAATAAGAAGTAGTCTGACTCTAGTCTTTGGTTCAACTTCACACAAAGAGCAGAGCTACTGTCAGCACAGATTAGGTCAGCTGGGGCTTTGTGTAAGGCAGTGCCGTTGTGTAACAGTGTGGAATATCTAAGCATGGCATGGTGTGACTTACTATACATGTACCTTAAAGTACAATTAGTCATAATGAGCTCAATTTCTCAACCTATGAAACACTGATGCATCAACTGATGAAATCTGTAAACATTCATTAACAACCAAATTAAAAGACTCACTAAAATCCTCCTGAAGCACAGCATTTTCACTTATAGCTACACAAGGTTTGAAGCAAGAAAAAAAGAGAAGGATTTGGGCAGGTACTTACAATGGTTTAACACTGTCTAAAAATCACATCAAACTGGCTAAAAAAGGGGATTATTTTAGAAAAAGTCCACATCTAGGTCAATCTGATTGTTTTCTCCCGAAAATGGAAAATTACTTCTAGTGAAATCTGGGCTCTGAAATCTTTCAAGTATTTCCAAGACAAGAGAACATGGAAGAGACCGAAAAACATCTGTGAACTCATTTGACACTGACAAACAGCTAAAGCTCAGCAGTGGAACCACTGGCAAAGCGCATGTGTGAGAGGCTAAGGGACTGACAGTGGTCTTCAAAGCAATTTAAGGTGAAGATTAATGTTACCAAAAATTAGGCTTGGGTATTTTCTATGGCATCCTGACCCAGCCTCTGGTTTCTGCTTTGCATGTTCGATGAGATGGGGCTCTTGCACAGATCCACTAATACTTGTAGCTCATGAAAAAAGCTTAGAATGAGACTCCAGCTTCTAGGTCTAACCTAGGAAGTTACTGAAGTGTTTTACTCATTTTCAGACAACAGCATTATGTGTTTATCCTCTACCTGGTTGTTGGAGACTGAAACTGTCTGATGGGCAGTTGGGACCCACCCCTCCCTCCAGTGCTGAAGGTGTCAAGCCCTGAAGAGGCAGGAAGAGCTGAACTTACCCTGCCTTCCACATGAACTCTGCGAAAGGTGGGAAAATTGGGGGTTCATGGCCCGGCCGGTGACACTATTCCATGGAACAACTCCCCGCCTCGGGGGAGGTGCAAAAGCATGCTGAGGGTATATATTGACTGGTGACTTTGGGGGTTTGGGTTCTGTTCTTCGCCCCCACCACCTGTGGATGGAGACCATTGCCTTCAGGACTACTAAGATGCAGCGCTGGATCCAATGGGCAGTGACTATATAAACTTTTCCATTCTCATATTTTCTTTTTTCTTACTCTATCCTGGACTCTTCTCCTGTCTTTCTCCCCCCTATGCATTTTCTTCCTCCCCCACAAAGGTTATTTCTATGTCACATTATACGAAATTGTTAAAATAAACACCAATTATCTAGTGCTGTTTCACTCTAATCCACCCCAAGGGAATTATTGATAAGAACCTGGGTTACCTCCCCTTTCCTGTTTCTGGGGCAGGTCATAACACTGGTTTACAATAGAAGCCAGAATTTGAAGGAAAATGCAGTACTCACCTCATTTGATCTAAAACTCCTTCCTTGCATGCCATGTTTCCAGAACGCCAATACACTGTCTTGTAGACAGACTAGTAACAAAGAACACTGGAATCAGTTTTGAGGCATAATGTCAACACATGTGCTTTTAAGGCTAAAAGCATGACTGCAATTTTGATATCTGTAAATATATGTTTTACTGTATCACATTCACCCACACAGAATGCACAAAGTCTCACTGAACCTGCCTCAAAAGTAGCTGCGTTTTTATATTTATTTGTTTAATGAGCAGGATTTAGAAATATTTCCAGTTAACAAGAAAATGTTCTAAATGTCTAGTCCTAAACGTGTCCTTTCCTTTGAACAGGAGACCCCCTTAAGACTTGCAAAATATTAGTAGGAAACTTACAGGGATACTGCAATGCCATTTTTCACTTTCCCAGCAACTAGTGGCTAATATGGTCCTTCTGCAATACCAACACAAAGCTTTGGAGAGCCCTCTGTGTCCCAGCCCTTCCCATCAGTATGGTGACAGAGACCTGAGTTTGAACTCTGTGAAAGGAAGTGGGTCTATGGCCTTCCTCAAAGAGAGTGTAAGTGTGTAGGATCCCAGGAAGAATCTGTCCTCCTGTATCCCACGTCCTGCCTCTGGGTGTGCAGGAAAGACAGTAGTAGTCTTTGGAAACACTATCAGGACAGAATAGGACAGTACTAGCTCATTTGTGTCAACCAGAGTGAGGACTACAATACACACAGAGGTCCCACAAGAGAGCACTTTAAAGTGCATGTACGCCTTCCCTTCATTTGTAACCATCAAAAACCATAAAAGTAATATTTTTCATGACAATGTTTTCTGGTCCTCTTCTCTGTGGGACATTATGTTTGAAGGGCCTCAAACTTTAAAGCTTCTCAGAAATAAACTACCTCCAACTCCTTACTATTTGAGTTCCCACTGTTCCTCTTCTTCTGGTGCTACTCTCCATCTGTGCATATGTCTCTCCCCACACCTCTTTCAAAAGCATGTGGTGCAATCCAGGTATGTAACCACTGGAGAACTGCCAAAATAATGTATTCTTTCTGTTTCACAAATCTAATTAATTCAGATTCTTCATAAGGAAACAAAATTTATGTAACCTATGATACATATAATTTAGTCTTTGAGCTGCTTTATAAAAATGGAGACTGCATAAACACACATGCAAAATGAGTTAGGCATGAGTGATTCACAGAGCTTATGTAGGCTGTGTTAAGGTATTCCTTTAGAGGCTGAAGGTCTCCATCATACTCCCAAAACATGTAGCTTAATCAGGGAAGACTCCAGGATTATTAGTCCATTCCAACTGCTCCTATGAAAGCACATTACATAGCAAGCTGCACCCTTCACTGGGCCTTCTCACACAAAGTAAAGTGCGTGAGAGTCTTTCAAATGCCAAAGACTAGAGAGTTAGCATATCTAATTCTTTACTGTAATACTAAACAAAATGATCAAAGAACATCTCAAGCTGGAAGGGACTCCTAAGGATCACTGAGTCCAATTCCCTATTCCTCACAGAACTACCTAAAACTAAACCATATGACTAAGAGCATCATCCAGATGCTCCTGGCACTCTGTCAGGCTTAGTGCTGCAACCACTTCTCTGGGGAGCCTGTTCCAGTGACCGATCACCCTCTAAGGGAAATGCATTTTCCTAATATCCAATCTGAACTTCGTCATATACGGCTTCAAATCATTTTCACATGTCTTACTGCTGGTCACCAGAGGCGAGACAGCACCTCCCCCTCCACTGCCCACCTTGAGGAAGCTGAAGGCTGCGATGTGATCACACCTCAGCCTTCTCTTCTCTAGGCTGAACCAACCAACTGATCTCAGGCACTCCTCATTAAGTCTTGTCTTCAACACCTTTTGCCATCTGGGTCACCACTCTAATAGTCTGATATTCTTTTTATATTCTGGTGCCTGAAACTGCACATTGGACTCGAGATGAGGCCACACCAGCACAGAGCACAGTGGGACAATCACCTCCCTTAACCTGGTAGTGATGCTGGGCCTGATGCACTCCAGGACACAGCTGGGCCTTTTGACTGACTCATCTTCATACTGCCATCAATCCAAACACCCACAGAAGTCTTTCCACAGGGCTGCTCTCCAGCCTCTCATACACCAGTTTGTACATACAACCAGGATTACCTCATCCCAGGTGCAGAATCCACCACTTACTCTTGTTAAATTTCATACAGTTGGTGATTGCACAGCTCTCCAGTCTACACAGATAATCAAAACTCATAATGAAATCCAACTTACCTATTGATTCAATCTGAAAGTCAAATGTGAGCTCTGATGACAGTTTGCGGCTGGATTTTAACCTGCCTTGCAGATTCACTATTTTTATGCAGCCTAGAAAATAAGTAAGGATATGTTAACGAAGAATTACCTTCAATGTATGACCTAATTTAAAGACAGACAGTATGCATGTACTGTACATGCATACATATCTTTAGATGATACTAAAACTTACAATCCAGACACACCAAAATGGTATCTCTCTCCAGCTGTGTTACATGTACAACACTCGTCTCTGTAGTATCTATAAAAAAATGACAGTGTTAGTCCATAACATAAATTAGCATGAAATCTGAAATGGAAGTTCTAGAGATTAAGATAATTTGATGGATTAGTGTTTTTATGTACTTAAAATCATTATCTTCCCAATGACATTTCCCTTCTCTTAGGCATGTCCACTTATCTAACATGTTGACTGTGATGGGAAAACTGAAGCTGTAATATTAAAGTCTGGATTTAATCCAGCCTTTCTGAGCCACGTCACAAAAGCAAATTCACATGCACGTTGTTCCCCTTTATTGTTCATTAGTGTAATTTAATATTGCTGTTGCAAAAAAGGGCAAATATATGTGACTGTGTGACTGCACACTATGTTGTTTCACAGAACTTTGCTTATATCTTTATTTCTAAATCCTGCTACAAATTTCTATATTACTACTTCATTCTTGCTGCTATTTGCAGACTTTCCATCCCCAGATCTTACAAAACGAGGGGATTATTTTCTTATCCAAACCCTTAAAAGGAGGGTTATTTTCTTTTCTTCTGGATTACAGCTGCAGCAGTCTCCATCACAGCCAGCAGGGATTTGATCCACAAGTGAACATTTCAACTCAAAAGACAAGTGTAGTTTTGGTCCATTTGTTTGTTAACATTAAAATTACACATAAAGCAGCCCTTACTAATTCAACATTATTGCCAGTGATTCTGTAGGCATCTTTCATATACAAAAGAGAAACTCAGTAAATACATTAGAGATGAGAAAATAGAGCTAAAATACAAAACCAGCTTTTGGTTAAATTGTAAAATCCATGGTTCTGCTGAGAAGCAAAAAACTCAACAATGGCAGAAATATGCTCATGAGACAGTCACTCCAACTCTTTTTTGCTGTTTGTCTTGGAAGGTATACCAAAGGCAGATACAGTCATGATGAAAGCATGCAATAGAAAGACTGGAGGATAAACATCAGTGCAACCACACATGTGATTTGGAAACAAGCACTACACTGGCTGTAGGATGGCAGGGGAGAAACTCCCCCAGTAAGTCTCTGCCAGCTAATGTTTTTATCAGACATTTAAAAAATAAGGTCAAATGTCAGAGATTAAAAACAATCAAAAAAAATTTTGATTATTTGAGACCCTGTGACAGGTTCCCCAGAGAAGCTGTGGATGCCCCATCCCTGGAATTGTTTAAGGCAAGGTTGACTGGAGCTCTGAGCAACCTGGTCTAGGGAAAAGCATCTCTGTCCACAGTAGAGAGGTCAGAGGTAGATGATCATTAAGGTTCCTTCCAACCCAAATGTTTCTGTGATTTTGTATAGTACACACTTGCCTCATTTAAAAAAGAAATCTGTTTGATTGCTTTATTGCTCTCCTGCCAGCAGGGGACAGGAATAAACCAATACAACAAAAGGATTTAAACTAGAGCCAAAGAAATAGGAGAAAACAACAACATAGACACAACACAAGAACATACAAGTCATTCAAGGAAATTAAAAAAGTGGGTTTGGAAGGCACAATGCAATGCTAAATTTTCCACATTAAAAAAAACAACTAGGAAGGGATTAGTATTCTTGTATTTATGTACTGATGCAGAAAATAGAGAGAAATAACAACAAGATATTTCTCTTCAGCATGTTATTTTTATGGACTCTAGTATGAAGTCACACAGTTATACATGTGAGTGAAAATAAAAAGCACTGTCTGAAGTAGCACTGAATCGGCCATCCACTGCTCACTTTGTTTTTTTGCAACTATGCTTTAAACTGTATCAAAATCTGATGCACTTTTTAGCAGCAGAAGGAAGGTCAGTGGGTATCTTCCCGGTATAAACTGCTGTTCTTAATGAATTCCACAGCACACAGTCATTGTGAGTCAACAAGGGATTTATATCTGGTGAACACAAAGCTATTTACTGCTTCTAAGCCTACAAGCTGTGACTAGGGGTGGTTTAGGGGCAACCTTGCAACTCTAAAAAAGTAATTCTTAGCACACTTCCTTAGGAGAATTTCTGCTGTTGCTCAGATGGTGGTCTCCTCACACATGGCACCCAAACTGGTGACAGGGCAGGTATCTGATTTCCTGTTACTAGTGGTCATAATCCCTTCTGCTTTCCATAGACACCAGAAGAATGCTCTATCTCAGCAGGAGGCTGATAACATCATTTTTAACCACAGTGTCATACCGTAGGAGAGCCAAACCTCATCTTACAGAGATGTCAAAAGAAATTGCTCAGAATACAATTATACCAAAATCTATTAAATAAAAAGAAGTCATGGTGCCAGGGCACAGAACAGCACAGTGGATAATAACTACAGCTTAATTTATGGAAATGTAAGAAACTGTAGCTCCATCCTCTGCTATATCAAAAATCTCAAAATATTCCATCAGTTTGACATGTAGAAACTTCCAAAAAAAGTGCAGGTACAAGCAGGTACAACCAGATACCCCTTTAAACAGAGAACTTGCAATAATCACCTAAATTATTTAACCATCAGCTTTGTCAGAGAAACCTACCTTTTAGTTTTTCAGCTACAACAGAAGAGCAAAGAACATTTCTGAATGCAATTACAACAGCACACAAACCTGTTTCTGTAAACCACGAAGAGGTAGAATTTGGGTTGACAGTCTCAAACTTCACGACCTGGTTGAAGTCTCTTCCTCTACTGACACCAACACAAACTAAAGGGAATTCCTGCTCAGGGACTACCAGCATTTCAAACAATCTCAGTGGACAAGGTACAGGAAAATCTATGTGCTAGATTAAGAAACAAAAATAGGTATTAAAAGGGAAACAAATGTTGTCTGAGTTACTATTAGATATTTAAACTGCATGGCAAATTTTATGCCACACATTTTGTAACATTATGTTTACTTCTTCAGATAACAGGAATTGATAAATATAAAAAGCCCGAGTTAAGAAGTTTAGAGCATCTCATGCAAATTGAATTAAAATAAGCCAGCATGTCTTTCATCATCCTATGCAGCTGTCTACAGATGACAAGAGGCTACTGAGCCTCTAAGCCTTCTGGTCCAGGTTGATCAAGTTATAGCAGCTGCCTTTCGACAAACATGGGGCCACTCTGGCTCTGTCTCTTAGGTGGTGTCAGATGGGGAGATAACAAGCATTTCTGGGCACCTCCAGTGTCAAAAAACATAGAATAAGTGGCGACCTTCTCTCTGGTATGGGAGCAACACCCGTCTGTTAACCCATGTTATTGTTGCACTCTGCCATGTCTCAGTCTGTCACTCTGAGTTTTCTAATGTGCAACTGAAGGGCAATGCTCATGGAGAGAAGGGCTTGGTTTTTTAATTGAAGTGCACCATAAAAACATAAATATTCTCCTAAGTATTTTGAGTTAGTTAATACATATGACATATTTAAATAGCTATTTTAAATATATTTTAACACAAAGCAAGAGAAAAGTCTGATAATCAAGAAACAGCTAATATTTATTCTTAACAAGTCAGTACAAATAAAAAGAACTGAATGCAAGAATAACTGTAATTTTACCTTGATTAACATAAATTTTTGCATTGGTTCAACCCATTCTAACAAAACAATGCTAGACTGTAGTGCTCCACAAAGGTACTTGTGGCCTGTGTAGGGATTCCTCACTGTCAAAAAACAACAGAGAATATTAGTGTACCAAGCACATACAAGTTTTAAACAATTTCCAACTACGTAAATGTCCATATGCTTTTGGAAAACACCCACTATTCCCACTCTAACCTTTTATATAAGGAAGCTGCTGAGAAGCCAATACCTACACTATGAAAATGGTGACAGTAAGCATCCTGCAGCTGGGGCTGCCCCTCCACTGGGCCTCAACAGCGAGTAGCTGGTGTGAAATAAGCCCTAACAAATATGACTCACGTGAGAGCACTGTGGTATGTTTCATCTTTCCAACTAAAAATAAAGCTTACTGGGATTTTTTTTCGGACTGGTAGATGGGATTTTCTATTTTAGGTAGTATTTAAAAAACCAGTGACTGGATATGCATTTGAAGTATCTTGGCTCTGCTATGTTGGATGGCCTAAGCTATCTCGAAACCATCATAAGCAGCTGTTACAGAATGGCTTCTTCTGTGACACAATTATTCAGCAGGCACTAAACAACCGCTGTCACTTGAGAAGAGCTCAGCTGCCCTTTAAGAACTGTCATAGTGAGTATGAAATTCAGGAGCCCTATATTTCTGAACACTTCTAGATCATCAGGAAATTCAGCTGAAACTGAAGAATAATAGAAAAGCAGGAAGTGCTGCTCTTCCATTGTTTGTCAGAACTCAATTAAAAACTGGCAGAGAATAATAAAGTTGCAAAATCAGGCACTGTGAAATCTAAGTTTCACAATTTCAATTCTACAATATTGACAAAATTTCACTTCTTAAGCTCTGCCAACATATCCTTTAAGATAAACATGTGTTATTTTGCATTTTGTACAAATACATTCAAGGACCAGATTTCACTGTAGAGTAAAGCGACTGTGGGCCATCAGGCAATGAATAACACAGTTTAGATAACAAGCTTTTAAAATCTAGTGCTGTCAGCATAAATGAAATATGCTCATGCTATCTTATTGACACAGAAACTCATCAGCAATCCCTCGGCACCTTAAACATCAACACTTCATTTCATTAACCCAATTTCTCACTCAACATCAGTCACACTGACTGCAAACCGCGTCAAATAATGCTTGGCGTGACTCTTAATAAGGCTGAACTCAGCAGCAGAAACCACAAAACACACAATTACCAACATCTGTAAGGTGTAGAAAGAAGATGACGTTCTCATGTTTTTCTGCTTCCTGTGACACCTCCTGCTTTCCTGAGGTCAAAATCAGATTTATGCTGCCAGCAGAAATGAAGGCTCATACTGCACAAAGTAAGTAGTGGGGAGGGGAATCTGTTGTTTCTCCCTTTGGACATGCAGTCACAAATTATCACTTACACCTATCACGCAAGAAGGACTCCAGGCTTATAAGCTATCTCTGAATGTCAAGACTCCCCCTCATAATGTCAAGTACTATGGCACCCTTGTTAATCTCTGTGCCTTACAGGACAGCAATCACAGGATCACAGAGGAGCACACCACTAGGTTTCTCATTTTATAAACAGAAACATGGAAACACAGACTTCCAAATTAATTTCCTTGTCAGAAAGCAAGCATTCATACGTACTCTGATCCCTATCACTCCACCCCTTTGAGTGTTCCCTTCAGCATCCATTAACACTCATAGCTTGACTAGAGACCTCAGTTAGAGCTCTGCCTGGACATACACACAAACATATCACTATGTACATATATATCACTAACGCCCTACCATACCCTAGAGATATTACAAGGTATTTGTCAGTATAAATGACATATGCTCCCTTACTACTAAGTCTCTGAAAAGATTCTGTGTAATAGAACTCCTCACACCAAACATTTGATTATGGAATACAGCTAGAATATTTCCAGGAAAAAGAGTTCAAACCCAAGAGATCATCTGTAGTTACCCTTCCTGGTTTTTTTTTGTTTGTTTGGTTTTGTTGTTGTTTTTTAATTTAACTGCCCCCTTTTAAAACATGTCTTAACGGCTTCAACATTTCAGTAGCTGGCACATCGTTGAACACACTATAAAGGCTTCAGAGACAACACTGTCCTCAAAGAATTGAAAGCACTCCTTGCGTTTTATTATCCAATATTGATAACTGAAACTTGTGTTGGGAAGTCAGGCGGCTTAATCCTGATGGCAACTTCTTTAAGTTGCTCCACCCATGGAGATTAGGTCCTTCCTGAGGGTTGCTTTAAATTTTGACATCATTCTGCTTCTCTGCAATTCTTGTGAATTGTCTTTAAATATAAAGAGCTAAATGGTAAGGTTTTCATTGCCTAAACACAAGGACTAACCTGAACAAGCTCACTGTCTGCAAACACATCGTTTCATAATAATGACAAAAGTCTTTCCTCCCTTTACCTCCTAACCCTGACTCAGTAATCTTAATACTGCCACCATTTGTACTGCATCTTCATGCTTAATTCTCCAGACCTTTACTTACCAACACAACACTTTTGACACCATTTAGTGTCAGGAATTTTTGTAGAGACCGCAAACTTCCTACAAGAGATAAACACAAAATTATTGATCAACTAAAGCAATTGAGTGAGTTTGCTTTTTAGATAGTCACTGATGGAAAAATACTTGCCTCACCAAAAAGTAAAAATGTATCTGTTTGTATATTTATTCTCAAAATAATATGCCTAGAACATACATGGTTATCTCTCTGTTAGTATGATGTGCTACTCACTTATGCAGCATTATGAATGTAGCTAAAAGTAAGGAATGGAGAGGAATAAGTACCTCACTGCCATCAAGTATCATTTATCACTATCTCTTGCTATTTAATTATATGTATTTATACATGTGACTGGATAGTCTCCTGGTACTGCCACGATGATTATTCTTTGCAATACTGTAACTTATTGCATCTTGTGCTGTATACTACACAAAGTCCACCCTTGTCCTAAGACATTGTAGTTCAAAGACAAGGCATGTGGACCCAAGGAGCGTGGGAAATTATGCTGTACTTGATAGTTTGCTGGGACACAGTGCTTGCAAACTAATAGCTGGAATTTTGCAACCATTTTCAAAGGCAGCACAGCACTGTGTTTCGAGGAGGTACGAAGCAGGACTAGAAGGCAGTTTTGCAAGATCTTTTCTCACTCGCAGGCAACACTCCCCGAGAAATCATGAAAACAATTATTTGAAAATTTATCAGATAAGCCAGTGAAGTTTTTATTTGCTGGTAGTGGGAATCAGAGTTTCTAAGCAGACTAGAAAGACAATAGGCAGTATTGAGACTGGCCACAATAGTCCTGATAATGAAAATAACTAATTTCATGCTGTAGAAAAGATGGGAATAAGTTCATTGATTGACAGATATATGCTGCACTTAAAGCTATGACCTTGGAAAACAGTTGTATAACATTTCCAATGGAGCTGTCCAGAAGTGACTGATAATGCACCAGGACTGAACAGTACTGGTCACAGGTTTTCTTTGGAACAAGTCATGAAAGGTTTGAAAGGAACTGCTCAAGGACACTCTAAGGAAAGAAGTTGGACAAGATGCTTATCACAGACCTATTTTCTGCTACAGAATGTTTGCCTACCAATTATCATAAACTGAGCTTAGACCATTTTGCAGATGAATATATAAATGTCACAAATTACTTCAAATTCTATTCTGCTTTGCATTTTCTCTACCAAACCCCTTGCTTTAAACATATATAAATTTTTCATGCAGGACTCATCATCATAGTATTCAGGAACTTGTTTAAGAATACAATTTATTGTCTGGTAGGAAAGAAAAATTATGTTCTTCTACACACCTCAGATGTAGGTCTGTCAGGTCTGTCTGGCTAAATTTTGCTATTCTGAATCCTCACAACAAGAAATAAACCAGCAAAATGGATTATCTAAATGAATCCCTCCTGCCTCTGTCTTGGCTTGGCACTCACACATTCAGGTTATGCTGCATTTTTCTTGGGAAGTGACATGACTGGACAAGAAATTTTCTGAGCCCTCTTCAACTCAGGTGGTGTTACTCCAGGCTAAATGTTGTATGAAAGTTTTCCTAGCATGATCCTTATGATAATTACAGTCATTAGTCCACTTCTGATTCAGTCCTCAAGCCAAAGTCACCCAGTCAAAGTCAAACTGGGAAGACAGAGGAGCAGAACAGTGGTGCAGGTACACATAAGACAATAATTCAAAGTACAAATCCTCTCTTAGTTATTTAGAATTCACTCTCTAGGAAGAACACCATTTTCAGACAAGCATTGCACCATTATGTTTGCAGATAACTGAACATGAAGCCTTCCTTGAATCCAAGAATTAAATGTTAACAGGTTGTTAATAGAATAGAAGGCAGCAGAGAATCAAGCTTTCTATAATAAAATTTCCTTTAAAAATCCTATTATATTAGAAAAGCTAGTGTCTCCTTATGCACTTTAAGAATCAAAGAATTTTCTGCTAACTAGATGAGCATTACTACCTCCTCCCTGAGGGATTTGAATGGGCTACTAAGGTTGCTTGACAGTGTCCTGGTTCCAGCCAGGATGGGTTAATTTTTGCAGCAGTCAGGAGGGGCAGGACCACCACGTGGAGGTTATTCTATTCCACCTCAAGTCATTGCCAGGGGCAGGGGAAGTGGAGTCTCTTGTTTCTGTGTGAATCCTTTGCTCTTTCTGGTACCCTCTGTCATTGGTATTGTTGCTGTTACTGTTTGCTTTCTTATCTCATTGCTGTTTCCAGTAAATTGTTCTTATCTCAACCTGGAATCTTCACCTTTTGTGCCTCCAATTCTCCTCTCCATCCTGCTGTAGGGGAGGGAAATGGTGGGAGGGAGCAAACAGTCCATGGTTTCAGTGGGAGCACTAAATCAGAGAACACCTAAGCTACAACAGGCTGTCAGCACTGTACCAAGTTTCTGGAATTTTGTATGCGCTTGTTAGTAAATAAAGTTAGAGGGAAGGGACTGCACACACAACATGCTGTAGGCAGCTGGAGACAAAAGTATCTTCCACTTCAAAAAAACAACTAGTCAGTGATGAATGTCAAATCTGTGCTCCAGTTCTACTCTTCCCAGCTTTCAAAATAAGTAAGAGATACACATCCTCACACTTTTTTTTAATAGAAAGGAAATATATTGCCTAGAGTACCTGATGTAAGATCATCATTTCTACATGCCCGAAATATCACAGGTACAACACTGACCACAGATTTTGTTTAGCACCAAGTACAAGCAGGATTTACCACACTAGACTAGCAGAAAAGAGCTGTACTTAGAAACAAGAGACTACATTACAAAAAGGTTAAGATGTACCAAAATCCATTTTAGTAAAAGTATCATCATCATCATCATCATGGCTAGGCTTCGCGAACGAAGATTTGAGAAGGGCACTACCCACGCTTGCTGCAAGTGTGCTGGTGGCTAAAAAGGCCGATACAGGATAGGCAGGTCCAGTCACAAAAGGCACAACGGAACGTCTCCCTAGGTGACATTGGCAAGGAAAGGTTCTTTCTGCGTTGTCTTTTCTCCTCAAGACTGACTCTCCGTGCATTCTCAAAGGCAGTAGCAGCGTCGTGAATAGTGTGTCTCCATGAATCCTGATTGGAGGCCAGAGTGGACCATTGGTGGCAGTCAATATGGCCAAGGCTGAGGTGTTGTTTCAGGGAGTCCTTGTATCTCTTCTTCGGGGCTCCTCTCTTGCAGCAGCCGGTGGCGAGTTCACCATAGAGCACAATCTTCGGAAGGCAGTGATCCTCCATCCTGGAGACGTGCCCTGCCCAGCGCAGCTGCATTCTCATCAGCATGGCCTCGATACTGCTGACCCCTGCCTGTTCAAGAACAGACACATTGGTCACGTAATCAGACCAGTGGATGTTTAGGATTGAACGGAGGCAGCACTGATGGAAGTGTTTGAGAAGCCGCAGGTGGCGGCGGTAGATAACCCAGGATTCAGACCCATATAAAAGAGTAGACAGTACAATGGCTCTGTAGACACTGATCTTTGTACTTTTCTTCAGGTGTTTATTGGACCAGACTCTTTTATGGAGTTTTCAGAAGGCTTTGTATGCCTTTGCCAGCCTGTTGTCTATCTCTTTGTGGATCTTACCATCTGAGGAAATGATACTTCCCAGATAGGTGAACTGCTGGACTGACTTAAGCTCTGAATTGCCTATGGTGATGTGAGGATGATGGAAGACTTCTTGAGGTGCAGGTTGGTAGAGAACTTCCGTCTTCTTCAGGCTGACTTCCAGCCCAAAAAGCTCAGCAGCCTCTGCAAAGCAGGATGTTAAGCGCTGCAGAGCTGCTTCTGTGTGAGCAACAAGGGTGGCATCATCAGCAAAAAGCAGCTCACGGACAAGGTGATTCAGGGCCTTGGTGTGGGCCTTCAGTCGCCTTAGGCTGAATAGGCTTCCATCGGTACGATACCGGATGTAGATGCCGTTTTCTTCATCGAGGTCTGCTGTGGCTCTTTGAAGCATCATGCTGAAGAAGATTGTGAATAGAGTTGGTGCAAGAATGCAACCTTGTTTCACACCATTGGTTATTGGAAAGGGCTCAGAGAGTGCATGGCCATATCTGACTTGTCCACGCTGATCCTCATGTAGCAGGATGATCATTTTGAGGAACTTGGGGGGACATCCTAAACGTTCCAAGATCTGCCACAAGCCTTTTCTGCTCACAGTGTCGAAAGCTTTGGTGAGGTCAACAAAGGTTACATAGAGACCTTTGTTCTGTTCCCTACACTTCTCTTGCAGTTGTCTGAGAACAAACACCATGTCTGTGGTGCTCCTATTGGCTCTGAAACCACACTGGCTTTCAGGTAGAAGATCTTCTGCAATAGTGGGTACTAATCTGTTCAGACGTATTCTTGCAAGGATTTTACCAGCAATGGAGAGCAAAGTAATACCTCGGTAATTTGAGCAGTCTGATTTTTCTCCTTTTTTCTTGTACAGGGTGATAATGACTGCATCCCGGAGATCTGGTGGTAGTTCCCCTTGTTCCCAGCAACGCACAACAAGCTCGTGAAATCTGGCATGGAGTGCTTGACCTCCATGCTTCCAGATTTCAGGTGGAATTCCATCAACCCCAGCTGCCTTGCCAGTTTTCACCTGTTGTATGGCCTTGAGTATCTCTCCCATAGTAGGGGCTGCATCCAATTCACGTTTCACCGGTTGTTGTGTAATGTGCTGAATTGCTGAGCCTTGGACTACACGGTTGGCACTGAAGAGAGTCTGAAAGTGCTCAGACCATTGGTTCAGGATGGAGGTTTCATCTGTTAGAAGCAGTTGACCATCTGCACTGAATAGGGGGCTTTGAACCTGGTGTGAGGGTCCATACACTGCTTTCAGGGCCTCATAGAATCCTCTTTGGACACCCAAATCTGCGCATAGTTGTGTCTTTTCTGCTGGGTCGAGCCACCACTTGTTCTGGATGTCTCGAAATTTCTGTTGGAGCCTGCTGCATGCAAGACGAAAGGCGGCTTTTTTTATATGGCAAGATGGCTGAGCAAGGTGTGCTTGGTGAGCAGTTCTCTTCTTCTTCAGCAATTCCTGGATCTCTTGATTGTTCTCATCAAACCAGTCTTTGTTTTTCTTGGAGGAGAACCCTAGGGACTCTTCAGAGGACTGCAGGATGCAACTTTTAATATGTTGCCAAAGCGCTTCAGGAGAGGGGTCTATGGGATTATCTTTAAGTCTAGTTTGAAGGTTTCCCTGGAAGCTGTCTCTCACTGTGGCTGTCTGAAGATTGCTGACTTGGAGCCTCCTCCTTGGAATGCTGCCTCTCTTAGGTTTGGGCTTGAAGCGGAGGTTAAGTTTGCAGCGCACAAGGCAGTGGTCTGTTTGACATTCTGCACTCAGCATCACTCGAGTATGACAGACAACACTGACGTTTCTCTGTTGTACCATATAGCCAATGAGGTGCCAGTGCTTGGATCGAGGATGCATCCAGGTTGTCTTCAGGCTGTCTTTCTGTTGAAAGATAGTGTTGGTGATGGTGAGCTGCCGTTCTGCGCAAAACTCTAGCAGGAGGCATCCGTTGTCGTTGCAGTTTCCAACGCCATGCTTGCTCAGGACTCCTTTCCAGGCTTCAGAATTCTTACCTACTCTGGCATTGAAGTCACCAAGGATTATGATCTTATCATCTGCAGGAACATTTTGGGCGATGCAGCGCAGGTCGGGGTAGAATTTGTCTTTTTCCGCTGGGTCAGCTTGGAGAGTTGGGGCATGTACGCTAAAAAGAACAACATGTTGCTTGTTGTGTAGAGGGAGGCGTAAGGACATAATGTGATTGGAATGACCTGTCGGCAGATTTTCAAGTTTGGAGGCAATGGAGTTTTTAATCATGAAGCCAACTCCTGAAAGGTGTCTTTCGGTTTTGGGTTTGCCTGACCAGTAGAGGGTGTAGCCAGCACCATGTTCTTTAAGACTGCCTTCCTCATGAAGACGAACTTCACTGAGAGCAGCAATGTCAATGTTGAGCCGTGACAGTTTGTGGCCAATTAGAGCAGAACGACACTCAGGACGTCCACTATCCCCAGTATCAAGCATGGTTCTGATGTTCCAACATGCGAGTGTTAGTTTGAGCACACCTTTGCAGGCAGGTGTATGCCTTTGAAATCTCTTTGTTTTTGTTTGACCGCATGGAAGATGCTGGTTGGCCGCGGTTATCTAACCGGGTGAGGAGATGAGCTTTGTTTAGGCCACCTTTGCTAGGCCCCTCTCCGTGTGGAGCAAGCAGTGCTGTCCCTAGAAAAGGCTGCTTGGTCATTCAGGATGCTGCCGCAAGAGACTGTCATCTCTGGGGTCAAGTCTCGAATGACCCATATCCTGAACTGCCTGCATGCAGGGTTGGGTCTGCGGCTTCCAGCTGCTTCCTATCACCTGCCGTTTTCGACCCTCACCTGTCGCTATAGGGCTTTGCAATGTGGGTGAACCCTTCAAGCCTGCGCAATGGATTTTTTAGGTGAGGCACAGCGTGCGCAGAACTGGCCCCACCCTTTACTCCTAAGGTTCATCTGCCACGGCCTAGCGAGCTTGGACGGTGACAGCGAATACCTCAGGACGTAGGTTTGGTTAGAGTATCCTTCTCTTAGGTGGATGGCCTTACAGGGCTAAACGAGCTCCATCTGCCCGGGTTTGGGGTTGGAGTTGTCCTTCTCCTAGGATGGTTGCCAGACAGCTAGCGAGCCCATCCTGCCCGTGGACACACTTTGTCTGACCCTTCAGCTGAGACCTGTCTGGCATGGGAGACCCTACCGGCGGCACAAACCACCTCCAGCATAGCTCTCAACCTCATGAGGGCATGCAAGCTTCTCCCCTGCGACAAGTGGGTGTCCCCGGAGAAGAGTAAGAGTATATTCACATCTTATTTAATGTAAATGTAGGGGGTTAAGCCTCTGATTAATACACATGAGTTATTAATTGCAATTTGTGCACAGAATTCCACATTATTTAGTAGTCCCAGAGTTTCACAAGCATATCCTGAACTCTCAAAATTAAGATATTCTGATATATCCAATGATGGGTAATTACCTGGGAAGTATTCGGTCAGGGAGTTTATGTGCTGGAATAGCAACAGGTAACTTTTGCATTTGTCTTGCATAATCAAAGAGTCCTGGTAGATTATGGGAATAAAGCTGAGAAGCTTTACCTGGAAATTAGAAAACAAACCACACTTCAAATACGAAACCAAATGTTTACCAGCATTATCATTCAAAGATAGCACAGTAACTTACCAGATATTGATAACAAACAATTGTTCATGACATATAACCACGTACACCTTCGAGGAAATAGCTGATAAATGGAAGGAAAAACAAAGAAGTAGCATTCCATTAGATATACATAAGATACTCATCAATTAGTAACTGCATAAGTGACAGGACAAAACTAACACTGACTTGCTTTTTGCAGCAGAAATTAGTTTAAGCCAAGTAACATTTATCTGGATTCCAGAGTTAATTCAGAGTAAATCTTAGGCAGACATGCTGTATTTAACATATTCATTAACATTTAGACAATTAGCAAATTTTATACTCATGTCTTCAAGTATACTACAGTTATGCCATAAGATGTCATTATAAGGATCAATCAATGAATCCTTTCCCAAAAATATTTAAAGCCACCACATTTTCTCCTTCAAGGAAGAAAAGCTTAGCAACATAAACTTCAGTAAGCAAAACATGGCCAACAAACCACGGCCATTCTAAAGCCTGTGATAGTCCAGATCTCTTGAAACAACTAAAACTGGCACTTTGAAGGAACTCTCCACCTGCATGATTACACATTTCACTTCAGTGATCAATGTACACAACAAATGGTCAAGGTAGAACTGTTATTTGTCAAATCTTGCAATTACTAAGAAGACAAGGGCGAAAGCAACAAGACATCCCTTAAAAATACCCAAACCCAAACCACAACTACTTTTTTTCCCCTCTCACCTAACTTCTGGAACTTACTGGCACAAGATGTCATGGAGGTGGAAAGTATCAACAGCCTAAACAAGGGATTAGACATACTCATGTTCAACAGGTCCAAAAATGGACACCAAAAGCAAATAGGCAGGGATCTTCCAACATTCCTGACTCAGTGACTGTAGAGGAATCTGAGGAGAACTGACAACAGTGACCAATCTCATGGGTATTTCCCACTGCTACTTTAGGAAACAGACTACTGGGCTAGACAGACCACTCAGAAGGACAAATCTTATGCTCTTAAAAAATCTCCCCAAAACACAGAAAAAAAAAATTAACCCGCTAAATAAAGATTAAGAGATTATCCCTGAGGCTATTCTAACTCCTGGAAAGACACTATTTCTGCTTTGTCCACTGGTGAAGTAGAACATAGTGAAAAATAATCACAGATACTACTTTTGTTTTTACACTGAGTTGTATTACACTGAGAGTAAATAATGATATAAAACACAACTTGGAAATGCTATTGAAGCCCTACTGACTGTTATGACAAATAATGATGTAATAAGTTAGCACAGGGGGGGCACTTCTCTTCCTGAAGTCTTCTCATAACCTAAACACACACTGTTAGAAACACCTATGGTAATAATCAACCAGCCTGCTTGTAGCAAAATTTAATGTGCAAGTTTGATTCATCTTCTGTAGGAGCATAAGCATATTGTGACTTAGTTTTGGATCTGAGAATTGCAGAACAGCAAGTCTTCAAATTAGCAGGTTACTTGACCTGTCACTCGTCCCTCTTGCGCCACACATGACTGCTTTAGCAAGCAACTCTTCTTGTCTCAAAGTGAAGATTAAAACACTTCCCTGAAAGCTCACTAGGCAACCCACTACATGATTTTCATTACACTTATTCTCCTTCCTTGCCAGTTAAAAACCAAACCAAAACCAAACTCCAAAAAGGAAAGACAAAAACCACACAAACCTTTCCCTGGTCTACCTGGCCTACAAGAGTTATTGCATTAGTGATATTTCTCAGGGTGGTTTTTTTCAACTGCAGGGAAGCAGCAGAGAGGCACCTGAGCTAAGTTTAAAATAGGTAACTCAAGCACCAGTATGATTATGGATTACACGGAGGTCAGTTCAAGCTGGCCAGGCCTCCCTCTCAGTATTTCTACAACGTCTGGACCCTGGAAGATGAACAAACACCAGTGCCTCCAGCTTACAGTGTGAAGGCTGTCCTTGCAAATTCCTCCATCTTGATGGCAGGTGCATAGCTCCCTAAGTTAGGGAGAAGGCAAGAAAGAAAACAAGTCTCTTAGAGAGTAACGAAAAGAGCTGGAGAAGACGCCACACAGAAAAGCCCTTTTTTCCCTCCCTAGCATCCCCGCAGAAAATTACTTTTTATATAAGACTATGCAAAGACAGTGCTTTAGGGAGAATTCAGTAAGCTGAGTTTCAGCAGCAAAGCTGCTTTGAAGAAGAATGAAATCTAATCTAGCTTGCTTCCTCCTAGCTGAAACATAACATTTGTTGCAAAAGTTCTGTATCGTAACAAACCCTTAAGGAAAACAGAAACTTTCAACCAAAATCTATCAGGGGAATTCCATACTGTTTACCTAACCATTTAACTGCAGAACAATGCACTGAGATGAAGTTCAAAGCACTGACAGGTAGAGATCTCCTACTTAAACTTGGTTCAGCCTACAAAACACTTAAACGTGACTGAAAGGTATCCTCAATAGCAAATAAAGGTAGTTCTCAGTGTAGCTAGTGCCTATGTAAATGTAGTAAAAACTACTTTTACAAGGATTATACAACATTCATCTGAGTGGTTAAAAAAAGTGATGTATTTTTTTTTCAAAAATATTGAAGCAGAAGTATACCTGCTCCATTGATGTTTCATGAAGTTCATTGAGGTTCAGCGTGTAAATACCTTCTTCTGCACCAAATATTAAGTACTGATCTGCAAACACAAACAAAAAAAGCTAGAAGTCCTGATTTCAGGAATGTATGTATGCAGCTCTTTACAAAAAGAAGACTTAAAACAATTACACACACTGAAACAAACCAAACTATAATAGTTATGGTATTAGAAAATGTGAAAAATTAATCCTGCTAAGGAAGCTTACATTTATGGATGGGGCTGCTTATGACATTAGGAAAGATCAGACTTATTTCTTTATGACTAATAATTGAAATTAAAAAAAGCACTTTAACCATAAGCAAGAATTCACGTGGATAATTTCCACATACCCTACTTAGACATTTTGATATATTATGCTAAATATTCGTATCCTTCTTTTGGAGTACTTCTACACCAGTATTGACTGGAACACTTTCTCAGTACTTTGCAGGTGCCTCACTTGAACATAATCCAGACCCTGGATTGCATTTAGGCATGCACACAAGACAGACACCTCATACTGAGATGACATTAACTGCAAAACATTGACTTCCATAATTTCAGTTTCTAAAAAAACCCAAGTGTCTTCTTGCTGCTTAGCCCAATAGCATGTCTGTACAGCTTATAATCAAGAGGTGTAATTGCAGGCAAAGTGAGTACAATGTTACCAATTATCCCTTTCATCAGGCTAGATAATAAAGCACTAAAATGTATACAAAGATAAACAGTGGCACAACCCTGTGGGACCAGAAAGATTTAGGAGAGGGAAAATAAATTAAGTGAATAATAAAGAAATCAATCTCAACTAGGACCTCCAAGAGTCAGATTTTTAAAAAATAAATTAGGATTGGCAGCCTTCGGACTCAAATGTTGAGAAGAGCCTTAACTTTGATATTCTTTTTAATCAAAGTGAAAAACCACCCCAAATTCAGACAGTAGTGGCATAATTAAAGAACAACTCCTGCTTATATGAATATATGTCTATTTTAAAAGCAATGGTCTTGCTCATCTAGGCACTCCTGAAACCCAAGGAGAGGAGAAAATGCATAAAATACTCATTATATAGTACCTCTTGTATCTGGATTTATCCATGATGTTGCACAATGAATTTTTAATGGACAGCCATTGAAAACCTTTGAAAAGCAAGCACCCATCTGTAGAGGGGAAAACAATATATACATATGAAAAATTAGAATGTGACATTTCCATTAGGATTATTTTTACTTCACAAAGTAACAAATCATTGAAGAGTTGCCAAGTGGGAAATAATTTCATCCAGAAAACAAGTAGTTTAAAATCAGATTAATACCACATTTGAAGCAGAGCACAACTACATAACAACATTTGTCCAGCACACACAGAGGAAAGTCGTGAAGGCAGAAACAAATGGTGAAGAAAAGGAAAGACTGGCTCCTCTGATCACAGCACAGTGGCAAGTCTACACAGATATTACAATGAAATTCTGGTTTGCTTTATGCTTTGAAGGTGCACATGGATATCTGTAATAGCTATTTCCAGGCCAAAGGCATCTATGAATCCTCTCTTCAGAAATTTTGAACCCTAGAGCTGCGTAGATTAATCTTTGAACTATCTGCAGTTCCTGAGAGAGATCAGCCCCTCAGATCACTAAGTACCTTCAGTATGCTCAAAGTACTAGTGTGACATCAGTCACAGCACTATCACTCACTTTTTGAAAGAAGCAAGCAAACAAAAAAACCTTTAAAATTTACCCTAATAACTCAAAATTAAGGGTGATTTCTAAAATACCATACAGTGGCTTAGCACTTCTAAGTGATACTTGGTTTTATAATTAAAAAATTAATACTACAAACATTCAAAGAATGTACGCTCCCAGCTTTAGTAAGAAAACACATCCTGCTTCCGACATGAGTAATACTCACATGTACTTTAGGTGTGGGAGGAAGGCCATTGCTAATTGGTTTCTAGAAAATAAAATTTAGAAGTATGTTTACACTCACATGCACAGTATGCATGAACATGCACACTCTCTCCCCACATCACAGTATAACCAAACTAGAAGGAAAAAAAAAATTAGAATGCTGACAAAAGCACTTGATAAATAATTAAGTATAATTACATTAAGAGAAAATAAAAGGCCAATACTTACATCTAAACAAGAAATAGACACAAAACCCTCCCTGCAAAGTTTTAAGACAATACAATTGCGTTGGAGATGTCTGCACTATACTAATGGAAGGCACTGGGCACCTACTGAAACACTCCACTGTTTCCAATGCCATAAGTACTAGACCTGAAAAGCACAGCTCAGCTTTGCCTACAGTCCCATGTTTAAGCATGAGGTTATGCTCAGAGACTTGCCTTCCAAATGACACTTCTGTAATTCCATACGAGTTTGCCAACTATGTGTCTCTAACAACCACACACCCCAAACTACCAATATCATTTTCTTTCATTAAAATCTCTACTGTGACTCCCCAGTATCTCCTCTCTGAATGTTTGCATAACCTTATGCAGCATTTTCACATTATGATGGCTCCTGTAAGAATGCCATATCCAGTATTACAGAGTTTATACAATATTGCAGCAATTGCCCAATTGTTCAATATTACACCATTAAATTCTACCATTCAGTACTATATGCATTTTCCTGTATCAGTATCAACTTCTCCTAGCAGAAACATGCTTCTGAAGAAAGGTATTTTACAAGTAATGGGGTAAATTTCAAACACACAATTTCAGATGACAAGTTCAAAGCTGTTCAGGTAATTCCACATTCCAAAGTACTGCCAGTATTACTGGCATTTTCTTAAAACAAAATGAAGTTCCACATGATCTTTCTGGTCTATTTCCTCTTCACTTCTCACAAAAAAGTGACATTTCCAGTGTTAGCTTTAGACAAAGCCCCCAAAGAGGGCAGTTTCATGTTACATTTAATCTATTCTAACTACGTATGTCCCACTCTCTCATGTTCCAACATTTGCTTTTGCATCATGGAGTGACTTAATGAAAAAACTTGAGAAAGCTGTGGAGTAAAGGCTTTTCTCAGCTCACAGTGGGATCAGATCACACATGGTGTAAGGCTGCATTCTCCCCTGAGCATAACTTCATTTGAGGACATATAGTTCAAGTCTGATGATAAAGCCAAGCTACTAAACCCTGACACCTGGAGTTCCTGAGGCCAGGAACAAACAGCTTGCCTATGTAGACCTCAATCTACATTTCATGACCTTTCTCCCTCAAAACCCCAAAAAGCCTGTATGCCTACATCTAGGATAAGATGAGGACTCTTCTGTGAACAGCCCTGATTCAGCTTCTTTCCCAGAGCTGGCCAAATCCTCTAGCAAGCTGTCAGGAGGCAGCGTATTCCCTCACTTCCATATTTGCTTTAATAGTCACCGCTCAGTACAATACACTACATCTCTCACAGGATCTCACTCTCATTACATCTCAGAGGTTTGTGATGAGCAAGTAAATCACATGTAACCATGATAATGTTAGTTTCTGAAGAAAATTAAACACCAACTCAAGTTTCAGCTTAAAATTGTATCAGAACTAGACAATCTACAAAACTGTGCTTTGATTCCAAGTAAAGAAGATGCCATCCAGCACAATTTCTATACTAAAGAGTATGCCTGCTCCTTTTCCTTGCATATGTAGAACAGATAATCAAGACAACTTTAAAAGAATACCTTAAATACCTACCAGAATTTCCTTCTTCTCTTTCCTCAAAAAATTAATGTCTCTGGCTTCGTTCTGTGGTGATTCCTCTCTATCACCATTTAATTGAACAGAAGTGACTCCATTACCTAGAAAGATTCATATTTTAAAATGTGTTATTCTACCTTCACCTCAAAGAGTAATCTAGCCCAAAAACTATTTTAAAGGGTCAAAATTTCCGTTCAAGTTAGAACATGTCCTATATACAACACAGTATACTGTGATTTATTAACCTGATTTATTTCTGAAGCATGCATGTTCTGCATGTGCACATATAAATGTCTATTGAGCCATATTCAACTTCGGTCCACGACTTTTGGTAATTATTATTCCGACTCTAATGGGGGCATTGAAAAGAATGCAGTCACAGTTTTAAGGACAAATGTATTTTATGTACCCAAAGAAAAATTTGCCAATAGCTAACATTTCAATTATTGATTCCTTACAAACAGCCCTGAGCCACTTCTTAGCACTACATGTTTAAGCATTAGAGTCAAATCTTTAACATATCAACTGCAGTACTAAGCATGAAGCAGGGAAAAGCAAACAAGGTATCAATTAAGAGTCAGACATTAAGCTTGCTTAGAAGAAACCAGTCCAAGACAATCCTCAAAGCATTGGACTAACAAAAGCATAAAATGAATGGCCTGAGCAGACACTAAACAAACACAATTACCTCCTACACTACCCAACCCAGTTCACTACAAACAAAACCAAACTTTGAAAGCAGAATTCTGTTCTTGACATGCCAAATGACAACAACACACTGAGCCTGAAACCTACATACATACTTTTTTCAACAATCCCGATATGCTACATTATAAGCCTGTTGCTTAGGAAAGCAATTGTGTCACCAGTGGCATCAGCAGGAATCATGTCAGTGACTTTGGTACATTTGACCCTCTTAAAGAGTTCAAGCATGCTTTCTTCATGTATTTAGGTTTTCATGCACATTTTATTATTTGCCTATCATAGAAAAATTACCTCAGGACATTTTAATGTGTGCACAGGGTGAGAATGTAGAAATCAAATCACATTAGATTATTTAAGAAATACTTGTATGCTTCTTGGGTTCACTCATTACCTAAAGGATTAGATTTCTGTGGAGGTAGTCGAGGAGGTGGTGGCCTGGGTGGAACATGAGATGCAGATTTTGCTGGACTCTCTGATGTTGGGCATCTCTTGATTGTCCCTTGATTTTCATTTTCAGAAGAATAAGTTTCTTGGGGGATAAAGATGGATTTAGGCTGGAAGAGACATAGTAATAATAAAAACACAATGAAAAAGGATTCAAAGCACCTATGTTACTTCTCAAGGAGTAAAAAGCCTATATGCAATATTTGGATCCTGAAATCAGCACCACTGATACAGTAATTTAAATATTCTGTTTTAATTTTTTATTTAAAGTGCCCTTTCTTTCTGGGCCATCAAATCCCCCTCACTTACCTTTGGTGGTAAAGGAGGTGGCACTTTAGGTTTCATAGTAGCACTACAAAGAGAAGAAACAAAACAGATTGCTACTCTCTTTGAACCTCATCCTGAAGTCTGCAAGAGGATACAGGGTTTTATAAATGCCATACAAATAAGCCCCATTAAATTGTCAACAGCACCACCTATCCAAATGACTGCATCACAAATACTTTCAAACACTTTGTTATACCACAGATACTAAATGAAAAAACTGTCACAGATTCCCTCTAGAGAGCACAAAGTGTCATGAAGTAGTTTGTTGAAGATGCACATACTTGTGCAGAACAAAGGCGGCAGATACAAAGCAGGCTGGATATTTACTCTGTTGAGGAAAAAGACTTAAGAGTATCAGTGAGCTTTTCTCAATGGCCACCTTGTAGGTAAACAGGGCCAAGGGGACTTACAAGAAAACTGATGAATACCGTCCCTTGAAAAATTTACTACAGCCTTACACATGAAAGTGAAATTCATCTGCAGTGGACAGTTAGCTTAGTGTCTGGGTTGTCTGCCGGAGGATTTTTCCATGAATTTCTTTTTTCACAGAAGTCTCAAAAAAGACAATTTTTTAATGCAAGAACAGCTTGGCTCAACAGTACAAGACATCAGCAGAAAACAAGAAAGCTGAAGCATCAGGAGCATTCTTCCTCTCCTGGAACCGTAGTTTAAAAAATATGTTGCATTAAAAAAGATACTGAATTTCTAAATTTTGTATATTTTTAAAAACTCTTATATTGTCCTGTTTCCTAATCTTTTCAGAACAGAAAATTATTTCCACTAAATAAATCAGAAATACAGCTGTGAAAACTTGACATTCTTGCACAGTATTTTCCTTGTTTTTAAATTATGTTTCAAAGTTTTGGAAAAATATCCAAGTAGTAAGATACCTGTTTGTATATTTACAGGCCAACAACTTGTCTGCTTTGCTTCATTCTTTTCAGGAGTTTCTGTCCTGGCATCTATCTGTTGTGTGTATTTCAGAGAAGCTGGAGGGAGACTTCTGACTTCAGCTGCTAGGGTGGTAAAAATTATTTCCCCTTTATAATGTGGGACCAAGTTTAAGTTCTCAGTCATATGTGTCCAAGTTCCATTTATATTTTCTTTCCTATTCTGGCATTTCATAGCCATTACAATGTTACTGAGCAGTCAAACAAACAGAAAAGCCAACAATTTGGCAGAAATGTGACAGATGTTTGCACAAAGGATCACAAACCCTTGTTTCAACAACAGGGTTTAGGTGCAGTGTGTCACTGCTGATCATGCAGGGCAGTGTCCCAATAACTTCTGTTTTCCCAGTTTCCATTACCAGGAAATTCAACCACCAGCAGCGTGAGAGAAAAAGAAATATCAAAACAATAAAAACTATTAAATGAAGAGAGGTAACTTTATATTGTTCCCTGAAGCATGTGGATTCTCTGTTGCTATGAATCAGCTGGTTTAATGCCGTGGCATCAGTTTGGACTGGAAAGTGTACATTGATTTTGTTCTTGGACTGAAGGGAGAAGTGACTGATGCCACACATGTTCTTCAACTGTAGCTCCATCTGACAGAATATAAATCAAACAGAAGCCTTGAGTTTCAGAAAAGGACTAAGTAGAGCTTTGGGCTCAAAGACATATCAAGAGAAAGGCAGAGATGCAGAATCTGTCTGATCCAAGGTTGAGGCATTCAAGCTTTCACTCCTGTCAGGCCCTCTCTGTAGGGCAAGAATACCTAGGAAGAAATATATGAAGAAACAAAAACCACCAGGACTCTTTTGGAAGACTACTGATGATCATCCTTAGGGTCAAATGAACTGAAACCTTTCCAGAAGCTATCAGGTTCTTGCTTAATCTGAAAAAAGAAATCCACAGAAACATGGCGGCAACATAAGCAGCTAAAGTCAATGCTGTTTTAAAGTTCTAATGGAGCTCATGTAAGGACAAGGACCTCAAAGCACTGGGCAAGGACATCAGTGCGAGCACTTCAAGGCAGAAGGGATCAAGAGGTCCCAAGCTCTGGAACATTACTGAAGTTGATGATATTGGCTGAAAACCATGGTGGAAAAAAGAATCACTAAACAAGAATGAACAGACAAAAACAGAGATGTATGCAAAAAACCATTCAGAGATTAGTATGGATGGAGGAATCAAGCTGAGCTGGCTCACAGCAGTGCAGGGGTCCAAAGCATCTTCACTGGAGGCCATCAGAGTGAAGCTGGGAATATGGAGCTACAGGGGACTATTGCAGCTCACAGTAGAGAAAGCCTGAGATGCCACTGGCAAGGACTATCCAACTATGAGCAAAGCAGGTTCTCAGCTTCATCCAAATGCTAGGGAGCAAATCATGAGTAGCATCAACAACTTCTTCCTCTCAAAGACAAGGCCTGAGAGCTTCCTGTTATTGATGAACTATGTAATGAACCATGTCTTTAAACAACTATTTAATAATGAAATATGAAGAATTTCTTGAGGAATTAGCAAGGGAATAAAGCCTACTAAAAACTAATTTTTTTCTATAAATATTACTTGTATCAAACAACAAACATACTTGTTT
Organism: Pithys albifrons albifrons; assembly: GCF_047495875.1. Taxonomy (NCBI): domain Eukaryota; kingdom Metazoa; phylum Chordata; class Aves; order Passeriformes; family Thamnophilidae; genus Pithys; species Pithys albifrons. Next base: position 105,895,317 of record NC_092459.1, read on the forward strand.
TTTGAAAAGCTGATTATTAAACAATGCAAATTTAATGTATTCATTACCTGACAATGGACACTATCAGTACCTTCACCCTTCTTGAAGGGGCCCATCCCTCATGCTCAGTATGTGATAAAAAACACTGCTTTTGTTTTAAAAGAACAGCAATAAAATAACTCAAGAGGAAAAAAAGAGAGTGTAATTTGGCTCTCTATAAGAGACAGATGCAGCAAAAGATAAGACATGTTTCAAAGGTTTCTGGTATGAAGCAGCAGCTTTCAAAATTATCCATTAACAGAAAGCAAACAAAAATTCTGTATCAATGGCATCTTTCTTTTTGGCCTTTACATCAGACTTATTTAGGAATGTGAATCTACACACACTGGTTGTGCTTTTTAAATTGTTTCAGCTCTCATTCTCTCAGTCAAAGAGAGCCAAAGAATACTTATACCTGTGGAATTTAATATGAGCATAATTAATTTAATACATGCCTTTGCAGTCCCATAACCTTGCCCTTTCTGTGGTAAGGGAGTCAGCTTTATTCCAAAAATTGAGCACCCATACAAGCATCCTCCTAACTGAGAACACAGAGAGAATAAACTCAGACTAGAGAAATTGGTTATGTATGTATTTTACGTACTTTTCATGAGCCTTATTTTAATATATAGTTATCGGTTCTAAAGAAGGCACCAGAACTGGGGTCAGACAAATTACTGGTTCAACACAAGAATGCCAAGATTTTGTCCAATAATAGAAGATAAAAGCACAGCTGTAGCAAGCAAGGAACAAGATTTCCTCCCCTCCCCCTTAATATATAACAAGTTTATCTGCAGAATAAGTAAATCTAGTGATATAGTCTAAGAATAACACTTAAGGCCTATCTTTAAAAATGCTGTAGAAGAAAGAATCCTGAGTTATTACAGAACGACTCAACTTCTTTTTTCAAATGCTCGTCTAGTCAAGAATCTGCTTTTATTTATCTATTTAATTTTACAAGAAGGACTTACTGTTTAGAATCATCATCTGCATCATCATCATCTTCTAAATGTGCCACATGTCCCCTAAGAAAATGAATAAGGTATTAGGGTTGAGTGAATTTTATTAAAATTACCTTGACTGCTATGAAAAATTCTGAGCTCAAAGGCTACTATCTTTTTTACAGAATTTCACTGGGTTTTTTTTGTTTTTATTTTATGTTATCTTATTCTTTATAGCACAGCTGCAACCCAGACAACTATGCCTCTCCCTCTCAGCAAGAACAGGGACAAACAAGAACAAGTTGTGACAGACAAAAAATATCAATGAACAAATTACTTTTGAAACACACAACAGAGGAAAAAAAATAGAATTACCGCTGATGCAGTTCTTCTTCAACTGATTTTAAGAGACTCCTTCAGCATTAAATAAGAATAAGAACATATATTAATTGTACACAAATGCAATTATCAGAAGCCAGAACAAAAGCTCATATCATTCTATCAGTAAACCATCCAAAGCCTGTTATTTCAGCTGGCTTTCAGAACATACCTTGAGCATCCACATACAAATGAACATAGCTGCAATTTTAATTCTTTTAGTTTTACACAGCACGCTTTCATGTAAGTTTATTAGTGTATTGTTATTAAGTGCAGTGGTCTTTTTTCCTTGTACTGTAAAACAAGGACAGTCTTAGCTTGATCCAATTAAAAACAAATCCAGACTATCCAAGAAAATTGTAATATTAAAAAAAAAGGAAATCAGACTGACAAGGATTAAACTACTACTGGAATAAACTCATTCTTCCCTGGTTAATTTTTGTAACATTCTGAATTTCATTTTCATGTCTTTGTCTGAAAAGACAGGGAGAAATCACAGGCAAAACACAGGAAAAAGAAACAAGATTTTGTAAGATAGCTGTATTCGTATTTTTCCCAATTAAAGATTGAGAAAAAATATCATGTTATATGCTCAGATTCTCTGCATTTTTAATATGATTTAATTTGAAAATCAATGCTTGGCATTCTACTTCTGACATGCATAAATGTAATTAAGAAATTGTGTGGAAAGGAAAAATTACACAGAAAATTATTTCATATGATTAATTTACCAAGGTTATTAAATACATGAACATGAAGTTAAAACCTATGTTTTTTTTTTTTAAAGCATTTATAACACGTTATAGTTTAAAGCATTTATAGCATGTTCTAGTGCCCTACAAGCTGAAGAAGGGCATTAAGCAATGTCAAAGAGCAGCACTGGTAGTTCCCAGGTGGGGAAAAATCATGGTCTGTGGGACCTATGACAGAGAACACTTTGTAAACAAGCAGATCAGAATAACAGCTCTTAAAATGAATCTTAGACTACCACAGAGAAAACGTAGCCTCAAATACTGGAAAGTGCTGCAATTCTACATCATTGGAGTTACTACTATTTTAGAAATACATGGTGATTTTGGAATTGTAACTGATAGAAACAAGATTGGCTTATCTTACTATGTTTCAACTAATGTGTTTAACACACATTTGTGATTTTTATATTAAAATAGTCTTGAATAAATTAAAGACAGAAAATGCTGTTGCTTACTCACTTATTTGCACCCAAGAAGTAGCCACACTGAGGACCATGACCATATTCTAGCTGTAGATCCTAAAAATATAAGAGAATGAATCTTTAAGATGAACATGTGAGCATCACACACATATCCTAAGTCATGCTGCTGTTACTGCCTCTGCCACATCTGAGATACCAAACAAGCTTACTTGACCCCTAACACCACTCTCAGGGCCGCTGCACCCAAAAATCTCCTGTCAGTTTGCTGTATCTCTAACTCCTTTTAAAACTCTGGCCTTAGCCTCTTCCTTGTACACACAGACCCTCTGCTCAACAAAAGTCAGTGCAGAAAAGGAAAAAAAAATAACAACAAAAATAATAAAACAATTTTAAAAAAATTACTAAAGAGTCTGCAATCTGCTAGACTCTTTTAGAGAACCCCACTACTCCTCACTGGCACATTGTAGTAGTTGTTTCAGATGGGGAGTAGTTCTGGCAGGGAGCCTGAAATCCCTTTAGCACAGAGGGACATAAAAAAAATAAGCATAGAGGACAATAAATGTTCTTATAGCTCTAGTTATAACAGTATGTGCACACTTTAAGAACACATTTTGTATTGAAAGGAAAAATACTGTATTAAAGCAGTCAAATATGCCAGCAATCATGGAGTGTAGACCACTAAGATGTGGCAATAGATCTCCAACCCTACTAATAAATAAACACTAGAATGGCACACAAACTTAATGCATCAATGGAACACACAGACCCTGTTGAAGCACCATCAAAACTGCACCTGCTGTCAGGAGGATACTACTTTAATTACAGGGTACTTTTTTCTTAGGTGGATCACAACAGGAAAAACCTGAGTATAAATTTGCTCCCAAGATACTGAGTGTATTCACTAGGAAAAACGAATCTGATCACATAAATTAGTGATAAATGGAGCTACATTGTTTCTTCCCAGGAAACATTTTAAAATCTCCCAACAGCTTCTGCTGAACTGCAACCCTTATCAAAAGTATGACGTCCCTCAGCAAGATGCCCAGATATTTAAGCCTCCAGGGCAGTAAGTTCTGGTTAGATGGGGCTGATCTCTCAAAAGGGTATTTTTAAAAATCAGACGAAAAGTCTCACACTAGATTTGCCAGTGTTCCAAGCTGACAAAGCCACTGCAGCCCTCAGTTCCAGGCTGAAGGGCAGTAACTTTAGTTGTGTTCTGCTTGGCAAGAAGTTTCAGGTTGTTTACTGCATCCCCTATTCTGCTCCGTAAAGCTAAGTAGTAGTTTCCACATGGGTGTGTCTACCACAGCTGTCAGTAGCATTTGATTCCTCCAGTGACTTCACATATTTTCCCAAAACAAGTGAGATATTGTGGGGAAAACACTATGTAAATGATAATTACTTGATGTAAAAGAATGTATAGATCAGAGGGTTGAGTAAAATTGCAAAGGCAAGCCTCATGCTGGCATTTCATGAACCATGGACTGACTTTCCAATTTCTGCACCAACTTTATTACACATCTTTGTTCTAGAATTAAATGATCCCCAAACCCACCAAACTGTGCACTTCCATGAATCTGACTCACAAGGGCCACGGAGATTTCCCTCTAGACATCTGTCAGTGGAGCTATAATGCTTCGATTTTGATTCCTCCTGTTCCTTTGCTCCTAACAAGTTCAGCAAGTCTCCTTTCCTCAAGAAAGGCCATCCAAGGCCCTTCATCACTCCCAGTATCTGCTGCCTTACACCCAGTTAATTCCCTTCTGCTTCTCCTCACAACCAGTTGACACACCACAATCCACCACAAAGAAACAGATTTAACTTTCTTTACTCTGAGTACTTATGTTATTTCTATGCAATCTCAAAAACTTCCACCTGTGAGAACAGGTATTTTGAGGATTCAGGCTCTGGAGCAGAAAATAACAAGACTGGAAACAAAAGATGTCACCAGACCCACATGCAAGGTTAGAGAGGTTGTGTGAGTCTATGTAAGAGAATGCCAGAACAAAGACTGGAAAGCTGTTGAGAAAAATAACCCCAGATCAGACTAATGAAATCTGAGATTTTCACTTTGAAGAGACAAACCTTCCATGTTGCAAAACCACATTATTAAAAAGTGAGAAACAAAGATGTTACACTGGACAGAGCCAAAATGTCTGTCCTTTTTAACTGATACACTGTGCAATGTATGGCTATGAATACACTTTACAGCAGTGACAGGAAAATTAATAAGAGAAAAATAAAACCACCTAAAACATAAGGAACCTTCCTCTGTCACCAGACATCTTAAGCATAACTGGAATTGTCTTTATTAAAATTGACATGTGCCAGAATTAGTTATATTTAAATGCTTTTAAAGAGAAAAAGGGTTTTTTTAATTCAGTTTACTGTTGTGTAACATTCATTTGACCATGATTTTAATTGGATATGTATAATTTTCCAAAGCTCTTTAAACACTGCTGGTTTTCACTCCAAACATGGCATCAAGTGTCAGGGTGACAGTGCGTGTGTGGATCTCCCGAGGTCTGAGGTAACTGATGAATGGAACCTTAAGGACCAGAGAGCCACCTGCAGAATGTGGAACACCTTGTAAACAGTAGAGTGTTTCCAGTATGTGAGGTGAACTAACTAACCAACAGTGTGCTGGCATGTTATATACAAGAGTAGATAAAAGTGAAGCTGTAACTAAAGTCCTTTGTCTTCGGTGCAAGCCTTCTGATCACACTGCAGCCTGAGTTTGTCTCTGCCTCCTCTGACTACTGCAAATCAACCTTACCCAGACAGTCAAGTACTCCATTGATAGGGAAATTCCTTCTTTTGCACTCTTGACAGATAAATATTGAGAGCTAGAAAGCTTTTAAAAAGTGAAATACATTTTTTTCTACCTTCTATTTCTGGATGTATCCTGCAAATCCTCCAGTGAGTTGTTGCACTTTATCACCCAATGTAACTGGAGTTCTTTAAAGCCACACATAAAGGTATGAAATCTTACCAGTTATGGATTCACACTTGAAGAGCAGATTAGCATTAACTCCTAAATGATGCAGTTACCCAACAACTTTATCAATCTACAATAATATTTTCATTTAACATACATACAATGTCCATTTGTTAATTAAAATTCTTCACAGAATAAATCTGAGTGAATAGACATATTTTCCAATGGAATCTTGAGATATACAGCTGGTAAGAATCAGAAGAGGTAAAAAAATCTTGATACTAAATCAAAAGTGCAATCCCAGATTATTTTGCATTCAGCCTCAGGTTACCAACAACTCATTGCTGAAACAACTCAGATCACAGAATATTCTGACTTGGAAGGGTCCACGAGGATCACGTAGTCCAACTCTCAAGAGAATGGCCCCTGTGGGGATCAAGCCCACAACCTCAGTGTTATTAGCACCATTGTCTAACCAGCTGAGCTAATCTCAGGGTCTCATCTGTGTACAAGACAAATGTGCTATTTGCTGGCAATAATTGCTTTGGAAAAAAAAGTAATACAGGGAATAATTACCAGTTCTTCTCAACAGCTTAGGTAACATTACAGGAAGCTGTTAAGTAGCAAGACAAATCACACTTTTAGATGAATGAAACGTGCAAAGTAATCAATGACTAGAAACAGATTCCCTCAAAGCAAGGATAAAACAAAACCCCCAGGAATGATCAAATCTGCAATACTTTCTGAAACTTAAATTTTAAAAACCTGCTATATATTTTCTGCAAAATTTCATGGTAAGTTAATTGTTGCTGCATAGCTTTAACAGTTATGTTCCTACTTTGTTCTGTAGGGCTGAGCTGTACTGGAAACCTATTTTTAGGTATTCAGGCCTTCAAAACCAAAACTGAATGTATACAGGGATCCAGCAATTCACAGTTACTTCCTACATTTGCTATTCTTGAAATCCAGTGAGAAATAAGACCATTTGAAGTGACAAAATTAAGACTTTAAATCTATAAAATGTTGGGAAAGCAACTGAATTTAAAAGAATACAAATCACCTTTGGACTACAAACATATCAAATGAGAAGGCATATATATATTCCTTTCTCAGTAAAATGATCAAGCAATTCCTATCACATTGCTTCATCAAAGAGGAAGTTAATTTTTAAAAGAGACTAATATTACCTAACTCATATGCTATACTTTTAATGCCTTTATTTCAATACAAAGTGCATTCCTGAATTTCTTTGGATTGCTTAATACATCTGTTATGGGTTTAGCCAGGTGGGCCTAAATTAGGCTTTAAAGTTCAGCTAGGCCTAGGTTTGTCAGCTGATTTAAGCTGGGCTGAGCTAGCTAACAGCTGACTTCTTCCAGCCAATAATGTTGTATTCCATACCATACTACATCATCTCAAAGGGTGTAAATCCAGTGTGTGGGAGTGGCTTGGTTAGTTCCATCATGGCTGCACTAAGAGGAGGACATCTAGCAGCTCCTCTACTATGTTAGGCCCTGCTTCTGTTGCCTCGCATTTTGTTTGCATTCAGGGAAGTAGAAGTATTTTGTTGTTATACTTTCTTTTTCTTGCTGAGTGTCTTTTGGAGTGCTTATGAATTTAGAGTAATGGGCTTTGTATTAATTGGGGAGTGGGAAGTTATTCCGTGTTATATATATGTAACTTGTGTAAGTGTGTGTTATATTGTAGTATCCTCTTAATTTTCTCTTTTCTGTATAAATACATGTAGTTAGTTTCAGCATAGACCTGGCTTTGGAAGTTGTTTTTCCTCTCTCCCTCTTCTTTTCCCCTTAGCTGGTTGGGGGGAGGAGGAACCCTTTTCACTCTGTCTTGGACAGCTGGCGTTTTGTCAGCTCAACCCAGGACAGATAAATGGTGCATTGGCCGGGAAAAAGGGAAGACACCAACCCAACCCAAAGAAACCGAATTAATCAAAATAAACACAGTTAAAAACCTCAAGTAAGGGGAACAAGAATGAAACAATCTCACCTAGGACAGGAGAAACACCAGGGACCGGAGGGACGAGACTTCAACCACCTCCCTCCAGCTCCTCAGCCAAGGAAGGGAAAGTAAGAACAACCACTCCCCCACTGCTACGTGGAAGACACGTGTGGAATACTTGTAACTTCCTTAGATACAATGGTTACTGAGGAAGCCATGGGTCAAACCATTACAACATCAGAAATAGCAAGTTGTATGCATATTTTTTAAACGTGCTAAATATAATTCTTCCCTGGTTACCGACTGCATTACTGCAATACAACCACTGTTCTCCTCTTCCCTTGTATTTCAGTTCTCTGTGCATTTTGTCCATGAATGTTCCCTTGGCACACAGCACTATTTCACACCCATGTAATGGACCATCACTATTCTAACCAGCCACAGTAACCCTTTCACGCAACAGGCACTCGTATACACCATTTTTAAACTGCCAAGTTTCTCAAGTACTTTTGCCAAGGCAGAAAATACCCAAGGCAAGGAGAAGAAAGAGCAAAAACCACCAGTTTTCTCCCTGCTTCCACTTATTTTCTTCTGATCCTGAGGACAACGCACCATTTCATTACCTAAAACTGAACAAAATATGAAGAGACTTCCTGGAATTCAACACTGATAGTTGCAATATGTTTTTAGAACTATGTTAGCTAAGTAGGATAGGAATCTTCATGGCTGGTAGCAAAGGAAAAGCAAATATATGCATATATAATAAGGAGAGAAATTTATATTAAAAGAAAAATCCTCCTGGGCAAAGTTCTCTATTACCTATGTCAATCTCCTTAATTCAATCTTTTCCTACCAATATTTTAGCTTTTCTGTCACAAATAATTAAAAAACCCACAAAATAGCTATGCTGAAACATTGCACTCCTAAAAGTGTTACCAAAAGCTACCAAAAATTCTTAAACCTAGAGTATATTTGTAAGCCAAAAGAAAACAAAAACAACCACAACCAATTATTTAAGTAGGACCAAATGTATAAATACATCCACCAAGTACAACAATGCAGACTGCATGGGTGCCACAAACCTCTTACTGAATTCATTGCTTAGGAAGTTCAGAATGAATGTTAAGTTTGTAACAACTGAAAACAACTGTAGGTTGGAACCTGAGATGTCAAATCCAAGTTTTGTTCAACTTCTTTGTCACTTTATACAACAGTAATTCAGCACTTGCCACTGTGTGTTGTATACTCCGGGCTAAATTAAACATTTAATTTTTCCTATATTAGAAAGAAAAAATAAATCACTATCTATAGTGTTACAAATCAGTTAGTATGATGCAGACTAGGGCCAGGTGCTGAGGTAGTTGACCAACATTATTATGAAAGCACTCTAACATAAAAAAGAGTGGGCTGCTCATTAGAAGAACCTCACAACAAGCTGGAGGAGTAGGCAACAAAACATCCTGGGGTTTAACACAATCAACTGCAAAGTCTGGAACTAGGACAGATCCACCACAGATACAAGAGGCTGAGGACAAGCTGCCTGGGGGCAGGAAGGCCAACTCTGGACTGGAAAGGGTTTGGTCGTCCCAGCAGCCAAGGAGGAAAATACGTATCAGGAGCACACACTTGTGGTGATGTATGTGGCCAACCACAGCAAAGTCAGAGGGCCCAAAGTAATCTCTGAGTCTCACTTGGAAGCTGCTCCTGTTTTAAGTAGGAGTAAGCTACAGATCACCAGGGGTTTCTTCCCACCTCCTCGTCTTTTTCAGGGGATTCTCTGATGGCATTTCTAACTTAGCAAGGTATGCAGCTCAGTGTACTGTATATGAACTGCAATTATTTTTCAGCTCATTAAGAATGGGAAGAAAAAGGTTTTGTCACAGTATTTCATTGTAGACCAGGATAACCTAAATGAAAATATTTTCATTTGGCCAACATGACCTTTTGTTTTGAGTCAGAACAACAGCAAGCTTTCTTTCTCAGAAATGGGGCTTTTAGGACCAGAGGCCAAATTCTCATATAGATTCCACTTAACAAACTCCAACAATGCTAAGTACATGTCACATCTGAGAAGTGGATGCAATAACACACAGAGCAACAGATCTGCAAAAGCTGGATTTAACAGTCCTTACTCCCAGCTTCTCTCTACCTCATGTACCTCCCTCCACCATACTGACACAGCCATTTTACATACCCCACAGGGAATCCTATGGGGAACTGATCTAGTGGAAAAAATAACCTGAAAGAAGTCGCACATTTTCCTCAGGCTGGCATATACTTGGACAACTTAGGAACATCTGCTTAATTCTAGCAAAAACATTTCAAATCACAGAAATCTGGTCCCACTATTGCAACTCATGTACATTCCTGAGACTGCCATACATTGAGTTAGCCATTGGATTTCTGGTGCTTCTCTCAGGATCAATGGCAAAAAACTTAAAAATTGTCCTAGAATAAAGGAGTACGTATTTTTAGAGATGACTGATTTAAACTATTTCCTGAGCTCACTGCAAATGGAATGCCCAGCTCTCCTACTTATTTAAGCCTGTATCCAAACAATTCCTTTTAAAATACACACAAAGATAGTGAAAAGGTCTACCTTATGAAAAGTCTCATGTGCACATAAGATTAAGAGGACAAAATAGGAACGTGAAGAACTCTGACAACAAGTAACATGTGCAAGAAAATCTCAAATGATGGAAGGCACCCAAGTCAGTTCCTGAGAGACTCTAGTTGTAGTTGTCTAGTTGTAGAAAAGTGAAAAAACATCTATCCTGAAAGACAGAAGAGCCTTGTACCTAGAGCAAAATAGTCTGTTATATATTTAGCTATGAATCAAAAAGGTGTATGTGTAGAAGATCAAAGAGAAGTACTATCTTGTCCTCTCTGTTTCAAATTTGCATTAAGGGATACTGGGGTTTGAGCACAGAGTTTTCCCTGCAAATGGGACCTGTACTGAATTTCATCACTCTTCTGGCAGATTTGGGTAACTGTTTCAGAACCGTGCATGGGGAAGGAGCAGGAGAAGAAAAAGCGAGGAATGATTTTTAAGAGTAACCACATTACAGGCATCAAATGTTTGAAAGGTAATGTGCATGGTGACTGCATAACCTGCCATATGATCAATCCAGCTGTGCAAAATGTTAGGTGGTAGGTAAAAAGACTGTTACTCACTCTCCAAATTTGTTTTTAACCTTGACTGTATGTGGCCCAAAGTATGCCTTGATTTAGGATAATTTATTTTTAGGATCTCAGAGGGACATAGCTCTGCAGAGGAGTTATTGTTCATAAGGTATTTTATAAAACCAATACAACAGCATGGGCAAGAGCTCAACAGCAGTAGGTGATACATTATGCTTGTGAAAAAGCATAATCTTCATGATGTTTGAAAAAATCCACATATCAAGCTCAAGCTCTGCCAGGGGAAATTTAAATTGGATGTCAGAAAAAAATTCTTTCCAGAGAGAGCATTCAGGCATTGGAATGGCCTGCCCAGGGAGGTGGTGGATTCACTATCCCTGGAGGTTTTTAAACCGAGACTGGATGTGGCACTGAGTGCCATGATCTGGTAAAGGGACTGGAGTTGGATCAAGTGTTGGACTTGATGATCTCGGAGGTCTTTTCTCCAATCCAATCAATTTTATGATTCTATGAGTTCTCAACAAACATATCTGAAAGCAATACTGTCAGAGCAGGAGCAGGGAGCTGGGCAAGAAGAGAGACAAACAGTGAATGCCTCATTAGTATGTCCTGGTCCATTAGAGAAGAATGAATCAATTGGCAATTATTTCATCTAAGGATTAGGTCCTATTGGAAAAATCTCGCAAACAGGTGATGCATTACCCCCAACTCAGGAGTCTCCTCTTTGATTCACAATGAGCACAGGAGGCTGTGAAGAAAGCAGTGAAACACAAAGTGCTGTCGATTGACTTTAAAAACCCTCTCACATTTGTGACAACAACAGTGCTTTGTAAGTTTCATCACAGTTGTAATTTCTGAAGAGTGTACTGAGCAGCACAGGGTAAAAGAAGGGTGGGAAAGGACAGTCCACTAAGGAGCCAAATCCTCATTCAGCTCTTAGACCTACAAGTACCAGGCCAGCAAGATACATGACAACACAAAGCAACCTTAAAAAGACAGATTTTAAAAAGTGTTAAACAGGATACAGGAAACCAGAAGCAAACGCAACTGAAAAAACAAAACTACACTCCCAAAACCAGAGGAATTGCACAGGATGGAGATGTTCCCACCAGGTAGAGAAATCTAAGCTATTGATCTCAAAATAGTTTGTGAAATATTCTTATAATGAAGTAATATAGAAATTTCCTTCTAAGAAAGGGGAAGATGGTCTAAGCTTTCAGTAACTATGTTTTTGCAAATCAAGTTACACCAAGCCAACTGATGTCAAAACAAAAAAAATCCAAAAACAAAAACATCACATAAAAAAGACACTCGCAAATACCCCAGTTTTCCATCTTCCTCTCAATACACTTACATTAAACATCTCACAAATCTAAGAAAGTTAGCATAGTTAACACTCTTCATTTAGTATAGAATGTTTCTTCCTTTTTTTCAACAGAGTATAATGATACTCAAGACTTAAATGCATTACTCATCTAACTATACAAAGAACAGAGAAATAAGAAAACTCACTTCCTTGAGTAATTTCTACACTGCAATGCTAACAACCAAATTTTTTAGCAGTGCAGAAGAAAACTGGGAAAATGTATCAGACTATAAATGATGTTAAATGCCATTGAAAACACTTATGATTACTTTCTGTTATTTCTCTTAAGTGTATATTCATTTTGTAACATAATTACTATCTGGAGAATTCAGACTTACACTTTTGTATTTTAGACTTTGGAGGGACCACTTAAAGGAACTACCAGACAAAAACACAAAGAGAACATTTCTTCTATTTTCAATCACTTTTCAAAAAATTACCAAGTTATGCATAGTCTGGCATTTAAATAAATTAGAATGAATGCATAATACTGAGCCCCTTCTATAAAAGTGATTCAACTGAACATGAATACATAGTAAAACATAAATACTGTCAATGCTGCACACACTAATAATTTCTTTCTACATTACCAAAATGCACATATAGACTAATCCTTACACTGAATGGCTTCTACACAAATGAAAACACTGGTAAAACAACAGGACAAAACGTGAGTTTTGAAAAAGGAAAACAAGGACAAAACTAACACTGACAAAGAAAGAGATAAGATGAAAAATACCAGGTTAGATCTTGCAGTGTAGTACACTTCTTCTGAATTGTCCAAAAAATCGCTACTGTCACGCTGTTCATTAGATAGAGATCAAGAAATTCAAATTATTTATATTGTGACTGAAAGACAGGTATACATAAATGTAAATTTTCTTGCTAAAAAAAAAAGAAATATTGTTAGTTGAAATTCAAACCCTGTTAGGACAGTTCTCAGGATGAGGGTAAAACATAGCTAAGGGTATGGTCACGTTACCAAACACTTCTGAATCACACCAAAATGATGAATTATTCTTCATCACCTGAACTGTGGTAATGTATGACAAACTGTCCCAGTAAGAGGCAAGTATGTCCAGTTCAACATCTCAGTGCACCACTGACAGTAACTCCTCATGCTGCAGTGGTCCAGTCCTTTGTGCACTCGTAAGTAACCGCATATAAATTTGAGCAAACTTTAGTGAGACAGAAGGAAAAGCATCAGAACTGCTTTAATGAAAATGGATCTACATTGTTATTGCTCAAGGAAGAGACAAGCATCTCTTACTCCGACTTCCATTTCACTCCCAGAACGTGTAGTTTCTTTCAAACTTCTCCCATAGACTGGTTTGTTCTGAGGTTCTTTGCTAAAGGATCCATTTTTTAATAGGTGTCTTGTTTGCAATTGATGTGCCAATTTAAATTGCCCATTGGTTCTACAGCTAATCCATTCCTGTATGTTTTTGATTTGGTCTCTGGACCCAACATCATTATATTCAAAATCATAATTCTGTTTTATCTGGAAAGAACATACCAGGTCATCATCCTTCATTCTGATATAAGCCATGGAGCAGTTAATTTTCCTCTTCAGAAAGATCCAAAAAAACAGTTACAGACAGGAAGATGAGGCAAGTTTTTTGGACAGGTTTCAAATATGCAATACCCGACCAGAACAGAGATAATTTCTTATCAGCAGAATTAATCTGGATCATTCATGTCCCTTCTCCAAGCAGCAAGAGCTCCTGAAATTCCACAGTGTAAAGGTCCTGATTGCTAACACACAATGTAGGAAAAGGCTTCATTCCTCCCTTTCAACAACAGCCAAAAAAGTGTTCTGAAAAGCTGTGCTGCAGAAAAATCTCTCTCCACGGTTTAGCAGCTCAGGTTCCCCAAGTGCAATAAAAATATCACTGCCCCATGGAGTTGTCCACTAACTGGTTTGTATACTCAGGGACTGATAAAAGGAAAGAAATGGGAAAAGTATTTTCAAAGCTTCAGCTTCTCCACTAATATCTTTTTGCAATGAAGATTCTATGTGTGTATAAGCAAAACTCTTAATGAGCAAAAGCATTATAATTTGAACTGTACAATGCTACAAATTCTATTTTATATACAATCCACCACGTAACAGGGAAACAAACACAGGACAACTTGGAATCAGTTCAAAAATAATTTTGAGTTAACTAATGAGTTTATCACAGAACCATTGCCTGCATTACCATATTTAATAAAACCTTACATAGCCAGGGCTCCTAAAAATGACACTGTTTTGCAGTTATATTAAGGTCTAAGTAACACATCTGAAATACTTGTCTAATCCTACAAGCTATTCTCCCTCATCTCAAACAGGCACCAGAAACTGCAGGCTACCTGTCCAGCCAGTTCTGAGGACAAGCAAGATTATACACAACCTTATACACCCAGAGTCAGCTGACCCACTACCAAAGGGCAAAGCACCGGGAAGGAGATTTTAGTACAACTACAGAGCACTACAAGGAAATCCACATCAAAAATCTGGCTCACATGTGGTTTGTAGACTGCAGAAGTACACTCCTAGGTACACACCCTTCCCAAAACCAACTCAGGATAAAACCAATGACCCTCCCACCTATATACTAAGACAACTTTTTCACCTTAACACCTGCCTTAGAAAAACAAAGAGAACACAGAAGTCTACAGTGAGGAAGCAATAGAGTGTCTTTTTATCCAAGAATGTGAAGAAACTGCCCAAGTGCACAAATGTGGAAAGCAACAGTCTCCAGAGAAGAGAGGAATCTTCTGCAATCGTGTGTGAGACCACACAGACGACTTTTCCCTCACAGTCTGAGTTCTGACATCCCCTGTACCAATGGGTCCATAAGAAGAAAACACTGGCAATACACCTTTACAGAATTCATCCACTGCTAGACTCAGCACGGCTCAGGTGTGATGCAGGGCCACAGAAGGACTGTTCACATGGTAAATGCTTTTAAAATGCACCATATCTCTCTCCCAAGCTCCCAGTTTTACTATTTCCATTGTCAATAGAACAAAACAAGGGAGAGAAACAGCTGAATATGCACAGTAATTCTACAACTAAAAAATAACTCTATAAATAAATGGAATTATAACCTGGGCAATGAGATATACAGGAAACCTACATGGGCTGCTGCTTAGCACATACATCACACCTAGCAGAGCCCACAAAGAAGGAGTTTTGCTGCGTATCGTGTAATGGCATCAAAACCCCACGATGTTACAATTTTTCAGTAAAATGACTAAAACGTTTGGTAATGCTAAGAAAGCATGCCACCCATCTCTTCCACAGATATGTGCAGAGAATAATGCACAGAGCACAGCACATGCTGCCTGTTACTCACCAATTCATGATGTGGCTCCGTCTCTTTCCTCAAAGGTGGATCAAACTTTACTTGACCAACTAAAGAAGAAAAAAGAAAAACAGAAATGTAAGTTGGACTTTAGTTTGCAAAATTTAGCTCCAAAGGCTAACATTAAAAAGAAAAATTCAGTTTAATGAGTGTCTCCTATCCCCACTGATGGAAACTTCTGACACATGGACATACCCCAACTTGTACCTGCTAGAAACCAATGGGCACAGAAAGTACTGTATTATCACAAAAGCAGCACAATCATCATTTACCTTACCTTCAGTTCCTCATTATAAGGAACAGAAAAACCATTCAGCAAATAGGGCAGTGAACTGTCTTCAGAGGGCCCATATAGGTCTGATTTATATAGAAAAAACATATCCATGGTGTGAATTCACTATTGTTCTTTTGGGAGACTCACTAGCATTAAAGAGGGTCAAATGAAGTTTAGAGCAAACGAATCACATTTCCTACGACACATCTTTGTCAGAACCTCTTTAACACTCCTACTCTCAACTTAAGCTTAAGAAAACACAGCTAAAGCTCTAAGTATTGCATTGATTTAATTCAAGTAAAAGAATTACTATAGCTTGGGGGATGAAGTCTGCTTTTCACAGCCAGTGACCTACCTCCTCCCTTCCTGAGGTCTATGTGACTGTTTCAATTCGAAAACAAAACCGAGATACTAAACTAAGGAAGGAAAAAATATTCCTCTGTCATTCTGAGTATCTTTGCTGGAGTGGCATATATCAATCAGCACTCAGAAGTGCTCAGGTTCCTGTTCAGTTAAGATGAAGGAATAGTGAGCGCTGCTGAAGTGCTGACACAAGGTGTATCCAAATATTCTACACTATTTCTTTTGCACAGAATCTACATAGTGAAGTGAAACAGCATAAGATTTTATTTTCCTAGAAATCATTAAAATGTTTCTATGTATATCAGATACCCAAAACACCAGGCAAAATAATACCAATGATTAGTTTAAGAATACTTCATATTGTCATATTACACAGGCTTACAGTTTATCTCAGAGCGTGTCTTCTCTTCTCTTCCATTTCTACTTGTTGAATGTATTCTGTGAGGCACTAGAAGAGGCTAAAAGTGAAAAATAAAATATTTCAGTACAAAAATATACTCACTTGAAACTCAGTATTGTGTAACAGTTTTTAGGAGGGAGGGGGGAGGGAGGAAGAGAGTCAGAGAGCAAGAAAGAGAAAGAGAGAGAAAGAGAAGCATTCCATTCCATAAGATACTCCAATCATTATCCCAGCTCTTAAACAAAACTGACTCCTAAAAAGTCATCAGTTAGGTTCTTTAAGTAATGAGAAGTTTGCCAGAGGTTTTCAAAGCTGAAGGGAGCATTCCTGGTACTCTTGTGCTGTGCGGCAAAACCAGATAATTTCTATTAATTCACTTTCATATTTATATTCCATTTCTATTTTTTCCCTGAATTTCCATTTACTTCTTTACAGATGAAATAGAATGAACTTTTAAAACTTGGCTTTCTTTCTTTTGCCCCTGTTGGATTTTCTCTCTCCTTTCTACATGCACTACTGCAGATTCTCTCAATCTATAATTTAAGGTTTCTTAAGAAGAGTGCAAGATCAGCTGACTGCTGCATTGTCCTGGTTTTGGCCAGGACCCGGGCTTATTCTAAACCATCTCACCTCATTTCCAGGGATAGGGGGAAAGGACTCTCTGGCTTCTCAGAAGGGCATAGCTTCCAGTCAAAAAAATGTGGTGGCATTGTTTGTCACTGTCCATTGCCTTGGGGTCCACAGTGAGCTGCCTTCTATGTGAATCACCCCCTCTTTGGACACTTCTATTATTAATGTTGTTGCTGTTACTGTTTGTTTTCTTATCTCATTGCTCTTTCTAGTAACTGCTCATCTCAACTCATAATCTTTACTTTTTGTGCCTCTAATTCTCAACTCCATCCCACTGGAGCAGGAAGGGGGAGCGAGCGAGTGGCATGTGACCTGGGAGTCTCAGTGGGGGCACTGAACTGGAGAGTACCACTCCTAAACATGACATGTATACAATCAGGTCCCAAAATTAGCACACAAATCCTAACAGTTTTCCTACGCCTTTTGTAATGAAATCTTACTCTTCCAAAGAAAAAGTTAATGCTCCATGGTAAGCCCAAGTAATCTCTGAAAAGTACATGTTCACTCTGTTTCTGTGTTGAATGTGTGGCAGCAAAACAATTTTTAATTAAAGCAGACTGACACTATGATACGCTGGTATGCTCGCTTTGCTTTTATATACAATAATTATATTTTTCACAGGGCAACTTTTGACTACAAAGTGCTGACAGTTAGAAAAGTTCAACTGTTGTACTATCACAAAAAGACATGAATAGCTCAGCAACTCTGTTTACCCCTCAAATACTATCTGAAAACATTATTTTCCTTCTTCCCTTTTCATCACACACTGCTTCCTTCCCTCCTTCCTATTAGGATCCAGCACATACATATACGGTGTTTCACCTCCCATTTATGTTCACTTTGCTCTTCTTTGAAACTGGAGAGACTTGCAGCTTGTGGGTATGTATTTTCTTCCACATGTCTCATCAGCAGTTTTTTGTATCTCATAACTTATGTCAATCCTCCCCTTTTACAGCTTCATTTTGTCTATTGTGTATTCTTTGGGCCTTAAAAAATGGTTTGCTATAGCTCAGAACACGTTTCAAGGTTTGATCAGGATAAGTGCTGAAAGGTTGCTTATTTATAATCTTTTATTAAGAGGCCTGACTCAGTTGTGTATGATGTGGGTGCCTCTGCAGTGCCAGCACCAGGAGCTGTAGTAGGGGTGGGAGGTATTTTTGCCTTTGCAGTGATATTGTGTGGGTCCTTGCATCCTGACACATATGTCTGTGTTGCACAACAGACAGAGCCTGCACTCACACCACCTTCTCCAGATCAGAGAATTACGTGAACGAGCCAAATCTCCATCTCTCAGTCACAAGGACAAAGTCCTCAAGTCACCTCAAAATACGTACACTGACAAGGAGCTGATACAAACACCTGACATCCAAGCTGTGCAAGAGGACAAAGGAATGCAGGTTAACTTCCCAACACAAATGCCATTTGGGCACAATTTCCATCATGGTACAGATCTCAAAAGCAATCTTGTCCCCAAAGCCTACACTGTGCTAAGCATAACACATAAGCACTTTCCTCTTTGCAACCTTTTCAGCTAATACCACATCCATCATGAGAATCATTGTCACAGAAATGCAATGAACAAGCAGTTGTCAACATCTCCAAAAGTTTATTCTTAAGAGAGTGAAAGCAAAATCTTAACTAAATGAAGACCTCCTTGCGGTAGGGAAAAATACTTCAAATCTCAGTTTCAGATACTGTTGCCAAATGAGTAACACCTGCATGAATAGAAGACCCTTTCGGATTTTACCCAAATGATGGCATGTTTTTTTGTTTTGTTTTTACACATTTAACATTTCACCTTCAAGTTCAGAATTATTTAAAGATGGAGTATGGCACTCCTCAGAGAGGTGGCAAATTCACATCTTAATCTCTACTTCACCAACACAACTCAGCAGACTATCCAAGCAGCAACAGATTGTATCCCCATAAAAGCAGCACAGTCCAAGTGCAGAGCTCTCATCACAGTGGGCAGCAGATTTGCCTTCAAAGGTCACTGATAGATGGAAAAGCTCTCCAGTCTACAAAAAACAATCCACCAAAAAAGTCAAGACACTAAGACCATCACCCCAAAAAAATGCAAACCTCTAAACAAACTGAGGAGGAGGTCTGAGACTCAAGATTCTCACCAGTGTTTTTTAAGTGTTATGCTGCACCATGTTTTGTCACTTCTTTTCTTGATGGATGCATTCAGGTGACTGTCACAAGTACAGGACTGGTCAATCCCCAAATTCAGATGAACATCTCCAGCTGCCTCTGTGAGCAGGCAAGTTTTGGAGCAAGTTCAATTTTGTATAAAAGGAGCACATACATGTCTTACTCAATTCATTTTATTAGAGGAAAGACCACAATGCCAACAATTGCTTTGTATGTGGTGAGATTCTTTATCTGAAATACAAAACTTGCTCAAGATGCATCAGATAATTCATTACCACCTGTTTTATTCACAGAGGTGGATTCCAGACATACTTAATACAAAATAAAATGTTTTTCTAAGTGTCACTATAAATCTCACTTTGCAGGTGCTTTAAATGCCTCAGTAGAAAATTATCCAGCAACAAGGTTAAGGGAGAAATGTCTCTTATATTTAACTTGTCTATTCAATGCAAATGACCCAGCAGTCCAGGTGACAGTGTTTGAAGCTCATTGGAGAGCTCAAGGCCACCTGATGAACAACAATGGAGAAGTATCACTATGCCTAGCACAGAAGCCCACAAATGCAGCAGGTAAACATCAGCAATGTAAGATAAACAACAAATTAACTATCTGAGAAATGCACAGATAAAGACACACAAGCAGCTGGCTTGCCCTCATACTGTCAGCCAGTCTGGCTCCTTTATAATTACAAAATTAGGTATTTTCACTGATCACTGCTGTGAGGTTGCTTTCTCTTTGTTTTCTCCCCTGACAAAGCATAGCTTTTGTTCCTGATACTACACTTCATTATGGGATAACTGATAAGTAATGTACTGGACAACAGAAGAGTCTTCTTAATGCTAAGTCACAAGGGACATAAAAGAATGAACACTATTTTGTAAGCTACAAGTAACTATCAATAAAACGTTTACCGAAGGGACTCAATACAAGAAGAGGAGAAAGATTCTCCACCTGCCCAGCCCAAAATAAAGGACAAGGGTCTTACTGAAGAGATATACCAATCACACAGGGGAATGGTACATGGTTTCTGTGCTGTTTTCAGGAAAGCAGAGAAGACTCAGAGATCTGAGCAGCTCATTCACAGGAGGCACACCACCTTTCTTCCTATGACAGCTCATCAAGGTTTTGGTTTTCTAGTTTCCACAGAAACACCACTTTAATGGGCCTCAGAGCTCTGGCTCATCACTGAACAGAGAGAGAACTAAAGGACACATGATCCTTACAGCTTATGGTGAGGAGAAGGTCCAAGTTACTCAGTGTTGTCTCCATCAGGAATCAGACACCTTTCTCTTAACAGTGGCGTGAAACTCAACTACACTAAGGGATTTCTTGTGCATTTGACTTTCTTAAATATTTTTATCAGAAAAAAGTCTACTAAATGTGCTCCATTATGTGCATTTGCTTTCTAAAGTACTGACTATTATTCAATCCTCATGTTTTCCTCTTCTTCTCTCTCATTTAGAAAACATGCATTGTATTCAACAACACAAAAAATACCTATTTCACTTTGGCTTCTTTCCACAATTTTTTATTTCAGCTTCTAAGATAGACTTGGTGCACCTCAACTTGTCTTTGCTGTTCCAGAAAGTAAGAATTCATATAACTCGTAAAATCTAGAAATTAGTCACTTAAATTAGTTGCTTCTTTTAAGTTTCTTTTCTTCTGAAGGCATTTCTAGAGTATTTTAGCCATTAAAAAACCAAAAGTATGTAATTAAGGATCGATGGCGTTTGTGTTGAGAAGATTACAGCTTTTCTTCCAAAAAAAAGGCCATCAGTTAGGGACCAATAAACCAATAAATTTGGAAAGTATTCACTAACATCCAGTAAAGTAGGAAGACAGGATGAAGTAATAGTATCTGTTTTCTCTTATTTTTTACACACTTCAGTCCTGCACTGTTTATCATCTTACATAAGCAGGCTACTTTTTCCCAGCTGTTTTGCCTTTGACAAAACTACAAATGAAATCAAGTTTCAGGGTATTCTAAGATCTAAAAACATAATCTGTAAAAAACACACATCAAATCATTTGACAAAAACAATTACAGGATCATACTCTCCCCTACGCAGGTAGAAAGTTATTTTTATAAATGCTTTCTTTGCAGATGAATGGAAACAACTCCCGAGAAAAAGGCGGTAGAGCTAGAGCGCATGACAAAACTCAGGACTGCAGAAGTAGACCACACTTACTGTTGCAAAATTGTTGAAGAACAACAATAAACAAAATTTTAAAGTATTTACATCTCTTTAAGCTTCTCTTCTGCAAAATGACTTTTGGTAAGTCCCTGTACATGTGACACAGCAGCACAACCAAAGGTAAAAGCAACCCTTGAGATTACTGACAGATAAAACATTCTGGGGCTCAGTAAATCATAATAATTTAGTTCTGCTGGCAAACAAAACTTAATCTGATTCTATGATTAAAACACATTCTTACCTCAGGATCATCATCATCAAAATCATGGTAAGTAGAATGATCAGGATTATTCATTTTATCCAGAAGTTCAATGGCAAGACTTCGATTTAATGGCTGGGTAACAAAGGGATGCTGAAAGACAGAAAGAAACATACAGATTAAAATTCCAGCCACTCATACTAAGCATATTTTAATTTTATAACTAAAAAAAAAATCCCATATATAAATTTATACCTGTAGCAACTTTTCAGCTGTAGGTCTTTTTTTAGGATTTTTTGTAAGTGCCATTTTCACAAAATGATGGAAACTATTGGACCTGTAAAATGAAGTGATAACATTAAAACCAACTGCCCAGCAAAGCACATTCATTATCTACCGAAACAGGCAAGTTCTTACCATTTCATTTTGTCCTTTAATTTAGGTGGCTGGAAGTTGCTTTTTGTCATTAGAAAAAGTGCTCTGAAAAAAGAATAATATTTCTGTGCTTATGTTGCAATATATACATGAGATGAATTATTAAACACGTTACTTAGTTAGCAGTGAGAAGTGCCATCAGTTAGGAGATGCAACCTGCATATTACACATTTACACCAAAAAGAGTTGTTACAACTTCTACCCTGTTCATTCAGAACATTTACAGCCCAGCACCCCTGCAGCACACCTAAACACCACAAGCTCACACAGCCACCTCTTCAAATGGATTATTTAGTAAGCTGTAGTTACACACCAAGCTCTAACCCCTTACTAACCTCATTGGATGTAGGTCAAACATTGGAGGCTGAAGTTCAGCAAGCTCTATAGCAGTTATTCCAACTGCCCACAGATCACACAGTTGATTATAGCCACCTTTTCTTTCTACTGCAGCAACTTCTGGTGCCATCCTAAACGATAAAAGGCATTTTCAGGCAAACCTCTCACTATAAATGAAACATTCTTCTGTACAGAGGAGTTTAGTACTCTCTTCCCTAAAGCTCTCAGTCTATAAACTCAAGCATGTGAGCATATATAGAGATAAACATGTGTGTGTGTAAGTGTGTGTGTAAAAAGTTACGTAATGTATACCTGAAGTTTTCCTCAACCATCTTCAAGCAACTAATATGCAGTTTCTAAACCAGTCATTTAGGAGTACGTGGAAGAAATCAATCTGTCTCAGACTTGTTTGCAGGCACACAACAAAACACTATTCAACAATCAAAGACCCTTAAGTGTAATTATTCAACTACAATAAAATTGAAATAAAATCCAAATTCACAGATGGCCCCAGAAAGCGATCAACTGACCTTGAAGAGAAAAATTCTAAAAAGAGGAAAAGTAATGAAATGCCAGTTTTCTGGTATCCTGAATGTATGGGATATGAAGACTCTTTGACACTTTGTGCAGAGCACTCCTTGTTTGTAAAGTTTGTCTCACTCATGTCAGGTTACCACATTTCAGTTAACAAAGTGGTTTCACATTCTCAGGTGAGAAAAATTAACAAACATAACCAGCACATAAATAGGAATAACTAAAGGAAATGATTCACTAGTCATGGTTGCATGTTGTGAATGGCCAATGTGAATTAAGAATTTGATTGTCCTACACAGTCCTATCAGGTGGCTAACATGTTAGTAATTTTTACCTTTGAACTTTTATCAGCCTAGTTCACCTGAAAAGTAGCAGTAAATTTGGAGACATAACTCAAAACATGTCAGACAGATAAATGATAAGGAAGCAGCATCTCAAATGATGCATTATTTAATTACAGGCTTTCCATGGTTACAGCACCAAGCCTGAAAGTTCAAGAAGTGTTTGGACAATGTTCTCAAGCACATGATGTGACTCCTGGGGATGCCCTGTGCAGGGCTAAGAGTTGGACCTGATGATCGTTGTGGGTCCCTTCCAACTTGGCATACTCTGTGATTCTGAGATCCTTATCTGCAAATCTGAAAACATCAGCAGGTTTAGTGGTAGAACCTACTTGAAGTTTGCATGGCTAAACTACATTTAGATTAATTTCTTTCAGAGTTAATGAACAATACCAATCATTCTAAATCATAAAGGAGAGAGTTACCAAGGTAGAAGGGGGAACATGGGTTAAATATGGCAAACAGGAGGGTTACTAGCCCTAAAGACATGATCACTAAAGTCTTCATACTACCTGTTTGTAATGAAATTTTCTTCTCCACAATCTTAAAAATTTTGCTCGCCAGCTTCTGCTCTCAAATCTCTGAGAAGCTTTGCAAAGAATAACTGATGCTTTTCTTCAGCAGTTAACATATGTAATGCTTTCAAAGTTATTATTTAAGGTTATTTGAGAAGACTGGCACAATATGAAAGTTACAGGCAAGAACTGAGGTCACACAGACATCTTAGGAAAGAGACACAAACCAATCACACAATCATGACTGATGGGTGTTCATGTTATTCTGAAAGAAAAGTGAAGCCCTGGTGTGAGTTACATTGCCGAAGAATGCTAAAAATACTGCACTTGGCTATTTCAAGTCAATACATGAACATTGGGGTTTTTTTCATTGTATATATTTTTGTCTTGCACCTACTATGCTGTCAGAATAAGGAATTTTTAATGACTGTCTGGGAAACATACAACAAAAGTGCTGTTTTACAGTGAAAAACGTCTCATTTACTTAAATGTGAAAGGGAACAACCACTTCTACTATTAAGAGGACAAAAATAAAGGCTAAACGTCAGGTAAGAGAAATTACACAAACTAGTTTAATGTGGGAAGAGTAAAGATGCAGCACAAAAAGAATAGAAATTCAGAATTCAATCAGTTTAAGCAAATAAGGGGAAAAATGGCTTAGAAGAACAGTTCACAAGTGGCGAAAGACTGTAGATCTGTGCAGACAAACAAATTAGACTCATTATCAACTGAAAAGTGCAGAAAAGCTGTATCTTGGCTGGAGGGAAAAAAATGTAAAACATCAAAATGGAAAATCGGGGGAAAAATTTAAGATCAAAGTTAAAAACAAACAAAATTGCTGATAGTTTTAAGTTTTACTAAACTAAGATAAATTAGTCAATGATGAAGGCAGTACACAGCCTTTCAATTTTTCAAAACATTAAAGCATTTTCTCTGATACTCAGCTAATTAGGATTTGGTGTAAGTAACAGAAAGTCTGACACAGCCTTTAGTGATTAGTCTACCCAAGAAGTGTCAGAGCATGCTTTTATCTCAACTTTTCAACAGTATTATATACGTTACCGTTATATTAATGGCCAAGTAAAACACAATTACCAATACGGGGTGCCAATGAATGATTTCCTTTTGGCAATTGTAGCTGTTATCTGTGCAGACACTCCAAAATCAGCTATTAAAAACAGGCAAAAACAAAGTGACAATTAACAACTGATTTGATGTAATTAATTGTTAATGAACACAAGTTTGGTTTCCCTACTGTAAGAGGTTCTTAAGTA
The DNA here is from genome assembly GCF_047495875.1 of Pithys albifrons albifrons. NCBI lineage: Eukaryota > Metazoa > Chordata > Aves > Passeriformes > Thamnophilidae > Pithys > Pithys albifrons. Next base: position 105,920,232 of record NC_092459.1, read on the forward strand.
TAATGGAAATATTTAACAAAAAATAAGTAATGAAAGCCAATAATGGAAACTGTATGTCAGACATGAACAGTCAGCTCCCCTCAATCGCTTGTCAAACATGCACACAAACATGTCCCTCATCCACACAAGGAAGAACAGGCTACCACAAAAGCCTAATAGTCATATGCAGTGTTTTAATATGATAAAATATATAATGTTGTGTTATCCAAGAGACTCTTTCAAGATACATTTCACATTTAAGCACTCTTAAATAGTACATTTTCTTAAAAAAAATAAACCCCTCTGATTTGATTTTTATCTCCCCCTTACAAGAATTTTGGAACAAGTTCCAAAACTACTGACATTAATCCTCAGATACTAATTGGATAGTATAGTTAGATATTACCAGCAAGATAAAAAGAATCCTGATATTCACTAATTCCTTACATGAACCATCGCTTCACTTAACAAAATACAGGATGTCGCTTCCTAGAACACATAAAAATATTAATAGTACTACGCTGCATTAACTCACCTAATTTTACATGTCCGTTATCTGTTAGAAGAATGTTTGCTCCCTTTAAAAAGAAGTAAACATAACTGAATTAAAACATGCAGATTCCTCCAATACCACATTTTAAAAAATTATGTGAGATCTTATGACAAACGAGGAGCCAAAAACAAAACAAGAATTGTGTTCAATCTGCAGTCTTACCAAGGAAATGTTTGTGAAATTAGCAAGTTGCCACTCTGTTATATAACAACCCCCCTTGGATATACAGGGCTTTTCATTAATTTTTTCTTTAGTCTATGGTACTACAAAGTTTGTATTGTACACAAAACCTCTCTCAAAAAACAAGAGTATGATGATTTGCCTATGCTGATTAATTCTTACTTTTTTCTATTTACAATGACTGAAAGGAAATGGGAACTCTAAAGGTCAAAGCGGAAACAATCTGATTTTCTTTTCCTAAGTAGGAGCTGGTTTTGTCTTGTTTGAGAGCCATGCTTATTATAATTATAGCCTTAAGGACCTGCCTTGATATTCGAGTGCTTAGCAATACTATTTCCATCCTTATGCAACAGAGATTCTGTTAGCACTAGGTTTGAAGAGTTCATTTTTGTGTGGCTGTAGGTACCACTCACTTCAGTTCAATAATCAAAATTAACCTAAACAGAAAGTTTGTATCATAAAATTACAAGATAAAAGGACCTAGAACAAACCCAATTTGAAGACTGAAACCAGGTACAGATTGAGTTGAGTGAAGGCTAGAGCTGGCTGAACACAGCTCCAAACATCAGCACTGCCCATCAACTAAATGGAAAAACAGCAGAGATCAACCTCCAGAAACACGTTTTTACAGATTATGGCTTTTCCCAGAGAAGGAAAAATCAGGCCTGCAGTAAAACACAGCTCACCTAGCACATGTTGCACAAGTACAGTTAATGAGCCTTACAAATGGAGCACAGTGTGACAGCCCAGTTTACATGCTCTTGACCTTGTTCACCTTTCAAGACTAACAGGACAGGTACTCTAAATATGTAACAGCTACGAGGGAAGCAAACACAGTTCAGCTGTCAGGCAATCTGCAGATGAAGACAGTGCTTTTCCATGCCCATAAGAACAGCATTTTTTTTAAAGAAATAATTCTCAATGTAAGCACTGTAAGCATTTTCTGCTTAGAAAAAGTATCTGTTTCCTGTGTACTTACAAGCATAACTTTGCATTCTATAAAGTATAATGTAAAGTATTTAACTTTGGTGTCCAAAGTAATCTTTCATTCAGAAATTATGACTGCTCAAAACTCAAATATCCTTCTGCAGCCAATGAGAACAACTTGGAATCAGGCTGCATGAAGGCAACTTCAGTTGCAGCTGGTATGTACATTGCATTCCTAGTCTGAAAAAAACAAACCAAAACCAACAGCATGCAACAACACAAAGGAATAAGATAATTTAATGACAGATTTCCAGGAGGAAGCTTGCCAGGTTTAAGCTGCAGTCTAAGCAAAGACGGGTTTGGAAAGATTAGGCAGTAAAACTCCAGGAACAAAAAGTCAACAGGAAGCACCAGACAGAACCTATAACAAAGAGTGTAAGAGTCTGAACAAGCTGCTTTTGATATAGCTTTGTTGAGGTGAAGATTTAAATAAGTCAGTGGTAATAACCTGATTTGCAGCACCCTCTCTATTTTTAGCATGCGAGGGAGTGGACAGAAGCAGTCTCCAAGAACCACACGTAACAGCATCCACTGCCCTGCAATCCGCTCACCAAGAAAAGAAGCAAGAAGCCAAAGCAACAGCTCTGCTCACTAGCTGGTTCAAAAAGAAGGGTATGCTGAGCTTCTTGGAAAAGCTATGGGAAAGAGCAAACCTTTTTTTTTGCACACCCTTACAGCAACTTGAACATACTGCTCTGAACACCAGCTCATGTCTAAATTTCACAGCACTGGTCTAAATAAACAGTATGTGTGGCTCCAATGAAAAGAACAAACTATTTTCACACATGTATTTTAAATAAAGGTCTTTTCCCCCTCCCTTGGGCAGAAACTTTAGTTCACTCTAATAGCTTAAAAAACTCTACATATTTAAAATATAGCAAAAATTAATATGTAGCAGTAAAGACCCACTGGAGGTGATATAGCCTATTTTAAAAGCATCAAAATTCCCTTCAGTTTTTACTTACCTTTATATCTCTGTGCATTTTTCCTTTACTGTGAAGATAATATAGTCCCTGCATAAAATATTCAGATAATAATTTAGTCAAACATTTTTCATTTTATATGCATTTCTTAACTACCAGATATATTTAGGATCCAATTCAATCATCTAAATTATTTCACTGAATGAAGAACATTTTTATATTTCAGTGTATTCTGCTGCAAATTTACAAATGCAATATATGTAATAGCATATCTAAATATCTTTCTATAAAGATGCTTGGATATTCATCTAGTATCTAAAACACAGGATAGTTGGAAATAATACCAGTCACCGCATCTGTTCGAAGAAGAATATTCCCCAAGCAAGTTTTCCTCTGGACATGGTAACTGTCACCTTATTAGACTGAGCTAATTACTTGAGTTGCCTGACAGTCTTTTATTCAGCAGTCTGATCATGAGTTAACAGGTGAAGTTATCGCCTATACCACAGCACACTTCTATCAAGCCTAGAAACACACGAGCAGGAAGTGCTTTGGGTCTAATACAAGAGTTCACTCTACCTTCATGACTTTACACTGTCTGAGTCTCGATGACAATACCAAAACATTTTAAGACTCAATACAAGTTGGAAACTGAGCTTAAACTCTGGAAAAATCCTATAAAACTGAATTCCTTCATGACAAATCACAGACCATGTCACTTTTGACACTTCAGGCTTATCTCTAAAATCCTCCTCCAGGGATAAAATGACACAAACATCTTCCTCGCTCTGTGACCATGAATCTCCACAAGGTATGTTAGTATGTTCACTCATATTAAGACAAAAATTTTTTTGTCAGTTCATAGCAAAGAAGACTTGGGGTTGAAAAACTCGGTCTGGAGAAGAGAAGGCTCCAGCCAGACCTTACTGTGGCCTTTCAGTACCTACTTGGGTCTTATGAAAGAGATGGGGACAAACTTTTTAGTAGGGCCTCTTGCAATAAGAGAGTAATGGTTTTAAACTAGAAGAGTGTAGATTCAGACTAGATATAAGAAAGAATTTTTTTATAACAAGGCTGGTGAACCACTGAAAGCAGGTTGCACAGGGAGGTAGTAGATGCCTCATCCCTGGAAATATTCAAGGTAAGGCTGGATGGGGCTCTGAGCAACCTGAGCTAGCTGAAAACGTCTCAGGTCATTGCAGAGGGGTCTGTTAAGGTCCTTTCCAACCCAAACCATTCTACAACTCTGTAAGAATAAAAGGGTTTAAAGGTTCAAAAACCATAATGCTCCCAGATGACAAATAATCCTTCTCTGTAAGTAAAAAAAAAAAAAGACATGACCTGTAAGCCAGAAATCTCTGGCATAGCACAGGGAGATGGTAAGGGGCAACCAAGGGAGATGGCCCGGGAACAGAGCTATCCTGAAAGAGCGTTTGAGAGAGGCAGCAGCTCTCAATTGATGATATTCAACAGGTTTGCCTTCACTAGAAGGCAAGAACTGCTCTCTCACACGGAAGTGAGACATTAATCAAAAGAGCAGTTCCTGATTAGTTTTTACCAGTGTACTGAACCTGTAATTTAGGAAAGAAAAATGGAAGCCAGCATACCCACAAGGAGAGGTCACTGTCCTGAACTTGAACATCACAAGTACATGGGCAACTTTTTTATTAGATCAACTATTAGATACGCAAAACTGAGTGCTTAAATTTTCCTTCAAACCTACAATAACTAAATTATAACACGAACATGGATTAAGGAAATATGCTCCTTCCACCCTTTTAAAAACAAATATAAAATTAACAGCAGAAAGATGACAGAAGTTTTCTTCAAATGACTCAGGTGATTTTACGGTATGCAATTATTCAAGTTTCTAGGCTGTGATACAGGACCTCCTCAAAAGTCTGAGAAAAGGGCTATGTCATCCAATTACCGTATTTCCATGGCATTACGTGTTATTTGTAGTTTTTACTTTGTAGCCTTTAATACTTTGAGATTAAAAGTCAACAAGAACTTGAGAACACTCTACCTGTAGTGTTTCTCTGCTAACATAGGCAATCTGCTGTTCTGACAGTGGTCCAGTCACTGGAATGAAAGGGAAAAATAAAAAAATCTCAAAATCATGTAAGACACCACCCACTCCAAATTCATACCCCAATTACTCCCATTCACACTGATAGGATTTTAAATTATAAATCTCTAAGTAAATATGCTAAGCTTTTACCCCAGATCAACCACCCAAAAGACCGTCAAACATTTTTTAAACTCAAAAATGTCCAGTCCCATTGGAATGGAAAGTACTAATTCCTTCTATATATAAATGTCATCGTAATTAAGATGAAAAAAGAAACAGAAGAAATGATTTAAGCACAACTCTCTCCCCTGCACAAACCCATTGTGGAAGGCTCGACTTCCAACTCAGTGACTCAGATCTGCAGCAAACTCTGTTCAGCCCCCTTTGAGCCCTGGGTAGTTCTTTGTACCATTTGCAACCTGCCCTCTCCTTCCATCCTTCCCACTGCCACACAACCTGCTCTCTCCAGCTTCTCAGCCCTTTTCTGCAATGAGCTGTCAAGCACTGTTGCTCCTGGGCCTGCCACACCAAGCACCTTCTCAAACTCTCCCTGTGAGCAGGTTCAGCAGTTTCTCAAGGGAAGGAAGAGTCTTCCTCTCCCTTCAGGGTCCAACTTCACTCAAATGTCTTAAATGAAAACAGTTAAATTCTGAGCAAATACATAAACCAAACGGCAAGCAAGCCTGTCAGTTGTCCCCCAGGGACTTTGATACTGAAATGAAAAGGGGTTTATGACCAGGAAATACAGTTCTCACTGCAACCTTCTCATGTTTTGCAGAGAAAACAAATACAGAAGTTAGATGGAGTTTCTCAAAGGACGCTGAAGGAGTAGGGAGTTAAGAATGAATCTACATTGAAGAATCTAACTGCTTAGCTTCTACAGACCCATAATATTAATATCATGCAACATACATGTTCAAAACAAGTCTACATCCAACTTCTCTTTTCTGAAAGAGAAGCTTCAAATCACATAAACTATATTTATATTGGCAACCAGTATATGCATATCTAGGCATCTGTGTTTATTTTGAGAAATTTAATTCTGATTAACTTAAATGACATAAAATTCCAAAGGGCTACAGCTGAATTGAAGTAAGATTCTTTAGAATGTAATAAAGGTCAGAAAAGAACCTTCCATTCTAACTAATGGCAGAGAAGTAAAAAATGAGCTGCAACCGGAAACCCCTCCTGTACGGCATCTGTGCAGGCATTTATGTGCCATGAGATCACTTCCTACTCTACAGGTGTTCCACATAACAAAGCCTATTAAACACAGCACGTTTCCCAAAATCAACAAACATGTGAAGGATCGACAAGGCCACATTCAAACGACTATGCCTTGAGCATGGTGTGAACTTGTGAACTGGTGCTTGTTTTAGTTGCACCCAAGTTCAGTAAAAAGCTGTTTATGAGGAGAGGAGATTCTCAAATGTAAAATCTTCAGAGTTCCATTCTGAAAAACAGTACCTGGGAATCACAAAGCCACTACCTCACAGCATATTTCTTTCTTAAACAAGTCTAAATTCCAGGGCAATAAAATCGCTCAAGATAGATTTTGTCTCTTGAAAACTAACAATCAATTTACTAATCTCCTCATTATGCAACAGATTCACAAACAGCCCTTGTTTTTTTGACCACTCACTGCAGCCAAGCCTAAAGCAAATATAAATATACAGGCCACCTTTGCATTTCACATGTCACTCACCCAGCATAAAAAAAAAATAAAAGAGACCCTCATGGAACTACTGCTATACAAAGGATCACTGTTTACAAAGGATCACTGTTTACAAAGGATCACTGTTTACAAAGGATCACTGTTTACAAAGGATCACTGTTTACAAAGGATCACTGTTTACAAAGGATCACTGTTTACAAAGGATCACTGTTTACAAAGGATCACTGTTTACAAAGGATCACTGTTTACAAAGGATCACTGTTTACAAAGGATCACTGTTTACAAAGGACAAGAGCATTCATGCCAATCAATCCACTTAACCAAGTGTCTGTAGGCAGTGGTAAAGATTAGACTAAAACAAAGTTTGAAAGCTCAGAAACAAAACGGCTATGAAGACAACATACCAAGACAACGATTTTTTTATTTTTACAATGTAATATTGTCTAATTTTACAGTCTTTGAAAAGGAGTGATGGGTATATCAACTACTGAAGGATGAAAATAACTTCTGCTTCTTAAAAAAACCCTACTATAGCTGTAATTTTTTTATGAAAACCAAATCTAACTAATTAAATAAAACCATAAGCTAAAATTGACCTTAAATGAATTATTATGGATACTAAATTTAGGTTCCTCCTCTCTAATTCCAAAACACCATACTCATTTCAATTTTTGGAAATAAGATTTACTTAATTTTAAGTAATTAAAGTCTTGACATACCATGATAAATATCCTGTAGAGAGCCACCTCCACAAAACTCCATGCAAATCCATAGCTTGTCTCGTCTGAAAAAGTGAATAAAACCATTCATTAGCTGTCAGATCTGAAAACTGCACCTGTAAAGGATACAACAGAGGACTCAAACTTTGTAAAGCACAACATAACAAGATCTGTATTATTAAAAGTACAAGTCAAATAATGAATATGATTTAATCTTCATGTGATACTTCACTGTTCAAACAGTAACTAATAAAATATCCAAAAATATTCTACTTTAATGGAGCAATAAAAATAGTATTAGTGAAACATTCACAGTTTTTTTGTTGAAACACTTTTCTCAGAGTAGGGAGAAAACAGATGTGGGTTCTTATTTCTTCCTCATTTTCACTTCACTTTTTTCAGAGCATAAGAGTTAACACAAACAAGAAACAAATACAAAACAAAAAGCCATAGAGGTATCTCTCAACTCAACATCTTTCACAACAAATTAAGTGAAACTCTATGGCTTTAGTCAATGCCAGGCAAAGTGGAGTCCATGCTGTAGGGAAGTGCCTGCACAGATGAAGTCTTTTCCTTCAAAATGGGTCAAATTGAAGTTATTTAGTTGTTCTTCCCTTACTAAGGGAATCAAATCAGTTTGATCACTGTACCTCCACAAAAGGTGCTTTCCAAGAACAGACAACAGGCTGAAGAATTCAAAGGTCTCTTTTACTATGAATTCAATTTTCACTTAGTAATTTTCACTGGTAAGACATGTTGTCACAGAAAGGCGTTTTGGAGAGCAGAAATCAGGGACTTGCCTAGTTATTCCTGGCCATCAAAATACTCAGAGAAGAAAAAACCAAAACGACATACATTCACCTTAGAGCAGACTGTAATACAGGACAACCAAAGGAAAGACTGAGAGCTGTTTTGCAGCTTCCTTATGAACCCTAATCTCGGGTTTCTTGCTTTCATAAGGCTCTGTTAGCACAGCTGAGACATTTGTGGACGTGTTTTGGAAGGCAATGATGTAAAGTGCTGAGCTTATGTCCTGAGCTGCAAATTGCAAGTATCTCTCACCAGGAGGTAACAATAGCTGCTGTTCCAAGAAGAACGTCTTTCTTGGATGCCCTCCCCTTTTGTGTCCACATGGCCCTCAAAGCTACACCCCAGCTGCTCCCTCCAGAGGTGGGAAAGGTACTGCTCAAAGATTACAGAACTTATAAGAAATTCCCTGGCTGTTAACTCCATTCATTTCTAGGGGTTGATTAAAGCAATTAAGGTTTTCCACTGAAATAACTGGTCAAGGTCAGACACAGAAGCAAAGTGACTACCTGTGAAAGAGAAGAGAATTAGCAGGGAGAATTGTAAGTGAGAGAGCAGCACTGAGGAGATACTGTCAAGTCCGTTGTTTGTTTCCCACAAGGATGCAGGACTCAGACAACAGCACTGGGGGGACACTGAGCTTACGAAAGCCACTCTTTGCCATATGGCTGCATCCTGTTTGATGCCAACAGCAGCAGCAGCGTGGAAGTGGGAAGAAGCCAGAACAATCTCAGCAGCCTTGGGACAGCAGGAGAGCACCCACAAAGTAAAAGACATGAAGAAGATAAGTCCTGTAAATTCACGCTTTCGCTTACTGGGCACTAACCTCTCAGTGTGCAAAAGCCCTACAGAAAATGAAAAAAGAATGTCAGAGGATCAGAAGAGACTCCTTAATTTCTAATTCCCCTTTTATCACTCTGCCTAAGCGGTCTGAGACAGGTGAAGATCATGTAACACCCAGCAGTAACACTGCACACAGTTGTCTGTCTCCGCAGAGCATGTGCCAAGAGCAGTAAACAAAACAGAGACAGGACCAACAGTACCACCTGATGTCTGCAATTTAACACCTGGGCTAACAGGAAGGCAGACATCCGACTGTGACTGTCTGAAAAAGACCGACGTAAACAGAAGAAATCCATGGGGAACAATACGCTGGTAAGTTGCAAGTAAAAGATAATGTCCGTTGTTCTTAGCATTTAAATATCCTTAGAAAACAAAAGGCAGACGCAGAAAAGTCTCAAAGACAGTGATTTGACTGCCCAGAGGAAAGAGAAGCACTCTAACAAAGAAAGAAGGGGGAACCAAGCAAGAGAATGACAAAAATATAGCATATTTGCCAAAATTTAAGTCTGGGTCTACAAAGGTGTGTTTTGGTATTCTGGGACTAAAGGGAAGCTTTTTTAAAAAGAAAAAGCACCTCCATTGGGAATACAGCATCAGGAGAAGAGGTACCATTTCAATATAAAAATGTTAAAGGAAGTTGAATGCAATAATAATATTTTTTCACATGAAAGTTCAGAAAACCACGAGAAACCGCTTTTTATTAGTTATACTAAGCAATCTATTCCTACTATGACTAGTTAAGAGAAGCAGTTGTAAGACAAATGGAAAAATTTGTCAAGGTCTCTAAAGTGCAAATATTTTCACCTCCAGAAACAAACATAAATGCAACCATCACATTCTGGCCAGAAGTTCATATGCCAGAAAAACAAGACCTTCTACTGAAACAGATCTAAAAGATACTCTAAACACAGTCTCTTCAATAGTGGTCATACTTCCTCTTAATTTTCCACTTAGCTATAAGTGTCAACTCATTTGCAAGGAAATGTGACTACACAGTCACCGTGTGATCTTTCTAAGACTTTTTATAGAGAGACACTAGTAAAACAAACAACTTTTAAAGTAAATGGAAAAAAATAACATACAAGCGGATAATACTTATTTGGTAAATTATGTTTTGCCAAAACCACCTTATAGACCTGTCCTTTACAGGGAGACAGGCATGGATTTTTGAGTGAGCAAAAGAAACAAATTGTACCTGAGATAGCTGCCAAAATAAGCAACAATGTTTGGATGTTTACAGTCTTTCATCATAATGATTTCCTGCTGCACAACAGCAAAATCTTCTCCTGAAAAGCAGAAGAACAAGTATTTTCATTAGCCTGGGTTATACTCACATCTTAACCTTCAGCATATGTTTATAAAAGAAACATTCTGAGTAATTAGGCCCAAGTATCTGCAAGTTTCACAGACACATAAATTGTCTGTAAATCAGTATTTATTAGCAAGGGCTTAGCAACAAGTGTATTTTTAAGTTTCATTCTGGGACAGATGGACCTCACATCTGCTGGTACCTGTTATAACACTGGCCACAGCTCTTTCTAAAGTCCTCATTCTCCCTCAGATCCCTCTGTGACCATATCTATATGCCCTGCCAATAGCTCACGTTCTTAAAGAGACAACAAAGCTTTGTTATTTTTGGCCACATGCCCAATATCCATTAGCTCATCTTCCTGAGCAAAAAAAATCAGTCACCAGTAGGTTGCTGCTGCAACTTTTCAACAGACTCAGCAAGAACATAAATTTATGGACTGTGCACAACTTACGTCCAGATAAAACACTGACACGGATGCGGCTTTTACCTGAGTCTCACTACTTGGTACTGTGGTTGTCCTGGTCTGTCTATAAAAGGCACTTACTGGATGTGTACACAGAGAAAATCATGAAACTGAAAACACAACTGAGACATTTTTATATTGGGAGTGTTGTTTGTAAGTTTAAGAGGGAAGGCAAGAAAAAGGTCAAAAGTAAGAGAATTATGGCAACATATTTGACAGCTTTTTAATTATTAAAATAAATACATGTCAACTGTTCTTTGTCGTTCAGTCTCTGACACTGGGACTGACTCCTCTGAAATTTCTTTAGCCAAAAGGACAAATTATTAACAAATAAGTTCTTCTGAAGTTTCTTTAGTTAACAGACATATAAAATGAACAAAAACCAACTCATTTTTACTAACCTCGAGACCTTTATTGGTGAAACGAGACTGAAGGCCTAAAATAACCATTTAACTTCATTAATAACTTTAAAAGACACTTTAAACAAGCCAAAAAACCAGGAAAATTCAATGTCTGTCACAACGCTCCTTTTAGTGCACTTGAGTATAACTTAAACTGGAAGCCAAAGGGATTGTCTAAAAAGCTGAATATAGACACTAAGCTTCCATATATTGCCACAGTCCAAAAATCAATTCTCAAATATGACTGTGAATAAGTTTCAAAAGAAAAACAATAAATTCAAACAGAACTGACCAAGCTATTCCCTAAGACAATACACTTTAAGTCTCTCCCAGTACACTGACATACTGATGACCCATCCATTAGGTTACTTACAACCAGAAATGTGATATTCCTGGGTATTTTATTTAAGTGATAGCAAATTTCAAATCATAAGCTGAAAGTTAACATCTATCTATATGTGTTGCTGACAGCTTGCTGATATCCTGACTAGACTTTTAAACAGACACTAAAAACCAGAGAAATTATTTTCACATATAGATAGGGACGGCTGTGAAGGTACATGTATCATATGGCCAGACTTCTCCAATGAAGATTTGGGAAGGGCTCTCCCCACGTGCCCTTCCAGCCTGTGCAGTGGATTTTCTACATGAGGCACAGCGAGTGCAGAACTGGCCCCACTGTTTAAGTCCTGAGGTCCATTTGCCACGGCCGAGCGAGCTTGGACAGTGCCAGTGAAATCCTCGGGACTGTCACAGCACCCCGTACTGCCCTGCTGAGCATCCAAGATCTGATGGGATGGGATGGCAGGGAGGCATTGACCTGCCAGGGGACAGTCCCCAATGAGACTCAAACTCAGGTCCTTGGGATTCAGAGTCTGGAGTGCTCTCCTTTACACCTTGGGACTGCCCTGAAAGGACACGACTCCTCCGCTATTTGGCTCATGTTTTCCGTGTATTAAAAATGAACGTAGCATAAAGCCTTAGAGTAACTGCCTAAACATTATTAAGCCTGAGTCTCCACACTCTCCCACAATTAGTAAAACTTTCAAAGAAAGCCAGTGCCACAGTTACAGAAGGTGCCTGCTGCCCATCTGAAGCTGTCAGTGAAACCTTCACTGAAACTGGCAGTGACAACTATAGGGAGAAACCAAGCTCAGGGAGCAAACAGAGGCCAGCCAAAACACACTCTCTGTGCACCACTCAGGTGTCCAAAGGCTGCCACAACTATTTAACTGTAAGAAGCAAGTTGTTCACCCCTTCACCACAGCATGAGGGCAAGTTCCTCCAGCTGCAGCACATCCCTGGCCTCTGCCCACAGCACAACTGTCATGCTCGGCTTAGCTGGACTGAACTCACGTCATGCAAAGCTAAGGACTCCAGCAATGGGAACTGACATAAAAAAAAACAAAGCAGAACTAGACAACAGCATCTGACAGCACAATTTCAGTGTGAATAAAACAAGTGTGGTGAACATACCCTTTCTGAACTACCTAGTAACATACTGTTCTGTCTTGAATTTTTAGATATGCATGCACTGCGAAAACATTTATAATCATTTCCAGAATTTTAAGGAAAAAAAATTTTAAAACTGTACCTTCTTTCTCTTCTTACCCACATACACCTTAAGGACCAAACAAGGTAATTAAAATATTAAACACATACCCCACAACATTAAATCTGGAAATGGAACACCAATAGTTAGAAGCTGAACAAAAAGTCTGGATGTTTTACTTCCCAGATTACTGTCCTCGTGTTCAACAAGCCTGTTATTAACCGAACAGCATTTGCAGGCTGAGAATTGATCTGTAGGGATAGGCATTTTGTGAAATCACAACAGAAGCACAGTTCAAGCATAAATCTAGAAGACAGTAAAGTCCTAATCATAGTCTCCAAATGAATTTCAGGAAATGTCCTTAACTCCCAGATACTAATGTTCAGCTACTATATCACCCTTCTTTTTATTTCTTCCTCTGCTCTTTTTCCCACTGAGTTCTTTTCTGCCTTGCGATCTTCCTCATTTCTTTTGTTCTACAGGTTTTGGTATCACATGGAAAACATTGTACCCAAGACAAAAAACCCTACAACTCTCAGTGAAATTTTAATCAGCTTTCATTTAACTGTTCTCCAATTACATTCTTCCTCTCACATCTTGCTTGTCATGATTGCTATTTTTAGAACAGTGTATTTTTTCCTACAGCAAAAGGCAACAATTATCCCTGCTTTCAATAAGTGGACTCGATTGATTTTGTACGATTGCTATCTTAAACATCAAAGTATTTGGGGTTTGTGGCATATTTCAATTAAGAAACACTTACCTGGTTCTAGTTTTATTACTTTAATTGCTGCTAGCTCACCCGTGTTGACATTTCTAGCCTATAAAAAAAAAAAAAAATATTTAGAGAGCAGAACACAGCAACCAGCTCTGCACTTTCAACTTGACGTTTTCTGACAACATGTAGTCAAAGAGCAGCTGAGATACACAAGGGTTTAACACAGTGAAACCACTTGTGGAGAACACTAGGCAGCTAATTTGTACTGAGAGCTGAAGCTTCAGTCTGCTCAGGAAAGTACAACGCCACACAACACTCCTAAATTATGCAAGTCCTCTGTTGCCGCCCACTGACTTCGGTGGGTCCAGAACCACCACGTGACACCGGACTCAGAGGTCAAACAACAAGCCCAGCGTCTCACCCAGAAGAAGCTTTGGACTTTACCTTATAAGTACATGTTTTTAACCTTAGCCTATGGAGTCAGATGTGTTGTGCCTGGGGCGGCGTTATCTCAGGTTATAAATGTTGTCTATTTGAATAAAGTTGGGATTTGCCTGAACACCATATTGGTGTGTGTGGTCTCCTTTGGACCCATCCGCAACAGTCCTCAGCCACGCTGTGCTTATGTATTAAAATCCGCAAACAAACCAACCACTGAGAGACTGACTGAAAAGCAGGTTAACACACACGGGTCTCACAGCAGCCAATCGGGGCCCAGGGGCAATCAAGGGCTGTACCCCACAGCGCGTGTGACCAAGACTACCAGAAAAGCAATGCAACACTTCCTGATGATTTCACTACATGCCCCTTGGTCCTTACTCTCTGCCAGTAACAGCATCCTCCCCTTGCTGCAAGGGTGCAAAAAAGCAAGTCAGCGACAAAGCAGTTAGGAAGCATTGCCCTCAAAACATTCCCTTGGGATACACAGCAGCTCTGAGGCCCAACTGCAGCAGCAATGACTCAGGAGCTTCACTGCATCTTGTACAGGGTTTTGTCCTGCTAAGGCCTCCTTTCCACTGAGCAAGGAAGTTATATTTTTAAAAAGCCATTAAGAAGCAACATAAATTATTATAACAATGATTTCTCTTCTACAACTGTTACATTCGACTTCTAACTGAAAACCATGAAGCCATTTGCCCTGTGCTTTCAGCTATTCCTGTGCCACTGCTGTGAGGAGCAGGCAACAAAGCTGCTTCCCAGCACTCAAGCAGCAGCTCCTGAGGGATGCCCAGCTACAGCCTCTTCTTGTCCCAAGGGAGGCCTGGTACCCACAGCAGCACTGTGCTGGGCCACAAAATGCAGTGCCCACTCCACCCCCTACACAAAGGGTGACACCAGCCCTGCTTTTGCAAAGGCCAGAGTTGCAGAACTTACAGATGTAGCCAGGGGCCCACCTTTTTAGTTGATAAGGGTCTCATTTAAGTCACTTTAGGAACTCAAGAACTCTCACCTTTTATTGACTGGCCATGAGACTCATCAAATACCTCTTTATATGGCAGCTTGAGACCTTGCTGTGGAACCGTAAGTGGAAGGAAAAATAGAACTAAGACTATAAAAAGTAACCAGTAATAAAGTCTGGAAATAAACGCAGTGGGTATTCCTGTGTTTAGAGATCTACCCAACTCATTCCCAGCACAGCTGATCTCAAACCTCTCACTGTTCTTTGGTGTGGCAACGCTTTGCTGCAATACCAGGAGCATCAGCATTTGCAAATAATTTGCAGGCAGAGGGTGCTGAAACCAGCGAGAATACTGTAAAAGTCAAAAAGTAGACCCAACTCAATTGTCTATGGAAAAAACAGTTAAAAAGTAAATTTTCTCTGGCAGCCTTCCCTGTAGGTCATTATTTGCCCACCCCACCAATGGCAGCAGTGTCTCCATTCATCACTGGTAGAAAAAAGACAGTAAGAACAGCAAAAACGGCAGTTCCTTTTATCTGTACCAGAAAGTAAAGGCAACACATGAGAAAGTGGCACCACTGAAGCAAGAGTCAGGATTTTTACTCCTTACTTCTCATCTCAACATATTCTCTTCATAGCATGAAACAAACACAGAGACAAAATGTCCATGAATCAAACATCAACAATTTTTATCCTCCAAGATAAACAAGAAAAAATAATGAATCAGAGAATTATAGATTCGATTGGGTTGAAAAAGACCTCCAACATCATCAAGTCCAGCCCTTGGTCCAACTCCGATCCATTTATCAGATCATGGCACTCAGTGCCACATCCAATCTCAGTTTAAAAACCTCCAAGGATGGTGAATCCACCACCTCTCTGGGCAGGCCATTCCAATGCCTGATTACTCTCTCTGGAAAGAATTTTTTTCTCATCTCCAACTTAAATTTCCCCTCCAGAGCTTGAGCCCATGCCCCCTTGTCCTATTGCTGACTGCCTGGGAACTTTAACAAAGACCTGTTATCATCAGAGAGTCTTGTTAATATTTACAGTCTTGCTTTAGGGCAACTTATAAGATAATCAATGAGATACATCTGTAGTGGATACAAGTGAGGAGATCCTGAAGCTACACATTCCGTGCAGAGCTGCAAAGCGCAAGCCACTATGCAAAAATTTCACAGGCCTCAGAGACATTGCTAGTAATTTTTAGTTTTATTTATTTTTAACAATACTGCATTCAGCTGTCAGGAATTTGTTTCTCTGACTATGGCTCCACAGGTCACTAACTTTTGTAGAGTACTGTGGTAACAAAACCAAGATAGAAGGTGGGATTGAGCTAGTGACAATTTCAAAACAAATTTGATTAAAACATATGAGATACTCATCACAAGTCTTACATGGTGGTGGTGTCCAAAAAAACTTATCACTAGTAAGCAGACAAATCTGCAGATCCATCAGAAGCAAGACACATAAAATGCCAAAAAAAGAAACAGTCAGAGCAGCTGCCAGCCATGCCAAACCTGTACTCCCCAATACCTCAGGACTGATTCAGCTGCCTCCCATTGCAAAGGGAGTTCATCTTCAATGTCATGTTTCCAAACACTGTTCAAATGGTGGTCAGGAAAGCACAAATGTTGTGTCTTTTCACTTTCAGATTAGGCATTTCTTCCTTCCTTCAGCACCAGCAGTGGTGGGAGTCTTCAGCCAGCTGGCCATTCTCTAGACCAGAACCTGCCCAACCTTAGGAAATCCAGAAAGGAGGAACAAAGCCTGACTTAATGCAGGTCACCAATGCCTCCAGCAACAGCGAGCTACCCACTGCCTAAGGGCGTAGATCAGTAAAACATGACTCCAAGTCGAGAATCTGAGTAAGTTATAACTTAGCATCCTGTTCCATTTGGGCTATCAGCTTTGAAGGTATTGTCAAAAGCAGGAATGTGAATTGCCTTTGTTAATCTAAGTATATAAAAAGATTATTCTGATTGCAGTGACACAAGGGTTCCTTGCAAAGGCTAAGGATGAGAACAAGGTGCCCCTTTTACTAGATCTTTAACACCTTTCAAATCATCAGCTGTGAAACAATTCCTCATCCAAGCTCACATAAATGAGAGACTCAGAATGACCAAAGTACTGTATGGTTTTCAACGCCTTTCAGAGCTGGAGCCCACTCAGAATTTCGGGGTGTTTGTGTACAAACCACACAGCACCTCAGGATGTGGAGGACACTACCTTAGGTTTTTATTTACGAAAATCACAATGAAGTTGCCAATTGCTCATGGGTTTTGAGACCAGAGAATCAAAAACTAGTAGGTAGGCGAAGAACAACTTCAAAAAAGTACTTTCGAGCCCACAAAATGCAAACAAAATTTTGAAGATGCTCAGTAAGAAAATGTGTATTCATTTTTTGTTTCCACTTGCACTGTAACTGCTCTAACTCCCAGCCTTTGCGATGTTGAGGTTTACAGAATCCAACCCCGTTTCCACAAGCAGGATCCTTCAACCACTTCCTTCAAACACAGATTTCACTATGTCAGTGGGAATGCATTACACAGGTATTCAAGAGGCAAGATTGGCCCACAATGCCTGCACCGACCTGTAGGCACTTTATTAAACGTGTACAGCATCTACAGACAACGTCTGCTCTTGAAAAGGATAGAAGGATCCTAATTCTATCAGCAGTTAAAAGAATGATACTCTTCCAGAGATCCAGACTGCCATACAGGGAGAAGTTCCAAAAATTCCACCAGCTGCCAGCTCAAGCTAAAGAAGCACTACACAATTAAACAGGAAATAATTACTAGTGCGTCTGTGACAACAGTAAGATATCAGATAAAGATGTTACATAAAAATTGCCATGATTTAGAAATAAAAGCTAAAAAAGTCAGGTTTTGTTTTTACTCTGTTATACAAAAATTTATTAACTAAAATGCTTCAGAATTGAAAGACCTTACTACTCTGAAATAGAGAAGAGCAATGGAGTGAGGAAGCGTTTTGATGTGCTCTAGTTGGGAATCACCAGCCAAGCAGATGAGCATGGTGTATGTCTGAGAAGCAGGGAAAGCAGAAAAGGAGGAGGAAGGACAGTATTTAGCACTAATATATGCTGCTTCATAAGGAGAGGTTTGTGCAGCTGAATCTATAGAAATGTAAAATCCAAGAAGATAAATCTCTTGACAAGTTCATATTTGTCCTTCAAATGGGAACTGGTAATACAAAGCAGTGTTACATACACTGCAACAGAAACCAAGGCAAAAAGAAAAGTAAGACAACAACAACAACAAGGGTTTCCGGTTTTGACCACTTCCTGTGTAAACTGTTGAACAAAATGATTTCTAAACAAGTTACTGCTTTATGGGATAACTGATTCCAGGGTACAAACACGCTTCCTGAGCCTGATTAGCTGTGCTCTTCAGGAAAACACAACCAAGCAGCTACCCAGCCCTCTTGCTTCCAGCCTTTCTCAAACTCTCAGAATGTCCCTACCCGAAAATAGTTAAATTTCCACATTCTGTTAGAAAGTGTGATACCACAATCTGACAGAGTGACAATTTTAGAAAGCAATGCTTTGATAAAGTTGATGTTAAACAAAAAGAACTGAAACTATGACAAACAAAAACCTCTGTGCAAGGTACAGATTATTGGTTAAGGAAACCACAGTCAAAAAAACCTAAGCCTTGTAGTTCTTACTCAGTGCAGTAAAACCAGGATGGCAAAACATCCACCCCGCTCTCTGCCTACCTGACAGGCTTCAAAAGTCAATTAAAGCTGATTAGAGAGACCTTTCAAAACATAGACATTTACTTCTAACGAAGTCATAAAAAGCTTCAAAAATTGTAATGTCAATCAGGAAGAAAGGAAGACTAAAATGACTATCAAAAAGCACACGACTAAAAGGCACAGCTTCAAGATTTCAGAAGCAGCAAAATATAGAAGAATCACGCCTGGATCACCCCAAGAAAGAGGAGCACAGGCATACACTTACTGAGAAGAGATCTGTGGGTAGGACACTGCAAAATTGAAGTTCATCAAAATTCAGGTTCATCTGACGTGGAGACATTCTCTTCCAGCCACACACAGAAGCTCCATCAGCAACCAGACGTGCCAAAACACGGATGGCAGCAGAAAGCAGTGACAGCCACTAGGTGTTCCCCAGAGATACCCGCAGAATCTTAAGGTTTCAGCATAAAGCAGTTGAGCCAGTGGATAAATGACTGCCCTCACCAAAACCAACTTCCCTGTAAAAGGGCTGGGGAACAGAAAAAACAGGCTTTTCTTTTTTAAAAATAAGACCTCGACCAAAGCACACCCCAACAAGTTCTGTGTCTTCCTTTGATAAACAAGGAAGATCACCTCAGAACACACTCAAACTATGCGCAGTTACTACCAAAACCAAAGGCATTAGAATGGAGGCAAACAGGAAACGTAATAATGTGGCCTCTATCAGAAAACCCTGTGCAGGACTTTTAACCCAGACTTTAAAAGAATGGCACAACCTACAGAGAGCCTGGGACTAGGGATGATTAGAATGGCAATTCCGTACTAAGAGACAGAAAAGTCTTCTTAAATGAGAGAAGGATAAATGCAGAGCAAATGAAATTAAGAAACTAACTCGTTTAGGTCTAGGAATATTTCCTGAAATGGAGCAGGACTGGACTGTATCGCTGTTTCACAACCAAAAAACTAACTCTTACAGTTTGCTGACCACCTTTCACAACTAAATTCTTTGCAACAGTGAAACACAGAAACAGAAAGACAAAAATGACCCACACAACAACATAATTAAAGGGATACATAAAGAACTAAGCAAATCAGATAACACTTCATCTCCTACAACAAATTTGCAACTGGTGCTAGTTAGAATATACACATGAGTATGAGTATTTGACTATGAGTATTTGATAGAGCTAAGGGCATGAACAAGTTATCCATTACCTTTCTTGTGATGAATCCATTATATTTTGCTCAGAGGACTCTCTGAAAGCTGAACTTTGGTGGGAGTGCAGGTTTGTAAAATACTGGCTTAAGCCAAAAATCTGGGTTGGCTGTGCCCTGGCATGTGAGTGCAAGAGCAGGACTCACAGCAGCAAAATTGTATCCACTTTCTGCTTCCCTTCCAATCTCTGTAGTTCAGTCCACACCATGGGTTCTTTATGTCATATTTAATAAGCTTCAGAACAGACTCTGCTTCTCTTTTTTTAAAAAATATATATAATTTATGTTTTTAAAGAAAACAAACATTTAAACCATGTCCTGTTATAGCTCAGTTCAACTAAAAGAGAGTAAGGGAAGTAGAAAGCAGGTTACAGAAAAGTCAGCATTTAGCAGGACTGTTAGCTTATTGAGGCAATAATCCCTACCTGCTAACAGCAGAAATAATCCCCTACATGGCTCTCCCTGCTAAGGGGGGAAATCAGTTATTACAGCTTGAAGGTGCTCAAGTACATGCAGTGCTTGGAACCAAACTGCTGAAATCCCCCAATGATGAGCACCAGCATCTGGTGGCTGATTTCAACTTCACACAGTTATTTCATCAACCACAAAGTTCACAGAGAGGTAACAGGCTGAAGGCAAATAAAGATGCTTTATGAAGCCCCCTCCCCAAATATAACATAAAGCCTTAGTAAGCTCACATGTGAATGACACTTCAGAATATATCACTACTTTTTTTGTCACACTAAAAGTAACTGGCTTTCATTGTTATTTTTGGGCTACTTTCATGCTCTACTTTAAAGACACCTCGGGCAAGACCTTACCTTAAAATGAAACAGGCAAAAAGCAACTCTCACTTTCTCCAAGCTGCCCACAACCTAATCAGAAAGCACTGACCTCCAGCCTAGAAAAAATAATTATAAACCAGCCTAGTGTATCCTGGTCCCTGTATCTCACCTGTAACAGGCAGACTGTAAACATTAACAAATCCACTCTGAGGCAGGGAGAGAACTTCTGTGCCTCAAACAAAAATAGTCACAAGCAGTGCTGAGCACTGGCCACCCATAGAGCACCAAACTGAGGCTAGTGCAATGAAGTATGATCATCAAGAAAACCTTCACAAATCCAGTTAAACTTCACAGCTTTCAGATACACAGTACTATTGCATATGGAAGTATTCCAAACTCTATAGCTGGAGATAACAAAATTAAACCATGAAGGCTTGGTTAATTCACATCCATTAAAATCACATACAGAGCACTTTAAAAAATCTGATTGATAAGGTATCAGAGAATCAGTGTGCCAATTACAAACTGCAACAGAAAGAGACATGCACATCAAGGCACAGTTTGCAGAAAAAAAAACCCCAGAGCACAAGGCAAGTAGACTTGTCGAAGTAAAACATCAGCATAGTACACAAACACTCAAAGAAAGCTGGCAAGGTAGGACAAACACCACAATCAATTAAACAATTAATTAAGCAGGGAGTTAGCACACTAAGAGTACAGTAACAAGGGGATTTAGGTCTGAAACTTCCATAACCTTTAAGCGAGATGAGATTAAACGAAAATCACCCCAACCCAAACAACACTAGGCACATCCACTTAGAGTGAAGGGCAGTATTAGCACCAGTTCTGTGCACTTCAAATTGTGGAATGGCTCTACATGTCTCCCTCCAGTCCTGCCTACCAACACAAGTGTCCTTAAACACACGTGCACACCCTATGATGACAAATACAGGCCAGAAGATGCTTGCAAAGCACACGGCTCAAGCAATGCTTCCACCAGGCTGCTCGTGACAAACTTCAATTCTCCCCGCTGTTCTAACACCAACCAGGAGCAGGAAACAACCGGGGATATCCTACCCCAAGAAGAGGCTGCCACATCCAACAGCAACGGTTCAGCTGGTTATGCAAATAAGAATATACACTGCAAAGCAGGGGAAAATGTCAAAGTACATTACAAAGCATCCCCAACACCTAAAGTTATGTTCAGCTGCTTTTGCTTTAGCTTCGAGTTTTCTACGTTTGCTTAAGTTAGGACAAAACCCCGAAGAGACGATCCTAAGGACACCACTTTGCCCTCTGACCGCTCAGCCTCACACCGACACCAGCACTACACGCCCGTGTTCCCACCCAAGACAACGACGGAAGCAGCAGCCGGGACGAACAGCCCCGTTCGCCTTCAGGCACACGACTTCAAGCAGCATTTGGGCTGGAACCAAGCGAGAAAAGTTCCCACAGCCCTACAGTCCCCGGCCCGCTCTGGAAGGGACCAGATCCCAAATTCCGCCCGTGGAACAACCCCCCGAGCCGGCACCAGCAGCAGCGGCCAGGGCCGGCTGCGAGGCGGCTCCAGGGCCGCCGGAACAGCACCAGTCCCGCACGCACCCGCGTCTGCCAGGCTGGGCCGCGGCCGGGCCGGCGCAGGGCGGGGGCAGCGGCGGCCGGGCCGGGGCGGCGGGTCAGACCCCGCCGGAGCGGGGGCGGCCTAGCTGCTCTCGGAAGGGCCGGGGGGGCGGGGGCGACGGAAGCCCCCCGAGATTTTAGAGGAGGCGCTGGCCAGGCTGCATGACAGCGGAGCCCGCCGCCATGGGGAGAGAAAGGGACAGAGGGACAAACCCCCCGGTCACACCGCGGTGCTGCGTCCACCTTGTAGACGTCGCCGTAGGTGCCGCTGCCGATGCGCTGGATGAGCTCGAAGTCCTCCTGCGGGTTGCGCCGGGACAGGTCGCACACCCGCCCGCCGCCGCCGCCCCCGCCGCCGCCGCTCATGGTGCCAGCGACCTCCCGGGCCCTGGGCCGGGGGAGGAGACGCGGAGCGAACGCGACGGCACCAAGCACTCACCGCCCCCCCACCGCCCGCCCCGCCAACATGGCGCCCGCCGCCGCTCTGCGCAGGCGCGGGGCCGTGCCCGCCCTATTCTACGGGACAGCTCCGCGCCTGCGCGCTCGGTGCTGGGTGGGGCGTCCGGTGTGCGCGGGGCCCGCCCGGGTATCACCCACGGGTGCAGCGGCGCCGCCGCAGCGGTAGCGGCGCGTCCCGGCCTGGCCCGGAGCCCGGCCCCTGGGCCCGGAGCCCGGCCCGGCCTAGAGACAGCGCCCGAGCAGGCAGCCGGGCTCTTGGCACGAGAGCCGCGGTTCAGGCGCAGCTGAGGGCTCGCAGGCGGGACCTCCCGCAGCACCCGGAACCCAAAGACCGCCTCCGCTGACTCCGGTGTCTGTCCCCGGCTCTCCAGCTTGGAACGGAGCGTTTGCCCTCGCCTGGGTGCGTGGGAACCCAGCGGGCGGAACTGGGAAGTCGCTGCAAGCCTAGTGTTGTCCGGTTACCCACAGGCTCTAGCGGTAGATCCCGCGGGAGGTCCCGGCGCCCTTGCTGGCTCCCGGGGGGATATCTGCCTTACCCCCAGCGGGACATGGGAACCCGGCCAGTCCCCTGCACCACTGGCACAGCCTCTGCACACGCAGCCAGTGCTCTCTGGTTGGACAACATCATCTTCCTCTCGTCCGTGGGGCGGCTTCCTCTTATTTTGTGGCTTTTCGGAGCACTGTGCACGCCCCCATGGGATGAAGCTTGAGCCCCCACTCGCACTAATGCTGCCAGTGTAAGACTTTCGCTCCCATCTTGCTCATACGTGTCCAGCATGGAGGAGGCACATGGGTCCTTGCTTCATCCCTGTGCTCCCCACCACCTTTGCGTAGGGAGCAAGCACCAGACGGCTGTGGGAACCCTCCTCCCCAGATGTGCAGCCCCTGAAGTTGTGTGGTGACTGAGTCCTAGAGCACCTCTTGGGCTCTGTCCCAGTGAATCAGGCACAGCTTTTCCCACCACACTTCTGCTGCCAGTGACTGATGGGTGAAATAAAAAGAGTATCGTGAGGGGGAACTTTGGGCGCAAAAATGCACCACCTGCTTGCTGCCCCTGCCAGCTTTGCCAAAGGTGTTGGTAAGGGAACTTCCCTCTCCCCTGAGACGGTATGTTGTGACAGGGGGCTGGGCATGGCCCCATTTCAGTGTGTGATTATCAGAGCAGAAGACAAGTTGAGAAGCGTGAGAGCTCTGGCAGGTGATGCCTGTGAAATTGCATATCCTCCATCAGTGTGTTTTTCCCTCCAGCCACCCTGGGCTGTGCATTCCTGTCCTTGGCTTTGTTTTTGTGACCTTTGCTCTCTCAAGCAAAATGGTCTCCAACCTGCCAGATTCAAATTGAGATTCAGACATCAGTAATTTTACCTCAGACTTGAATGAGGTTTTTGGGGCACACTTTGCTGCTTTCTGCTGTGGAAGCACCAGAACAAGCAACAGGCACAGATTAGCTGGACAGGGCTGCTACAGATGCTCCAAGAGCCAATCCAGGGAGACTGGGCTCTGTGACAAGTCAAGAGTAGCAGCAGCTCTGAGTAAGTTACAGATGGAAATGCCAAAGAATTAGAGCTCTGTCTGGAAAGGCTAATAGTCATCCTGCTGGGGAGAGCTGACAACCTTGTCACCCTCCTGCTCTTGCCTCTCAGTCTTCATTTCTGTCTGGTTAGAGAGGAACTGGCTTATAGTTATTCCCATATTATGTTCTTGCCAAATTTTGCTTTGGTAGAAATGGTTATGAATGAAGCAAGCAGGATTATTTTCCCCCTCCTGCTCTCTATCCATGATAGCTGCTTGCTCTTCCTCTGCTCTTGTGAAAACACCCTGGGAGTGTCTGTGTCCCTTCTCTTCGGTAAGAGAGATGGAGCTGAGAGATGTGCCTTCCACTGTCTTCAGAAACAGGTCAGATTAAATTAGTGCCAGGCATCATTTGCTTTCCCAAGCCTTGAGAAGACTTCTCTCAGTTCTCTTTTTCTTCCTATTCCTTAGACATGGCTATGGTAGGGCAGAGAAGCCACATGCTGCAGAGAGGCAGGCTGGGCTCATCTTCAACACTGCTGAGGAAGGTCAAATGAATTCCATAGAAGTGCATTTGGGTATTAAACATTATTGTGAGAGTTCAGCCAGTGCCAATTGCTTTAAGAATTCTGGTTCCTTCAGAGATCACGAGCCCCAGCTGCAGTCAGTGGCACCCCACAGCCACAAAATATACCCTGCTGAGGCTGGATGCCTTGTTTCCAGCAGTGCTTATGACCCTTCCATCCTGTTGCCGGGGTTTGTGCAGCTGCTGCTTAGATCCAAAATGCCACTTTGTGCTTTACAGCCCTAAATCCTGGCCACTTCTTGAAGGGAGCTCTGGCTCTTTGGCCAACATGTGTTGGCAGACTGGACCTCGCTCCAGCCAGGTGATACCAATGCAATTTGTTGCAGTTGGAGACCTTGTACCACCTCTCTGTCATCTTTCCATGCCAGACTAAAGGACAAGGTGCTGCTTCTGCCCCATGCTGTGGAAGGAAGATGGTCACTGGCGTGCCTGTCCCTTTTGCTTATGGGACTGGAGCTACTGTGAGAGGGAAAGTGTCCTTACAGGGGCCCATTTGAGCCAGGTGGGATCAGACATGGAGGCATACAAGTTCTTTCTGGAATGCTGAAGGCCACCTTGGTCAGCAGAACAGCTGCTAGTTTTGTCATTCCCAGGCAGGTTGATTTTGCCCTGAAGAAAGTGTATGAAGGAAAGTAAAAATTTAGAGGGCCCAGTTGGCTCTAAATGTGGGAGGCCCACATACACAAGTCCTGTACTGGTACCAGTTGCAGTCACTCCTTAACCAGAGGGAAGAGCTAAGCTGCATACTTTCAAGTGTGACTCGAAGATGTAAAAAAGTAACATTCCCCCTGGACATATTCCCCCTCTCCTCAAACAGGAATCTTTCATGTTGTACTTCACAGAAAAAAAATACTACTTTCCAACATGATGTCAACAGTCTGAAGATTGGCTTCTTCTATGCTCTCTTCCTCTTTTAACAGTTCCGCAGAGCAGCTGTCTGTTCCCCGGTCCTTCCTGACCTCAGACAGCATCTCCTCAGCACCAATTCCTTACAGCATCTCATGTCGACTCCTGTCTATTCTGGAATGTCTTTTGCTGGTTGCTTCTCATTCAGCTGAACAAGCTCAGTGCCACCTTCTGAAGCATCCACCACCGTTGCTCAAGGAGGGGCATCCATGCAGGATGTATGCCTGGTTTATTTGTAAGTGACTGCACAGCCTTTTAAAAGCCTTTTAAAGGAGCCACCTGTATGGTGTCACACTGAAGAGCAAGGTGCCAACAGTGACAACTCATGCTGGCATTTGCTCTGCAAAGAGCACAGAAGGCAAAAGGTAACTGGTGCTCCAGGGTGGCAAAGGCTGCAGGGACGAGGTAGGACACATTTCTGTGGCATTTGCCAGATGGTGGCCCTTTGGGGATACCAGCTGGTGGTGCAACATGTGGCAGCTGGAACCCAGCCAGACCCCTGCACCACTTTTTCATTTCTCTTTTTAATATCGCTCCCCTTTTGCAAAAATAAAGCCTGTGTGAGGTCCAGCCTGATTCCTGTCTCATTCCCTCTCTGCTGCAAGTTCCATATTTCAGCCAGGACTGCCACTGGCCAGGACAGGCTGCTTGAGGGAAGTTAGCAATAGCCAGTTCCCAGCAGGCAAAATTCCTACTCATGATTTTGCGTTAGAGCATTTTTACTCCTGCTGCAGCACAAACCATTTCTGGGAAGGCTTTTCTTTATCAGGAGAGACATGAGTAGAGCATGAGAGGAAACACAGTGATCATCTCTGCCCAGCAGCCCAGCATTTCTCCATGTTTTTACATCTCCATGGAAATATTCATTTGTGTCTTTCAGAGAGAAAGACATGCTTTCATGTAATCAATAATGCTGGCCATCGGTGTATTGGCCATTGCTGCTGGTGGATCCAGGACACAAGTACTGGGAGAAGCTGGGCAGAGCTTCTTACTTAGAGGAAAGAGTGGGCAGGAACTGGGCAGATGGTGAAAGGATGGGGACCAGGAGGGCAGGTGACAGGGACTATCTGCAGGGAGTAATTCCTGGTACCAGGAGGGAAGACTGGTGCTGCTTTTGGTTGCCTGATACATGATACCAAGGGAGCACCTCTTCCTCTCCATCAGGCATTGCTCAGAGGTGCACTGCTATGAAACACCACTTTTCCCAGCCAGTACACTGGCACAATGTTCCCTTCAACCTGATGAAGATGATCCACCAAGATGAATGGTATCTGCTCCTTAAGTGTTCAGCACAGACCATTCCTCTCTGTGGCTCAAGCTCTCCATTTCTCGTGAAAAATGCAGCAATCAGACATTAGTTTGCAAAGGAGGGGGCTGAGGATACAGCATCTCACCAGGGCCTATCCATCAGCTTTTTTCACCCTCCTTTTTACTTGCAGGATGCTACAGTCAGTCCAGGGAAGTGAGTATACCACACACAAGGCGTTTTAGACTTGTTGAATGTAATCTGCTCTTAGACACCTTCCACAGGCAGATCACTTTTCCACTTCCCTCTCCATGGGTCTGCAGGCTCCGGATTGAAAACCCACACGCTGATTTCACTGGGAAGGGTCCAGCAGGAGCCCTGTCAGAAATTGACAGCAGAAGCCACGTGCAGAACTTGTCTAAATGGAAACTCCCCAGAATTTAGAATCTGGAGCATTTTTGGACATCCAAACTACTTTTAAATTTAAACTCTAGAAGGAAATAGAAAGCAAAGAGCGTATCACTGCATAAACCCATGCTGCACCCACATCCTGAAGGTCATATGGCTAAAGCCCTATGATTATATGGCTCACATGATAGTGGGAAGTTTATAGCGCAACCACAAAACTGCTAATTTGTAGCAATGTTGCTATAGCATCAATTTTTACTTACAGGTATTCACTCATAGGTCTGGGATTATTCCTACTGTAGGACTGTCTGGCACAGGGTAGCTGCCTTCATGGTGTCCCTCCACTTTCTCCTGTGGCACCACCTACTCTTAATTTCTTGGGTTTGGTAGAAAAAGATTTGAGAAGGATCATGGCTGGATTCCTGGGCATGGCTGCAGCTGATGTTCTTTGCAGGTGCATTCTGGCAGCAGTCAGCTTCTTTTGGGAGCAGAGCCTCACCCAGCCAGTCTCCCCAATTAAGAGACTTCAGTGTTCTGTTGATGTATCTGTCACAACTTATCCAAAGTTACAATCCTCCACCATCACCCAATGCCCAGTGTTGCCCTTGATGCACGGCATCCATACATTCATTGCCAGAGTGGTGTTTCACACCTGCTGGGCACAGGGAAAGAGTAGGTCAGGCCCCTGGAAGGTCCTCTGAGCTGTCCTGAAAAGGGCATGAGTTCTATCACAAATGGAATAGGTTCTGCTGATGGAAGGAGTGATCAGACCAGCCAATTTTGTGGTAAGTGTGGATGGTACAAGATAAAAGGGAATGGTAGAGGGAAAGGGTCAGACGCAGCATTGTGAACATAAGACTGAAAAGAGAATAAGATGAAAGGAAAAGGTTGTGAGATGTGAGAGAAAGGTTGATTGAAGGACAAAGGTATGGGAGAAGAAAGAAGGGGAGGTGAGAGGCAAGGGCAGTGG
This sequence comes from Pithys albifrons albifrons, assembly GCF_047495875.1. Taxonomy (NCBI): domain Eukaryota; kingdom Metazoa; phylum Chordata; class Aves; order Passeriformes; family Thamnophilidae; genus Pithys; species Pithys albifrons. Next base: position 105,948,238 of record NC_092459.1, read on the forward strand.
AACATGAAACTATTGCCTTAAAGCAACAACCATCAATTCAAAGACAGCAGAAGTTGGTGGCATATTAGGCTAAGAAGCACAACCATACAAAGCAGACTTAAACCCAACAGATCTGGGAACAATGAAGATGCCAGGAAGCAGTGGTAGGAAAAATGAGCATCAACACTAAGCACAACTTTGTGGCCAGCCTTCCCTGTGTTTCTGTGCCTGGCTTTACCACTGACCACAGAGTAGTGTTTTTCAGCAAACAAGTAGGTCCTGTTGGAATCATCTCATACCTGTTTATATGTCTGGTTTGCCATACACAGATCAAGACAGAAATACTCCCTCCAGATGGTTTGTACATCTAATTATACACCAAGAAGTTTTATCTTTGTTCTACCTTGGGTGAAGAACACAAATAGCCACAGGTAACACTAAACTGGGGGGTGGCTACCCTAAAAAATGGCACCTTGAGAAGTAGCACCTTGTGATGTTCAAGGCAGAGATGCACTGAGCTCTGTACTGGGGGTGACACAACTCTGTGCATTCATCCAGACTGGAAGATTCAAGCTGGGCAACAGCCCTGCTGAGAAGGACTTGGGGTTTCATCAGACAATGGGCTGACCATTAGCCAGAAGTATGTTCCCACTGCAGGTAAAACAAATGGACTGCACAAGAAGCCACATGTCTAGCAGAGCCAGAATAGTGATTTCTATATGCTCTGTTCAGAGCGGGTGAGGCCTTACCAGGATTCATCTCCAGTGTTGGGTCTCCAGTTCTGGAGGGATGTGGAAAAGCAGGATGGGAGCCAACTAAGAAAAATGGTTAGGAGCCTGAAGCACAGAGCCTCTGAGAGGAGGGAGCTGGGTCTGGTGGAAAGGAGAGCAGAGGAGGCAACTACCAGGAGCCTGTGACTGTTGGAAAGGCAGTGGCAGACATGATAAAAAAACTGCAGCATCAGGCAATACCATGAGGGATGACAAACACAGATTGCAGCTTGGGAGGCTCAAACATGAGGAGAGTTCATGCCCCATGAAGGTGGTGTCCCTTGGGACACGTACGCAGAGAAGCAGAGATCTCCATCCTTGAAGGTTTCTTGCACAGTACAAGAAAGCTACAAATTACCAGCAACAGAGTTCTTCCTGTATTTGTATATGACTGCCCCAGTGGATGTGATGTAGCATTGGCAATTAGTCTCCTCCAACAGGGAGGCTGGGGGCCACCACAAGCCCCTTCCCACAGGCATGACAACTGTATTGGAAAGACACCTCAGCATTGTATAAAGTTGAGGAAGGTCCACAAGTAGTTCTCAACAATAGTTAGTTTTAGTCTCTTGAAATGCAATTAGCCTTAAGATTAAAGTCTCTTCTCTTACACAGCCAAAGCACTTTGTCAGAATCAAGAAAAAAAAACCAACAAAAAACCCAAAAGAAAGCAACAAAATCCCAAACCAGCCCGAAACAGCCCAAACCCCAAACCCGCTACTAACTGTATTTCCATACGAATCACAGCAGAGGAACACAATGCATGAGTCCATCTGAGCTTGCGAATTTTCAAATGCTTGTCCAAAATAGCATATGAAAGCAATTTACAGTCATTTTCTATAAAAATGCTTCACTGTCAGTTCAACAGCAATGAGAAATCCTTGAATTAGACTATCCCACTCTTACCCCACAAATACCTTCTGTACAGACTAAAAGAGCTGCTAAGAGCTCTCTTTTTGGTAGAATTTTTCCATGTATTTCTCTGCAGGTAGATGTGATTCTTAATTGTTCGTCCACTGGGCACATTTTTCTGCCTTCCACATTGTGAAGAAAAAACTTTTTTTTTTGCTAGAAATAAGTCTCTTCACCTGAAAAAGCTAAAGCATACCCAGTAGACACATGCAAATGCTGCAACAGATTAACACAGAAAACAGTTTATTTTTCACTCTAGAAGATCTCAATAACGACATTTCAAACTCATCAGAAATAAGCTTTAAAGTAATGGTGCAAGACACATAGAAAAAATACACACAGATCTCAAAAAGAGCTTCTTCAGAGAAGAAGTTCTAAAAATATTGATGAAGATGAAAATTTAATATTACCAATGTTTTGGTTTTTTGTTTGTTTTCAGTTAGAATCATAAAGTCATTTAGGTTGGAAGGGAGCTTTAAGATCATCCAGCCTAACCAGTAACCTAACACCATTAACCAATTCCACCACTAAAACGCATCCCTTAGTGCCACATCTACACATCTTTTAAACACCTTCAGGGGTGGTAACTCAGTGATTTCTCTGGGCAGCTTGTTCCTGTGCTTGACAAGCCTCTTCTCTCACAAAGAAACTCCTCTCAATACCAAAAAGCTTTGACTAAACACAAATTTGAGGACTCGTCTCAACTCTTGTCCTTACTATATTTAAAAAAAAAAAGATCTGAAACACTAATAGGCATCTTTCACCTGTCCTAAAAAACAAGGAGTACCCTGGGACATCCAAAGAAAGTGAGGTAAGCTAACAAATGGCACGGGATTTGTTCTGATCAGCAGGGTTCCACCAGATCACTGCCATACTGCTTTTCAAGTTTATAAGAATTTAAGTTCCCTTCAGCACAGTGCAAGAAAGCCACTAATTCCCAGCAGTAGAGAGCTTCCTATAGTTGTATATTAAAGCATCCATCTTTCCAAAACTAACCCCACAGATGCCATCTTGCACCAGATATCTAAAATGTGTCTTCAATGCCATTCAATGATTCTTCAATGCCATTCACAAGGAGGAATAATTCTGACCAAAATTTAGGGGGTTTGCAGTGGTGGTTTCACTTGTGCCATCAGAAATGGCATAAGGAGAGTGATTTTCAGCACACCTGGTAATGCCATCTGTGCACTTATGGAGCTTTTGGCTCAGCAGCAATACAATAGTCCCTCCAACACAAATACTCTGGCTACTGCAGGAAAAATAAAGGTTATGTGTTCATCCTGCCTGCCATTCATTTTTCTGTGCAGAACTCAACACTGCTGACAATTCAGATGCCAGTTGCAATTAATAAAACACCCAGTCATGTCAAGCATCATGGCTCAACTCGCTAACCTACATCTCCAAATGTAATTTAAATCTCTTAACTTCACAGCTTCCTAAATGGGATAACTGTGCCCTAACATAACTCCCAAACATTTCTAACCTCAGGAGTTGTTTTCATCAGATTAGCAAGGATTCAGTATGTTCTCTCTTGGTATTTTTGGAAGCGTCAAAGACAGTATCGCCTTCAAAAAATCCTATTTTTCGTTTGCGTGCATCTCCCCCCAGTGTGCAAAGGAACAGCTTCCCAGGCTGGAAAGAACTTGTCAGGTTGAAAAGACAATTCTGAAACTAGCTTTTCCCCTCAGAAACTTGAAAAGATCTGTTCTTTCCCTGTTCCAACGATTCTTAATGGCTTACAAACTCAGGAAACAGAGGAAATTTAAGCATTGTTTGCAATCCATTTTTCCAGGAAACAGAGGAAAACTAACCATTGTTTGCAATCCATTTTTCTTGGTGTATGAGGAAGCATTACACTTGGCTTTGGCTTTGAAAGAGGGGGAAAAAAGAAGACTACCCTGACTTGGTTCACAGCAAGTAGATTGAACAGACTTACTGGTGGTGCTGTCATGGTAATGTTCCCTTCCTCACCTCCACCTTCTCAGGTGGGAATATTTTGCTTAGAATGACTCTACAGAGCAAACAAGACCAAAAGAAAGGACAGCCAAAGGGAGAGATGATCAGTATAAGCTGACATAAGATTCTTCGGCTGTTCTTTGCAGCTACATCACCTTCATCACATTCCCACCACATTCCTGCACTGGGTGAGTGAGAGCAACACTTGATGAAGACCTGTTCTACAGAAAGGACTTGTTTTCAGCCAAGAAATTAAATAAAAGAGCAGATGGTTTGAACTGCCCGTTTGAAAATGCCCAGTGTTAACTTGGCTCAACTCTGCCACAAAATGACAGGATGAGCGCTGAAAGGAAGCATCTAAAAGCAGAGCAATGTACGCTTACAGAAAGGAAAATGCATACCACCATTTTCTGGTCTGAGATCCTTCCTGCCAAGGCAGGCTGGTTAAAGCTTGGTGGTTGTCTTGGTTTGAGGGGAAAAACCAAAATGTTTACCCACAAGCGGAGAGGGGGGGGCCTCCTCCACAATAATCACGCCACTCTTTATCAAATTTAAGAAAAGAAACTTTAATCAGAAAATGGATATAAGAAGGATAACTGTTCTTAACTTATATATATAGGTATAGGTATAGATATAACTATAAACAGACCAGAGCAAAACCGCTTCCCCAACGCCACAGAAAAAAAACAACAACCCCCACAACCACAACCCCCACACCGGCAAGTTTCCTTCTGAAAGAGTTATACTTATGAGCAGTATCAGTGTCAAAACTTGTCTGGCTGCAGGTGAGCTCCCAGTCCCTCTCCAGCGAAACAGACCAGCGATCAGCACTCAGATGAATTCTGTCTCTCCCTCTGTGTCCCTTGTCCCAAATGAAGAAGGAAAACTGGAAGCGATGAAACCGCTGCGTGTCCTGGGAAAAGCAGCTGCAAGTTCTCTCTCCTAGGTCGCTGTCCCAGCCGGGGCGGGCAGGCCGTGATGCTGCAAGTAGCGGGGAGACTGGAGCAGAGGCCGGGACCCCAGATGCAGGAACCAGGAGAACAGCCGTGGCAAGCAGAAAAAGAAGCGGCTCAGCAAGAAGCAGTAGCAGCAGCAGCAGCAACAAGAAGCAGGAGAAAAAGACAGCTTCACTCCTTGGCAGCACACCCACTGCTCCTGAGTTCTGCTGAGCTAAGAATGGAAAAATGTGCCCAAAACCAAAAGAGACAACGTGCCCCCACCCAAGCGATCAGCAGTTAACTACTTCTTTTTGTTAACTACTGGCATGGGCAGTTAGTGGCAGGGGAGAGAATTTACATGATTATTCCAAACTACAACAGTGGTGAATCCAAAGCTTGGTGGTTGAAGGCCTATGATTTTAGACAAGTAGACCTCAAACAAGAAATATTATTGCTTTATTTGCCTGGCCATTCTTTAGGCTTGTCTAGGTCTTTTTCTCCTCTTTTTCCTTTCTGTCACTATCACGCCTTGTAAATAATATTTGTGACTGTGGCCCACACAACAAGCTCATTCCTTGTCAACTTGCACTGCCATCAATTTTTCCAGACCTTGCAAGACAAGCCACAACAACCTCTAAGAGACAGGTAAAAAACTCAGACTTACACAGCCTGCAAAGGATCAAACTACAGAGATGGAGAATGTTTGGAATAAAGCAGACCTGACTGAAAGCTCAGAGTTGTCATGACACTTAGACCAAACCCCAACCATTGCAAAGGCCACATTTACCTCTGTTTCCTGGACAGTTTTCAGGAGGAGCAGTAAGTCTTCTGTGATCTTCAAGTTCTTTCCAACATAATATCCAAAAATCACAGCTTTCTGAAGGCAATGACGATGCTGCAGAAAAGAAGCAGGTCTTTACCTCTGACTATCTGAAAAATGAACAGCAGGTATGCCCCCATTCACCTTTCAAAACTGCTCTTTCGTGGGTTATGCAACCAGATTCATGCTCCTTTACTTATCCTCACAAACAGCACTACAAAGCCATGAATCCAATGCAGACTGGGGAGTGAACAATGCATGAAAGCGTGGCTTAGCTTGCCGATTCCCTGTTATTGGTGCTATGAGGTTAAGACTTTCCTAACAGCAGATCGCATGGTTGCAAATTCATTACTGCTTTTCAACACATAGTACATCTTTGCAAGCAAAATTCAGAAGAAGAGCTAACCTTATGAGCTTCACTTAAGTGCAATGTTCATATACACACATACAAATGGCAAGAAACCACATGTTAAATTCCTTTTCATCCCATTTTCTCCCCCCAAGAATCAGCTTACAGCCAGAATCACTTGGATTCTGTCAGACCTGGTGTCTTTAAAGCATTTCTCCAGAGTTTCTGCATCCTGGGAACAGCCAGTTCTCTTGACAACAGTGCAGCACTGCACCCTTGTGATGATGAAGGCCAGTCACACACCAGGCTGTGCAGGCCAGAGCATAGCCAGCATATGAAAGGGCAAGATTATGGGTTCTCCATCCCTCCGGGTGCTCAAAACTGGCTGGAGAAAGCCCTAAGCAACCTGACACAGCTTTGGAGTTAGCCCTACTCCCAGCAGATGACAGGACTAAAGACCTCCAGCAGTCCCTTCTCACCTAATCCCTGCTGTGATTCTATAGCAGCTTTTCCCAAACTAGCTAGAGATGTTTCTTGGACCATCTTTGAATCAACACTTTCAGCACAACAATTTTATCTACAAATGGAAGGGCAAATCATCTACACTTCTTCTCAAATACAGTTCTTCTCAAAACATGCAAATTTAACAGCTTCTGACCAGTGACAGAGACACCAACTATTTGCTCCATGTTAGAAAAGCTTGACATCAAAGTAATTTCCATTATCCTAGAAGCCAAAGCAAATAACATCTTTTAAGTAAGAAATAAAGCTACATATATTGTTATTAATAAGAAATAATATTTCTTACCATTCTTGTAAAAAACTAAATATTTCATGGTAACAAAAAATTAATATGCAAACTTCATCACCGATATACAGGGAAAAACACCCAGCTTTTGTCTGTCATCAATTTCCTATAGGACTAATTTAGACTCAGGCTTTGAGGTCCAGAATAAGGTCATAAAAGTATTACCTTCTCCCCAGATTAGCTCATGAACTAAAAGCAAACAGATTCCCTCTTCCAGCAAAAATACATTGTCATTTGAAATGATCCTACTCCAAAACATCAACAATTCAACACTGAGCTTTATGAGCTCATTCAACACCTTTGCGTTACAAGCAATATTTTACCTGGATTTCCCTTGTCTGCATTGCCATTAGACAGAAAAAAACATGGTATGTACATGGCATGTACATGGTATGTACTCGGTATGTACATGGTATGTACTCTTTGTGATATTCCCAAGTTTGCCAGTAAGGCCTAAGATGAACAGAAAGCCACCCTCAAGACAGTCTTAGAATAATTAAACACCATGAAAGCTAAGACACAAGTGGGGATTACATACCCCACTATGCCTAGGCCTAAAGCTGAGACACAAGTGGGGATTACATACCCCACTATGCCTAGGCCTAAATCTAGACATTTTACCGAAGTATCTCACTGAGAACTACAAGTGTGAACTCTTAAAACTAAGTTGGGGTGCCCCAAACTCACATAGAGGAGCCTGTTCTCAAATTACTAACTCATAGTCTACCCAACAATCCCTCACCAAGAAAGACTCCAATACTGTCCTCACCAGCTCACTGTCCTTAGAGCACAATGGTGAAAATAGGAGTCTCCACTCAGTACAGGCAATAGAAGCATCCCTTGCCACAGTACAGATTTGTATCATAAAAGAAAGATGAGACCATAAGAAAAACCCCAAGCAATAAATAGCAAAGATAAAGCCCTTGTACCTCTTGCATCATGATTAACAAGAACAACAAAGTTAAATCAATTTAATCTTGCTATCTCAAAACATGAAATAGCTATTTACAAGCCACTATTGCTGAGTGGACCCATTGCTATTGGAAAAGAACAAAATGACTTGTAGAGCAGCTGAAAAGCAGATCAGGCTGGGTGACAGCTGGTTGCCTGTGAAATAAGAAAGTCTGAGTTCTTCCTAAATTTTCCTCAACAGACATTCAATCTAGTCAACATGTAGGAGTAAATCACAAGCAATTTAAAGGGGTACAGGTTCTTTAAGAATGAACACAATCTTCCCTACCAGATAAGTACATGTTGGAATTTCATACGCTATTAGATCTAAAAGGCACGTTGGGTATTGAACTTGCCTCTGTATTTAGTGTGTTGTAGCCTTAAGAACTAATTAATGAGATCAGAGGCTGCTGCTGACCTTCTCAGCAGATGTGCATGGTCAATAAATTATGAGAAGCTTTGTAATGTAAACAGCATTATTAGCCAATAATCAGTGCCAAAGTGTCATCACCTGCGGAAGGTTAGTCTTAAAGATGTATATAAGTGTGTGTGCGTATGAATAAAGTGGCCTGTTGCTGTTAATTCCTGTGGAATCGTCTCTCAGGTCCAAAAACCCATCTCCCTCGGTTACAACTGGCGCCCAGAACAGGTTAATAGCCATTTTCACAAAATCTAGCTGGATCAGACGTGCGATTCCAGTCCGCAAAATCTGAAGAATCCAGATGTGTGGACCCTGTCCCACAGAATCCAAGTAATTATACATGCAGGGACACCAACCCACAGAATCCAGCCCCAGGTGGACGTGTGAGTGCCCTTGAAAGAGGAGGGAGTTTGGGAGAAAAGGTCATTGCCGTCTAAGGGTTCGCCGGCACCCCGGACGTGCAGTAAGCTGTAAACGCTTGCATAATGGAGAAGGACGCAGCTCGAAAAAAAGTTTTAGAAATCCTCTCCATGCGAGAGCTGCGGAGTCCACCGAAAAGCCGCTGCATTGCTTAAGTGGGCTAAAAAAGCAGAATTGCCTCGTTGCTCTTAAAAGTGGTAAAATGGCAAAAATTTAAGTGATAAACTTGGAAAAAGAACTGTTAATGAAAGCCAAGAGGCAAAGGAATTAAAAGCCAATCTAGCAAAAAGTCATAAACCGCCGTAAGCAGTATAAAGCGGTAAAGACGGTAACAGTCACAGCTTGGCAGCTGTTACATAGATGCAAAAAGCCGCAACAGCTTTTCAGCCATCGCCTCTGGCTCGGGGGAGGAAAGAAACTTGGCGGTCGTCCGAAAACACTGACAACGACCCCATTCCCAGCCCCCCAGCCTGGCCAATGCCGCGCAAGTCCAGCTCCCGCCGCTTTCAAAGATCGCTGCACCCTCCACCGCTCCCGCTCGCCCCCACTGCCCTGCGAAGAGTTCCAGCATCGGCGCAAAAAAGAAAAACAGCACAGAACGAGAAGTAAAAAAAGCTCTGTATTAGTAAAAGAATAGTTTAGCCCCCATCACACCACGTGGGCTTTGTTTGTACCGTCTCTGAGCTCCGTGTGTTCCTTTTCAGCCTGCGTTAAAAACTGTGTTGCCAAAACCTGCTGTCTTAATTCTGTTTTGCTTCGTTTTTGTCTCTGACGCTGAAATGTGTTTTTTCCAGCCACATTCTAGCTTGCAGTGCAAAACAATTTTGACTGTGCCACAAACATGGCTCGGGGAGGAAAAGTCTCCCCCCCACCCCGGCTCCAAAGAAAGGGAGAGAGCTGCTCGCATTAAATCATCGGCTCTTTCTGTCATGGGCAAGTCTCGCAATGCATTCTAGGAAATGTAGTTTGGACGAGCAAAGCCTTGCATTACGTCATCAGCTCCTTGCAACACCTTATGGGAAATGTAGGAGTCTCACAAAAAAATCTTGGGAATTGTAGTTCCAGCATACCCCCCAGCCCCCCTCCCCCGCGCCCCCCCCCGCCCTGGCGAACTGCAAGCCTTGCAGTTCACCAAAAAGCAAGCAGCTTGAATAAACTCACTTAAACATCAGCAAAACTTGCCATAAAGACAATAACATGCAAGCACCTAATGCTTTCGCTCACAGCTCGACAATGAAGCATGCAAAAACAGAGTGCAGCATCTTTCTCCAGCAATTCAAATACCAGCACAGAAGCCTAAAAAAAATTTGTTGAACAAATTCGCTGTTAATTTAGCTTTTGTTAAATGGTTATAAGGTGTTGTAAGCATTTAATAATCTAGGGAAAAGGTTCTATTTTTCTCTCGACAAGTTGAAGTCAGCAATGGATAAGAACAGCCGGTTTCCTCTGACTGAATCAAGATCAGTTACCAGAACATTTCAGCGACTAGTTAAAGCTTTTAATTTGATCCCTCAAATTCAAAATTCTTAACACCTAATAATAATTGATGTGTTTCCATTTGTTAGTATTAAGCACTTTCAAAAAGTTATTTTTAAAAGTACCAAAGCAAATTAAAATAGAAAATAGTTTTAGTTCTATAGCATTAGATTAATTAAAATATGTTCTTTTCGATACAAAAATAGAGTTTATAAAAATAATGTTGTGTAGTGTTGTTATATTTCTGTTAAAGTTTTAAGTTTCTTTTGGTGCACCAATGACAATTCCTGCAGGAATGTTTTTTCATTTGTTAAAAAAATTAAATTGTTAAGCTAATAAAATAACATTTTTAATTTGTTAAGCAAAATAAGTTAAGAGTTAGTGTTAATTGAGTTATCAGAGTAATGTTCATTTAGCTCAAATTTAAGTCATTAAAATAGTTACATTTATAGCTTATTGTTAACTAATACCTTTCCTATATAAAGTTAAACTTGCTACATTACAAATACAGCAACATTTAAGTTACTAGTTCTAAAAATAAAACAAAACAAAAAAAGGGGAAAAAGTAAATAAGTGGTTAAATAAATCATTAAAAAAATTTAGGTCACATAAATTGTCATCTGTAAAAACAATAGAACTTTATATGCTGTTTGTGATTCTGCTGTCGTAAATGAAGTTGGCATTAATCTACTGCCAACTCAAGTGTGCTGGTTTAAAGGCGAACCATCAGGGGAAATGAACTCACCATAAGAGAGATTATAAGCCAGAGCTAAAATTTAATAATAATATTACAATAAATACACTGACACAAAAGGGAAATTGCTTTTAACTCACAAAAACCCAGCAGTATAACCCAGTGTCCTGGGGCACAAACCCAAAGGGGGTTTGTTAGCCCTTGTGCTGAGACCCCTGTGGCTCCCCCAAGTCCAGAGCAAAAGGAAATGAAAAACCTGTTGGTGCAGGCGAGGGCTGTAGTCTGGCCAAGACCGGTGATCTCCTCCTGTCGAGGTCCTGCTGCTCCTCTGGATCCGACAAGAAGTTACCAAAGTCTTCTTACCCACCACTTATGTACCCTCAGGGAGCACCCAGTCCCCCCCCCCCCCGGGTGGGGACTCACACAATGGGTGATTAACTCTGGGAGCCAGCAGGTATTGAACTGTTGATGGCCCATTAGCAGCTCTGCCCCCTCAGGCTGAGTGTGAAGGTGATAATGACTCCCTGGGCAGCTGCTGCTAATGGCCCATTGTCCTTGGGGAATGAATAGAGGGGGTAGAATACACAACTTTGATCACCCCCACACAGTGTCAACTGGTCCTTCCTGCTCAACTAGGACATTATCCACCCCTTATTCTACACCATCTAGTCATTCCCAAATTTAATTCCCCTTTTACCTATATATACATATATACAATGAAACATTACAAACTCTTCTCGCTCAAAATTAGGTCCCCTTGGGGTACACAATGTGTTTCTCCATCTTTTTGCATTACCCACCAAGTGCAACCAGGTCCTTGAGCAAAAACAATCCCTCGGATGGGTTTGCCTATGTTTGAGGTGGGACTAACCCAAACAGTCTTTCCTAACATACCTCTCATATGGACCACAGGGACTTTATCTCCATCTACAATATTCAAGAGTTCTGATTGGGCAGGGCCAGCTCGATTGATGGAGCCCCAGGTGTTGACCAACCAGGTGGCCTTTGCCAAATGCAGCTCCCAGTGTTTGAAAGTTCCCCCACCCAACTCCTTCAAGGTGGTTTTCAGCAGTCCATTACATCGCTCAACTTTCCTGGCAGCTGGAGCATGGTAGGGGATATGATACACCCACTCAATGCTGTGCTCTCTGGCCCAGGTGTCTATGAGGCTGTTCTTGTGGTTGCCTCTACCATGGTCAGCACGTAGCGCTTGCCTTGGCGTGTTTGGGGAAGTGTGATGTAGTCAACTTGCCAGGCCTCACCATACCATAGAGGCTTCACCCACTTGGCCTGCTTGATGGCAGCACATGTCTCACAGTCACGGATAACCTGTGAGACATTGTCCATGGTTAGATCCACCCCTCGGTCCCGAGCACATCTGTATGTCGCATCTCTGCCCTGATGACCAGAGGCATCATGGGCCCATCAAGCTAGAAACAATTCTCCCTTGTGCTGCCAATCCAGATCTACCTGAGAGACTTCAATCCTGGCAGCTCGATCCACCTGCTCGTTGTTACAATGCTCCTCATTAGCCCAGTTCTTGGGTACATGAGCATCTATGTGACGGACCTTCACACTCAGCTTCTCTACCCAGGCAGCGATGTCCTGCCACATCTCAGCTGCCCAGATGGGTTTCCCTTTGTGCTGCCAGCCGGCCTTTCTCCAATGCTCTAGCCATCCCCACAAAGCATTGGCCACCATCCACGAATCAGTGTAAAGGTAGAGTCTTGGCCACTTCTCTCATTCAGCGATATCCAAGGCCAGCTGAACAGCTTTCAGCTCTGCAACCTGACTTGATCCACCCTGTCCTTCAGTCACTTCTGCAACTTGCCGTGTAGGACTCCATACAGCTGCTTTCCATTTCCGGCCTGTCCCAACAATGCGGCAGGAGCCATCTGTGAAGAGAGCATATTGCTTCTCCTCTTCTGGTAGCTGGTTATATGGTGGGGCCTCCTCAGCTCGTGTCACCTGTTCCTCTTTTTCTTCAGAGGACAATCCGAAACTCTCACCTTTCGGCCAGTTAGTGATGATTTCCAAAATCCCAGGGCGATTAGGATTCCCTATCCGGGTTAGCTGCGTGATCAGAGAGATCCACTTACTCCATGTGGCATCGGAGGCGTGATGGGTAGAAGGAGCTTTTCCTTTGAACATCCAGCCCAACACTGGTAGTCAGGGTGCCAGGATGAGCTGTCCCTCAGTGCCAATCACTTCTGAGGCAGCTCGAACTCCTTCATAAGCTGCCAGGATCTCTTTCTCAGTTGGGGTATAGCTGGCTTCAGATCCTTTGTATCCTCGACTCCAGAATCCCAGCGGTCGTCCTCGAGTCTCCCCAGGTACTTTCTGCCAGAGGCTCTAGGATGGGCCATTCTCCCCGGCTGCAGTGTAGAGCACATTCTTCACATCCTGTCCTGTCCTAACTGGCCCAAGGGCTACTGCATGGGTAATCTCCTGTTTAATCTGCTCTAAGGCTTGTTGTTGTTCAGGGCCCCACTGGAAATCATTTTTCTTCTGTGTCACAAGGTAGAGAGGGCTTACAATCTGACTGTACTCTGGGATATGCATCCTCCAAAAGCCCATGGCACCTAGGAAAGCCTGAGTTTCCTTCTTGCTGGTCAGTGGGGACATAGCTGCTATTTTGTTGATCACCTCTGTTGGAATCTGACGACGCCCGTCTTGCCACTTCGCTCCTAGGAACTGAATTTCCTGAGCAGGTCCCTTGACCTTACTTTGTTTAATGGCAAAACAAGCTCTTAGGAGAATCTGGATTATCTTCTTTCCTTTCTCAAAAACTTCCCCTGCTGTGTTCCCCCATACAATGATGTCATCGGTGTACTGTAGATGTTCTGGAGCCTCACCCTTTTCCAGTGCAGTCTGGATCAGTCCATGGCAAATGGTGGGACTGTGTTTCCACCCCTGGGGCAGTCGATTCCAGGTGTACTGCACCCCCTTCCAGGTGAAAGCAAACTGTGGCCTGCACTCTGCTGCCAACGGAATGGAGAAAAAGGCATTGGCAATGTCGATGGTGGCATACCACTTGGCTGCCTTGGACTCCAGCTCATACTGAAGCTCCAGCATGTCCGGCACCGCGGCACTCGGGGTGGGGGGTGACCTCACTGAGGCCACGGTAATCCACCGTCAGCCTCCAGTCTCCACTGGACTTTCGTACTGGCCATATGGGGCTATTGAAGGGTGAGTGAGTCTTGCTGACCACCCCTTGGCTCTCCAGCTCACGAATCATCTTGTGTATGGGGGTCACAGAGTCTCGGTCAGTGCGGTATTGCCGACGGCGCACTGTGGCTGTGGCCAGCGGTACCAATTGTTCTTCAACTTTCAGCAGTCCCACAGCAGAAGGGTCCTCTGAGAGGTCAGGCAAGGTGCTCAGCTGTCTGATTTCCTCTGTCTCCACAGCAGCTATGCCAAAGGCCCAACGCAGTCCCTTTGGGTCTTTGAAATACCCATTCCTCAGGTAGTCTATGCCAAGGATACACGGGGCTTCTGGACCAGTCACAATGGGGTGTCTATGCCATTCCTTCCCAGTCAAGCTGACTTCAGCTTCCAGTACAGTCAGCTGTTGGGATCCCCCGTCACCCCAGAAATAGAGATGGATTCTGCCCCGACGTATCCTGATGGCATCAACATGCACTGTGCACCAGTGTCCACTAAAGCTTTGTATTTCTGTGGATCTGATGTGCCAGGCCACCGAATCCACAGACCAATAAACCCAATTGTCCCTCTCCTCTACCTGGCTAGAGGCAGGGCCCCCCTAGTCCTGGTCATGGTACTCACTGCGCTCTCCCTGTGAATATGACCGGGAGGTTCCTTCAAGAGGATTGGGCATAACATCATCATTCCTATAATGTCTGGAGCCTTGCCCACGAGAGACTAGAGCAGCCTTCAACCTTGAAGAATTCCCTGTGTTAGTTGTGCCTCTTTGCAATTCACGTACCCGACCTGCTAAGGAAGAGGTGGGTTTCCCATCCCACTTCCTCATATCTTCTCCATGCTCATGGAGGTAAAACCACAGATTGCCGAGTGGAGTGTGCCCTTTCTCCTTAGCCGGAAGACGCCTGCTTCTGATGGCAGAGACTCTCGTTTGTTCTGGAGAGATATGGAAGAGTCCTTCCTTAATCTTCTCTTCCAGTTCAGCCAGTTTTGTTTTCACAGCTGAGACGTGGGCTCGTAATGGAGCAGTGACAGTGTCTTCATAAATCCTGAGTTTACTGACCAGTGCACCCACCTTGTCTTCTCCCTCTCTCCACTGCAATGTTGCAAGGTAGCAAGAATACATTTCTGGCCCAAGTCGTGCAAATTTTAACCACAACTGGGATGTGCACTGGACACCATTTGGAAGAAACTGATCTTAATGTATGTATGTATGGCCAAACTTCGCGAATGAAGATTTGGGAAGGGCTGTCCCCACGTGGGTGTGCCCTTTCGGCCTGCGCAGTGGATTTTAGGTGAGGCTCAGCGTGCGCAGAACTGGCCCCACCGTTTAAGTCCTGAGGTTCATCTGCCACAGCCAAGCGAGCTTGGACAGTGCTCAGAATTCCAGATGGATGAATATTCCTCCCTGGGAAAAGGTGCCAGAACAGAAAGCAATTGTGCCTTTTTTAGGGGTAGTGGAGCACAATCATTGGCACCTGAGAGCCCAAGGCTGCCACCTTTTCTTTGGGCGCAAATGTCGAGGACGCGTGCCACTTTCTTGTCTGGGAAAGTGCCATTTTTCAGCCCAGAATTTCAGACGAACCAAGATTCCTGCCAGGGAAAAGGAGCCAAGACAGATAGCCATTAATCCTTTTTCTAGGGTTAATGGGGCCCCATCATTGGCACCTGAGAGCCCATGTCTGCCACCTTTTTCCTGGGCACAAAGCTCGATGGTGCGTGCCACGTACGGGTCTAGGGAAGTTCCCTTTCTCAGCCCAGAAATCTAGAGGGACGAAGATTCCTGCCAGGAAAAATGTGCCAGGACAGAAAGCCATTGTTCCTTTTCTAGGGTTAATGGGGCCCCACCACTGGCACCTGAGAGCCCATGGCTGCCACCTTTTCCCTGGGTGCATAGCTCGACGGTGCGTGGAACCTGAGTGTCCGGGAAAGTGCTGTTTTTCAGCCCAGAATTCGAGACGGGCGATGATTCCTGCCAGGGAAAAGGTGCCAGGACAGAAAGCGATTGTTCGTTTTCTAGGGTTCATGGGGCCCCATCATTGACACCTGAGAGCCCAAGGCTGCCTCCTTTTCCCTGGGCGCAAAGCTCAACGGTGCGTGCCATGTGCGGGTCAGGGAAAGGGCTTTTTCTCAGCCCAATATTCCAGACCCACGAAGATTGCCCCCAAGGAAAAGGAGCCTGGAGAGAAAGCCATTGTTCCTTTTCTAGGGTTAATGGGGCCCCATCACTGGCACCTGAGAGCCAAAGGCTGCCTCCTTTTCCTTGGGCGGAAAGCCCGGCTGTTTGTGCCACTTGCGGGTCCGTGAAAGTGCCGTATTTCAGCCCAGAATTCCAGACGGACCAAGATTCTTGCCAGGGAAAATGAGTCGGGACAGAAATCCATTGTTCCTTTTCTAGGGTTAATGGGGCCCCATCATTGGCACCTGAGAGCCCAAGGCTGCCACCTTTTCCCTGGACGCAAAGCTCGACGGTGCGTGCCACATGCGGGTCTGGGAAAGTGTCGTTTTTCAGCCCAGCAATTTAAACGGAGAAGATTCCTCTTAGGGAAAAGGTGCCAAGACAGAAAACCATTGTTCCTTTTCTAGGGTTAATGGGGCCCCATCATTGGCACCTGAGAGCCAAAGGCTGCCTCCTTTTCCCTGGGCGGAAAGCTCGGCGGGGCATGCCACTTGTGGGTCTGTGAAAGTGCCTTATTTCAGCCCAGAATTCCAGACGGACAAAGATTCCTGCCAGGGAATATGTGCCGGGACAGAAATCCATTGTTCCTTTTGTACGGTTAATGGGGCCCCATAATCGGCACCTGAGAGCCAAAGGCAGCCACATTTTCGCTGGGCGCAAAGCTCGATGGTGCGTACCACATGGGGGTCCGGGAAAGTGTCGTTTTTCAGCCCAGATTTCCAGACGGCTGAAGATTCCTTGCAGGGAAAAGGAGCCAGGACAGAAAGCCATTGTTCCTTTTCTAGGGTTAATGGGGCCTCATCATTGGCACCTGAGAGCCCAAGACTGCCATCTTTTCCCTGGGCGCAAAGATCGACGCTGCATGCAACGAGCGTGTGATGGAAATTGCCGTTTTTGAGCCCAGAATTCCAGACGGACAAAGATTCCTGCCAGGGAAAAGGTGCCAGGACAGAAAGCCATTGTTCCTTTTCTAGGGTTAATGGGGCCCCATCATTGGCACCTGAGAGCCCAAGACTGCCTACTTTTCGCCGGGAAGAAAGCTCGGCGGTTCGTGCCAATTGCAAGTCCGGGAAATGCCGTGTTTCAGCCCAGATTTCCAGACAGACGATGATTGCCGCCAGGGAAATTGTGTCAGGACAGAAAGCCATTGTTCCTTTTCTAGGGTTAATGGGGCCCCATCATGGGCACCTAGAAGCCCAAGTCTACCACCTTTTCCCTGGGGTGCAAAGCTCAACGGTGCGTGCCATGTCCAGGTCTGGGAAAGAGCCATTTTTGAGCCCACAATTGCAGATGGACGAAGATTGCTGCCAGGGAAAAGGTGCCAGGACAGAAAGCGATTATTCCTTTTCTAGGGTTAATTGGGCCCCATCATTGGCACCTGGAGCCCAAGCCTGCCACCTTTTCCCTGGGTAGAACTCCTGGCTGTTAGTGCCACATGCGTGTCCAGGAAAGTGCCGTTTTTCAGCCCAGAATTCCAGACGGATGAAGATTCCTGCCAGGGAAAATGTACCAGGACAAAAGGCCAAGGTTCCTTTTCTAGGGTTAATGGGGCACCATCATTGGCACCTGAGAGCCCAAGGCTGCCACCTTTTCCCTAAGTGCAAAGCTCAATGGTGCGTGCCACGTGCGTGTAACGGAATTTGCCGTTTTTGAACCCAGAATGCCAGACGGACAAAGATTCCTGCCAGGGAAAAAGTGCCAGGACAGAAAGCCATTGTTCCTTTTCTAGGGTTAATGGGACCCCATCACTGGCATCTGAGAGCCCAAGGCTGCCACCTTTTCCCTGGGCGCAAAGCTCGACCGTGTGTGACACCTGTGGGTCCGGCAAAATTCCATTTTTCAGCACAGAATTGCCGACCCACAGAGATTCCTGCCGAGGAAAAGGAGCCAGGACACAAAGCCATTGTTCTTTTTCTAGGGTTAATGGGGCCCCATCACTGGCACCTGAGAACCCAAGGCTGCCACCTTTTCCCTCAGGGCAAAGCTCGACGGTGCATGCACCGTGCGGGTCCAGAAAAGTGCCTTTTTTCAGCCCAGATTTCCAGACGGATGACGACTCCTCCCAGGGAAAAGGCTCCCTGGACAGAAAGCGATTGTTCCATTTCTAGTGTTAATGGGGGCCCGTCATTGGCATCTGAGAGCCCAAGGTGGCCTCCTTTTCCCTGGGTGCAAAGCTCGACAGTGCGTGCCATGTGCGGGTCCCAGAAAGTGCCATTTTTCAGCCCAGAATTCCAGACCAATGAAGACTCCTCCCAGGGAAAAGGTGACAAGACAGAAAGCCATTGTGCATTTTGTGAAGGTAATGAGGCCCCATCATTGACACCTGAGAGCCCAAGGCTGCCACCTTTTCCCTGGGTGCAAAGCTCGATGGTGCGTGCCACGTGCGTGTCCGGGATAGTACCGTATTTCAGCCCAGAATTCCAGACGGACCAAGATTCCTGCCAGGGAAAAGGAGCCTGGACAGAAAGCCATTGTTCCTTTTCTAGGGTTAATGGGGCCCCATCACTGGCACCTGAGAGCCAAAGGCTGCCTCCTTTTCCCTGGGCGGAAAGCCCGGCGGGGCGTGCCACTTGCGGGTCCGTGAAAGTGCCGTATTTCAGCCCAGAATTCCAGACGGACGAAGATTCCTGCCTGGGAAAAGGTGCCGGGACAGAAATCCATTGTTCCTTTTGTACAGTTAATGGGGCCCCATAATCGGCACCTGAGAGCCAAAGGCAGCCACATTTTCGCTGGGCGCAAAGCTTGATGGTGCGTACCACATGGGGGTCCGGGAAAGTGTCGTTTTTCAGCCCAGAATTCCAGACGGACGAAGATTCCTGCCAGGGAAAATGTGTCAGGACAGAAAGCCTTTTTTCCTTTCTCTAGGGTTAATGGGGCCCCATCACTGGCACCTGTGAATCCAAGGCTGCCACCCTTTCCCTGGGCTTAAAGCTCGACGGTGTGTGCCACATGCGGGTTTGGCAAAATGCCAATTTTCAGTCCAGAATTCCAGACCCACAAAGATTCCTGCCAGGCAAAAGGAGCCAGGATAGAAAGCCATTGTTCCTTTTCTAGGGTTAATGGGGCCCCATCATTGGCACCTGAGAGTTCAAGGCTGCCATCTTTTCCCTGGGTGCAAAACTCGACGGTGCGTACCACGTGCGACTCCAAGAAAGAGGCGTTTTTTAGCCCAGGATTCCAGACGGCTGAAGATTCCTTGCAGGGAAAAGGAGCCAGGACAGAAAGCCATTGTTCCTTTTCTAGGGTTAATGGGGCCTCATCATTGGCACCTGAGAGCCCAAGGCTGCCATCTTTTCCCTGGGCGCAAAGATCGACGCTGCATGCAATGCGCGTGTGACGGAAATTGCCGTTTTTGAGCCCAGAATTCCAGACGGACAAAGATTCCTGCCAGGGAAAAGGTGCCAGGACAGAAAGCCATTGTTCGTTTTCTAGGGTTCATGGGGCCCCATCATTGGCACCTGAGAGCCCAAGGCTGCCTCCTTTTCTCTGGGCGCAAAGCTCGACGGTGCGTGCCATGTGCGGGTCAGGGAAAGGGCTTTTTCTCAGCCCATTATTCCAGAACCACGAAGATTGCCCCCAAGGAAAAGGAGCCTGGGGAGAAAGCCATTGTTCCTTTTCTAGGGTTAATGGGGCCCCATCACTGGCACCTGAGAGCCAAAGGCTGCCTCCTTTTCCCTGGGCGGAAAGCCTGGCGGGGCATGCCACTTGCGGGTCCGTGAAAGTGCCGTATTTCAGCCCAGAATTCCAGACGGACGAAGATTCCTGCCAGGGAATATGTGCCGGGACAGAAATCCATTGTTCCTTTTCTCGGGTTAATGGGGCCCCATAATCGGCACCTGAGAGCCCAAGGCAGCCACATTTTCGCTGGGCGCAAAGCTTGATGGTGCGTACCACATGGGGGTCCGGGAAAGTGTCGTTTTTCAGCCCAGAATTCCAGACGGACGAAGATTCCTGCCAGGGAAAATGTGTCAGGACAGAAAGCCTTTTTTCCTTTTCTAGGGTTAATGGGGCCCCATCACTGGCACCTGAGAACCCAAGGCTGCCACCCTTTCCCTGGGCTTAAAGCTCGACGGTGTGTGCCACATGCGGGTTTGGCAAAATGCCAATTTTCAGTCCGGAATTCCAGACCCACAAAGATTCATCCCAGGGAAAAGGAGCCAGGATAGAAAGCCATTATTCCTTTTCTAGGGTTATTGGGGCCCCATCATTGGCACCTGAGAGCCCAACGCTGCCATCTTTTCCCTGGGTGCAAAACTCGACGGTGCGTACCACGTGCGGGTCCAAGAAAGAGGCGTTTTTTAGCCCAGATTTCCAGACGGACAAAGATTCCTGTCAGGGAAAAGGTGCCAGGACAGAAAGCCATTGTTCCTTTTCTAGGGTTAATGGGGCCCCATCATTGGCACCTGAGAGCCCAAGGCTGCCACCTTTCGCCGGGAAGAAAGCTCGGCGGTTCGTGCCAATTGCAAGTCCGGGAAATGCCGTGTTTCAGCCCAGATTTCCAGACGGACGATGATTGCCGCCAGGGAAAATGTGTCAGGATAGAAAGCCATTGTTCCTTTTCTAGGGTTAATGGGGCCCCATCATGGGCACCTAGAAGCCCAAGTCTACCACCTTTTCCCTGGGGCGCAGAACTCAACGGTGCGTGCCACGTCCAGGTCTGGGAAAGAGCCGTTTTTGAGCCCACAATTGCAGATGGACGAAGATCTCTGCCAGGGAAAAGGTGCCAGGACAGAAAGCGATTGTTCTTTTTCTAGGGTTAATGGGGCCCCATCATTGGCACCTGGAGCCCTAGCCTTCCACCTGTTCCCTGGGTAGAACTCCTGGCAGTTCGTGCCACCTGCGTGTCCAGGAAAGTGCCGTTTTTCAGCCCAGAATTCCAGACGGATGAAGATTCCTGCCAGGGAAAAGGCTCTCTGGACAGAAAGCGATTGTTCCATTTCTAGTGTTAATAGGGGCCCGTCATTGGCATCTGAGAGCCCAAGGTGGCCTCCTTTTCCCTGGGCGCAAAGCTGGACGGTGTGTACCTTGTGCTGGTTTGGGGGAGTGCCGTTTTTCAGACTAGAATTCCAGATGGATGAAGACTCCTCACAGAGAAAAGGCTCCCAGGACAGAAAGCGATTGTTCCATTTCTAGTGTTACTCGGGCCCCGTCATTGGCACCTGAGAGCCCAATGTTGCCTCCTATACCCTGGGCGCAAAGCTCGATCATGCGTGCTACGTGAGTGTCCGGGAAATTGCCGTTTCTCATTCCAGAATTCCAGACCGATGAAGATTCCTCCCTGGGAAAAGGTGCCAGGAGAGGAATTGATTTCTCTTTTTTTAGGAGGAATGGGGACCCATCATTGGCACCTGAGAGCCAAAGGCTGCCACCTTTTCCCTGAGCGCAAAGCTTGACCGTGCGTGCCACTTGCGGGTCCAGGAATGTGATGTTTCTCATCCCAGAATTCGAGGCCGATGAAGATTTCTGCCTGGGAAAAGGTGCCAGGGCAGAAAGAGATTGTGCCTTTTCTAGGGTTAATGGGGCCCCAAAACTGACACCTGAGAGCCCAAGGCTGCCACTTTTCCCTGGGCGTAAAGCTCGACAAGGCGTTCCACGTGCGGGTAAGGGAAAGAGCGATTTTCAGCCAAGAATTCCAGACCGATGAAGATTCCTCCCAGGGAAAAGGTGCCAGGACAGAAAGGGATTGTTCTTTTTCTAGGGTATTGGGGCCCCATCACTGGCACCTGAGAGCCCAAGGCTGCCACCTTTTCCCTGGGTGCAAAGCTCGATGGTGCGTACCTTGTGCGGGTCCGGGGAAGAGCCGTTTTTCAGCCCAGAATTCCAGATGGATGAAAATTCCTCCCTGGGTAAAGGTGCCAGAACAGAAAGCAATTGTGCCTTTTTTAGGGGTAGTGGAGCACAATCATTGGCACCTGAGAGCCCAAGGCTGACACCTTTTCTTTGGGCGCAAATGTCGAGGACGCGTGCCACTTTCTTGTCTGGGAAAGTGCCATTTTTCAGCCCGGAATTCCAGACAGACGAAGACTCCTCCCAGGAAATATGATCCAGGAGAGAAAGCGATTGTTACTTTTCTAGTGTTAATGTGGCCCCACTTTTGGCACCTGAGAGCCCAAGCCTGCCACCTTTTCCCAGGGCTCAAAGCTCGACGTAGTGTGCCAAGTGCGGGTGAGCGAAAGTGCCGATTTTCAGCCCAGAATTCCGACAGATGAAGATTCCTCCCAGGGAAAAGGTACCAGGACAGAAAACCATTTGGCCTTTTCTGGGGTTAATGGGGCCCCATCATTGGCACCTGAGAGCCGAGGCTGCCACCTTTTCCCTGGCCTCAAATCTCGATGGAGTGTGCGAGGTGCGGTTCTGGGAAAGCGTAATTTTCCAGCCCAGATTTCCAGACGGATTGAGATTCCTCCCAGGGAAAAGGTGCCAGGAGAGAAAGTGTTTGTTCCTTTTCTAGGGTTAATGGGGCCCCATCATTGGCACCTGAGAGCCCAAGGCTGCCACCTTTTCCCTGGCTGCAAAGCCCAATGTTGCATGCCACATGCGGTTTTTTGAGCCCAGATTTCCAGACAAAGATTCATCCCAGGGAAAAGGTGCCAGGACAGAAAGCGATTGTTCCTTTCCTAGGGTTAATGCGGCCCCATCTTTGGCACCTGAAAGCCCAAAGCCGCCACCTTTTCCGTGGGTGCAAAGCTCGACGATGCATGCCAGGTGCGGGTCCGCCAAATGCCGTTTTTCATCCCAGAATTCCAGACGGATGAAGATTCCTCCCAGGGAAAAAGTGCCAGGACAGAAAGCGAGTGTGCCTTTTCTAAGAATAATGGTGCCCCATCATTGGCACCTGAGAGCCCAAGGCTGCCACCTTTTCCCTGGGCTCGAAGCTCGACGGAGCGCTCCAGGTGCGGGTCAGGGTACTTGCCGTTTTTCAGTCCAGATTTCAAGACGGATGAAGATTCCTCCCTGGGAAAAGGTGCCAGGACAGGAATGGATTTCTCCTTTTCTAGGAGTAGTGGGGACCCATTATTGGCACCTGAGAGCCGAAGGCTGCAACCTTTTCCCTGAGCGCAAAGCTTGACGGCGCGTGCCACTTGCGGTTCCGGGGAAGTGCCATTTTTCAGCCCAGAATTCCAGACGGACGAAGACACCTCCCAGGGAAAAGGTGCCAGGTCAGAAATCGAATTGTCCTTTTCTAGGGTCAATGGTGCCCCATCATTGGCACCTGAGAGTTCAAGGCTGCCACCATTTCCGTGGGCGCAAACATCAACGGCGCGTACCACTTTCTTGTCCAGGAAACTGCCGTTTTTCAGCCCTCAATTCCAGACGGATGAAGACTTCTCACAGGGAAGAGGCTCCCAGGACAGAAAGCGATTGTTCCATTTCTAGGCTTAATCGGGCCCCATCATTGGCACCTGAGAGCCCAAGGTTGCCTCCTATACCCTGGGCGCAAAGCTCGACCATGCGTGCTACGTGAGGGTCCGGGAAATTGCCGTTTCTCATTCCAGAATTCCAGACCGATGAAGACTCCTCCCAGGGAAAAGGTGCCAGGATAGAAAGTCATTCTGCCTTTTGTAGGGGTAATGGGGCACCATCAATGGCACCTGAGATCCCAGGGCTGCCACCTTTTTCCTGGGCGCAAAGCTCGACAAGGCGTACCACGTGCGTGTCCGGGAAAGTGCCATTTTTCAGCCCAGAATTCCAGACCTATGAAGATTCCTCAGAGGGGAAAGGTACCAGGAGACAAAGCCATTGTGTATTTTGTAATGCTAATTGGACCCCGTCATTGGCACCTAAGAGCCCAAGACTGCCACCTTTTCCGTGGGTGCAAAGCTCAACGGTGCATACCCTGTGCGGGTCTGGGAAAGGGCCGTCTTTCAGCCCAGAATTCCAGACGGACGTCGATTCCTCTCTGGGAAAAGGTGTCAGGACAGAAAGCCATTGCGCCTTTTCTAGGGGTAATGGGGCCCCATCTTTGGCACCTGAGAGCCCAAGGCTGCCACCTTTTCCCTGGGCGCAAATGTCGACGGCGCGTGCAACTTGCAAGTCCGGGAATGTGCCGTTTCTCATCCCAGAATCCCAGGCCAGCGAAGATTTCTCCCTGGGAAAAGGTCCCAGGACAGAAAGCGATTGTGCCTTTTCTAGGGTTAATGGGGCCCCAAAATTGGCAGCTGAGAGCCCAGGGCTGCCACCTTTTCCCTGGGCGCAAAGCTCAACGGTGCGTGCCACATGCGGCTAAGGGAAAGAGCCGTTTTCAGCCCAGAATTCCAGACCAATGAAGATTCCTCCCAGGGAAAAGGTGCCAGGACAGAAAGCGATTGTTATTTATCTAGTGTTAACGGGGACCCGTCGTTGGCACCTGAGAGCCCAAGGCTGCCACCTTTTCCCTGGGCACAAAGCTAGATGGTGCCTGCCACGTGCAGGTCAGAGAAAGTGCTTTGTTCAGCCCAGGATTCCAGACAGATGACGACTCCTCCCAGGGAAAGGGCTCCCAGGACAGAAAGCAATTGTTCCATTTCTAGTGTTAATGGGGGCCCGTCATTGGCATCTGAGAGCCAGAGGTTGCCTCCTTTTCCCTGGGTGCAAAGCACGACAGTGCGTGCCACGTGCTGGTCCCAGAAAGTGCCATTTTACAGCCCAGAATTCCAGACCAATGAAGACTCCTCCCAGGGAAAAGGTGCCAGGACAGAAAGCCATTGTGCTTTTTGTGAAGGTAATGGGGTCCCATCATTGGCAACTGAGAACCCAAGACTGCCACCTTTTCCCTGGACGCAAAGCTCGATGGTGCGTTCCACTTGCGGGTCCAGGAAAGTGCCGATTCTCAGACCAGAATTCCAAACCGATGAAGATTCCTCCCTGGGAAAAGGTGCCAGGACAGAAAGCAAGTGTTATTTTTCTAGTGTTAACGGGGCCCCATCATTGGCACCTGAGAGCCCAAGGCTGCCACCTTTTGCCTGGGCGCAAATGTCGACGGCGCGTGACACTTGCATGTCCGGGGAAGTGCCATTTTTTAGCCCAGAATTCCAGACGGACGAAGACACCTCCCAGGGTAAAGGTGCCAGGTCAGAAATCGAATTGTCCTTTTCTAGGGTCAATGGTGCCCCATCATTGGCACCTGAGAGTTCAAGGCTTCCACCTTTTCCGTGGGCGCAAACATCAACAGCGCGTACCACTTTCTTGTCCGGGAAAGTGCCGTTTGTCAGCCCAGAATTCCAGACGGATGAAGACTCCTCACAGGGAAGAGGCTCCCAGGACAGAAAGCGATTGTTCCATTTCTAGGCTTAATCGGGCCCCATCATTGGCACCTGAGAGCCCAAGGTTGCCTCCTATACCCTGGGCGCAAAGCTCGACCATGCGTGCTACGTGAGGGTCCGGGAAATTGCCGTTTCTCATTCCAGAATTCCAGACCGATGAAGATTCCTCCCTGGGAAAAGGTGCCAGGACAGGAATGGATTTCTACTTTTCTAGGAGTAATGGGGACCCAGTATTGGCACCTGAGAGCCGAAGGCTGCCACCTTTTCCCTGAGCGCAAAGCTCAACGGTGCGTGCCAGTTGCGGGTCCAGGAATGTGCTGTTTCTCATCCCAGAATTCGAGGCCGATGAAGATTTCTCCCAGGGAAAAGGTGCCAGGGCAGAAAGCAATTGTGCCTTTTCTAGGGTTAATGGTGCCCCAAAATTGACACCTGAGAGCCCAAGGCTGCCACCTTTTCCGTGGGCGCAAAGCTCGAGGGAGCGTTCCACGTGCGGGTCCGGGAAAGTGCCATTTTTCATCCCAGAATTCCAGACCTATGAAGATTCCTCAGAGGGAAAAGGTACCAGGAGACAAAGCCATTGTGTATTTTGTAATGCTAATTGGGCCCCATCATTGGTACCTGAGAGCCCAAGGCTGCCACCTTTTCCCTGGGTGCAAAGCTCGACGGTGCATACCCTGTGCTGGTCCGGGAAAGGGCCGTCTTTCAGCCCAGAATTCCAGACGGACGTCGATTCCTCTCTGGGAAAAGGTGTCAGGACAGAAAGCCATTGTGCCTTTTCTAGGGGTAGTGGGGCCCCATCTTTGGCACCTGAGAGCCCAAGGCTGCCACCTTTTCCTGGGGCACAAATGTCGACGGCGCGTGCCACTTGCAAGTCCGGGAATGTGCCGTTTCTCATCCCAGAATTCCAGGCCAGCGAAGATTTCTCCCTGGGAAAATGTGCCAAGACAGAAAGGCATTGTGCCTTTTCTAGGGTTAATGGGGCCCCAAAATTGGCAGCTGAGAGCCCAGGGCTGCCACCTTTTCCCTGGGCGCAAAGCTCGACGGTGCGTGCCACATGCGGCTAAGGGAAAGAGCCGTTTTCAGCCCAGAATTCCAGACGGACGAAGATTCCTCCCAGGGAAAAAGTGCCAGGACAGAAAGCGATTGTTATATATCTAGTGTTAACGGGGACCCATCGTTGGCACCTGAGAGCCCAAGGCTGCCACCTTTTCCCTGGGCAGAAAGCTAGATGGTGCCTGCCACGTGCAGGTCAGAGAAAGTGCTTTGTTCAGCCCAGGATTCCAGACGGATGACGACTCCTCCCAGGGAAGGGGCTCCCAGGACAGAAAGCGATTGTTCCATTTCTAGTGTTAATGGGGGCCCGTCATTGGCATCTGAGAGCCAGAGGTTGCCTCTTTTTCCCTGGGCGCAAAGCACGACAGTGCGTGCCACGTGCTGATCCCAGAAAGTGCCATTTTACAGCCCAGAATTCCAGACCAATGAAGACTCCTCCCAGGGAAAAGGTGCCAGGACAGAAAGCCATTGTGCTTTTTGTGAAGGTAATGGGGTCCCATCATTGGCAACTGAGAACCCAAGACTGCCACCTTTTCCCTGGATGCAAAGATCGATGGTGCGTTCCACTTGCGGGTCCAGGAAAGTGCCGATTCTCAGACCAGAATTCCAAACCGATGAAGATTCCTCCCTGGGAAAAGGTGCCAGGACAGAAAGCCATTGTGCCTTTTGTAGGGGTAATGGGGCACCATCATTGGCACCTGAGAGCCCAAGGCTGCCCCCTTTTGCCTGGGCGCAAAGCTCGACGGTGTGTACCTTGTGCGGGTTTGGGGCAGTGCCATTTTTGAACCCAGATTTCCAGACGGACGAAGATTCCTCCCTGGGAAAAGGTGCCAGGACAGAAAGCAAGTGTTATTTTTCTAGTGTTAACGGGGCCCCATCATTGGCACCTGAGAGCCCAAGGCTGCCACCTTTTGCCTGGGCGCAAATGTCAACGGCACGTGCCACTTGCGGGTCCGGGGAAGTGCCATTTTTTAGCCCAGAATTCCAGACGGACGAAGACACCTCCCAGGGAAAAGGTGCCAGGTCAGAAATCGAATTGTCCTTTTCTAGGGTCAATGGTGCCCCATCATTGGCACCTGAGAGTTCAAGGCTTCCACCTTTTCCGTGGGCGCAAACATCAACGGCGCGTACCACTTTCTTGTCCGGGAAAGTGCCTTTTGTCAGCCCTGAATTCCAGACGGATGAAGACTCCTCACAGGGAAGAGGCTCCCAGGACAGAAAGCGATTGTTCCATTTCTAGGCTTAATCGGGCTCCATCATTGGCACCTGAGAGCCCAAGGTTGCCTCCTATACCCTGGGCACAAAGCTCGACCATGCGTGCTACGTGAGGGTCCGGGAAATTGCCGTTTCTCATTCCAGAATTCTAGACCGATGAAGATTCCTCCCTGGGAAAAGGTGCCAGGACAGAAAGCGATTGTTCCTTTTCTAGGGTTAATGGGGCTCCATCATTGACACCTGAGAGCCGAAGGCTGCAACCTTTTCCCTGAGCGCAAAGCTCAACGGTGCGTGCCACTTGCGGGTCCAGGAAGGTGCTGTTTCTCATCCCAGAATTCGAGGCCGATGAAGATTTCTCCCAGGAAAAGGTGCCAGGACAGAAAGCCATTGTGCCTTTTCTAGAGTTAATGGGGCCCCAAAATTGACACCTGAGAGCCCAAGGCTGCCACCTTTTCCCTGGGTGCAAAGCTCGACGGTGCATACCCTGTGCGGGTCCGGGAAAGGGCCGTCTTTCAGCCCAGAATTCCAGACGGAAGAAGATTCCTCTCTGGGAAAAGGTGTCAGGACAGAAAGCCATTGTGCCTTTTCTAGGGGTAATGGGGCCCCATCTTTGGCACCTGAGAGCCCAAGGCTGCCACCTTTTCCCGGGGCGTAAATGTCGACGGCGCATGCCACTTGCAAGTCCGGGAATGTGCCGTTTCTCATCCCAGAATTCCAGGCCAGCGAAGATTTCTCCCTGGGAAAAGGTGCCAGGACAGGAAGCGATTGTGCCTTTTCTAGGGTTAATGGGGCCCCAAAATTGGCAGCTGAGAGCCCAGGGCTGCCACCTTTTCCCTGGGCGCAAAGCTCGACGGTGCGTCCCACATGCGGCTAAGGGAAAGAGCCGTTTTCAGCCCAGAATTCCAGACCAATGAAGATTCCTCCCAGGGAAAAAGTGCCAGGACAGAAAGCGATTGTTATATATCTAGTGTTAACGGGGACCCATCATTGGCACCTGAGAGCCCAAGGTTGCCACCTTTTCCCTGGGCACAAAGCTAGATGGTGCCTGCCACGTGCAGGTCAGAGAAAGTGCTTTGTTCAGCCCAGGATTCCAGACGGATGACGACTCCTCCCAGGGAAGGGGCTTCCAGGACAGAAAGCGATTGTTCCATTTCTAGTGTTAATGGGGGCCCGTCATTGGCATCTGAGAGCCAGAGGTTGCCTCTTTTTCCCTGGGCGCAAAGCACGACGGTGTGTACCTTGTGCGGGTTTGGGGCAGTACCATTTCTGAACCCAGATTTCCAGACGGACGAAGATTCCTCCCTGGGAAAAGGTGCCAGGACAGAAAGCAAGTGTTGTTTTTCTAGTGTTAACGGGGCCCCATCATTGGCACCTGAGAGCCCAAGGCTGCCACCTTTTGCCTGGGCACAAATGTCGAAGGCGCGTGCCACTTGAGGGTCCGGGGAAGTGCCATTTTTCAGCCCAGAATTCCAGACGGACGAAGACACCTCCCAGGGAAAAGGTGCCAGGTCGGAAATCGAATTGTCCTTTTCTAGGGTCAATGGTGCCCCATCATTGGCACCTGAGAGTTCAAGGCTGCCACCTTTTCCGTGGGCGCAAACATCAACGGCGCGTACCACTTTCTTGTCCGGGAAAGTGCCGTTTGTCAGCCCTGAATTCCAGACGGATGAAGACTCCTCACAGGGAAGAGGCTCCCAGGACAGAAAGCGATTGTTCCATTTCTAGGCTTAATCGGGCTCCATCATTGGCACCTGAGAGCCCAAGGTTGCCTCCTATACCCTGGGCGCAAAGCTCGACCATGCGTGCTACGTGAGGGTCCGGGAAATTGCCGTTTCTCATTCCAGAATTCTAGACCGATGAAGATTCCTCCCTGGGAAAAGGTGTCAGGACAGAAAGGGATTGTTCCTTTTCTAGGGTTAATGGGGCTCCATCATTGACACCTGAGAGCCGAAGGCTGCAACCTTTTCCCTGAGCGCAAAGCTCAACGGTGCGTGCCACTTGCGGGTCCAGGAATGTGCTGTTTCTCATCCCGGAATTCGAGGCCGATGAAGATTTCTCCCAGGAAAAGGTGCCAGGACAGAAAGCCATTGTGCCTTTTCTAGAGTTAATGGGGCCCCAAAATTGGCAGCTGAGAGCCCAGGGCTGCCACCTTTTCCCTGGGCGCAAAGCTCGACGGTGCGTCCCACATGCGGCTAAGGGAAAGAGCCGTTTTCAGCCCAGAATTCCAGACCAATGAAGATTCCTCCCAGGGAAAAGGTGCCAGGACAGAAAGCGATTGTTATATATCTAGTGTTAACGGGGACCCATCGTTGGCACCTGAGAGCCCAAGGCTGCCACCTTTTCCCTGGGCGCAGAGCTAGATGGTGCCTGCCACGTGCAGGTCAGAGAAAGTGCTTTGTTCAGCCCAGGATTCCAGACGGATGACGACTCCTCCCAGGGAAGGGGCTCCCAGGACAGAAAGCGATTGTTCCATTTCTA
Organism: Pithys albifrons albifrons; assembly: GCF_047495875.1. Lineage (NCBI taxonomy): Eukaryota > Metazoa > Chordata > Aves > Passeriformes > Thamnophilidae > Pithys > Pithys albifrons. The sequence continues at coordinate 105,978,058 of NC_092459.1, forward strand.
GTGTTAATGGGGGCCTGTCATTGGCATCTGAGAGCCAGAGGTTGCCTCTTTTTCCCTGGGCGCAAAGCACGACAGTGCGTGCCACGTGCTGGTCCCAGAAAGTGCCATTTTACAGCCCAGAATTCCAGACCAATGAAGACTCCTCCCAGGGAAAAGGTGTCAGGAGAGAAAGCCATTGTTCTTTTTGTGAAGGTAATGGGGTCCCATCATTGGCAACTGAGAACCCAAGACTGCCACCTTTTCCCTGGATGCAAAGCTCGATGGTGCGTTCCACTTGCGGGTCCAGGAAAGTGCCGATTCTCAGACCAGAATTCCAAACCGATGAAGATTCCTCCCTGGGAAAAGGTGCCAGGACAGAAAGCCATTGTGCCTTTTGTAGGGGTAATGGGGCACCATCATTGGCACCTGAGAGCCGAAGGCTGCCCCCTTTTCCCTGGGCGCAAAGCTCGACGGTGTGTACCTTGTGCGGGTTTGGGGCAGTGCCATTTCTGAACCCAGATTTCCAGACGGACGAAAATTCCTCCCTGGGAAAAGGTGCCAGGACAGAAAGCAAGTGTTATTTTTCTAGTGTTAACCGGGCCCCATCATTGGCACCTGAGAGCCCAAGGCTGCCACCTTTTGCCTGGGCGCAAATGTCGACGGCGCGTGCCACTTGCGGGTCCGGGGAAGTGCCATTTTTCAGCCCAGAATTCCAGACGGACGAAGACACCTCCCAGGGAAAAGGTGCCAGGTCGGAAATCGAATTGTCCTTTTCTAGGGTCAATGGTGCCCCATCATTGGCACCTGAGAGTTCAAGGCTTCCACCTTTTCCGTGGGCGCAAACATCAACGGCGCGTACCACTTTCTTGTCCGGGAAAGTGCCGTTTGTCAGCCCTGAATTCCAGACGGATGAAGACTCCTCACAGGGAAGAGGCTCCCAGGACAGAAAGCGATTGTTCCATTTCTAGGCTTAATTGGGCTCCATCACTGGCACCTGAGAGCCCAAGGTTGCCTCCTATACCCTGGGCGCAAAGCTCGACCATGCGTGCTACGTGAGGGTCCGGGAAATTGCCGTTTCTCATTCCAGAATTCCAGACCGATGAAGATTCCTCCCTGGGAAAAGGTGTCAGGACAGAAAGCGATTGTTCCTTTTCTAGGGTTAATGGGGCTCCATCATTGACACCTGAGAGCCGAAGGCTGCAACCTTTTCCCTGAGCGCAAAGCGCAACGGTGCGTGCAACTTGCGGGTCCAGGAATGTGCTGTTTCTCATCCCGGAATTCGAGGCCGATGAAGATTTCTCCCAGGAAAAGGTGCCAGGACAGAAAGCCATTGTGCCTTTTCTAGGGTTAATGGGGCCCCAAAATTGACACCTGAGAGCCCAAGGCTGCCACCTTTTCCCTGGGTGCAAAGCTCGAGGGAGCGTTCCACGTGCGGGTCCGGGAAAGTGCCATTTTTCAGCCCAGAATTCCAGACCTATGAAGATTCCTCAGAGGGAAAAGGCACCAGGAGACAAAGCCATTGTGTATTTTGTAATGCTAATTGGGCCCCATCATTGGCACCTGAGAGCCCAAGGCTGCCACCTTTTCCCTGGGTGCAAAGCTCGACGGTGCATACCCTGTGCGGGTCCGGGAAAGGGCCGTCTTTCAGCCCAGAATTCCAGACGGACGTCGATTCCTCTCTGGGAAAAGTTGTCAGGACAGAAAGCCATTGTGCCTTTTCTAGGGGTAATGGGGCCCCATCTTTGGCACCTGAGAGCCCAAGGCTGCCACCTTTTCCCTGGGCGCAAATGTCGACGGCGTGTGCCACTTGCAAGTCCGGGAATGTGCCGTTTCTCATCCCAGAATTCCAGGCCAGCGAAGATTTCTCCCTGGGAAAAGGTGCCAGGACAGAAAGCGATTGTGCCTTTTCTAGGGTCAATGGGGCCCCAAAATTGGCAGCTGAGAGCCCAGGGCTGCCACCTTTTCCGTGGGCGCAAAGCTCGACGGTGCGTGCCACATGCGGCTAAGGGAAAGAGCCGTTTTCAGCCCAGAATTCCAGACGGACGAAGATTCCTCCCAGGGAAAAGGTGCCAGGACAGAAAGCGATTCTTCCTTTTCTAGGGGTAATGGGGCCCCATCATTGGCACCTGAGAGCCCAAGGCTGCCACCTTTTGCCTGGGCACAAAGCTCGACGGTGCGTGCCACGTGCTGGTCCCAGAAAGTGCCGATTCTCAGACCAGAATTCCAAACCGATGAAGATTCCTCCCTGGGAAAAGGTGCCAGGACAGAAAGCCATTGTGCCTTTTGTAGGGGTAATGGGGCACCATCATTGGCAGCTGAGAGCCCAAGGCTGCCCCCTTTTCCCTGGGCACAAAGCTCGACGGTGTGTACCTTGTGCGGTTTTGGGGCAGTGCCATTTTTGAACCCAGATTTCCAGCTGGACGAAGATTCCTCCCAGGGAAAAGATGCCAGGACAGAAAGCGTTATTTTTCTAGTGTTAACGGGGCCCCATCATTGGCACCTGAGAGCCCAAGGCTGCCACCTTTTCCCTGGGCACAAAGCTAGATGGTGCCTGCCACGTGCAGGTCAGAGAAAGTGCTTTGTTCAGCCCAGGATTCCAGGCGGATGACGACTCCTCCCAGGGAAGGGGCTCCCAGGACAGAAAGCGATTGTTCCATTTCTAGTGTTAATGGGTGCCTGTCATTGGCATCTGAGAGCCAGAGGTTGCCTCCTTTTCCCTGGGCGCAAAGCACGACAGTGCGTGCCACGTGCTGGTCCCAGAAAGTGCCATTTTACAGCCCAGAATTTCAGACCAATGAAGACTCCTCCCAGGGAAAAGGTGCCAGGACAGAAAGCCATTGTGCTTTTTGTGAAGGTAATGGGGTCCCATCAATGGCAACTGAGAACCCAAGACTGCCACCTTTTCCCTGGACGCAAAGCTCGATGGTGCATTCCACTTGCAGGTCCAGGAAAGTGCCGATTCTCAGACCAGAATTCCAAACCGATGAAGATTCCTCCCTGGGAAAAGGTGCCAGGACAGAAAGCCATTGTGCCTTTTGTAGGGGTAATGGGGCACCATCATTGGCACCTGAGAGCCCAAGGCTGCCCCCTTTTCCCTGGGCACAAAGCTCGACGGTGTGTACTATGTGCGGGTTTGGGGCAGTGCCATTTTTGAACCCAGATTTCCAGACGGACGAAGATTCCTCCCTGGGAAAAGGTGCCAGGACAGAAAGCAAGTGTTATTTTTCTAGTGTTAACGGGGCCCCATCATTGGCACCTGAGAGCCCAAGGCTGCCACCTTTTGCCGGGGCGCAAATGTCAACGGCGCGTGCCACTTGCGGGTCCGGGGAAGTGCCATTTTTTAGCCCAGAATTCCAGACGGACGAAGACACCTCCCAGGGAAAAGGTGCCAGGTCGGAAATTGAATTGTCCTTTTCTAGGGTCAATGGTGCCCCATCATTGGCACCTGAGAGTTCAAGGCTGCCACCTTTTCCGTGGGCGCAAACATCAACAACGCGTACCACTTTCTTGTCCGGGAAAGTGCCGTTTTTCAGCCCTCAGTTCCAGACGGATGAAGAGTCCTCACAGGGAAGAGGCTCCCAGGACAGAAAGCGATTGTTCCATTTCTAGGCTTAATCGGGCCCCATCATTGGCACCTGAGAGCCCAAGGTTGCCTCCTATACCCTGGGCACAAAGCTCGACCATGCGTGCTACGTGAGGGTCCAGGAAATTGCCGTTTCTCATTCCAGAATTCCAGACCGATGAAGATTCCTCCCTGGGAAAAGGTGCCAGGATAGGAATGGATTTCTCCTTTTCTAGGAGTAATGGGGACCCATTATTTGCACCTGAGAGCCGAAGGCTGCAACCTTATCCCTGAGCGCAAAGCTCGACGGCGCGTGCCACTTGTGGGTCCAGGGAAGTGCCATTTTTCAGCCCAGAATTCCAGACGGACGAAGACACCTCCCAGGGAAAAGGTGCCAGGTCAGAAATCGAATTGTCCTTTTCTAGGGTCAATGGTGCCCCATCATTGGCACCTGAGAGTTCAAGGCTGCCACCTTTTCCGTGGGCGCAAACATCAACAGCGCGTACCACTTTCTTGTCCGGGAAAGTGCCGTTTGTCAGCCCTGAATTCCAGACGGATGAAGACTCCTCACAGGGAAGAGGCTCCCAGGACAGAAAGCGATTGTTCCATTTCTAGGCTTAATCGGGCTCCATCATTGGCACCTGAGAGCCCAAGGTTGCCTCCTATACCCTGGGCGCAAAGCTCGACCATGCGTGCTACGTGAGGGTCCGGGAAATTGCCGTATCTCATTCCAGAATTCTAGACCGATGAAGATTCCTCCCAGGGAAAAGGTGCCCGGCCAGGAATGGATGTCTCCTTTTCTAGGAGTAATGGGGACCCATTATTGGCACCTGAGAGCCGAAGGCTGCAACCTTTTCCCTGAGTACAAAGCTCGACGGTGCGTGCCACTTGCGGGTCCAGGAATGTGCTGTTTCTCATCCCAGAATTCGAGGCCAATGAAGATTTCTCCCAGGAAAAGGTGCCAGGGCAGAAAGCAATTGTGCCTTTTCTAGGGTTAATGGGGCCCCAAAATTGACACCTGAGAGCCCAAGGCTACCACCTTTTCCCTGGGCGCAAAGCTCGACGGAGCGTTCCACGTGCGGGTCCGGGAAAGTGCCATTTTTCAGCCCAGAATTCCAGACCTATGAAGATTCCTCAGAGGGAAAAGGTACCAGGAGACAAAGCCATTGTGTATTTTGTAATGCTAATTGGGCCCCATCATTGGCACCTGAGAGCCCAAGGCTGCCACCTTTTCCCTGGGTGCAAAGCTCGACGGTGCATACCCTGTGCTGGTCCGGGAAAGGGCCGTTTTTCAGCCCAGAATTCCAGACGGAAGAAGATTCCTCTCTGGGAAAAGGTGTCAGGACAGAAAGCCATTGTGCCTTTTCTAGGGGTAATGGGGCCCCATCTTTGGCACCTGAGAGCCCAAGGCTGCCACCTTTTCCCTGGGCGCAAATGTCGACGGCGCGTGCCACTTGCAAGTCCGGGAATGTGCCGTTTCTCATCCCAGAATTCCAGGCCAGCGAAGATTTCTCCCTGGGAAAAGGTGCCAGGACAGAAAGCCATTGTGCCTTTTCTAGGGTTAATGGGGCCCCAAAATTGGCAGCTGAGAGCCCAGGGCTGTCACCTTTTCCGTGGGCGCAAAGCTCGACGGTGCGTGCCACATGCGGGTAAGGGAAAGAGCCGTTTTCAGCCCAGAATTCCAGACCAATGAAGATTCATCCCAGGGAAAAGGTGCCAGGACAGGAATCGATTGTTCTTTTTCTAGGGGTAATGGGGCCCCATCATTGGCACCTGAGAGCCCAAGGCTGCCACCTTTTGTCTGGGCACAAAGCTCGACGGTGCGTTCCACTTGCAGGTCCGGGAAAGGGCCGTTTTTCGGCCCAGAATTCCAGACGGACGAAAATTCCTCCCAGGGAAAAGGTGCCAGGACAGAAAGCGATTGTTATTTATCTAGTGTTAACGGGGACCCATCATTGGCACCTGAGAGCCCAAGGCTGCCACCTTTTCCCTAGGCGCAAAGCTAGATGGTGCCTGCCACGTGCAGGTCAGAGAAAGACCTTTGTTCAGCCCAGGATTCCAGGCGGATGACGACTCCTCCCAGGGAAAAGGATCCCAGGACAGAAAGCGATTGTTCCATTTCTAGTGTTAATGGGGGCCCGTCATTGGCATCTGAGAGCCAGAGGTTGCCTCCTTTTCCCTGGGCGCAAAGCACGACGGTGCGTGCCACGTGCTGGTCCCAGAAAGTGCCATTTTACAGCCCAGAATTCCAGACCAATGAAGACTCCTCCCAGGGAAAAGGTGCCAGGACAGAAAGCCATTGTGCTTTTTGTGAAGGTAATGGGGTCCCATCATTGGCAACTGAGAACCCAAGACTGCCACCTTTTCCCTGGACGCAAAGCTCGATGGTGCATTCCACTTGCGGGTCCAGGAAAGTGCCGATTCTCAGACCAGAATTCCAAACCGATGAAGATTCCTCCCTGGGAAAAGGTGCCAGGACAGAAAGCCATTGTGCCTTTTGTAGGGGTAATGGGGCACCATCATTGGCAGCTGAGAGCCCAAGGCTGCCCCCTTTTCCCTGGGCGCAAAGCTCGACGGTGTGTACCATGTGCGGTTTTGGGGCAGTGCCATTTTTGAACCCAGATTTCCAGACGGACGAAGATTCCTCCCAGGGAAAAGGTGCCAGGACAGAAAGCGTTATTTTTCTAGTGTTAACGGGGCCCCATCATTGGCACCTGAGAGCCCAAGGCTGCCACCTTTTCCCTGGGCGCAAAGCTAGATGGTGCCTGCCATGTGCAGGTCAGAGAAAGACCTTTGTTCAGCCCAGGATTCCAGGCGGATGACGACTCCTCCCAGGGAAAGGGCTCCCAGGACAGAAAGCGATTGTTCCATTTCTAGTGTTAATGGGGGCCCGTCATTGGCATCTGAGAGCCAGAGGTTGCCTCCTTTTCCCTGGGCGCAAAGCATGACGGTGCGTGCCACGTGCTGGTCCCAGAAAGTGCCATTTTACAGCCCAGAATTCCAGACCAATGAAGACTCCTCCCAGGGAAAAGGTGCCAGGACAGAAAGCCATTGTGCTTTTTGTGAAGGTAATGGGGTCCCATCATTGGCAACTGAGAACCCAAGACTGCCACCTTTTCCCTGGACGCAAAGCTCGATGGTGCATTCCACTTGCGGGTCCAGGAAAGTGCCGATTCTCAGACCAGAATTCCAAACCGATGAAGATTCCTCCCTGGGAAAAGGTGCCAGGACAGAAAGCCATTGTGCCTTTTGTAGGGGTAATGGGGCACCATCATTGGCACCTGAGAGCCCAAGGCTGCCCCCTTTTCCCTGGGCACAAAGCTCGACGGTGTGTACTATGTGCGGGTTTGGGGCAGTGCCATTTTTGAACCCAGATTTCCAGACGGACGAAGATTCCTCCCTGGGAAAAGGTGCCAGGACAGAAAGCAAGTGTTATTTTTCTAGTGTTAACGGGACCCCATCATTGGCACCTGAGAGTCCAAGGCTGCCACCTTTTGCCTGGGTGCAAATGTCGACGGCGCGTGACACTTGCGGGTCCAGGGAAGTGCCATTTTTCAGCCCAGAATTCCAGACGGACGAAGACACCTCCCAGGGAAAAGGTGCCAGGTCAGAAATCGAATTGTCCTTTTCTAGGGTCAATGGTGCCCCATCATTGGCACCTGAGAGTTCAAGGCTGCCACCTTTTCCGTGGGTGCAAACATCAACGGCGCGTACCACTTTCTTGTCCAGGAAACTGCCGTTTTTCAGCCCTCAATTCCAGACGGATGAAGACTCCTCACAGGGAAGAGGCTCCCAGGACAGAAAGCGATTGTTCCATTTCTAGGGTTAATCGGGCTCCATCATTGGCACCTGAGAGCCCAAGGTTGCCTCCTATACCCTGGGCGCAAAGCTCGACCATGCGTGCTACGTGAGGGTCCGGGAAATTGCCATTTCTCATTCCAGAATTCCAGACCGATGAAGATTCCTCCCTGGGAAAAGGTGCCAGGACAGGAATGGATTTCTCCTTTTCTAGGAGTAATGGGGACCCATTATTGGCACCTGAGAGCCGAAGGCTGCAACCTTTTCCCTGAGCGCAAAGCTCGACGGTGCGTGCCACTTGCAGGTCCGGGGAAGTGCCATTTTTCAGCCCAGAATTCCAGACGGATGAAGACACCTCCCAGGGAAAAGGTGCCAGGTCAGAAATCGAATTGTCCTTTTCTAGGGTCAATGGTGCCCCATCGTTGGCACCTGAGAGTTCAAGGCTGCCACCTTTTCCGTGGGCGCAAACATCAACGGCGCGTACCTCTTTCTTGTCCGGGAAAGTGCCGTTTGTCAGCCCTGAATTCCAGACGGATGAAGACTCCTCACAGGGAAGAGGCTCCCAGGACAGAAAGCGATTGTTCCATTTCTAGGGTTAATCGGGCCCCATCATTGGCACCTGAGAGCCCAAGGTTGCCTCCTATACCCTGGGCGCAAAGCTCGACCATGCGTGCTACGTGAGGGTCCGGGAAATTGCCGTTTCTCATTCCAGAATTCCAGACTGATGAAGATTCCTCCCTGGGAAAAGGTGTCAGGACAGAAAGTGATTGTTCCTTTTGTAGGGTTAATGGGGCTCCATCATTGACACCTGAGAGCCGAAGGCTGCAACCTTTTCCCTGAGTACAAAGCTCAACGGTGCGTGCCACTTGCAGGTCCAGGAATGTGCTGTTTCTCATCCCGGAATTCGAGGCCGATGAAGATTTCTCCAGGGAAAAGGTGCCAGGACAGAAAGCAATTGTGCCTTTTCTAGAGTTAATGGGACCCCAAAATTGACACCTGAGAGCCCAAGGCTGCCACCTTTTCCCTGGGCGCAAAGCTCGACAGAGCGTTCCACGTGCGGGTCCGGGAAAGTGCCATTTTTCAGCCCAGAATTCCAGACCTATGAAGATTCCTCAGAGGGAAAAGGCACCAGGAGACAAAGCCATTGTGTATTTTGTAATGCTAATTGGGCCCCATCATTGGCACCTGAGAGCCCAAGGCTGCCACCTTTTCCCTGGGTGCAAAGCTCGACGGTGCATACCCTGTGCGGGTCCGGGAAAGGGCCGTTTTTCAGCCCAGAATTCCAGACGGAAGTCGATTCCCCTCTCGGGGGAAAGGTGTCAGGACAGAAAGCCATTGTGCCTTTTCTAGGGGTAATGGGGTCCCATCTTTGGCACCTGAGAGCCCAAGGCTGCCACCTTTTCCCTGGGCGCAAATGTCGATGGCGCGTGCCACTTGCAAGTCCGGGAATGTGCCGTTTCTCATCCCAGAATTCCAGGCCAGCGAAGATTTCTCCCTGGGAAAAGGTGCCAGGACAGAAAGCGATTGTGCCTTTTCTAGGGTTAATGGGGCCCCAAAATTGGCAGCTGAGAGCCCAGGGCTGCCACCTTTTCCCTGGGCGCAAAGCTCGACGGTGCGTGCCACATGCGGCTAAGGGAAAGAGCCGTTTTCAGCCCAGAATTCCAGACCAATGAAGATTCCTCCCAGGGAAAAGGTGCCAGGACAGGAAGCGATTGTTCTTTTTCTAGGGGTAATGGGGCCCCATCATTGGCACCTGAGAGCCCAAGGCTGCCACCTTTTGCCTGGGCACAAAGCTCGACGGTGCGTTCCACTTGCAGGTCTGGGGACGTGCCGTTTTTCGGCCCAGAATTCCAGACGGACGAAAATTCCTCCCAGGGAAAAGGTGCCAGGACAGAAAGCAATTGTTATTTATCTAGTGTTAACGGGGACCCATCATTGGCACCTGAGAGCCCAAGGCTGCCACCTTTTCCCTAGGCGCAAAGCTAGATGGTGCCTGCCACGTGCAGGTCAGAGAAAGACCTTTGTTCAGCCCAGAATTCCAGACGGATGACGACTCCTCCCAGGGAAAAGGATCCCAGGACAGAAAGCGATTGTTCCATTTCTAGTGTTAATGGGGGCCCGTCATTGGCATCTGAGAGCCAGAGGTTGCCTCCTTTTCCCTGGGCGCAAAGCACGACGGTGCGTGCCACGTGCTGGTCCCAGAAAGTGCCATTTTACAGCCCAGAATTCCAGACCAATGAAGACTCCTCCCAGGGAAAAGGTGCCAGGACAGAAAGCCATTGTGCTTTTTGTGAAGGTAATGGGGTCCCATCATTGGCAACTGAGAACCCAAGACTGCCACCTTTTCCCTGGACGCAAAGCTCGATGGTGCGTTCCACGTGCGGGTCCGGAAAAGTGCCATTTTTCAGCCCAGAATTCCAGACCTATGAAGATTCCTCAGAGGGAAAAGGCACCAGGAGACAAAGCCATTGTGTATTTTGTAATGCTAATTGGGCCCCGTCATTGGCACCTGAGAGCCCAAGGCTGCCACCTTTTCCCTGGGTGCAAAGCTCGACGGTGCATACCCTGTGCGGGTCCGGGAAAGGGCCGTCTTTCAGCCCAGAATTCCAGACGGACGTCGATTCCTCTCTGGGAAAAGGTGTCAGGACAGAAAGCCATTGTGCCTTTTCTAGGGGTAATGGGGCCCCATCTTTGGCACCTGAGAGCCCAAGGCTGCCACCTTTTCCCTGGGCGCAAATGTCGACAGCGCGTGCCACTTGCAAGTCCGGGAATGTGCCGTTTCTCATCCCAGAATTCCAGGCCAGCGAAGATTTCTCCCTGGGAAAAGGTGCCAGGACAGAAAGCGATTGTGCCTTTTCTAGGGTTAATGGCGCCCCAAAATTGGCAGCTGAGAGCCCAGGGCTGCCACCTTTTCCCTGGGCGCAAAGCTCGACGGTGCGTGCCACATGCGGGTAAGGGAAAGAGCCGTTTTCAGCCCAGAATTCCAGACCAATGAAGATTCCTCCCAGGGAAAAGGTGCCAGGACAGAAAGCGATTGTTCCTTTTCTAGGGGTAATGGGGCCCCATCATTGGCACCTGAGAGCCCAAGGCTGCCACCTTTTGCCTGGGCACAAAGCTCGACGGTGCGTTCCACTTGCAGGTCCGGGGACGTGCCGTTTTTCGGCCCAGAATTCCAGACGGACGAAAATTCCTCCCAGGGAAAAGGTGCCAGGACAGAAAGCGATTGTTATTTATCTAGTGTTAACGGGGACCCATCATTGGCACCTGAGAGCCCAAGGCAGCCACCTTTTCCCTGGGCGCAAAGCTAGATGGTGCCTGCCACGTGCAGGTCAGAGAAAGACCTTTGTTCAGCCCAGAATTCCAGACGGATGACGACTCCTCCCAGGGAAAAGGATCCCAGGACAGAAAGCGATTGTTCCATTTCTAGTGTTAATGGGGGCCTGTCATTGGCATCTGAGAGCCAGAGGTTGCCTCCTTTTCCCTGGGCGCAAAGCACGACAGTGCGTGCCACGTGCTGGTCCCAGAAAGTGCCATTTTACAGCCCAGAATTCCAGACCAATGAAGACTCCTCCCAGGGAAAAGGTGCCAGGACAGAAAGCCATTGTGCTTTTTGTGAAGGTAATGGGGTCCCATCATTGGCAACCGAGAACCCAAGACTGCCACCTTTTCCCTGGACGCAAAGCTCGATGGTGCGTTCCACTTGCGGGTCCAGGAAAGTGCCGATTCTCAGACCAGAATTCCAAACCGATGAAGATTCCTCCCTGGGAAAAGGTGCCAGGACAGAAAGCCATTGTGCCTTTTGTAGGGGTAATGGGGCACCATCATTGGCACCTGAGAGCCCAAGGCTGCCCCCTTTTCCCTGGGCACAAAGCTCGACGGTGTGTACCTTGTGCGGGTTTGGGGCAGTGCCATTTTTGAACCCAAATTTCCAGACGGACGAAGATTCCTCCCAGGGAAAAGGTGCCAGGACAGAAAGCGTTATTTTTCTAGTGTTAACGGGGCCCCATCATTGGCACCTGAGAGCCCAAGGCTGCCACCTTTTCCCTGGGCGCAAAGCTAGATGGTGCCTGGCACGTGCAGGTCAGAGAAAGTGCTTTGTTCAGCCCAGGATTCCAGGCGGATGACGACTCCTCCCAGGGAAAGGGCTCCCGGGACAGAAAGCGATTGTTTCATTTCTAGTGTTAATGGGGGCCCGTCATTGGCATCTGAGAGCCAGAGGTTGCCTCTTTTTCCCTGGGCGCAAAGCACGACAGTGCGTGCCACGTGCTGGTCCCAGAAAGTGCCATTTTACAGCCCAGAATTCCAGACCAATGAAGACTCCTCCCAGGGAAAAGGTGCCAGGACAGAAAGCCGTTGTGCTTTTTGTGAAGGTAATGGGGTCCCATCATTGGCACCTGAGAACCCAAGACTGCCACCTTTTCCCTGGACGCAAAGCTCGATGGTGCGTTCCACTTGCGGGTCCAGGAAAGTGCCGATTCTCAGACCAGAATTCCAAACCGATGAAGATTCCTCCCTGGGAAAAGGTGTCAGGACAGAAAGCCATTGTGCCTTTTGTAGGGGTAATGGGGCACCATCATTGGCACCTGAGAGCCCAAGGCTGCCCCCTTTTCCCTGGGCACAAAGCTCGACGGTGTGTACTATGTGCGGGTTTGGGGCAGTGCCATTTTTGAACCCAGATTTCCAGACGGACGAAGATTCCTCCCTGGGAAAAGGTGCCAGGACAGAAAGCAAGTGTTATTTTTCTAGTGTTAACGGGGCCTCATCATTGGCACCTGAGAGCCCAAGGCTGCCACCTTTTGCCTGGGCGCAAACATCAACGGCGCGTACCACTTTCTTGTCCAGGAAACTGCCGTTTTTCAGCCCTCAATTCCAGACGGATGAAGACTCCTCACAGGGAAGAGGCTCCCAGGACAGAAAGCGATTGTTCCATTTCTAGGGTTAATCGGGCTCCATCATTGGCACCTGAGAGCCCAAGGTTGCCTCCTATACCCTGGGCGCAAAGCTCGACCATGCGTGCTACGTGAGGGTCCGGGAAATTGCCATTTCTCATTCCAGAATTCCAGACCGATGAAGATTCCTCCCTGGGAAAAGGTGCCAGGACAGGAATGGATTTCTCCTTTTCTAGGAGTAATGGGGACCCATTATTGGCACCTGAGAGCCGAAGGCTGCAACCTTTTCCCTGAGCGCAAAGCTCGACGGTGCGTGCCACTTGCAGGTCCGGGGAAGTGCCATTTTTCAGCCCAGAATTCCAGACGGACGAAGACACCTCCCAGGGAAAAGGTGCCAGGTCAGAAATCGAATTGTCCTTTTCTAGGGTCAATGGTGCCCCATCGTTGGCACCTGAGAGTTCAAGGCTGCCACCTTTTCCGTGGGCGCAAACATCAACGGCGCGTACCACTTTCTTGTCCGGGAAAGTGCCGTTTGTCAGCCCTGAATTCCAGACGGATGAAGAGTCCTCACAGGGAAGAGGCTCCCAGGACAGAAAGCGATTGTTCCATTTCTAGGCTTAATCGGGCCCCATCATTGGCACCTGAGAGCCCAAGGTTGCCTCCTATACCCTGGGCGCAAAGCTCGACCATGCGTGCTACGTGAGGGTCCGGGAAATTGCCGTTTCTCATTCCAGAATTCCAGACCGATGAAGATTCCTCCCTGGGAAAAGGTGTCAGGACAGAAAGTGATTGTTCCTTTTGTAGGGTTAATGGGGCTCCATCATTGACACCTGAGAGCCGAAGGCTGCAACCTTTTCCCTGAGTACAAAGCTCAACGGTGCGTGCCACTTGCAGGTCCAGGAATGTGCTGTTTCTCATCCCGGAATTCGAGGCCGATGAAGATTTCTCCAGGGAAAAGGTGCCAGGACAGAAAGCAATTGTGCCTTTTCTAGAGTTAATGGGACCCCAAAATTGACACCTGAGAGCCCAAGGCTGCCACCTTTTCCCTGGGCGCAAAGCTCGACAGAGCGTTCCACGTGCGGGTCCGGGAAAGTGCCATTTTTCAGCCCAGAATTCCAGACCTATGAAGATTCCTCAGAGGGAAAAGGCACCAGGAGACAAAGCCATTGTGTATTTTGTAATGCTAATTGGGCCCCATCATTGGCACCTGAGAGCCCAAGGCTGCCACCTTTTCCCTGGGTGCAAAGCTCGACGGTGCATACCCTGTGCGGGTCCGGGAAAGGGCCGTTTTTCAGCCCAGAATTCCAGACGGAAGTCGATTCCCCTCTCGGGGGAAAGGTGTCAGGACAGAAAGCCATTGTGCCTTTTCTAGGGGTAATGGGGTCCCATCTTTGGCACCTGAGAGCCCAAGGCTGCCACCTTTTCCCTGGGCGCAAATGTCGATGGCGCGTGCCACTTGCAAGTCCGGGAATGTGCCGTTTCTCATCCCAGAATTCCAGGCCAGCGAAGATTTCTCCCTGGGAAAAGGTGCCAGGACAGAAAGCGATTGTGCCTTTTCTAGGGTTAATGGGGCCCCAAAATTGGCAGCTGAGAGCCCAGGGCTGCCACCTTTTCCCTGGGCGCAAAGCTCGACGGTGCGTGCCACATGCGGCTAAGGGAAAGAGCCGTTTTCAGCCCAGAATTCCAGACCAATGAAGATTCCTCCCAGGGAAAAGGTGCCAGGACAGGAAGCGATTGTTCTTTTTCTAGGGGTAATGGGGCCCCATCATTGGCACCTGAGAGCCCAAGGCTGCCACCTTTTGCCTGGGCACAAAGCTCGACGGTGCGTTCCACTTGCAGGTCCGGGGACGTGCCGTTTTTCGGCCCAGAATTCCAGACGGACGAAAATTCCTCCCAGGGAAAAGGTGCCAGGACAGAAAGCAATTGTTATTTATCTAGTGTTAACGGGGACCCATCATTGGCACCTGAGAGCCCAAGGCTGCCACCTTTTCCCTAGGCGCAAAGCTAGATGGTGCCTGCCACGGGCAGGTCAGAGAAAGACCTTTGTTCAGCCCAGAATTCCAGACGGATGACGACTCCTCCCAGGGAAAAGGATCCCAGGACAGAAAGCGATTGTTCCATTTCTAGTGTTAATGGGGGCCCGTCATTGGCATCTGAGAGCCAGAGGTTGCCTCCTTTTCCCTGGGCGCAAAGCACGACGGTGCGTGCCACGTGCTGGTCCCAGAAAGTGCCATTTTACAGCCCAGAATTCCAGACCAATGAAGACTCCTCCCAGGGAAAAGGTGCCAGGACAGAAAGCCATTGTGCTTTTTGTGAAGGTAATGGGGTCCCATCATTGGCAACTGAGAACCCAAGACTGCCACCTTTTCCCTGGACGCCAAGCTCGATGGTGCGTTCCACGTGCGGGTCCGGAAAAGTGCCATTTTTCAGCCCAGAATTCCAGACCTATGAAGATTCCTCAGAGGGAAAAGGCACCAGGAGACAAAGCCATTGTGTATTTTGTAATGCTAATTGGGCCCCATCATTGGCACCTGAGAGCCCAAGGCTGCCACCTTTTCCCTGGGTGCAAAGCTCGACGGTGCATACCCTGTGCGGGTCCGGGAAAGGGCCGTTTTTCAGCCCAGAATTCCAGACGGAAGTCGATTCCTCTCTGGGAAAAGGTGTCAGGACAGAAAGCCATTGTGCCTTTTCTAGGGGTAATGGGGCCCCATCTTTGGCACCTGAGAGCCCAAGGCTGCCACCTTTTCCCTGGGCGCAAATGTCGACGGCGCGTGCCACTTGCAAGTCCGGGAATGTGCCGTTTCTCATCCCAGAATTCCAGGCCAGCGAAGATTTCTCCCTGGGAAAAGGTGCCAGGACAGAAAGCCATTGTGCCTTTTCTAGGGTTAATGGGGCCCCAAAATTGGCAGCTGAGAGCCCAGGGCTGTCACCTTTTCCGTGGGCGCAAAGCTCGACGGTGCGTGCCACATGCGGGTAAGGGAAAGAGCCGTTTTCAGCCCAGAATTCCAGACCAATGAAGATTCCTCCCAGGGAAAAGGTGCCAGGACAGGAATCGATTGTTCTTTTTCTAGGGGTAATGGGGCCCCATCATTGGCACCTGAGAGCCCAAGGCTGCCACCTTTTGTCTGGGCACAAAGCTCGACGGTGCGTTCCACTTGCAGGTCCGGGAAAGGGCCGTTTTTCGGCCCAGAATTCCAGACGGACGAAAATTCCTCCCAGGGAAAAGGTGCCAGGACAGAAAGCGATTGTTATTTATCTAGTGTTAACGGGGACCCATCATTGGCACCTGAGAGCCCAAGGCTGCCACCTTTTCCCTAGGCGCAAAGCTAGATGGTGCCTGCCACGTGCAGGTCAGAGAAAGACCTTTGTTCAGCCCAGAATTCCAGACGGATGACGACTCCTCCCAGGGAAAAGGATCCCAGGACAGAAAGCGATTGTTCCATTTCTAGTGTTAATGGGGGCCCGTCATTGGCATCTGAGAGCCAGAGGTTGCCTCCTTTTCCCTGGGCGCAAAGCACGACGGTGCGTGCCACGTGCTGGTCCCAGAAAGTGCCATTTTACAGCCCAGAATTCCAGACCAATGAAGACTCCTCCCAGGGAAAAGGTGCCAGGACAGAAAGCCATTGTGCTTTTTGTGAAGGTAATGGGGTCCCATCATTGGCAACTGAGAACCCAAGACTGCCACCTTTTCCCTGGACGCAAAGCTCGATGGTGCGTTCCACTTGCGGGTCCAGGAAAGTGCCGATTCTCAGACCAGAATTCCAAACCGATGAAGATTCCTCCCTGGGAAAAGGTGCCAGGACAGAAAGCCATTGTGCCTTTTGTAGGGGTAATGGGGCACCATCATTGGCACCTGAGAGCCCAAGGCTGCCCCCTTTTCCCTGGGCACAAAGCTCGACGGTGTGTACCTTGTGCGGGTTTGGGGCAGTGCCATTTTTGAACCCAAATTTCCAGACGGACGAAGATTCCTCCCAGGGAAAAGGTGCCAGGACAGAAAGCGTTATTTTTCTAGTGTTAACGGGGCCCCATCATTGGCACCTGAGAGCCCAAGGCTGCCACCTTTTCCCTGGGCGCAAAGCTAGATGGTGCCTGGCACGTGCAGGTCAGAGAAAGTGCTTTGTTCAGCCCAGGATTCCAGGCGGATGACGACTCCTCCCAGGGAAAGGGCTCCCGGGACAGAAAGCGATTGTTTCATTTCTAGTGTTAATGGGGGCCCGTCATTGGCATCTGAGAGCCAGAGGTTGCCTCTTTTTCCCTGGGCGCAAAGCACGACAGTGCGTGCCACGTGCTGGTCCCAGAAAGTGCCATTTTACAGCCCAGAATTCCAGACCAATGAAGACTCCTCCCAGGGAAAAGGTGCCAGGACAGAAAGCCATTGTGCTTTTTGTGAAGGTAATGGGGTCCCATCATTGGCAACTGAGAACCCAAGACTGCCACCTTTTCCCTGGACGCAAAGCTCGATGGTGCGTTCCACTTGCGGGTCCAGGAAAGTGCCGATTCTGAGACCAGAATTCCAAACCGATGAAGATTCCTCCCTGGGAAAAGGTGCCAGGACAGAAAGCCATTGTGCCTTTTGTAGGGGTAATGGGGCACCATCACTGGCAGCTGAGAGCCCAAGGCTGCCCCCTTTTCCCTGGGCACAAAGCTCGACGGTGTGTACTATGTGCGGGTTTGGGGCAGTGCCATTTTTGAACCCAGATTTCCAGACGGACGAAGATTCCTCCCTGGGAAAAGGTGCCAGGACAGAAAGCAAGTGTTATTTTTCTAGTGTTAACGGGGCCTCATCATTGGCACCTGAGAGCCCAAGGCTGCCACCTTTTGCCTGGGCGCAAACATCAACGGCGCGTACCACTTTCTTGTCCAGGAAACTGCCGTTTTTCAGCCCTCAATTCCAGACGGATGAAGACTCCTCACAGGGAAGAGGCTCCCAGGACAGAAAGCGATTGTTCCATTTCTAGGGTTAATCGGGCTCCATCATTGGCACCTGAGAGCCCAAGGTTGCCTCCTATACCCTGGGCGCAAAGCTCGACCATGCGTGCTACGTGAGGGTCCGGGAAATTGCCATTTCTCATTCCAGAATTCCAGACCGATGAAGATTCCTCCCTGGGAAAAGGTGCCAGGACAGGAATGGATTTCTCCTTTTCTAGGAGTAATGGGGACCCATTATTGGCACCTGAGAGCCGAAGGCTGCAACCTTTTCCCTGAGCGCAAAGCTCGACGGTGCGTGCCACTTGCAGGTCCGGGGAAGTGCCATTTTTCAGCCCAGAATTCCAGACGGACGAAGACACCTCCCAGGGAAAAGGTGCCAGGTCAGAAATCGAATTGTCCTTTTCTAGGGTCAATGGTGCCCCATCGTTGGCACCTGAGAGTTCAAGGCTGCCACCTTTTCCGTGGGCGCAAACATCAACGGCGCGTACCACTTTCTTGTCCGGGAAAGTGCCGTTTGTCAGCCCTGAATTCCAGACGGATGAAGAGTCCTCACAGGGAAGAGGCTCCCAGGACAGAAAGCGATTGTTCCATTTCTAGGCTTAATCGGGCCCCATCATTGGCACCTGAGAGCCCAAGGTTGCCTCCTATACCCTGGGCGCAAAGCTCGACCATGCGTGCTACGTGAGGGTCCGGGAAATTGCCATTTCTCATTCCAGAATTCCAGACCGATGAAGATTCCTCCCTGGGAAAAGGTGTCAGGACAGAAAGTGATTGTTCCTTTTGTAGGGTTAATGGGGCTCCATCATTGACACCTGAGAGCCGAAGGCTGCAACCTTTTCCCTGAGTACAAAGCTCAACGGTGCGTGCCACTTGCAGATCCAGGAATGTGCTGTTTCTCATCCCGGAATTCGAGGCCGATGAAGATTTCTCCCAGGAAAAGGTGCCAGGACAGAAAGCAATTGTGCCTTTTCTAGAGTTAATGGGACCCCAAAATTGACACCTGAGAGCCCAAGGCTGCCACCTTTTCCCTGGGCGCAAAGCTCGACAGAGCGTTCCACGTGCGGGTCCGGGAAAGTGCCATTTTTCAGCCCAGAATTCCAGACCTATGAAGATTCCTCAGAGGGAAAAGGCACCAGGAGACAAAGCCATTGTGTATTTTGTAATGCTAATTGGGCCCCATCATTGGCACCTGAGAGCCCAAGGCTGCCACCTTTTCCCTGGGTGCAAAGCTCGATGGTGCATACCCTGTGCGGGTCCGGGAAAGGGCCGTTTTTCAGCCCAGAATTCCAGACGGAAGTCGATTCCCCTCTCGGGGGAAAGGTGTCAGGACAGAAAGCCATTGTGCCTTTTCTAGGGGTAATGGGGTCCCATCTTTGGCACCTGAGAGCCCAAGGCTGCCACCTTTTCCCTGGGCGCAAATGTCGATGGCGCGTGCCACTTGCAAGTCCGGGAATGTGCCATTTCTCATCCCAGAATTCCAGGCCAGCGAAGATTTCTCCCTGGGAAAAGGTGCCAGGACAGAAAGCGATTGTGCCTTTTCTAGGGTTAATGGGGCCCCAAAATTGGCAGCTGAGAGCCCAGGGCTGCCACCTTTTCCCTGGGCGCAAAGCTCGACGGTGCGTGCCACATGCGGCTAAGGGAAAGAGCCGTTTTCAGCCCAGAATTCCAGACCAATGAAGATTCCTCCCAGGGAAAAGGTGCCAGGACAGGAAGCGATTGTTCCTTTTCTAGGGGTAATGGGGCCCCATCATTGGCACCTGAGAGCCCAAGGCTGCCACCTTTTGCCTGGGCACAAAGCTCGACGGTGCGTTCCACTTGCAGGTCCGGGGACGTGCCGTTTTTCGGCCCAGAATTCCAGACGGACGAAAATTCCTCCCAGGGAAAAGGTGCCAGGACAGAAAGCAATTGTTATTTATCTAGTGTTAACGGGGACCCATCATTGGCACCTGAGAGCCCAAGGCTGCCACCTTTTCCCTAGGCGCAAAGCTAGATGGTGCCTGCCACGTGCAGGTCAGAGAAAGACCTTTGTTCAGCCCAGAATTCCAGACGGATGACGACTCCTCCCAGGGAAAAGGATCCCAGGACAGAAAGCGATTGTTCCATTTCTAGTGTTAATGGGGGCCCGTCATTGGCATCTGAGAGCCAGAGGTTGCCTCCTTTTCCCTGGGCGCAAAGCACGACGGTGCGTGCCACGTGCTGGTCCCAGAAAGT
This sequence comes from Pithys albifrons albifrons, assembly GCF_047495875.1. NCBI lineage: Eukaryota > Metazoa > Chordata > Aves > Passeriformes > Thamnophilidae > Pithys > Pithys albifrons. The sequence continues at coordinate 105,997,426 of NC_092459.1, forward strand.
GCCATTTTACAGCCCAGAATTCCAGACCAATGAAGACTCCTCCCAGGGAAAAGGTGCCAGGACAGAAAGCCATTGTGCTTTTTGTGAAGGTAATGGGGCCCCATCATTGGCACCTGAGAGCCCAAGGCTGCCACCTTTTGCCTGGGCACAAAGCTCGACGGTGCGTTCCACTTGCAGGTCCGGGGACGTGCCGTTTTTCGGCCCAGAATTCCAGACGGACGAAAATTCCTCCCAGGGAAAAGGTGCCAGGACAGAAAGCAATTGTTATTTATCTAGTGTTAACGGGGACCCATCATTGGCACCTGAGAGCCCAAGGCTGCCACCTTTTCCCTAGGCGCAAAGCTAGATGGTGCCTGCCACGGGCAGGTCAGAGAAAGACCTTTGTTCAGCCCAGAATTCCAGACGGATGACGACTCCTCCCAGGGAAAAGGATCCCAGGACAGAAAGCGATTGTTCCATTTCTAGTGTTAATGGGGGCCCGTCATTGGCATCTGAGAGCCAGAGGTTGCCTCCTTTTCCCTGGGCGCAAAGCACGACGGTGCGTGCCACGTGCTGGTCCCAGAAAGTGCCATTTTACAGCCCAGAATTCCAGACCAATGAAGACTCCTCCCAGGGAAAAGGTGCCAGGACAGAAAGCCATTGTGCTTTTTGTGAAGGTAATGGGGTCCCATCATTGGCAACTGAGAACCCAAGACTGCCACCTTTTCCCTGGACGCCAAGCTCGATGGTGCGTTCCACGTGCGGGTCCGGAAAAGTGCCATTTTTCAGCCCAGAATTCCAGACCTATGAAGATTCCTCAGAGGGAAAAGGCACCAGGAGACAAAGCCATTGTGTATTTTGTAATGCTAATTGGGCCCCATCATTGGCACCTGAGAGCCCAAGGCTGCCACCTTTTCCCTGGGTGCAAAGCTCGACGGTGCATACCCTGTGCGGGTCCGGGAAAGGGCCGTTTTTCAGCCCAGAATTCCAGACGGAAGTCGATTCCTCTCTGGGAAAAGGTGTCAGGACAGAAAGCCATTGTGCCTTTTCTAGGGGTAATGGGGCCCCATCTTTGGCACCTGAGAGCCCAAGGCTGCCACCTTTTCCCTGGGCGCAAATGTCGACGGCGCGTGCCACTTGCAAGTCCGGGAATGTGCCGTTTCTCATCCCAGAATTCCAGGCCAGCGAAGATTTCTCCCTGGGAAAAGGTGCCAGGACAGAAAGCCATTGTGCCTTTTCTAGGGTTAATGGGGCCCCAAAATTGGCAGCTGAGAGCCCAGGGCTGTCACCTTTTCCGTGGGCGCAAAGCTCGACGGTGCGTGCCACATGCGGGTAAGGGAAAGAGCCGTTTTCAGCCCAGAATTCCAGACCAATGAAGATTCCTCCCAGGGAAAAGGTGCCAGGACAGGAAGCGATTGTTCTTTTTCTAGGGGTAATGGGGCCCCATCATTGGCACCTGAGAGCCCAAGGCTGCCACCTTTTGCCTGGGCACAAAGCTCGACGGTGCGTTCCACTTGCAGGTCCGGGGACGTGCCGTTTTTCGGCCCAGAATTCCAGACGGACGAAAATTCCTCCCAGGGAAAAGGTGCCAGGACAGAAAGCGATTGTTATTTATCTAGTGTTAACGGGGACCCATCATTGGCACCTGAGAGCCCAAGGCTGCCACCTTTTCCCTAGGCGCAAAGCTAGATGGTGCCTGCCACGTGCAGGTCAGAGAAAGACCTTTGTTCAGCCCAGGATTCCAGGCGGATGACGACTCCTCCCAGGGAAAAGGATCCCAGGACAGAAAGCGATTGTTCCATTTCTAGTGTTAATGGGGGCCCGTCATTGGCATCTGAGAGCCAGAGGTTGCCTCCTTTTCCCTGGGCGCAAAGCACGACGGTGCGTGCCACGTGCTGGTCCCAGAAAGTGCCATTTTACAGCCCAGAATTCCAGACCAATGAAGACTCCTCCCAGGGAAAAGGTGCCAGGACAGAAAGCCATTGTGCTTTTTGTGAAGGTAATGGGGTCCCATCATTGGCAACTGAGAACCCAAGACTGCCACCTTTTCCCTGGACGCAAAGCTCGATGGTGCATTCCACTTGCGGGTCCAGGAAAGTGCCGATTCTCAGACCAGAATTCCAAACCGATGAAGATTCCTCCCTGGGAAAAGGTGCCAGGACAGAAAGCCATTGTGCCTTTTGTAGGGGTAATGGGGCACCATCATTGGCAGCTGAGAGCCCAAGGCTGCCCCCTTTTCCCTGGGCGCAAAGCTCGACGGTGTGTACCATGTGCGGTTTTGGGGCAGTGCCATTTTTGAACCCAGATTTCCAGACGGACGAAGATTCCTCCCAGGGAAAAGGTGCCAGGACAGAAAGCGTTATTTTTCTAGTGTTAACGGGGCCCCATCATTGGCACCTGAGAGCCCAAGGCTGCCATCTTTTCCCTGGGCGCAAAGCTAGATGGCGCCTGCCACGTGCAGGTCAGAGAAAGACCTTTGTTCAGCCCAGGATTCCAGGCGGATGACGACTCCTCCCAGGGAAAAGGATCCCAGGACAGAAAGCGATTGTTCCATTTCTAGTGTTAATGGGGGCCCGTCATTGGCATCTGAGAGCCAGAGGTTGCCTCCTTTTCCCTGGGCGCAAAGCACGACGGTGCGTGCCACGTGCTGGTCCCAGAAAGTGCCATTTTACAGCCCAGAATTCCAGACCAATGAAGACTCCTCCCAGGGAAAAGGTGCCAGGACAGAAAGCCATTGTGCTTTTTGTGAAGGTAATGGGGTCCCATCATTGGCAACTGAGAACCCAAGACTGCCACCTTTTCCCTGGACGCAAAGCTCGATGGTGCGTTCCACTTGCGGGTCCAGGAAAGTGCCGATTCTCAGACCAGAATTCCAAACCGATGAAGATTCCTCCCTGGGAAAAGGTGCCAGGACAGAAAGCCATTGTGCCTTTTGTAGGGGTAATGGGGCACCATCATTGGCAGCTGAGAGCCCAAGGCTGCCCCCTTTTCCCTGGGCGCAAAGCTCGACGGTGTGTACCATGTGCGGTTTTGGGGCAGTGCCATTTTTGAACCCAGATTTCCAGACGGACGAAAATTCCTCCCAGGGAAAAGGTGCCAGGACAGAAAGCGTTATTTTTCTAGTGTTAACGGGGCCCCATCATTGGCACCTGAGAGCCCAAGGCTGCCACCTTTTCCCTGGGCGCAAAGCTAGATGGCGCCTGCCACGTGCAGGTCAGAGAAAGACCTTTGTTCAGCCCAGGATTCCAGGCGGATGACGACTCCTCCCAGGGAAAGGGCTCCCAGGACAGAAAGCGATTGTTCCATTTCTAGTGTTAATGGGGGCCCGTCATTGGCATCTGAGAGCCAGAGGTTGCCTCCTTTTCCCTGGGCGCAAAGCACGACGGTGCGTGCCACGTGCTGGTCCCAGAAAGTGCCATTTTACAGCCCAGAATTCCAGACCAATGAAGACTCCTCCCAGGGAAAAGGTGCCAGGACAGAAAGCCATTGTGCTTTTTGTGAAGGTAATGGGGTCCCATCATTGGCAACTGAGAACCCAAGACTGCCACCTTTTCCCTGGACGCAAAGCTCGATGGTGCATTCCACTTGCGGGTCCAGGAAAGTGCCGATTCTCAGACCAGAATTCCAAACCGATGAAGATTCCTCCCTGGGAAAAGGTGCCAGGACAGAAAGCCATTGTGCCTTTTGTAGGGGTAATGGGGCACCATCATTGGCAGCTGAGAGCCCAAGGCTGCCCCCTTTTCCCTGGGCGCAAAGCTCGACGGTGTGTACCATGTGCGGTTTTGGGGCAGTGCCATTTTTGAACCCAGATTTCCAGACGGACGAAGATTCCTCCCAGGGAAAAGGTGCCAGGACAGAAAGCGTTATTTTTCTAGTGTTAACGGGGCCCCATCATTGGCACCTGAGAGCCCAAGGCTGCCACCTTTTCCCTGGGCGCAAAGCTAGATGGTGCCTGCCATGTGCAGGTCAGAGAAAGACCTTTGTTCAGCCCAGGATTCCAGGCGGATGACGACTCCTCCCAGGGAAAGGGCTCCCAGGACAGAAAGCGATTGTTCCATTTCTAGTGTTAATGGGGGCCCGTCATTGGCATCTGAGAGCCAGAGGTTGCCTCCTTTTCCCTGGGCGCAAAGCACGACGGTGCGTGCCACGTGCTGGTCCCAGAAAGTGCCATTTTACAGCCCAGAATTCCAGACCAATGAAGACTCCTCCCAGGGAAAAGGTGCCAGGACAGAAAGCCATTGTGCTTTTTGTGAAGGTAATGGGGTCCCATCATTGGCAACTGAGAACCCAAGACTGCCACCTTTTCCCTGGACGCAAAGCTCGATGGTGCATTCCACTTGCGGGTCCAGGAAAGTGCCGATTCTCAGACCAGAATTCCAAACCGATGAAGATTCCTCCCTGGGAAAAGGTGCCAGGACAGAAAGCCATTGTGCCTTTTGTAGGGGTAATGGGGCACCATCATTGGCACCTGAGAGCCCAAGGCTGCCCCCTTTTCCCTGGGCACAAAGCTCGACGGTGTGTACCTTGTGCGGGTTTGGGGCAGTGCCATTTTTGAACCCAGATTTCCAGACGGACGAAGATTCCTCCCTGGGAAAAGGTGCCAGGACAGAAAGCAAGTGTTATTTTTCTAGTGTTAACGGGACCCCATCATTGGCACCTGAGAGCCCAAGGCTGCCACCTTTTGCCTGGGTGCAAATGTCGACGGCGCGTGACACTTGCGGGTCCGGGGAAGTGCCATTTTTCAGCCCAGAATTCCAGACGGACGAAGACACCTCCCAGGGAAAAGGTGCCAGGTCAGAAATCGAATTGTCCTTTTCTAGGGTCAATGGTGCCCCATCATTGGCACCTGAGAGTTCAAGGCTGCCACCTTTTCCGTGGGTGCAAACATCAACGGCGCGTACCACTTTCTTGTCCAGGAAACTGCCGTTTTTCAGCCCTCAATTCCAGACGGATGAAGACTCCTCACAGGGAAGAGGCTCCCAGGACAGAAAGCGATTGTTCCATTTCTAGGGTTAATCGGGCTCCATCATTGGCACCTGAGAGCCCAAGGTTGCCTCCTATACCCTGGGCGCAAAGCTCGACCATGCGTGCTACGTGAGGGTCCGGGAAATTGCCATTTCTCATTCCAGAATTCCAGACCGATGAAGATTCCTCCCTGGGAAAAGGTGCCAGGACAGGAATGGATTTCTCCTTTTCTAGGAGTAATGGGGACCCATTATTGGCACCTGAGAGCCGAAGGCTGCAACCTTTTCCCTGAGCGCAAAGCTCGACGGTGCGTGCCACTTGCAGGTCCGGGGAAGTGCCATTTTTCAGCCCAGAATTCCAGACGGATGAAGACACCTCCCAGGGAAAAGGTGCCAGGTCAGAAATCGAATTGTCCTTTTCTAGGGTCAATGGTGCCCCATCGTTGGCACCTGAGAGTTCAAGGCTGCCACCTTTTCCGTGGGCGCAAACATCAACGGCGCGTACCACTTTCTTGTCCGGGAAAGTGCCGTTTGTCAGCCCTGAATTCCAGACGGATGAAGACTCCTCACAGGGAAGAGGCTCCCAGGACAGAAAGCGATTGTTCCATTTCTAGGGTTAATCGGGCCCCATCATTGGCACCTGAGAGCCCAAGGTTGCCTCCTATACCCTGGGCGCAAAGCTCGACCATGCGTGCTACGTGAGGGTCCGGGAAATTGCCGTTTCTCATTCCAGAATTCCAGACCGATGAAGATTCCTCCCTGGGAAAAGGTGTCAGGACAGAAAGTGATTGTTCCTTTTGTAGGGTTAATGGGGCTCCATCATTGACACCTGAGAGCCGAAGGCTGCAACCTTTTCCCTGAGTACAAAGCTCAACGGTGCGTGCCACTTGCAGGTCCAGGAATGTGCTGTTTCTCATCCCGGAATTCGAGGCCGATGAAGATTTCTCCCAGGAAAAGGTGCCAGGACAGAAAGCAATTGTGCCTTTTCTAGAGTTAATGGGACCCCAAAATTGACACCTGAGAGCCCAAGGCTGCCACCTTTTCCCTGGGCGCAAAGCTCGACAGAGCGTTCCACGTGCGGGTCCGGGAAAGTGCCATTTTTCAGCCCAGAATTCCAGACCTATGAAGATTCCTCAGAGGGAAAAGGCACCAGGAGACAAAGCCATTGTGTATTTTGTAATGCTAATTGGGCCCCATCATTGGCACCTGAGAGCCCAAGGCTGCCACCTTTTCCCTGGGTGCAAAGCTCGATGGTGCATACCCTGTGCGGGTCCGGGAAAGGGCCGTTTTTCAGCCCAGAATTCCAGACGGAAGTCGATTCCCCTCTCGGGGGAAAGGTGTCAGGACAGAAAGCCATTGTGCCTTTTCTAGGGGTAATGGGGTCCCATCTTTGGCACCTGAGAGCCCAAGGCTGCCACCTTTTCCCTGGGCGCAAATGTCGATGGCGCGTGCCACTTGCAAGTCCGGGAATGTGCCGTTTCTCATCCCAGAATTCCAGGCCAGCGAAGATTTCTCCCTGGGAAAAGGTGCCAGGACAGAAAGCGATTGTGCCTTTTCTAGGGTTAATGGGGCCCCAAAATTGGCAGCTGAGAGCCCAGGGCTGCCACCTTTTCCCTGGGCGCAAAGCTCGACGGTGCGTGCCACATGCGGCTAAGGGAAAGAGCCGTTTTCAGCCCAGAATTCCAGACCAATGAAGATTCCTCCCAGGGAAAAGGTGCCAGGACAGGAAGCGATTGTTCTTTTTCTAGGGGTAATGGGGCCCCATCATTGGCACCTGAGAGCCCAAGGCTGCCACCTTTTGCCTGGGCACAAAGCTCGACGGTGCGTTCCACTTGCAGGTCCGGGGACGTGCCGTTTTTCGGCCCAGAATTCCAGACGGACGAAAATTCCTCCCAGGGAAAAGGTGCCAGGACAGAGAGCAATTGTTATTTATCTAGTGTTAACGGGGACCCATCATTGGCACCTGAGAGCCCAAGGCTGCCACCTTTTCCCTAGGCGCAAAGCTAGATGGTGCCTGCCACGGGCAGGTCAGAGAAAGACCTTTGTTCAGCCCAGAATTCCAGACGGATGACGACTCCTCCCAGGGAAAAGGATCCCAGGACAGAAAGCGATTGTTCCATTTCTAGTGTTAATGGGGGCCCGTCATTGGCATCTGAGAGCCAGAGGTTGCCTCCTTTTCCCTGGGCGCAAAGCACGACGGTGCGTGCCACGTGCTGGTCCCAGAAAGTGCCATTTTACAGCCCAGAATTCCAGACCAATGAAGACTCCTCCCAGGGAAAAGGTGCCAGGACAGAAAGCCATTGTGCTTTTTGTGAAGGTAATGGGGTCCCATCATTGGCAACTGAGAACCCAAGACTGCCACCTTTTCCCTGGACGCAAAGCTCGATGGTGCGTTCCACGTGCGGGTCCGGAAAAGTGCCATTTTTCAGCCCAGAATTCCAGACCTATGAAGATTCCGCAGAGGGAAAAGGCACCAGGAGACAAAGCCATTGTGTATTTTGTAATGCTAATTGGGCCCCGTCATTGGCACCTGAGAGCCCAAGGCTGCCACCTTTTCCCTGGGTGCAAAGCTCGACGGTGCATACCCTGTGCGGGTCCGGGAAAGGGCCGTCTTTCAGCCCAGAATTCCAGACGGACGTCGATTCCTCTCTGGGAAAAGGTGTCAGGACAGAAAGCCATTGTGCCTTTTCTAGGGGTAATGGGGCCCCATCTTTGGCACCTGAGAGCCCAAGGCTGCCACCTTTTCCCTGGGCGCAAATGTCGACGGCGCGTGCCACTTGCAAGTCCGGGAATGTGCCGTTTCTCATCCCAGAATTCCAGGCCAGCGAAGATTTCTCCCTGGGAAAAGGTGCCAGGACAGAAAGCGATTGTGCCTTTTCTAGGGTTAATGGGGCCCCAAAATTGGCAGCTGAGAGCCCAGGGCTGCCACCTTTTCCCTGGGCGCAAAGCTCGACGGTGCGTGCCACATGCGGGTAAGGGAAAGAGCCGTTTTCAGCCCAGAATTCCAGACCAATGAAGATTCCTCCCTGGGAAAAGGTGCCAGGACAGAAAGCGATTGTTCCTTTTCTAGGGGTAATGGGGCCCCATCATTGGCACCTGAGAGCCCAAGGCTGCCACCTTTTGCCTGGGCACAAAGCTCGACGGTGCGTTCCACTTGCAGGTCCGGGGACGTGCCGTTTTTCGGCCCAGAATTCCAGACGGACGAAAATTCCTCCCAGGGAAAAGGTGCCAGGACAGAAAGCGATTGTTATTTATCTAGTGTTAACGGGGACCCATCATTGGCACCTGAGAGCCCAAGGCAGCCACCTTTTCCCTGGGCGCAAAGCTAGATGGTGCCTGCCACGTGCAGGTCAGAGAAAGACCTTTGTTCAGCCCAGAATTCCAGACGGATGACGACTCCTCCCAGGGAAAAGGATCCCAGGACAGAAAGCGATTGTTCCATTTCTAGTGTTAATGGGGGCCTGTCATTGGCATCTGAGAGCCAGAGGTTGCCTCCTTTTCCCTGGGCGCAAAGCACGACAGTGCGTGCCACGTGCTGGTCCCAGAAAGTGCCATTTTACAGCCCAGAATTCCAGACCAATGAAGACTCCTCCCAGGGAAAAGGTGCCAGGACAGAAAGCCATTGTGCTTTTTGTGAAGGTAATGGGGTCCCATCATTGGCAACTGAGAACCCAAGACTGCCACCTTTTCCCTGGACGCAAAGCTCGATGGTGCGTTCCACTTGCGGGTCCAGGAAAGTGCCGATTCTCAGACCAGAATTCCAAACCGATGAAGATTCCTCCCTGGGAAAAGGTGCCAGGACAGAAAGCCATTGTGCCTTTTGTAGGGGTAATGGGGCACCATCATTGGCAGCTGAGAGCCCAAGGCTGCCCCCTTTTCCCTGGGCGCAAAGCTCGACGGTGTGTACCATGTGCGGTTTTGGGGCAGTGCCATTTTTGAACCCAGATTTCCAGACGGACGAAGATTCCTCCCAGGGAAAAGGTGCCAGGACAGAAAGCGTTATTTTTCTAGTGTTAACGGGGCCCCATCATTGGCACCTGAGAGCCCAAGGCTGCCACCTTTTCCCTGGGCGCAAAGCTAGATGGCGCCTGCCACGTGCAGGTCAGAGAAAGACCTTTGTTCAGCCCAGGATTCCAGGCGGATGACGACTCCTCCCAGGGAAAAGGATCCCAGGACAGAAAGCGATTGTTTCATTTCTAGTGTTAATGGGGGCCCGTCATTGGCATCTGAGAGCCAGAGGTTGCCTCTTTTTCCCTGGGCGCAAAGCACGACGGTGCGTGCCACGTGCTGGTCCCAGAAAGTGCCATTTTACAGCCCAGAATTCCAGACCAATGAAGACTCCTCCCAGGGAAAAGGTGCCAGGACAGAAAGCCATTGTGCTTTTTGTGAAGGTAATGGGGTCCCATCATTGGCACCTGAGAACCCAAGACTGCCACCTTTTCCCTGGACGCAAAGCTCGATGGTGCGTTCCACTTGCGGGTCCAGGAAAGTGCCGATTCTCAGACCAGAATTCCAAACCGATGAAGATTCCTCCCTGGGAAAAGGTGCCAGGACAGAAAGCCATTGTGCCTTTTGTAGGGGTAATGGGGCACCATCATTGGCAGCTGAGAGCCCAAGGCTGCCCCCTTTTCCCTGGGCACAAAGCTCGACGGTGTGTACTATGTGCGGGTTTGGGGCAGTGCCATTTTTGAACCCAGATTTCCAGACGGACGAAGATTCCTCCCTGGGAAAAGGTGCCAGGACAGAAAGCAAGTGTTATTTTTCTAGTGTTAACGGGGCCTCATCATTGGCACCTGAGAGCCCAAGGCTGCCACCTTTTGCCTGGGCGCAAACATCAACGGCGCGTACCACTTTCTTGTCCAGGAAACTGCCGTTTTTCAGCCCTCAATTCCAGACGGATGAAGACTCCTCACAGGGAAGAGGCTCCCAGGACAGAAAGCGATTGTTCCATTTCTAGGGTTAATCGGGCTCCATCATTGGCACCTGAGAGCCCAAGGTTGCCTCCTATACCCTGGGCGCAAAGCTCGACCATGCGTGCTACGTGAGGGTCCGGGAAATTGCCATTTCTCATTCCAGAATTCCAGACCGATGAAGATTCCTCCCTGGGAAAAGGTGCCAGGACAGGAATGGATTTCTCCTTTTCTAGGAGTAATGGGGACCCATTATTGGCACCTGAGAGCCGAAGGCTGCAACCTTTTCCCTGAGCGCAAAGCTCGACGGTGCGTGCCACTTGCAGGTCCGGGGAAGTGCCATTTTTCAGCCCAGAATTCCAGACGGACGAAGACACCTCCCAGGGAAAAGGTGCCAGGTCAGAAATCGAATTGTCCTTTTCTAGGGTCAATGGTGCCCCATCGTTGGCACCTGAGAGTTCAAGGCTGCCACCTTTTCCGTGGGCGCAAACATCAACGGCGCGTACCACTTTCTTGTCCGGGAAAGTGCCGTTTGTCAGCCCTGAATTCCAGACGGATGAAGACTCCTCACAGGGAAGAGGCTCCCAGGACAGAAAGCGATTGTTCCATTTCTAGGGTTAATCGGGCCCCATCATTGGCACCTGAGAGCCCAAGGTTGCCTCCTATACCCTGGGCGCAAAGCTCGACCATGCGTGCTACGTGAGGGTCCGGGAAATTGCCGTTTCTCATTCCAGAATTCCAGACCGATGAAGATTCCTCCCTGGGAAAAGGTGTCAGGACAGAAAGTGATTGTTCCTTTTGTAGGGTTAATGGGGCTCCATCATTGACACCTGAGAGCCGAAGGCTGCAACCTTTTCCCTGAGTACAAAGCTCAACGGTGCGTGCCACTTGCAGGTCCAGGAATGTGCTGTTTCTCATCCCGGAATTCGAGGCCGATGAAGATTTCTCCAGGGAAAAGGTGCCAGGACAGAAAGCAATTGTGCCTTTTCTAGAGTTAATGGGACCCCAAAATTGACACCTGAGAGCCCAAGGCTGCCACCTTTTCCCTGGGCGCAAAGCTCGACAGAGCGTTCCACGTGCGGGTCCGGGAAAGTGCCATTTTTCAGCCCAGAATTCCAGACCTATGAAGATTCCTCAGAGGGAAAAGGCACCAGGAGACAAAGCCATTGTGTATTTTGTAATGCTAATTGGGCCCCATCATTGGCACCTGAGAGCCCAAGGCTGCCACCTTTTCCCTGGGTGCAAAGCTCGATGGTGCATACCCTGTGCGGGTCCGGGAAAGGGCCGTTTTTCAGCCCAGAATTCCAGACGGAAGTCGATTCCCCTCTCGGGGGAAAGGTGTCAGGACAGAAAGCCATTGTGCCTTTTCTAGGGGTAATGGGGTCCCATCTTTGGCACCTGAGAGCCCAAGGCTGCCACCTTTTCCCTGGGCGCAAATGTCGATGGCGCGTGCCACTTGCAAGTCCGGGAATGTGCCGTTTCTCATCCCAGAATTCCAGGCCAGCGAAGATTTCTCCCTGGGAAAAGGTGCCAGGACAGAAAGCGATTGTGCCTTTTCTAGGGTTAATGGGGCCCCAAAATTGGCAGCTGAGAGCCCAGGGCTGCCACCTTTTCCCTGGGCGCAAAGCTCGACGGTGCGTGCCACATGCGGCTAAGGGAAAGAGCCGTTTTCAGCCCAGAATTCCAGACCAATGAAGATTCCTCCCAGGGAAAAGGTGCCAGGACAGGAAGCGATTGTTCTTTTTCTAGGGGTAATGGGGCCCCATCATTGGCACCTGAGAGCCCAAGGCTGCCACCTTTTGCCTGGGCACAAAGCTCGACGGTGCGTTCCACTTGCAGGTCCGGGGACGTGCCGTTTTTCGGCCCAGAATTCCAGACGGACGAAAATTCCTCCCAGGGAAAAGGTGCCAGGACAGAAAGCAATTGTTATTTATCTAGTGTTAACGGGGACCCATCATTGGCACCTGAGAGCCCAAGGCTGCCACCTTTTCCCTAGGCGCAAAGCTAGATGGTGCCTGCCACGGGCAGGTCAGAGAAAGACCTTTGTTCAGCCCAGAATTCCAGACGGATGACGACTCCTCCCAGGGAAAAGGATCCCAGGACAGAAAGCGATTGTTCCATTTCTAGTGTTAATGGGGGCCCGTCATTGGCATCTGAGAGCCAGAGGTTGCCTCCTTTTCCCTGGGCGCAAAGCACGACGGTGCGTGCCACGTGCTGGTCCCAGAAAGTGCCATTTTACAGCCCAGAATTCCAGACCAATGAAGACTCCTCCCAGGGAAAAGGTGCCAGGACAGAAAGCCATTGTGCTTTTTGTGAAGGTAATGGGGTCCCATCATTGGCAACTGAGAACCCAAGACTGCCACCTTTTCCCTGGACGCAAAGCTCGATGGTGCGTTCCACGTGCGGGTCCGGAAAAGTGCCATTTTTCAGCCCAGAATTCCAGACCTATGAAGATTCCTCAGAGGGAAAAGGCACCAGGAGACAAAGCCATTGTGTATTTTGTAATGCTAATTGGGCCCCGTCATTGGCACCTGAGAGCCCAAGGCTGCCACCTTTTCCCTGGGTGCAAAGCTCGACGGTGCATACCCTGTGCGGGTCCGGGAAAGGGCCGTCTTTCAGCCCAGAATTCCAGACGGACGTCGATTCCTCTCTGGGAAAAGGTGTCAGGACAGAAAGCCATTGTGCCTTTTCTAGGGGTAATGGGGCCCCATCTTTGGCACCTGAGAGCCCAAGGCTGCCACCTTTTCCCTGGGCGCAAATGTCGACGGCGCGTGCCACTTGCAAGTCCGGGAATGTGCCGTTTCTCATCCCAGAATTCCAGGCCAGCGAAGATTTCTCCCTGGGAAAAGGTGCCAGGACAGAAAGCGATTGTGCCTTTTCTAGGGTTAATGGGGCCCCAAAATTGGCAGCTGAGAGCCCAGGGCTGCCACCTTTTCCCTGGGCGCAAAGCTCGACGGTGCGTGCCACATGCGGGTAAGGGAAAGAGCCGTTTTCAGCCCAGAATTCCAGACCAATGAAGATTCCTCCCAGGGAAAAGGTGCCAGGACAGGAAGCGATTGTTCTTTTTCTAGGGGTAATGGGGCCCCATCATTGGCACCTGAGAGCCCAAGGCTGCCACCTTTTGCCTGGGCACAAAGCTCGACGGTGCGTTCCACTTGCAGGTCCGGGGACGTGCCGTTTTTCGGCCCAGAATTCCAGACGGACGAAAATTCCTCCCAGGGAAAAGGTGCCAGGACAGAAAGCAATTGTTATTTATCTAGTGTTAACGGGGACCCATCATTGGCACCTGAGAGCCCAAGGCTGCCACCTTTTCCCTAGGCGCAAAGCTAGATGGTGCCTGCCACGGGCAGGTCAGAGAAAGACCTTTGTTCAGCCCAGAATTCCAGACGGATGACGACTCCTCCCAGGGAAAAGGATCCCAGGACAGAAAGCGATTGTTCCATTTCTAGTGTTAATGGGGGCCCGTCATTGGCATCTGAGAGCCAGAGGTTGCCTCCTTTTCCCTGGGCGCAAAGCACGACGGTGCGTGCCACGTGCTGGTCCCAGAAAGTGCCATTTTACAGCCCAGAATTCCAGACCAATGAAGACTCCTCCCAGGGAAAAGGTGCCAGGACAGAAAGCCATTGTGCTTTTTGTGAAGGTAATGGGGTCCCATCATTGGCAACTGAGAACCCAAGACTGCCACCTTTTCCCTGGACGCAAAGCTCGATGGTGCGTTCCACGTGCGGGTCCGGAAAAGTGCCATTTTTCAGCCCAGAATTCCAGACCTATGAAGATTCCTCAGAGGGAAAAGGCACCAGGAGACAAAGCCATTGTGTATTTTGTAATGCTAATTGGGCCCCGTCATTGGCACCTGAGAGCCCAAGGCTGCCACCTTTTCCCTGGGTGCAAAGCTCGACGGTGCATACCCTGTGCGGGTCCGGGAAAGGGCCGTCTTTCAGCCCAGAATTCCAGACGGACGTCGATTCCTCTCTGGGAAAAGGTGTCAGGACAGAAAGCCATTGTGCCTTTTCTAGGGGTAATGGGGCCCCATCTTTGGCACCTGAGAGCCCAAGGCTGCCACCTTTTCCCTGGGCGCAAATGTCGACGGCGCGTGCCACTTGCAAGTCCGGGAATGTGCCGTTTCTCATCCCAGAATTCCAGGCCAGCGAAGATTTCTCCCTGGGAAAAGGTGCCAGGACAGAAAGCGATTGTGCCTTTTCTAGGGTTAATGGGGCCCCAAAATTGGCAGCTGAGAGCCCAGGGCTGCCACCTTTTCCCTGGGCGCAAAGCTCGACGGTGCGTGCCACATGCGGCTAAGGGAAAGAGCCGTTTTCAGCCCAGAATTCCAGACCAATGAAGATTCCTCCCAGGGAAAAGGTGCCAGGACAGAAAGCGATTGTTCCTTTTCTAGGGGTAATGGGGCCCCATCATTGGCACCTGAGAGCCCAAGGCTGCCACCTTTTGTCTGGGCACAAAGCTCGACGGTGCGTTCCACTTGCAGGTCCGGGAAAGGGCCGTTTTTCGGCCCAGAATTCCAGACGGACGAAAATTCCTCCCAGGGAAAAGGTGCCAGGACAGAAAGCGATTGTTATTTATCTAGTGTTAACGGGGCCCCATCATTGGCACCTGAGAGCCCAAGGCAGCCACCTTTTCCCTGGGCGCAAAGCTAGATGGTGCCTGCCACGTGCAGGTCAGAGAAAGACCTTTGTTCAGCCCAGAATTCCAGACGGATGACGACTCCTCCCAGGGAAAAGGATCCCAGGACAGAAAGCGATTGTTCCATTTCTAGTGTTAATGGGGGCCTGTCATTGGCATCTGAGAGCCAGAGGTTGCCTCCTTTTCCCTGGGCGCAAAGCACGACAGTGCGTGCCACGTGCTGGTCCCAGAAAGTGCCATTTTACAGCCCAGAATTCCAGACCAATGAAGACTCCTCCCAGGGAAAAGGTGCCAGGACAGAAAGCCATTGTGCTTTTTGTGAAGGTAATGGGGTCCCATCATTGGCAACTGAGAACCCAAGACTGCCACCTTTTCCCTCGACGCAAAGCTCGATGGTGCGTTCCACTTGCGGGTCCAGGAAAGTGCCGATTCTCAGACCAGAATTCCAAACCGATGAAGATTCCTCCCTGGGAAAAGGTGCCAGGACAGAAAGCCATTGTGCCTTTTGTAGGGGTAATGGGGCACCATCATTGGCACCTGAGAGCCCAAGGCTGCCCCCTTTTCCCTGGGCACAAAGCTCGACGGTGTGTACCTTGTGCGGGTTTGGGGCAGTGCCATTTTTTAACCCAAATTTCCAGACGGACGAAGATTCCTCCCAGGGAAAAGGTGCCAGGACAGAAAGCGATTGTTATTTATCTAGTGTTAACGGGGACCCGTCGTTGGCACCTGAGAGCCCAAGGCTGCCACCTTTTCCCTGGGCACAAAGCTAGATGGTGCCTGGCACGTGCAGGTCAGAGAAAGTGCTTTGTTCAGCCCAGGATTCCAGACAGATGACGACTCCTCCCAGGGAAAGGGCTCCCAGGACAGAAAGCAATTGTTCCATTTCTAGTGTTAATGGGGGCCCGTCATTGGCATCTGAGAGCCAGAGGTTGCCTCCTTTTCCCTGGGTGCAAAGCACGACAGTGCGTGCCACGTGCTGGTCCCAGAAAGTGCCATTTTACAGCCCAGAATTCCAGACCAATGAAGACTCCTCCCAGGGAAAAGGTGCCAGGACAGAAAGCCATTGTGCTTTTTGTGAAGGTAATGGGGTCCCATCATTGGCAACTGAGAACCCAAGACTGCCACCTTTTCCCTGGACGCAAAGCTCGATGGTGCGTTCCACTTGCGGGTCCAGGAAAGTGCCGATTCTCAGACCAGAATTCCAAACCGATGAAGATTCCTCCCTGGGAAAAGGTGCCAGGACAGAAAGCAAGTGTTATTTTTCTAGTGTTAACGGCGCCCCATCATTGGCACCTGAGAGCCCAAGGCTGCCACCTTTTGCCTGGGCGCAAATGTCGACGGCGCGTGACACTTGCATGTCCGGGGAAGTGCCATTTTTTAGCCCAGAATTCCAGACGGACGAAGACACCTCCCAGGGAAAAGGTGCCAGGTCAGAAATCGAATTGTCCTTTTCTAGGGTCAATGGTGCCCCATCATTGGCACCTGAGAGTTCAAGGCTGCCACCTTTTCCGTGGGCGCAAACATCAACAGCGCGTACCACTTTCTTGTCCGGGAAAGTGCCGTTTGTCAGCCCAGAATTCCAGACGGATGAAGACTCCTCACAGGGAAGAGGCTCCCAGGACAGAAAGCGATTGTTCCATTTCTAGGCTTAATCGGGCCCCATCATTGGCACCTGAGAGCCCAAGGTTGCCTCCTATACCCTGGCCGCAAAGCTCGACCATGCGTGCTACGTGAGGGTCCGGGAAATTGCCGTTTCTCATTCCAGAATTCCAGACCGATGAAGATTCCTCCCTGGGAAAAGGTGCCAGGACAGGAATGGATTTCTCCTTTTCTAGGAGTAATGGGGACCCGGTTAGGGTTAGGGTTAGGGTTAGGGTTTGGTTTTGGGACCCCCAGAGTTTACATAAGCACTAGGGTTAGCGTTAAGGTTAGGGTTAGCGTGCGTTAGGGTTAGGGTTAGGGTTAGGGTTAGGGTTAGGGTTAGGGTTAGGGTTAGGGTTAGGGTTA